>NW_023501020.1:2411818-3617727 GCF_013390195.1 Colletotrichum siamense
CAAGCTTGAATTTCCGAGATCCAGACGATCGCCCGAGCAGCATGTACTTGACGTCGTTCTTGACATCTTGGCTGTTTGTGCTCAGCCAGATGGAGCGTAGCTTGTCTGGCTTGTTGACCGGACTGAAAGGCTGGAGTGTTTGTGCGAGTGAGTATCCCGACCTGGCCTTGTAGGCGTTGCGAAATTCTTCGAAATGGCCCTCCATTGTGTTGGATGTAGGTGCAGCCACTCTGACGGTGAGTTCTCAGAGAGGTGAGACCGGGGTGTTGAGATGGACGTTGGGAGGACAGGCGGCGAATCAATGCTCTCTGGGCCGATCAACTAAGGTCCCTAGCGAGGTGCTGGGCCCAGGCGGGAGTGTACTCAGTCTTTAGCAGTGAGTGGCCCTCTGTGATCCGTCCAGGGTGCGTCGTCTCCTCTGCGATGCCCGTTCTCTGTGGACGAGTTCAAGCCGCGCTGTGATTGGCCAAGAGGCGACACCATCAGCGGGACCCTGAACAACGTCTGTCGTCAAGCCGGGAAAGTTCGTGCCATCAAATCCAGGCATCCACCGTCGTCAAATTTCTCGGGCGCAGCCACACCCAGCAGAGCGGAGGCAAGCGCAAGTGGAGACAGACCGGTCGCACCAGCCACAGCCCTTACCCCACAAGGCTTGGCCGCGCTTAGGTCGAGTTGGCACACAACATTTCTCAAGGCACAAATTCTCTTTTTTTCCTTTCCCTTTGAATCGGAACTGACCCTGCAGCAACCACCACGATATCGGATATTCGACCATCGGCCAGCAATTCAAAGTAAGTCCCCAATCGCCACAAGGCACGGAAGGAATATTTGTCTAACAGTCGAGCAGATGGGTAAGCACAACATTTTCTGAATCCTCCCCTCCCCGCGCGAGACTTGGACGCGAATGCGCGACCTGAACGAAATTTGCGAACCGACGACAAACTTTTCGACGCTCGTGATGGACTTCAACTACGACGATAGCACTGGGGCGATGGAGGAGTGCAATTGTCTTTCCGATGAGTTGCTGCCTTACCTTGGAGAAGGAGTTCACGGCACCTCTCGCCCCGGAACAAATTTACCTTGACGTGGCGGGCTTCCTCCAATTCGACACACTGGGGATCAGACAACAATCTACGCTCCAACGGCCTTTGACGTGCAATCTCTGCACAGCAGTTGCAGTCGACACATTCTCTACGCTCTTCCTACAGCAACTACACCATGCATCGGTCAACGCAAACGCAAACGAATCTTGGTCTTGGCGCAGAGGAACTTTTTTGACACCGGGACGGCACGCAGCTAACAGATTTCCGCTCCAGGTCGTCTCACGGAATACGAGGTCATCGGGCGCCACTTGCCCACCGAGTCCAACCCGACTCCCGCCCTGTACCGCATGACCATCTTCGCCCCCAACACCACGGTTGCGAAGTCCCGTTACTGGTACTTCTTGCGCGGCCTGAAGAAGGTCAAGAAGGCCACCGGTGAGATCGTCAGCGTCAAGGAGGTACGTCGTCTCGAGAATCAGGATCAACAGCCCAGACGACAACGAACTAACGCAATCCCCCCAACTCACAGATCCAGGAGAAGCACCCCCTCAAGGTCAAGAACTTCGGTATCTGGATCCGCTACGACTCTCGCTCCGGCACCCACAACATGTACAAGGAGTACCGTGAGATGTCCCGCACCGATGCCGTCGAGGCTCTCTACTCCGACATGGCCGCCCGCCACCGTGCCCGCTTCAGGTCCATCCACGTACGTCACGTGCCCTCACTTTCTGCGATTCGACCGGTCCCACTAACGCAGTCCCATACAGATCCTCAAGGTCGTCGAGCTCGAGAAGGCCGACGATGTCAAGCGCCCCTACATCAAGCAGCTCCTCACCAAGGGCCTTACCTTCCCCCTCCCCCACCGCGTCCCCAAGATCCCCAACCAGAAGATCTTCTCCGCGAAGCGCCCTACCACTTTCGCATAAATTCACTGTGCGGGGCGTTGTTTCTCTGGTTTTCGACAAATGGAGGGGCGGGCTACTACTACTACTGGCAGGTGTTCACTAGGTCTCATGGAACTATCACATTTGCTTTACTGAAGGCAGGGGGCCACACAAAATGGAATGAAGAATCGCAAGAATCAATTTTCGAGCATGGCCAAAACAAGTGGGAAATGACCAAAAAAGTCCTGATAGACCCGGCGAATGACGATACCTGAGTACGAAGCTTGTGAATCATGACCTTTTTGATTATGAGATAATGCCTCTGGTAGTCTGGCTCGGTCAGCAGGTCGGCTTCGTGTTTCCTAGGAAGCACGGGCAAGATGCCTGCTCGGCCGAGCCGTGTCAATTCAAGTTCGTGAGCCAAGACCTTCAGTATCAAGCAAGTGTGACTCCAGTAAACATCAGCGTTTGCATCATCGCGGCAGCCCGCGTCGATTCCACGGATGAAATTGGGACTTATCACGGCTTCGAGTATCACTGCACTCCTCCAGCGTATCCTTGGCCTTATCGGCAACGTAGAGATCGACCTATATGTCGCGGGACAGAGCATTCTTTCTGACTACTTGACGGTACTCACGAGAGAGACGCTCCTGACCCTGCGACGCCCTGCTGATTAGGCTCTGGCAGGTCTTGTAGGGACAATAACGACCGTGGAAGAGTGTATATTTGAGAGCCAAGACCTTGGAATGCATGATGTAAGGACGTCTACGGTGACACTGTAACGTCCCGGTGAAGGGTTCGTCATCAGTATAAGTCGAGGTTTGTGACGTAGTTGCTTGGCCAGCCGTACTCTAGCACCTCAGCGAAAAGCTGATACTTGGCAGTATCGTTCGTCAAACTGTCAGCGTAGACAACGGTGATCAAAAGCGAACATTTCCAGCCGAAATCTTCCCCTCACGTTCAGGTCATCTCGGCATCCCACATCGAATCACAATCCACACCCAAACATGCTGAAAGTTGAACCTGGGATCTTGCTCCCTTTTCTAAAGACTGATAGGCGTAACACATCATATCGTACAGTTCCCTCCGCAATCTATCAATCCCCAGGCGACCTTTCCGTATTCGCCTCGTCCACGAATTCGCTCCATGTACTCCAATCCCACGAAAAGTCCCCAGCGTCCATCTGCAATCCGAAATGGTTGATCAGATCCTGCGGATGGCCCCAGAGCGGCGTGTTACCGAACATGGCCATATCCTCCGGCGCCGCCGGCGGCGGCGGCACGGCTGGGTTGGGCGGTGGATCGACTATCATCGGCGCAAGAGGAATGCCGGCTCCAAGACCAACACCAACACCCATGGGTGCCAGGACCGGAGGCACTGCGCCTGGTGGTGGCATCGGTGGTGGCGGCATTTGTTGACGTGGTTCTGCCCCAACCCCAACGTCAACGTCGACATCGCCATCCCCATCTTCTTCTTCTTCGTCATCGACATCAACATCGCCGTCGCCGTCGTCGTCTTCGTCCTCCTCTTCATCTTGCTTGGCCCCCGTGTGCGCAGCTGCTGCCACAGCCGATGTAGCAGCCGGAGTCGTCGTCGTCGTCGAAGCAGCCCGTGCACTACCCCCACCACTTCCACCAATCTTCAAATCACCCATCAGAGCCTCCGCCCTCGCCGCCCGCGCCTTCCTCAACAACTTCTTCAGCGGCTTCCACAGCGTCCCCCGCCGCGTGTCCGCGATCCGCGCCCCCATCTCCGAGAAGTTCCTGTCGACGACCTTCCACGCCCGCTCCACCAGCTCCCCCCGCGTCTGCACGCACAGCTCCGCCAGCGCGACCGCCAGCGGGTGCCACTGCACATAACTATCGATCCACCACCCGAACCGCTCGCGGTACGTGCTCGTGCTGAACTCGACCAGCTCGATCGTGTTCACCGCCGTCCGCAGCATCGTCTCCCGCGCCACGCGCGGTTTCGCCGCCGCCACCGCCGCCCGCGGCGTGAACGGGTACTGCGCCGACAGCCACATCTTGAGGATGATGATGCGCACCGTCACCGCCGCGTGGTTCGCCGGCAGGTGCGTCGCGTCCTTCTCGCCGCCGCTCCCGTCTTCCGCGGACGACGACTTCTGCGGCGCCGTCCCGAAGAGCGCCTCCAACCGCTGCGCGTGCGCCATGATCTCGTCCTCCGAGGTCGTCGGCTCGGGCGTCCCGTCGTTGTCGAGCGCGAGCTGCGGGTGCCGCGGCCGGAGGTTGCCGAAGATGCCCGAGCTCATGGACGTGCAGAGGCAGAACGTCATCTCCGTCGGGCCCGTCCGGTCCTCGAGCGGCGTCGTCGTGGACGGGCCGAAGTCGTCGTCGTTGAGGTTGTACGGGAGCCGCGTGTTGTACGACTGCCGCGGGATGGCGGCGTCCGTGCCGCGGTCCTCGGCGGCGCGGATGTCGAGCACGACAATCATCCACCACAGCCGGCGGCGCATCTCGGCCTCGAACGGCGGGATGGGAGGGGAGACGCCGTCGCGATGGAGGTGGAGGGCTTGCGCGAGGCGGACTACGAGGGGGATCAGGGCCCATGATGCCCTGCTTGCGTTGTGGGTGCGGAGGAAGCACTGCTTGCGCGTTAGTAACCCCGAATTGTGTCAAGAAAGGTGAGTTGAAACTTACGACGTAGTTTGTGAGGGCTTGGAGGGTCTTGATCTCGGTGCTGTTGAGATAGTCCGCCTTGATCAGCGCCCTCTCCACGCCCTCCCTGTACCGTTGGGCAAGGACGCTCCTCTCCTCGCCCAGGTTCTTCACGCATGCCTGATTTGACAAACTCGTGATGGCCCCAAAGTACATGGAAAAGAACAACGCCTCCGTGGCGTCGTCGATCCGTTTGTTTGGTGCGTTAGCAAACGCCTCCATCTCAACACACGTCGTCGGCCGGTGCAGCACTTTGAACGCCGGGTCCACGTTCTCAAAGAAGATCCTGCACATGTACAAAATCTGCTCGCGCGGCGGGTGCTTCATCTCCTCTCCGCCGGGAGACGCTACCGTGCTGCTCAGAATCAACCCCGACAACGCCGGCGGCGTCAGGCCCTTGTTCGCAGAGCTCTCCGGGCTCGTCATCGGCGCCTCGTCCTCAGACGACTCGTCCCCGTCGGAGGGCTGATCCAGCGCCTGCCTCATGCCCTCGACCTCCTGGCACAGGTTGTCCCAGAACTCGGCGCTCATCAGGTTCGCCGGCGGCGCGGGATGGTCCCAACCCGGGGCGGCAGGCGACGGCTCATCCGACTCACCGCCCCCGCCCCCGGCTCCCGCTGAACTGCTGCTCCGCCCGCGGCCGGCTTGCACCTGCGCCGCGGCCGCGACCGCCGCCATGGCGGCATCCTTGGCGGCGGCGTCGAGGTTGCCCGAGTCGACCTTGGAGACGATGCTCTCGAGGCGGGTGATGCGGTTGAGCAGCTCGCTCTGGCGGCCCTGGCGCGGCTTCCGGTTGCGCTTGCGCGAGGGGAAGACGCAGTCCAGGTCGGAGCGCTCGCACTGCGTGCACCGGGGCTGGACCTTGTCGCACTTGATCTTGCGGTGGCGGCAGTTTGCGCAGCTTAAGGGTTGTTTGCCGCTCGGTTCCTGCTGGTGCTGGCGCGAGGCCGCGCCTGATGCCGGCGGTGTCATTGTTCGAGGGAGTGTGTGTTGTATTGTGTGTGTTTTGATACGTAATGTGTGATAATGTGAGTGAGACGTGTGTGTAATCTCACATGGGAAGTCGAGTGCTGACGTATGTGATGTGTCGCTCGCTAGTCAGGATAGGTCAAGTTCAGGTCGTAGTGAGTGAGTGAGATGGGTGCAGGTGAGCCCAGCTGATGTCGGCCCAAGGCATTGAGGATGGCGAGACTGGGTACGATACACGCCGAGCTGTCGAGAAGAGGTTGAACAACTGCTGTGGACATATGTCAATCCTGGGTTTGCTGACGAAGAAGGAAAAAACAAAAGTCTTGTCGTCGTTGTCTTACTTTTCGCTTGGCGGTGCTGAGAAGGGGAGGGAGGGCGTGGAAACGAAGGGCTGCTGTGCCTGAAAGAATGGGGGTTCGATCTGCATTCAGCAACGACAAAATTCCTTACACTAAAAAGGCACGGCCGTGATCCCCACTTTGGGGCCGGTCGGGGAAAGCTTAAAGGTTCTTTACTCGGGAGCCGGGGGGTCCAAACCCTGCCCAAGGATGTCTTGCCAAGGGCCGTATTTTGTCTCGTTGCTGGTCCCCGGGGATGCAGTTGGTTTGTGTGAGTGTGTGCCAGGAAGGATGCCGGCCGGGTTGCTGGTGAGCAGAGAGCTGAGCCTCCGGGACGGGGGAAAGAGGGAAGGTCAATCAATCAATGACAGGAGGGGGAGAGATGGTCGTCAGCACCAGCGGTCCTAGTCATACTGCGGAGCTTGACACCCCCGTTTCATGCGCTAGTGTAAAGCGCGATAAAGCCGAAGCTCTCGTCGCTTTGCTGCTGCTGTAAAGGAAACTGGCCGACGGTATGAGTCAATCTCGATTTTACAATATAATCTGTACTTTAAATACAAAAAGAGGGAAGTTCCAAGAGAGTTCAGCCAAGCCTGGATTTGCATGCTTTTGCAGTCAGGTCACATCGCTTGGAAATAGACGCGCGACCAAGACATCAGAGAAATCACATCGACGCCAAGACTGTACACATATATATAAAAAACGCCAGTCATCATGGATATCAGCCCAGAACCGCTAGACTTCAAAACGGTCAAGACGACCCTGCCAACACGGCCCCTGCCGCCACACGCCTTACGACAGCCCGTCGTCACCGAGCGGCTCATCCTGAGGCCCGTCTCCGCGGACGACCTGCAAGCCCTGCACACGCTGCGGACGCAGCCCGAGGTGATGAGGTTCTCGGCGGTCGGGCGCGTGGACGCGGACCTGAACGAGACGCGGGCGCGGCTGGCGCAGAACCTGCCGCCCCACGACGCCGACAACTACGACGTCTCCATCTGCCTGCGGGCGACGGGCCGGTGGATCGGCATCGGCGGCTGCAAGAAGCCCAGCGGCGGCGAGCTGGGCTGGCCCGAGATCGGGTACATGCTGCAGAAGGACTACTGGGGCAGCGGGTACGCGACCGAGTTCGTGCAGGCCTTCCTCGGCGCCTGGTGGTCTCTGCCCCGCTCCGAGTGCGAGATCGCGGTCGAGAGGGCCTCCGTGGAAGGCGAGAAGGCCGTCTCGGGGCGCGCGGGGGAGGTGGAAGGGGGCGTTGAGGAGATACTCACGGCTGTGACGGCGACGGATAACCCTGCCAGCCAGAAGATACTCACGAAGTTGGGGTTTGAAAAGTTCAAGGTGTGGAAGGAGGTGGACGAAGAGAAGCAGACGGAGGTCGTCCTCATCGGATACGGCATCAGGCGGCCCAGGCAATAGCCAAGACAATAGCCGGGGCGAGGCGATGCTCCTATGCTAATTATATGACGTTGAATGAGGCAGGCGGGGATGGACCGCCGTCTCAACTTGGGACGCAATCTCAACCTTTGGACAATGAGTTGTCCGAATTAACGCGCACCAGTGTCTTTCGTCATCGGCACAATCGACCCCGGGATTCAGACGACCGGCCGGTAACCGACTGCGAGGAATCCCGGGAGATGGTGGAAGTCAGATCACCGCGTGGTCAGGCCTCGAGAACCCCATTGGCAAGCAGGGGTCGTCCGGGCTGGCGGGCGGCAGCGGGACGGGAGGACACCACCACTGTGACCTCGGACATTTTTGCTCGTCCGTGATTCTCCCGATCGAGAGTCGGCGGCTGTAGGCGCCGTTGTGTCCACATAACGACTTGGTATATAACGAATACGGCTATCGTCCCGAAACCTAGATAGATTTTGAAGCAAATTATCGAAAAAAGGTTTCTGTACGCCAAGACCATATCGTCGATTGTGTAGCAGCATCACGACAAGCGCAGTGAGACAAACTCGACTCAGACACTCGGCAATCAGTGACACACACGTGTAGCTACACACAGCCCTCTAGATCAGCATGTCGCAACTAGGCTTGACTAACAACATCGTCACTGCGACAGGCATCCTCGGATGCGCTTGGTGGGCAGGTAAGCTCTTCTCACGCCTCCGGGGGGTTTCTTCGTGTCACTCGCAGTCGCTAAACTCTTAGCACAGGCGCGGGGCAGTCGTTGTCCATCTTCAGCGTCGCGGCGGCTCTCGAGGCCAGCGCAGAGCCGATCCATGCACTGAAGCTGTGGCAAAACCTATTCTACCGCGGCATGTCCATAGGCCCAAAAGTCGCGGGCCTCACCTTTCTGTCGCTGGCGTATTCGGCCTACGACCGCTACCGGCACGGCCTCGCGTGGAAGCCATTCGTCGTTGCCGGGGCACTCGGTCTTGGAATCGTGCCGTACACGTTCGCCTTCATGGGGCCGACCAACGAGAGGCTCCTGGCGGGTGCGCAGGGCGTGGTGGCGCTGGGATGGTCCGAGACCAGAGAGCTGCTCGTGAGGTGGCAGACGCTCAACGTTGTCAGGAGCTTCTTCTCAATTGCCGGTGCCGCCGTTGGGCTCTGGTATACGGCCTTCCCTTGAGGAAGGGTTGAGAGCATGGGATTCTCGCAGAATATCGATCGTCGCGTATCGACAGGGGTTGGAGACTTTGGGACGGAGCAGATTCATGTAAGATATAGATAGTTCTGGAAAAGGTGCCGAACAGGCGGTTGGGTTTGTTGGTGGGCGGCGGCCCATGCATTTTCAGGGTGGTCATCTTGGTGTGGTTTCAAAGTACCATAAGGGTTGAATCTTGGTAGAGTCAGTACATACATAGATAGCAACAGGCGCAATGCACAGCACCGGGACCTTGCAAGCCTCGTTCGTAAGTCTGGTTGTGACGGGTTCCTGCTCACCTGCTCACCGCTAGATTCGGGAGTCCCAAAACCTTGGCTGCGACTACATCATACACGCATGGCGCAACGCAACGATTGAGACGAGACGGGATCGCGGGGTGGTACTGGCAAGTTTAATGTCACGACAGTCAAGGCGCCGTACCGCGGAGCAGCATCCGGTTGCCAGGTGCAGTGCAGTGCAGTGCGATCTGTGCTGAAGCGGTTGGTGGTGCAAAGACATGGTGACGCTGTCTTGGGTTGAGTGTGTTGGGACACCCTTCATGGTAGGTATCCGTAGTGGCTGAACCGGTTCTTTCGGCCGCGTGGTGAAGGGCGGATGGGATGGCGGGGACAGAGTTCAGAGTTGGCAACGGGATGGGCAGAGTTTACCGGTCGCCCAGCTCTGGGGATGTGGCTGGCGGCGTGTGGTGTTGGTGGCCGTGGGCCGTGGGAGGCACATCTTTGGCGGTTTGTGAGTCCGGCGGCGGCTGAGCGGGTGCCAGCCCCCGCAACAAGGCACATCGCGGCAGGCCGTCTCCAGACGGACTCCAGCGAAGAGGGCTCACCTGGGCAGACTTCCAGGCTGGATCCCGGGGGCCCGGCTGGGCTGGGCATCCATCGTCTTCGACGGGCATCGCTGGTCCGCCAAAGTTGCACTTGGCGAGATACCTTAGTATGGGCCATGGGCCATTAGCTGCCTTGAATTTGCCTTGCCCTATCTCGTGTCGAAGTCATGTTTAATGAGGAACTCGTCAACACCAATTCCGTGTGGATGCCCACCGTTCCAACCCAACATGAATGAAGGCGCCGGGGAGCCCGAGTCGTTTGCAGCGTGTGAGATGGGGGCCGTACGGCAGTGTGATTCGAGAATGCACATGAACCGGTGGAAGTCAGACGAATGGAAGCTGGATGTGGGAAAGCGGAGGAAGCCTAAAGACGTTGAGTGAGGGTCGAGAATAAGCAGTAAGGTAGGTACACCCAAAAGTGAAAGGTACCGTGCCCCAAGTGGAAGGCAGAGCGCAGCGCATCGCATCGCATCGCGTCTCAGCGGCCGGATATCTGATGACCCCATTTATTTTTTTTCTCTGTGTCGAGGTCCACGACCAGGGAAGAAGAGAAGGAAAGGGAAGCTGTGCCATGCCAGGGTGCACGTGTCAGCCCAAGAGCCAAACGTTTTCCCTGTTTGATCGCTATTCTTACCTGCCACTGCCCTGTCCAGCCTGACTGCCTGCTGCTGCCCTACCCATGTCCCATGCCCCATGTCCCTTGTACTGCGGTACCCATGTCCAGCCCCTCCGCTGTCTGCGTCTGTTCTTGGTCTCCCGTCTCTGCCTGACGATGTGCTGCTCTGACCGAGGGTTCCTTCCAGTGCAGGTCCATAGTCCATACCCAAGGTGCTAAGTAGGTAGCTTGCGACTTGACCCCTCCAACCTCCATCCACGCGTGCTCAACCGTCCCGTCTTCACCCTCACCACTCCTGCGGTAAACCCAAGGTAAAAGCTGCCGGTGCAGGTACCCTGTCCACCTGGAGTTGCAGTCCGAGTACTTTAGTTACATCATCAGCTCTCACCCGCGCGCCGCCCAGCTCAAATCAACCAAAACAGCCCTCCTCCCTCGAGTCGTCCGCCGTCGCTTCGCTCTCACACCCTCCGGACTGGAATCATCCATCGCATCCACACACACTCACAAATACGCACTCCCACGCGCGCCAACGTCTTTCGTCTCTCTTCGCGCATGCGCATATTGCCGGCTGCGTGCGCCTACCACAACCTCGCCTACTTGACTCACCGTTGCAGCTGCTTGGCCTCAGCCTGCTTCTGCCTGCCATACCATACCTTGCCTACATTACATCTCCGTCTCGTATGACGATGTTATGGCGGCCCGCATCCCAGGCACAGTCCATCTAGCTCTCGGTTATTAGTACATGTTGATACCCTCCGACTCCCTTCGCAGTCGACACTAGTCTCCCCTCCCCTCCATATATCCAGCAGCTTGCTTTGACAAGACGCATACTACAACGCCACGCTGCTCGCCTGAAGTCGCCCGCCGCGTCAAACGCTCTTATTACCGACTCAAGATCGACCAGCACAAGCCACGGCCGTTATATCTACCCAACCCAGCCCATCCGATCTCCACAGTTTTTTCCCCGGGACCTTCCTGCCCGCAAAGGCACACTGTTGATGTAGAGTTCGGCCCCGGATGGCGACGGCGACCCCAGAGCCAGACTCGAAAGAGTCTCCAAAGGCTCAACCTCAACCTCCACCCCAACCACAACCACAACCTGCAGATTCAAAGCCTCCAAACTTTTATGGTTATTTGATCAACCAGGACAAGGCGCCAACCCCGATTCTAGACGCCCTTCTCCGCGCCATCGCGAACCACATTGTACGTCTGATCGTGTTCCCCATTTCCGCCCGCCCTTGCCTCTCCACCCGGCTTCGCAATTCCAGGCGACAACTGACATACCCCACCAACAACAGATCGCAGAAATCGGCGACAAAAATGTTCAGGCCTTGACTCCTCAAAAGCTTGCCGCCTTCTACAAGGCGGTTGGCGGCAATTATGACGGTAAGCATATCCTTGGATCACCATGTGCAACCTTGCCATGCTGACGTGCCGTCATCGCAGCCCTTTTCATCGAAATGCCCTACCCCGCCATATCTTACATCTGGCAGGTCACTGGGTGCCAACACTCCCTGCAACCCTCCGAAAACGACTTCGATGCCCCTTCCGTACCGGCACTGACGAAACGCGGCTTTGTGCGATGGGAGATAATCGAAATCTTACTTGACCCGGAAGAGCATGTGCCCTTTATCCAAAACGCAGTCAAGAATTGGAATCTCAAGCATCCTGTGACGAACGAACCGTTTCCTAAAGATCTGCCCGACGACGCCTTTCCCGCCCAGCCAGACCACGGGATTTCTGAGTGGCACAAGAAATGCGCCGAGAAGTTGAGGAAAGCTGCGACCCCCAATCCAGACCCGACCGCTCCGAAGCCCGCCGCCGCTGCCGCCGCCGCTGGCGCACCACCTTCAAACTGGCCGCCGGAAAGGGACGAGCCGAGGGTCAAGGCCGCCTACGTGCACGTTCGAAACCCCTATCCAAAGGCATCACCACCTCCGCGCGCCCCCCAGACGGAGTACTTTCCCCCGCCGACACGGCCAGTGGCCTACAGTCATGTACCGGGTCATGGCGGACGTTATCCCCCGTCCCGGCTGAACATCCCAGCGGCCCGATCTCCCGAGCAAGAACGGTACCGAGGTCAGAATCAGAATTCACCGGATGATCGCCGCCGCCGAAGCTTCTCCGACTACCCATCTCCCTCGGGTGATCCCATGTACGCTTCGGAGCATCTCCACCCAAATAGGCCACCCATGCAGCCTCGAAGACATAGTCAACCTCGTCACTACTCGTCCTCCTCGACTTCCGATTCCGAGGAGCCAGGGAGCCCAAGATCCAAGCGCAGGCCTCACACGCACCATTCCAACGAACCCCCACCTCCAGGCTTCCGGCGCATGCCTCCTCCCCCACCATCGGTTCAAGTACCGTCAGGGGCTCGTCTGCATCGCTCGGAGCTACGGGCAGACGACCCTCGCCGTCGAAGCATCCCGATCGTCGAGAAAATCAGCGAGAAAGTGGCATCTATTCTCCCCAATGGCCGTTCACCGGATCGGCAGCGCAGCACTTCAGGTCGCCGGAGCGATCCACCCTCCCGTCGCAGCCGTGAGCATCTTCCCACGTCGAAGCTGAACCGCAGCTGGCCCGACATCGCTCCGGATGAGTCAGAAGAATCTGAATCTGAGGAAGAGGCGCGCCGGCGTCACCGGCGGCGTGAGGTGGAGGAGAGAGAGCGAGCAGAAAGGGAAAGGCAGCAAAGAGCCCGCGACAGAGAGCGCGGCAGGGATAAGGATCGAAGACGCGACAGGGAGAGAGACAGAGACTACGAACATCGAGATCGCGACAGAGGAGAGCGCGTAGTAGACTGGGAGAGGGACGAGGACAGGGAAGCTCGCCGGCGGCGGGAGCGACTGCACCCTGTGCGTCCGGAGGCTCAGCGCCGCACCAGCAGCCACGCCGACATAGATCGCATGCGTGAGCGAGGCGAGCCTCCCTGGGAACCTCGGGACCGTGAGTTCAGAGATGATAGAAAGAGGTACAAGGAACCGCGCGGAGCCAGTCCCACGATTTCTGGCGTTGGCGGGCGTCAATATCCCAGTACCAAGCAGGCATGGGATTGATTTGGACCATGGGCATCGATTTGAGCGGGCAATCTTGAGCGATTTTGGTGGATTGGGCTCGGGTGGACATATAAAGGGATATCATGATGAATAATCTTCACGCTTCAATCTTTGTACAACATGCTTATCTCACCTTGCGGACCGAGAGTCAGATGAGTGCACATAGGGTAATGAGACATGAACATTCTGCTGGAATATCTCTCATTCGTTAATGCATTTCTATCTCAAAATGAAGCCAACCGATGCTATGCTCTGCCAATACAACCAACGTTCCTGCCATCTTACCATTCTCCCTCGAAGCCGTCTCCTTGCTCGTCCTCTTCATCGTCGGACATGAGATCCTCACTTGGGAAGCAAGAAACCATGATGGTGTCAACGGGACCATCTTTGCCAGGGCACAAGCCATGTTGTTGAGAAGTGCCACTATATTCAGAAGGCCCAGAACTCCGGACCTGGAGACACTGGAGCAAGTCGTCGAGGCCCTCCCTAGAAAAGCCCTTACTGCGGCCCGTAAGAATATCGCTGCCGGCCAGCGACATGCGATCGTGCGCAGAGTACTCGACGCGCTCCGACTCGGTTTCGTGTGCTATGCGGGGCCTCCGCGGTTCTACCTCTTCGTCCGTGGTGTCAAGCTCAGAGTCCGGCTCCTTGGTCACGATCTCGTCCAGAGTGTCGTACTCGAATTCTTCGGCGTCGGCGATGGCTTCAAAGACGTCGCATAGATCTTGCCTGCATGTCCTGAATCCGTACGACGGTTCCGGGTCGGAGCTCCCTCCGTCGACGTCCATCTCCTCCGCCACAGCATGCCCCTCCCCCGGCTCCGTCTGGCGCCTCTTGCGCGGTCTGTTATCCCCGCCGGTATCCTTGCGCTTGCTACCGCCGACTTCCTCGCTTCTCTCCCGCGGGCATCCCCGCTCGTCCGCCGCCGCGGCCATGGACTTGGCGATGGGGAGGTGGTACGCGTTGACGAAGCCCTGCGGCAGGCTCCTCGCCTCGGGACATCCCTTCCGCAGACGCGTGATGCGGTGGTGGTAGGGGCACTGGCGCTCCACTTTATGGACGAGGGACGGGTGGAAGGGCTGGGCGAGGCAGCGTTGCGAGGTTGGGCCAGGGGCGCATTTGTTGCGGCGGTGGAAGAGTTGGCAGTTGCAAGTTGTGAAGTGGACGTAGATTCGTTGGCACATTTTTTGGTGTGACGATGTGTTTTGTCGTATTTTTTCTTGGTATGCTAATGATGCCCGTTTTTTCGTGGTGCGTAGCGGTGAAGTTGGCGATGTTCTTTTTGTGTTGTGATCGGGTGGAGAGTATATTCAGACAAGTCGGGTGGCCGAGATAGGGGGTGATAGTAGCAAGTTGGCTGACTTCGGTTGCAAAAGAGCGTGAGATGGAAGGAGCGAGTGAGGTTGAGGTTGTCGTGAGGAAGGTGATCTGGTGGTGAGTAGAGTCCCTCGGGTTGTTGTTGACTTTTTCTACTCGAGACCCGTTGGTGAAGCGGCAGGCTGTTTGGGTAGGGGCGAGATAGACCTGCGAAGGCAAGAGCTTCGCCTGTCCACGCTGCCGAGAGAATAAGTGGACTTGAAAAGGAGGATGTACCTGAGAAGCTGTAATTCACTTCAGAGTATTCATCCAGTCGAGGGTTGTTGATTCATTTACTCTGCATTAATACCCTCAAGTCAAATGGTTTGTCTGCAGCAAGATTTTCCGTCCACAATCTCTCCTTCTAGTAGTGACGAATGGTGAAGGAAGAGACAACCTGCAAACAAATCTGCCTCAGCGTTGTTTCTTAAATCAATAGGACATTGCTCATGTATTCTCAGATATGGCCACACTCAAAACGATACTCTTGAAAAGTCGAAAGATGGTATCAATATCTAAATCTAAAGAGTGGTGACGATGCATTCTCCTTAAGAACAACTCCCAAATTCTATCCCTTTCCCGTCAACATCTCTGCCTATATCATGCGCCCCTTTCCACATCCCTGCGCCCCTGCAAATCCTCTCGACTGGTATCATCGCTGGTCACCAGCCCCTGCTCTGTCACATGCTCCTGATCCAGGCTGTACCTCTTGACCGTCAGACTCAGCACCATGCAAAACCCAGAAAACGCAATCAGACTGATCCAGATCGCCCTCAGCGCGTCGCAGTACGCCTCCACTAGCTCGGCGCGGACAGTGTCCCGCGGCATCTGCTTGATGATCTCCACCACGATGGTCGCGTCGCGGGAGTACTCATCCGCGAGGTGCGCCAGGTCAGGAAGGGCCGCCAGCTTCTCGCGGAACGCGTTCTGGAAGATGACGCCAGAGACGGCCACGCCGAGGGACTGGCCGAAGGTGCGCAGGAACGAGTAGAACGCGGCGGCCTGGCCGTTGAGCGCCGGCTCGCACGCCGCCTGGATCGAGAGGGCCATAGCCGGGAAGAGCATGCCGGTGCCCAGCCCTATGGGGATGTTGAGCCAGATCCAGGCCGGCACGGTGGTCCCCGGCTTCATGAGGCACAGGAGCCCCGCGCCAAGGGTCGTGATCACCCAGCCGGACCAGATGGACCAGCGGTATCTACCCGTGATGCCGGCAACGAGGCCGACGGCCATGGCGGCGGGGGCGACGGTGAGGGTCTCGGGGAGGGCGGCAACGGCTGATACGACGAGAGAGTACGACTTGACGGCTTGGTAGTAGAGGACTGTGAAACTATCAGCATTGAGCTAAGAAAGCGGTAAAAGTGCATAAGGGGTAATCCCTTACTGAGGAAGTAAAGAAGAGACCAGAGGATCATGCCGTGAAAGACCGTCATGATGTAATTCGCAACCATGGTCCAGTTGTTGAAGATGCCTTTGTCAATCATAGGCTCCTTTGCGAACCTCAACTCCCATACTCCAAACGCCACGAGGATGAAGACCCCCAGGACGAGGGGCAGAAGCGACCTAAAGGATTTCCACTCATACATGACGCCGCCCGTCGATATCCCGAACAGGAAACTTGTCGAGCCCGCCGTGAAGAGAAAACTCCCCAGCCAGTCGAACCGGGCGAGCTTGCCCGCGATGTCGCCCGGGATCTTGGCCTGCTTCAGGAAGAAGAAGATCATGACGACGCCGACGGCGATGATGGGCAGGTTGATCCAGAAGATCCACGCCCACGTCACGTTCTGCGCGAAGCCGGCCCCGATCAGCGGGCCCGTGACCGTCCCGACGGACCAGACGGCCGAGAGCAGCGAGAACCACTGCCCGCGCACGGAGAGCGGCACGAGGTCCGTCACGATGACCTCGCACAGCGCGAGGATGCCGCCGCCGCCGACGCCCTGGATCGTGCGGCCGACGATGACCACGCGGAAGCTCTTTGCGACGGCGCCGACTACTGAACCCGCGGCGAAGAAGAGGGCCGAGACGTAGACGAGGGGTTTGCGGCCGAAGATGCTGCTCAGCCCGGCAACGGTGGGCTGGAGGACGGTGCTCGCGAGGAGGAAGCTGGTGCCGGACCAGAAGGCCTCGAGCGCGGTGCCGCCGAGCTCGGCGCTCATTGTCGGGAGGGCGACGGAGAGGGTCGTGGCGTCGAAGGCGACGGCCAGGGCGACGGTGCAGAGGGCGCCGAAGGCGAGGAGAAACTCGCGCGAGGGCTTGAAGAAGAGTTTTCCATCTTTATCGACGTGTGTTGTTCGTTTCTCTAGGACCACTGTCGGTGGTGGTGGTATGTTTGGTTTTGATGGAGACATTTTAAAAGGTTGTGATAATTTGGAGATGATTCGAGAAAGATAATTGTGATGGATGGGTAGACAAGAGGTCAAGTTGTAGACTCGATGCCTTTGATGCTGATAGAGGGGTGCTGTTATTCAGAGACTATGGACTCGAGCTGTGAATAAGTGATTCAAGAGTCAATGCCTCTTATATACAAAGCTGAGCGAGCATCCACGCTCAAAAGCTGTCAACGTCTTCTCATTCTCTCCGCCCCACGTCAGGAGATTTCTTCATACAGCATCCACGGCCAACCCCTGTTGGTAAGCCATACATACACAACATGCCTGTCTGCGGCTCAACACATGGTCGACGCGCTAAGGGAGCTGCGAATGGCCTCATGGGCAGCCAAAAAGCGGACCACCTCTCGTAATCCCGACGCTAATCAATTACTCCGCCGTAAATCTCGACTCGTCAGCATGCCCTGTTGCCTGGGAAAAGCTTGGTCCGCAGGGCTGCCGTGATGTGCCAGTCGGTCGAGCTGAGGTGGGTTTCGCCCGACGGAGGGCACACCGGCGCAATGTAGTGCAGGCCAGAGCGGCAAACACCGCGATCGTGAGTCGCATCCATTCCGACGGACAGGACGGGCGAAATGTTCTGCCGAAGGGTGCACTTCCGGGCTAGACCGTTGACGGCTCGGACATTTGTGGGTCCAAACCCGGCGGCGGACATCGCTAGCGCCGGTGAATTGGCCTGGTAGTCAGGCAGGTTTGCATGCAAGTACCAGGCCAAATGAACGATTCAAGCTGAATGGTTGAGGGACCAAATCCTCCCTTGCAATTCAGATTCTTGGTCAATTGTGTTGGCCGAGTCTTTCCGATTGTGGCACTTGCCCGAAGAAGCAAAATCTATGAAGGATTCGTCTGCGTCATCCTGCAATATCCCCATTTGCTGGGCGCTGGTCATCCGCCTTGAGTCGGACTAGGTCTCGCCTGATCCCCTCCGGTCCCAACCGAACTCGTTCGAATCTCGAGCAACTGCACGACACACCTGTCTGCTGGAACATGACTGTAGGTCTGGTGGATCTCAGGAAACGATGAATACAGCGTATGTTCTCGCGAAAAACCTCACTTTGAAAAATTGTGATGGGAAGGGTAACTTGCGTGAGATTAAAGGTCGGGGTCTCAATGTGCAGGCCAAACTGACCGAATTCTTGGGCCTATCCCCGCCCGACCTCTTCCCCGCTCGGCCGAAATTTCATCGGAGCCTTCCAGAGATCGCAGGAAAATGGTCGGCTGTAGCTGCTCAGATAATGCCCAAGGACAGTAAGGAGAAAAAAGGCGAGGGTTCTTGACCTGTCGACAGAGCCCTGGTCGTTGGCTAAGCGAAGATGGATGTGCAGGTCACGACTCATTAAGCAGACAGGATTTGAGCAGGAAATTCTCCGAAACCCTTGGACCGGCCTTCCCTGCCGCAATGTGGCCACTCAGCCGCATCGTGCCGGCTATGAACACCAAGCCAGAGTTGATTCCGAGCTCCGATGGTGGCCACCCGAATGGCTGAGACGGTCCAGCCTCCAGCGACCTTCCTGGTCCGCAGCAGCAATTGTCGGAGGAAAGAGCTAATCCTCACGAAAACGAGCAACTTGCGGGCGTTGACGAAACATAAGAAATCAATCTGCGATGGGCAGAAACTGACAGATTTACTTCAAAATTACACTTCCCCTCCTCCTTTCGCCTCATGCACTTGCTATGCTCCGTCAGTGGCTCCTGGGAAAGTGGTGTCTGACCCGGGGAGTTAGGTGAGTTGCCAAGAGAAGGCTAATTCATGAGATTCGTGGAGACGATGGCCAGTGGGAACCAAACGTCAAACTTGTCAGAACCTTGCCTTTGAACGGGGAACCCCCGCCAGACCCGAGAGTGTCGGCTTAAGTCAGTCTGACAGTGTAACTGCTTCCCTTTGATTCACAACCGCCTGATGGTGTGTCACAGACCAAGCTGCCTTCTTGAAACCGTCAGACAACTCTGCTGAGCAGAATCGTCGACGCCGACTAAGCGGATGAATGACATTCAGTCGCTTTGATGATGAAGGGTTGCTGGCTAAGTTCCTCGTGTTCTTGTCGTGTCTCGTAGAACGGCAAACTCCTAGACAAACCGGTTCACCGTTGGAGTGGGATGCCGCACACTAACGGCAAGGGACCCTTTACAGTCGTGGCCCTAGCGGCTTACAGCCTATCCCCGATCAGCTGAGAGCTGAAGCATGGCAGGCTTGAGGAGCTCGGGTCTCATGAATGTCAAAGCAGTGTCGATACTCTGCAGCTGGAGGGGACGTGCGAGTGCAGATGTGCCGGCAACCTGATAGTTGATGCCACGCGGCATTGGTTGACTCTGACAGGTGGACGTCCCTTGCCGAGCGGAGCGACATTGCAGACTGCTGCCGCTGCATGGACTTGTCGATGCCGCTTGGTTCGGCGTTGGAGCACTGTAATTCGCTTTCCGGCGCTTCGTCCTCTCGGTTCCTCAGGGCCTGAAGTCTTGACAGGCGGTTGCCATCATCACTGCCCAATCAGACATCTGACAGATGAAGATCGGTCGTTTCTGAGGATTTGCCGGCGAGTGCCGATGGAACGGCGTTCCTGTGAGCTTCATCAAGCACGTAGCAACGCACAGATTTTTCTCATGCACCGCTGGCTGGGGGATGAGAAACAGGCGTGCAAACCTTGGCAGCCATCATGACGAGGAGCAGTTCTCTCGGCAGTCTGGATTCTGGATTCTGGATTCATGCGGTGGACATGCGCGTCAGTCAGTCCGGGGAATGTCGTGGGTTGTCATTTGAATTTGATGGGCAGTGTCAATCAGATAGACGAACGTCCGAGAGGTTGAAGATGGACGTTTGAAATAAACTCGCAGCTGTCGCGCCAACGCTACATTAAAAAGTGGACCCCGCTGATCCTTCATGGACCCACTCCAGCCCAGTGCACTTGACGCTAAGATGATCGATTCATTCTCGGCCAGCGCGGGATGACCAAAAGGGAAGAACCCCTTACCAGGCAGTCCACCTTCCGCCTCGACACCTCGAGCAACAGTCCCTCCCTCCTGCCATCTACAAACACAGTTTGGCACCAGATTTGAGCTCAATAGAATCACGAAGCTTTCCGTCTCGTCGATTTGGTTACAACTTACCTTTCTCGAATACGATCCATCCAGCCTCTTGACGACGGAACGCGAACAAGATTACTAGTCCTCAGTCAATGTTCAGTCAACATTCGTCGTTCGGTTAGAATTGACAACAACCGCCTTCTGCAGGACATTTTGCCAGGCATTGCCCGCGACTGGATTACCCTTTCGGGTCCGGGCTGAACCGGATGAAACGATCTCATCACCTTCAATGACGAAGCAACTCCACGCCGTCAAGTGTCGCGTGTGGGTGGGCAAGCATCCGATTACCATACCGCTGGAACCGCCGACTCAGACAAGACTTGCCTGTCCTGCCGTCCGACTCAATGATAGCCGTCTCTGCCCATGGGCCAACGGGTCTCTTCCCGTTTATCCATTGGCCTAATTAGCCCCGTTCCGGGTCTATGGGAGAGGCTTCGTCAACACCATGACGCGCTCCGCCCCGCGGGATCTAGACACTCCGCCATGTTCCCTGCTAGGGATGTTCTTTTTTCTTCCACTCACTGTCTGTCGAGTTCCTCTCGATTCGCCGGAGCCGGGGTCGGAACCGATACTGTCACTCAAGTCTGTTCCCATCGCAGGACCCAACGGCTGCCTGCCGGTCTGCGGTCAGACTTCGGCGACCCTTTGATATGAACCACCTTTGTTTGAATGTTTGGACCAAAGAGACTTATGCCAAACTCCTAGTGGCTGGGCATACATGCGTGCTGGAGAAGATTCAATGACAATGTCCTTCCAGGCCGCCAACATGCTGGCGCGCACAAACACATACGCTGACTGACACCTGTCTGAGGTGCCATTTATCGACCGGCTTGCCGAAGAGCCGGGTTATCCCCCGGATGATCGACGCCAGGATCGTGGCCGTTGCTGACCTCTCCTCGCACATTTTGTTTGCCGTCTCAAACATTGTGCGCTCGAGCACCGATGGGAGCACCCTTGATCGACTGCAGTCCGCGCCTCGTCAGGGCTTAGCGGCGCATGAAACAAACCTTCGGGGAGGCCAGACAACAACGTATACACCATCCGCCTAATCCCAGATCACCAGAGATCGTCCTCCGCCAACGGCGCGATCCCGCTCGATCATTAGGAGTTTTCCCATTCGCTAATGCGTCGAATAGGCGCTATTGAGTTTCGCAGACGTCCCATCGGTGATCCAGCCCTTCCATCGTTCTGTTGCCAACCAGGCATTGGGCTGCTAATCAACCAGCCCTGTACCGCGGATTCCCACAATTTTGCCTGCAGTTCGTCGCTATGACATAGTGGTGTTCTTCTTTTCCCTCCCGCTTGATCTACCGGCCCTCGCCTTTTGGTCTAACCCGAAAGGTTGACCTCGGAACCTGTGTTTTTGGGACGTCGGAACCAAAACTTGTGAAAAAGAGCTCGGCCCCTCGTACCTTCCGGAGTCGGTTCCTACGATCTGTTGAACAACGACACCGCTCTCGACATACCAAACACACTACTGCAACAATGGTAAACACCGGCAAGCCATCTGGTGGCTGCAAGCTTTGCAGGGCCAGGAGGATCAAGTGTGATGAAGGCAAGCCATTCTGCATGCGGTGCAAAAAGTCCAGGCGTCAGTGTCCTGGCTATCGCGATCCTTTCGAGGCCAATATCCGCGATGAGACCGAGGCGACGATTAAGAGATTCAAGAAGTCGAGGGGTGAAGACAGCTCAGAGGACGAAGGCAAGGGCCCTTCACCAGTCTGCAACAAGCAGTGCTTGACATCGGTGGCTGGGCCAAAATACAAGACGTTCGACTACTCGAACCCGGCTGCGTTTCCGTTCCGCGCAGACGATGACTCGACCGAAGACGACGAAGACATTCCCGTGTCCCTATTTGACTCTCTCGACGAACAGGCCTCTTGCTACTTCCTATCAGAGTTCATCATTGTACCCTATACGCCCACTGCCAGGGGCTATTACCGTTTCCTTCCTCGGTTCTTGAGTCAACCGAACGTCTCCAAATGTCTCTCGCAAGCTTACAAAGCCGTGTCCTTGGCGGCTCTGGCGAGTCGACGAACCGTCAACGCAAGCTCTGCCTTATTTCACGCTCAGAACCACTATATGAGAGCTGTGAGGGCTGTCAACAAAGCCATCATGGACCCTGAGCAAGTGAAGAACGACCAAACACTTGGTGCAGTTCTCATGTTGGCGTTTTACGAGGTAATCGCGTCGGATTGATATTTGAAGTGTTAAGAGGACTAACAAATAGATAGATTCTGACCGCATCTCGGAATTCCATTGCGGAGTACACCAACCACATGAAGGGAGCAGCCATTATTGTGAAACTCAGGGGGCAGAAAGGACTCGAGACACCCGAAGGCGAGGAGATGTTCGCCATCACCAGAAACCAGTGCCTGTCAATTCACTGCCTGCCAAATTCACCAGAGGTAGCCGAGTTTACTTGGCTGCTTCACCACGAATGTCGCGGACGTATGCAACACGCCATCGCCAGCATGGATATTCAGAGCAGTCAAATCAGGCAGGACGTCGACAGAATCCTGGGTGCTGGGGACCGCAAGCCCGAGACGATTCAAAAGGTGCTTGACGCTCTCAAACGTGCCCAGGCGCTCGAGGCCAAGTTCCGCAAGCTTAACAATGACCCGAGCCCGCAATGGAAGGTTGATACTGTCGACTGGGTCATGGATCGGCAAGACAACGAACTCGACACGGCACCGTCATTCAATGGACCGATTTACGGCTTCTTCAATCTTCCGCTAGCCATCTTGCACGTTGCCACGTGGTGTTGCCATCTAATGTTGACAACCACCATCTTGCGTTGTATGGCCTGGCTGGTTGCACCAGACGACTACCGTATGGGAGAGGAGTACGAAGAGCTGAAGAGCTCAGCGATCTTGCGAATAGATGACACCATCGCCTCGGCACCCTTCTTCTGCAAGTGGAACGGCTACGGAGTCGTCGTGGCACAGTTTCCATGCGGACAAAACACCAAGCCAGATGATCCGCTGAAGGGAGCCGCTGGCCTCATGATTCTCTGGCCATTGGTCACGGCTTACACCAGCGACTTTGCGACCCCGAGGCAGAAGCGGTTCTTGAGGGGCCGGCTCAAATACCTCGCTGACGTTGCTGGTATCAAGCAAGCCAACGTCTTCCTCAACGTAAGTTTGTCCACCACAGACAGCGGACTCCTGCTAACAAGCCGTAGATGCAGATGGAAGATGTGTCTTCGCCATCCAAGGAAATTGAGCGTGACCGTAGGCAAGGCGTTCAGCTCACTTCGGATGGTCTAGAAAGCCTGCGAGCGTTTCCGTTTTAAAGCATATTTCTCAACGAGCGTGTCCATCTTTCACATTTTCATGGGACAAACCAGGTTTTTACACTCGACGGCTGAGCTTGGCATCAGCAGCACCACTCTCCTTTCACTTCTTGTACGGACGATTCTGTTTTACACGCGTTACGACATGGCGGGCATGGGGCATGGGGTGCATCGGAGGAGGTCCTCTGGAGGAGTCTTCTTCTGTGGTGTTGGGGGCAGGCGAAAAAGCTTGAAGCTCCAATGGGAGAGTGCGGGTTCTGTTTATCTGGGTTTCTTCTTCTCCAGGCGGTTTATCATGTAGCGGGGTTTCTTCATTTTCTCGGACTGTCCAGACTTTCCTTCTCTTCACTGTCGATATATCGTTCCACGCCCTGGTTTCTGTTGCAGTTTCCAAACGGTCCTTCTAGACAGTTGTTGGCACGACTTGACGAATTTGGCATGGCTTGGGTTTTTGGGAATAGCACGATGAGACGACTTTAGGGGAATACAGACGAATCTCTTTCCTCGAGAACATCACTGATATTATCGCATGACGTCTATTCCAGTGATTAGTCTTGATGCGGTGAAAACGAACCAACCCAACGAAAATCCAATACGCAACCCTCACCCAACACTCCTGACCAGAAACGACCATTCACCTCCCGCGCCGTCCAACGCCAATCCTATCCTCCCTCGTGCGGCCCCCACGGCCCCCGTCTCCCGGCGTCGGCGTCGTCTGCATCACAGCCGCACCCCGGCCCGGCTGTCCCAGCCGCTGCACCGGCGCCTGCTGTTGCTGCTGCTGTTGCGCCCTCATCATCTCGCCCTGCCGCCTGAGCAGCTCGGCCTGGTGCGCCTCGTACTCTGCGTACTCCTCGGCCGAGATGTCCGGGTCGTACGGCTGCTGCTGGCGCTGCGGCGACGACGATGGTAGTTGTTGTTGCTGCTGTTGGAGAATGCGTTGCTGCTGCTGCTGCTGCTGCGCCTGGATCAGGGCCTGGCGCTCGCGGAGCATGGCCTCGCGCGCGCGGCGGTCTTCGTAGGCTGCGATGTCCTCTGCCGTGATGGAGAGGGTCGTTGCGGGGCGGCGGAGCATCTTGGTCTAGGTTGGGGGTTGGGTTGGGTGAGTGAGGTGAGGTGAGGTGAGGTGAGGTGAAGCAGGGGGGTTGAGAGGTGACTTTGTGTTGGTTGTTTTTGCTAGGCAACACGAGACAATATGGTGTGATGCGCGCGGCGAGGTTTGGGGGTTTGGGTTCCAACGCGATCCGTTACTCGTGACGCAGAAGCCTAGTGAAATGTAATTCTGCGATGAAAAATACAATGGCGGCGATGTGAGGAGCAGTGTGCTCTTGAGCTTCCGTCGGATTAGGCAGTTGCTCAAGGTGCAGCTAGGTGAGTTTACACCTTCAGCCAGGGGACCCGCAAAGTCGTCCTTGCAAGGGGTTCTTTTACTCTCTCTGCGAAGAAGCGGCGCGGGAATATGCGAGAAAGATGCCTGAGCCTGCGAGAGATAGGGCGAAGCGGCGTGGGGTCGTGGTGAAGAAAAAGTGTATGCGTCAACGGGGGGGGCGGAGCGCGGAGAGCTGACGATGCAGTTGGTTGTCGTTGGTCGTGTTGTTGATTTTTTGCTCAGTTGTCGCTTTTTTTGGCGCGTCGGCGGCGGCGAGAAAAACACCGCTGGAGATTCAGCGACAACGGGTCACCCAACCCCCGGTCCCTTTCAGCCTGTCGGTCAATATGCCCTAGCGTCTACCTAGCGTGCGGGTCTTGCCGGGGCGATCCGCGGTGGGGGGTCGGCACCGGGGGGGTTCAAGTGTTCGCTCACGCGGGCGAGGGGGCTGCCGGCGGCTGTGGCCAATTGGGGGCCGTTGGAGCGGGACAGTGTTGGCCGTACTGTACCATTATGTTGGGTGAAAGCAGCAGCAACAGCAGGCAGCGAGCAGGCAGCTCAGCCCTAAGAGAAACCCATCATGGCTGCTACCCTCAGACTGTACCGCCTTGTGATCGACGGGTTCAACCAGACTTTCGTTGGTCGCTTTGCGCAGAGGCGAAGATGATTGTCACGTGGCTAAGTGAAGGAAGAGAAATCCAGCGACGATCGAAACCAAAGTAGTTTTGACAGCAGTCACAATCACACACACAGGACCATTCACATCATGTATCAGAGAGGATTCGAATTATGCATTGTTTTCATTTGGATTCGTTCTACCCTGTAAATGATTGTCCCTTTCCCTTTAATATCCATGAACCTCGTTCCGTCGTAAATTTGTATGATATCGTGTGCATCCCATTCTCAATACACACCCGTAGCGTAGACGTGCTCCGCCTCCCATCGCAGGAAATCGCCCAGGTCGTGCCCGAGGTTGTACCCCATCGGCACCACCTCCGCCTCCCCGTCCGTGCCCCTCACCATGACGAGGTCCATCATCGGGCTGGGCGGCAGGCTCTCGATGCTCTCGCGGTTGTACCGCTTGGGGTGGCCCTCCATCGTCCACCGCCGGATGTTGCACCCCTTGGTGAGGAACTTGGACGCGTCGAACTTGCCCTCGTTCCAGAACCCGCTCGGGTGCTCAAACTCCACAGGGATCGGCAGGTTGATGTCCGTCGAGACCGACGACATGGGCGAGTACTCGGACGCCGTCGTGCTGGCGCTGACGCTGGCGGGGCTGGCTAGTGCCGCTGCGGCGGCGGCGGAGGAGATGAGCAGGCCGTGGTGGTCGAAGCCGAACTCCTCGAACCAGTCGACCAGGTCCGCCGTCTCTTCGGCCTCCGACCGCTGCGAAAAGTCCGACGGGTCCGAGAAGAGGTCGCCCGCGCCGCCGAGGATGGCCATCTGGAACGCGGTCCAGTCCAGGGTGTCGTCCGGGTCGATCTTCATGCCCTGGACGACGTCGGACTTGGGGAAGCGGATCTGTCCGTGGCGGAGATTGGGGTGGTTGAGTGTGTAGTTCGTTGACTGGAGGAAGACGAAGTCGTCCTCATCGACGGGGGCGAATGTGCGCGTCGCCTGTTTCTGCGTCGTGTCTGAATATGTCGTCGTGTCCGGTGTCGTGATGATGACCTCCGGTATCGTGGGTAGCTGTGGTGCCTGCGGCCGGGGCGCGAACCTCAGCGGGTTCTTCGCCGGTGGAGGGGGAGGGGCGGCCATGTCGTCAATCTCCGCGGTGTCTCTGGTCGTGGAATCCCTGGCGGGTGCGGCGGCGGGCTTCTTTCGCCGCGGGGACTTCTCCTTCACCGAGAAGCGCCGTCGCACGGCTGGGTCGAGGGGCTTAGAATGTGACACGGTGTCGCTGGATGTAACCACCATGCCAACACCTGCCGCTCCTATCCGGCGGGGCAGGTCTTGGAGATGGAAAGGCTCGACGGGTGTCTCACTGCCGTCCGTGTCGACTGTCCTCGCGGTGTCGCTCGAGATCCGAGCCTGAGTCTCCCGGCCGGCCCTCAAGGCTTGAAGGTGGTCTGGTGAGAGGAGCTCGTTGACCTCCATCTTGCGGAAGAACTGGCCGCTGAGGATGTCGACGACTTCTTCTCCGAGCTGCCATCGAGCGTTCTTCTTGGACCGTGACTTTGATCGCTTGACCTTCTTTGACTTCTTCCTGCGGGGTCTGGATGTTGATGAACCTGAAACATTGCGGACTGGAGGGGGAAGGGGAGGAGTGCTGTTCGCAATGGCATGAGGTTTCGTTGACCACATGAGAGGCGAGTCCATGTTGGCGATGGTAGGAGATGATGGACGCCTAGTCTCTGGGGCGTTGAAAGACGAGACGGCGACCTTGGCTTCTTCGATGGCTGTCCCTACGGCCTTGAATGCCTCGTCGGTTTCTCGGATGAGGTCTTGAACATTTAGTGACCAGTCATCCGGGCTATTGGCTGTTCGTGACGCTGAGCTGGCAGGAGTTCCTCTCAACTCAGGATGTTCTCGCGAGGTCCTAGGCTTGGTGTCCTGTTGTGTTTGTAAAGGAGCGATGCAAAGATGTCTTCGGTCCGCGAGACGTTTTGGTGCCGACGAACGAGACGCTCGAGGCGGCGGCCGCGGCGGACAAAGGACGGCATCTCTGCTGTTCGTCGAGGCTGTATCTGTATGACTCTGGGAGCTGCACAAAGAGCTGGAGGACGAGCTGGGTGAAGGCTCAGGCAAGGGAACAGCTTCGGTCGAGGTCCTCTTGATGCTTTGTGTCCTTCGTACGAGGGTGTCCTCCCTCGATGGCCTGCGGGCCTTGGCGTTGGATGGACGTCTGGCCGGCGCCCATGAGTTAAACTTTTGTTGTTGTTGCTGCTTACGTCGGGACTTGAAGATGAAGAGGTCCTCGCTCGCGGCCGAGTCCTCCGAGTGGCGACGTTCCTCCTCGGCGTCGACCGCCTGTGAGCGGCGAGGCGAGATGAACCTCCGGATGCTGAAGCTCGACCGAGACATCCTGATGGGGAGCTTGGGTGTACAAAGGGGATCATGCAGCTGTTCGGGACAGTATGGTTCTATATCGGCTGGTACATTGACATATATGAGGACACGAAGGGGTGAGGGGGGCGCTGTCTCTTTGGGGGCCTTTAACGAGTGACGTGACTGAGAGCAAGACCCATCAACCCAAGGGAAAGAAACAGGACAAAGAGAAAAGAGGGATGGAGGTCATCCGCAGGCAAGGGCAAAGGCCGCGAGGGTTGGCTGTATGTATGTTGTTCTCGATCTGCAAGTACATAGTATCACAAATAAAAGCAAGCGAGCCGGGGGCCATGTTGGGCCAGCTGATATGTATGGTTCTGCCTGCCTGCCTGGCTGTCGTCCGTACGGGTACAGTGTATGTCGAGCGAGCGCAGGCAAGTTGGATGCGTTATCCGGAGGTCCATGGCAGACAAGATGCAGGGTGGTAGTGGAAGTGGTCGATGGGAATGGTGCGGTGCGAGCTGCGGCGGTGCAAGAACCCAATGCGATCCCTGTCTGGTCGTGCAGGCAAACTGCGAGAGGGCGGAGGCTTGTAGGGTTCGTGTGTCTTGCCCATCGGCCTGGGGTGGAGGTGGTTGACTCTTCCCGGCTGCTCTCGTTATTTTTGTCCCGCTTATTGGCTGTCTCTGCCGGCAGGTTGCTATTACTGGCCCATTATGTATGCCTCTGCAATGGACATTTTCCTCGAGGAGGGGGGGCGGGAGACTCTCGTCGGGGGTCGTTTTTCTGGTTTCCTGGCTGGCTGGCTGGCTCGTGGTGGTGGGCGGCGGGCGACGACGGCCCAGGGGGGGTGACATTGCATGCGTTCATCGCCGGCTCTTCCAGGCGTGAGAGATGTGATTGTTACAAAGATATGAATTCCAGGTAAACTGCTTTGCTGTTAAGTTTGGAATACCTCGCCGCCGCTCTGCCGTCGTTTCCATGGTTCTTGCCGCCCCCCGCCCCGGCTCACAGAGCCAGCCAGCCCATCGTGCAGTCAGCCTTATGGAGGAAGAGGGGTTGCTTTGCTTGACGCGCCGTCGTAGCTGTCGAGCAATATGGAACATCGCGGCCGACGTAGAGTGACGGATCAGCTCAGGATCAGCTCCGCTCGTCGCAATTGGAGGCTTATGTCGCACCGCGAAGAGAGACCATCGGTCACCTGCAGGCCTGAGAGAGATGCGACTCGAGGACTTCCTCGCTGTACGACGACGCAGGCGGCGACGTGCAGTGATGGGCGACCAGTGGGATTCCCATCCGGTCCGGCTCCCTGGCAAGGACTCGCTAGCTCTTGTCCACGAGTTCAACTTGCGAAGGTAGAAGCAGGGGAGAGAAAGACTGTCGACTGGTAGAGCCTGACAATGAACGCAGCTTGCGCCCAGCAAGGTACAGCATTCACCCAAGAGTGGCCCCAACGGTGACAGGACAAGGGAGCCATGGGGATCAGACAGCGCCCTTGCTGCGTCTATGCAGCGACTGACGATGCCACAATGTTGAAAAGGGACATGCTAGCACCAACACAGCAGATGCAAACGACTGACTGACAGACTGCTGACGGACATTTCTGAAATGACAGATTGACACGTCCAACTGCCGGGAGTTATCATCATCCAAGGGTTCAGCACTTGCTGGGCCTGCGGTAGAGACAGCAGCGGCGGCAGCTTACCTGCAATCTGTCAATAGCAAGGCGATTGATTGTTCCCGGATCAACATGCACGTAACGTAGTCCTGCTGGGCGGCCAAGCTACAGGGGGTTGAGATACCACCTTGCTGAGGTCTTCCACGCTCCCTACCAAGAAGGCCTTTAACAGCAACAGGCAGACAGACAAACCCAGACGTGCTAGTGTCATTCAATCAATTTGTTGCCGGGGCTGCTTGTCGATACGGAGCAAAGCAGATCATTGCAGAGCCTCTAGGACCGAACGAGGGGTTGGACGCGAACCGGGGCGACGATGACTGGGCAGGCGCGGGTCGGAAGCAAAAAGAAAAAGAAAAAATACTTGAAAGAAAAAAGAGTCCGCGGCGGCCGCATTTCTCATGCGCCTTCCCGGTGACGCGATCTGGGATTTTGACAAAAAGTCCATGGGTGGTAGTGGCAGAGAGGACGGGGGCCTGTTTCATACCCAAGCAATTCCAAGAAGATGCTTTCCCAGCGGAATAATCCAAGGTGCAAGTCGGTCCGGCAAGGTGTCGACACCAGACTCGGCCAGACAGGCTAGAGCGAAAAGAGGATATCGACGGGACCTGGGATTTGAGAAAGACGTGCGAAGACGGGGCCGTCGACTGCTTCCCCCGGCCGTCGGCCGTAAGCAAGACACGGCGAACCCACGAACCCTGGACCGACGACCTATGCCCGGTGACGTTGACGATGGACTGTTGTTGGTTCCATTGGCTGGGATGAGCCGGTGAAGAAGCAAAGGAACTCGTATTGAAAGTGAAGTGCGCCGCCCCCATTCAGCAGTTGGCTGTGTTGTGGTTGTGGTGTGGCTAAGGAAACATGCAGAGGTTGGGCCAACCTGCTCTCCTCGAGTTGCGAATAAGTTGACCTGACTGACTGAGTGACTGCCTGCCTGCCATAACCCCCCCCACTGTGCCCCAACGGCGCCCTCTTTGCCTCTCCAGCTGACCTCTGCTCTGCCCTGTCACTGAGTCGAGAAGGTTCCTGGCCCTTGCAGGAACCGTCTTTGTGCCCTGGAGCTAGCGCGCGGGGTTCGGGGGCCAGTGGGTGCACCGGTGGTTCCTGACAAGGTGCCCGTCGATTCTGATGAATGAGCCTCGATCAGGTCTAGAGGCGAGAGAGAGAGAGAGGAGGAACAATCACTCAATCCAACCCAACCCGTTCCAACCAACCGCGATTATAGAATTACCGACAAAGAAACAATCTCGGTCACTTTGCTTTTTTCTTCAACGCAAACTCTTCAAACCCACACATTCTGCCCATTCCAACCCCGATCGCCACGGCCGTCCCTCACCACGCCTGATCATCACCCCATCGAGCCCGCAACTTCCTTCATCTTACACAGAAATTTTATGCTGTTGTTCAGCGTGGTATGCTAAAATTGCTGATAATTCACGAGCTGCTCGCGTTTCCGTATCTTTGCAAAGTGCAGCAAGGCGCCTGAGTCGGCCCTCCGTCATATGCCCAGAACGCCGTTCTATTTCAGACCTCTCGAATGGAACATCGGCCGCCAACCCCTGCTGCCCTCAACACCCCTGCCGCTGTTGCTGCCGCTGCCGCCGTCGCCGCCGCCGCACATGGGTAACAGGGGGGGCCGTCAGCCCTCCATCTAAATACCTGGGCCTTTTGGCTTAGAATACCACCAGAATCTATATACCCAACTCCCCATGAGAAACCTTAACCCCAATAAGGATGACAGGCATGGGAATGACAAGCAGGGGACGAGGACAAAAACTTGGTCGAAGCTGAACCGAAAGTCCGTCCGTCCGTAAGAACGAGTTCATATCCGTACAGCCAAAAAGAACCAACTGGACAGACAGCCCGCTGTTGTCTTGCTCACCGCAGTAATCAACACCCATGTCCCACGTGCCCCACGGTTCGCATTGAGGACTGAGACAGGCACAGTTGAATGCGTGCCGCCGATCCAGCTCTCTCCCATCTCCCAGTATTTGCTTTTTCGGCCGGTTGGCCCCCTCATGTTAAATGCCTGTCTCGGTGGTTTCGTAAGCCCCGTACGGATAGACGGTAGATTTGTTCTGTTTATTGGTGCCATACGGACGTAAGAAAAGCACTCCACCTTGGCAAACACGCGATCCTCACAACACTTTCGAGACATTTTGAGGTTTCCCGATCTGGCCGAGGAAGGTCCGCCTGCAGATAGAAAAAATCGTATCGAAATTTATACGAATTATATACGTCCGTTAGTTTCCACCCAATCTTTGCCAGCCAACCCAGTAAGCCTGATAGGCCAGCCCAGTGTGAGAGATGCAGAAGATGGAACCAGGTCGCCGTGTGTGGCTAGCAGATGGCGACTGACTCCTTAATCGGTGCCATACGGATTCGTTTACAGTAAACTCAGGAAAGAAAGACTGATTAGACCGATATGCACAGTAGAAAGAAATCCCATGAAACGAGTTTGGGTAGATAGGAACCGGGGAACGAATCCGTCGGTCCCTTGTGGAGAGACCTTCTGCATCTTGCCCATATTGCCACAAGATCTGGATATATCCCGGCGCTTGCCCGTCCTGGTTGTTCTCTTAATATTATTCTTGCCGCAAAGTCATCAGGCTATATGAAATTCAAGTAAAAATGGCTGCGACTGCCTCACGCCGGCTTAAGCGCTCGCTTGGATATGAGTAAGCACGGGACGACACCGTAACATCGGCAAGTTCGTTTAACAATTATAGTATTGATCTCTCTCTCTATATGGCCCGGGCAGCCGGGCAAAATGCTCCTCTAAAGTCGCAAATCTCATCCTCGCTCCAAATCCCAAGCCAATGGGCGACCAATGACTGTGAGTAGCGATAGAAATATCTCTCTTCCTCCAGAGATCTTTTCCCTCCCCTGTTGCCAGTAAACCCGGCTTATTTTCCCATCTCTAAACGCCACTGAAGAATGAAGAACCGATCGCGCCTCGTCAAGTGACAAGGGTAGCAAGCGCCTGGTGATGACTGCATAAAATAACCGCGGCGATGATATTGGTGGTCTCTTTGAATGGAAGTTTTTTTTGGTTGCTGATTATCTTTCTGATGTTTTTTTCGTCCGAGTGGACTGCAGAGTTGAACTCTTCCGGGTATCTTTGTGTGTGGTATTAAGTGGTATCGATGAATGGATGTGGTTGTCTGTCTCTTTTACAAGATCTCGCTGTTGACGCGGATCTCGTGGTTCGTCGTCGTCTTGATGTAAGACTTGGCGGCGTGCCTCGGGACGTAGGGAGTCTTCTTGACGGGCTCGTCGACCATGAGGCGCTCCTGCTCCTCAGGGGCGCCGTTGGAGAAGAGCGAGGAGAGGGAGGAGCTGCGGCTGGTCCTTTTTGAGGTGAAGCTGGCGAAGGAGGAGACGGAGTCGCGGGAGCTGGAGCTGCGGTGGCCCTTCTTGAAGGCACCGCCGAACCAGCTGCTGCGCTTGCTGGTGTTGCTCTTGGGGGAAAACATCTTGATTTTTTGGGGGTTGTTCGACGAAGGTTTTCGGGGGTAGAGAAGTTGTTGGTTGCTTGGTTGAAAGCTGAAGAGTAGATGTTGGAAGCTGGTGATTGTTGATGCTGAAGCTGATGATGAGAATGGAAGTCCGGTTGCAGAAGGGCGGGTGAGACCTTGGATTTATAAGACAAGAGAGTCGAAGAAGATCTCGACGGTTGACATACCAAGACACGCGAGAGTGAGTCGAACTGCGGGTTGCCGATTGAACGACAAACGGATACGCAGTCAAAGGAAAGAGGGGAAAAAACTCTAATCCACTCAGGTGGAATGTTCAAAAGTCGACAATACGATTGGGAAGGAAAAGTGGTCTAGTCAGGGCCGGCTTCACGATGGCTACGTCCGCAAGAGGGAAGAGGTGACCGCGGCTTTCCGCAAACAGACAGCAGCAAATATCCTGCCCAACTGCCGCCTGTGAGGAGAAGAGGACAGCCACGCACCACGGCACTGCCAGTCGGCGTGAGCATTCCGGTCGGATGGCCCGCAGTGTCCAGTCAGAAAACTCTTCTGACCGAGACATCAACAATGTCCGTTCAACGCCTCGCCAACGCCCTTGCCGTTTGCGAACAAAACTTCTTCGCTCTCTCTTCCCTCTCATCACCTCCGATTCGCTCGCCCACTGAGTAGGCGACCCAAGCCTTTGGGTCTCCGCCCATTTGGGGCTTGGGCTGGTGGCCGTGGTGGGCTGTGGAATGCTGCTCTTGGAATGGCCTCCCACTAGACGCCAGACACGTCACTTTCCCGCGTTGAGGCCTCAGTGGGCAAATTCCTACCGCTATGATAAATCGGACGGGTGAACAAGCGTGCATACTGACAGGAGCCTGGGCCACTTGGTCCGCGGGCCAGAGCTGTCATTCCCGTGGAGGCGTCCTGCGGACTCGAAGCCAAGTTCTTCGAGGAAAGGCTAGCTACATGTTATTCGCTCTAAACTCGGGAATGGGGAGCACGGGTCATTGTTGGGCTCGACGGATGCGGAAGGGCAAAGCCATATCGTGTTAGCTAATCATGGACATAGTCAGATGGAATGGCCCGTCTACGGCCATCGGGACATCCACCGATCGGAATAACCTTGCCTCGCTTGCGCTTTTCCCCGTAGGACTGTGGCCCCCGCGAAGCTGATTAGGCGTCCAAGCTTTCATCCTCCTCATCCTCGTCGTCGTCGTGAGAGATGTACGGCACAAACCGGAAGTCCAGGAAGCTGATCCCATTCTCCTGCTCGACCATGAACTGGAGACTCAAAACCCCCTGATCATCGCCTCTGAAGCTGACCTTGCTTGCGATGCGCATCGCCTCGGTGGAATACTTGATCAGATCGAATTTGTAAGACTGCGACCATGCCTCGTGGATCGAAAAAGTCTCCAGTAGCTCGCGTCCTTTGGCGAAGGTCACGCTGGAGCTGCCCATATCGCCGGCGCCGGAAAGGGTTAAGTATGGCGAAGCCCTCGAGGCTGCAATGGTAAGGCGGTTAGGTCCGGTGGGGGCCAGCTCGGCCAGCGCGTCGAGCAGATAGCGCGCCAGCATAATAATCTTGAAAGAAAGGTTGTCCCGATCGAAGGGAATCTCCTCTGGGATTTCCGGCAGATATGTCGTGAGGCTTGCCGTGGTCTTGACGCCCCCTTCCTCAATCACGATGTCAAATTGACCGCCCTCTTCTTTGTATATCAAGCTGCAAGTGCCGCCGATTCCCAGAGCCTGGTTACTAAACGCATCTGGACGGTAGTTACGGATGTTGCTGTGATATGAGTCTTGTTCCGCCCTTTGTGTGCGGGTCGCAATATCGACGGCACCAAATATTTGCAAGGTGTCGAGCAGGGCAGGCAGCGCAATCTGAAAGTTGGGTAAGTTCGGTTGCGAGCTATTGGCACTGTCACCAAGGTCGAGGGAATACGTGGTGAAGAGCTTCTTGTCGAGGAACGCAGTACCTAGGTTGCGTCAGCTACCATCTGTTCAAAAATCCCGTCGACGCTGATCATACCTTGCAAGACCCTCGAAAGGTCAGCCGCAAATCTGATACCGTCCTCCTGTAGCTGGACATGGACTTTGTTGGTGAAATTGATAGTCTTGAGTAGTTGGTAGAGAGGTTTCGTCGAGGACGCTACAGCCCGAAAGATGGGCTCGGGCTGCGCTCCGGCCTGTGATAACGCACCCGACATTGTGTGTAAAACTTGCAGGTGGAATCACCCGAATTGTGGAGGCAGTTGATATGGAAGGTCTCTCTTGGTTGTTTCTAAAGTACAAGGCCGCTGCCGAATTGAAATGACTCTTGGGGTATCTTAGACGTAAACTCCGACCGCGCAGAACATGTACACCGTTCCGAATCTGTGCAAGCGTTGTCAGCAAAAAAAGTCACGGCGAGGCATAGGCAGAAACACCCACGCAATGGCAGCAGAAGCAGGAACACCCAGGGCCGGGATGTTGGTGAGGGATCGGTCTGTTTGGCAAGTTAGAATTATTTTCTGGGTTCCTGCTAGGAATGGGAGATTTCTTACTGAGAGCGAAGACACCGGTGATCGAGATACCCGCGAGGAGGAGCAGGAAGGCAATGAAGAATTGCGAGTCCTTGGCAACGGCGGGATGGAACGGCGTGCTAGCAGCAGCTTGCCAGATCTGGGGCAGGGAGGAGTCCATCTGCTAGGTGGTCGAGGAGAGGGATTTGTTTGTTCGTTCGGGGATCAATTGGCGTGTCGAGTATCTCGAGAAAGTGGTCGGTCCTTTGCTTGCGCGAAGTTGTTCACTGCCAGTGGTGTTCAGAAGGTGTTGCTGGTGTGCGCAAGCTCACGAAGGTCGCAGCTTCCCCAAACGTGTTCGAAGCTCCAGGCCGGCCCACATTGAACTGTGGCCTGAACAGAAAGGGCTTAGCGCCATCCTGTCTGCCCCTGCAGAGCACATCCCCCGGTCCCACTCTGCGGACACCGGCCACGGAGAAACATCAGAGCCTAGCGCGATATGTCATCAACCTTCAGGCATCACGACAACATCCATTGACAAATTTAGTCGATTAAGGCCTGTTAAGGCTTGCTATTTAGGTCGAAATGAAGGAAGAAAGTAAGTCGCATGATGCTTGTTAGACTTATGCTGCGTAAAGTGTCCTAACGCGACGATCCAGACGCGAAGCGCAAAGCCGAGGACGACCCGTCCTCGCCAACCGCGACCAAGCGGGTGAAGCACAATGAGTCGGCAGAGCCAGAAAAGAAGCCGGCAATGAAGCCTATTCCGTTCCCCGAAAAGGTATGTGTTGTATTGGTCTGTGGTCGCGATCCTCCCAGCGCGTCGAGACCTTCACCACGGCCCCCCCTCTGCCACGGTCCCGCAAAGCTGACCACCCGCCTGCGCAGCCCGCCGTCATCGAAGAGCGCACCGGCGAAATCGAGTTCCGCGTGGTAAACAACGACAACGCGCGCGAATCCCTCATTATCCTCACCGGCCTCAAATGCATCTTCCAAAAACAATTACCAAAAATGCCCAAGGACTATATCGCGCGTCTGGTATACGACCGGACCCACTTGTCCATAGCGATCGTCAAGAAGCCCCTCGAAGTCGTCGGCGGCATCACCTACCGCCCCTTCAAAGGCCGCCAGTTTGCCGAAATCGTCTTCTGTGCTATCAGCTCCGATCAGCAGGTCAAGGGTTACGGTGCGCATCTCATGTCCCATCTGAAGGACTACGTCAAGGCCACGAGCGACGTGATGCACTTCCTCACCTACGCCGACAACTATGCCATTGGATACTTCAAAAAGCAAGGGTTTACTAAGGAGATCACGCTTGACAAGAGCGTGTGGATGGGATATATCAAGGACTACGAAGGTGGCACAATTATGCAGTGCTCAATGCTGCCGCGCATCAGGTATCTCGAGATGGGTAGGATGCTCTTGAAGCAAAAGGAGTGCGTGCAGGCCAAGATCCGCGCCTATTCCAAATCCCACATCGTCCACGCCCCCCCAAAGGAGTGGAAGGGCGGTGCCAAGCCCATCGATCCCCTCAGCATCGACGCCATCCGCGCCTCCGGCTGGTCTCCCGACATGGACGAGCTCGCCCGCCAGCCCCGCCACGGGCCCAACTACAACCAGCTCCTCCACCTCCTCAACGACCTGCAGAACCACCAGTCTGCCTGGCCCTTCCTCGTGCCCGTCAATAAGGACGACGTGGCCGACTACTACGAGGTAATCAAGGAGCCCATGGACCTCAGCACCATGGAGACGAAGCTCGAGGCCGACCAGTACGCCACTCCCGAGGACTTTATCCGTGACGCCAAGCTCATCTTCGACAACTGCCGCAAGTACAATAACGAGTCCACGCCGTATGCGAAGAGTGCAAACAAGCTGGAGAAGTACATGTGGCAGCAGATCAAGGCTATTCCCGAGTGGTCTCACCTCGAACCGTAGAAAGGCGGGGGGAGTTCCACCGCGAAAGAGGTTTAACATGGCACAGGTTGCTTCATGAGTGTAATGAGCACGGGAGGGCGGTTCAGGCAAGGGTTATAGGAGTTGGCGTCGGTCTGCTTGGGAATCCTGTTTGAGGAGCCTGCAGGTTTGGTTTTCATGTTTATCCAAGTAGCTCAAGGCGCGTTTGGGGCAGAAAAGGCGTTTACGGACGATAGGGCGTCCGCATTGTTACTGTAGGATATGTCCATTACATACGCTTGAAGCTTCGAGGCAAAATATCACGCTTGCTTAAAAAGAAGAGAATAAGCACGTCATATCATGTTTGAATTGTTATCAAATTACCGCTTTTGTAGTCAAGGGTACTCCGCTAAACACAAGAGAGCATCTTTGGGAGCAGGCCCTCGAATGCATATTTCTCGTTTTCTCGTAATCCCTTGTAGTCACTGTTGCAGACCTCGCAAGTCCTCGACAAGGAAATGAAATACAATCCTTCCAACGCCAGGGGGAATAACCGAGTGATGTTTGTGCAGGGCTTTTCGCAGTTGGTGGGTGATCTCCCCTATGACCAGAAATCTCGAAACATATCTAGTGTAAGGTAGTATCTGGTCTGCTCCTTTTGAAAGAGTCCCAGAAAGAGAACCCCGAATGATGTTCAGGTGTTCAATAGCCAGATTCGAGTTCGGGCTACGTCAAAGATTCCTTTGGCGGTCCTGGAGTTGCTGAAAAGCCGCTTGAAGTCTCTCCAAGCGTTCTTCAAAGCCGCTTCGCGTGACCAAAGGCGGATAGGTAAGTGGGAGTGGGAAGTCGGCTGTGGTGTTTTCTGTGTATTGTGCGAGCTCCCGCGGGGTCATTGGGGAATTTGGGGTATTTTGTTGTAGAATGGGGGTGAGACCCAGGACTTCCTAAGCGCCTGGAGCCTGCGCTGCGCGATGCAGTGGTGGGGCGGGTGCACTATCGCCAACCGGAAGACGAAGACCTGAATGAGTTCGTCGCCAACTTGCAATACCACCAATGTGGTGTTCGTCAGTACCTCTGCGCTCTCTGGCATGAGGTGGCGGAGACACATCATCCTCGCCGCTGGGATTTTGCGACTCGAGAGTACGGCGGATTATGTCGTGAAGGAAATCAGGGATGGCTTGCCACTGTCCAGCTCGGGCAGCGGTCAGCATTCCAGGAGGAAAGGGCGAAAGGGTCGGGGCAGCGTCGGCAACTCCCCGCTGTGCAATTTGGCTGCTGCTGATGAACGGCAATTCGCCGCTCTCGATAACGTTCTTTAGCCATTGCTCCCATTCCTCATCGAGAACGGTAGACATATCTCCAGCTTCCCGCTGCGCTGCCCTCTCCCTTAGTCTTTGATTCAGGGCCTCACCAACACTGTGGAGCTCCTCGTCGCTTTCTTCGCCATCCATGTCCTCATCGCCGGGGTCCGTCGCATCGTCCGTCTCTACTGACTGTGATCTCGCATTGCGGCTGGGTACGGGTGGGCGATCCTCTGGTTCGACCCAGTCCGGAAACCCGTCACCAGCAGTATCACGAATGGTAATGCCCTGCTCCTTCTCGAAGCGCTCCTTGGCCCATTTTGTGCCCTCCCACTTTGTCAAGCCTGCAATCTCGTTGTGAGTCAGGCGAAGGTTGTCAAAAGCTCGAAACAGTCGACGGTGCCAGGTCCAGCGGCTCAGGCGAATGCGGTGGATGGGGTTGCAATAGTCGAGCCCTGGGTACTTTGCTTCTTGGGTGTCAAGGTGACCGTAGAATGAGTGGACCTCTTGACGAACCTCCAGGATGAGGCTGCGCTGCAAAAGGGCATGGAAGTTCTGGGGATCGCTCGCGCGTGGCTTCGGAAACATGTGCTCGTAAACGAGCTGGTCGACGGGGCGTCCCTTCATCTTGAGGTTGCGCCGGCTATGGCGAGACGAGGACTGTAGTTATGGCTGAAATCGGGGCGCAGGGTGTAAGGGCGACAGAGCTTGGTGGGAATCTTAGGAATGAGTCGCTGATACGGTCTGTATTGACGTCTTGTCGTCTTGTCGTCGTAAGCTGGCGTGAAGACGCAGAGTATGGTCGTAGCAGGACGCAAAAACTTTCGGTAGGGAACTGCAGGGCGTAAAACGGTTTTGATTCCCTGTTGTCGTCGGTCCGGTCGTGCGTCAGGTCGTGTGAGGAGGGGGTTCGGGAGGGAGCTAGGGTCGCAGCGGCGTCGCTAGGTCGTCCGAAGAAGGAGGTTTTGAAAGACAAGAACGGTATCGGGTGTTTGGGCGGTCCTTTGTTGGGTTTTGTGCGCACGGGTTCTGGAGAGTTGAAGGCCAAAAAGATGGTTGAAGAGGTGTCGGTGGAGGAGAATTGCGTGAAAAGGTAAGAGTGTGGCCGGGGAGAAGTCGGAAGGCAACGGCGAGAGGCGGGTGGGAGGTGTGTTGCGTGAGTTGCGGGCTGAGTTGGGAGCGAAGACGGGGATGAGGATGCAGGGTGTGGATGCGGGTCAGGTATTGAATGTTGGACGCCGGACACAGGGCACTGGACACTGAAGACTTGATCGTGGGCCTGTCGGGTCACTGGTGGGACGCAGTCGTGGGACGTGAAAGTGGACGGCCTGGAAGACGTGGACGTGGAACGGGGATTCGGGCGTGGATTGCCTTAAGGACTGGTCACCGTAAACACACAACGACCAGGATTTGGTGGCCGGGGCTGGGAATGCCTTAGCTGACAAAAATAAAACAGGCACCGCCCACCACCATCAAGACAAGACAGCAAGGTCCCGAAAAGTAGGAGAAAAAAAAGGGAAAGATACCAGCACCTTCTACATTACGGAAGTACCGTGCCAATGGATGGATTCTCGCGGTAAGGTACCTTGGTATCTAGGTACCTATCACTGGGCCGCACCAGTAAGGCAGGCAGGCAGGCAGTTCAGATTGCCAATTGGTGGTGGTGCCTGCCTTCCGTGCCTCTCGAACCAGGTGGCTTCCTGCCTTGGCCGTATCGGCTGGTCTGCCTAAGAAAAAGTCAAAAGGACCATCATCATCACCAACAGGCCTCGACGCACGTTCCTGAATCACTACTCCTCATTCCCAAATGGTCACCCAACCGGCGGCTCCATGGATTGAGTTTCCCGTCTACGAACACTGGACTGTCGGCAAGGTGTGAACCTTCCTCCTATGCACCTCAGTAGAGGCAACTATCGCGGCATGTCGCCCCGCACTCTGCGCTGTGCGCTCGGTACTTCCAAGGTTGGACCCCTAACAAGTCTCCGCGGTCGTCTTACACGGGCAACGGGTACCGCTCCAGACAAGGCGAATTGCCATCCACGGATACCAGTCGGGTGCTGGCTACGGCGGTAGCGTTCCTTATTCTCATCCACCGGACTGGATATGCCGGAGTCCCTCTGCCCAGGCTAACCCGGAAGGTCTTGGACAGTCATCTGCACGCCCAAAACCACCACTGAATCCACCCGCCTTGCATGGCCTGGAACGCCCAGATCGTCGCCAACCTAACGACTGCCAGCGATGTTCGTCTCTTGAGGCTGTTGTCTCTGCCGTATCGTTTCCCTCGCTGCTCATCCTGAGATTTGCGCGTTGCTCTCATCTCTCGTCAAGAAGCTCGACAGGAAGTCAGAACAATTTTTGTCAAAAACCATGACCGTGGAACAGGGGCAACCCGAGTCAGTCTGATTCCACGCTTCAGCGACCAGTCTGGGATGATGACATACGCATCGTCTTCACTCTTCTTTGCTGACGCCGGGGCACGACTGTGCCTGAAATCGAAATAACGGGACACACAGGCCTCCGCGCGGCGCCTATCAATTTCACTTGCAGTCTGCTCTCGCTCCTATCACGACCGCACCGCCGCCCCTCATCCATTGCACTACGATGCTCGGCTATTTCCCCTCCTCTCTATCGCACAAGGATTGTGGGCGCCGAGAACAGAGGCCATAACTGAGACCCGCGGCAGCCTGACCTCGCTTCGCAACGAGTAGCCACGGCCAGACGGAACCCGAGCCAACGGCGCTCCCCCACGATTGCCTTTCGCAAACATGACCGGCCACTCATCGACCCAGCCGACTACAACAACAACGCACAACTCACAACTCACAAGCCGGCCTTCCACTGTCCTCCCTGCAATGCCGCCTGCTTCGCTGGTCGGAAACCCCTCCGACCGTGGCCCACGCTCATCTGACCTCGACTGACCGCCTTGTTGGTCCGCCGCTGAACCCCGACAGCCGCCCTACAACCCCGTCCCCTGCCCGTCTCAGGCACAGGGGTCCCTTTCGTCGGGGCCAATCATACTGCAGGATCCGCCATCCCTGCGAACATCCCGTCCTTCCCTGCCTCTGCTTCATGCACGAGGGCCAAAATCTTCTCCTCCTGCCCCCCTTCATAACCATCCGCAATCTCACTGGTTCCATTCTTCTCCAACGCCCCGGAGCCTTGAACGATATTCTGTGCAGCTCAAACCACACACCTGCGCCACCACTTACATACTTACATATGTATGGATGCGAGACTTCAGAATCAGATTTGAATCTGCGTCAAAGACCACATCGTGGATCCAGACCCGTCGGAGCGCATGCCATTGCGGACAGGTGCATTACGCTCCATCTCCGGATGAGATCCTGCCCGTCAGCGACAGCGGAGCCTCTCTTTTCTTTTCAGACCACATCATATGCCATGCAGATGACATTTCAGCCTCTTTCATCATCAGACTTCTCTTTCGACAACATCAGACCGAACTAAGCTCAAGATGAGTCTCGGGGGCGAAGCAATCGCTTCCTTTCAAGCAGCATCTACCCTGCCAGCATCGTTCATCCCTGATCCAAGCATAGAGTTTGAGGGGCGGAGGCCCATGACGTTTGGCAGAACCCTTCAGTCTGGAAAAACCGAAAGAAAATCCTCTTCAACTCGCCAACTTGCATCTGTTGTATTACGTACCTTCGTCGGAACTTCGGCGGAAATGAAGTCAAGAGTAAACTTGATGGTGTGGCAAGTTTGATGATTGATCGCCGTCTAACTTCAACACAGCTCGCAGCACTTGAACCGCGAGCTGTCCATGTCCAACAACGCTTAAAGCCCGCCATCCATACTGGCCAATGCTGTGGATCTCATTCGTCTTGCGTAAATCGCATCTAGTAGTTGATGGGCTTTTTCATACAACCAGCAAGTGCAAACTGCATACTGGTGACATATCGCTATAGAATAGATAACCACCTAAGGTATAGGAAACAGCACAAAAGTACAGCATAGGTTCAGCCGGTGGCTGGTGCGCGAGAAATCAAGGTTTAGGGCACTTAACTGGGCAGGCTGTCACTCAAGCCATCTGACCTATTTTGAGGTGGCTTTTCCCTCTGTCCACGCCGATATACTTCATTTGCAGCACGTGGATGTCAGAGGTCAAGTACACAACGAAACAACTTGGCTTCAAGTACTGGTTGTTGTCACTAGATAATTTTTGCTTCCCACTCGGTGTGAGTATAGCGGGAACCTGCAACTGACTTTTAGAATATAGAAAAGTCAAGTTACCAATACCGTCGGTGATCATCTCATTACGCGGGTAAAAGGGTGCGGCTTGCGATCACATAACTCAACACTAAAGACCGAAACATGGCGTATATTTCATAAGGGTACTGTTGTCCCATGCGTGTTCTTCTACCAGAATTCACCCTGGCGTTCTAAGCTAATCAGCCCTCAACGGCTCCGAAAACGTCGTCATGTCCCCGTCATTGTCCACCATCTGAATGCCCTTGAAGCTCTCGTCGTCGTCATCCGAGTCCTCCTGTGCTGGAACAGGAAGCGTCTTTGGCCTCACAGGCAACTCAGGACGAGCGTGCGACTTTATCGCACCGTCGCTCTGGAATGAGTGGCCAAGGGCAGGTCTTGACGAAAGAGCAATCTCCTTCCTCGGTTCAACCGTCTTCTCAAGGGCTCTGGCGGGCGTGGTCTGCTCGCTATTATGGCCGAGCGAGCCAAGATTGAGGGGATCAGCAGCTCTCGAGCTGTTCGACTGCTTGGCTTGTGACTGAGTATCTAGACTCATGAGATCCTCGTGGTTGGGTGACGTTGGCTGTTTCCTGCTCTGACTGAGGGAGGACAGATTCAAAGGGTCACTGCTCTGATCACCGAGGGGATCAAAAGCCTCCGAGACTGAAGAGCCTCCAGTTCTTGACACCTTGTTGCGGTTGGGATTCTTCTTCTTCTGCACCGGTGGATCAGGGTGAAGAGGGTGGCGTAGTTCGTTGGGAAACCTGGCGGTCTGCTTCGACCTGATCGGCTGCGGCTCAGAGGCGGGATCGGGCTGTGCTTCAAGCTGGATAAGCTCCCCCATCTGAGAACCCACCTCTTCATCCGTGATTTTGATGTCCTCGTCCTTTTCGATCGCTCCTTCGCCGCCCTTAACGTTGGGGAAACCGCATCGAGTCAGGATCTTGGCGATCAGGCTGGGATATCGCAAGTGCCCGCTGACCTCCGCACTCAGGTTGAGGTTCTCGACCCTATCAATGTCCTTCACCTCCTGAAGACCAGCGATACCCAGCTGGAGTGACGTCGTACGATACAGAAAGCCGAGAATGTAGTCGGTCTCAGAGTAGACGTTCACGATACGTCCAGACACCACCGATCGGAGGACTTGCCAGTGTTCCCGGTTAGACGGAACCGGTGCTCCGATCAGAACCACAGTATCGACCAGCCCAAAGGCCTTTCGTTCAGCAAGTGACTTGAGGCACGAGTAAATCACTCGAGCACCCAGGGAGTACCCAACCAAAGTCACCGGTCGTTCCCCCTGAACTTTGGCAATGAGAGCGTCGGCAAGAACACGGCCAGCTTTGTCTGAACGGTTCCGAGCGAGATTGAACGGGTTGTCGATTTTGGTGGCGGCACTGATAAGGTAGGCAGGCCACAAGGCGGCCCAGAGGGATGCCAGAACTGTCCGCTTGAGGATCTCAACCTTGACAAAGTTCCAGGCGTAGGACGACACCATGTTCTCCAGCTCGGCGCCGAGAGCAAGGAGGGCTTTCATTTCGTACCGCAGTGCAAATACCTCTGACTCGTCGCCCAAACTCCTCCAGGGCTTCGTGATGTCGCTCTCGTCCGTAAGCCATCCGTTGATGCCGATAGTCACACGGAGTCGTGCCCCTTGCTTTCCATCTGGATCTGCTCGTTTATAGTCTTGGCCCCATTCGTCCTTGAGCGGGAGAAAGCGGAAGTCCTCGACCTCTTTGGCATAGGTGTCCATCATCTCGCCCGTCATCTTGGCGCCGTAGGCGCCAAAAAGAGTGCCGACGAGCGCGCCATTCATCCAAAAGATGCCGAGGAAGCTGGCAACACCTCCCAGGCCAACACTGCCCATGAGACCACCGATTGCACCGGCAACGACCGGCGCTGCCAGACCACCAGTTATTCCGATTACGGCTGCGCCCGCCACGGATGCCAAACCGACCTTCCAGAAGCGGCTCTGCTTGTTTTCTTCACGTCGCTTCGCGGCTTCAGCCTCTGCTGACATGCCCGCCTTCTGATTTTCGGCCGCAGTCGAAGATTCGACCAAGGACTTGGCAATCTCTGTCTCCTCCTGAATGAGAGCTGCGATGGGAAGCTCGAAGGCGGAACACAGGTACAGGGCCAGAACTCTGGAATGAGCAGAGTAGCAGCCAGTCGAGAGAATGAGAAGCAAAAGACAGCTGAGAATCTCCTTTCGATCTTCAAGCGGGATCGTAGTGAAACGGTTCGGGATAGGGTGGTAGTGCTCTTGCAGGATAGCAACCTCCTTGTCAACCTCTTTCGCCCCAGGGTTCACAGGTGTCGCATTCCCAAAGTTCATCAAGTCCTCCCCGGCACTAGGAGACTCCCGCCTAAGCTTCTCCATCTCGTCGAGACGCTTCTTACGGGCAGCGAGGATCTTGTCATCGTCCTTGGCAGATGCAATTTCCTTGACCTTGTCCAGAAGATCCTTGCGCCACTCGTCGAAGTGCTTCAGCGCCGCCTTACGAAGAGCCACAAGCTGGGCGCTGTGCACGCCGGAGCCTCCGCGGTCTGGATGGCTTGGGCTGCTCCGACCGCCTTGACCCGCCGCGTCCGGGACGAAGAGGGGTGCCGCATTGCGGTCCTGAGGTGAAGGGCTGGCGGCTGCTGAGACGTTGTATTCGCCGTCCCTGAGCTCGAGCTGCGTGCGCATGTAGCCAGTAATATCAAAGAGTAGCGTGTAGAATACTCGGCGACGGGCCGGGTTGAGGACCACCATTAGCTGGCGGGGGTCCGCAGCAAGGGGAGCCATGGTTGCAATCACCGCTCACTTCATGCAGGTGAATTTGTAGTGTAAGGTTCTCGGTTTGTAAAGTTGTTGCAAATTGCAGTCTTGTCATAAGTTTAAGGGGAAACAGAGCTGAGGACTGTGAGAAAAGGACAGGTAGGAAGAGGGATGAAGTCAATTTAGATGTAGGTTCCGTAGGCGATCTAGGCAGACGTCTGTCCATCAGGAGAATGGATCAACAGGCCCCCTCGCCTCGCTGCTTGCCTATTCCGGCCCTGTGCCACGCTACAGCGGTGCAGTTGCAGGACGGGCGGTGAAAACGCCCCAGTCTTACCGCTGTAAGGCGGGTTTGGTTGCCTGTGCTTCGTCGTCTGTGCTAATTTCCACCCCCTTCTCCATCTTTGCATCATTCTTGGGTACCTAAGGAGGGACTGCCTGCTGCAGATCAACGCAACAGCTCAAGCCACATCCACGACGCTATTCACATTGTTTCAAGACTTTCAACGACGCAAAGGGAAAAAGAAAATGCCGCTTGGAATGAGTTGTAGCCTCTTAAATTATTTGCATATGCCTCCATGATATTCCCAAACACCAGCGTCCTGTTCGGCGCCGCAAAACACTTTTACTACACACCTCACTCGCCAACTGTCTACTCACTGTCATCCTCCATGACATCGTCCTCTTCATCCTCATCCTCATCCATGTCATCGGCATCCTCGCCATCTTCACCGTCCATGAGCTCGTCACCGTACTCTTCCTCGGAATCATCACCCTCGGCATTGGCAGCGAGAGCCTCCTTCTCCTCCTCCTTGCGCTTCTTCTCATCCTCTTTTCTCGCTTCTTCCAGAGCCTTGGCCTTCTGATCGCGCATCTTGCGCTGCACGACGACGTATGCACCGAGTGGCGTCTTCTCCCAGTCAAAGTCGCGGAGGAAGGCATCCACCTGAGCGCGGTCCTTGGGTGCGAATTCGACCTTTGACCGCTTCTCCTCGATGAACTTGGCGTTGGCCTCCAACTTCTGCACCAAGAGAACGATCATGGAGATGACCTTGTTGTTCTTGTTGCCCGTGCTGATCTTACGCGCCTGCTTAACCCAGCGCTTCAGCTGAATAATGACAGGCAGGGAGAACTCGGGGAAGGCAACGTTCTTCGCCCAGATGGTGAAATACTCGCTGAAAAGCTCAACGAGCTGCTCTCCAACGCCATCCTGGTAGACTCTTGTGCGGTGGTAGGACTTGGGCGCCTTGTAAGCGAGGTTGAAGTCGAGCGGCTTGATGGATGACGCCTTGGGGAAACGCTTCATGTCAGCCGAGTCGAGGACCTCGAGGAGCGCGGAGGCGAGGGGAATGTAAGTGTCTGTTGCGCGAGACAGGCGCAAAATGGAGCGAACCAGGTGGAAACGTTGGGGGAAGAACGTAGAGGAGGGGACGAGGCGCATGGCACCCATAGTCACCTGCACGAGGGGGTAAATCAAGAGCTTCAACTGGCCCTCCTTGCCCGCTTCCGCCTCCTTCAGGGGACTGCAGTGCTCGGCAAGTACACATGACCAGAAGTCGAGCGAGTGGGTATATTGCCAGTTGTAGATGATCTTGTGCGAGTTCTTCTCCTTCTTCACGATGCTGTTTCGCAAATGGATGGCCAGTTGGCGGATGAAAGTGAAGGCCGTCGTGTAGCCGACATTTTGGTCGATGCCCCAAAGTTCTGCGGCAGAGTTCTTCATCAGGTTGATGCCCTGAATGGTGTTGATGTTTGTTGCTCTGGATCCTGACACAAGTCCCTGGTAAACCGCCTTAAGAACGGTCTCACGAACGCCCTTGTCTCCAATGACTACCAGTTTTCTCAGAACGAGGAAAGCAGTAATCTTTGTGGGTTCCGAGCTTGCCGGTCTGGCCCAGTAGTTGACTACCGTCTTGATAAGGACCTTGAGGAGCTTTCGGAAGGAAAGCAGGTAGGGCACGAGCGGCTCTAATGATCCGAGGGTAAGCTTGAGGGTGGCGTCGTCGGACAGTGTGCCGAGTAGGTGGATGATGGATGCAGTGAACGTCTTGATCATGATCGAGAGAGTGTGGAACTTCTTGGAGTCGGTAGGCACGTAGATCTTGCCAGAGGCAGACTCCTTGATGGGAAGGTGGTGGGAAACGACAGCGGGAATCTGCTTCAGGGCGACGATCAAGACGTCGTGGAACACCTCAGGGCTGTTGATGCTGTATCTTTGCGCTGCTGCGGAGCTCTCCTCGGCGTCGTCCTCATTGAGATGGGCAGCGCAGCGGAACGCCAGCACGATCTGTCTCGCAGCGCGCAAGCTCTGCTTCTCCAAGATCAACTTCTTCCACTTGGCGACCATCTCGCGTGTGAGCTCGTTGTCGAGCAGGACCTCCTCTTCGGCCTCCTTCTTGGCCTTCTTCCGCTTCTTCTTCGGTTGCTCGTCATCGGACTGGTCGCTGCCGGCACTGAGCTCGTCGATCTCGGCCATGTCGGCGTTCTCGTCGAAGTCGAGGGCTTCGGGGTCGTTCTCCTTCAGGAACTTATAGAACTCGGGGTCGTCGGTAGCGAGCTTGTCCATAGCCGCCTGCGTCATGCCGAGGTTCTCGTCGTCCGCATCGTCGTCGTCTTGGGCATCGTCCTCGCTGTCGCTGCCAACGGGTTGGTCCTCGACAGAAAATTCGGAGCCGCTGCCTGCGTCCGAGTCCTCGTCGTCTCCCTCCGGCGCATCGCGCTTCCGCTTGCCAGTCTGCTTCTTGCCCTTCTTCTTGTCGATGATGTCCTCGAAGCCGCCCTGGAAAAAGTCGTCGACGCTCATGGCGCTCACGGTAGCATCCTTCTGGTTGCCCTTTGGCTTTTTCGCCGCAGGGTCGCCCTTGAAGAACTCTTCATCCTTGGGCCGCTTCGACTGCTTCTTGGCCTTGACCTGCGCGCGCTGCTTGATCTTCGCAGTCTCCTTCCTCTTGTCGAGGACACCCTTCAGGTGCTTCTTCTCGAATTTCTTCGTGGCCTTGAGGTTCTTCTTGGAGGAACCCATGGTGAACGGTTCGGACGGGGCCGGTCAATTGGGATCCTGCTATTGGGGAGTGGTGGGAGAGGAAGGAAGCGGCTGCAGGGACCGTGGAACAGGAACTTCAATGGCAGAACGCTCAGCAAAATTTTTGGAGGAGCTTATCTTATCGTCGAGTCCCGCTAAGCCATCTATGGCCTTAGCGCCACAAGCTGCCCCACGTCCAACGCTGAGGCTCCTGCTGCGGAATGGAACCTGGACACCCTTGTCTGACTTTGTCTTGGAGGTGGTGTGCCTGGCCACTGCGACAATCACTGCAGCTCAACAGCTCCCGCGAAGCTGTGCCTGACGACCGCCGATCGACCATGAAGCCGGCGACGATTCGAACCCAGCCGCAAAGATGATGCCCCGGCAGTCCTATGCGCCTACGCCGCATAGCTATATCCCGAATACGACCTTGTCAGCAACAATCAATCTCGATGAGGTACCGTCCCCGTTCTCTTGTTCTTCCACCGCCCAGCGAGCGACCATGTCATCTGCCCCGCCCCCCGCAGCGCAACGCAGCCGTGCTAACATGACGATGCCTCGCAACAGGAGGTGAAGCTGGCCGACACCCGCGCCGAGCGCGACCTGCAGGATTCGCTCGCCGAGATCTTCAGCATCATCGTCACCCTCGACGAGCTCGAAAAGGCATTCCTGAAGGACGCCATCCCCGAGGCCGACTACACCGAGATCTGCGAGCGCTCTCTGAAGCAATACAAGTCCATCTTGGCCGACGAAACCGTCGCGAAGGCCTTTGGAGGCCTGGAGGAGTTCAAGGCGGAATGGGACGTACGTACCATTTCAAACAACAAGCCACCGCTCTTGACAACCCCAATGCTAACAATGTGATTCTACCAGCTCGAGGTCCCCCGCGCAACGGAGCGCATCCGCGTCGGCATGCCCTCAACAACCGTAAACGCCTCCTCCAGCGCCGCCCCGGCTCCCGCTGCCGCAGGTAACACCAGTGGCGCCTTGATTTTGGAGGCCACTCAGGAATTCATCACCTTCCTCGACGCCGTCAAGCTAGGCCTCCTCTCCAAGGACCAGCTGCACCCCCTGCTCTCCGACGTCATCCAGTCCGTCAACAAGGTCACAGACCGCGACTTTGACAGCAGGGGCAAGATTGTACAGTGGCTCATCACTTTGAACCAGATGAAGGCTACAGATGAGTTGAGCGAGCAGCAGGCCCGTGAGCTGGAAATGGACATCCAGCAAGCCTACCAAGGATTCAAGAGCACTCTCACTTGATGACCTTTTCCGAGTTTCGAGAGGGGTGATAGTTCTTCTCTTTGCAAGTAGATACCATTGTAGAGCAATCATGCATGTGCCTTTTCAGCTCCAACCGTTGCGCTGCCCAGTGACTTTACTTTTGATGCCATGCTAACAAACAACGAACCCAAACGCCGACGTCTACACCAAAAACGTCCAGAAGCTGGGATACACAAACTCGTTCTCGAATATCCTCCTCACCTGCTCCAGCACGAACCTCTCCACCTTGCCCACGTTCTTGAGGCTCTGTTTCCCGCCATCCCTCAACCCAATCTCGCTCTCGACCTGGATCTCCTGCAACAGCCCGCCAAACCTCTTCCCGGGCTCCGTGGGCCCCGCCTCGTCCACACCAACCGCAGTCGCAGCGTCCTCGGGGTTCAAGAAGCAAAAGTGCACCCTCTTACGGATATGCGCCATCACGCCGATTCCATCAAACGTAAGACCCGTCACGCTCAGCTGCACGGGAATCCCCACAAAGCTGGGCATCGGGTAGTCGAGCAGGATCTCGGCCGTCAGCCGCAGCCGCACGTCGCCCGCGTACCGGATCCTGAAGACGGCCTGCAAATCCTCCGGCCTGGGCTCCCGGAACCGCGGCGCGTTCTCGTCCTGTTCCTCGTCTTCTTCCTCCTGAATCGGCGCAGAATCGGCAGGGACGTGCGTATCCCTTGTCGGCGGCCGCGACGCCCCGGCGGATGTGGGTGCCAACGTCGACACGCTCGCCTTCTCCCGCAGGTCTTGCAGCTGCTGCTGCTGGGCAAACGCCGCTGGGTTGAAGTCGCTGGGTGATATCGAGCTCAACGAGGCATGACGGCTGTGGCTCGGCGAGTAGCCATTGAGCAGCGGCGAGCTCACGGGCGACACGACGGCTGAGGTGTCCAGCCTGTTACCCATGTGCGCGCCAGCTACCGCCGCGAGAGGCGTCTGCGTGCCGGACCACCCCGTCCCAAGATGGGACTGAAAATAGTGCAAATTCGACGTCCCGCCCAGAATCCCCGGCGTTGACACCCCCAAGAACGGGCTCGGAAAGTCGCCAGACTGGCCGCGGAGCGGATGCGTTCTCAGTCTCGGCGGCACCGAGATATCCTCCATCTGCGTTTTCCTCTCAGCCGCCCTCAGCTCGCTGGGCATCTGCTGCGGTGTCGGCGGCGTTGGCTCGGGGACGTCCTCATCTTCTTCCTCGTCGTCCTCGATGTCTGGGTTCTCTTCGTAGAAATCCGGCAGAGGGTCCGTGATGTCCTTGAGCTCCAGCTCGGGCGCGATGGCGCCGAATTCAAAGTCGTGTACCTTTACGGATTTGATGAAGCGCGGCAGTGGAACCGCCTGGAACTTTGTGTGGATGAAGTCGCGGATCCGGAGGGCCAGAGCCTCGCCATCGGGGCCCGTGGTGAGCGTCTCCCAGTTTAGATCTATCGACATCAGAGGTGTGCCGTGCCGTTTTTTGTGTGGTAAGCAAATTTGGAATGTTTGCGACTTTGTAGAACCAGGCTCACGAAGTGAAATGAATCGACGTTGTTTGGGTTGAACAGGGTTTGAGCTTTCTACCTAGGCTAGGTACATGCCAGGGTGCCTTGCTAACGCCACTGAAAGCGTTTAGTGACCTGTGCAGCAGCTCAGCGGCCCTAAATGGTGCCTGTGAATCAAGAGAACCACCCTACTACATCCACCTGAGAATTACACGGTTTGTTCCACATCACGTCAATTCAGGAAATGCACCACCTCATGCCGAGACTATTCGTGTAAAGATACCTTGGGGTCATTGATGTCATTACTGGGTATCTGAATTTCAAGGCCGTATATCATCAACGCCATGTCAGCTCCTCCCTTGCTACAGCACACCATCCCATGCTAACATTGGTCTCCATGTTCTCCTTATTGCTTTCCATGTTCAAGTAAACGCCTCCAATGCAGTAATCCGTTGCGACTTTGCGAATGACGAGACTCTTATAAAAGATCGTTAAAGACTGGGATCGAAGCAGCCAACTCACTCAAGCTTGACATCAGATTCAAAACGCGGCCTCATGGTGTTGGCCATCTGAGGCGCGCCAAATTGATGCCAGCAGTTTGGAGCCTGAAGAATGTATCTATGTGATACGTTAGTTTATATGATGGCAACAATAACTAGAAGAGACGTACCTAGCCATAGCCTCTCGGAAGCGAGACTTGTACTCCTTTGGGCTGGTGACTGTCGGGCGATTTCTGCCCCCACCCGCGAACCCACGGTCCTTGATCCAACTTTCGAGTTTCTTGTCCCATGTATACGTACGAATGCAATCGATGATGCCGACGACTAGCTCTCTCTTAGCCTCGTCGACTGCAATCATCAACGAATAGTCCATAACGTTCTGGCGTGCAAGGAACAGAGTGTCATTCCAGACCTGGACTGTTAGCAGGGCTTTGCAACAAAAATGGGTTTGAACTTACCGATGCTCTTAGGAGTTTCTTGGAATGCTCTCGCGCAAACAAGGGGGACTCGTATATGAATTCTACCATGTTTTCGTCCAAAAGGACTTCGTTCTGTTCGCCTGTAGACTGAATCTTTCGGTTTCGCATGGAGCCTTTCAGATCGAAAAGACGAGTTGGGCCGCGATCGTAAAACAAATTTTCCATGAGCAGCAGATCCAGCTTGATCTCGATACCTGTGACAGGGTTCTTGATGATGAGTTGAAAAAATCCCAGCATCTTTGCGATCACGGAGGGTAGATCGTGGAAGAGAGCCTCTGCCATGATGCCGAAGTAAGCTGGCGCGAATCTGAGGAAGGCGGATGTCTCAATGGGAGACAGCCCCTTCAGCACGAGGCGGTCGTCGAGAGTCTTGAGAAATACCGACTTGGTCTTGCCTCCCTTCGAGTCCCACTTCAGGCAACGAGAGAGGGATTCGACGATGCGATCCGCAACACCACACTTTCTACGCAATGCGTCGAACTGCTCCGCGTAGAAGATCTTGCAGAGCATTGTTGCGGACCCTTCCTTGAATTGGTATTTGAGATGGGTTCCCGTGGCCCTGAGTAGGCTCTTCTCCAACTCGCCCTCTTCCATGACGAATTCACCGCCAGTGTCCGACATGCCTGATGACTTGCCATCCATGTTAGAAGCCTCGTAGTCTCTCTGGATTGCGATACGTTCTTGTCGACGAATATCGGCCAATTTAGTGCGGTAGTCATCTGAGCTTAGAGCGAACGCAATGACAGAACTTGGTTCGTCCTCTCTTACAATGACATCGGAGTCTAGGAAAATATGATCGCTTGCGTTGACTGGATAATCAAGCTGAGGCCAACCGCTTGCCGATCTTTCAGCCCAGAAATTCGTAAGCATCTTCATGAGACTGGTCTTCTGGTGTTTTGGCAGTTCGAGAGGGATTTCCGTGCTTGGCTCCAGGGAGTCGGCTAATTCTTTGACATCGGGCAGCAAGTCGTCTAGAATTGACTGTTCAGTATCACTCTGCCCTTCGTCATCAGAACCACCGTGACTGGCCGTGACAGTTGCAGTATCGTCGGTTTCGCCACCCACGTGTTGCTCTTCCGACGGAGGGGCGACTTCTGGCGCAGGTTGTGCCTCTTCGGCCGGTGGTTCAGGTGTCGGCTCAGTGTGGACCGTGTTGGGTGCTGGAGTAACAGGTGCCGTCTTAGGCTCAAGAATCTTGATGTCGTTATTGTGATCAGTTGTCGAAGGCCCAGGCTCCTGGACAGCATTGTCGATGTTGTGGTAGACTTCGACAATGGCCTTAGTTGCAGACCGTGGCAATCCCGCACGAGGTTGAGTCCCCTTCGCCAGACGTTTGCGACGATCTTCGCGTTGCCTCTCCTTCTCGAACTCGCGGCTCAATTGTTCAAAGTGTCGGGCAATTCTAGACACCTGTGACGACACATGTGAATCCTTCTTCTTGGTAATCAGCCGAGGAATCGAAGAGGGACCAGCTTTCCTATGGCTTTTCATTCCCAATGTGAGGCGGTCGAACGGCTTCTTGTCTATCTTGAAAGACGATTCGGTTGCGGTATCACTGACATCCTTCGGCACTATTGACTTCGCAAAGCTTGGCTGGGATCTTGGCAGTGTCGAGGCAGGTTGTGAAAGAGTTCTAAGCATCGGGTTCCTGCGGGCGACAACTCGCTCTGGGTTCGGTTTCGGCGGTGCCTCGACCGGCTCCTCCGTTGATGGCGTTCCGGCGCCCATGGCTTGTTGCTCACGACGAATCTGCTCAACCTTTTCAGACAGAGATATTCCAGTCGAAACAGTCGTGAGCGGGGGCCTGGACCCGGGAGAGGTCGGTTCTGCCGTGCTGGGAGATCCTGATATTTGTTCGCTCTCTTCGGTTATAGCGATAGAGAAGGGCGGTTTGACGATGGGCGACCCAGGTGTGGCAAGGTCGAGAGGTTCTACCCGCTCCAGCACAACTTCTGCAGGTGTGCTAATCTTGCTGTCTTCGGACGTAGACTCCTCAGTGGCAATCTCTTTGTCCTTCTGCTCCATTTGCTCCCCTGCCTCTGGCACAGCAGCAGGAGCAGAAGTCGTGACTGAATCGATCTCAGGCTGCTTTTCTGCCAGCGACTCCTGTTCTTGCTCCTTCGTCTCCTCTGCTCCTTGCTCTTCGGCTTTTGCTGCATCTGTGTTTCCATCACCACTGGGTTCACTCGCATCCGTAGGCTGTGTCGAAGCCTTCTCATCAACATCCGAGAACGTCTGAGAGGGAGGCTCTCCAGTATCAACGGTCGATGCCGTGCCGTCAGTGGAAGGCAGCGATTCTCGAGACTCGTTGTCCGTGAAAATCTTCTTGAGTTGAATCATTGTCAGCTGCCGCAAATCCTTGTCAGGAAGGAAATCGATCTCGAATTTGGAGAATGCAGCATCCCAGTCGCCAGCTTTTTCCAGCATCTCCCTGACGATTGCGTTGAAGGGAATAACCTCGTAGTACTTGGAGTTAACGTAGGTCTCCTGAAGTCGGCGGATCAAAGCTATCTGGTCCTCCTGTGCTTTCTTGGCCAGCCTGTCGACTTCTGCCTTACAAGCATCTGCTTTCTCAGGGAGAACACTGTCGATGCGAATGCTCTTGATCCGAAGTTTGACGGAGTTGACGAAGCGCACCCATCTTTCTTCGATTTTATTAAAAATCTCGTTCTTGAGCTTCAAGTCATTCTCGACCTTCCATGTGATCCGAGCTCTGGGTACAATGATCTCGAGGAGATCAATGGGATCGTAGTGAATTCTGATCCACGTATCACGGTGCTGAAAGTAGCGGATGTGATCTCGATGATGGTCGTGGGCACAGCCCGTCTGATCGTGAAGTCGCAGCCCCCTACTCCAAAAGAGAAGCTCAAGATACTTTCCGAAGGAGTATTTCCAGGTGCTGTCCGACATGGCCATTTCTGGAGAGTCCTTTTTGCAAATCTTGCAGTAGCTCCACATGGATATACCGTCTACTAATCGGCGCTGTTTGGGAGCCGCTGGCTCAACGAAGATGGTGACACGTGACTCATCATGCACGTATGTACGGTGATGTTCAGTCATCTTCCGGTCACAGCCATTTGCTGTACATATTGAATCCTTGTTGAGGCAGAGATCTTCAATGTACTGGCCCAAAGTGCAGTCAGGGTCCATGCTTCCGCTGTCATCGACATGCTCGTCATAGAATCCGATCGCGATCAACCCAGGTTCCGAGCATGGGATCTTGGTCTCTGTGCATATTTCCGAGTACAGCACAACAATGTTCTGATGCGAGTAAGGATCGAAGAGATCCAGGTTGCCCTGAATATAGTTCTCCCACTGTCTTGTCTGAGTCTGATAGTTGTAAAGCGCCTTGTCATACTCAGCGTCGTGGACGGCGTGGAGTACTTCCATGATCTGCCGCGGGGCCTGCTGTCCAATCGCGTGGACCATCTCGGGCTTGATCAGTTGGAACTTTTGCGACTTGGACTTTTCGGCATCTGTCTGTTCCTCTATAACGTCCTGATCTCTCAATCGTTTCAGGTAAACCAGACGTCGTTCTTGCTCGCGAGCTTTCATGAGCAGATAAGGCTGTGCAAATTTAACAAATGGTGAAGCAGAAAGAATCTTCGTCTCATATCTAGCAACCATGTCGCTGTAGTACGTTGGCATCGGCACGTCTTCGGGCACTTGAGATTCGGGGGACGTAGGCGGGACGTGAGATGCGTGCAAGGACACAAGAGGGGGCCTCTCTTCCACGGGTGGCTCCTCAGTCTGTTCGGTTGACACGGTGCCTTCGGCGGTGACCATTGAAGTACCGTTGCTCGTCTGAGAAGGCAGCTCGGGGGTCGACGTACTGACAACTGCAGCATCCTGCTTGGCGCTCTCAACGGACGCGCTTAGAGATCGCGGAGCATCCTCCGGAGGTTGACGAAGGGATGATGCCAATGAAGATGCTTCATCGATCTCAGCGGGCAGTTGGATATACTCATCTCGCATCAAGCATGTTTCCAGCTTCAAGTTGTAGACGACGTAGACCATGAACTCCGTGATCTTCTTCATCTTTGACAAGACTTCAGTAGAGTCCCCACGGAGGGCGATGGTGCAGCCAAGCTTCTCGGAGCAGCCCGACAAAAATATGTATGTTTTCTTCTTGCCCGGATAGCTCTTGTTGACGTAGGTTTTGACCTCGAAGCCGCCAGACCTTCCAACCTGGACCTGCAAGGCGAGCATGTCGAGCGAAGAAATGATGTCTGTTTCCGCACACCGCGAAACGGCTTCAATCACTGACGGTTTCACGTTGTACGCAACCGCGATATTAGCCTCAGAAAGATACTGTAAAGCAACGCCAGAAACAGATTTTTCGCAGAGCAGTAGCTGAGGGCGCAGATTGATGATGCGATTGACGACGATTCGCAAGAACTCCTTTTCTTGTTCGATGACTGGTTGGAGGCTCATGAAATGCTGTTGGTGCCTCTGGTATTCGATAGGGAACGACACGATGACAATACGTGGGTTGATGATGCGTCGAGGCATGCTCTTCAGGGCGAGGTTCTTGGTGAAGATAACGCCGGAGACGTAGCTGGTGTCGCCTGGCTTGCCCCCCGGAATCTTCTTGAGTTTGACGTAATGGCGGATGTCCATATCGTCGCCAGCCCTAATGTCGGGCGTAACGTCATCCGTACATTGAAGCAAGATCGGAACTAGAGCCCTTTCCCAAGCGGGTACGTTGGGGATTCCTGAATCTTCGAGCAACTGATGTAGGAGTTTCTTCACATGGAGCATGCTCGACGGGTTCAGCTCCACCTGCGGCTGCTTGTCATCTTGCATGGAGTCGCTCCTGGTCAGCTTAGTAGCTTCTATGGCGGGATTCTCGATAGTGAAGACATTTTCGTTAGATGCCGAGGGTCCTTTGAATATTCCAGATTTCGGACGTGGAGACCGCATTTGATGGCTCACATTGCTGAGATTGCGTCTCCTTGCTGGCCGACCATGGCCAATGAGGCTACCGGAGCCGGCGTTGTCATCCATTCCTCGACTCGTGAAACTCAAGCCACTGACACTTTTTTCTCCTCGGCCGAGCCTGTGTCTCCTGCCCGCGCTCAAGAATGGCCCAAAACTGGACTTTTCGTGATCGTAACTTGACGGCTGCAGATCAGCACTTGACATTGTAGCAAATATGCTCATCTGCTCGTCACCACTGGACTCGTCTGACATGTAGGCAGCCAACTCTGGGTCGATGATATTGTCATCATGAAATGCCGGGTACTTTGGTTTCTTGGTCATTTCATCGGTAATGCCTTTGCGGAAGGGGGCGCTGTTAACATCTGGCGCTGGCATTGGTTTAAAGCGTGCTAGGAAGTTATTGTGATGTTTTGAATGATGGCGCTTGTGACCTGACGACTGCGGACGGTTCGCGGAGGTCAGAGATCTGAGTGAGCGAGACGAGCTCGGACGACTTAGTTGCGGCGCATCAATCTCAAGAATGGCAGAGTTCCTGTTCGAGTCGTTGATTCGTCTGGTGGCAGGAATGGCCATCATTGGGGTCTGAACAGATCTGGCGTCATTCAAGCCCTCCATCTTGTCCGCAAAACTGGGCTCTTCAACCTCAGCTTCGGCTTGCGTGACCTTGGGGGTCGCCTTGGTTTGTCGGAAAATAGCCGGCAGAAACGAGTCATCACCAGAGTCTTCAGAGCCGCTTCCTTCGTAAAGCCGCTGGTTGATGACTTTCAGACATGTTTTGCATACTCGCAGAGTGCCAGTCATTCCAAACTTTGAGGCCGGAATGATGGAAGTGCACTTGGAGTCGAAGATGCAGCCACAAGTTCTGCAATGGTGTTTCCGCCTGAATGCCGAGAACGGCTGGCCACAGATGAAGCACTCTTTGCACGTTTCGTCCGCCATCCAGAATTCCTTGCTCAGCACTTGTCGCCGCATACGATCGAGCCTGGCATTGACTTGCTCTGGCGCGCCCTCATTAGTTGTTGTCCCAGGAATTCGGAGTACCCCAGTCCTTCCATGCTTCGGTTGAGAGTCGTGAGCGAAAGAGTCATGATACACTGAATCGTGTGCCGAGGTGCTGATTGGGCTTGGCTCCGCGGTGACATGCTCCATAGACGATGATCTTGAAGGCGCATACCCAGGCGATCTTGAGCGGCTGATTCGATCAATAACCGCCGGTCGCTTAGGCGCGATAAGCATTGATGCAGCCGAAGACACTGGTGATCGAGGGTCCGTCGTTTGCAACTTAGGTAGCGGCGGAGCGTTGGCCTTGATAGGGCTCAGAGGCTTTTCAGCAGGTCCATCAACGCCTACCAGCCGGGAGCTTGCATGGCTTCGATCTATGGCGGCGGTTGGCTTGGGCTCGAGAACGTCAAACTTATGGGAGCTGTCGGAGCCTATGACAAGTGGCCGAGGATCAGGCTTGCTGATGCTGCGCCTGCCAGATGACCGACTAGGACCGTCTTCTGCAAGTGGAAGGCTTCTTGTCGCCGTGGCGGGCGCGACCTCCGGGTTGATAGCCGTGACTGCTGACGCTTTGGCAACACTGGGCATACTTTGTCGGCTCGAGGTGCTTGACTTGGATGCTGTCATGGCAGATATGGAGGTAGCCTTGGAGGACTGAGGGGGCTGAGACTGGCTATCCGACATGGCGGTATTTACTCCCGAAGAGGTGGTCGCCGTCATGGGCCCATCATTAGAGTTGAAAGAAGAGCTCGTAACAGCACTCTCGACGCGAGCAAGGGAGGCTGCCGGAGTCTTGGTCGAGGTGACCGTGCTAGTGCTACGCTTCGACGCCGCGTCGAAACTGTCGGCATCATCCGTATCCTGTGTCCTTGCTCCAACGGCACCGACGGCCTCTTTCAGGCGACTATACAGACCACTGAGCCCGTTCTGAACCAGCTCGCCAGTCAGCGCCTTGGTTTCCGTCGCGGGGAGGGAGGCGGGAGGCGGAGCGAAATCGTTGAAGGTTGTCAGAGAGTCGGACTGGCTCGCTGACGTATGTATCCGGTTGAGAGTATGGGCCAGCTGGTCTTTATCGGCCTGCGAGGCGGTAGATATTGAGTTGATGGAGTCATGGCGGCTCCTAAAGCCCGGGGGCGCCGAGAGGACCGCGGGAGAGTTCGCTTTCGGGGTGGTGTTGCTGGCCATCTTGCGCAGAGGCAGAGATAGAACAGCTAGGCTATGAAGGATTCGTGGGGGTCGCTACGACATCGGAGGCAGTGTATGCGTAGCCGGACCTCAGAGTGACATAACGGCGGAGAGAAAATGCGGTGTCGTGAGATGCTTCCAACGCCAGTCCTTCTCCTCGTCATCCAGTCCTGCCCGGGTCGTACAGTGTGTATTCGCAATGCGCCGGATGAAAGAGACGCGTTCGGCGGCGGGGGGGCCGGTTGAAGAAGGCTCTCGTGTTCGTGGTATTTATGCGAAGGTAAGTATCGGATCGTCTCGACAGGGTCGGTGGTCTCGGGCGAGATCAAGGGTCCAAGGAGGGGCGCGGGTGACGAGGAGGAGAAACGACGTGGCGAAGGTGTAGGTCAGGCTCTAGATAGTTGTGTAGGTAGGGCGATGAAGGAGAAAAGGGTGTGGTGTGTCGTCTAAGGTAGGTATGTATGCCTAGCACGCTTAGGTAGTCTGCAGTGGGAGCTAATGTCTTCAAGTCGGCACCGGGTTCTTTTTAGAGACGGACCATCCGTGAGCCAGCAAGCACTACCCCGTCAAGGTCTAGGCCCGGGTGGCCCAGCGGCTGCCAAGTTGGTGGAATCGTCAAACGGGGATGACGAAGCTGGTGGTGGTGGTGGTGGTGCAGTGGGCAGTTGGCAGTTGGTAAGTCCAAGATACAAGGTCTGCGTTGTACAGCCGGGCTTACCAAGAGTGATGCCTTGAAATGGTTGGCTTTGGGGATGTTTGGGGGGCATTCGTAGGACGGATCAAGAGCCGTTGCAGCGGTAGTAGCAGTGCATGTGGATGTACCCGGTACCCGTTCCGACACTTGCCCAGCGGCCAGTGCGACCCACCTCTACAAGGTACGTACTCTGCCTCTGCCTCTGGAAATGCGCACCTTTGATCCAGATGCCGTGGTATCTTGACTGTCTTCCCTCAGAAACCAGAGCTCGGACCAAGTCCTACCTACCTAATCAGTGATGCCCCACGTCCCCAAGTCGGGCGGGCTGTCAGCCAGGACCCCGCAGTGCCAGGCATGTCGCTATGTGACCTCAGGTAGGTGCACGCTGGAGGGGACTTTAAGGGTTGACACCAAAAAACGCGTTTCCGGCGCGTCACCTCCAGCAAGCTTCCCACCCGCCCAGCTCTTCAAGTCCCGTCGTCCACGGGGTAACGACTTGAAGTGACACCTCTCTGGGCCACCTCGGGTTGAGGCTTGGATTGGTGACTTTAACTTCTGACCAGACCCATCCGTTTCCAGCTCAGGTTCCCGAAGTCAACAAGTTTCCCATTTGTTGACCTTCCTCTCGATCATTTCCAACACCCTTACCAACATCAACCCAGGCACTTGCGACAAAGTGAGGCGATCTACACTTGCAGTACAGATGCCACTCGGCACAGTTTTTTTTCTCCCACCGACATAGATCACATCCATTGTCACAATGACTGGTCTGGGAGGCAGTCCGGGCTCTTCCGCGCCCCAGTCCTTCAAAGCACTTCTGAGTGAAGGTAACACCATCAGCCGGAACCTTGCAAAGGTGCCCAAGGACCAGCAACAGCTCCTTGACAGACCTGACTCCTGGTTCACATCTCACAAAGACACCAATGGACCACCTAACCTCCCTGCCGGGGTCCTTGAAAGCCTCAGAGAATTCCACGCAGCCCGTACCCTTCCACCCCCGGCACAGAAGCCAAGAGCACCTGTCTCGAGTGTGCCTTCCCCGACGGGAAACGCAAGACCAGCTGTTGTTCACAACTTCTCTGACCATGGACAGTCTTCTTCGTCTTCTTCTTCTTCTCCTCCAGGAACCCCGGTCTCCTGGCCTTCATCTCCAGAACGCCCTCGACATTCGGCCAACCAACCTGCATCTCCGACCCTTTCCATCAAGTCTCAAATCGGAATCGAAAGTCAGCTTCCTGCCACAGCAGCAACGGCAAACCTCCCAAGCAGTCCTCCCCAGTTTTCATCACCAAGCATACCTACCCCCAAACGCTTTGATCCACCGGCCAACTTTCCTCAGCCAACTTTGAAGCGCCGCCGTGTTGAAGAATTCCCATCCAGCAGCGGCGGGTTCGAAGACGAACTGGAGACAGCCATTCCGAACGCACTTTTCCAAGCAACGCCGCCCATCAATCGAATCGCAGCCCACCTTTTGACGAGGTCTGAAGCTGCCACTAGCCCCCCGTGCGGACAAGGAAGCATGGTTCCATCAAGTTATAATGACGGGCGAATGACTTTCAAATCATCGACTCCTAAGGAGAGGCGAAACATGAAACTTATTACCTTCGATTCCTCCCCTGGGGAATCCACTGCTGATCGCCCGCTCGAAGCAACGCCAGATGATTTGCCTACGATTCCTCTTTCTCAGCCCCGAGAGAATCGTGTACCGGTATCATCAGGCCCCTGCATCGCCTCGACATACGCAGCCGACTCCCACCAGTCTGCTCAAGCGCCCCAAGTTGTTCACGATAGCCCGGGTGCTCCCAGAACTCTCGCCCGCGTTCCAGGAGCTGAGAATTTCTTGGCTTCACAAGCAGGACCTTCGGGTTCGAAGTCAGGCACGGGTCTCCCGGAGGCCACAATTGCAGACGAGCAGAGGGCAACAATTGCAGAGGAACGGGATCCCATGATGATAGAAGATGCTGAAGAGGAGACTATTGGCATGAAAAAGCCAGTGCTACGCGTGAGTATGGACGATCCCGTACGTTGGAAGAAGGCAGATGACAAACGGGAACTCATCCAGTGGTTGAATGACAATTGGGTGGAGTCCGACTGGCTTCCGCCGCTTTTGCAGGAGTATCGATCCACTCTTTCCTTCAGCAGTCTCAAGACCTTGCAGAATATCACCAAGCTAGCCATTGATGGAGGAGTTGATCTTTTGAGTCTATGGGCTGAACCCGACGGCTGTCTTTACCGCACAATCTCGAGGCAAACCAATGGAAAGCTCTCCTTTCCTGAAGATCTGAATCACGAAGCTCTTGAGCCTTTGGCGAAGGCTTCACGACTGGCAAGAGAGAGAAGAGCTGCGCAAACCGCCAACCCCACTGCGCTACAACGCCAATTAACTGACGAGCCTTCTGCAGTCGCAGCTCCCGTCAGAGACGAAGCGGCTGTGGAGAACGCAGAAAACGACTCAGCGAAATCAGGCAACGTGTTGCTGCCGTTGCATGCTCCTAGAGAGGAAACCTTGGAATGCTTCTCGCAGCAACCCGCAAAGGCTTTCCAGAACGCATACCCGTCTTTCACAGGGAGTGTTGCCGATTTTGTCAGGGCGTGCATTGTGGTCAAGGGACTTCAGCGCAAGCATCAGCTTCCCAAATGGCTGTACGATGACTTCATCCGGGCATTCGTGGACGATTACACTTCATATATGGATGAAGTAGATAAGTCGTCCTCTATTGCAAAGCCAATGTCAGCCATAAGATGGTACGTGGCCAATGTTGATCGGCCCGTCTATCAGAAAGAAGTGGTAACGGCCGAGAATCTGGATCGAATCTTCGAGATCTACTCCGAAGAGGTTGGAGAAGCCAAGAAATGGCTCCTGGATGGAATTTCGTCTTCGCCAATTGTTCTTGAAACGCCGCAGAGGCCGGCCGCGAATGTCACGATGCCGAGCAAGCACGCTTCACCGACGTTGCCAGTAGCCAGTATGCGGAAGGATGACACGAAGCATCCGCCCAGCGCCTCTGGCACTACGGTCCCCCGCTCGCCTGCTGAAGGTTTGCGTTCGCCTAGGGAGGTGCAAGCTGCATCAGAGGTCGTTCAGGCTCCCATAATTGGAGAGCAGACCAACGATGAAGCCTCTCTATCCGAACCGAAACTGGACCCCAGCCGACAAGACAAAGGCAAACAACGAATGGCAGCCGAGGAACCTCCGCGTCGTGTCTCTCCAATCACACCAACGCTGCGACGTCAAAAGTCACCTACTTCAGATAATGATGATCTGGTTTTCGTTTCGAGCCACCCGCGATCTCGCCCTACATCAGTCCAAGCGGCCGGTCCAGAGAAGATTATCAAGCATGAGAGCCCAACGGTCCATCGTACTTCCCCTCTTGATCGGTCTACTCCACAGAAGGTCCCCGCCATCGACCAAGCGAATGGGACCTTGTCAGAGAGACGGCGGACTGGAACCGTTGCAGAGACGCCACCGCCAGCACCGAAGACCGCGGCCGCCCTTCCTGGAAACAAAGTGACATCGGGAGCGGGGAAGACTGCCGTGCGTCGAACTCTACCCGCTTCATTCGATTTCGGCCCTCCTTCGCGTCCTGCGGTTAGCAGCCCGGCACGGAGTACCCTCTCCGCTTCTACCCAAGACGCACGAGTCAAGAAGCCGAAGAAAACGGAGAAGGAAAAACAGGAGGCGTACAGAAGAAAGATCGCGAAGCTTTTCAAGCAGGGACGTCTTCCTGGATCCACTCCTGCGCCTAAAGGCGGGGATGCTTAAGCTGTCCGCGGAGGGTGTTCCAGGAACACGCAGCTTGTCTGATGCCCGACGATTCACATGACGGTGACGTTAGGTGGGATTTGGTTCTATCCATGTTAGTTAGGACGAAGTTGTTTGGTGCTTCACGCGGGATGAGAAAGAGGAGAATGTCTTCAGTGTTACACATGTATGATACCCCAAGCTTGTGATATTTGTAGAGTTGTATTAGACTATAATGGTACGGACTCAGTTATGGTACTCTGAAAGCAAAAGTCAACTCTGAATTGCTCAGGCAATCAATCTGTCTAGACTGGATCTAGTGGTGCTTTTCGCGCGACCGGCTCTCTGAAGAGTCTTGAAGGTATCTAAATGCCCCTTGTAGAAAACATTTGCCAAAGTCGATAATCCCGTTACAAATTGGCGTTCATCGTATCCGATTCGTTCGTAAAAAAGTTGTGTGATCTCGTCGCAGCAAGCAAGCATGACTCCGTTTTACAGTTTACACCAAAAAAATGCCCGGTGGTGTGAAATTTTTCCCATTGGTTTTGCCCCATCATTCGTCTTCTCCCAACTGGTGTGGTCGTTCGTTTCTCTCATATCGATATTTGGTATTCGTTTTTGTTCGTTGCCGTGGTTTGGTTTAAAAAAAAAAAAAAAGTCATCTCATCTTCGTCGTCGTTGTTTTCCCCTCTTTGTTCAAGTAGAGTCGTCGGACGACTGGGCCTCAGCCTCGGCCTGCTTGGCGGCGGCCTTGGCCGCCTTTGCCTCTCTCTGCTTCTCCTCCTCTTCGGGCGTCAGGGTCTTGAGCTGGAGGGCGTGGATGCCGCCCTCGCGGGACATCTCCTCGCGGAGCAGGGCGTAGATCATGCGGTGGCGGGCGGATTGCATCTTGGTGCCGAAGGCGTCGGAAACGATGACCAGTCTGTGAGGCCATTGGTGTAAGTAAAAGGGAGCCCATTGCTACACCCCTCGCGGGGGATGCTCACCTGAAGTGTGTCTCCTTGGAGGTTTGGCCTTGCATGGCCTTGTGGTGGCTGTGAAGGTGGGAATCGTTGTAGATTTCGAGGGTGGAGGGGGAGAGAGCGGCGGTGACCTTTGGGGAGCATGTCAGCAAACACTTTCGTCTCGTCGACTTGGAGGGGGAAACATTCGTACCTTGGCGCGAATTGTGTCCTCGATGGGAGTGGTGGACGACATGTTTGGCGGTCTGGCGTTAGCCGAGAAACCGAGGGCGTATCTGCGCAACATTGGTATCGGTATTTGAGTGTAGGTCTTTGGTATGTGTAGTGTTGTTGGTGTTGTAGTGAATCCTCCGGTCAAACTCCCAATCCTGCCGACGAAGGGGCGGAATGTGTTCATGGAGAATAAGAAGAGAGGGGAAAGGAGAAAAGAAGGAGAGAAGAGGGAGGGACTTGAAGTAGTATGAAGGCGTGTGTCGCAAAAAGGAGGTGAGCAAGGTGTCCTGGCGTACCTTGGAGAGAGCGTGTGGTGAAAGAGTGGATGGAGACACGGCGGCGGAGGTCAAGGTCACGGCAAGCAAGCAAGCAAGCAATCGAGCAGGCAAGCAAGGCCAGGAACAGACAAGACAAGGACAGGGAATAAGCAAAGTTGCGCGCGTGTGCTGGATAGGGATTTGCTAGCCCAACAGCTTTTTCGGTTTAGGTACGGAGGGCGCGGTGTGGACTGGTACGGGTACGGGGAGCGAGAGGCGACAGAGAGGATGGACGTGGGTGTGTAGCGTAGACCGAATGTGCGGTAAGGCTTCAGGTACGGTTGCAAGGTTGTTGTTGTGTGCGTGCGTGTGCGTGTATGGGAGGAGAAAAAAAATTAGAGAGGTGCGGCAACAGATTTTCGTCAAACACCCCGGGACGGGGGGTGAGGGGTCCAGAAGAAGTTTCGGTGTGTCGGTGAGAAAAGAGCGGCATGCGGGATGGCCTTGGCAGGCAACATGGCACCGGGATGCCGGCCAATCAGTGGGCCGGGAAGCGTGCCTCTGTCCTTCCGGTTGGTAACCGGCGGACCCCACTCCCAGGGAACTCACCTCCAGTCTTTCCAGAGCCCAGGGAAGACAAGGGAGCGGCGGCCGGGGAGGAGAGTCGGGTGGGAGTGGGAGGGCACGGGGGGCGTTTGTTTTACAGAAAACTTCACCTCAGACTCTCTCCATCATCCACACTGATGAGCGTTGCGTTTCCAGTTTCTCTACGGCTTCGCTGGCCGGGCCCACGGGTTGGGTTGGGCTGCTCTTTGCAACCAGGTCCATGGTGCCAGATGTGCCCATCGCCCCTCCAAGCGGTGCCCTTCCATGGTTCACCTTCTTTTTTTTCCTTTTTTTCCGCCCCCTTCTCCCCGTGTTCCCGCCGCTTGACTGACACCTTTGGGTTCAGCTTCTTGCCTACCATAGTACACACCCCGGGCCTGGCGCCAGGCCTTCCTCGTGTGAGTGTGAGGTGAGGTGGTTAGCTTTGCTTTTGCATTGGATTCTGGTTCGCTGTTATGCCCACCGCCCTTCTTCTTTGCTTCTTTCCACGGACCATCTGCCCCCCTGTCAAAACCCGTGGTGTGTCCTCCCCATGCCGGTCCCGTCACATCCCAATGGACGGTAAAGGGATGATGAGGAGTCACATTTACGATTTTAGTGCGCAGGGTGGGCCGGGCTGGAAGAAGGCTAGAAAGCCATTGGAAGACGTTGGACAGAAACGAACCGGGGGGTCCAACGCGGTGACCATCTCGAACATTTGTTGACCGTCCACAGCATGGGCTGCATACCGCCCGCGCGGAGTGGGAGAGACTAGTGTACTCTGGTAGAGAGCTCAGAGGAGTCACTCACTCGCTGGCGGCAGAGGACGCACGCAGAGAAACGCTCACCGCGTGTTTCCCAACCCCCGTCACCGTCCCCTCGTCACCGTCACCGTCACCGCGCATCCCTTCCTCTGACATCTGCGAGCACGAGGCCTTGCGGGCACCACAGCACAGCTCCGCTTTAGCGCAAGGCACCATTGGCACCTGATCACAAAAAAAGGCGTGTCCAGATATCTGCTTTTCCCTTCACTTCCCCCAAGCACCCAAGGCAAGGCCCAAACGCCCCCGTCGGCCGTCCCAGACTTTCTATCTGTTGTTGATTCACAATGTCGCCAATGCACGAGGGCGGAGAACAACTGAGCTTCTAAACAGGACGACGTGGGCCTTGCATGGAATTCCAAGAGTCCAGGAGTGAAAGTGCGGTGGTGACGTGTGATTGCGGCGCCGTTTTGCAGCGGCAGACGCAGAAGAAGCGCAGCAAGCAGGATGTAGCAAGCATCAAGCATGAGAAAGCAGCAGCAGGAGCAACGGCCTCACATGAGCAGAGCGAGCCGAAGAACCGACGGTGAGGAAGGTGAGTCGACAGGAGAGATGGGCAGCATCGAGATGTACGGATACGTAGCCGACACACGCACAGAGGCACACGTCTTGTCTTGTCCTTCATCTTCTTCTCAACTTCACCCCCATTTCTGTCCGTCTCATCCCTCTTGAGCTACAGAATGGAACCCTATGGGACGCTACGCGATGGAGGGACGGATAGGCACCTCATCCCAAAGGTCCGCCGCCTCAAACGGTCCCCACTAACGTTTCTCAACGCTCGGCGTGCTGCGGTGATGTAGTAGTGTTGTTGACTGTTTCCATGGATGTGACGATGTGACGATGGTGTTTGCTGCCCGCCGTGCTGGTGTAGAGACTGGACTGGAACATCTGATTATCCCATCTTCATTCATACCCTGCCCGCGTCCCACGACATTGGATGAACTTGGAATGGTGGACATCTCCACCCACCTCAACTCACCTCACCACGGTCCTTCACCAACATGGAAGTCACAGCAGCCGCCATCACGGCCTCCGTGGACCACAACCTGCGCCGGACACCACACTGTACCCGCGGCGCACGCACACCCCCGACTCCCACTGTCCTTCAGAGAACCGTTCCACCGCATCACAGACCAACCACACCACCTCAAAGTGCTCCAAGCTTCTCGACGCCCCGCTAAGCAAGCCACAGTTTTCCGTCCGGTCTTCGGCAGATCCAGCCGGCGGTCCTGCAGGGAGAAGTCCGATCCGGGACCTGACAGCGCCGCCGCAGACCACCCACCACCACTTACCACTGCTACCAGTACCAGCACAGGAAGGGCCAAAAAAAAAAAAAAAAAAAAAAAAAGATCCGACGGCACCTCATACACCACGACGCTGCAGACTGCACTGCACTGCACTGCACTCTCACCTACCTAACCCGACTCCCGAGAGCAACACTACCTTGCCTTGCCTACCACATCGACGGGGTCCGTCCCCCCCAATATCCACTCCGGCCTCCGATCCCTTAATCATAACGCAATTGATAACGGACGCATATCAATCTTGATCCCCCTCCCCTTTCCCCCACCCATGTTGGCCTCCGGTTTGCGGAATGTAGCACGACGGCCCGGTTGCTGCTGCTGCTGCTCCCGAGCATCGCCAACAACACCGTTCTCAGCCGCAGCCGCCGTCATCGCCGCCGGAGCACCGTCCGCAACCTACAACAACCTTCCCCCGCGTCTGAAAACATCCCGATTCTTCGCTGCCACTGCGCGCGCCTCGCAATCCCTCAGAATGGCTTCCACGACATCCCTCCCGAGGCTGCCCCTCTTCGACGCCATCTCCCGCCACGACCCCGAGTCCACCGCCGTCGTCCACTCCCTCTCCGGCCGCCGCTTCAAGTACGGAGAGCTGCTCGGCGATGTGCGCCGCGCGCGGAACCAGCTGCTCGAGTCGTCCGGCAAGCCAGACCTCAACGGCGAGCGCATCGCGTTCCTAGTGGAGAACAGCTACGACTATGTAGGTAAGCCAAGAGATCGCAATAGCTGCCAGACCCCTCCTTGACCAAAGTAAATTGAATTATGAACATTGTTCCTGACACTATGCGCTTCTCCGCAGTGACCCTTCTCGCCGCCTTCGCAGCCCGATCCATCGCCGTCCCCCTCTCCCCGGCCTTCCCCGCGGCCGAGCTACAATACATCCTCAACCAGAGCGAAGCCTCGCTCCTGGTGTCCTCGGCCAAGTTCGCCGCCAAGGCGAAGGAGGTCCTCGCGACAGAGCTCGTCTCGAAGCCCGCGCAGCTCGAACTCGAGAAACACCAGGGTGGTGCCCCGCACGAGCAGGTTGAGCTGGACAGCCCCGACGCCGGCGGTGCGGGCATGATGCTCTACACCTCGGGAACTACGAACAGACCGGTACGAAGGAAGAGCCATTGGGTTTCAATTTGGATATTGAACAGCAAGCTAACATCCTCACCTAGAAAGGCGTCTTGCTCCCTCAGTCCGTCCTGACGGCGCAGTCCAAGTCCCTCATCGAGGCGTGGAACTACACCCCGGCAGACCACCTCCTGCACGTCTTGCCCCTCCACCACATCCACGGCACCGTCAACGCCGTCCTCACGCCCCTCCTCGCCGGCTCCACGATCGAGTTCATGTTCCCCTTCAACGTCGATGCCGTCTGGAAGCGCCTCGCCGCGCCCTTCATAACCTCAAACGGCACAAACTGGACCAATGGCACCAATGGCACAAACGGCGTCAACGGAACCCACGCACCACCCCCCAAGGAGAAAATCACCTTCTTCACCGTCGTGCCAACAGTCTACTCCCGCCTCCTCGCCACCCACAAGGCCCTCCCCCTCGACCCCGAAGAGCCCACCCGCGAGGCCGTTTCCCCGAAACACATGCGCCTCGCCATCTCCGGCTCCGCGGCCCTGCCGACCCCGATCAAGGAGGCCTGGAAGACCCTCAGCAAGGGTAACGTCCTCCTCGAGCGCTACGGCATGACCGAGGTGGGCATGGCCCTCAGCTGCGGCCTCGACTTCGCCGACCGCGTCGACGGCAGCGTCGGCTGGCCCCTGCCCGGCGTCGAGGCCCGCCTCGTCGACATGGACACCGGCGCCGTCATCCCCCCGGGCGAGGACGTCGACCCCGCCACCGGCCGCGAGCGCTCCGGCGAGATCCAGCTCCGCGGCCCCACAATCTTCAGAGAGTACTGGCGCAACCCCGAGGCCACCGCCAAGGAGTTCGTCGAGGGCGAGGACGGCCGCGGCAAGTGGTTCAAGACGGGCGACGTGGCTGTGCGCCGCCGCGTCGACGGCGCCGGCCTCAACGCCGCGCAGGCCTCGTGGGCCAAGGGCGACATGTACTTCATCCAGGGCCGCAAGAGCGCCGACATCATCAAGACGGGCGGTGAAAAGGTCAGCGCCCTCGAGGTCGAGCGCGAGCTGCTGTCCCTCCCCGAGGTAGCCGAGGCCGCTGTCGTCGCCGTCCCCTCGGGCAAGTGGGGCAGCAAGGTCGGCGCCGTCGTCATCCTCAATAAGGACGTCGTGCCGCATTGGTCGCCCATGGCCATGCGCAGGGCCCTCCGAGATCGGCTTGTCAACTACAAGATCCCGCAGGTCCTCAAGGTCGTCGACCATATCCCGCGAAACGCCATGGGCAAAATTAACAAGAAGCAACTGGTCCAGGCTGTGTTTGAAGACCAGTTTAGCGGTGATGAAATGTAATAATATTTGCTGTGTGCATATATCCGTAGACAGGTACACACTTGTTTGAATAGGGGAAACATAGACTTGAGATAGAGAAAAGAAGAATGCCACCCTCACACCATCGTCCGAACAATCTGGGACGAATTGTTCCAACAGGGCTCATGTCGAATGGTCCGGTGATTCTCCCGACCTCGTCATTGATTATGCTCCCTCTCAGCTGGTATAACTTGCATGCTGTCACTCAAGGTGGAAGTAGGACGTCCGACGCAATGTCCGTAAGTCTAAGCGCCTCACAAAGGGGACATGGCGACTGGCCTAAAACCTAGGTATCTATTCCGATTCGCGTCCGCCTATGTACTATCGATCGTGGCCCTCTAGAAGTAAAGCCATTTTTGTTTTCTCAGCAACGCCTTCATCGGGGCTCCCAAGACTATCATAAGAAAACCTTTTCCGTCCCTGAAATGCGTTATCATTGATGCATAGCAACGCCCGATACCTGGTGTTCCCCACCAGCATCAGACACAAAAGGTTGGCTTAAGAAATGCGAGGAGTGATATCATGTAGACGCATTTGGCCTCTTCTCGAAGGAGGAGGAAGCCAACAAGTCCGGTAAAATGCAGGGTAAAGTCGTGTGTCGTGTTGTTCGAATTCGTGTCCGTCTAGACAGTGTGCTTGGCCTTGGCACGGCTGCTTCCGCTGTGTGCGCTGTCCGTGTGGCCAGAGAACTCAACGCTCTCACCGGGGGGCAGGTTCAAGATCTCCTTGAAACGGCGGCCGATGTTCAGAAGGATCTCACGGCCCTTATCCTGGGAACGTCCCTTACCACCAGCCACATCTCCATCACCACGGCCGGGAATGCTCTTGCCAATAGTACGAGTCCAGACACCGATACGGAAGAAAGCCTTGCGCACGTTGACAACAACACCCATGACTTCGCCGTCGTCCTCACCCTCCAGAGTCTCGCCAATGGCAGCCAGCATCACGTGCAGCCAGAGGTCATCGATAGGAACAGCACGCTTCTCCTTGAACTGGTAGGACCACTTGCCACCGTGCTTGTTCTGGGCGTCCTCCCACTCAGGGCGGACACCAGCCTTGAAAAGGTGGTAGTCGGACTTGAGGGCCAGCTCGGAGACGGGAGCGATGTTGTTCTGTCATTACGTTGTCAGTGGGGGGCGGGGTCGTGAAGGATAGGGAAGCAGATTGCACGTACATAGACACCCCAGAATTCTTCCACTGAGTTAAAGGTGATAACTTCCTTCAGGAGGTCATTCCAGTTGTCACCCTGTTTCCAAAGTTAGGCGGTGAAACTTGTCGATATTTGCAACGAGAAGGTACGAACCTTGCCACTGGGGGGCTTGGTGAACCAGAGAGTCCATTTGTTCTGAAGTGGGTGCTTAACGTTGAAGTTGTCCTTGTCGTGGAAGACAGTGATGTCCTTGTCGGTATCGTTCTCCTTGGTTTCGGTGCTCTTCTCGGCGCCCTCGGGGGAGATGGGGATGGTCGAGAGGTCGACCTGCTGGTCGGGGTTTGTGGGCGTTTGCACGGAGGTCGCCATTGTGAAGATGTGTTGATGTTGTTGAGGTTGTGACAGCTGGGTATCACTCGGACGGGCGAGTATGTGTGCGAAGATGTCGACGGAGGTTGACGACGCGAGAGGAGAGGGGCGAGGTCGACGAGGGTATTTCGACTCGAGGAGGAAAGTGGGAGGGTTCCGCTCGTGAGGACGGTTTGCTCGCTGTTGGGAAGGTACCGTGGGGGTTCACAGCTGACTACTTCCAAGTATGCGGGGGTTCCGACGTTGCGCCAGGCACGTCAGCGGATATCGGCAGGCTCGGTGAGTGATTAAGGTGAGAAACGGAAGGTGACGTTCTCGTGGACGAGGAAGTTGCGATGAGGTTTTGCGAAGGATTGCGCTCAGCAGTCACGGTTCGATCAGTGTGGTGCTTTCAGTCGCAAAAAAATGCCCAAGCGGGCGGGCCAACCGAATGGAAGAATAAAAAGTGGGGTTTGGACCTCTGACGGGAAGTCGGGCGTGGTACCTATTCGGACAGAGTACTCGCTCTTGAGCCTGTTAGCCTGCCCTGCCTGCCGTACGTCGGAGTGAAGCAGTTTCCCACGGCCAGGCAAGGTGCCCAAGTACCTCACTTACCTACCTACATACCCAGGTCCCGCCCACCTGCCACCACCATAGCCCACAGCTCGCCAAAGGCTTCGCTCATTCCGTCAGACTCACCACTACACCGCGGGGCCTTCCCACACAGTCGGTGGGTTGTTAGGGCGATGCGCAATGGACCTCCTCGCCAGTCACCACTCACCACACGACACAGTTTCTTAGCGGGCAAGGTTGTCATCCGACAGGCGAGGCCATTGGAGCAAGATGCATCCACTGGGCTGCTTAAACTTCCGTAAACCTGGTCTTGACTGGGACCAGACCTTGGGCCGTCTTCCAGGTCGTCACGTCTGTCAGGGCGGTGCTGCCCAGGAGAGACTTGGAATTCAAAGTTTGATGCCATCCAATCCGTGTCTCTTTGTCTGGCTTAAGCCCTGCAGTGCTCAACGCTCGCCTCTCTTTGGCCAACGCCTACCACCAATGCAAAATTATCATTACTCAGGTTGTACAGAAAGGATACAATCAGCATTCAGAGAGGGAGCACAGCCAGGTATCTTGTCTTGTTGATTTGTTTGCCAGCTACATGGCCCCTTGCAACCTTCTCAACGGCGACTTTGCCAGAACCGACTCATTTTCAGCCCCTTCTCCTGCCCCTTCCTACGCTCAAGGACGCACCCCTGTTTCGAGATTTATTTTTCGTCTTCGGGGTGCGAGCGTCGTCTTTCTTGGCTTCGGGCTGCACCGAACTTTTCCAGAAGCTTTTTCCTGGCTCCAAAGTAACCTAGGTGATCCATCCATGCACTTTACTCGACCTGAGTCAATCCGCACTTTCAGCTTTTTGCTTGCAATACACCTTGAGTTCACTTGGTTATTCCTCATTCTTAGCCTGGCTAGAGACTTTCTCCTGCTGCCTCCTGCAGAACATCGCCCATTGCGTGGAGAAGCCGACGGAGACAACGGCTGAAACACGAAGGGTACTCCCGTCGAAACAAGCCTCAGGGGATTTGCCCCAGGTCAACATCGGCTCATGTTGCCATCTCGGGCAAGGACGTAGTTCGTCGAATGATATTGAGAGCCCACCCTTACTGCCCTGAAAAGAACAAATCAGGGCAAACTTTTTTCTTCTTCCGCTTCCGTTCGTGTTCTGTGGCTGAAGAATGCAGGGCGGCGAGAAACATGGCCGTCTTTGTTGATGACATTTCTTTGGCCATTTTTCGGCGGCTTCTTGCTACTTGACCAAGAGATCATCGTGCTTCCCATCTCAACGCGGTCGATATAGCGAGGAGGATTGTCTTCAAGCAGGGCACAAAGATGTCGTCTGCCTTTTGTGCATTCAAAGAGAACTGACTGTTCAAAAAAAAACATTGCTCTCGTGATGAAGCCCGTCATTAAGGAGATCGAGAACAATGAATAGGAATGGGTTGCTGGATTTATTGCCTACCCTTCTTAAGTTCGTGCTCGCGCCCAAAGCAAATATGCAAAACAGTATCACGATCAACATCTACACTCAAGTCTAACAGCCCGTCAGTTTTGCTGTCAAAATCTTTTTGAGTTATACGTCAGAACTCGTTAGTTGCGCTTGTGTCATGTCTTCCTCATACTCACAAGGAAGCAAGAATGCTTCAAAACAAACAGGGAACAATAGCGGCCAGCATATACCGCCTATGGTCCCTTTGCCTCGGAGGCAGGATTTAAACCTGGACGACCTGCGCGGTTTTGAGCCCGGACGCCTCGACTTGCGATGGATCACACCATCCCAGAGACTAGACGACCAATTCTTCACGGAACACTATGCTTCTGTTGCCTCCAATATCAAGTATCTAGTCAAAAATCTCTTCAGGTGCGGAGATCTTCCTCCAGATGGTTCCGTCTGGGCTGCAACCCGCAAATATCATGGCGAAAAGTTCCATCTTGAGCGTATCGTCGGCATGGTCGCTCGGCCAGACCCAATGGACCCAACTCCGTGGGAGGACCTCATGACAAGCAAGGCTAAACGGTTCTGCGTGATGCGGGCCGTCATCATGCTAGTCCTTGAAGAGCAGGTGTTCTCGGAGCTTCTTTTCGGGGCGACCAAGAAACAGTCCGAGCAGCTTCATGCCCAGGACTCTGACTATTGTCACGATGGAGGTGAGCCAAGTTGACGGATTATTGAACTGAACAGAATCGCTAATGAAGTCACTTGTAGGCATACGGCGCTCAAGGCTCAGATCAACACTTGTGGAGATGATGCTCGGCCACTCTCACGGCATGCCGCAATGTTTTTGGCCGAGTGTTGACAAGGTAGCCATGAGGCTGTTAACGCTCATCTTCCCAGTACTGAACTGGGTCAGACGAACATGGCCACCCGACCAGGACATGCCCGACATCAAAACGATCTACCAGGAGATACACAACTGTCTGGCGTATGCCTGTTGGTTCGCAGTGCACAAGCAGCGCGCTTCTTCCGTGCTCGAATTCACATGGCTTCACCCGGGCGACCAGTACTGTCCTGACCAGATCGAACTGTGTCCAGCAGGGCTCCAACGCGCTCTTGCGGCCTCCGCAGACGCCTCCTCAGCCTTGGGATCAAATACTCAAAACGCATCGCCAGCTAGGATTGCGAGGGTAATGATATGCGTCGTCCCTCGTCTGGACATTATCAAGTCAGTTGAGTGCGACGGAGAGGCGGTTGGCCATACCATCACTACGCTTGCGGACACTCGTGTGGTCTACTATCTCGGGTTGATGGATCCGGACGCCGACGACGAGGTATTCAAATGGTCTCTGATGGAGTACTCCATGACTCTGCAACCGAAGACATCCCTTGCTAAACGTCTTCGCGCAGGCCCTCTTGCTTTCCGGCGTTTCCTCAATGAGTTAGTGATGCGCATCCTAGCAGCTTTATGGCTCTTGGGGATACTATTTGTGATACATAAATTCGTTGCACGGGTTTGGCAAAAATACGACTTGATTACTTCTCAACAATTGACTGCTCTATGGCGGCAGTTTGGGATACCAGAAAGGAAAACAACAACGGCAACGATTTGATTTTTACGGTTTATCAGATTGATGGCGTTTGGGTTGCTTGCTCGGAGTTAGCTGGGTTAGACTTCATTCATTCATTTGTTCCCATGCATCGAACATGCCACCCGTCCAAATCGTTCGCATTGCCTACCGTAGCACGGTTACTACATCTCAGCTGTGATAGACAGCAATGGAATACACGTTACTTAATGCTCTAAAAGATTTTACACTCCAGCACTACTATTAGTTCTTATTAGAATAAGGTTTGCAATCTTGACCACTGCTGTTTCAAGTGACACGTAAAAAACAAAACCACCGGAACTGCTTGAGGTCATCATCCATCATCTACAGATGTACAACTCCGGTGAGCTTTAGGGGAGGGAGCAAAAGCAAAAGTTGCGCCGAGGGGGAATCGAACCCCCGGCTCCCCGACGCTGCTTGATGGCAACGGAGAATTTTACCACTAAACCATCGGCGCTGATGGTTGACTATATCGTCAAGTGACAGGAAACGAGCGACAAGTCGTTTATGTTGCAGAGCGGTGAGTGAAGTTGTGGGCGTGATGGTGGGGGATAAGGGCTTCATGGTTGGGCTGTGTTCCCTAGACAACTATCGGCAAACCTCGTCCAAGCGCTTGCGAATCCACCAGTTCCCCTCTCAAGCACAAGGGCCGCACAGATTTGAGATTCCCGTGGTCAGATTAGCCTATCAATGCGCATCAAATGGTTCTCGAAGCCCACTTTCAGCCAACGTCAACGGAATGTCGTGAGGGGAGTCGGGGAGCGCTGAACGTTCGTCTGAACAGCGAGGGCAACGCAGGAGAGCCAATCGTTTAGCGGATATTGACAAGTATGGCAGGACCCTTTAAAAGACGCCTGAGGGGAACGAGAGGCTCCATGTTACCTAAGTCTACTATGGCTGCCACGTGCAGACGGATACGTAGGACATAGGCACATCACACAGGGCCGGGCAGCAAGAGAGAGGGGTCGCTGCGGGCGAGGTCCGACTGTCGGGATGCCCGACATGCGCATGACGGGCTTCAGGTTGCAGACTCGGGACAAAATAGGAGTTGAGACCGGTTTGCCGCTGGGAGGGAGGGCTCTCCTGTTGTGTTGCCACAGGAGGCCAGAAGTCCACTGCCAGGCATCTGGGTTGCTTGCTCAAGCCGAGTCAGGCGGTGAGCAAAGCAATGTCGGGGCCGAGAGTTGGGCGACGGCAAGAGAGGGATGATGGCAAAATGAGAGGACGACTCGTAGGCAGTCGGATTGTCACGGTATCAGACGGAGACTCACCCGGAAGTCACTGATGTAAGGTCCTGATAGAGGAGAGACTCTCTCGCGACCTGCCTGGGTACAGACATTTGACCGTTGCCGGGCAGTCACAGCACCAATGACCGTTTTAGCAAACGAGTATCTGGAGGTAACCTGGCCAATTCAAACGATGGCAATCCCAGCCACCACCTCATTGAATAGCCGCCGTGCGCCTCCCTCTCCTACACATTGAAGTCCAATTCAATGGCAGCTGAGGGCGAAGCGAGGGGAAAGGAAGAAAAAACCAAGGTGGACAGGGGTCCGATAAGATAAGCCCACCAAGCCAGGCGGGAAAAAGGGCAAAAATTCCTCGCCGCCCTCGAAATTTGTGGCATTGCGCTAGGCCGGTCTCACGCTAGAGGGGGGGTTGGTGGGGCCCCGGCCCAGAAAAAAAAAGTCGAAATTTATTTTTTGCCGGCCTTGACAAAATCTCTGTTCGGTTGTGTTGAGTGCGAGAGAGAAATTCTTTTGAAAGGACCCCACGTCGCCCGCCCGCCCTCTTTCACATATCTTCCTCCTCCACGCAATCCTCCAACCTTACCTTCCCTCCTCCACCCCTCACACAGGTCGACTTTGTCTTGTGCAATATCCCAAATTCTTCAAAATGGCGGACGAGGTCTACGATGGTGCCATTGGCATCGACTTGGGTAAGTTGCGCAACCCCTCCCCATCGTTATGATGCCCTTCTTGTCGGCCCTCTTTGCGGGGTGAGGAAATATCACCGATCATCGCCACCACAAACCACCACACATCAGCCAAAAAATCCCATCACCACTCAGCGCCCAACGGCAAACACCATCTACACATCGCAGAGACCAGAAAGGCTAACATTGTGTCTTCCTCATTAAAGGAACCACCTACTCCTGCGTTGCGACGTACGAGGGTACCAATGTCGAGATCATTGCCAACGAGCAGGGTTCTTTCACCACCCCTTCTTTCGTCTCCTTCACCGACAAGGAGCGTCTGATCGGTGAGGCTGCCAAGAACCAGGCTGCTATGAACCCCATCAACACCGTCTTCGATGTCAAGTGAGTAGCCGCGCCTGTCTCTTTGGCTGCTCTGATGCCTCTCTCTGGGCCTACGGGAATTTTCCCCGCCCAAGGAGGGGTAAAACAAAAGGAGCCGAAAAAATTTCCATCACCAAACACTTTGCTGACTAGCCGTTTCTTCACAGGCGTCTTATCGGTCGCCGCTTCGATGACCCCACCGTCAAGAAGGACATGGAGTCCTGGCCCTTCAAGGTCGTCGACGACAACGGCAGCCCCAAGGTTTCCGTCGACTACCTCGGCGAGACCAAGACCTTCTCTCCCCAGGAGATCTCCTCCATGGTTCTCCTCAAGGTACGTTTCTTCTGCTGCTTGGCTTGTACGCCGGGCGCCAAGTTTGTGCGACGCAACATGTTGACACCCCAAACAGATGAAGGAGATCGCCGAGACCAAGATCGGCAAGAAGGTCGAGAAGGCCGTTATTACCGTTCCTGCCTACTTCAACGACAACCAGCGTCAGGCTACCAAGGACGCCGGTGCCATTGCTGGCCTGAACGTCCTCCGTATCATCAACGAGCCCACTGCTGCCGCCATTGCCTACGGTCTTGGTGCTGGCAAGTCCGGCAAGGAGCGCAACGTCCTCATCTACGACTTGGGTGGTGGTACTTTCGATGTCTCCCTCCTGAACATCCAGGGCGGTGTCTTCACTGTCAAGGCTACCGCTGGTGACACCCACTTGGGTGGCCAGGACTTCGACACCAACCTGCTCGAGCACTGCAAGAAGGACTTCCAGCGCAAGACCAAGAAGGACCTCTCCGGCGACGCCCGTGCCCTCCGTCGTCTCCGTACTGCTTGCGAGCGTGCCAAGCGTACCCTTTCTTCCGGTGCCCAGACCACCATCGAGATTGACTCTCTCTTCGATGGCGAGGACTTCACCACCCAGATCACCCGTGCTCGTTTCGAGGAGCTGAACGCCAAGGCCTTCAACGGCACCATTGAGCCTGTCGCCCAGGTTCTCAAGGATGCTGCCATCGAGAAGTCCGGCGTTGACGAGATCGTCCTCGTTGGTGGCTCTACCCGTATTCCCCGTATCCAGAAGCTTCTGTCCGAGTTCTTCGACGGCAAGAAGCTCGAGAAGAGCATCAACCCCGACGAGGCCGTTGCCTACGGTGCCGCCGTCCAGGCCGGTATCCTCTCCGGCAAGGCCACCTCCGCCGAGACCGCCGACCTTCTCCTCCTCGACGTCGTTCCCCTGTCCCTCGGTGTCGCCATGGAGGGCAACATCTTCGCCCCCGTCGTTCCCCGCGGTAACACTGTGCCAACCATCAAAAAGATCAGTCGTCCCGTTCTCTGTCATCTTGAATCTGACTAACATCCACACACAGGACCTTCACCACTGTTGCCGACAACCAGCAGACCGTTCAGTTCCCCGTTTACCAGGGTGAGCGTGTCAACTGCGAGGACAACACCTCCCTGGGTGAATTCACCCTTGCTCCTATCCCTCCCATGAGGGCTGGTGAGGCCGTCCTTGAGGTTGTCTTCGAGGTCGACGTCAACGGTATCCTCAAGGTCACCGCCACTGAGAAGACCTCCGGCCGCAGCGCCAACATCACCATCTCCAACTCTGTTGGCAAGCTCTCTTCCCACGAGATTGAGAACATGATCAACGGTATGTGCAGCTTCCAGTCACAGTATTGAATGACGTTGCTAATGAATATCAGACGCCGAGAAGTTCAAGACCAACGACGAGGCCTTCAGCAAGCGCTTCGAGGCCAAGCAGCAGCTTGAGTCTTACATTGGCCGTGTTGAGGAGATCATCTCCGACCCCACTCTGTCCCTCAAGCTCAAGCGTGGCCAGAAGGACAAGATCGAGCAGCAGGTCTCCGAGGCCATGGCTGCCCTTGAGATCACCGACTCCGCCGCCGAGGACCTCAAGAAGCAGGAGCTCGCCCTCAAGCGTCTCGTGACCAAGGCCATGTCTTCCCGCTAAAGGGTTTTAAATGAAAACTAAAAATGGCCTTCGGGCCTGGCGAAGGGTTGCTTATCTGGTTCAACTTTCTTGCGTTTGGGTGGCCCAACAGAATCAGGCCAGGATGCGAATAATTTGGGTCAGGTGATATCAAAAGGCACTTAAAAGTTCCTCTTTCTTCCAGCCGCCTTCCTCCCTCTTATACCTCCACACCATCTCTCACACACTCACGACACATGGCATGCCTCTCGGGAGAGAGGGAATGCTTTCCGGGTGCCGTCTTCTACGGCTTTCATAGACACTGTAGAAAGGATCAGGGCGACATGAAATGAAATTACGTCTACGTTACTTTTAAGTCTTCATTTTCGCGTGACATGTTTTTGAGAGTGATGTCGTTACTGTTGGTCTTACCGTCGTCGTTGTCGTCGTCGTCGTCGTCGTTCCCGCTCTCGGGTGGCTCTGATGTGCACTTCATGCCCTTGTAGCAGGTCCGAGTGAGTCGAGAGGAGGTGCAAGCTAGTCTGGGCTGGGATGGAGACGAAGCATGAAGCCCAGAGACGGAGGACAGAGACAGAGGACAGAGACGGAGGACAGAGACAGAGGACAGAGACAGAGGACAGAGACAGAGGACAGAGGACAGAGACAGAGGACAGAGACAGAGGACAGAGACAGAGGACAGAGACAGAGGACAGAGACAGAGGACAGAGGACAGAGACAGAGGACAGAGGACAGAGGACAGAGGACAGAGACAGAGGACAGAGACAGAGGACAGAGACAGAGGACAGAGACAGAGGACAGAGACAGAGGACGGGGACGGAGGACGGGGACAGAGGACGGAGCGAAGGGTTATACATGGAGGATAGAAACAGGAAGTATAATGAAAACGAGGCTTTGGTCAAACCGGCCCCAGTATCTCATAAAAGGAATTTGTTCTTCATTTCTTTAGTGTTCCAGTACTAGTTCCCAAGAAAAAGTAATTGTCACGTAGGATGTTCACACTCATCTTGTCACTGAGGGCGTATATCAAGCTGTCTTCATGATTAGAAACGAGTTCGATTACATTGGCATGGTTGTGAACAGCAAGTCTTACTTAGCTCGCTGTTCTCGAATCTGCGAAACAGAGACGAATATGATGCAGTATCCTTCCCACGTTGCGTGGTTTCCAGATTCATGGCCGGGCCTTGATTGACTTGGAACCCTGAAATCAATTCGGAAACTACAGCATCACAGTCGGGGATTGTTCTCGCCGACCTTGTTCTTAGCTAAACTCGTGCTTGACTACGTTTCTGAACACCTACCAAGCGGTCAAACGAGACATTCCCTGGCTCAGAGCCGACCTGAACCTGATCATCTCAAGTGCAACATCTTCAAAAAGTCACAGGGCATCCTCTCAGCGGTCCAAATACTCAAAAATCAAAACAATTGATCTGGCCCGGACTTGAACCGGAGACCTTTAGTGTGTGAGACTAACGTGATAACCAACTACACCACCAGACCAGTTAAATCATTGTGGAGATCGCGAGGACAAGATTGCCTTGAGGGAGGGGCAAGGCGCATGGGATCGTGGTCGTCAGAGCTCAAGCGTGGGTCGCGGAGTGCTGGCCCGCTTGGTGGGCCGAAGCCGGGCCGGAGTCCGGAAGCCGCAGGTCTACCGGACATGTTGGCGACCGCTTTGATACAGCGTGCAATATTGATTTTGCCAGCCAATTTGTGTCTTGTGCTCCTTTAAAAGTTCTTGGTTACATGGACGAAGTTAGTTGCTAGCAGTGGGAAAAGGTAGGCGGGGAGATACTTTGCTGCCTTTCTTATATATACAGCAACATGTCTTATTCCGAATAGTGGCTCAGTAGTTGAGTCTCGACATTAGTAGCTTTGAGACCGCTTACTACGGGCCCGAAGTTGTATTTGCGTTTTCTTATAAGTAGACCTATAAGGAGAGCAAGTTTCCCTAGCGACATGGGCTTCACCGTGACGTGTCTAAGAGTTTGCGAATCTTGGGGACATTTTCATCTTGGTATGCAATCATGAACAACAAGCTGACTGTTTATTTTCGAATCGGTACTCGATTGCAACCCAAAAGTCTCCGAACGGGTTTGTTGCAGTCGTTCGCTGCTCTAGCCTGCACTAATGCTTAGGTGTTGCTAGGTTTATTTCTAAGCGACGGTCTCGAATGAGAGCAAGGCAGCTAGCTAGAATGAATTGTCAATCTTTGTACTCTCAAAATCTGCCAACCCAGAAAAGGTTTATCATTAGGATAGGTAGGTAGTCTTAGAGATGAAGTTGAAATAAAACTAACAAGGGGAAGGGGCCAGCGCGGAGTAGACTTGCCACTGTGGGGCTCACAGACGTCAATTAGGTAACCCCCCTCCCCCACCCCCTCCATTCTAGCCGTCACTCCTCCATTTTCATTGTCTCTCGACCAACCGATCGCCGGCTCATCACGCCTGAACAGCGGAGAGCTACCAGGAGCAGCCTCTCATCTAACACGACGGTCCATCATACTCCACGCCTCGTACGGGCTGATCCGGCACATGCCCGTCAACCTCCACTGCGATGGCTATCCGCGTTTTTGACAAGTTCTTCGACCTCCCCCAGGAGATCCGTGACCAAATCATATCATACCTTTGCCTCCTCCCGAATCCGATCCAGGTAGGACCGACAATTGACGCAGAGATACCCTTCCCGCACGACCTGCTGCTTTCTCACCCTCTTCTTTACGCCGCCGCCTCCGCCATCTTCTACGAACAGAACCGTTTCATCCTCAACCTCCGCGGCCGGCCCCGCGCGGCTCTCGAGCGCGCAATATGTGACGGCACGCCGTGGCTTCTGGGCAACACTAGAGCCCGACGCCGCGTCAAGTTCCTGGAGCTCTCGCCCGGCCGCCTGGGAAACGTATTCCAGAGCCACATATCCCCAGCCGTGGCGGATATGATTCTGAACGGCTCGCTGCGCCACCTCAAGCTCGTGCTGTATCCGACGAGCACCGACAAGGTGGTCTTCAACCATGATGCCGTCGATGCCCAAGGGCGGCGGGCGGCGATGACGAGGCGAGACGATGCCTTCACCCAGTCGAAGCCTTTCAAGGCCTTGCTGCGGTTACTTGCCGACCCGGATCTGGAGACGGCGGAACTCTTTGTCGACCCTATCCATCGCGACTTCTGGTGCGATTTTCATGAGGGAGTGGCGTGCTGTAAGGGCCATCCCAAGGGGCCATGGCAACTGATTCCTGTAGACTGGAAAAAGCTTGCTGCAAGCTACGGTCAGGATCATGAGCTGAGCATTGCCAGGGTAACCTCGTGATGTCAGTTACACAATCAAGGCCGTCTTGTTATGACATAGTATCTACCTGATTCGGTGCTTAGCTGCAGAGACGTGTATGTGTCTTTGGGGGTGGTCAAACGCCACAAGAGACCACGAATTTCCAGGATGACGACACGGAGAGCAGATTCACGATCGATATACGGGTTAGAAGGTTCAACTACTTTTACATGGGTAGATATGTTAGTCTTGTGGTTAAGTTCTCATTCCAGACTACTACAAGACTTTCACGAATGCTCCATGCCCAGCTTCGGCCACCTTCAAAACATAGTTGAAGCTCGGTAGCGGGTTTTTACTTACTGAAGAAGGTCATTGGTGTCACCTCTGTGGCTCCTGACTTCTCAGTCTAACCCTGTGTTATTCATGGGGAAGAACATATATGGAGTGCCGCAAAAGTCTTACGGAATTCCAATGGCAGTTTGTGAAACTTAACTTTCCAAAAGATTGATAAAAAAAAACCCTCCTATTCGCAACATTTTTACATCGACTCAACTTCACTCTGTTCCCGCGGCTTTCGATTCCTACAGCTCAACTCGAACATCTACAAACTGGGAACGTCGGCTACATCCGCATTTTGCTCAAGTTCAACTCGTCGCCATGGACTCAACAAGCAATTCCCGACTTCCGGTCGAATTGTGGCATGTCGTCTTCAAAACGTTGGTTCAGCAGTGCGCTCGCCAAACTCAGCAGCCCGATCGCTATTTCCTTAAATATGCGTGTGTCAACCGAGATTGGCAGGCCTTTTTCGAGAAGGAGCATTTCCAAAGGCTCACGGTGAGCCCGAAACGCATGCATCAGCAACTCGGAAACATGGTCCCGCGGCAAAGACGGCTTGTCCGTCACGTCTGGTTTCAAATCGAGATGGCGACTTACCCTTGCGATTGCTGTCATAAGCCTCGTGGCGACAACTTCAATCACCGGGAAAGATACTGGGAAAGATGTTACAAAGATATTAAAATTGCTCAACAAGCTTTGCATGGGATTTTCTCGATCCTGAAAAACTGGTCGCGTGGCACTGATAATGAGAGACTGACTCTTGAGATTGGCCTTCACTCCCCGAGTGATTTTCATTACCGCTTTCAGCACTATGAGATTGATTCATCATTTACTCAAGCTCTGGAACACTCGTCAATCGGATGCCAAGTCCCATCGCAAAATCCGATGTCTGGATGTGTCAGTTGTTGTCGAACAGCGATTCCTTCACTGTGGTCGAACATGATGTTGTACGGCCACGTCTTCATGGAGGAAAGCTTTCCCACAGTAGACGTGGTGCACCGTCTTCTCGTTCGCAAACAGACTCGCCGAATTCTGTCCGTAAAATTGTGGGAGAATATGGTTAAGGCACTCCCAAATCTTGAATGTTTACACCAGGAGCTCTGGAGGGTGCGGATAAACATTGATCATCTACAATCAAGGTCAGGTAAGCCTACTACACCACTTTCCTTCGCCCCATTCTCTCTTCCTTTCTATTTTGCCATTTCTTGCGGTGTTCCCGAGCTAAAAAGTGAGGCAGTGGTTTCTAGGGTGCTCTCCGCACAATGTAATTCTAGTGAGCTAAAGAAGCTGGTGGCATTCGGAGAAATCAAGCCGTCACTCGCACCTGGACCTTACGAAGCGCTTTCCGAAGACCTGATTTTCAAAGAGCTGAAATCCGAAAAGCTGATTCATCGTCTCGCTACGAGCACCTGTAAATTGGAGCAGCTATGCTTGTCCTACGTTGTGGACGCCTCCAAATCCTTAATCATCGCTGAAGGCCAGCCAGCCTTGCACTGGCTGAAGCTTGAAACCCTAGCACTTACATCGCCAAGTTTCCACATCGGAAATGAAGCGGGCATAATACAGATGCTTGAGACAGCTGCAAAAATCGCACGTAAGATGCCGGAACTGCGAACTTTGGAGCTTTGGAATGCAGAAAAGAGCCATGCTTTCGCCTTCACCTGCCGCATCACCCCCTCCGCGGTTGAAATCTTATATAGGGCAACTTGGGAGTTCAAGCTCGCGGGCTCCGTTGAGAAACTGTGGGAAGACCTTGCCCAAGAACGGAATCAAGGACACAAAGTCTGTGTCCAGAGGGGCCAGTTGATCAACGCCAGCGAATGGAAGTCTCATGGGGACGCCATACACGCTCTAAATTTGACGGCGGACGTGGTACATCCCGTGTCGTTGATGCAAATCCGTCGAGGGGAAATCATTTCTCCAGCTGAGATGCCACCTATGGAGCAGCAGTAAAACGTTCAGAATTATCCCAAAGTCCCGTGGATTCTATTCAAGGTGTTTAACTTGGAAATAAAATTGACAAAGGTCACAAATCGGGTTTCACTAGCTCCATACTTCAATTTAAGTTGTGGTTGCTATGGATAGGTTTCAGCGTCGCATGTATCATGTCGTGTGTGTACACCCATTATTGCTGCTCTCCTGACTGGAAGTAAGACCATTCTTCGATATCCTCATGCCTGTGTAAGAGTAGAGGATACAATTGGCAAAAAGGTTCAGCCGAAACATATTTGATAGATAGCAGCCAGGCTATCAGCCAAATTTTAAATCCGGCCACCTTGAAGGCGTGAGATCTAGCGAGTTCAGACACCGAATTCCCGAGGGAAACGGTTCAAAACTAACGTGATCACTTCACGAAACCCACCTCAAAAGCTTCGAGCTTCTTTGTCGGAGCATCCCAAGTAACATGAGGCCTATTGCGAAAAATGTCCCGGCCCCCGGCGCGCCGCTAGACCCGCAAGCGCCGCACGGGTGGGGCCGCGAGGAGCCCCGTAGTCAGTTTGACGGAGTCTTGGCGAGGCCCCCAAACCAAGCGACACTCCCCCTTCCGGTTCCCACTCCTACTTCATCTAAGAATGGCACCGAAACACGACGGTCGAGCCTCACGCCGAGTCCGGATGCTACCCTCCGCCCCCCCGGGGAGATCTTTTCATAGAAACAAACACGCAAGGGCCCCTTACAGCACCATCGCATAGACCAGCACAATCGCAAACCGCCAAGATTGATAGATTGCTTCACATCGAAAAGGAGGAACCAGAAACCCCCACGGCCTCTATTTACGTGTGCAGATGGGGGTGACTCTCAGACTTCAAACGTCGAACAGCTAGCTGATCCCGCGCAGCTTGGCATGAAACTCGCACGAATCGGCTGTGCTACCGACCTTGCTCGCCTCAGTTTATCTTAAGCACAAAACCGAAAGGACTGTGAGATCTGTGTCTCGCTGACATGGGGGCCAGGAAGCCATTTTCTTCGAACGAACTTCGGGACAGACTTCCGCGGCAGCGGTAGCGGTCGCGAAACTTGGGACGACAAGCCGCGGCGGTCTGTCCGTCCAATCTTGGCGCGTGTCGGAGGGCAGAGGGCCTCGGGGCCGGCCCGCCGCCCGAGTCTGGCTTGGCTTTGGCTCGCGTTCAGCCATTCTGCCTGCACCGCCGGGGTGGTGGTTTGGCATCGGATCAACAAAGCATACTCCAGGGCCATCCCTTGGACACCGTCGAACACATGCCAACCACCACAAACCGTCCCCCTTTTCCCTTTTCGTGGTGACGTCAACCCGGGCTGTGGTTGCGTATCATCGTCGGGATTTACAGGGCGAATGGCTGTGTTCTGTTTGCTCTGTCCAAGGTTTCTGTCGCTCATCTCACGTTCCGGCAGATGCAGGGAAACTCTGTTAGTGACGGGCGCGGGTGCTGATACTGTATGCCAGATTCCGACGCCGATCCGCCAACGCGACAAGCCGCTCAACGGCCGGAGATAGATGACTTGTACATCGCTGGCGTCGCGTCTTGCCTGCAGTTCAGGTGCGCCCGAAAACTGATAGAGACCCGGCCTGACTCGTCGCGTCTGCACGAGACCTTCTGTCGAGCGCAGCAAACGTAAGAGCCCTGCAAAGCAGAGTTGCCTTGAGGGGTTCCCCCGTACCGACTTTGGCGACTTAACTCCAGCGAGTGCGAATAAACTCCGAACCTGCAATTAACTTCCCGAGACGCAGGACAACATCGGCTCAAAGGGCGAACCATCAACATCCGCGTCACTACTACATTCCCTTCAAGACCGTTGATCATCTCTTGGTAGGCGACGATGCTTTTCGCTAGATAGAGAGAGCCAAGAGGGCCAAGAGCGATAACTCAACGCTCTAGTGGGAAAAGGAAATTCGAAGAAACTCGTCAGACCTCTCCAGCTGGCACCAGGAGTGCGCTCAGCCTCGGCATAGCGAAACCAACCCAAAGCCCCCCCGGCGCCCCGCGCCCATCGTGATATTGTCTGTGTCTCTTGTCATGTCTCTACTACCCCACGTGTCTCAAGAACCCCCTCGTCAATCAACCACCCGCTTGTCTCTCTGTCTCTCTCCCCCCGCCCTTCTCATCTCCCTCCTAAACTCTCTCTTTCTCTGTTTCTCAATGTGCCCCGAGCGATGTCAACCAACTGCCACATAACGAAAAGAAAATGGGCAATTAGCAAGCAACGCGCAATCCTGATTCCATAAAAATGTCAAACATGGCGGTCTCCAATCCGGCACCGACACCCCACACCATTCAGCCCCACTCCCGATCCTCCGTCAGTCAATCAATCAACCCAAAGCCACCACGCCAACTGTCTGGTTTGGAATGAGTCGTAGAGAGAGACAGAGAGCAATAGAGATGGAAAAGGAGGGGTGGCAAGGACTGGAACCAGCGCATTCCACCACCCTTTTCGACACTTGCGCAACCTGACCTCTCTTGCCTACCGCCCATCCGGGTCACTCATTCTCTCTCTGTCTCTTCGCATTCTTTGCACCCTTCCCTGATCAGCGGGGTCAGATGTCAGATCATTGCATGAAGAGATCCACATGTGAAGCTTGGTTTTCTGTCTTCATACCGCCGTATTTCTTGTGTAGATTTGCGCGCGCTGGCACTCTGTCTGGGGCCAGCAGCCATTCACTGGCTCCCCGCTTGCCCCAGGGTTGTTAATCTATCTCATCGTCTATCTCTCTCCTGTCCCCCACAGGCTCGCCTGACACATGTGATTCCTCCTTCCCTTGATCCGCGTAACCCGGCAATGTCCTGCGTAGAACCATCAAACCTCCAATGGCGGTATACCCGAAGCAGCAAACCTGTCTGCCCACCACCCACATCCTGCATGACGACTTTTCCTTCTCCCCCTTCTTCAACTGACGAATCGCCATTTGCGGATTAGTCTACACAAAAGCACCAGACTAGCGTAGCCGTTGTTATCATATCAGACAGAACATGCAGGCAGCAAGTTAGTAGCACCATGCGAGAGAAAATGAGACGCAGGTTTGGCCGTTCAACTCCTGTGGTATTTTTTTCCTAGTTTCTGTGTGAAAAGATCCGTTTTTTTGCCTGGTTTCTGTGCCAAAAAAAAATCCCATCCCGTTTCGTCCCAGACTCTATAAACGAATGGGCTTCGGTTTTGTCCTGTATCTCACGTAGACACAATTTGCCTGGTCCTCGCTATCCGTGCGAATGCATTCTGCTTCCCGAGAAAAGAAAAAGAGTCGTTAAAAAAAACCAGAGATCCTGCGCCATGTCCTTGGGAGTGGTCTTCCCATTCTAACTCGCTTGCTGATAATGATCAAAAAACCATTGGGGTTTCCTGCACCTTGCGACGAAATCTTATCTTGCTGCCGCTCCAAACTTTGACACGAACGCTCTCGCATTTAGATGCGGGCAGGCAAGAAGATCATCGTCGAAATTTAGGACAGGAGGGCGGGGTGCCAGTCCTCCTTGTGCTCATCGGGGTGCTCGCCGTAGTGGACGGGGCCGAGCTTGAGGAAGCGCAGGCCGTTGCTGCCGGCGCTGCTGACGCTGGAGGTGCGGCGCTTGATGGGAGCGGGCGCGGGCGAGGCGACGGCCGCGGGTTGTTGTTGGGCCTTGAACGGGTAAGAGGAGGAAGTGGTGGGGGCGAGAGAGAGGAAGACGGAGTTGTCGACGGGAGAAGACATTTTGACGGTGGTGTTTGGTGTTTGGTTGTTGTTGTTTGGATTAAGGACGGTGTGGGATGGAGGAAACAGGTCAACTGCTTTTTTTTGTTCGAGACGGATGGTAGAGATTGAGCTTTGGACTTGACTGAGAGGAGCGGCCAGCGGATAATGAAGGTTGAGAGCGTTGGAGAATGAGATAATATGCGGTGGAGAGGGGGGACGCTTGTTCATCTTTATATGTTGGACAAACCGGGGTCAGCGGAGGGCAGACCTTGCGCCCCTCCCCCTCCTCGTCCATGTCCCTCCTGGTGGAGGGATGGATGGTTTGAGTCTTGGTAAGACGACGGAGAGTGAGGTGACTTGTTGCCGGCCGCCCATGTCCGCTTCCAACCGGGTAGCAACCGGTTGCCAAAGACGCCGGGGTGCATTTACGGCTGCCGCGTACATACTTGCCAATCTCTATCACTCTCTTCTTTCCCAAGATTTGAATGGCGCGCGTGTCGCACCGAGGGCGCACCTCTCTGGCGCGACGCAGCCACTTGCGCCGGACACATTGTTTTACGCAGACCGTATGGGGTTTGGGGTGGCAAGCCAAACCGGGCAGGCCCAGGCAGGATAGGGAAGCATGTCGGATGGATCAGGATCAGATGGGATGGGGATGGGATGCCGGGATTGCTGTGTTGGCTTTGCGTCCTCCCCCACGGCACGGACATACAAGAAGGCATGCACGAGGAAAGGCAATGATGTGCGTGGTAGCTCTGCCGTTGTGTTGTGTTGCGGTGCCTTGTCTTGGCCTCTGGGTAACTCTCTCAGCCAGCCGGGGTACGCTGTGATGCAAAACAAGCCACGGCCAAGAGATCTAAATTTTGATCTCTCTCTACCGGGCCTGGGCTTCATCTCGCTGAGTTGTTTCGCACGGCTGGGTACCGAGGCGTTTCATTCGGGGAAAATGCAACTTCGCTCGTATAGAAAGGCGGCGATAACAAGTCCAAACTTGCCAAGGCGCAAGAAATCGAGAAATATTTAGAACACGCAGGATAAAAAGGGTCCCTCTGGGGAAAATAGATCTGCGGCCCACCGCCGTGGGCGCTTCTGAAACCCCTTATCAAAAGCGCTCACCGTCAAGTGTCAAAAATGACCGGGCTTTGCGACGACGTCGTTATTTTTGCTCTGTGCTTTTTGGGACCTAGACCAGTCTATTGAAAGATCGTCTTGACATGTGCACGTGGGCCCGCAATTGGCTGAGCCCATGTCGGGCGACAACGACGACGGCGGACGAGACGGGAGGAGAAGAGAAGAGAAGCGGTGGAATGAGAATTGGTCAGAGGCGGACTTCTGACAAACGGGTGGACGAAGCACAAGGAAGAGAAGGGAAAGTGTTCGCGGGCGGGCGGATGTATCCTTGCAGCACTTGTCTGCGTTGAGTCTACTTGTAGCAACTCTGGCAACTCTCTACGGCGCTCGCTGTCACGCTGTGTTATCCGCAGCTGACGTGGGGTTGGTGCGCTTGAAGAAAAAAAAGAAAAGAAAAAACGAAAGCGAGCCACCCGCAATAAAAATTGTGAAGCGGGGGGCTCAGGGGTTGTGTGGTGGTGAGTGGATTGTAGGCGGACAGGTGCATCCTGAAGGCTCGCCATCATGAAGTTGTGAAGAAAACATCACCAGATTTGATATCAGAAGACCGGGAGAATGACAAAAATGTGGAGAAAGCCGGCCCTGAGGCTCTTGGAGGAAAACAATACCCAAAGCGTGAGGTAGAGTCCAGAACCCGAAGCCAAGTTGCCGGGCCCCGGAGCGCCGGTCGCGTCTCATTGGGCGCGCCGGAGACCAAAGAGGATTTCTCGGAAGGACGAGAATCGGCAAAGCTGGGGCTGCCATGCCACCCACAACTACCCCCATCACCCCATTTCACTCCGGAGCAAAGGAGCACCCCTCGGCTGCGTGTGGGGTACCCGGAGACTGCCGGCTTTGATGCCCTTCTTGCACGCATCGCTCTGTTCCTCCTGACTGCGTCGCCGTCTTGTTCCGTTCCGTCGTCTCCACCCAACCAATCCTGCCCTTCCTCTGACACAGCATTGCCCGACACGGCCGTCATTGCCGCTAGTGGATTCCCGCCAGTAGCCGGCCGCTCGGCTGCTTGGGTGGTTGGCCTCCGTATCGTCGGGTGTTTGGTACGGGCTGGTGCGGTATGGTGAGGTATGCCACGGCACGGCACGGCGCCGCCTGCATTGCCATGTGTTTGTTCCTGCTTGTAGGATTCGGAATCGAATCCTGAGCTCGATCGAACTTGCCCTGCATTTGTCTTCTTCCCGGGCACTGGATGCTTCAGCCCTGTGGCTCCTTCCCGCTCAGAAGATTCCTTATAGGATTGTGGTCCATGATCGGTCACAACGCGGCATGCAAAATTGACGCTGGCCGTCCTTCGTACTTCATTGTCTCGGCTGCACACGACACTAAGATGAAGTGCTGCCCGACAGTTCCTCCTTCCGTATGGCCATGCTGGGGCGAAACTTTCGTTCAGGTCTCTGACCTTGAGTCACTCACCAAAGTCCAACTGTCAGACAATGGTCAACGTCAGCCGGTCGTCATCGTTGCTCCAGACCCGAAGCCGCGAGGACACTTACTCGCTCTTCCCACTTGCGTAAGACCAAGAGAAGGGTGAGTTCAAAGGTTCCGCATCTAACGCCGCCTCGGGGGACTTTCACGAAGACCACCAACAGCCGCTTGATAGTTGATGTTGACCAGTGCCTGCAGGTCTTGTCACGAATCAGGCAACACTCCGAATCCTCTCCATCTTGATGGACACGCCTGGTCATTATCACCAAGACAATACCTTTTCTGATGCAAGATAGGGGTGAGGCAAGCTCTCTCTGCCCCTTTCACTGCGTCATGTAGATTCGGCGACCGCGAGGGGTTCGAGATAGTCCGCAATTTGGGGGAGCAGGTGACGGTTACTCCCTAGTGACAAGTAACTCGTAACCAAGTTCGAGAAGGATGACCAACACGGACAATGAGATGGTGTCAAGGCCGCCTCGCATGCAAACTGCGGGCCGCTCGCGAGTTCCTCGTACGAAGTGGGCAAACAAGGTGATCAACAGTACGTTGGGTGGCACAGCAGCCCATGCGCAAAGGGCGGTGATGCGGAAATGAAGCAGCCACCATGGGCAACCTGTCATCACCTTGGTGAGGGGAAACCTTGTTGCTGATTCCTTCTACCCTCATCACAACCGAGACGCATCTCTGGTGATGAGAGCTTGCATTAGTGGGCACCTGACGCATATTTGCTTGTGGATGGCACGAAGTACTGTACCAAACGATACTTGACGCAGTCGTTCCAACATCGATGAGTATGTCTTCGCTTCCAAGGATGCGTGATGGTTGCCTAGCGTCCCCTCTATCCGTCAAGGATTGCAACATTCCTCGCCGGTCAATGCTGGCACTATGCGGGTGCGGGCTTGGTGCGGATAGGGGCTAGACATTTCGAGCAATGGCTGCGGGATCAGGAGCTTCGAACAAGGGCAAGACCGAGCTAGGGCGAGCAAAGACGCATGATGTTCGCCCGCAGCTTCGTGTCCGGTGTTCAACGGGTGTCTCGATCCGCAGATGTTCACCAAGACCGAATCCACGCTCAGGCGTCCTGGTTCTGTTGGTGACGAGAAACAACAAGGTGCAGATGTCATCTCGGCGAAAGGTCCTCTGTACATCCAATGAACGAGTGATCTTACGTCTTCAACTGTTCTTTTCTGCCCTTTTCAGGAGCTGCTTCTTTGGCTGAATGCAGGCATCCCTGCTTCCAGGCCATCCTCGAGGTCTTTGGGACATCGGCGAGGAGCACTGAAAAGGGGTAGAATTGCCCGAACAATTGCGAGGTTTGTCGAGTTATCAAGAGTCCCTTGCTCGAGGAACCTGTTGTCTGCCATGAATTCCGTCGTTATTCTGAATATTGAGCTGCTGCCATGGGCGGCTACGAAAGGCAACCATGTAGTCGGGTTGGTTGCGCCCCAAGACGTTGGCAGAGCGCTTATATGAATCAGGGTGTACGGGCTCGCATGCTGATTGGTTGTTGGCCAAACACCCGCCGCTGCGACCTGGATCACACCTCGCCTGCTTCAAGAGACCTCAGGTTATTCTGCGCCAGGCTCGATTAGCAAGCTGTCTTTCGCTCAATTTCCAGTTGGTCTGCTCGGTTGGCGACAATCGCGCTTTCGTTTGTTGGCGCCGCGATATTTTGCCGAGTTGTAAGTGGAACTATCCAAAGCTGCAACGAACCAGGGCCAACCATCATCCGCTCACTTCCGCCGGTTGGGGGCAGTGTTGCAGCTAAGCAGCCTTGATGTGTTGTTGGGTCGCTTGTCGAGGAGGACAAGGCTCGAGAGACGAGCAATAATTTGACATTCATCCCTGCTGCTTTCGTCGGTTTTCCTAAAGCAGGTTGTTGATTCTGACTGCATGGTGATGAGATGGGTCGATTTTTCTTTTGCTAGTTGCGGTAGAGTTTGTGATACAAGTATCTCTCGAGACGGGCTTCAACCTGCACTGTCGACCATCGATTTCAGTCACTTCGGTGGGCCTTCCTGTCGACCGGCAACGTAATGGGCAACCGAGATGTTGGTCAGGGTTGATTTCGAGCTTCAGAGTGAAGTTTACCGGGTGATCTGGCAGCGAATGCCAACGGACTGACTGGCTTGGGTATTCACTAGAGAGGACGTCAGGGTAAACACTGCTGTTGCTCATTGGTGTCAGCGACTGCCGTGATGTCAGCCTTTCTGGCTGGGAACTGATAATTGTTGCAGAATGGTAGACAGACCCCATGTTGATCAAAAAGTCTTTCGTGAATGCCATAAAAGGGGTTGATGTCGAGCTCGTGTTGAAGTCTGTAATGCTGAAGAAGGTAGGGGCTGCCCAGGGGAACAGCACTGTCATGCGAGGTACTTCTCTGCGCCGAAAGGCAACGGTACATGGGAGAGAGGGGCATCCAGCACCAGGGGTACCTCATCCGTCGGTAGGTTGGAGTGCTCGGACAGTACACATCTCATGACGGGGAGCAGGTAGCGGTCGAAGGAACTCAAGGACATTCGAACAAGCTTGCCTGGTAAGACTGCCGGGAAGCGCAGGTCGCACACTCGGCCGCATAAGACGGTGCAGTGTGTTGGAACAGATTGATGGTAGATTCATACAATGACGGACCACCACCACGAGAGAGTGTGTGTGCATGTGTGTGTGTGCGTGTGGATAACCACCCTCCCTGGAGCGGACAAAAGCGGAAGGCCAGTACATGGACGCAACCAACCCAAGAACCGAAGCGGTGGGCGAGTGAGCCGATGGATGGTGACCTGGGTGCTGTCGGTCACACAGCATCGACAATGCGGAGTCTTTCCATAAGATTGGTGAATATCGACACTGCATGAGGTGGCTGCTGAGATACGTCCCCCCCCCCCCCCCCCCCCCATTGCTTGGCCTTGGGCTGGACATGAATCTTGGGATCAAGTGGCCCCCTCGTCTCGGGCAGGCCGCGATACAGAGCAGACATTAATGGCTCGATTACGAGATCTCGCGGTGGCGTAAGAGCTGCTATATACCCTAGGCATTAAGAGTTGAGCTTGTAAGGCGCCACCGTTGTGACTATGGTCAAGTGTGTGTCTAGGGCATTTGCCGTTGACGATGAGGATCTGAGCCATCGGGACGCCACGCCGATAAAGAAGTCTCTGTGCCTTCTGCACGCACTGCGGACGAGCGAAGAGGATGTCTCGGGAAGAGCCTGGAGGTAGGTAGGGCGGAAAGCATTGGGCGGGCCGGGATAGGGGGATCTCGAAGCGTGGAGTAGGAGCAGACAAGCGCATTCCAGTGCCACCGACAACCAACGAGCTGGGCAGTGCAGCACAGCTAGTGGCCGCACCAAAGAGGCCAAGGCTCGGATTCTGAATAGGTCTTGTTGGTAGGTCATCGAAGTCTCTAGGTCAGCGATGGAGTTGGATTAGTTGCGCAGTGGATTGAGTAGTATACGGACGTATGTCGAAGGATGCTAACATACCTAGCGTTGGCTGCTAAGGCAGTCGGCTGGGGCAGCTGCTAAGTCTTTCCAATCGTATTTTTGCCAGCCAAACACCAGCTCATTCAGCTGCAAAACTGCCTGCTCCTAGTTGGCCCAAAGGAGAGATAGGTGCTAAGGTGAGGTGGGTAAGGTTAAGTGCGCTTCCTCAGACATGGACACAAAGGAGACGGCCACAGAACGTACCGCTTTGGACACTGGACAGCGTCATGTATGTAACCTATCACTCAGATTGCTTCGGGTGTAGAACAGTGAAAATCGTGGAAATTGCAGCGAAGAGGCACAGTTTCTGGGTTCCTAATCCCAGCTTCGTCAACGGCCGAAGGAGAGAAGACGGACGGTCCCATGATGATAGAGGGCCAGGCGACGGTGGGTCTCTGCATGCGATGTGTCGAGTTATTTGGAAGACGGTCAGCGAATTGTGTGAGAAATCGCGGTGAGGTTCGAGGTGTTGCTGTCGTTGCTGCCGTCGGTTTTTTTTTCCTTCCCTTGCCCCTGCTGTTGGTACTTGGCCGTACTGTTGTTGGTGCTGGGTTGAAGTTGCCTAGACCTGTCGTTGGCAACAACACTACCGGTAGCAACCTTGGACATTGCTTCCTTCCCATTAGGTATATGCATAAGGCAGGTAACCACATAATCCACACCGTGTGGTGACTGCCATTTCACGACGGACAGCACAGTGCCATTGCCGAATTGGGTGCGAACGAACCCCGTCCCTTCTCCCCTTCTCCCCCAAAGCTTCATCTCGCCTCTCATCTCCCACACATGTGGAAAGCCCACCATCTACCCACTCCTCCTGCCCGTTCCAATCGCGGTTGGTGCAGGTGCAGGTGCAGGAGCTTCCAGAGAGATGTCATCCACTTCCACCGGCACACCGAATGAGGGCGAGAATGTCTTGTTAGTGTCATGGCCGGCTTAGATGTCGACCACTTCACAGACGCACACACGGCCGCGTTCTTGGCCTCCGTTCCCTGGGCTTAGCTTGCATTCCATTGCACACCAGACCAGATTCCACATTCCGCCTCCATTACCTTCACTGCATTCTTTGCCTACACGCCCATCGTTTTCATCCGCCAACCCTCAATCGGTCGTGCGGCCCCCGGCTTCAACCTTGACGTTGGTCTCCTCTTGGTCTGCGACGTCCTTTCGCTCCCCTGCAATCCAATTCGCACTTACACGCCACATCCCTGACGGCCTCTCTCTTCCCAGGTCTGCTGGGTTCCTTGACTGGCCGATGGCCGCTCTCTCACCCCAACGGGGGCCAGATATCCTTTACTACGACCACAGCCGCAACTCAGAGCGGCCCATTACTGAACCTCGTTGGGCTGTCTTGGCCTTGGCGGAAGATCGAAGCGGCGTAGTCTTCTCTTCCCGAGAAGAGGAATGATGAAGGACGTGACCAATTTGCGACTCTGCGTACCCGTGTCACAGGGCCACACTTCCACAGAGTCCGGCCTCGGTTGTCGACTCCACTCTCAAGGTGAACCCCTGGTCGATGATGTCGCTTCCCGCCTGTCTCCGACCTACCGCTACACTATGCACCACAGAACACCACAGCCATCACTGTCCGACCCAGCGGCCGCTTGTCTACTTTCTGCCATCACCTACGAATACTGCCTACCATCGACTGTCATGGACGCTCCAACCGTGGACACCATTGTGACGGACGAGCGCCGCTGCAATGCATCCTAACCTTCTTTCGCTCCACATCAAACTTGCCTGACAAACTTGTCCCTTACCCTTAACGGGACCGGGACCTGGATTTGGCTGAGGCAGGGTTCGCTCTCTGTCCAGGGACGTTGATGTGGATGTGGATGTGGCCTTGGTCCATCCGGCCGATCGTCCGCCTGTCTACGGAGTTTCTACCCTGCCTCCTTCTGGCCATTGCTCTAGTTCAATTCTTTTTCGTTCCCGGGGGACGGGGCACAATCAAACATCACACATGGGGGGAGCAACGTAGACACCGTCGTTGAATGGTTCTTGGCTTCGCCCTGCGGTTCGACCTGCGGCCTCATTCGACCTGTTTGGGCCTTCCCTGCTCTATGGCCACCCCCGTATTTCAGGTTTCGACCTGGCCAACGACGACAAAGTTATCCTTCATACCACTCCGGCGTAAAGTGCGCTTGCGCCATGGCCTGCTTGGCTATTCTAGGTTGTCGGGCACCTCAAATCTTTTCCAGCTGGTTGGGGCAAGCCGCCATGTGGCAGCCAGCAGGGCTAAGTACATGACTGGCTTGCTCGTCTGAGCTTATACCCAAGACTGCTGAAGGGACGGCAAACTGTGGTAGACAAATGAAGAGCTACACAAACGGATACAAAGGGCCTCAAGCAGTGGCCATGCCCAAACAAGTTAACCAGGGCTTGACGCGGATCACCCATGTGCGACATCGTTGAGCGATCCACTCGAGACACTGAACCGTCATCTCGACACTTGGGAGTATTCCTGGTATACGGATGCACTAGGACCAGCCCACGAGGGGTCTTTGGACATTTTCTGGCCATGTACAATCAAAATGAAGACGGGCAGGTGGGTCTGCTTTCTTTGTAGGCAGTTGCTTGCCCGCTCCTTGGACACCGGGAACCGACCACTGCGGCATGACCCTGGACCACCACCACCACTACCACCACCACCACCCACGTCAAGCTCTACCCTGCTCGGCCTCGTCGTCGTCCCGTCCGTTTCCCACGTTCCCCAAATGGGACGTGCGGCCAGCGGGTGACATGCGGCAATGGAAACCCACGAGAGGTGCAACGCCTTCCCTGCCGCGAGTGTCCGTTATTGCTAGGTAGCCAGTGAATTAGGCGGGGTGGCTTTGGTCACTTCTTGTCGTCTTCTTCCTCGGCCTGTTTTCTCTTCTTACAACATTGTTCTCGACAAACTTCAGTTTGCAACACCACGAATACGCCTACTAGTCAGCTTCTGCATGCAAAAATTCGACAGTCTTTATCTCAGGTGCAGTTCAAAGTCGTGGGGCGGCGAAGGCTACTTTGAGGATATCCCCTTGTCTACTCACATCTCGTTTCCTGCTACAACACAACAAGACTTGCGTCAACAGGCCCGAATTGACGACCGCGCCTCCCAAGCGCAGTTTGGGGGCCCTTCACCTTCAGTAGATATCACGTCTAACGACTGTCGTCTTCCAGAAAGGTCTCTGCACGAGACCCTGGTCTTGCTGTCTGGACAGGAGCCGGCTTCACGCCCTCTTCGGAGATAGCCTGTCTTTTCTTCGAATAAGCCGGCCTAAACACCCTCAAGAGCAACAGATTGGCCGTAGTTGTTAGCTGGAAGCACACAACCGGGCCATTACTCTTGCCCGGGAGAGCTAGTAGTGAGGGCTTAGTTGCCTTGCATAGGCTGGGTTCTCCACGGCCGTCCATCCAACCCCACAGGACGACCGCCTCCCGACCGCATATCTAGGGGCGGATTAAATCAACCATCTGCCCGGTCCGCATCCGCAGGCCAGCTTCCCTCTCACAAGTACCGCGACATTCAAGGTACAAGTGCCTGTCACAGCCCGTTACATCTTCTACATTACATCCCTCCAACAAGTCGCAGCCCTCCCTGCGGCAATATTACAAGACGTTTGACGCACCAACATCCGACGCGGCCCTACCAACAGCAGCATCGCGGATAGACTGGCAAACAACCAACAGCCAAGCTGCGTCTATTTCCATTTGGCATCATCGGTGTGATAGCTTTCGCTGGCCCTCGTTGCTTTGCTTGGTTGGCAATTATTGACGATGGCAAACCAGTCAGCCCACCTTTCCCGACCATCAACCCCAAGACAATAAATGACTACGACCTTGGGTTCGTGTCACAAACAACTATAAGACTGACTTCATTCCCTCCTTTCCAAAGCTTCTCATTCCTCATCCAGCAACCACAGTAAGGACATCAACTACAACACCGACTCTGAAGACTAAGACAGCAACTTCTGACTCACAAGCTTCCCGCCAACCCATCTCTTCCTCAACGACCACTTGCTTGACTTTGCTCCTCCTCCGGCCTACTTGGAGTCTCGTCAAATTACCATCTCGTTGCGAAGAGACTACTCTGCGCTGAGCTCGTATATTTTGCGGCACATTGAAAAATTTGTTCTTGAACACAACACTCCGAATCAAGATGTGCAACCAACACAGCAACTACTACACCAAGTGCGGACACACAGAGTCTTATATCAGAGAATGCCGCGAGAAGAAGAACTCACAACCGTGCAAGCTGGAGACAAAAGATCCCCAGAAGACGGATGGGTACTGTTCCGCGCCCGCTTGTCAAGCAAAGCAGTAGGTTAGTTTTGGGATTGCCCTTGATTGCATCTTCCTGGTGCGCTGCTAACATGTGAATCACCGTGTAGAACAGCGCCCGTACCACCACGAAAGGAGACGGTCCAAAGACTATGACCTCTCGTCAGGCTTTTGCATGGAGCCATAGGGCCCACGCCCACACTCATACTCTTCTTCAACGGTCAGGCGATGTTGGCGACAGCAACCTTGGGGGATGGCGATGCGTTGGGGCTGTCGAAACCCGCTCGCCAGGGGACCACTTTCTTGATGTCTTGATTCTGTTCACATGATTGGGGCGTGTTTTCAGCATCAGACGCGGTGTTTCTTTAGACTTTTCCGGGCAGTCACCCAACTTTCGCATGTTGGGGCTGGCCATGGCCAGATTTTCTCTCTCTCTCTCTCTCTATCTCTCTCTGCCTGTCAATAGTTCTCTGCGATGGCGCAGTCAATCCAATCCTTCCACAACTATGCTCCAAACCAGCAGTCTCATTGTTAGAGTTGAAAGAGGAGCCAAGGCAGCAGTGACATGACCGACGGTCTGTCAGAGGGCTGTATGCGGTGTCGGGCCGCATTAAGATCAGCCAGCGTCTTGGACCCCGAACAGAGGCACTAGAATGGGGGCAAGGTCGGCAACGATGAAGAGGAGGGCGGCGGAATACTGTGGAACTGGTGTTACCTGTCAGAAAAATACTGAGGCGGCACGGCAGGGAGCGAGCGGGAGCGGTCCGTCTGCAAAAAAACGCATGTATGTTCCCGCACATCCAACGGCCGAGGGCATTGCATGATTCATAGGCAACGGTTTGGCCCCAACCTGAAGAACGACCCTTGCTGCCGTGTTGGTGGCGGGATCGAAGAAGGATACGCGTAGATACAGAGAGGTACATGGACGGCGAAGTCATCCAACAACGATCCATCGAAACTTCTTTTTCTTTTCTTCAGCGGCGGTGCATGGCGGCGCAATAAAAGAGGGCATCGGCCGGCCAGCCGGCCGTCTGGGCGTGAGGCTGGGAAAGGCCGCGCCGGGCCCCAATTCAAAACGCACGGCGGGTGGGATTCAAACTTGACCCAGCATAAGGGTCTCGTCATGTGATGGGCGGCCGCCCTTTTTTTTTTTTTTTCTCTACGAGTGTGTTTATTAAGCAGGCGCAGGCGGCCAGGCCAGGTCGCAATAGAGGCCGGAACCGCAGCGGAATGCGCGATACGCGCGACAAGCGAGGCAGCGTTGCGGACAACAAACGCAGCTTCCGCAAAAGCCATGCATACATCTCTTTTCCGAGCATTTTCGAGCACCCTGGCCTGCAAAATGTCGGCGAAAAAGACGGGAGAAGGAGAAAACTGTGGCGACGGATGTCACACAATAAGGGGAGGGAAACAGGTGAGTGCAACCAACGACATATCTGAGAAGAAAAGAAGAAAAGAAAAAAGCCGTGAAAAAAAGACAGACAGGTGCGAATGGCCACTTGGACGGCTCGTCGACAATATAAGGCAACCAACAGGGCACACGGCGAGAGACTGGATGCACCAATCCAGAGCGGTTGCGGCGCAGCTGTCAGAATTCACACCATCCGTCTCTGTACTATGTAGGGCAGACGGAACAAGCGAGACTAAACCACGCCATACGACCCTGCCTCATTGCAGTTCGACGCTAGGTATGCTACGCTACGCTGCCCCCCAGGCTTAGCGTAACGGCGGGTGTACTAGACTAACCCATGCGCGCTAAGAGAGTGGGAGAGAGAGAGAGAGTCCGATGAGATGTGCAATGCCTCTCTTCTGTGTCCATCTTCTAAAAAAAATCAATTTTTAAAGGTGCAATCTCAGGCCGTGGTCGGATTGGGGGTGGGCGAGAAGGATCGCTAACATGGAACATGGGGGCATTGAGCTTGTGTGACGAAGCCCCCCCTCCCCGGTGGAAACAAGACGGGCCGGTCAGGCAGTTCAGAGATGCTGCGAGGAGCCGGCAAAACATGGGCAGGCAGGCAGGCAGGCAGTCTGAGGCGAGTTGGAAGCAGACGATGAATGGTCGACTAGACGAGGTATGCGTTAGTTTGGGCCTTGCTCTGCAGAGCGACCCCGGACGGCGGAAGACAGGAAAGAGACTAGGCCTGGGCTACCTGACGACGGACTGAACTAGGCCGGAAGGGCATAAACAGACAGGGCAGGGAAGAGCAGCAGAGCGAGGGCACAGAGATCAAAGATCACGGCAGAAGAAGGGCAGAGGGAGCAAGCAGCAGTTTGCGCTCGCGCTTCCGAGCATTCTCGCCAGACTTGAGAGTTCTGCCCGACGATGACAGGATAGGACACGCTCTCCGGATGTAACCCGCCCTCAGATCCATCACCCATGCATGCCTTTTCCAATGTGCCCCTCAAAGCGGCGGGAATGTGAAAGGACGTACGTGGGGACAGACATCGAGGCGAGAGGATGTGGACAAGGACAGGCGTAGTAGCAGAGCGGCGAGTCGGAGGCTAGAGGTCCAGAGGGAGGGGGGGATGGGCAGAAGAAGATGAGATGACGACGGGGAGGGCGTCACTCTGCTTTGGGGTCAGGAAGCAGAAGCAGCATTGGGCTTACAGTGCGCACTGCGTTTTTAAGGTGGTACCCAGGAGGGAAGGTAGGTTAGCAGGGGTTGGGGGGAGCTCTCTTGAACCTCACCTCACGCTGCACCTACGCCGCTACTGCAGCACGGATAGGTAGAGGTAAGGTAAGGTAAGGTAAGGTAAAGGTAAGGTATCCGTAGGGTGCGTGCGAACATGAGCATGCATGGAGCAGACCGGGGGCCAGGGTGATGGGCACCACCCATGATGTGGGCCGGGAGATTGACAGACGGGCACGAGCTCCAGCTCGGAGCCGCCATGTCCAGGCAAAAGCTGAGAGTGAGAGGTGAGTGGAGGTACTTGAAGCAAAGGTATTTCAGGCACTGCTGGAGGGCAAGAAGGAGAGGGGGTCCAATGTCCTCGCGTCGCCTGGCTGTCCTTGCCCTGTCAATGTCAACTACCTCAGGACGTGACATATTCAAGACAGGAAGGACAAGACCGGCGCAAGCAGGAGCGCTTTTTTGTGCAGCATATTACTCTGTTGACTTCACCACACACCTCCATCATGCACTTCACCAAGCCAACGTCACGTCGTCTCATCAAATCCTCCGCCCCTGGCCGACCTTGCTCCAGGTACCTGGCTTTGCGACGCAAGAAACACACCGGCCGGGTTTTTGGGAGGCCCTTATCTCGACTGGACTAGCCTGGACACGCCTTGTCCGGTTTCCAGCTGCGACTCTCGCCTGTTGTTGCGTTGCTCAATGGAACCCTGATCTTCCTTTTTTTTTTTTTTTCTGCCTTTCTCCCCTACGTACGGATACTTACGAGGCCACTCACCCTCGCCTTCGTATCCATGCCGACTGGCCTCGCCGTCACGTCTTCAAGTCGAGGTGGAGACACAGCGGCGCAAGCAGGCAGGCAGGCGAGCGGGCAAGCAAGCGTCCATTCCAGTCTCGCCTTGGAAGACGTGATGATGTGGGCGTACGTCGATTCTGCCCGTCTTGTCTCGCCTTACCTCAGGTAAAGATGATTGCGGATACCAGCCTAAGGTACAGCTCTGTACGCTGACCGGCCTCGTGTCCAGAGTCACGCATGCACCAACTTTACTTTATGCTTGTATTCGGCTGTACCACCGCCGCCGTCGCACGCTTAACAAGACCGTGGTTGTCGCGACACAAGTATCACACAAAACACAGGCACGTATGCACGCACATCCACCACACGCATACCGTCTACCATTACCTCAACCACCCAGCTTGTCCACAATGTCTGCCTGCATTACTCTCGACATGCGTCGTACCGGCAGCAATTGCCGGGTTGCTTCTCACAGTTGCTGTGGCCGTCGCCATCTCTGCGCCTCTTGTTATTTCTTTCTGGCCGCACACAACCTTGTACAACCCCCAATGCCCTGCCGTGGCCTCATTCCCGCGTCATACCAATGCAGCATCGCGCTGCGACCAGAGTCTCGCCGTTGAAGTGCCCCCCTGCAGTGCGCCAAGCCTGAGCATTGATGCCTCCTCCACTGGCAATCGACCGCTGACCAGGGGATCCCAAGCATCTTTAGACGTGCGGAACATGGGGTCCCATCTCCAGGGCCTCAAGGGAATTGGATGAACACTACGATGCGAATGAGTTTCCCGATCTGCCTCCTTCGTCAACCGCTTTTTTTTCTTTCTTTTGCGCCAAGATGCCCACCGGACACAACCCGGCTACGGAGAGAGCTTCTCGCCAGGCCAGATGCGCATAGACCCCAGGGACCGTCATCTCACCCTAATCATAAATCTTGCCTGGCATACGAGTCCTTCACGCCGTGTCTCTGCCAGATATTACGGCCATTTTCAACGGGATGACGGCAAACATTTGCTCAATAGCCTAAAATAACCGGGCGCGAGGATAGCAGCTGCTGTTTGTCGCCCCTGTGTTCTGGCTCCCTGTCGAATCCCTCGTGCTCGTCTTCGGCCCGTCGTCTACCACGTTGACACTCTTCGTGTCACGTCCTACAGCACAAACATGAAGAGCACAATCGCATTCTTTTTTCGTCGAATTCAAGTACTGCATACTGTGCCCATAACACTCAGCCAGTCTGGGTTTCGCTCATCTTCAGCACTGCGCCCAGCACCTCTCCGCTCGCGACGGATCTTCGGCCATGACCGTCCACCCAACTTGCATGCGTGTTTGGGGCACAGGGGGCTGTCCGGAGTCAGCTTGCATGTGCAGGCCGCCGCCCAGGGCGCCCGCCAGCCTGGTCGTCGGCGGCTATGCACATCGCTTCGACTGCATAAAGCCAATCAGAGCCCAACGGAAACTTCACAAAAGCAGGTGGTCCTCTATTCGCTCAGGAACTGCCAGCTTTGGGGGTCGGGTGTTGGGCGGAAGCAAGCCCAACTGCGCCACAGGTGCAGATCGTTAGACGACTCGCGATATCGTCGCATGCCTTCTTTCCTTCCTTTTTCTTCACAAGCTCATCGCCCCCTTCGAGGCCAACGTCAAGCGAAGAGCCCCCAGTATATCTCGCCAGACCGGTCCAAAATCAGCGACGGGAGCGGAATCTAGCCCGCAAGCCGGCCGATTTACGAGGGTGGCACGGTTGGTCTTTTGCTTCTCTCCCCTCCTCGTGCAATCCTTCCTACATGGGCCCATGCTCGCGCTCTTAACTGAAGTGTTTATAGAAGGGATAATCAACAAAACTCCAAGCCGCGGGAACCCTTCAACCCCATGTACGCCTCAGCGCTTCACCCCCAATGCCCCATCTCACCATGCTAGGGCTAGGGATAACCCCAGTGATCGATCTTTGCGGCAGACGGTTCGAGGTTTTAGCGTCTCGACCGTGTGTCCTGTGCGCCGAGTTCAAGGTCCCACACGGCGCGACTGATTGATGATGGATTATCAAGAATGAATGAAAAGCAGAGAGACTGTGTTGGTTCGACAACGCGCAATAACCGTCTCATTGTGGGGACTCGATGACCTTTGGCCCCTTCCATCTTTCACCGAGTTACTTCGCTTGTCGCAGTCAAAGGCCTTCAATAATTCCTTTTTCCCCCTTCGCCTGCTGGAGGGGCCCTGTTACCGGGCTCCGGTTCCCTTGGCCCGTTGACCGGGTCGACGTCCAACCCAAGACCAACAAGCAGCAAAGGGCATATGAGGTCAGGGCCCTCCTTTTCGCCGCAAATTTGGAGCCCACAATTCCCATAACATTGTGGTCGCTACGGGCGCTTGGGAAGTGAGCATACGCCCTCAAAGTCAGCAGTCGAAGAGAGGGGAAGAGAGGCGCAGGCGAAAGGCACAATGGGCTGCCTGGCTTTTGCCGCCTTGCATTGGATCAACGAACGAATGTCATTGGTCTGGGCCGGCTCAGATTGAGATGGCCCTTTCGGCGGGACTTTCGTTTTTCTTCTTCCTCATGCCTGCTACGGATACGGTGCCCCAAGGACCTGGTAAATACCCTTGCCCTTCTCGGGGCTCGGGGGAAACGGCACAGTCTCTGCCACTCGGCCGCGACCCCGCAAGGCAGTATTCCTCTTCATTTCGTTTTTTTGCAACACACCCAAACTGGGTGTGGCCCACGCGCACGCACTAACACACCAACCACACACTGGCAGTATGTACGCGTGCTACTGAGCGTACACATGTTGGAACCAACCGCAAGAACCGCGGCTTGGCAAAAAACAGAGAAAAAAAAGGGGAGAGGGAGGGTTCATCAAAACTGTATTGGAACCCTCGGCGGGTGTTGGTGAGGCCAGAGAGTCAAGCGACCTCCCGCACACCACCATCAAGAACGACTCTTGGTTCACCCTACCCTCCCTTCATCCCCATCCATTGCACACAGCTCCGTGGTTACTGAAGAAAGAGACTGAATGGCCCAGACCGGAATCGTGAGCATGTATGATGACTCGTAACTTTCGTGACGACGAGACTGGCACACGGGACGGGACTAAAGATGGAGACAGAGAGGATGGAGGGAGCCTCTCGGCTGGCCGAAAGAGGAAGAGCGAGCAGTCCGACGAGGACGCGTCTTGTCCTATGGGCAAATAATCCATGATGTCTACCTGACCCTTGGTCAACGGCCCCCCTCCCGAGTCTCCAGGAGGGTACGAGCTCCGGCCCCGCCTTGCATCATTGATGTTGTTCATGGATAACCCTCATGCCTTTTCACGCTAGCCTCAAGGGGCCCTCTACGAAAAGAGTGACACAAGAGCCCAAGACAAAGAAGGTCCAGAAGAATTGGAAACAGAGTTTTGACGAACGCTGTGGGAAGCGGGTGGCGCCGCTGTCGCCTGCGTCCGCGCGCCCGCCGCCCGCGCCGCTGCCTGCTCGGGCACGCGAAGGAGAAGGAAGGAAGGGACGAACGACGACAAGGAGCAACGAGCAAGGAGCTTTTCCTGTTGCGTCCTGGTGTCATGTCAGTTCGCTCCGGCAAGGAGAAACGCGGACGCGTGGGTAGATTGTGACGTCTCCCCCATGAACAACCCCCCCCTCGGATGAGCGAGGCGATTCTTGGTGTGCGGTCTCAAGGCAGGGGAGGAAGGGGGAGAGCGAGAGGGGGGCGTGGGTTGTGTTCAATAGTAGGAGTAGTAAGTGATGACAACGCCGTAGATCACGTCCGACTCCATCAACACACACATTTCCCCAACCGTGCTCCTCGAACCCCCCTTTCTTCCTGGCCCTGGAGCGGTAAAATTGGATGTGGTTGTTGCCCAACGTTTGGCATTTCCTTGAAGTAGTAAACGCGATGTTCGGGCTGCAACTGCAACGACTGGGCACACGCTCGGAACGATGCAGGTTGACGGTCATCATCACAACGGAGGCTCTGTCTGTCGGATGCTGCACGTTTACACACATAAGGAGATTGCACAACACGCATTGCATAGTGTTATTCGCATCAAAACCAATCTTGGTTCATTTCAGAGTGTCTTCTGTGGGTAGGGGGGTAAAAAAAAAAATAAACCTCCTCTCCCTCGCGAGAAAAGTCCAATCTGTGTCTTTGTCTCTTCCAACAAAGGGGGGTGGGCCGGGGAGTCCTTCAACCTCATCTCTCCGTCGCACGTAACCATCAAAATCAAGAGTCCACTCCCCTCCCTCCTTCACCCTTAAACCCCCATCGCATATAATACAAATCAGCTTTTTACAGAAACCACGCCGTGAAAGGGTTTTTCTTTCTCTGGGAATTTTTTTTTCTCAATCGTTTGTTTTGTGGGGGTGTAGATATGCGTGCCGCTTCCTGTCCAGTACCTTTCCCTCTAGCCATTTTGCTTGGCGCAATCTTGTGTTGTTTTTGTGTGTTGTCTCTGGAGCACTTCTATGATGCATAGCAACCATTTCCTCCGCGCGAAAGAAGAGATCAGTGACAGCCTGCGTCTGTGATGAGATGCAATGTTCCAATCAACCAGAACCAGTTAAGCCGTAGAATCATTAGTCGGCGTATTAGGAGAGTAAAAGAAAGTGGCGAACCGAAGGCACGATCGGATGCCTCATCAGAGCTCGACACACGTTTAGTTTCCAGAACCACCGGGTCCAGGGGTTCTCGGAGACCAAGAAGGTGACTGTGACATCATGTTAGAACTTGCCAGGTTTGCGTTTATGGGAGCCATGGTACACTTACGGTTGGGGAGTAGCTGGGGCTGGTCGGAGACTGCTGCGCCCCAGGAGTTCGTTGGTTGAAACTCGGGCTTGTCGGCGAGTACGCCTCCGGTGAAGTTGGCGACCACGTCGGCGACGCAGGGGAGTACGATGGCGACGTGGGGCCAGCCCCGTGAAGGTTGGGAGATGCCGGGCTGTAGTTGGGACTGGCAGGAGAGTAGCTCGGCGAGGTGGGCGAGGCGTACTGCGCTGGGGAGGTGGGCGAGTAGTGCCTTGGCGACGAGGGAGAAGCCGGCGAGTAGCTTGGAGACGTCGGGCTGTAGTTGGGGCTTGCAGGGCTCGTGGGTCGCAGCATGGGTGACGTCGGGGAGAACGACGGGGAGGAAGGGCTGAACTGTGGCGAAGTCGCATAGCGACCGCCAGCACCGTCCATGAGTGGCGAAGTGGGAGAGTATCCCGCGTTCGGCGAGGACGGCGAGAAAGATCCGTAGCTGCTGAAAGGCGAGGTCGGTGACGTGCTGAATGGACTTGTTGGCCGGCCCGGACTCTGCGCCGAGTACGGGTTGACAGAACCAATACCACCAAAGCCTCCTCCACCGTACTCGGTACCAAAACCGGCAGGGGAATTTGAGCCAGCGCCCACAATGGGAGAGAAGTTTCCGGCAGCAGGCGAGCTGAGCGACAAGTATCCAGAATCCGCCATGGGAGAGCCAGAGTCGTAGGGGGTTGCGGCACCTCCGGCCTCGCCGCCCTTGACAGGCATACCAGGCATGAGACCCATGCGCGAGTTGTCACTGATGACAGTCTCCAACATCTTGGGGTCGAGGAGGACCTCGAAGTGACCGGTTCCCATCGGTGCCATCTGACCGAGCATAACGTTCTCAGAAATACCGCGGCAATCGTCCAGTTCACCAACAGCGGCAGCCTCGAGCAGAATTTCAACCGTCTCCTCGAAGGAACAACGCATGAGAGCACCAGTGTCTGCACGGTTGATACCGTGACGAGTGACAGCGGAGATCGTACCTCTGTAGGTCATGACATCGCAAAGAAGAGCAAGATGTCTGTGGTTGACGTATGAACCGTCGAACGCCAACACCTGCGTCAATTCTCTGACAAGTGCCGATCTCGCCGCTTCGATACCGAAGACCTCAACAACCTGCCACAAGTGGTTGGTGTATGTGCGAGTGGAATCGACGCCGTCGACAGACAAGACCTGGCGGAGAGCAGTTCCAGAGGTATCCAGGTACCACTCTGAGCAACGCTCATCAGCCTTGGCGGCCAGCAATGCTCCGTCTTCGGTCTCGATGAGCTTCGTCTCCTTATTCAAGAAGGCTCTCTCAATGCCCTTGACACCGCGCAGAGAAAGAGTGTCCAGCAAGTGAGTCTCCAATCTCTTAAGCATAACATCGTCCTCCATCTTCTTCTCACCATCCTCGTCCTTATCATCGTTGCCAGCGTGCATGGGGCGAATGCGGATAACTTGCTCTTCGGCGTTGTTGTCACTGAAAATGACGGCGAGATCGTTGGGGTACTCCTCCTTGATGCGCCTAGCAACGTCTTCGACAGTAAGTTCCTTGTCAAGCAACTTCTGGCGATCGAGCGTGAGACGGAGCAGCCACCTGGATTGATCTTCGGCTCGGTCATGAGTTTCGTCCGGAATGAGATAGTAGGACTCGACCATATCCAAATCATCAGGAATGTTAGTCGAGGTGATGATAGGGTCGTAGTAGATCTCAGTGACGGCTGTGACAGACCGCAGGGTCGTGTGTTCGACAGTGCTTCGAAGGGCCTTGGCAGCTTCCTGGCTGGCGTTTTCCTCGCCACTCAGGTAGACAACCATGGACGGGGTCTTGATGTTCTGAGCCAGGTTGAGAATTTCCTTGAGACGAGGGACACCCAGGGTGACGTTCTTGGAAGACACACCAGCGAAATGGAAGGTGTTCAGGGTCATCTGCGTGGCAGGTTCACCAATAGACTGCGCAGCAATGACACCAACCATCTCACCGGGACTGACAAAGGCACGGTCCCAACGGGCTTCCAGCTCTCCCAGGACGTGCTCGAAAGCCATCTTGTTCAGGCGCTGTTGGCAAGCAATACGCTTGAAGGCCAATCTGGAGCGGATCTGCGCCTTGAAGAGGATGGTGGCACTTCGGTCGGCCTCCTTGGAGATTTCGTCGTTGCCACGAACGATGGTCATTCTGTTGAGCATAGCCTGGACAGCAGGGATGACGTCCTGAGGCTTCAAGTCACTTCGCTGGAAGTCTTCGACAGCGAAGAGCTTCTTGGAAGTTTCCATCAGACGAACGATGTTCAGAGGCAGCTGCATCGACTCGTCGTCCTTCCTCTTGAAGTTGATCTTGCGAACTTGCTTGCGATCATGAAGGAGAGCCTCGTACTCCTCGTCCAGAAGTTGCTGGACTGACGGGTCACCAGAAATCTCATGACCATACTCAAGCCAATCAAGCTCGTCTGGTCTGGTCTCATCCATGACGTCGAGGCGGAACCGGTCAGCGAACTTCTTGTCTGACATGTTGAGGTGGTCCATCCGCTGCTTCTCAATGTAGATAGCGTCCAGACCATCCTCACCATACAGGAATTGAAGGATATCACCCAGGGAGTTTCTGACTGTACCGTCGTACTTGGCACTAACATCCTCAAGAGCCTTGACCAGACGACGCTGGATGTATCCGGTTTCGGCAGTCTTGACAGCGGTATCAATCAGACCTTCTCTACCAGCCATGGCGTGGAAGAAGAACTCGCTTGGCGTCAGGCCACGGAGGTAGGAGTTCTCGACGAAACCACGAGCCTCGGGAGAGTAGTCGTCCTTGGTGAAATGGGGCAGCGTCCGGTACTTGAACCCGAAAGGAATACGCTTACCCTCGACAATCTGCTGTCCGACGAGCGCAGTCATCTGGGAGATATTGATGGACGAACCCTTGGAACCAGACGAAGCCATGGTGACGGCGTTGTTCAAGTCCTTCAAACTCTTCTGTGTAGTGGTACCAGCCTTATCACGGGCAGTGTTGAGGGCCTTAGAAACCTTGCTCTCGAAAGTTTCACGAATGTTCATACCGGGCAGAGGCTCGAGCTCGTTGGCGGTAGCCTGCTGAGTGTAGGCCTCGACTTCCGCCTTGTGCTCGTCGATATGTACCTGCACCTTCTCAATGGTCAACTTATCGGGAATCGTGTCGCCGATACCGATGCTGAAACCATTGTGCAACAGCCAATAGTTGACGACTTGTTGAACCCCGTTAAGGAACTTCATAGACGCTTCGGGGCCGTGCTCGTTGTAGACGATGTGGACAATACCACCACTGGCAGCACCGATGTTCTTCTTGGAAAGCAGACCGTAAAGGAGCTCGCCGGATTGGATAAGAAGACCCTCGTCCTTAAGCGGGTTGTCTTCCTTGGAATCCGGGGCATTGTGCAAGCTGACAATGTTGGGAATAGCCATGCTCATGATCTGCTTACCCGTCCATCTTGGTCGAGGACGAATGATAGCTGGTGGGGGGATTACACCGTCCCAGTTGGGAACCCAGAGCATGATGTTCATCACGGCTTCCTTGGTGAGGAAAACGTCACGACGGCAGAGTTTGTAGGCACCGGCAAGAGTGTCCTGCACGATACCCATGAGAGGACCATTTCTTTGCGGTGACACGATGTTGATCGGTACCAAGCACAGTTCCTTGACCTCTGCTCTCGTCTCTTCGCTTTGAGGGACGTGAAGGTTCATTTCGTCACCGTCGAAATCGGCGTTATAGGGCGAGGTGACGGACAAGTTGAGACGGAAAGTAGAGTATGGCATCACACGAACTCTGTGACCCATCATAGACTCCTTGTGCAGGGAGGGCTGACGGTTGAAGATGATGTAGTCGCCCGTGATCAAGTGACGCTCGACCTTCCAGCCGTACTCGAGCGAAATCTGACCGGCTCGACGGTGATGACGAAGATCAATTCTGGTTCCGTCAGAGCGGATAACATACTTGGCACCAGGGTGTTCGTTGGGTCCGTTTTGAACCAGCTCGTGCAGCCTGCCGATGTTGTATGGCGTGACTGTTTCAGGGTAGGTGAGAGTTCTAGCGATGCTTCGGGGCACACCGACTTCGTCGAGAGACAAGTTGGCGTCACCAGTGATAACGGTACGTGCCGAGAAGTCAACACGCTTACCCATCAAGTTTCCACGGAGACGACCCTCCTTGCCCTTGAGACGGGCACGAATGGCCTTGACGGGACGACCACTTTTTTGGAGAGCACGAGGTTGTCCAGCAATGTCGTTGTCCATGTAGGTGGCAACGTGGTACTGCAGAAGCTGCTCGAAGTCTTGAGCAATGTGAGCAGGAGAGCCTTCGCGAATGGCCTGCTTGACGTTGCTGTTGGCTCGAATGATATCACCCAGCTTGTAGGTCAAATCATCTTCGTTTCTCAGACCTTGACCGGTGCCGTCCATAGAAATACTAGGACGAACAGGCGGAGGCGGAACTGGCAGAACAGTAACGATCATCCACTCCGGACGAGCGTACTCGAGGTTGAGACCCATGTCCCTCAGGTCGTCATCGCTGATGCGGCGCAGAATGTTGTGAGCCATCTCAGGCGTGATTTGAGGCTCCTCCTTCTTCTTGACACCATCCTCGCCAGAAGACTCGTACTTGGCGATGAGCTGCAACGCCTTGTGACGAACTCTGGGCTGGATATTGCCGCAACCACCGTGGTTGACGGGAGCCTGCTTCATTCCCAAACTGTACTCTCCATCGTCGTTCTTGACCTCCTTGGTCTCGTTCTCGCAACGGGTCTTCTTCTTGCAGATGTTCCATATCCGGTTAAATCGAACCTTTGGGTCTCTGGTGTTCACGGCTTGCAGAAATTCTGGGTCGCTCTGAGATGGGCAGGTTAGCACAATCGAGTCAAGGTGGCTGTCAAGCAACGCCGGTTAGACTAACTCTATCCGCCAGCACCTTGCTGCAATTATGGCAGACGATTTCCAACACCTTCTTCACCTTCTTGATGAAGCCGGGGTGATACACAGGCTTGGCCAGCTCGATATGGCCGAAGTGACCTGGACATTCGCCCATCGCCTGGTTGCAGGTCTTGCACTTGAATTGACGATCGATGGAACCGAGCATGGGATCGTTCAAGCCGCCGTCACGAGGCTTGGTGCGCGTCTCGTCCATGGTCTCGGGGTAGAGAACGTGGCAGACACTCATATTCTTGATCTCCTCGGGCGCCATCAGACCAAACTGAATCTCCTCCACCGTCTTGATCGGCGCACTCGAGTGCGTAAAGTACAGGTTCGCCATGTTGCCGGGTTTTCTGTCGGAGTCGGGAAGGAAGGTGTCGAAGCGTGACTGGCAGAGTCCGGGGGCGAAAAACGCGGATGCCGCAGATAGTCGTTACGCGACTTGAAAAGGTCGCAAAGCAGGCGCAAGAAGTCGGAAATGCAAAAATCTATCGTACGAAACGCTCGTCGAGATGCAAAAGGTCGAGAAAAGTCGTTCCAATGATGGCGCTCTTGACCACGCCAATCCCCGGCCAGCGGCCCAGGAGAAGGTTCCACAGTTCCTCCCAATCGCGGCTTCCGAGCGCGGGCGAGTCGAAGAAAAAATCGCGATCGTGATATCGGTCGTCGAGTCGGAAAGGAGTGTGCTGGTGCTTGGACGCGCTCTCCGACGATGCGCGTGGTGAAGCGATGGCTTGTCGGTAGTTGTAGATGTGAAGCCGTGGAGGCAAAAGCGAGGAGCGAGGTCAGAGAAATCTTGCCTGGAGGCGGCTGGCGCAGCCTGTCAAAAGGCGCTAGCCGGATTAGGCAGTCACGCTCCTTTCTCTCCTGCTCTGGCTGGGAACGCGTGCCTAAGGCTCCCGCTGGAGGTAGTCCGGGTACCCGCAAAAATGCTGAAACACACCAATCCCTTACGAGGACAGAAGTAGCTCTACCTTACCTTGACGTTTCTAAGGAGATTCGTTGGAAGGCGCGCTGGCTGACTGGCCTCAAGTTGCAACTGGCCGATGAGTCAAAAAAATTTATTCATTGACTCGACGTCTTTTCTCGACGTCTCGATGCACTCTTTCAGGCACGACTACGTTCAAATTGCGCTTGCTAAAACCACTTGGGCATTGTTTGCTATTAATAAGCAGCTGTACAAAGCTGGAGTCTGGCATCACCGCCGTCGCGCTAAGTATTTGGCAGGGATCTGGACGCCAACCGAAGCTCGTGCCATAGCTACGCGATCCAACGCCCTGTCACGCGTCTACACCGACGCTTTAACCGGGCTGCTGGAGCTGTCGAAACACCACACTGATGAGACAGCAAGTCCTTCATCGCCTCCTGCCGGCCTTCGACGGCTTGGTTGCACCCTTCCTTGATGGAATCTTCTCCTCAATCACCTCGCTATCCGGTATCTCACCGTCCGCACCTGGACTCCTTCTCCTCATGGTTCCGGTAGATACCGCGACAAACTCCTCCTCGCTGTCGCTCTCGCCAAGATCGAAAAGAATCGGCATGCGGAACGCTTCTTTGCCCCCGTTGTTCACGTGAAGAAAGTCAGAACTGACCACGTCAATATCCTCGTCCTCGGCGTCCAGCCGCCTCTTGGTCAATTCCTCCTGACCGTAGATATCAAACTCGTCCTCTTTCTCCTCGTACTCCTGGTTCTCTTCGACCTGCGCAAAGTCCGGTGCAAGTCGCGACCATTTCTGTTCTGGGATGACAGACCAGACGTATATCCTCCCCGTCTCCAGGCCACACGTAGCGATGAACGGTCGATCTGGATGCCATTCGACAACACCTTGCTCCTCCTTGGGTCCATCTAGGATTCGGATCAATCCCGTGCTTCCCATGCCTCTGTCCCATACGTATATCTCGTGATTATTATAGGTCGACGCTGCTACGTATTCGGAAGCGGAGCTGAACGTGACGTGGTTCCAAGATAACCTGTTGACCTGGTCCGAGAAAGTGTGCTCCTTCGTAAAGTGTACCGTGTCGAGGTCCAGGTCCTCCGCCGCCAGATTCGGAATGTGAAAGGTTCTGACGATACGATCTTGCGCATTTATCAACAACACACGCCCCGAATTGTTGAGACGCAGTGTTGTAATGACGCCGCTGCAAGGTTTTTCCGAGTATATCGTCTTTCTCGTTTTGACATCGATGACGTTCACCCATCCCTTGTTTGTGCCAGCCAGAATGTGCTCGCCGGTAGAAGTATAAATCGTAACCGTTGTCATCTGTTTCGCATCCTCTTTCAACTGCTTCTCGGTCCTTTCTCCCTCGGGGTGCTTCGGCGCTGATGGCAGTGGGTATTTCACATCGTTCACGTCTGAGATGTCCACCAGTATCGGTTGCTCTTCGAAGATGGAGGCCACAAACTGGTGACTTGTCGCGTCAGCTAAGTTCTTCTGATCTGGTGGGGGGTTATACTCACTGGTTGAAGGGATTGAGCTCGGCGATGTAGGCAGGGGCTCGAAAGCGAACCTCGCGGTATCTTTTGCCATCCTTGAGATCCCATAGAATGGCCTTCCACCCTTGGCAGGCCGATAGCAGATATCGGCCGCATCTTGACCAGCTTAGTGATGTGATGCTCCTGTTGTGGCCGCGCATCTTCCTGGCAACTCCCATAGTCTCAATATCCCAAATTACCACTGTTCCATCGACTCTGCCTGAAGCAAGAAGGTCGCCTGCTCGGTTGAAACGCAGACATGTTGAGTGGCCGGACCGAATCGTATTTGTGTTGTTGATCGCATTGATGGCCTCGACGGCGGCAATGGCCTCGTTCTCTTCGTTGCTGAGCAGAAAATTCATGATGCTTAATAGGGCTGCGGGCGAAGATATTCGGGCACGAGCAGCCAATTTCGAAGCGACAAGGTGCTGGTAAACAATTGAGAAAATGGAAGCGTGGGAGCTTCAAAGTCGCAAATTATAAACATCGTTTAGCCGTGCGCGGTTGCGATTGCCTTTATTCCATCGCGCCTGCAAGGCTGACAGCAGAGGTTACAGGGATCAGGGACCTACCTTTGGGTGCTTGGACGCAGCTTTTCAGCGACGAACCCCACTGAAGGAGCGACAACCCCTCCCCCACCATTCCCGCCCGCCTTACACTCGGCGCGAACTCTACCTGAAATCCATCTCTGACTGTCATTCGAGGGTTGACGCATGTCAAAGGAGGGTGACGACTCCTGACCTCCTGTTTCGAGCCCGATTCCTATTATTTTATCCTCGGCCCTATGTCCTATTTTTGAGTGTTCACCTATCAACCTTGGCAGGCTCAGCACGAATATTCTCATTATGGCGAATTCCAAGTACGGTCGCCCGATATGAAGCTCGAGACCTGACTAACTCATGTCACAGGTTCGAATATGTAAAGGCTTTCGAGCAAGTTGACACCCTTCTTCCAAACACATGGATTGTGGTTCGTATCGACGGCAGAGGTTTCACAAAGTAAGGGGACATCAGACCAGACGAACAACTGAATACCTCTGACCGACTCACAGACTATGCGCCAAGTACCAGTTCGAGAAGCCGAACGATAAAAGGGCGCTCGATCTCATGAACGCGGCCGCGCGCGTGGTGGTAACAGAACTTCCAGACATCACCATAGCGTATGGTGTGAGCGACGAGTACAGTTTCGTCTTCCACAAATCATGTACGCTGTTCGAAAGAAGAGCCAGGTAGGGAACACCAAAACTCTTGGACATAACAGTAAAAGAAACTCACAAACCTCTAGTAAGCTAGTGAGCACAGTGGTATCAACGTTCACGGCCAACTACATCTACTTGTGGTCACAATACTTCCCTGATACCCCGCTTTCACCACCTCTGCCAAGTTTTGATGGCAGGGCGGTTTGCTATCCCACTGTCTCAAACCTGAGAGACTACATGAGCTGGCGTCAGGTTGACTGTAAGTTTTGACATATCTGATTCATACGGGCAGCAAACTGTTGCTTAAAGTTTTTCTATCATGAATTTCGATCTGACTCATCCTTATAGGCCACATCAACAACTTGTACAATACAACATTTTGGTCCTTGATCCAATTAGGCGGCTATGACAACAAGACAGCCGAGCAAATGCTTGCGGTCAGTCGTACAACAAGAGCAATCTTCCCCTTCTCATAAAAACTAAAACTTTTCCAGGGCACCGTCTCCGGCGACAAGAATGAGATTCTCTTCTCAAAATTCAACATCAACTATAACAATGAGCCTGAGATGTACAAGAAGGGCAGTGTGATCTTCCGAGACGTAAGGAAATCTACTCCCCCTTGATTACGAAAACACTAACAAATTCATAGTACGAACTCGTCGAGCCCGGAACTCACAATGCGTCCGAAGCCGCAGATGCCCTGGCCGAACCAACGCAACAGAGCAAGTCGCAGGCCGAGAAGGAAAAGAAGAAGCGCAACAAGGCCCGCGTCGTGATAGAGCATCTGGACATCATCAAGGACGACTTTTGGGACAGGAGGCCGTGGCTGCTGTCCAACAAGCCGGGCAAGACGCCCAAAGAACCTTAGATGTATAGCTCAGATGGGCCCGAAGCCTTTGCATGAGAGACAAGGAACTGCACCACAGAAGACTGTGAGCGTCGGCAGCTTAGATGGCGTAAAAGTTGAATTACGGCGGCCGGTTATGCTGGGAAGCATGCCGTTACACCGCGGATGTGTATCTTGCACTCCGATTCTATATCCATATAGCAATCTCTGCCGTGAGCAGCGCTGTATATGCTGCGCCAATGGTATCTTTCGAGCTGGTGCGTTCCATGCGGCAATCACCGGCCTTGCCAGATGATGCGTAGTCACCAAGCGTTAACGCTCATTATGTGAACGGCGCGATTTCCTCCCAGTCGGCCCAAGACCCGTGGTTTTATAGCTGATCCATGTCCTGGCCAGACCAATCTCATCCGGACTCGGTCTTTCCTTTCCTCGCTTCCCTCTTCGCCTTCTTCGCCTCTCTCCTTGCCTTCCTCTCCTCCTTAGACTCCTCCCTCACCTTTCCCTTATCGGCCTTTTCCACCGCCTTAGACTTCTTCGCCTTCTTCAAAGCCCGCTCCTTTCTCCTCGCCTCCCTCGCCTCTTTCCTCGCTCTCCTCGCAGCCTTCCTCGCCCTCTTCTCCTCCTTAGTCTCCCCCCTCTCCTTGCCCCTCGACAGCTTGACGCCTCCATCCTCGCTATCGCCACTCGTCTCCTCGCTCTCCGGCGTCGAAGTACCGCTCTCTTCCTCCGGACCCTTGATCGTCCCATCCAAGAACCCGCCCCTGACGAAGCTCGCGTAAAGCATCCATTTCCCGCCAGAAACCTTCTCGATCTGGTTCAGCCGTCCCTGCGTGACGGTCTGCGTGACCTGCCCCTTCTTCGACGTGTCCAGGCCCTGGAGCTGCTCGTCGAACGCATTCATCCACCACGTGTCGCTCGTAAAATGCGCTTTTTGGCCGAGGCCCTTGGTGTTGTCTTTGCGATTGAGAAGGAGCGGTTTCGCGAGGCCGATTGCGTCGTCCGTTGCGTGGAGGGAGTGCCCTTTGCCGCGCCACCCTTGCCGCGAAAGCAGGGCGTGCGCATCCATCTTGAAACTGTGTTTGTGGTCGCGGCCGGTATTTCGATCGGTCAAAATGGAAGTCGACTTTCAGAAGAGGTATTTCGGTCGGCTTCTATTGTGTCATGAGGGCATGAGAGGGATGCGCATTCTCGAGGTGAAGTTTTGAACGTTGGCGGTTCAGAGAAGGGATTCAGCGCGGGCGGTTAGACATTCAGTGGTCAGTGAATTATTTTTTTGCATTCTGCCGCTGCTTATCTTATCTTAGCTCCTTGGCCAAGCCCCACCAACTGGACCCCGGTCTGAGCTAACTTTTTGGAGCTTTACCTGGACAACGGGCACGCGACGTGATGACCATTGATTTTATTCTGACCGAGGGCGGTGAGCCTACAGAAGGATAGCAAATGTCATTGCAAGCTACGTGGCCTGAGTGTCTGCCCTCGATGGAGCTCTCGAGGCAAGAGCTATACTGGTTCGTGGGGAAAATTGTAGCACCAGCGACATCGGAGCCTGCGTCAAAATTACGTAGTATAAACGTTCCATTTCGTCGTTGATATGATGAGGTATCTGAACTAAACACTTTTGTAGCTCTCCCCTCTATGATTGTACAAGCAGATGCCCCTTTTTTGAAGTCCCGTATGCATCCCGAAAACAATTTTTACGCCTTAACCTTCTTGGCAGCGGGCTCCGCTGCAGCCTCATCCAGTGCACGCTTCTCCGGCTCGCCAGCAAGCTCTCTTTCCGCCTGCTCGAACTTGGCCTGCTCCTCGGCAGTCAGGTTCGGCAGAAGGGGCTTCTCCTCGTCAGAGTTGAGGTTCAGGTGGAAAGTACGAATAATTGAGTCGGCGTCGTCAATGGCGATTGGCCTGACGTCTGCGAGGGCCTTAATCTTCTGAGTAACGACCTTGACCTGCGCGTCGGTCATGGTGAGGCCGAGTTGCTCGACACGGCTCTTGATGGCGTTCCATCCAGTCAATCTCGAGGCGAAGTGGACGTATCTGCTCATACCGAAATCGGCAGGGTTGATAATTTCTGCTCCGAGTTAGCTTTCGTCACTGGCCAAACGCTGTAGCTGGGCCACGTACCGTATGTGCTGGGGTTGTTGAGAATGGCCTTGGCGTGGATACCAGCCTTGTGAGTGAAGGCGCAGAAGCCAGTGATGTAGTTGTTGAAGGGAATGTTGATCTCGACAGACTCGGCGACCAGGTCCTCAAGCTCCTTGAGCTTGTGGAGCTTGTACTTGGACTTGGTGTACTCGGGGGCGGCGACGATCATGCGAGCCATCAGACCACCCAGGGGGGTGATACCGTTGCGCTCACCGATACCGATGACGGAGGTGTCAACTGCGACAGGCAATTAGCAAGTAGTTTCCCAGGCACTGGCTACGGAAAGCAACTCACTGTGGGTGGCACCAGCCTCAAGAGCGCAGTAGGCGTTGGCAATGGCGCATCCGGTGTCGTTGTGGAACTAAATCTCGCGCGTCAGCATGATCGAGCCTTTGTGAAATCCTCGCACTCAGACGCGACTTACGTGAGTCTCAATGTCACAGCTGACAACACCTCTGAGCGTGCGGACGAGGTCGTAGACCTGTCTGGGGCTGGCGCAACCGACGGTGTCGGCGATACCGACTCTGTGGACGCCGACCTTGTCGACGGCGCTGTAGACGGAAAGCAGATCGACGAGGTCGGAACGGAAGGAGTCCTCCGAGGAGAAACGAATCTCGAGACCCTTGGACTTGACGAACTGGATAACCTCAATGGCAGTCTGTTCATCAAAGCCGTCAGTAAATCATTGCGCGACTCGGAATTGAAGATAGACCCACGTTAATGATGTAGGTCATGTCCTTGCCGTGAGAGTGCTCGCGCAGGTAGGAAGAGGTGCCAATGACGACATCAACACCGTCAACACCGGTCTCGACGGCCAGGCGGGCATCGTCCATCTGTTCACTGGTTAGCGACGTAGTCTTGCTCGTGAGATGGCGAGACTTCTTACGTGACAGCGGACGTGAGTCAGGATCTTGGCCTTGAGGCCGAGCTTGCAGATGGCCTCGCAATCCTTGCGGGACTGCTCAGAAGCCGCCGGGGAGGTCAGCTCAATGTAGTCGACGCCGAAGTCATCGAGAGCCTTGGCAATCTTGATCTTGGTCTCGGTGTCGAAGAAGGCGTTGGCGAACTGCTCGCCCTCTCTCAGAGTGGACTCGACTGTTGCGCCTCCAGTCAGTGGCTGCTTTTGAGAGCAGGGCCTAGAGAACGGCAGAACATACTAATCTTGTAACGGTCGACGTTGCTGAGGAAGTCTCCTACCGGCTGGTAAGGGTTGCTGTGCTTCTGCTTGGTCTGCGCGATCGGAGTCAGAACAGGGCATCACGGTGGGAAGCCAGTTTGGGTGTCCCTACAGGAATGGCAGTGTAGCCAGGGTGGTCTGGACGCGAGAAGAGTCAGTCACGGTTGAGAAATTGTCGCGCAACCATCATGTAGTACGCACCAGCGTTGTTGCCGTTGGCGGCGCCATTGGAGCCGTTCGTGTGGCCATTGGTGCCATTGGACTGGCCGTTGGTGGCCGGGACATCAGGAGTAGGGCACATTTTGTATGTTCATACAGCGGCGCTCGAGGTTCGGGGTTGATGGATCGAATCGATGGAAGGCGGGATTTCCAGAGTCTGGATGGTGACGATATTTATACAAGATTTTGGGGTAAAGCTGGTTGAGTCACAGGAGAAGAGACGTGACCGGGGAGAGAGTGGCAGAGGCAGCCTTTGTATGTAAAGGAAAAAAATTATGCTGGGAAGCCAGAAGCAGGCCGACTGAGGCGAGGCGGACGCTACAAGGAGTGGATTGGGCGGGATGGCCAGTGATGACCGAGTACGGCGTTCGCTGCCAACCTTGGTCGACCAGTCAATTGACGAAAAAAAGAATTTTTTCCACTCTTTGGCCCCGCTTCAGACAAATACCTACACCCCCGACCACGCTGCAGCGCCGTGCCATTGACTCTCGAGTTAACAAATTTCAGGGCCGGTCCTTACGTCGGTCCTGCCTGTACCCCGCTAGATGCCACCTGAAGTGGGCTGCCTTAGGAGCCTCCCATTGGCTGTAGTGGCATCCACTCCTTGCGCCGGCCAATCAACCCCCCGTTATCGGAAGATCGATCTCCCACATTGCTTCCGCGCTAGCCCTCGAAATGGTAATGCCACATGCTGCAGCTTGCCCGGATTCTGGCCCGTGTCCACTGTGCCACCTTGTTGCAGTGAGGTGTTTGGTGGTCACTCAGTGCAGTCGGCTTGGTCCTGCAGCCTAGGTTTCTGGTGGTGCTGGAGACAGACACCGCCTTTCCTTCAATCGTCAGTCTCCCGACGGCTGGCGACCCCCAATATTGGATGATTTGACCGCCCAGAAGACCTCGCCTGCCACTGGTAACAGGGTTCTTGCAGCAGGAGGGTCTGCTAGAGGCCCGCCTTTCACATTGTGCAGCAGCGGAGAGAACGCGGCAACGGGGGCGTTGCATGCCGCACGGAAGCTCGATTCCGACATTGGTCAATTGACTCATCCTACCCGCTGTGGAGGGAACACCAGCAGAAGCTGGCTGAGCTTTCTTTCAACGAGCTGACCCGGCCTTGTGGTTCCAACCAGTTGGCTTCTTCAGGTGTTTTACCTTTGATCAACTTCAGACGGTATCGGAGTCAATTGGAGTCGGCTACGAAAAATCGAATGCACAAAGTTCAGCGTAGACTATCTTGTCACCTTCCTATTGAACCGTATGCCTGTGTGCCAACCAGCTTGCACAGATTAGACATCAGATCAACTGCCGCCGGCCCGGCTGCTGCTAGTGATGCAACCTGCCGCGCCTATTTCAACGCCCAGCCCAATGTCTTTCGTAGCTGTCGAGAACAACGAGCGTTTGCCCTCGTGCTCACCAACTACGGATACGCAAGAGGCTGCATCTGAGACAAGACAATGTGACGCCAGGTCTGCTGTCCTTCTGGGCGGGAAGAGCCCACCGACCCCCGAAGCCCCCGTCGCACAACGAAAGCTGCTACGTCGGAGGGTCCGACGGCACCCCGGCCGCATTACCGACGTCCTCCAAGACACTGCTTGCATGCCGGTTGCTGGGGTAAACGCTGCTCCAATTTTCCCACTAGGATCCACAGCTGAATTACGGATCCCCAGACGACGTCATGCAAGTATGACTCCAATACGAAGTTCTCTGCACAAAGCTTGCGCAGCTTTACGACATCCTGGCTCCTATGGAGGGATAGCTTCGCATCACGTTCAATAAGCAGAGTTGCTCACGGACACTTGCCTCAGTGAACTCCGGGTGACATCAAATTCATCTTGATTTCGGCGTGAAAGCACTTGCCCTGGAGATGGAAGAGACCAGAAAGCAACGCATGCAAAAACCACTCTGGTGATGGAACACTTATTATCTATCTATACATAATTGTCCGTCCCAACCCACCGCGGCAATACCCTAGTAGCAGCAACGCCTTCCCATGCCCAGATCTGAAGGCATATAAACCGGCCGCGGATATTGAAATAGTCCCACAACGACAGCAATATAAGAACAAACGCCGAATTCTCTGTGAATGTTGACCAGACCAAACATCCAAAACCAATTTCCTCTTTTCAGTGGATGGGCGAATGCCCTGCGAACTTGAAGTACCACGCAGCTCAAATAGGGGAAACGTGTCGCAGAACCTTGTTGAACATGTCCTGGTCATCGAGTAAGAGTGCTACGCTGCCCATGAGGTGTATCAGACCCTTCTTTCTGTCGCCCATAGCGTCCGCCTCCCTAAGCATGGATATCCATTTGATCGTTACTGCGCTGATAGAAGCCTGATCGGTGAACAATGCTTGGTTGTTGTTATAGTTAACGAGTCCTCCTATCTTGACGAGTCCTTTTATCACTTTCTCATCAACGCAGGCCCGCATCAGCAAACTAGGACGAGGGTGCTTGCCCACTTTCATAAGTAAATCGGGCCCAATGGAAAGAATATAGCTCGTTGCCAAGTGTGCATCTTCAAGACTTAAAGATAGCCCATTATGAAGTCCTCTCTCGGGCTCTTCCTTCACCTCAGGCTGGCTCCGGGGCTTCGGTTGAGACGGGCGCCACGGGTCTGGCAGGTTCGACCAAGCTCTGGGCGACACATCCGGCTTCTGTTCACGTGGCAAGGACCAAGCCAGCCTATCATCCGGCAAACGCTTGCGAGGCTTGATCTCCGGAGCCGCTGCTGTGGGTTGAACAATTTGCGAAGTCGTCCGCGTTTGATCTGGTCGCAACAGCACGCAACTCGAATAATCCATCGGGGGGTAGCGTGTATAACCGTTATCGCTCAAGTTGTATGCTTCGGGGCGCCGATCGAGAAGATGGTTCGGGAGATCGCCATGGACCCTTTTTTCTTCAGCTTTGTCCCAAAGTGCCTGCAAGGTTGGGGCAAGGAAACCTACAGCCCGTTCAGCAGCGCTACGGTCACGGTAGCCAACGCCATCACCCGACGATTCTGTGCGCTGATGATCTGAACCGACCAAGTGTCCCCCCAATAGTTCGACAGAAGTGGATGCGTCACTGATGCTGATCGGAGGCTCCTAGTTTCTCACGACGTTGGCGAGCACCGTCATTTGCTCCACTTCAAAGTCTTCACCACTCGGCAATTTCTGGCCCTTGGGCAATGCTGCAACAACGTGGACCTCGATGGTGTTGACAATACCAGCCTGGAGCTGGGCCTCGAATACCCTTTCGCCGGTTGAAAGCACTTGACCTGGAACTCCATGAACCGGAGTGAGTGTATGCCGGTTGATGATCACCCAGAGTCTGTACTGGCGTCCCTCCTTCTCTAAGAAGGCAGGCAAGGTCGGGACGATCTGAATCCTCAGCTGATTGGCAGGCATATGAACCGTAACCGACTGTTGGGACACCTTCTCGAGAGGTTTGACGGTAACTTCAAACCGACGATCATGATTGATCATCGGATGAGTCTGGACCTTGAGGCTAGAGATGAGGGCATCCGCAATGCCTATAAAACTGTTAGTATCGCGTCACCTAAACTGAGAACACGGTAATCTACCTTTGCCAGGCGCGCGAAGTCTCTGGTCCCAGAGAGGCTTGCTAGGTTGCTGAACCCCGTTCGGCTGCACCTGTTGCTGCGGAGCACCGATAGGCTGGAAAGTTGCACTGGACAGTCCTGCGGGTTGGCCAGGAGGTGGAAAAGCCGACGGTGTACTCGCGTGACCGGGCGTACCGGCAGGAGAAGGGCGCATAACATCTTCTCGCTTGATAGTGTTAGCAACTGAAGGACTGGGAGAGGCCGCCGAAGTGCTTCGAATTCTGTCCATCGCAGCTGGCATGATAGGGTTAGCAGCTTGACGCGTGGTGCCATTCGGGGCGATCTGCTCGCTTGCTTGAGAGCCTGCAGACTGAGGAACAGGAGGCGCCGGTGAGTCCGCCGAATCGCTTTTGCCTCCCACATGGATTGTAATCTTCTTGGACGTAGTAGGCTGCTCTGCCGCAGGTTGCTGTACCTTCAACTTGATCTTTGGCTGTGATGGCTCTGGGACAACTGCTTTGGCCTGCTTCAGCTCATCCAGGAAGAATTCCTTGACCGGAGTTAGTTCTACCATGAAGGATCGCCGTTTCCCGCCGAAAATCTCACCTTCAATTCCTGGGCTAACTCGTAAATCTCACTTCCCTCTTCATTGTAGAAGCAAGCGTTCTTCCAAAGGAGGCTAGCGCTCTCCTCGAACGCAGCCCAGTTCTTGAACTCGCTGGTACCCGTGGCTTCATTTCGTCCCTTGACTCCCTTGACAGATTTCTGGAGCTTTTTGATTGAGATGGGCTCCTTGATGACCCGATAATAGTCCTTGAGGGCACGGGGAGGTAGATTTACAAAAGGCTCGAAGTACGCCTCGGGCCTGTTGCACAAGTAATCAGTACGGATGCAGTTGTGGGTTCCTGAAAGAGGGTGACATACTCGTCTTCTCGCTTGCGCAGCATCTCTTCCACAATCTTCTCCTGCGCGGCCTGGAAGGTGAGACCCTTGTACGGGACGTCCTCGTACTCGCAGTCAGGACGACTGGGTGTGCTAGTACGACCCTTGGACTTGCGCGGCGTCACTCCCTTAGGAGGTCTACCAGGGCCTCTGCGACGGATGATTATTGCGGCGCGCTTTGAGGACTGGCTCGCCTCCTCATCATCGTCTTCTTCTCCCTCTGCGTCGTCGTCTTCGTCTTCATCCTCTTCATCTTCATCTTCCTCGGCATCTTCGTCTTCGTCCTCATCGCCTTCGTCAACCTCGGGCTGCTTTTCCGCAGGCTTCGCATTTCCCTGGGACTTACGGCGGCCCGTCTTGGCAGGGGTCGCGTCGTCTTCGTCTTCCTCCTCAACTTCGTCTACAACACCGGAGGCAGGCAGAGGCGTCGGCACGGCACTGTAGTTGCCACCGTTGTATGCAGGGTTCGTCTTGGTCATGTAGTTGCTGAGGGCCTTTCGAACCCTCTCGGCATCGTCGAAGATTTGGGTGTTGCGAGGATAGAACTCTTTCGCGTTGGTCACCATGCGCTTGAAGTAGCTCTCGAGCTCGGTCAGGGTAGAAAAGTCTCCCTTTTTGAGCTTCCGTTCAATCATGGACAGCGAGATCGGCATGCGCGTCTTCTTGTAGTATTCGGGGGTGCTCTCTTTTGAGGGGAGCTTTTCGAAGTATCCTGCCACGAGCCGGCCACTGGAAGAATTGATTGTGAGCGTCTACTATAGATGGCTGTGCACCTCCAAAGAGGGCTTGATATGCCATGGATGCATCGTAGTACGTCAAGGACAGACTCACTTCTTATCTTTGGTCTGGCGGATCTGCTCCAGGAAGAATAGGCCATGTTCGGTGGTAGACTCGACAGTCTCTTGCTTACTGAGATTGTATTTCTGCGTAGTGGTGATGTTAGCTTGTCTGTTTCGCCTCTGCTCCTCGTAGGATGCCTTATGGAGGGGTATGGAGACTGCTGGTGGATGCTAGGAGCTCAGGCAGACTGGGGCACTGTGGGATAAATGGTTGGTGATGGCAAGTGCAGGCGGGTTGGCCTGGCTGTCGGCTGGCCCCGGAGGTTGCAGGCAAGTCATTGTGAGAATGCAACGCCGGAGGGAACAGATTGCAAGAGCAGATCCGGGCCATCAAAGCTGGGCGAACAAGAGGCGAGTGACCAAGGACAGCATGGGGAAGGGGCAGAACAAAAGCTCACCTGTGACAATCTGAGGCGCTTTGCGGCGCGCTCATCAGCACCTTCGGTCGCGCCATTTGCGGCGGACGACTTGCGCTTGTGATCCATCAAAAATCGGTGGACAGTGGTCGCGGAGACATGCGCTCTCTATCATACGAGTTGCAGATAGCTGCCGTCTATGCAGTGGGTGCAATGGCTGATGGAAGATGGCGACTTGTGGAGGTCGATGCGATGGTGGTGCTGCGACTGCTTTGCGAAAGACGCGTCGTTGGAGATCGGGGGATCGATCAGTTGGCAAGGTGGTGGCAGGTAAAGTCGGGGAAGGCGTCGGCTGTGGGCCGTCGCAAGGTTGGTTGCGAGCAGGGCTGCAGGGCGCAGGGCGCAGTCTGTGGCTAGCGTGCTTGTGCTGGAAGGGAAAAGCTGAGAGCTCAAGGTAGAGGTGAATGTAAGGTAAGGTAGGTGTCTAGTGCACCTAGGTGGGAAGGCTCGGGAAACAACCGTTGGTTTGGCGAGGCCAAAAGTTCTGTGGCCTGACAAACAAAAGCTGTTGCTGGAATTGAATAGAAGGTGGTCGGGTTTCATCCCCTGGCTGTGATTGCTGGCTGGAGGATACTTCGCAATGAAGATGGCCGCGCTGCAAGCTGAGGATCTGCCCGTACGGGTATGAACAACTCTCCGTTGAATCGGTCGATTGTCGAGGGCGCACTGGCAGCTGGCAGATGGAGGGACAGGCTCGTTAGTGCCTCAGGTGCGCAGCAATTTTCGAGGCACCCAGAACTTGGCAGGCGTGGTGGTTCTTGACCGTAAAATGCTGTGAAAAGAGAGTGGAGTGTGCGGATGCAGAGAACCGTCGCTGTTGGGACACTGGAAGAAGGCTGGTGCCGGTTGGCAGCCGGTTGGGTGGATCCAGCCGTTGCGGATTCTCAGACTGAGATGTCACGGGCGCGATAGAGGAAGGAGGAGGCAGAGGGGAGGGGGAAAAAAAAAAAAAAAAAAAAAAAGGGCAGTCGACACACCGCTCTCACACAGTCTGTCGGTCAGTGTTGGGAGTTGGTGAGTCGGGTCCTCGGAAAGCCACCACAGGTACTCTCAATCCAAAATACAGCGCCTCGGTACACCTGAGCAGGGCCAACCTAACCAAAGCGGAAGTTGCCGCAGGGGAGCGAAGGCAAGAAGAAAAAAAAAAGCGCCTCGGACCCCAAGGGCCAATTAGTGGCAGCCGCACTGTGTGTGAGTGGTGGACGGTCACAGGTGGACCGGCGGCCGTGGTGCTGGGGTCTGAATTGACTGTGATCCAATCCGACTTTTGTTTACAGGCCATATCTTTTTCCCACTCTGAATAATAACCCCTCGTTCTTGCGCGCCAGCCACCTCCTCCGCCATATTTTTCGAGATCGGTTCAAGCTCTCCGTCCCCCGACCTCCCTCTCTCGTCTCTCGTTGCTTCCCAGCTCATTTCCCCCCTTTGAGTCAGTCGGTGAAGCTGGAACAGCCTGTTTCAGCGTCAATTCCTGCCTACCCCGCCTGCATTTGTTGTTTACCACCCTCGACCTCGCATCTGCTTGGCTTAGGTCGCCTGACCTAGAACTGCTGGTCCCGAGTCCTCGCTCGCGTCCTTAGACCCCCAACCGTCCGAGAGTCGAGCATCGCCAGTCCCGACCGCCGTCGCCGCCGTCGCCTTCGCTGTCACCCGTCACTCGAACTCTTGTAGTCTTCGAACCGAGAGCTACCCCGCCGGCTGTCTCGCCTTTGTGGTACCGAGACTAGACGCCACCCGTTCATCCCACAGACAGCAACGCAAACGCACGCAGACATAGACACAGCAGCCGCCATGGATATCGACATGAGCCGTCGCAACAAGGTCCCGCGCCCTCTGTCCGACTCCGAACGGGGTCGGCTGGACGAGTTCATCGACTCCATCCACTACTCGGCACGGTATGCAACACCTCCAGTCCCTCATTGCCTTCGTGCTGGTGCACAACAGCAGGGACCGCATGGAACTGACCCAGTCCTTCACATCTAGGTATTCCGACAGCGAATTCGAATACCGTCATGTGCAGCTTCCCAAAGCCATGCTCAAGGCTATCCCCAAAGATTACCATGATGCCAGCCACGGAACGTTGAAGCTGCTTTGGGAGGAGGAATGGCGCGCACTTGGTATCACTCAGGTATGAGTCCGAACTTCTCCCGCACGGAACATAACAGGCTGACATGATGTGCAGAGTTTGGGCTGGGAGCATTACGAGGTTCATGAGCCGGAGCCGCATATTTTGCTGTTCAAGTTCGTCTGCCTTTCCCTTGACTTCGCCCCCACGGTGTTTATCTAACATGCTGCCATAGGCGTCCCCTCAACTACCAGCCCCCTCAGTGATTCGAGAAGCGAGGCGAATTCCTTGTTACCCTGCAAACGCGGAACACATGCCCGCCTCCCGCTCCGCAGATTTCCTGTGTGGGCAACGCTTTCAACGACACGAATGACGGCCATTGATGACGGAAGTTTTCTCTAGAGATTCATGAGAAGAGATTGGGAGATAATAATACCTCGTCTTTGGGGGCCACGACAAATGGTGTAAAAGACGGCGCATACCATTACGGCTATTGCATTTATTTGGGCGGTTTGAGTCATCGGGATTTGTTAGTGTTGGACTGTTCTGCTTGCTGTCTGTTGATTGTCTTGGGACCCAGTTGAGGATCTGTCTGATGAGGGAGGAGTTCTATCGCCCGGCGTGCTGGGCCGGCGCGTCTTCTTCTAAGCCGATGCCTCTGAACTTTGTCAACACAGAGATTGCGAACGGCCGCCAACGAGAGCCTCTCGCACCATAGGCAGCAAGCAGGAGCGGCGCGCCGGTTGTAGAGATAGTCGTTATTGGCTATCGCCTGAATAGCTCGGCCAACGACGATAACGAAGACGGAGCTTAGGGACGTAGGCATAGACGCGTGGATTCAATGCGGTCATGCAGTTTTCAAAAGCTCAATCAAGTTGAACATGAGACCAGCAGAGACTAGCATCCTATTAGCTCGTGGACATGCGACGAAGCTTAGAGTGAGGTGAGACACAACGATAGTAGTCATGCTTGGGCAGAATTTTGTTCCAAAAGCATGGTGTGCTATGGCAAGACATGCAGACGGGATGCTGTGCATGCGGTATAATACAGCAGTTTTATTGCATATTCTTTGGTCCATGTCATAAGGTAGGTAGTCCTGATGGATAGAGTGCGAGACGTCACTTTTGACTTCGCGATGACGAACATGTGCAAGCTGGAAGAGGCTCGCAAAAGTGAGTTTTTGTGCATCTGATGTCGGCATGTGCAAAGCGGGCAAGGCTACAGGGGACGACGGGCAGCCAGACGTATAACAGAGGCGCCGTGGTCTGCAATTGGCAAGTTGCGGATGCACCAAGCCGAGTTGGATGGCGGCGGCGGCATCCGAGAGGCGATCTGGAACGGCGGAAGCCATGAGGAACCATTTGGCGCCAGAGTGGTTCCAATTGGCTCCTGCATCTGCTGATTTTCCACCAAGAAGGACACCTTTCACCGATGCCTAAATTAGCCTTTCGCCCCCGTAAGACAGCCCTGAGAGCGATGTATCCTTTCGCTTGCCCCAGGCGACCGAGGTACTTGGGATCGGGCTCGCATTTGAGGATCAGCTAATCCTCGCCAGATAAAGTAGTACGATATTTGACGGCACTCAGGGAGTCAGGGCCCAGCTCCGACGAATTAATCAGCCTGGAGGGTGGGTTCCATTGTTGCTTCCACGCTTGGCAGGTCCTGCTGTGCTGTACGGTGTGCTACCTGCGCTGCTGCGCATACGGGTTTTGCCTTTGATGTTAGATTGAGGACAGATTCCAATCCAATGAATGACATGACTCCTCACTCCCGAGGACAGGAAAGCTGGCAACCTGCAAAAGGCCCCGAGGATCCCGTTTTAATTGCTGGCCACTTGTCTGGTCTTCTCTCTCTTACCCTGGCGTCCGTGGTCTTTGCACAGCCGTCCACGCTGTCATCTTCTCCAACGTCCTCCAGGGTTCCACGGCCGTCTTTAAATAAGAGCTGCTGGCCAAGAGAACAACGTCGATCGTGCGGTGACAGGCCCATGCTTATGCCACCTCTATCTTTATGTCAGACTTGAGACAAGACTGGAGAACCACACCTGGCCCATTTACACTTCATCTCTAGCTTTCAGCGCCCCCGGGCCGTTTCGCCAAAACGAACCTCACTCGACTTAACCTTTGGCGCTGCCTGACCCGTTCGGCTTATTTGCACGCTGCAGGCGCCACAGGCATAAGACTGCCTCGGATCCACGCATCCAGCCCGGACACTCTGGACGTTTCAGCCAACCTTTGGAAACTTGTCGTCTGCATTCTCCGTTGACAACCTCTTCTCCTGCGACCACCTGTTCTTGTCATTGCGTCGCATATTAAACAGTCCGGTCCGGTCATCCCCGCCCACGGCGAACCCTGCAACATGAAGTCTGCAAGCAGACTATTCTTCCTCTCCGTTTTCGCGCTCTTGGGGTCGCCAGTCCAATGCGAACGCGCCCAAGATGATTGTGCGGTATGCCGCCGTTTTCTTTTTCTTCTTCGCGACCTGTGCCCTCGCAGCGGCGTCTCGCTATCGGTTCTCCGTCTCTAACGCATCGTACCAGATCTCGCCCAAGGCCATTGTGTCCGACGCATGCGCCTCGTACTCTACCCTCGACAAGCTGAACGCCAAGGTCAAGCCCTTCGTCGACGACCTTACCAGCTCGACGGACTTCTTCTCGCACTACCGACTGAACCTCTTCCACAAGAAATGCCCTTTCTGGAACGACGAGAATGGCATGTGCGGCAACATCGCCTGTGCCGTTGAGACCCTGGATAACGAGGAGGATATTCCCGAAGTCTGGCGGGCGAGCGAGCTTGGAAAATTGGAAGGACCCTTGGCGAAACACCCCCCGAGAAAGGTGCAGCACGAGCGCCCCGAACGACCGTTACAAGGAAAGCTGGGCGACGAGGTTGGCGAAAGCTGTGTAGTGGAATACGACGACGAGTGCGACGAGCGTGACTACTGCGTGCCGGAGGATGAGAGCGCAACCTCGAAGGGAGACTACGTGAGCCTCCTCCGCAATCCCGAGCGGTTCACTGGATATGCAGGAGTTGGCGCCGCCCAGGTTTGGGACGCCATCTACAGGGAGAACTGCTTCCAGAAGAGCTCCTTCCCCCATTCCGCCTCTCTGGGTCAGTCACAAGTCAGCAACAAGGGACCAGCGGCGCAAGACTTCAGGCAGGTTCTCGAAGCCGCTGGACGAGAGCAGCTTTTGGAGCAGATGCGCGAGAAGCAGCCCAACGCCCCGTTTGTCGCCCAGACCGGCTTAGAGTCCGAAGACGAGTGCATCGAGAAGCGGGTTTTCTACCGCGTGGTTTCGGGTATGCACGCGAGCATCAGCACTCATCTTTGCTGGGACTTCCTAAACCAGACTACCGGTCAATGGCAACCCAACCTGGCCTGCTACAAGCAACGCCTCCACACCCACCCAGAGCGGATCAGCAACCTGTACTTCAACTATGCCTTGGTCACTCGAGCGATCGCCAAGTTGGGACCTTATCTCCAGGGTAGAGACTATACCTTCTGTACGGGGGATCTGGACCAGGACGCTGCCACCAGAGCAAAGATTCTCGAAGTTACTGAGGGTGCGGCTAGTGTTCCGCAGATCTTCGACGAGAGCCTCATGTTTAAGAATGGTGAGGGTCCGTCCCTGAAAGAGGACTTCCGCAACCGCTTCCGCAACGTCAGTCGTGTCATGGATTGTGTGGGCTGCGACAAGTGCCGCCTCTGGGGCAAGCTCCAGACTGCCGGCTACGGCACTGCTCTGAAGGTCCTCTTCGAATTCGACAACCACAGCAAGGACATCCCCGTGTTGAAGCGCACCGAGCTCGTCGCCCTCTTCAATACCTATGCTCGTATTAGTAGCTCCTTGGCTGCTATTGGCAAGTTCCGGGCCATGGTAGACGCCGAGGAGGCTCTTGCCGTGGCTGCTGCCGCCGAACCCACCACAGCAATTCCCGACAGGGCCAAGAAGCCGCACAATGTGGTCACGTCAACGGAGCCAGAGCCTATCACGGCCGAGGACTACCCAGAGGACAAGCCCCGATCGGAACAGACCGTCAGGGAAGCCTTCGACGAGGCCTTTGATGAAGAATTCGGCCGCTTCATCAAGGCTACCAAATTCGTGATCTCGCGTTGGGCCGCCTTCCCCAAGACCTTGTAAGTTTATGACCCTGTGCTGGGAGTCGACAAAGTCTAACTAAGGTGGTAGTTTCAACATCCTCGCAGTAGAGCTGGCCCGTCTGTACCAAGGCTTCGTTGGCCTCCCCGTTATCGAGAGGAACTGGAGCTTCCAGAGGCGGCCGCTGGACGAGTTGTAGATAGACATCTTTATTTTTCACATCCTAGCATGGCATCTACTCACTGCATGGCCGGGCGGGGCTCATGGCGTTTTTGTCTTTCTTTTCCTCTTTTATCCCCTTTTCCCGGAAAGACCAAGGGCACACTGGACTGGTACCGTGACCAGGCTGTACATACAAAATTGATACCAACACTTCTGTTAGTGTTTCACTGAAGCCACTTGGGCTTTCTTGATTCGTGACGCGTATGCAGGTTTAACGAATAGCGGCGACCCTCATCCAAACAGACTGTCCTCCTCGCCATCCCTCTTCTGCGCATCCCGCAGTGGGACATGCGTCACCACGTTCCCGACCTTGGCCTTGACGCCCGAGACGGGAATCTCCCATTTCTTCACCTCTGCAAACTCCGGAAGCCGCAACATCCCGTACGTCTGCAGACACGCGTCCTCAGGCGGCAGGCCAAACGTCCAGCCGATGCTCACGTGGAAGGCGTCGTCGACGAGCTCGGTCGCGCGGGCCTGGTATAGCGGCGGCTGGCCGAAGCGGAGGGCGACGGCGTTGCACTTTGTCAGCAGGGCGCGGAGCTGCGGGTTCTTGCCGGTGGTGCTGTTGCTATCTCGCGAGGAGGCCCGGGGGTCAGCGACACGGAGGATCAGGAAGGCGCGATCCGAGTCTGGGGATTTGAAGAAGCCTATCCCGCGCGGGGAGAGGGTGAAGGGCCCTGTGGCGTGGGAAACGGACGAGGTGAGGGCGGAGAGGAAGTCGTCCTTTTGAGCTGTGGTCAGGGAGAGAGGGCGGGTGAGGGAGACGTGGAGGGGCAGCGGGGCGTTGAGGTCTGAGGTTAGTAGAGGCTGCAGCTTTTGAGACTTGAGAAGGGGCGCGATCTTGGCTAGGAGGTTTGTGAGCAGTGCGTGCTGGGATGCTGTAGGATGCCCTGGAGAAATTTTGTCAGCTCGAGAGACGAAAGAGAGAGAGAGAAAGAGAGAGTGTGTGTCTTACATTCAATGTAGACGTGAGAAGGCCAGTGGCCGACGATGTGTGGAATGGCACGCTTCCGACCTTGGTGGAGGGTGGGATCATCGGCGGTGCTGGTTCGTACGGTGGAGGCATACAAGTCGTGGAATTCCTCCGGCAGCGGAGGCAGTGCGGAGTTGCCGTCCGGTTGACTTGCGGAGGAAGAAGCAGCGGTGGTCTTGTTGTATTTGTTGGCGACGGCACCTTCCGGGCCACCGTCGGCGGCCTTGCGGCGTTTGGGCGGGGGTGAGCCCGGCTCAGACGCCGAGTCGGACGACGAGTAGTCGACGAGAGCCATTGCCCGGCGGCCGCGGTCTCGGATGGGGGATCCCGGAGCGAAAGACCCTGTTGGGTCTGCGGGACGCGACGGAAGCTGGCCGGTACAGCTATCAGGCCAATGAGCTACAGGCGAGAGCGTGATGCATTTGCTTTTTGCTGCGCCTGAGGGGCTCTGCGAGGTCGCCTAGAAGCGCGCAGTGGCAGTTGAGAGATGTGAGGCACGTGAAGGTATCAAAGCGCCATAGCAAAGAGGCAGGTGGTGGAACCTGTCAGTCATACACACAAAAAGGCGGTGGTAAGAGAAGCCCAGAGCAGTTGACACCTTGCGAATTGCGAGCGAAGCTTTTCAGCCAGATCTCGATCCCGGTACGTCATATGCAAGGTAAGGTCTAAGCTCCCCATGCACGCTGAATGAGGCGCGCACGCAATTACAATCAGCAACAAACCTTTCAGCTGCCTTGTCAAAGCTGCCTATGGGCGGCATCTACTGAGTTTCTAGACTTTTAGCAGCATCGTGAGCTTGACTGAGCGTCGAGCATGAGTAAGAACGAGCTAGTCGCGGCATAAGGCGGCGCAAATGAGAGCAGCATTGCTCATCTTCGCCCATAACCAGCATGGAAACACCGACGGGGCATAATTTTAAGCTTATGGCTCTCACTCGTTGACAGCGAGTGGCCAGTCCCGGTAGGGCGACGTGTTCTGCCAGGTATCGGAGCAAGCATGGCCCTGACTTGAGGGGCAGTGAGACGTGGACCGGGGACTTGCGGCGAGCCCCGTTGGCGCCCCGGAAGGGCCACTCGGAAGCTCGGTGAGAGGCCGGGTGACCCATTGCATGTTTTTTTCTTCTTCTTTCCTTTTCACCCAGACACGCATTGCAATCAATAGCGGCACTTATGAGTGGTCTGCTAATTTGCTCGTGGTATCAGCTCTGTAACGGTTGCTGCGTGGGAGAGGTGGTCTGGTAAATGGGATGTTGCGGCGCGTCGTGGCTGCTGGTCCCCTGGCTAAAATGGGATTTTTTAAAGTTTTGCTGATCGCATGACGTAGGAATTGGGAGCCAATGCGAGGACGATGAGAAGAACAGACACGAGAGACGGACGAGGTTCTAAAGGCCCGCGCGTCCCGCTGACGGCGTGCTTGTGGCTGAGCTAAGGTGGCCTAGCGGTTGAAATGTTTCGTTTCTCATTGTTTCCTTTGGTCCCTGGGCCGCCGAGGATGCCGTGGTCTTGGTCTTGCCCTGCCGGGTGGATCTAAGTTAGGTGTCTCTGCCAGCGGAGCCGCTGAGGGGAAAGTGGTAACGTGATGGGCGAGGAGACATGTCTCGTGTGCGGATCGGGGCCGGGGCGCTTTGGACCCTGACTCTGGACGGCGGAGGGGATATATGGAGAGAACATTTGGACGACGGTGGTGCTGAGGATGTGAGTATAGAATCCCAAGCATTGCATTTAGGAACTAGGAATGAGCAGCATGAATGTGCAGCGTCTTTCCAAACAGAAGGTGACGGATTTTCGTCCAATAATTGCAGCTACCAGAGCCAGGCTTGCCATGTAAGGAGCAACTGCCAGATGGTACCTACTTCACATCGCCTTACACCGTCCCCGCCTTCCCACCCACATCATCCGGTCCCTTCGCACATGCCCACCCCTCCTCCTTCCCTTCCCTTTCCCCTCCCCCTCCCTGCCAGAGAAGAACCAAAAGAACACCACAAAACTTCTCACCAATGGCAAGCTCGGGCGACCTGGCCAGCGCAGGTCCCATGATGGTCACTTCCCATCCGGGCATGTTCCCAGAAGCCCAGCGCCGCGATGAAGAAGGTGCAGGCCACGCTGCATCCGCACACTGGCGCACCTCACACTTGCCTGACAAGGACTGGGATCGCCTGGTCTGAAAGGCCTGGACTGACTGTGCCTGTCGTCGGCATCACGCCCACACCCTCATGACTCTGTCGTCCTTGTCCTCGTCCGTCGCCCTCCTCGCCCCCGGGTGTGCACCTCACTCATCCCACCAAACGGAACAGCGGACGACGCTGAAGGTGAAGACCACCTCTACTACTGCATTGTCGTTCAAAAGGGCTCTCACACCTGCATTTCTGTCCCCGGCTTTTGCGTCCTCTCATCTCTCGTCTTGTCATTCTGCTGCATTGCATCGCTTCGCTTCGCTTTGCTGTGCTGCGTATTGTGCCAATACCCGACGACCCTCGAGAACCATAACAAAAGACACAGCCACAGCAATTACACCAAAAACAATATGGACGACTCGGGCAGCAACAAGCAGTGGGTAAGTCCATGATCGGTTTTTTTATTTACAGGCATTGGAACAAATCACGGACCCCATCCATCATCATTTGTCGTACTATTATCTCGACGAACACTCATTGCGGTTCAACATGGCTGGCTAGGCCTAGGCCTTACGGTCGGCCCTATCATCGTCATCGCTCACGTTCTCGTCTGCCATTCCCTCGTTGTCTCCACTCTTTTCAGCCCGTCACCGTCGCATCCACCGTCTTGTCATCTTCCGTCTCGCCCGTCTACGGCTCCAACATTCCGTCACTGCTGCCGCCCCCAGCAAAGTTCGAGGCCCAAGGACTCACTCAACGTGGTCGAAGCCGATCGTCCCGTCTCCTCCCCCCTACCGCGCTCGCGGCCAGGACGCCCGACCGGTTTCTCTGCCCGTGCCCAAGCCTGCCTACTATTCTAAGCCCCAAGACTACCCAAGCTACCCCTGCCAACCCAAGTGAGTCGGGAAGCAAGGTACGGACGGGTCCCCTGCACTGCACGGTTCAGCCACCCAAGCTTAGGCGGCTGGAAGTCCCTTCTTGCGTCACTGTTCATCCAAGCCATCGGATTTCCAAGGACCTCGACAAGCTGGCTGGCATCATCCAGACTGCAGCTAAGCCCTTGACGACGTAAATAATACGGGTCCCTCCACTTACACATGCGCGTCCTTGCTTGTCGTTCGACTTGTTATCTATAACTCCTCGTGTCCAGTCGTCTTCCTGCGTCCACCTTCTCTACTCACATTCAATTAACATTATTCTTCTTAGGCAAAGGCTTACTTACTCGATCCACTCACTGCACCTGAACCTAGCCAGGAAACCGGACCTGGAAGCTCATTCATCAACCCTGACCCATTGCTTCGTACTTTCTCACAGAGAAAGAAAGGAAAAGACCCGGTCCAGCCGAGCGATAAGAGCCAGAGAAGTCATAGGAGCCACAGCCAGGCTTCGTCGTATCCAACCCCGCCTACATCCGCGAGCCCAACACGCTCCAGCTTTCACTCTTCGAACCCGTTCTCACCCACTTACAACAACCGCGCATCACTGCCCTCGCCCAGAGAACCCGGTTCACCTGCTTCATCATCTGCTCCTTACAGGCCTCTAGGTCGCAGCACCAGTGTTCGCAACAGTCTGCCTCCGAGTACTAGCGTCACACGGAGCTTCAGCGCGCGCAATCGGCCTATCAACGAGGAAGACGGTCGTGCCGACCCATCTGTCCAGCGCAGCAAAAGCGTGAACCATCACAACGTCCCTAGCGGTCTCCGTCGCTCGGGTTCATTGAACCAAAGATACAACGGCGATATGTCTCACCGACCTCTAGACATGCTCAAGAAGGAGCATCGTGCAGCAGACCGCGCTCCTCACCTTCGCACTCGCAAGAATGGTCCCATGACCGACACCATTGACGGGCTCGACACCATAGGTGGTGTCTACCACCATGGCGGCCCGTATGACGCCACTTTGGCGTCCCGCAACCGCAACAAGCAGTACGCCCCAGTTGAGGCCGTCAAGGAATCCAACGAGGAGGCTTTGAGAGCAACTCCCCGTGAATACATCCAAGACTCCCTTACCAAGCATGTTCCTCTTCAAGGAACCGGCACCGTCCCCGTCGGCAGCAGCGACATGCGCGGCAACATTATGAACTATGAGGAGGGAGCGGACCTCATGCGCGAGCCTGACGCGCAGGGCGGTGCTTACAAACGATGGGACGGAATCGTAAGTCTGCTATTCCAATTTTGACGTCATCTGCAATGTCTGACTAAGAATAGCCGTACCACCCTGATGATCTCAAAGGAAAGGGCGAGCCTTCGTACACCTACGAGAGAGATCTTAAGGAGAAGAAGCGCATGCGCAAGGCGTCCCTCGGCAACGGCCCTGTTGAGTACGAGATGCATCCCGGTGCCAACAGCCAGTCACGAAAGAATCTCGGTGCCACGGTTCGTCAGCGGAGCGTGAGCAATGCCGCCGATGGAAGGCCCGGCCCATCAGAGACGCCCACCGGACAGTCGAACAGCGCAGATGTGCGCCGTCACAACAGCACTGGCAAGCGCCTTAGTGACGGTCTGAAGCGCCGCTTCGGAAGTATTCGTCGAAAACATCAAGCTGCAGCCTAGATGTCACATCCAGGTCATTTAGTCTTGGGCTTATTTCTCATGTAATACCACGTCGCCATGACGTAATGTCTTAGTTGCGCCTATTCGGTTGCGCTTCTCGGAATGTTTAGTAACTACCAAAAGGTATGAGAGTGTACGATACAAGGAACACTGTTAAGGTATGGGCGGTGGGATTGGCTCTGCGGTTGGTGAGGTCCACCATGAGAGAAGAGCTTTGTGTTGCTTTGAGCGAAAATGAATTTGAACGCCTCAGGGCCAACGACGAGCTTGAGTTACGATTGCCTAGAAAGGCATTACGAAGAATAGATTAGGTCAAACATAGGCACCTCAGCATGAGGTTAGATTTCTAGTCATGGTAATGGTACTCAATAACGTTAAATGACAGCGCGCATTGCATGATTTGACGACCAGCACATCACAGCACATGAGGCAAGCAATGGTCACATTGTGAATGTACTTGGTTTTCGAATATTCCTATTACCAAAAGTGTCGTCGATCTAACTTTTGCCTCTTGAAAACGCTTTCTCGCAATTGCTGCACCAAGGCCTTGTTCCAAAAGGCCCAACTTCAAAAAGATACTCGGCCCCCAACGCGATGATCCTCCTATTTTACAATTGCCTCAGAAGTAGGCCAACCCGTTCCATCCGAGGATCCCTTCCAGCTCGCCCCGGACCTCCAGCACGTTACCGTAGCCGCCCTTGCCGGCGACTTCCGACCTGCGTCCTGCGCCGAGCTCGTTCCAGCGGGTTAGGAGCGCGCCGTCGACGATGGTGCGTCCGGCGCTTGTGTCGACGCCCGGCGGGCGCGCGTCCAGGGGCGGGAGCCGGTGGGCCTTTGGGTTCGTGGCGGCTGCGTGAGGGAGCGCTGCGGCAATGCTGTTGGACAGGGATGTCAGGCGTCGGTAAGCCTGCTCTGATAGCGGGGTCAGGGCCGCAAGAACACCCGTGGGAGAAGCAAGCATGAGCGTTGATGGTGGGTTCTTGGACGCGGATGCGGATTGTGCGGCGGTGGTTGTTCTGGGAAGTGATAAGGTTGCAGTAGGGTGGTTCGGCGCAGCCGAGAAGGAGGCACGGTTGAGCAGCAAGTGGCCTTGGAGAGACTTCGGGTCTGCGGATGGTTAGTGATTTGCCAAGCAGTCTGGGGATACGGGGGAGACTTACGCTCAGGGTCAAATTGCATTACGTGAATGACGCCGTCCTTGTCGCAGACGACGATGTGCAGCTCGTCTCCATCGACCAAAAAGTCTGCTGTCAAGACCTCAAACTTGCCAGTACTTTTTCCGAAGAGCATCATCTTGTAAGGCTCTTCTGCGTAGCCGACGAACCAGACACCCTTGAAGGCATCAGCCATGAGGCAATAGCCGGTGCCTCGCACCTCGCGTACGGAGGTGACGTAGCAGCTCATGTCCATGAATGCGACAGGCAGAAGGGTGCCGTCTTCCTTCAGGCCACGGACCATGCACTTCTGCCCCTGCGCGACAAGCATCAGGCCTTGCGATCCAACCTCGCAGAGGGCGGTGACGGCGCCGCGGGGAATCTCCTCTTTGGCGACCAGCTTGAGCTTCTTGTTCGTCTCTGGGCGTCCAGGTTGGGGCACAACGGGCACGACATCGTACACGAGGATGCGGCCACGGATGGGCAGGTCCTCGCCGCGGTTGATGGCCGTGCCGATGGCAATAAGCATGCGGCGTTCCTTGGTCTCCTCGGACACTTCGAGGTGGAGCGTCTTCATACACATGGCAACCTCGTGGGGATCGAGCTCGACAGTGTCAATGACGGACCATGTGGCGGGACTGAGGAGCTTGATGATACCGCGCTCCATCTGCGGGAACGTGGTGATGGTCTCCTTGGCCCATTCCTTGTGGTAGTCGTCGTCCTTGGGGAGCTCGAAGGGCTCCGACACACTGCAGGCAACGGCGTACGTCTCCATGGGAGGATGGTAGGCGATGAGGCCGATAGCATCTCCGACTGGGATCTTGCGAATGGACACGCCTAGCTCGAAACTTGTGTCGGCGGGCAGTTGCGTGACACGCGTGTGCCCCTCTGAATCGGCGTAAATGAAACCGCGCTCACAGCCTTCGGTATGGAAAGAACTCATGCCACGAACGCCGATGCCCTGCAGACCCAATACCCTGGGAGCGCTTTTGGCAGATTTGATGATGAAGGATGGCGAGGCACCAGGAAGGAAGACGGTGCTGTAGCCGTTGATGTTTGCGCACGGTCGAAGAGGAACAAAACGAGGTTGCTCATTGGCATCGTCATCCGCTACTTCAACTGGGCTCTTGGCCAGAGCCGGGTTTGTGATCTTTTGAAAGTGGAGAGTCTTTGCAAGGCCCTCGGACTTGTCTTGTGATTCAAGGCGAATCGGTTCATATATAGTAATGTCGTCGTTTGCATGTCGAAGCTGTCAACTGAGTCAGAATGATACGCCGTAAATCTTTCATCGAATAGAACCCACAATAAGATATGGCGAAGACTCCGTGGCATCGCCCAATTTGGCCACGAGCACTTCCGTCAATGTCTCTTGAACTGTGCCTCGACGAACGGCGTAGTCCGCAGAGAGAAAGGGGGGGACGTAGGTCATTCCAGCAGCAACATAGACCGGTTTTGAGAGGTCGGGAAGAGCGTATATCTGGTTTCGTTAGAAGTTGGAAATCAAATGTTGTGAAACGGACTTACATATAAAGCTCCCACTGAGCTGAGCAGGAACATGAAAATGCTTTGGCTCTCTGGGGTACCCTTGTCGGTTTGGATCGGAGCAAACACACCGGTGGTGTCGGTGTACAAACACCCGGCAAGCCATTGTGTTGATAAGATGGTGTCGTCTTGCTTTTCCATCTCTTCGAGTTCGTTGTTGTTATCAATTTGAGCAACCATAATGCTCGCATCATCTCGTACCAGCAGGAGATAGGGGTCCGCGATGCTGGCACTGACGACTCGTGGTTCAGCTCCCGTCTCCTCATCAAGCATCGGCAAGATTTGACTCAAGCCGAGATCTGGTTTGTTCGTCAGCGTTGAACGACAGTTATAAGTGCCGATAACTCACCTCCATCGTAGCATCGCACCTCAGACTTGAGAACCTGAATGATACGCATGTGTTTTCCCATCGTGCCCGCCTCCACCGTAAAACCTGCCGCAGGATCAAACTCTGTCCCCGTGAAAGCCTCAAAACCAGCGCCTGTAAGAGCATAAACATCTGACGTTTCGTAACCATCTAGATCAACCTTGGAAACAATCATAAACTTGTCGTATATAGATGAAGCATCGAATTCGCTGCCCACAGCAGCATTTGCGCCCTTATCGCCCTGCAGTGATTTTGGAATCGGCTTTTGAACGCACATGGTCCAGAATCCCCTCGCCTCTGGGAACTCAAACTTGCCAATGACCTTTGGTTGAATGTTCTGGTTCATGATGGCGATGGCGGCTGCATTGCCCTTGCCAACGGCAGCCGCAAGTTGCAAATCAGCTACGACGCCGACGGAGTTCTTCTCGTCCTCGCTCTCCGGGATGAAAGCTTGCTTGCCCGTCGTCATATCCTTGACCGGAGCTAAACTCAGGAGAGAGTCATGAACGCGGAATGATATCTCTCCTCCTTTGGGCACGCCATTGGCGGCTGTGCTCGACTGAACTGTCGTTGTGGTTTCGCCGTAAAGATCATCATCGTCGTCATCGTCGATATCCTCATCTTCAAGGTCGTCCGCGAAAGAGTCGTCAACCAAACGCGTTTTCTTCCGCGCGTTTTGTGTCTGTTTCCGGGTGACACCCACAACGAGGGAGTCGCTACCAGTACTGCCAATAAAGAACGCGTTCTTGCTCAGCCGTGAAATCGAAGAGGCACCGCACTGCACAACGTTGCCTCCAGCCTCCGCGGGTACTATCCTGACACTGAGTCCGGAAACGGTACGTCCATCGATTTTGAAAGCGATGACGGCCAAACGACCATCGCTGAGCACCATGAGCAGCTCTCTATTCTCAGGAGACATTTGCTCAATGTAGCAGTGCTCGAGCCGCAGATCCAACTCTGACTGATCGGCCAGAGGAAAGCTGGTCGTCTCCTTGGTGAAAGCATTGACAGCCACACCATTGGGCTTGCCAGACTGGTCAATGTGGATGAGCTCGTTGGTGCCGACGAGAAGAGCTCCTCCAATAGGACCTGGAAGGGCAATAACTTTGAAGAGGTCCTGCGGCAAGTTGTTGACGGAAAGAATAGCCGTGGATGCCCTTTGTTGCAGATCGAGGGTAAAGACCTTGTAGGAGAAGTGGTCTTTCCGAGGTAGGGTGTTGGAGCGGCGCTGCATCGAAGAGATGATACCGAAGGTCGGCTCTCTGTACTCATGCAGGAAGGCGAGGTGCACAGGATGGAGGAGACTGGGATCAAGCTGCGGGAGAGGGAGGACGTATGACGTTGAGTATGGTACATCTGCTAAGTTGCTAGTTCCATTTGTAGCCGCAGTTGCGGACGGCTCTTTTGCCGGCCGAGGTCCATCCACATCCTCATCCCAGTCATCCATATCTATGTCCTCATCGTTTAGTTTGAAGGGTAGGAAGGCGATATATCTGGAGCCAAATCGGAGAGCGGCACATCGGGAGCCGGGATCGGCAGCAAGATGAGTTGGGTAATTGCTCAACGGGCCATCAAATGGCGAGCCTTCGAGCTCTTCTTTTTCGTAGAAGTGGATAGAGACGTCCTCGAGTGCGTGTTTCTCGGGATCCCATTGCACCAGACTCAAACGAGCCACTCTTGTAGCAATCAAAAGAGCTTCGCCTCCAGACTTGGAATTTTGAATTTTGATTCTCGCAAGGCCTGCCACGACTCCAAATATTGGGTATTCGGCGACGAGGACAAGCTTGGTGTTGTTGGTGCGATCGGCGCGAACCAGCATGCCGTCGCCGCCAAGGAAGGAGGATTCGAGGCCATCGTCGTCGTTCAATCGGCGGTCGTACTGGGTATCAGCCCTCGAGGTCTGTTTCTCACGATTCTGCGTGTGGTCAATCTCTGACGAGATGGTCTTTGTTGCAAAGATTTGAAGCAGCGAGCCCTTTGCGACGACCAGATTGTTGCTCTGCGCCGAGAGGAAAGGGAGACTCAGGCTGTGCTGCACGCCAGTCGGCGGCGTGAGCTCGGTATAGCACTGCATGAGGACAGTCTCAGGCGATTGCCCTTGAGCCGCCCGCTGTCATAGGTTTCGAATTTGGCGAGAGAGATGCTCGGGTGAGGTCGTGTCGAGATTGTCGCAAATAGCCAAAAGCTCTCTTGCAGGCGCGCGAGCTCTAAACAATCGCGGGTCCTTGCTACCTATCGTCTGCGCCGTCTGATTGGGCAGAATTAGGATGACGGATCAACAGAAAGTCCTCAATTCCGGGCAGGTGAAGCCCGGGGCACCTCACCTCAGCAACCTGCGCCTGCAAGCACTGACTGGATCCTGGTCATAGCACCACCTCAGTCAATGGCACGCGCCTCTGTCGCGACTGAGGTCAGGATCAGAAGGCGCTAAACGGCGCTATTGCGTCACCTACCTGCCTTGCCCATAGCTACCTGCTCCAGTAGTTTCGTCACTATTTACCATCCATCGTAGCTCTGGAGCTCCCCCCTTCTGGAATGAGGCAGAGTGAAACATCGACGACACCTTATCCACAGCTCCCCTCCAATTCGACTTCGCGCAAAACAACCAAACATTTTGGTTCTCGAAAAACACCCTTGATTCCAAGAGGCGCTGCCGTTTCGCGATCAAAATGGCCAACGCCGGCCTCCTCCAAACCAGCCTGATTTGGGTGGCGTATGCTGTTGCCGTCGGCCTCTGCCTTTTGGCAGCCATCATCACCACTTTCACTTGGCAGGCACCCCGGGAGCGATCTGCCATAGTCAGCGTCGTTGCGATCGTCAGTCTGACAGCTCTCCTCGCAACTGTCCTGCTCCTCCCTGTCGACATCGCTCTCATCTCGTCTACGACTCATGCATCACTCGGGGTCAAGAAAGACTGGGCCACCGAAGAAAGGGTTTACGAGATTCTGCAGACACTTCGCATCGTTTACTACTCCCTTTACAGCTTCGACGCTCTACTGTGCCTCATTGTGATTCCCTTCGCATACTTCTGGTATGAGGAATACGATGAGATCGAGGTCGAGGAGGGACGTTCGTTCGGCAGCCGCCTGGTCAGCGCGCTCAAGTACACCCTGGTCTTCGTTGTTCTGGTCGTGATTCTCTTCCTCATCGGCTTCTTCGTGCCAGCTGCCGGTAGCGACTCGGAGGCCAACTGGGATCTGGATTACTTCAAGCGGGTTCTTGTTCAAAACAATGGGCAAAAGGCGCTGGCCTTCGCACTCGGCCTTCTCGTCACTCTGGGCACTCTGCTCTATATCCTCTACACCGCGGCCGGCCTCGCTCTTCTTCCCATGTCATTCATCAAGTCAGCGCCCTCGATTTCCGCACCTCAGCTCTCAGAGAACACTGCCTCCGCCTTGGAACAGAACCGCGAGCGACAGCGACAGCTGGAGATGCGCAATGCCGGACGCCCCGAAGGCATGTCATCCAAGGACAGGCGTGAGCTTGAGGCCCTCATCCGGGAGGAGAGGACTCTGACCCGTCGGGAGAGACTGGCGGCGGAGGCATCGGGAGAGGGTCACAGCACCATCTACAAAATCTGGCTGAAGATCTGCGCCGTTCTGAGGCCCATCAAGCTGCTCGGAGGTGTTCTGATTCTCCTGCTGTCCATCTTGATTTGGGTCTCGATGTTGATCACAGGCATTGACAAGGCGAAGAACTCGCTGTGCAAGGAACGATGTGGCTACATCCTTGGCCATATCAACATTTTCCAGCCCATCAACTGGATCTTCCTGCAGTCTGCCAAGGCCTTCCCAGTTGACTACATCCTCATGGCTCTCCTCGTTTTGCTGTTTTTCAGCAGCTCGATCACGGGCATTGCAACTGTTGGGATTCGCTTCCTCTGGATCCGCATCTTCCAGATTCGGAAGGGCAGGACTGCCCCTCAAGCTTTATTGATCGCCACAGTCATGCTGGCTCTCATCATTCTGGCCATCAACTATGCCATCGCCAACATGGTGGCACCACAATATTCAATCTATGGCACACAAACTTTCTGCACTGCCCCTCACGGTTCCAACTGCGGAGACAGGCCCGACTACCTCGTCCAATGCTCTGAAGGCTTGGAGAAGGACGCCCTGAAAGTGTGCACTCCGTCCATCATGGCGGAGTTCTTGAATCGCATCACCATCACCTGGCCCTTCTTTGGCGCTCTCGACTTCTGGGCGCAGTTCGTCTTCCTTGGCGTCTTCCTCCTCGTCTTCATGACAGGTCTTTTCAGGACGCCCAAGCTCAACATGTCTGAGATCGACGAGGATGCTGAGGCAGACGAGGAGGAGGGTTTGCTGGCTAGCACTGGCCGCCGATTCGGTGCTACGTGGCAGGATATTACGGGGCGGTCGAAGTCTAAGAACACTTACGGCACCTCAGAGAATAACAACGGCGGCCGCTCTACTGAGGCTTAGGTTATGGGCACTAAACATTAGTTTGCTAAGCACATGCTAGGATTGTAACATAAGCACATCGCATGGAAGACTCGGGTTACTAGCAAGGAGTGTGGGAATTTGCTTTTTAAATAGGTACGACATGGCACACGGCGACGGGGGAAAACGGAATTTGGTATATTCTCACAGAATGCTTAAAACTTTCATTGTCATAACTTCATGATGCTCCCAATGCTACCCTCCTCTGCTGGTCCTTCTTCGGCTTGATGAATCGGACTGCCTTATGGGTGCGGTCGTCAAACGCGGCAGCCGGTCCAACGTGCATCTCGTGCCAGCAACGGGCACAGTAAACGTCTTCACAGCCGAGGCACTGCAGCGTTGCGTCCTCCAGGCAGACAGTACACCACGTGTCGGCGTCCTCGTCCGTGTAGCCCGCCTTTGACGTCAACCTCTTGACTGCCCGATCGGCGGGCTGGAACGTAGGTACCGAAGGCAGGCCCATACCTCCCTCGGACGGAGCACCGAGACCGCCTAGGGCAGCCATCCGCGCCGCGAGGTCATCGTCAAGGTCCTCGTGCTTCGGCTGGCCTGATGGGACCGACGGCAGAGACAAGCCGGGCAGACTACCGTCATCATGAACCTTGTCGGACTTTGGGGCTGCAATGGTTGAGGGCACGGACGGGAGGGAGAAGCCCGGGTCGCCGTCACCTTGCTGGTCCTCTCCGGCCTCATCGGCAGCACCCTGGTGCTTGCTTGGTGGGTCAGGCACATCTTCGGGCTGGGTATTGAGCCGCGCATCGTCGAGAGCCTGGGAGAGCAACGTTTCCACCTCCTTGGTCATCTCCTCGCCGTCCGAATCATCGGCGTCCCTGGCCTTCCCGCCGCCGTTGCCATCGTCGGTGCTGTCCGGGACGTGCTGGGCGGGCGAAGCCTTCGAGAGTTCTTCTAGAAGGGCGTTCACCTTGGCCGACTCAGCCTTGGGGTCGAAATTCCACTGCTCCTGCGAGCCGAGGTCTTCGTCGCTGAGCAGGTCTTCAAGGGTCTGGTCATCCGTCTCGAGAAATGGATCGACATCATCTGTCGGAGCCTGGGACTGAGGCGGTGCCGCCGCCGGGTGGAACCCACGGGGCCCCGCCGGCGATAAGCTTGCGGCTTCTCCGCGGGCTGCGGTCTCGTGACCGACGGCCTTCGAGGTGTGTGACTGCAGCTGCGGTGGTGGTGGCACCTCGCGCTCGGGGGTGTTTCTGAGAGAGCGAAGCCGGGCGGACAGTGCGTCCTCTCGTGAGGGGGGCTTGGGGGGCTCGATGCCCGTAAGAGAGACGTTCAGGGCACTTTGAACACTTTTTAGCACTGCTATGAACCAGATGAGGTCTATTGGTGGGTTTGGTTTTGATTACTTTGATGAACGGTCTAATGAGACGCCAGGACTGCCGCCCTTCAGCGCACTCAGGCGATCCAGCAGACTCTTGTCAGAACCGCTCATGTCGCAGGACGGCGGTTCTCTCTCGATATCAGAGATGGAAAGCAATGCAATGCGACAGTAGAATTTGGTGAGATGGGTCTTGTCCAAAGCAGGCGTGGTCTGTGGTGTGATGGTTATGCGAGGGGCCAATACTCGCCGCCCGACTGCAGTGAGGTTGTTGAATGCTAAGTGTGGAGCACCAAGCGAGGCAAACCACAAGGCATCCAGGGACTTGCTAAACTTGCATGAGATTTGGCTGCAGAAGGATGAGACAGGCGGGGAAAGTCCGATCTGGGTACCTCGTAGCAGTTCGTAAGGCAACCAGATCTACCTCGTGATCATATCGTTTTGATCTCGCAGACTGAAGCTATTTAGCTTGACTATTTCTCCGGGTTGGTGGAGTGATGAAATGACAGCAGTCCTCAAGTTCTTCAGCAGTGTCGGGCGTATGATGCATTTGCACAGCCTCCGCTACCACAGCGACAGCCACTGTACTATGGTACGCCAGCCACCAATTAAGCTTACAATAAGCGAGATACCCTGGGGGACCCAGGCGCACTAGGCAGAAACCTCTGGGGCCAAAGTACCCATGCATGAACTTGCAGCAGTGCGCCAGGGAACTGCCCGGCATGATTCCATTGTCCCGGGACTCTGAAGAGCAAGAGACCAAAGAGAACACAATTGTAACGAGGACAAGTGATACGGCGATGGCAATGCTATACATAAAGACGAAGCTATCATATCCTCCTGACGGAGGCTGAGCTTTTCCACTTGACCCATGGTGCTAAGGTAGTAGCGGTCACTAGCCACCTGGCTGACCGATGTTATTTTCCCAAGTGGGTAAACGAAAATCATCATATGTCTTAGCGGTGAATATCCTTAACGGCGCGGGCAAAGACATGTCAGTGGCGGGCCTTGGCTCTTACCCTTGTGGTAATGCTCCTACGATTTATGCAAACGGAGGGAGCGAGAAAGAAGTCGTTTTTCAACCAATCTGAAAACCAGCTCTGTTGCCTGCGGGCAGTGCAGTCGCGCGTTACGGATACATGGAAGCAGGAGCAAACATCTCCGGGATCGAAGCTTTGTGGATCAGGATGAACATAGCCAAACGCGAAGGATTGCCCACGGCGGCGCCCCAAGTACCCTGACGCCAGGGCTGACTGACGATGTATCAGGGTCCTCGTTGACGGAGACCTGAATGACCTGAATGGTATTAAAACATGTCGTCCCTTGCTCTGGGCATTCTTTTTCTTTTCGGAAAGTCGTCTCATCAACACAACGATTCACCTACCACACCTACCAAGACTCCACACCTCAGAGAAACTTGCCTATTCGCACCATCGCTTCTTACCAAGACGCTTGTACCACACCGAATCCTTCTTTGACTTCATCGCGCATTCACCTTTCCAGAGGTGACGCTTAAATCGCCCGGGCCGTCGATCATCAAAGAGAACCCCAAACGCGCCACAAAGGCCACTTACCCAGATTTTGGGGTAAACACGGTGACGGAAGGAAACACACCCCTTTGAACCGAAGACTCCGAGTCGCATGTCATCATAGGCTGGTGGCAACAACCACTTAGGCAATTACACATCAGTCTGACGGGAATTGAGTGACTCCGACACATCCCTGTTTGGGCGGGCACAGCGCAGCTCTTGGCACTCTGAGACGACTTGAAACGGAAAGAGACAAAATTGCACCCGCTCCCACCTGCTGTTCCTCCGAAGCCTACTTTTTACACTTTCTTACCACATCTTACGACAATCCCTCCCCCAGTCATCTATCTGCCATTCTAATTCAAGTCGCGTGCGGCTAGAACGGCACACCCATCAAAAAGACTACTTTTGCTCCAACATCGCATCTTGACGATCGGCGCACATTCCACCGAGCGAACCGAAACCGGCGCAAACGCACCGTAGCAACCGAAAATGAGAGTAGATCTCACAGTCGTCGCGCTGACGCTGCTCGCGCCCGTGTGGGCCGCAGCCCTCGAGCCCGGGCTCCACGCCTCAGATGTCTCGTTCCTCGCACCGGTAGAAGAGCGCGACAGCAACGCGAACGAGGACGAGAAGCTGTGGAAGCGCAAGGGCGGCGGAGGCGGCGGCGGCGGCAGAGGAGGAGGCTCCTCTTCAGGTGGGTCAAGATCAGGAGGTAGTAGCAGCAGCAGCGGTGGGAGTCGATCTGGAGGCAGTAGTTCTGGCGGCAGTCGCTCCGGCGGCAGTCGTTCTGGCTCTGGCTCTGGCTCTGGCTCTGGCTCTGGCTCTAGCGGTTCAAGTTCTGGTGGCTCATCAAGTTCTCGTACAGGTGGCTCTAGTAGCGGAGGCAGAAGCGGCGGCAGCAGCGGTGCCAGTGGTACCGGAGGCTCCGCGAGAGGCGGTAGCCGCGACAGCTCCGGCGGATCAACGAAGACGGGCAGCGGCCCCGCGCCGGCCTACGGCGGATCATACGGCGGCGGTGCCAAGGTTCCCTACGCAGCCGGCGCATCAAGAGGTCCCGGTTCCATCGCCCCATTCCTGCTTATCGGCGGTGGTCTCGCCTTCTGGCCCGGTCTTTGGCTCGCGGGCGCCCACATGTACCCTTACTCTCACCCTTATCGCTTCTACAACCAGTCGGCGCGCGAGAACCAGACGAAGCCGGTTATGTGTGGTTGCGCTGACCACCAGCCCTGCGCATGCGACGAGAACAACAGCACCGAGTACATGAGTGCCCTCCTCGGCAACGGCAGCTACCAGGGCTTGAACCAGTCTGTCGTCACCAAGGGTATCTACAATAACACCGATACCATCCTCATCAACGGCACCCTCCCCAACGGCACGACCGCCTCGGGCGGTTCTGACGACGTCGGTACCACTTCTGCCGCTTTCCGGGCCGTTTCTGAAGCCCTCGGCTTCTGGCCCATGTTGGCTGTGGTCCTGGCCACGGTCTTCGCCGCATAAGCAATCGAATATGACCCAACTGTACATAATGGAAAACGTCTGCATGAATCGGGCCGGCTGTATGATTTTTTTTCGAAAGGAGTTTTGGGCGCCCGATACCCACCACGGAGGCTTCTTGGACCGGGAGAGACCTGGACCTGGCAACAGAAACACTGAGCGTGAAGGTGGATATTACGAGATAGTTTATTATCAATAGTAATCGACGCTACTAGTACCGGTAACCAATGCTATGTGATGAACAATATGTCAAGAGCGCCATCAAGCCGCATCTCTTTCGGCCCTCCGCGTCTCGCACCACTCTCCCAGCTCCCGCCAAATCCTCTCCTTCTCCGCCGGCCGGAGGGTCGCAGCAAGCCCGCTCGTGCTCGTCGCAACAAACACCCTCGCGCCAGTCCAAGCCTCCCCCTTCTCATCATCACCATCACCACCCTGCCTCACAACGCCCATGTTCTCACCCTCATCCTGCCACCCGTACCGGAACTCCTCCTTCCTGATCCCTCTGCCGTGCCGCACCCGCCAGATGCTCTCCCAGATGCTCTTTCCCACAATGCACACCGTCTCGGGCCTGCACCGCCGCACCTTCTCCTCCAGCACGCCGACGCCCTCGTCCATCTCCGCCTTGCTGAGCTCCGCGCCGTTGCGGCTCGGCCGCGCGACGATGTTGGTGTTGCCCAGGCCGTAGAGCGCGGGCAGCTCGCGGTCCTCCTGCGGCGCGCACAGCCGCGGCGTGATGCCCGAGGAGTGGAGCAGCTTCCAGAAGAGGTTGGACGGGTGTGCGTAGACGTGGCCGGAGCGCGCCGTCTGCAGGCCCGGGTTGAGGCCGACGAAGAGGATGAGCAGGTCGGGCGCGAGGATGTCGACCAGCGGGGAGAGGTGCGCGTAGGTCGACGGCGGGGCGTAGCCGGTTGCCTGGCGTTTGCGCTTCGCTTTTGTTGCCGTGTTGCGCGGTGGGATGCGCTGCAGTGATGTGTCTTCCTCGTCGCCGGCGGTCGAGGGAGGTTCCGCCTTCACCTTCCGCGGTGTGGTGCTGGTGGGTTTGGTGACCCGGGCTGGCGAGCGGACGACGGGTCCGCCGTGTGGGGGTTGCTTCCGGGGGCTACGCCGGAGTGGTGACGGGGCCGGCGACGGCGATGCTGCTGGGGACGGGGATTCGTGCTTGAACATGAAATCTTGAAGCTGCAGGCGGCCCTGGAAGCTTGCGGGTTTCGGTTGCGGCTCTGCGCCGTCGAAGAACGGGGATTCCATGGCCTATATTTGGCTTTGAAGCTTATTACAACGACGGACGAGAAAGAAAGTGCAATTATCTAGTGACCGATATCTGGTGAAATGAACACCCTGATTGTATGTCTTTTGCCGAGGCACAGAAACCGGGGTTGTGTGGTGATGTCTAGATGTCGTGACAGGTGCTCTCGTCCGTTGCTACAGGCAGAGCGGTCCTTCGAAGTAGATTCGAATGTTGTTCGAAGTCAAAATACCTAGCTGATGGTGATGATGAAGCAATTGATGAGATGAGATGGAAGCTGAATTCGAGTCAGTAGTCTGCTAATCAACTCTTGCTACTCCGTACCTTTAGCTCGCGCCACTGTTCCAGACGAGTCGCCACCGCGCTGAAATATGTCTGAAGCCGCAGGGACGTCCAACCCCTGGCAAGGACTCTGGGAAAGACCCACATATTGTGCCAAACTTACCTTACTCGAAGTCGCATCAACAGACGAAGCTTGTCAAACAGGCAGTGGCAGGCAGCTTCTCATGGTCCTTCGAACTCAAAGGAAATGACACAAGTGGCTTGGAGACTCACATCGAGAAACAATGCTTGGTAGATGAACGCTCAATGTCTATACGGCCTGCAGGCCTCGCAAACTCCCCAAGTGGTATCTATCATGCAGCTGGTTCCAGACCCGTATGTACAACCAGTACAACCCTCACGCTATGCTCTCAAAAAAACATCGAAAACCACCGCTTGAAAGCAGACACCTCTGTGACTTTCCGCTTTTGCCCTTCCTATAGGACGATGATGTTGTCGACTCTCCGCCCCTGCGTCTCGATGAAGTACTTCCTCCGCACTCCTACACCGAGAGCGTTTCCAAATTTCTCATATGCCTCTGGGCCACCTCCGCGGATCATCACCAAAGCAATGGGATGCGGCCTTCGCATCCCTGCCGGTGTTGTCTGCTCAACATCCAAGTGAGGTTTGATAAGTTCATACTCCCACAAGTCGGGGGCACTGTAGACATAATTATTGTCAAACTCTTCTTCGTCGACAATGATGACAAGCTGTAAGGCACGCAACGAAGGCGTGTAGGAGGGAATGTTGGCAAGCTTCTCACTAAAAGAGCAGCCCCCACGTCGCATCACGATGACTTGATGCTGACGAGGTGCTTCATCAGGAAGCCGCCCGTCGCAAGCATACCCTGCCAGGTACACAGTTTGCCATGGGAGATTCGGTGGCTCGTCGTCGGTGGGAATCGACGCATCAGGAGTGTCGGGGAGAGGCACTGCGCCTTTCCCCACCGATATTGATCCCATAAAGCTCTCAATGAAGAACTTTTCTTGACTTCCTGCAGGGCGCGGAGCAGGGGTATTGGTAGGATCAAAGACTGATGTCACGGCACGAATCATGGACTTGAGCATCGACCTGTACGCCGTGTTCATGCTCTTGGAAGAAGCTTGGTCCTCCTGCATGTCAGACCCAGGCTCCTCCGCCAACTGTACCTGATCCTCCAGGTCATTGATGTTGATCTCCAATCCTTCAGCAGGTACTGGCTCGCTAGCATTGTGGACTTTGGGTTGACCGTGGGCCATAATCAGCTCCACGAAACCGTTGTAACGCACCCGGTTGAATAGAGGGTCGGAGATGCCATTCAACAGATCCGCGTCGATGTGGACTGGCTCATCGCGACCGAGCGGCATGTGATTGACCTGCGTGACACGCCATGTATGGTCGTAAGCAGCGTCGTATGAATCCTCCCGCACAAAGTGGATCTTCAATCCATTTAGGGCGGCTATTCTGACGCCCACCGGTGTCTTGAAGGCAGCTGTGTTCGCAAAGAGGTTGTTGAAAGCGCTACCAACGCCGCTCTGCTGGATGCTGGACGGGAACTCGATGATCAAAGTTGGCTTAAAGGGCAACGCAGCGCAAGTACCATTATCAGGAATCAAAGACCTCGGCAGTGTCCAAGGGAAGAATGCGTGGTTCGCCTTGTACCGAGAAATAGAGCCGTTGCTTCCCTTGCCCGCAGGAACTGTCTCAACCCCACTGTGTGGGTTCGAGATGGTGTGCAGGTTGACGAAGCTTGCAGCGTGAAACACGTCCGGCCGAGCGGCAAGAACCGAGCCAGTCAGCGGGACTTGTTTTGGAGCCGGACAGGTGTTGGTGAAGTTCTCGTCATAATAGACATTGATATTCTTGGGCTGTTGGCGACGTTCTTTCTTCTTCTTTGGTTTCGTCCTTCGTCGAGGAATGATGAGCGGGTGCGCTTCGGTTGTGAAGACGTACGCTGCGTCGAGCTTGTTCAGGGGATGATCTGGGTCAAACAGGAGGTAGAGATACTTGGTGGTCTCGCCAAGGAAGAAGCTCTGCATGCGGTCGGCCTTCTCCCCAGTGTCAACATTTTGCAAGCCAGACCAGCCACATCTAGTGTAGCACAGTCTCTTGATATCGTTGAGTACCATCTCTCCAACGTGAATATACCAGGGGTCGTTGGTCGCACGGTAGAGGTAGTAATTTGACTCGATAAATTCGGGTCGGCCGGGCCACCATCCGATTCCCGAGTCAACTTGTCTTTCACGAACCGACCATCGCTCTGGAAGAGCACCGTAACGCGTCCACAACGCTGTGTATAATAGGTTTGCCTCCTCGGCCTCCTCCACTTCACCTGCCATGGCGAGGAGACCTGGATAAAATGCGGCGAGGCTGTCGATCCAACTCGTAAATGCGTACCCGCGGGTTCGATGACCGGTCATGTAGTATGGGTGGTGAGCATCATTGTACAAGTGTCGCTTGATCGCTGCGTGGGCGTGGTGCCAAGCCTCCAAAAAGGCCCCAGAAGAATTTTCTTCAGGTGTCAGCGGCGTATCGTGAAGGTCATTAGGATCGAGCCATAGTCGGTCCGTAGGCGGCTTCCGTGTCGTGGTGTTGGGTAGCTCATGGCCAGACAGCAAGATATGGCTTTTGAGAGCATATTCAAAGAAGCTGTCGACACCAGCGCCGATGCCCGAGTCAAAGCTGACCCATTCCCCCTTCTCGGGATCGATCGCATTCCCAACAAGACCAATTTCGCTCTTGCCTTTCCACACTGCCCAGAAAGCCCTCTTGGCCAGTTGCTCGAATCTCGGGTCGTCCGCCAGCCGGCTAAGGACAGTGAACTCGAGGACCAGACTCCCTGCACCAGCACTGCATGTGTCTGTCTTCTCGTTGGTGGCTCGAGGGGAGTCTGGGTCGTCGCGCGAAACCTTGTGTAACGGGGAGTTGACGTAAAACGGGATACCATGCCGTAGATTGACTCGTGGGTACGGCAGCCCAGTCTTGGTGTAGAAGGCAGGTAAAAGTCGTTCCGCAAGATCCAATGCCAGCCGGAGAAGTTGACCATCATACTTGAAGCCATTTGGCCATGATATCGGCGGCAGCTCTAGCGGGTCCGAATCTTCGTCTTCCTGGTGGTTGTGCCCCGGTTCGTACCCTGGAATAGGTAGCTCCCCGACAGCGAACAAATGTGCACTCAGCAATCCACCCACTCCGCGAATGACTGTCTCAAACACCTGGACCTTGCTGTCGAGATCGAAGCCCCGAGCTCTGAGTCCTTGCCCGGACGGTCCCGGCCTACCATCTCCGTAGTATTCCACGAACGTCGTGACGCTCTGCTGAAACTCTTGCAAAGCCCACAGGGCAGTATTTTGATCGGAAGGAGTTCCTGCAAGGATTGCCAGGGTCGAAAGACTGTCGATCAGGGTAAGGGAGTAGTTACCGAGGACGTCGTTCAGGTCATAGTTGGCGGGGTTCGCGGGATCGCGCGTCAACGGGGTGCAGGAAACCGGGCGCAGCTAGAACTTCTGGTCAGCACTGTCTGGATCTCCTTGCTAACACTAGGGATGTACCAACCTCGTCCTCGGGAAAAGCGATGCCCATGTAGTTGTTCCAGCCATGATGAAAGACGTCAGTAGTAGCATTTCGCAGTTCGGCAAGCTTGGCGGTGCTGATTGCAGACACAGCTGCAGGCCATGATAGACACAGATACAGCAGAACAAGAATTCGCGATAGCATGATGATGCTATCTCTCCACAGCTAAGGGCCAGACAGGTTTCCCATCAACCAGGGGGCTGCCAGCGGCAGATGCCTCTATTTATGCGCGGATCGTGACGTGATTCTTCATGGAATCATTGAAATGATGCAAGTGACGTGAGAATCAAAAACAAAGCATCGGGTATCACTGAATAATAAGATGTGCGACGAAGAGAAAATGGACGTTGAATTGAGAGAATGGCGTCCCTAGGCAGGTCTCGTGCCTCCTTGAATTTCGAAGTGGGATGGAAGGAGACGGAGATGGAACGGATGCGTCTGTCTGTCCTTTGGCAGCCACAATCAGACGGACAGACAGACATCTTCTGCGTCTCCGATTGGTGGAGCCTTGACATCAGCGTGGCTAGTGAAGTGGCTAGTGGAAAGTCTCCCAACCACCAAAAAACTGACTCAGCACGATCTGCTGGCATCTTGCGACAACCTGAGTCTTCCAAGATCGGATGAACGTGCCCGAGTCAGAGCAAGTCTGAGGATGCTGTTTTCTAGAACAGCATTCGAAATGCAGAAATCTGCCTCCAGCGCCCTGACTCGCCTTGTTCTTATCTGCAGGAATTTCAGCTCAGGCCAATGTTGGATCGCAGGTCAAAGAGGCGTGGTCCACTGCGTAGACGACGGCACAAGAGAAAGAGACCTGACTGGCCAGGAAATGACAACGCATCCCGCGTTTCCTTCACTTGAACTTGTGCAGGAATGGTCGGGAATTCTCTGCTAAGTCTGCCGATGTGAGAACAGGCGCCGGCGAGCTTTCCGCTGAGGAGGGTGCAAAGTCGCAGCATTGCCGGCACAGGCTGAAGTGCCGCTTTCTCTTTACTCTTTAGAGTTTCTGCAGCATTGAGCGGTTATTCTTCTCGGGCACTTACTACTTTGGCATGATAAGGTACCGTACTAGTCGATACGACAATACGGCTTTTTCTGCCCAGCTTCGTCCGAATTGCAGTTCCGTGGGACATCCACGTCATCTACAACGACCAAAACCTTCGCTGGTTTAGCCATCAACAAACGTTACGAGGGGGGCAATCGAAGTTTTCCCTTTTTCATCACCCATCGTAGAAGGTGGAGGCTTTCCGTTGCTTACGTACATACACTGTGTATGTGGCTTACGGCCTGAGCTAATAATCTTATCGAGAAGGTAGAACAAGGTGCGGCCAGTGCGTTCGGACGCTAAGAGAAGCTTTCCTGCCAACTCCACGGCGCCAAATCCTTCAACTTCACAGGTCCGACACAGAGCTTGAGAGCGCTTACGCTGATGGAGATAGACGCGCCGCATAAGCGCAGGCAGCATCCACGCAATCCAAGATCGAGGAACATCGGACTTTGTTCTGTCGTGTACAGAGCAGGCCTCCAAAGAACATGCCCTACAAGTACATTGACTTCACCCCACTGGGCACAACGTCCTCCAGGTCGTACTGCAGCATTTCGCATCTCCACGAACCCCAGGCTACCTCCAGGCTCCATGAGGGTCGTTTTCCATTCTGCCTCAGGCGAGTCCGAATCATACCCGAAGAAATGAATGTCAACGTCAACTTCTTCTCGGCAACCGCCGCTTCAGGGCAACTCTGCTGTCTGGCCGTGACGTCTACCTAGTTCGTTTGAGTCACGGCAAGGAAACACCAGGGGGGAGGGGTGTGTGATCAGACTAGAGGCGGCCGCCAGAACGGGCCGCGCACTGCCTACGCACACTGCCAGGCCATTTTCGAGACCATGGACATCAACTTTGGGCATGCAAATCATGGGTTCCAGCCTGGAAAACTGGTCATTGGTTCACAGTACGACGTCAAGCCAGTAATGAACCGCTATTGACGAATTACCATTTCGGTCCAAGGCCTGGGGATCAGGGAGCCAGGTCTTCAGCCTGGATGGATACTGCCAGTGGACCTTTCGCTTACGCGACAAATCACGTCTCTTACCTGACGGTTGCCGGTAACAAGGATTTGATGTACTTGGTACGCCATCAACGAAGCCACCCACGCACCGAACTCGCCGCACAAGGCTCTTGGCAACGACCGTCATCACTTTACTACAACGCCCGCAGTCCAGGGTCCGCACTGCCATCCCGAGTCCGGAGCATCGAGGACATGCTGCTGCATGTTTGCCTTGAGCTAGGACGGAGAGAAGCTCAGCCTCACATCTCAAGGCTTTATTTTGGTTTACTGCTTGTATGCTCTTCGCAAAGCCATCAATCTCAACTCAGGGATGGTCCCAGGCTCAACAGGTAAGAGTGAAAGGATATATTCGAAGGAGTCCATACGCCAGCCGTTTTACCGCAGGTCAAAATCGCAAAACGGGCGCAATGCCTTGGACCCTGGGTACTATACCAGGCGCGGGAAGGCAAGCCAGTTACCAGTTAATTCCGGTGCGTTTCGGATGCTCAAATCAGGCAGGAGAGCAGCAGCGACGTGGACGCCTTGCTGTAAACAGCAGTACGCAAACTACGTACCTTCACCGACTTTAGTCCCGATACTCTGGATCGAAGGCTGCAAGAGAGCAATAATCAAACGGAGGGCCTGCAGACTTCAGCAAGCAGAGCTTTCTGCCCGCAGTGCGTAGGCCACTCCACCAGTGAACTGTGAGCAGACGACGCCCACTGGTGGAAAAGCAGAGAGGGGAAGGACGACCTCCCTGTTACGACCGTTCGAGTCGATTCGACTGGCTCCTGTATGGGATTCTGCAAGCCCAATGCAAGGGAAAGGTTCAACCCGGCAGGCGGTTCCATTCTGCGGCTTTGATTCGACAAGAGAGTGTCCCGACAGACTGGTATGCTTTGCAATTGGCTGGAAACCGCATCAGTCGTGGCTTAGCCGCTGCAAATGAGAATTCCCGGCCACTTCTTCGCCCGTTCTTCGCTAGTCTAGGGATGATCTGGCAGCTTGCTCCGGGTCCCATGCATGACAGACGTGATGGATGGCATGATTTTCTTTCACGCTGGCACACGCGCTTCGCGCTTCGCGAGTCTTGCTGTTGGACGGTTGGAAGTTGAAGGGCGGTTCAGAGCGGCGCAGGACCAATCGAATTTACACAAACGAGCAACCCTGGCGCTGGAGATTTCAAATACACCAAACATGAACCCGGACGACCATTTTGTCCAGTTGCGGGCAGCAATCTGGAAGTCAATGCCTTTTTTGGACAGGACAATAGTAGATTGCGTGACGGGACAAACAAAGAAGCAGAAAGATCGGCAGAAAAGCAAATGGGCCAGACGATGTTGACGTGTGCACCAGACAAGGTTTGCCGGTCTAGGCACGGCAAGTTGCAACAGAGGGCTACATCGCTTCGCGGATGGCAGCTCAGCCCAATGGCTCCCCAATTGATCAACGCCCATCGGCTACCCCATGGCAAAATAAGCGGGGAATCAGTCGTTCCCCATCTCGTCTCCCCAGGTGAATCTCTCGGCAACAGTTTCGTCAAGGAAAATCTGAGAAGCAAGAAACGGCGGAGACCACCCGAGAAAGACAAGAATCTCACGCACGGGAACGAAGCAGCAAATCAACAGGGGATCATTTCGCGTTGCCGTTTTGCACCCGTACGGACCCGTCAATGGACATGGGAAGGAGGCAGCAGCGGCTCCCCTCAACCCCGAGAGGACTGACCCAGGTTCAGGGTCGTAGAAGTGGACAAAATCAGGCATTGCTATTTGATTTTTCCCACAGCAATTTACCGAGTTCCTGGGACAGTTGATGAAGTGTCTCTGCAGAAGAGAGCAGACTGGCGCAAGAAAAGCGTATGACTCCACAACTGGCGCAAACAGGGGACAGTGCGGAACAACCATTCCTCAACCGCCTTCGACCAGGTTTGCCGGGGCCTCTCTTGAGGGGGCGTCGGGAATGCGCACGTACCAGTGCCCGCGATTCACACCGAGCCTCCGAAGGTTTGATTTGCAAACAGGGGTGTTCATCACTCCGTCACCTGTTCAGGGCCCCTGGTCGTTTGGCTTCACACTGAGGTCCTTTCCCGGAACCTGGGAAGACGAGAGTCAATCACAGGCCAGGAAATACGTTCCCCATCACGACCGGTCAAGGCCTGAGGGAGGCACAGGAGGGGGGAAAAGAGGAGTTTCTCTCCGATCCGGCCGCCACTCCCTCTTGCCCTGGCATCACCTCGTCAGGATCAGGGAGCCGACCCTCTCCGGCCGTCTTGACCCTTCTGGACCCTCTCGCACCATCAGATGAGGCCATGGGATGGGACGTAAATGCGATTGAAATTGTGAGATAATGCGTACCTTGGCGCGCAACAGGTTTCGATTCGACGAAAACGGATGGGAAGGGGAGCAAAGACTGGAGACTGAACCACCCGATATCTGGTCCGGAGGAAGGACGATGATACCGGCCGAAGGAAGCACCCACGAACCTGGAGTACGGGCAAACCCCATACCATTTGTGTGTGTGTGTGTGTGTGTGTGTGTGTGTGTGTGTGTGTGTGTGTGTATGTGTGCCACGCACATACAATCCCTCTGTCTCGAATTATGTCTTCAGCGGAAGCACGTCGCTGCCATCATCACCGCGCCTCTGAAGCTACTATCTGATACGAATACTCGCAACCTGCCTTGCCGTTGCCCGTCCAGCCAGTACGGGACGTGTGCATATTCGAAAACTGACTGACAGTGATAAGTCCTCAGCGGCATCGTCACCAAGCCCGCGTGGTACATGGGATCATGTTTGACAAGCCAGTTTGTGTAAGATACGGGATCCTTCCCGTCCCTCCATATCTCTTCATCTCATCTTGTTGACAGCATGCTATCCAGGCTATCTCGTCAATCAAGCCCCGGTATTCCTCACAGGCTTCCCACTTCACGTGAGCGAGGCAACCCCCGGGAAGCCGAGAAGTCGTCTTGGCGGGACAATCACAGTGCGCGGAAGCCGCTCAGTGGGGCCGTCGGCTGGAGTACCCACCGTTGTCTGCCTTTTCCTTCTCCACTGACACCGTTCAGTTTCTTCCAGGGTATCGAGGGTATCGTCAGGGGTTGGCGGACACGGGCAACACGGGGACGCCCCGGGGAGAAAAAAAAACCACACACACACACACAGCGTCAAAAGGCACAGGTCGGCCGGTGACCAGCACCGTTCCAGGGTCCCCTCACCTTGTCTGGCTACCTTAGCTTGGCGTGTGCTAGGCTTGCTAGGCTGGTGCGCGCCGCTCCCTGTTCATGCGCGGTCCTTTCGTCGTCCATCTTGCCCCGTGCGAGTAGCCCCTTGCTGGTCTCTTGCCTTGCCCTGTCTGGCCCTGTCAGGTTCAACTTCGTCGCCGTTTGTCGCCGCTACAGATGTGACCCTGTGTGTCTGTATCTGCTGTCTTTGTACGCAGTACGTATGTATTCCTATCCCACCCCCTGTTACCTTACTTCACAACCTTGACTGCTGCTCAATTGCTCGTCTATTTTGCTCTCTCCAGGCTCCATCGTGATAATGGATGCGGAATGCCTCCTCCAGAGGCTCCAGAGAGAGCCCACTCGCTCGCACTTTGTTCTTCCCTCCTCCTGCCTCCCCCCTCCTGCCTCCTTCCCTTCCCATGACCCGAGCCGAAAGGGCCTTGTACCCTGCCCACGGCCACCCGGTCCGCGCGCGCTCTTCCTGCCCCCAAGAAACCCACTGTTCATGTAAACGGGGCTGCTGCTGCCGGCGGGCCAGCCGCAGGGCAGCAATGCCATTGGAGCAGGCATGGACTACACTAGCAGATGGGCGGCGCCGCTACTTAATTCGAAAGGATGAATAAAAAAACCTCGATCGCTGGCTGGGGGGGAGGGGACCCCCTTCCCTAGGAGGGGGGCTACCCTGCGGAATACCAGCACTGTCGCATCCGGGCCAGAAGGGCCGCGGACACGGTCTGGCTGTGGATGTCGTATGAGGTGGTGAGTGTATCCATCCGTCGGTCGGGGGTTGGGTTCATCACAAAATTTGTGAGGAGGAGGAGCCTGGAGGAGGAGAAGGAGGGGGGGGGAGAAAAGGTGTGTGGGTGGTTGGAAAAGCCACAGCCGCAGGCTTTCTCTGCTTTCCTGGTCGTTGGGTCCTCGGCATCGGGGGGCACAGACGGGGCGCCCGTTGAAGAGGCGTAGGATGGGAGCATGGGGAAGCACCACCACTACCTCACCAGACTACGGCATGTTGGTGGTGGAGGAGGTTGCTGTTGGACGTGGGAGATTGGAGGTGAATGGCCCAAAGGCAGCAACGGCGTAGCACACGTCCTACGACTTTGACGTCGGCAACGGACGAGCTTGCCTTTGTTTGACGGCATCCCATCCCCCCTGGTCATGAGACCTCGAGACTCTCGATGCGTACGTAGCCGCTGTCACTGTGACATTCTCGTGTTGTCGGTGACTGCGATGATGGTTTGATCATTCGAGGGGGAATGTTGCCTTGGTCCCGAAAACCTGGGATCTCTGCCTGCTCTCCTGCCTGCCGTGCCTAGTTTTGACGAGTCTGTTCCCCTCTCTTTGGTATCCCTGTGAGACTTGCCCTAGCCGATGTATTGTTGTTTTCTGTGTGTTTATCAATAGGCAGGATGACGAAATAGGCAGGACAAGAGTCCACCACGATGATATCACATAGAAAAGGGGTCCATCGAGCGGTACAGAGTTCAGGTGGTCCAACAGACCGTGGTATTGATCGTGTGGTGATGCATGTGTCCAAAATCTTGGGAATAAAAGTATGTACAAGAAGCGTAAGATGTGTAAAATGATGATATGCATGTCCAACTGAAAATCAACCGACCCACCCCTTGCCGCTATTCCAACCGGGTATACCGTGTACCCCAACAAGAAAAAATGAGCGATGGTATCTCTATCTTTACGGAGAACAAGGAAAACATTTCGACAATCTATGCGTTCATTCCGACAGCTTTGGTTCCGAGAAAAGCATTGAACTCCAAAAATCAATGACAGGTGGCTGAGAAGTAGAATGAAAACATGGCCAGCAAGTGTTGGGTGTTGAATGGTTGTGTAGATGTTGTCGTGGGCATATTTATGCAGCTTTTGATCTCTGCACGCGAGTCCTGCTTTTGGCCTTTGCCGCTGAAGACTTTGCGATCTTTGCCACACGTCCACCGCTTGCGATGAGGCTCTCCTGAGTCTCTTGCTTCGTCACACGGGCGTTTTTGGGGTGCTGGAGACGCATTCTCTGCATCTCGTGGAGGGTCACCTCAGCATCCTCATCCTCAGGCTTGATGCCCCTGTGTGCGACGATCTCTTCCATCACTTGCGCCTGGTCCTCTTCGGTCATGTTCAACCTAGACTGTGTATCTTGGGCCGTAGACTGGCGGCGGTTGAGCTTCCTGCGCCGCCGGACGCTGACGCTGGAGTCCAACGGCGAGGGTTCAACGTGGACGTCCGCCCAGCCTAGTTCCACCATGCGAAGCTCGAGATCGTTGCGGCCCCAGTGGGCGTATGCGCCGCCACCGAGTTCCTTGAACTTGGCGAAAACCCTCTGCATCTGCTGCTGTTCGTCAAAGAGGATGGCTCGTCGAAGCTTGTCGTCCTGTTCTAGATTAGAAAGTGTTTGCAGGAATCATAGAGGTCTTGATAACTCACATCTGTCGGGTGCCATGCGAGGTACGGAGCCCTTCCTCTGCTGCAAACCATCTGCAGACGCGGGATATCAGAAGTCGCATTGTACTTCCGGTTGTATTCGGCTGTGATCGTTGCCCAGATGCCACTTCCCTTTTGATCCTCCAGCTCAGCACGTCTTTGGAAAAGCCATCGTTCTTGGTCAGGGCAGCTGGGTTTGAAAATGAGCGTGGCTGGCTCGTCCTCTACAGACGAGCTTGAGGGCGATTGGTTGGGTAGTTGTACTACGGGCTTAGGGGCGTCGTCTTCGTCGTCACGATTCCTCATACGAGCCAGCCTCCTTACACGGGGTTTTGTTTGTGGATCTTCTTCCGTTTCTGTTGGCATTGGCGTTTGTGTTTGAGTCTGCTGTCTCGGTTGCAGCCGAGGGCTGGCAACTGGGCGCTCTATCTGTTGGCTGGGGTAAGGAAGGCCACCGTAGCTCGGTCGTCTCATTATGTCGTCTCTGTCTTGGAAATTGTGTTGTGATGGGTATCCGGTGGGTTGTGCGTTGATGGGAAATTGGTGGGCAGAGGGGTAGGGAGACTGGTGGGCCATGGTCAAGTCCGCTCCGTTCATCAGTGGATGCGACTCGAACATAACACCGTCTTGGGGAATGGGGTAGAAGTTCGATTGGAGCTGAGGAGACAAAGAGCCATGATCCGAGTCTGGCTGCCCGGAAACACCAAAAGAGCCGAAATTGGGGTACCCTGGAGGTGGCTCGGGGATTTCATCTTTGATCTGCGGCTCGGCATGAAGGTAGTTCTGTTCAAAATGGCCCTCTGGGTGCATGTTCATGGGCATCGGAGAAGCAGCTTGGCTGTGCGGAGCACTTAGATCGTAATGATTGGTCCAGCACATCCTATTATTTGCGGGCGGACTGGAGTGATACATGGTTGCTGTTGCGGCGGGGTGGTGCATGATTTTGACGTTTTGATGGATGGAAGGCGGCGAGCTGATGCCGGATGGCGGGGTCAAGAGATGATGCGGCTCGTTTTGAGTAACCTTTGACTGGTTAGATTCTATGGGTTGGGCACGCCACTTCCAATGATGGATGTGACGCAGGTGATGGCAACTTACGTTGAAGGGAGGACTGTTGTTAAGGTCTGGGTAGTTGTTTGTGAGAGCCTGGGGCACTGGAGAACACCTTTGGGATACGGGGTCTCTATATCCGTCTTGTTGATGATCAATGTAGTGTTGGTCTGACATGGCGAGGTGAATATCTGGAGACGAGTTGCCACAGCAATGGTAGGTGATGATGGCTAATGTTCAATGTGTTGTTGAGAGACGTCTCGAGGGCTGGTGTGATGTCGGTCCACTCCTCGAAGGCGCATGTGCGTTGTGTGTGTGATGTGTTGTGGTTCAGAGAGGGGAGAAGGCAGGTTAAGAAGTAGTTGAAAAAGCAACTCGAGTCAGCCTTTCTGGACCGGGGCGTGTCTGAAATGTAAGGTAGGTAATGGAGGAGGAGAGCCTCGCGATGGCAGGAAGAAGGTCGCGGCCTATTAATGACGAGAGAAGTGGACAGCAATGGCCGATCAAAAGGTTTGGACTCTCTGCAGGGAAGGTCCGTCTGAGGGGACTGGGCTAGGTGGTCCAGGTTGAGCCAGCCCACTCTTTGGGACGACGCAGAGAAAGGCACAGTAGGCAGCGGGACCATCGCCGGGGTGGGTTGAGAAGTGACCGGGGGGCATCGATGCTGGAGGTACACGAGGTACTTGAAGCCGTTGTATACTGCACACGGGCCATGAGAGAGTCGCATGCGGGGACATGGATGGGGCTAGTTCACTCGCAGGCGATAGCCGCCCGGGGCTGTTGAGTGCGGGTAGCGGTAGGAGCGGGTCGATTTGAAAGCTGCACCTGGCTGCGGACGACGACGAGGAGAAGATGGAGCTTTGGGGGTGGACGAGGAACAGAACGAGAGATAGAGCGGGGAGGGGGGTGTGTGCCCACACAACACCATGAACGAGGGGTGGTGGTGGTGGAGGAGGAGGAGGAGGAGAAGCAGAAGGCAGAAGACTCGGCAGCAAGGGCAGAAGCCAGACAGATGGACAGACTGAGAGGAGAAGGAAAGATCCCAAGAGGTTACCAGTGCCAGCAAGAAGACGCAGTCGCGCAGTTGCAGACGCAAGTCAAGTCGCAGCGCAGCGTAGCCCAGTCAGGCCAGGCCACCGGCCAGGTCAGGCCAGGTCAGGTCGAGTCCGTCTACATTCCCATTACAGCAAATGCACTTCATGTCTATCTTCACCGATGCTGCCAGTGATCGCGGTGAGGACATAGCTGTAGCGTAGGTAGCGTAGCATAAGGTAGCATAGCATAGCATAGCAGACTTTCTCCCAGGCACTCACTCGCCTGGCTTGCTTCGTCTGCGGCCGTCTCGAAGCGCCTAAACGATTGACAGGTGTGGGACGGGTGGGGAAGGAAACGACTGATGAGCAGGGCTCAGCACAGCAGATTCGGAGCCGGTCGCAGCATCCATCTCGGATACTGGCATACTACGACCTCGACTGCTTCTGCTTGGGGAGCCGGACGACACACAAGACACGCCAGGCGGGCAAAGCAGGCAGCCATAGGCCGTAGGGCTTTGGGGGTGGCAAGGCGCGGGAGTTTGATGCCCGCATTGCAGCGAGAGAAGAGCAGCACATCACACTACCTTAGGCAGAGGAGGAGAACGGCACAGATGGCCAAGCCTCGAGCTGGAATGGTTGATCCGGGCCACTCACTACCAAGACTTTTCACATCCCATTCTGCTGCACAGCTGTGCTTTACCTTGTCTCGCTTGCCTGTCCTGTCCCATGAAAGACACCGCACCGCCTTCCGGTCTCTTGCTGTGCCCATTTTGCAGTGGTAGCTGTGCCTCTTTTCGGCTAATGCTTCCAGTCAAGCTGCGGTCCAGCGTGCTCGGGCCAGGATCTACCTATCCTGACGCGAATGGCGTGAATAGAGAGGCTGATGGAGTCTAACATAGATTAAATAGCCATTCTAGATGGGTATCCTTCATGGGTTCGCTCGCTTCAAGCCTATCCAGCAAGATCAGAGCGGGCGCATGGACAGAGCGTCGCTGTGCGAATGCGGCGCCCCAAACTTCTGTTTCTTGGGTTGGGCTGATGGTGCACGGTATGTATGGAGTTAGTTGTCTTGTAGGGCAGCTAGGACAAGGCAGGGGATGGTGATGTGGGAAAGACTCGGAAGCCAATTTCTGCGAATTTCCGGGCTGCGATTCTCTTGCCGCAATCAACGCAGACAGGGGTGTAGGGGGCCTTTGAAGAAATTACCAGTTTCCGCCGCAAAAGAGCATCAACATCGGGACCGCGTCCGCTGGCTCTTGAATATGGAAGACGGAGAGCAAGCCGGACCTATGACAGTTGCAATTGCGATGAAACGTAAATGATCAGACCCAGAACAATGCCAGCCGGTATGCAGATACGACCGGCGCAAGTAGGTGGTAACGGAGCACTGCAGATGTCGATGGAGTTGAAGGCAATGCAACTCGTTGTACTGCTATTTTCGAGCAGGCATTGTGACCGCATATCTGGATTCACTCCACATGTCCCATGGGGCGGATGAAGCAAAGATCCAAAGGAAAGGACTGATGTGTTCGGTAAATGTTGAAAAGCAATTTTACCTGGCAGCGGGCGGTGGAAGGCCAGCGCAAATGCAGATCAAGTCGCTGGCGGCGATATGTGAAGACGGAGGGGGGCATATTGTGACATTGGGGGCTATTCAGTCCGCACAATTTAAAACTTTACGCACGCACTTACGGACGTAAACACCAAGGATGCCCGGATTAGTATGGATCGGCTTGACGGGGCAGTCCCGAGTTGCCGCTGACACGGAATACCTAGTGGATAGCAAGTTGAGAGATGAGGAAAGAGGGATTAGACTTGATCTTGGAGACAGAGCAGCAGCTGTTAGACCATCAGCTTTGAATGACTAACTGGAGCCTTCATTGACAGAAAAAGGTGAGACAAGAACGGGAGGGAGTTGGGAAACGGAGCATACAGTAATGATGGATGGCTACGCCAAGTTTGCACGTTATGCGTATTCTGCTCTGCACGTAATATACGTAGTATAAGTAGCCCAGTTCTTTGTATGCGTAGTGGCCAGGTCGTGGAGTATGCCGGTGGGCTGTGGATATTGTGATGAGATTTGTTCCAATGGCTGAACAAATGGTGGAATGGCTCTGGAAATAAGGCGGGTGAGAGATGGAACAAACAGAGCCTGAGAAAGGGTGACAGGGTATTGCCACAGATGGCGAGGGGGGGTTAAGAAGAGGGGAGAGAAAGAGACTCTGCTTCCCGCAGAGCAGAGTGCGGTGGGAGGGAGGGACGGACGACCGTTGACGAGATTTCGGGAGAGGATTCAGACTCAGTTTGGGGGTGGACATGGGTAAAAATCGACACACAAGTGCGAGCGCGTGGAGGTCGGGGCCAGAGGAGAAAGAGGCAGAGGGAAACGGCCGAGTGCCTCGTCCACGTCTGGACCCACTTTCCCGTGTGATTGGTGATTGGCAGGCCGTACGTACCGTAACGGCCTTCGGGGAACGGGGTCTAAGGTGCGGCTGTGGGTCTAGGGAGAGTGAAGCGGGTCTGTGGATCCATAAATTCCCCAATGCAGCAAATGCGTTTCCTTGGCATCTGCGGATACGCAGCAGGTACTGACGCCTACTCACTGTAGTGCATGAAGTCCATGTACCTCCCATGTCTCTCTTCAGGTCCTGCCGTTCCCGAGAATGACATGCCCTACGGCAGGCACGAAGATACAACAAATGAGCAAACGAAAGAGCGGGCAAGGTGAGGTACCTACCCAGCAGCCGGCGGAAGGCAGCTTCTGCAGCCGGGTCCACTGACGAGGTGGACTGGAGACAGGTCAAGTCAGGTAAGGTAGAAAGGGCACACTGTAGGTATCCCGCAGCTGTGAATAACTAAGGTATTCGTCAGGAAGGCATGAAGGACGGGACAATGTACGATACCTTACCGACCGAGGTGGAGGGGAGGATCTCCCACGGCCGGAAAGCCACTCGTCTCCGGCGTCGTACCTAGCCATGGATGGCACTGCCAATGGCAGTCTGGAGTACCGAGTATCTGCATCACTTTTTTATTTTATTTGATTTTGACTTTGACTCTGCCGAACGGCACGCGCCTCCATGCCGTGCATGCTTATTCTTTCCCATCATTTCTTATCCGTTTTTCCCTTCAGCATCGTCATTGGGTATTCGCGTTACCTCTTTATGGCATCTGGTGTGACGCACAACATGCCGTGCATGCCTGCCTGCGCGGTATTTGGCGGTGCTTCTACGAATAGCGACGCTGCAGTCGTTTCAATGGACCCAGCTCAAGGCACAATGTTTCTTTCTGTCTTTTGGTCCGACCGGCGGCAGGAAGGCTTTCGGGTTTGCGCATCATGATGTACAAGATTAGCCCGATATCCGTCAGTCTCTCCGAAATCTCAATCCACATTGGGGCTGCTGGAGGAGTGCCAAGGATCTCGGAAGCCAGTGGCCAGTGCCCAAGACCAGGTGCAAATCTGAGGTCAGGGACGGTGGGGTTGCGAGTGCCCTTGTGGGTGATGCGGCAGCGGGCCTTCACGCAAGACGACTCGACTCTCTCGAGTCGAATCTCTGCCAGTGGATTCGACCGGGATGCGAACATGGGCAAGGCACTCTGAAGTCGGAGCATGGTCTGAAGGGACGACTCCTCTCGCAAATCTGGACAGTGGAACTGCAAAACCCGGACTGAAGGCCCTTGGATTTGCTACCTCACTTTCCTTTACCGAGTACTAGGTAGTCGTCGTCTACTGGTACACTTTCCGAGGCTGTCCCAGTTCTAGACTACCTTTTCCTCGGGGCTCGTCCCTATGCCATGGTATACTGCTCAACCCGACAACCAGAAACCCCTCATGTCAGCTCATTACCAGATTGAAAAAGAAAAAAAAGGGCCAGGGCGGTCCCTTGCTGGTGCAGCTTGCACTTACGCGGTACGCAGCTGCAGACCAGCTGGTTGAACTGTGTACTGCTGCTGTGTTTCGACTCCTCCCATGACATCGAGTCTCCATGGCCTGTCCACTTGTCGGTCTCGGCATCCAGCTTGTTGCTCATTTCACTGTCGATCGAGGCCCCTTGATGACGACGGTGACGGTCCGGTCAGGCTCGCGATGCGGAGGCTTGACTGTGCCTCAGCAACCCGTCTTTACGGCCCAAACAACAATCACAAGCATACTTATCTGTAGCGGCGCGGGTCTTGCAACAGAGGACAGAGCAAACGAACGGGTACTGAACGGATAGAGGCGGGAACCGTCCGTCCGATCTCACGGGCCCATGGGATGCCGCTGCCCGGCACGATCTGAGATCCACGTTGTGCGGTGAGAGGGTCACGGCAAGGCTGTTGGTGCTGACACAAGGCGTTGGGCTCCAGATACACAACCTGTGCATTCTCGACAGCCCACACATGCTGCCGCACTGAGCTGCGAAAGATACATGCGGCGCATGCCCTGAGCTGGCAGGTTCATACTGCGTAGGTTACGATGGACTCAGAAGCCGAAATGAGGAGGGGCTGATACTGAAGGAAATGGTTGATAGCATTTTCCTTCCCCACATATCCGGTTCAGCATCTCCAATCCGGACCAATACACGGCATAGAGTGACTTCTACTCCTTGCCCTGGGGCCTCATTGGGGAAGGGAGGAAAAAAGGCAAAAGCAGGGAATCATGGGGTGACTTTCTGGCTGAGACGCAACCCTCGAACATGCTCTGATTGAAGAAGAAGAACAATGTGTACCTGCTGGGCATGTCCACGTAGCTCTCTGCAAAGAGCAGAGGAGACCGACTGACAATTGGCTTCAGGAGGGGGGCCGGAGGAAACCCCCAGTTCTTTTGCGAGGAACGCTACTCGTCACTCGACCACACCACCGCGATGCACGGTGGAAGCGAACAAATCATGAGTCTCAAAATGTTACAAGGACATGGGCAAACCAGACTGTCGGGTCGAGACCAGGATGGAATGGGCAGTGATTCGAAGTCTCGAGCCACACCCCCCTCCCCGTCTGCCTCCGACGAGTTTCCCTGAACAGCACACCCCAGTTTGGCGCCTTACCATTTGGGGCCTGAGATTCGGAGCTCACCCTCAGTCACCTCAGTCGCAGTCACAGTCCCGGTGGAAGTACCCAGGTACCTTACGCGCGCGTCTGCTTTTCCGTGATTGGCCGCGTTGCGAAGTTTAAGCGAGGATCAACCACTCATTGGACAGTGCGCCTTGGGCGGTCGATGGAGGCCGACTTCGACGGCCAACAAAGCCACTTCCAACAGACGAACACCATCACCAACATACGCCGAACGAGAAAGCCAGTTTGTCGACTTCTTCTAACCGCCATCTCACGCCCACCCACACCGGCACACACGCTTGCTTACACGCCGCCATCTTCATCACTCCCGTCATCCGTCTCCCACGTCATGCGGGTCGATGCTGCAGAACCCGCCGCCCCCCAGTTGCTATGCTGAGGGTGGTGGTGGTGTTGCTGGTGCTACTGCTGCTGATGCTTCCGCCCGGTCGTCGGATTCTGCGATCGCCCTAGATGCGGATACCGCCAATGTCAGAACCCTGCTGCCAATACGCTCAAGTCCAGCAGACAATGTGCTGGACGAATGGTTGTGCCATTCCGTGCCGCCTTTCTCGTCCCGGTCCTGCCTCGTGGTTCACGACGGTACCTGCAGATCTGTTCTATGGATAGGTGCCGACACAGAGGGCTGAGTTGACATCTGGTTCTAAGCCTGCTCAGCCTAGGTCTACGCCTCAATGAACACTTTCGGCTCTTCTCTGGCCGCCTTTGCCTCGTCTTTACTCATTGCCGGTCAATTTTACCGGTTTGACAATTGCTGTGCCCATGCAGCACTGCGGCCAGGCCCATAAGCGGCCCAAAAGTCGCCAGAAAAGTCGCCAGAATCGAGATGCGGTGCTGACAAGCGGGACGACACCACAGCGGCCCGGCCTCAGGTCAACAGACCCGTGAGACCCGAGTCCGCCCCCGGCTATCGGTGCAGCAGGCCGTTGTCTGCTCGACCAGGGAGAACCTGCCGATGAATATCAGCCTGATAGGGAAGTGAGTGCAGCCTCAGCCTGCATTCCTCTGCAATTTTAGCGCCCAAGTCGCATATTCCGTGGCCCCCATTGGCCCTCAAGACACATCACCCCGCTGCTCGCGTTTGTCACCGGTCTGCGACGCGGTTGTGAGTCTCTTTTCTCACGACCTTGGTTGGCCTCAAGCAAACACCGCCTTGCAGTCTCTTCAAAAACTGGCCTCCTGACGTTGCATTATGCACACGCAAACTCATGCAATTTGAGCGCTACCAGTCTGTCGGGCCAGAATGAGAGCCAAACGGTATTTCGGCAGAACTTCAACTGGTCCTCCTGGTTATCCCAGACGACGGTACCATGACACTCATCACAAGTCCCCCCCTCTAGACCTAGATAAGCATCTCGTCTGATCACACCTGTTGGAGGAAGCAAACCAACCATGGCTGGCGTCAAGAGCTCGTCAAAAGCACCTATCAGGAGCAGGCTTCGTGCCGCGAATTTCACCATTATCATGCTGCAAAGCACTAGCTCTCTGAATGCCCTCGCCAAGCTCGCTCACCCATGAGCTTAATGGCCCCAGCCAGATGACGAATTGGTCCGAGGGGGGCAGAGGACGCTCAGACTTTGGCGATCTTGCCGCACACCTGGTCTTCTCCGTCCGAGATTTCCAGTGGGAAATGGTCCGATGACACTCACTGTCTGCACCGTGCAACCCCGAGACTCCACTGCTCTCCGCAGTCAACGAAGTATAAGGTCCTCCCAAACATGGACTGGACTGGCAGAGGCCCCTGGTGCACTCAGAGGACATTTCGGAAGTACGAGTAGATACGCCACGAGACTTTCTTTCCCCTCCTGGGCCTTTCCATGTATCAAGCGATCCACACCCAGGTCTAGAGGCGGCCAGTCCTGCCCAGGGGCTCAGGCTTTTCATGGCTAGGAGCACGCAAATCGATGGATGTTCAGCCATCCACAGCCCTCGAGTCACAGCGAGCCATCCCTTACAGCGCAATGGTGCCAAACGATACAAACTTGACTGCTCTTTCTGGAAGAACCTGCAGCAATGACAGCCGCCGGCTAGACGGCTTCACCACACCATCCTCTTGCCTCGAGTAGGTGGTGAAAAAAGCCTCCCGCACTGGCGGACAGTTTTGTGCACACAGATACTTTTCAGAACGGCACGCCTCCTCCTCTTCGTGGGCCCTCCTGAAGTTGCCGGCCAATCGAGCGACGTTTTGGAGAAGCAAATCACCCATCTCCAGCAATGCTGGTCCCCGTAGACTGCCGTTACCCATCCCTGGCACCCACGAATCATGGGCTACACATCCAGCCGAGCCGTGATGAGAACCTGCTACTATTAGCGAGGGCATCGCATAGACTAGAGCCCTGGCCAAAAGGGGGGCGTGGTAATACTACAACGCCGCATCTTCTTCCACGCCGTGGGAGAGCTCCTTTGGCTGGACTAGCCCGAGTGGACAAAGGCGGGCGTTAGGCCTCGCTGGTTGCGTCCGTAAGGACGTTTTCCGCTTGTTCGAATCTGGAACAGTGGCAAAACGGTCCCGTGGGTGAAAGAAGTTCATTCCAACCCCCACCCAAAAGGCCAAGCTCTGTGGACGTCCAAAACGTAGATTGAGACAAGAATCCCTTGAAGAAACTCCCAGAATGTGCCACCACCTGCGTGATGGTGGCATCGGAAAAGGAGAGGGGCAAGAAAGCGATCCTAATCCTCCGGCACTTCAGCCTTTCAGGCGCCCCTTACGCACTGCAGCCATCTCTGCAGAGATTCCATTCCCGTTCCACGGGCCGGCGGCGGTAGCGTAACGGCCGTAAATCGAATTCCTTCGTTTGTTTCGAAAGCCGCCGTTGGTTGGCGTAAGAGCTTGCTACGCCTCTGTGGAGATCAATCAGCACTCTAATCTGCACAGGACTTCTGAATGGACGACCTTGGTGTAGAAGCTGAGATGCGTTCGAGGCTACGCTTGGCGAATCAGTCTCGATTCCGATCCCCTCCTAGCAGGACCGGCGATCGCCTGGCTGTTCCATCATACGACCATGTCAAGCTTTACCACCAGGGGTTGGTTCGACGGGAAGATGATGACACTGAGTGAGGCCAAAGGGAAAAAGCACCGCCCTTGTAAGGCGTATTTTACAGATCATATCGTCGTCTTAGAGCGCAGCGTTGACGTTGTTTTTCACCGGGCCGTCACAAGGAGGCCACAAAAGAGGCCCGAAATTGCGGCCAAGTGTCCTGCAAAGCCACCGGCTCGGCCGGTTCAACGGTCGTCGCGGATAACAGCGAATGAGAAAACAGCCGCATACAATTGGAGACCTCTTCAAGTTTGACACTCTGTAGACAAGCGCGGTTTGATGGACGAAAGAAGAAAAAACCGCTTCTTCTCATGAAGGGTCGGGCCAAGTAGTTGCTGTAGTAGCTGCGGAGGGACCGACAATCGAGTCGATGGCCACCCTCCCCGAGAGTAACATGTGTGTTTTGCCGCAAAACGCTGTGCCTTCCTTCTATGCACCCCAATAGGTCGGCTGCAGCTCTGACGCTCGTCAGAACTGACTTGCTTCTGTCTCTTCCTGTGTGCGTGGTCTGCTGTGATTCTACAACTTCTCCAGCTCCCAGCAAGCACTCGCAGGTACCGCCGGTCGCTTTGAAACCACAGCTTGTTTGTCTCCCTTCAGCTCGTCTGCAGGAACGAGGCACACATGATGGCATTGCCATGTACCTCTTTTTCTTACCCTATTTCTATTCTCCAAGTTCATTCGCTGCGATGCTGGTGAAAAAGCGTGGCGGAGCCCCCAGTACGGCGGAGGCTGTGAAAAAAAAAACAAGAAGGTCTCTTGCAAGGGGCACGACAACCAACCAACAACCGCGAGAAACGACCAACAGGCCCCCAACAAACCAAACCTGCTGCGGGAGAAATCCACGTTTCTGACGATGAATCGACGAAAAAATCCTACACGCCCCAAGCTTCCTCGGGCCCCTCGTCGAGGACCACGCCCACATCCACATCCCACACACAACCACCCTATCTCCTTCTCGGACTTTGATCTCTTCCACCAAGTGAACATCACAGCCCCCTCTGCTCTCCACTACGATCGAGAATAGCACGAAGAGGAAGCAGTGCCCGCAATCTAAGGTTGTTCCCGGCCGCCACTCCCGCCTTCGAGCACGCGAACCAGTCCACCTGATGTGTGTGTCTCGCCCGTTTGAACAAACCAGCAGAGCAGCTTCGGATAGCCTCACCACCCTCCCCCTCCCCCTCCCCCTCGTCGCGAACAAGACCAGCCATGCCGTGGTGTACCTGACAGACAGCTTCCTCCCAGCCCCCACGATGACTCAATAGCCAACCGTTGATCGAAGCTACTACCCCTCGACTCCTCGACTCCCCACGCATGCCTCTTTCGATCGAGAGACAGAGCCTGGGTACAGGCTCCGAACGAACGAGGCAGTGACGTCGGGCCCCCTTGGAAGCCTCACACCGCTCGAAGAAACAACATTGCCTCTCCCCCCCCGGTCCTCCGTCCTCTTCCCCGGGGAGCAGCAGACGTGCCATACACTGCCCCGTTCCGTACCCCTCGACGTGAGACCATACGTCCGTAGCCAGGGACAGATAGAGAGAGCCTCTCTGTAACTCTGCTCTACCTCCACGATCCGAAAAAAGAAGACTGAAAGTCAGCCTCGCCGGGCTGTGTACAAGCAGCTTGCCTTGCCTCGCCTCGCTTCTCCTCACCAGCTCCCACCAACCATGGCCGTCCTTTCCTCACCCCGCATGGTCTCAATCTCGCGTGACGAGAGTCTACGGGGATGAAACAAGCGCTGCGCAGTGACTCTAGACATGGGAAGCAATCCATCCCCACGAGGGGGTTGGTGGAGGAGAAGGATGGGACCTGAGATACTTCTCGAGGTTGTACACATACACATGGAGGCAAGGAGTCGGAGTTGGTTGGTGGTGATGCGAGGCCGCAGCACCAATGGGTCCAGGTCCAGCCTTCCCCGATAGATTTTGCTTTGCCCGTCCTCCGCCGGCGAGAGGTTCGTCGAGGGCCCGGCGGTGATGGAGTCAAATCTACGGCGGCCCATCACGGCGGCCGGCTAATCAGTCGCTCCCTGGCGAATAGGGATCGAGCGTACCGGTTTCTCGGAATGAGGCCAAATGAAGCTGAAGAACGAGGAGCCTCCCTCAGGACCCAATGATCGTTTGATGACGGCTTTTCCCTGTCGTTGGGCAACTCGCAAGCTCTCGACATCCATGGACCATCACATGCTTCGTACTGGTAGTAGTAGTTGTTGCTGTTGCTCTTGCCGTCGTTTGTAAACTGGAACAACTCTGAATGGATCCGGGCGCAACATTGCTTTGGAAATTTGCTCCTCAACAACTGTCACCAAGGGGGACAAATCACAGAGGCCAATTTCGCAACTGCTACGTCGGTGTGAGCAATAGAGTTCAACCCACTCTGCAAATCTCGTGATGGTGATGTCTCGGCAGTTTGGAAACCTCTCGTTGTCGAGCGAATCACGCGCCCTCGATCGCGACCCATTGTTCCTCCTCTATCAAAGGGGCCTTTGATCTGTACAAACTCCACGACCATCGTCCGTTGGATTTCCCCTCCCCCTTAGATGAGATTGTCTGCCGCGCCCTTCCGGCAACAGCCGAGTCAGCATGTCCATAGCTCGGTGTGACTAGTTGATAACTTTGGACTTACTCAGTCGGTGAGGATGCCTTTGACAGGCACCAAACACCAACGTGTCGTTGGGAAACCTGTCAGTCATGACTTGAGTCACCGCCGCGGACCTCGCGTCTCCTTCCCCTTCACCGACCCCCTCGCTCTAAATCGTCGTCACGCGGATGCGGCAAACGTCCCCCTTTGACTCACGTCGTGGGTGCGGTGTCGTTGGGTTAACCGTTGGGTGACCCAGCCATGTCTCACCCTCATCTCCCACAGAGAACACTAAGCATTTAGTCCTTTGATGGAATTGTCTAGGTAGGTTGGAACGACTTTGAATTAAACATTGTGGAATTCAATAACGCTACAGCTAACTACATCTTGTGTGCCAAATCAAGTGTGTACCCAAGGGGAAAAAAAGCCCTGCTCCCGCCGTTGCTAATGCCTCGATGGTTCCCAGAAAGAAACGAAAACGAATACACTGTGACCTCCCTGAGAGAGGACTCGAGGAAAGTAAAGAAAACGATGAAACGTACAAAACAGTGACGACCGCCCGCAGAGAAGCCGCAACCCGACGTCGACTCATCATGTCGTGGGGATCATTCGTCGACCATGCGTGATTATATTGTCACCTCCAACAGTGACATACCAAACAACGAAACCACAGACGCATGACGCCGAACTTGGGTAGAGAATGGTTTCCATTCTGGGGCACCGGCAGCAGTGGCAGGCAAATAGCGTAACAGGAAAAATACGTGCCTTTGGGCACCAATGATGTATGTTCGGGGGGGTATAATCATCGTGAAACGACGACATCGCTCACCTAGGAGTGCGGAAGGATCGCCGAGAGCTGCACACCTAGTCACTGTATCCCCGGACCCCAAGAGGGGGCCCATCGCAACGTCTGCCAAGGGGCGTTTACTCACCCCGGTTTGACAAGCTGCGAATTCAAGCCGTGTACAGCTTTGAAACATCGCCCCCAACCTGCGGGCGTTCTCCTTTTGCCCCACGAGCCTTATGATTGCCGTTCGACGAACGACGTGTGCGTATGGAATATACTGATTTCAAGTGGGGACATCCTAAGCGCCCTCGACAGGCTGCACAAAGTTATAGCTGAAGTCCAGGAGGCCGTCCAGCATCCAGTGTTGCGGATCGAAGAAGTCGTAATTCGACTCGCCGTAGCTCATGCCGCCCAGCATGTTGTTCGTTGACTGGTTTCCGAGTCCTCCAGAGGCTCCTGGGGTGAGGGCTCCATTGGAAGCGAGCATGCTGTTCGCTTGCAGTCCTTGGGTTGCCGGCATGAGAGTGCTGTCCAAATGGGTCGATGACGCCGAGGACTCGTTCGCTGAGTCTGGATTAGTAGGCTGCTTCAGGGCTATTTGGGGTGGCACGTAAGTCAGTCATCACAGTCACACCGAAGCAGAGACCTGGATGCAATGGCTAGGGCGCAAAAGGGGAGAAGGGGCTGGGGGTTTTACCATCGAGTGACCCTCTACCTTGGGCCTGATACTCTTCTCTCCATCTCCAGACAGAGTCAAAAACGAGACTCATGCTATGGCGACATCGCACCTTGAGCTGCAGTGTATCGTCAATGAGAAGCGGAGAATCATCATTATCGAAGGATTGGTTGTTGTCGAGTCGGGCTCCATTCCACATTTGCACCATAAGTTCGGCGAGGCGCCACTGAAGATCATTGTTCACGACGCTTGTCGCGCGAATGGCGTTGATGGTCTGGTGGAACAGGTTGCGCCCCCGGTCAAAGTCGATCGTCTTCGAAAAGAAGGACCGCATGAGCTTCAGGAGAGCGAAGCCGGCCGCAATCAGCATCTGCTGGATGTAGTTTGTTGCATAGAGCAGAATCTGCCCAGGTGAGTTTTGCCCAGGGGATGTGACCTTATCAACCTCTAGGATGTTGTCGAGAAAACTTGTCGTTGCTCTCCAGAGACCCATCAAGTCATCGATGTATCCAGGAGTTGTGCTAGAGTCGAAAAAGCCAGCCAATCGCAAGTGAAGAGCAGCAGCTCTCATATGCAAGTTGACGATAGGACCCAAATGCTGGGAGAGGATCGAAGCTTGCAGTTCGTTAAAGTCCTTACGGTAAACTCTCATCAACATGGCTCGATGCTCGTCCCCGGCAACTCCTCTCGGATCACTAGCATTGCTGTACATCTCTTTTGAGACCTTGTCACAAAATCTCTCGACTTGAAGTCTGGCCTCGAGTTCAGGGGTCAGTCGGAATGGTCCGTCCTCACCACGTCGAACGGCCAAGGTCCAGTCGTAGAGGGTCGAAGCAGGCTGGCCGTAGCCAGTACCTATGCTTTGAGCGACAATGTTGCAGACGGCCCAGGTCTGGACGCGGTCATGAAGCTGCTCCTTGTTGAGATCCACCGACACGCGAGAGAAGTCTTGACTGTGGTTTGGCCTGTGAAGACCAATGCCCGTCGCGACCTTCATCATGACACCACACAGGATATGCGTAGGGTCAGCGCTGGTTGTACTCGTGGGAAGGGGCCACGTGCACAGCAGGCAGAGAGCCTTGACGACGAAATAGCTGCTGGGCACATCGCCAATAGTGGACCACAAAAGCCGCGTCAGGGGGCCAGATATTGACGTTAAAAGGTGCGTATCTGCGCTGTATCTGCGGGCCGCGACCGAAATGATAGACCAGAAGAGCAGGGAGTGCTGCTGAAAGTATTGATCGGGCGACTGCGTCGGGCTCAGAAATGGTAGAAACGGATGATAATATGCGAAGAACTCGTGAAAGAGCTGGTTGACCGAGTCTTCGGTCAAACGCACGTTTTCCAGCTCGTGAGTGTATCGTGGTAAGCTGTACGATCCTCCTCTTTTCAGATGTAACAATGAGGAGACAGCTTCATCGGAGCCCATGAGGGACGGGTTCCGGGTGTGTGTGTAGACGCTCTGCGCAATGGGGGACTGGAGGTCTTCCTGGTCGTCCTCGACGGTGTAGCCCTGGTTTTGGGCGCGTGCGATGTTGCGGCGCAACCTCTCGATCTCCTTCTCCATCTCGGCATGCTTACTACGCTTTCCAATGCGCTTGAAGTTTGACTCGATCTTGCACTCGAGCTTGAGACGATTACACCTTGAGCAACTTTGGAAGGGATCTTGTACGACGTCGCATCGTAACTGTTCCAATTGGAGTCTCGTTAGCTAAGTGACTCTTTCCGCTGTTGTGATGCTGTGGGTGACTCACCTTCTGCTGGCGGCACTCGTTGCAGGCGCGCTTCACACCTGGCTGGCGCTTCTTTGAGTCAGGCTCGCCGTCGTGGTCGTCGTTCCCAGCGTTGCTACCGGGACTACTATCGAGGGCCATGCTGCTACGCTTCCGCTTGGGAGGACCGTTATTCGCATGCCTTGCGCTCACGGGGCTTGTGGGCGATACGGGCGTGGCCCCGCCGGCAGATATTATGGCCGGACCGTCCATGCAGGGCACCGGAGGGCGGAGGGTCGGTCGCGCTGAGACAAGACAAGACACAGACACAGCACAGGCGGGATCGGGGGACCCCTCCCGGGCCGGGCGTGGCGTGAGGTGCGAACGGAGGTCGCAGGAACGACTCGGCAATCGGAGATCTCTCGAATGGTGAGCTGGGCTCAAGCTCACTGGGGCGGCGGTCCGGTGTCGCGACGAGTGTGTTGAATTGTTGATGTGAGGTGGGAGCTGGTGTGGCCGAATGCGGAGGGCGGGGAAGTTTACAATTTTGACCTGAAGAGCGAGGCAAGAGATTTGCGGTGGCCCGGTGGATAAGGAAGGGACTTGGGGGCCTTGGGGGTGCGTCTGACTCCCACTCGCTGTTTCTTTTTGGCCGTTGGAAGGCTTTCTTTGGGGGCGCTGATGGAGAGCGAATGGCTGGTACGTGGTGCGTGATTGGCTGGATTGGGCTGCTGAGTCCTCGCTTCCCCGCTTGCAGCTTTCTGCAGCGGGCGGGGTCGAGAACCGGTATGGAAGCCGTTCGCACCTGTCAGCTTCCCCAAACGGCATGGTGTCCGTCGGAGGATTAGCACCCGATTCTCACCGAGATAGACTTGGGCACCTGCCACCGCTACTTGTGGCTGGAAGCCAGTGCACAGACATGTATGACACGCCCAGGAACTCGCGGGCAAAAAGGATAAGCATCGATAGCCAGAGACGTCATTACGTCCATTGAGACCGACTTCGCCCTCCGATATCGTTATCCCATCCCTCCAGATATCCACCCTGCCCGGCCTTTACCGCGTAATGCAGCTGGAGAAGAGTTCCACGACTCCGCTGGTTCCTCCTCTGGTGCCAAGCGTAAGCGCTCCATCCGTGACAGCACAGAAACCAAAAGTGGAAACTGCGGGTGTCAATTCGCATGTCCACAGTGCACTTGTCCTGTCTGGCAGCGCAATACTTGGAATTGACTGGTCGAAAAGTGCAGTTGCGGTTGGAAATAATGGGGCGAGTGACTAAGCACTCACGGATGGGCCCACACTCGCAGCCCGCCAGTAGCATTGGATGATGGAGCTATGCATCAAGGTAGCTGGAACTCTTGAGCAGACAATCCCATCAGACGAACGGCTTTGTTCAACGCTGAATCCCCTCCGAGATCTGACTCGTGGCTGCTTTTTCCCAGCTCAAACCTTCGCTAGATTCCTTCGTCAGCAATATCGACAGCCTGGGACTGCTCTGCACCACCCTCATCTCTCCTTCCCCGCCTCCCAGCCTGAGCATTGAACCTGCCATAATCCAAACATCATGTCCGAGCAAGCCGAAAAGCAGGCAGGGAAGACCCCGAGGAAAGTCGAACTTGCACTGCCACCAGTTTACCAAGGAAGCGGATCATACACGGAAGCTCGCAGAGGAACTCGTGACGTGCATTTTGCCGTCCCTGGATCTGCATCCCGACGGAAGCCAGGTGCTACTGTCGCAGGCGAGAAACGAAAACCAAAGCTAACGGCTGCAGTCGAGGTTATTCAAGTAGATACGACAGCAGTGCCTCAGCCTTTTCTTGACCCAACAGTGCTCAAAAAGTCGCAACAGTCTTAATCCGGCTTTTCATTGCCCAAAAGTGTAACCGCGCTTCCCACGTGAGGACAAGGTCACCTGCAGCCTTTCAGCATCGTACCAAGCGCAAATGGGGGCCCTTCTCTCTTGTCACTTGGTATTGATGCCACAGCATCTCGTGGGCGAATGTGGCCTTGAGGTACACGAAGCGCCGCTACCATGCCGAATCAACGCTCGATTGTTTGACTATCAAATGCATTTGCGATACGACCCGCGTATCAAGCGGTCGCAGCCTGTCAGGTTTCCATCCTTTCCATCCACAGGTCTCACTTCGCGACAGTCTCATTCAGATTCTCGCCGTGCCAGGGTCGATTTACCCTCATAATACCAAAATGCGGACATGGTTTCATGGATGCAAAATCCATGTCGTGGTGACCTTCGCCGAAAACTCGGAGGCAGCAGGGTGGTCCCGCGACTCAATCGCGCGGGCATTGTGTCCCCAAGGGCGACGACCTTCCACTGGCCCTCGGTTGCTTCCGGCTTAACTCCTAAATATTCCAAAAGGACCCACTTACAAGGAAACAAGACGCCGGTGCCAAGCAGTTGGAATTGGGACATTTGTATCGTTGCGGACGAGCATCTCGGGGAGATCGCGCCACCCATTGATAATTCAATTATCTCTGACCACTTTCAGTCGATGATTGGACGAGCAATTATTACAACCGTCGCTAGGGGCACTGCAGAGTTTCAGCTGCGCATACGCTGCAGAAATGTCGGTCCTGGACAAGGAATCTGTTTGATGGGCCCCTCCAACAGCGGCACAGCACACAGACGGATACCTACGCGGGCTTCCGGCCGGCGATGCGAACCAACTGGTCACACAAAATCGATGGGTCCACTCCGGGTCCCTGTCCGTACCTCCCCCCGATCCCACACCCGGCTGGGATGCGCCCGGGGGAGTCGCCCAACTGTGCTGAAGGATTCGGAAGCAAATTGGTAATGACGGTCCCTTTAGGAATGCGAAGTCAGAAGCACATGGCTAGGCAGTCTCAGAGTTTCTCGCCGTGCCCACTTTCCGAGTGCGGGGTTCCGTGCACTAGGCGTGGCTTCGAACTTCGGCATGTCGAAAGGGCAAGGGTCCAAAGGGCACGCAAAGCGTCCCATGTCGATCAGTGGCTAGTTCGGAGAGCTCTATAAGAATCAGGCTGAGCTCCTCGCTCATGTAGCTTTGCAAAGGACTTCTGCCACATTTGCTATCTCACTCCTTCTCAAAATCTCCGTCAACCCTCTTCCGCCTCTCCGTCGACATACCTCACAATTAAAGTTCAACCATGACGGACACAACCAATGGCTCGGGAGGCTTCACCGTCCCTTTCCTCATCGACGGAGAGAAGGTCTACCCTGAAAAGACTTTCGAAGTAGTGTCTCCCGCTACCGGCAAAGCTGTGCACAAGTGCGGAAGTGCCACCGAGAAGGATGCCATCGCAGCGGTTGACTCTGCCGCAAAGGCTTTCAAGAGCTGGCGCAAGACGACACCGAACGAGCGCAGAGACATCTTCCTGAAGGCTGCTGATATCATGGATGGCCGCAAGGAGGAGTTGTCCAAAATCATGTGCGACGAGACTGGCGCTGCCAAGGGCTGGTCTGACTTCATCCTCGGCCTCGGTATTGGCTGCTTCAGAGACGTTGCCGGACGTCTTGTGACCGTTGAGGGCACTGTCCCCGCAACTAGAGATCCAGACGTGAGCGCTATGGTTCTGAAGGAACCCTATGGTGTTGTGCTTGCTATTGCGCCTTGGTATGCCATCCTTATCGCGGCATGAGTGACGTCTCAGCTAACCCCGCTGGCAGGAATGCGCCTTATGTCTTGGGCGCAAGAGCGATCGCGTTCCCAATCGCTGCCGGAAACACCGCCGTCTTCAAAGCTTCAGAGCTTTCCCCGCGTGTAATGTACGAAATGGCCGACTGCCTTCACCAGGCCGGTCTGCCCAAGGGTGTCCTGAACGTCATTGTTCACGAGCCCGCCAACGCCGCAGTCATCACCTCGTCACTCATTGCGCACCCCGAAATCAAGAAGATCAACTTCACCGGCAGCACCAATGTCGGCCGCATCATTGCTAAGCAGGCCGGAGAGCACTTGAAGCCCGTACTGCTCGAACTCGGCGGCAAGGCCCCGGCTATCGTGTGGGAGGATGCCGACCTCGACCTCGCTGCCGGCCAATGCGCCGTTGGTTCATTCCTTCACGGAGGTCAGATCTGCATGAGCACAGAACGCATCATTGTGCACAAGAAGGTCTCCGAGCAGTTCCAGGCCAAGCTCTCCGAGTCTATCAGCAAGATTTTCTCATCAGAGGCCGACGCGCCTGTGCTCATCAATCAGCTTGCCGTCGAGAAGAACAAGAAGCTCATCAAGGACGCCGTTGGCAAAGGCGCCGCCGTCGTTGCTGGCAATGTCGAGGCAGAGGAAGTATCCAAGACGAGGATGCGTCCCATTGTCATCAAGAACGTCAACACTGAGATGGACATTTACAAGACCGAGTCCTTCGGGCCTTCGGTGTCACTTTTCGAGGTTGACACCGAGGAGGAGGCGCTGAAGATTGCCAATGACACCGAGTACGGTCTGACATCTGCCGTCTTTACCGAGAACCTGCGGACCGGACTTCGCTTTGCCAAGGAGATCGAGTCCGGTGCTGTTCACATCAATAATATGACTGTCCACGACGAGAGCGGTCTGCCCCACGGCGGAGTCAAGTCTAGCGGTTTTGGTAGATTCAACTCGATAGGTTTGGACGAGTGGGTGAGGACGAAGACGATCACCTACCGTAACTAGGTTTCTTCCACAGCGAAAATAGAATAATAATTACACTCCTAGAGTTGAAGTTTTCAAAGTCGGCGTATCATCATCTGCTCTAGCCGTATCGCCGTGAAGTTTCCACTGTGCTAGCTCATGGGTGTCAACACGTGGCTCGTCGCCTCAACGCTCCTCTTTTCTACGAAGACTATCGGTTGACTAGTTTAATCAACATTCCCGCTTTGGGTCGACACACGACGATCCTTAAGATCAACGGTTGAACCTGCATCTTTGGCTGACAAAGATCTGCGGGGGATTCTTCAGCAATTACACTATCAAAGTCAAGCTCTGGGGCATGTCACACAGCCGATCGATTGCTGCAAGCTGTACCAATCGCCACGAGATGTGTTTGGCTCTAACAAATAGATAGCCTCAAGTTGCCGAGGTTCCAAGCCGATGGCCGTTGAGGGCTCAGTGCGCGCGCTTCTCAGACAACAAGGTAAGCCAATAGTCCGCCGTTGAGTGGGTTGGACGCTTAGCTCCGAAGCTTGTTGTCTCGAGTTCCCCTTCATGCATAGTCACTTTCTGCCAATGACCTTCTAATCGAAACCAACCAAGCCATAGATTTCCTGGCTGTCGTTGAAATTGGAACTGACTGATTCGGGGCAGTTGATGCTTGACTGATACTCAGATCCAGCGCTGCATGTTCCCGGCAATGGTCCCCTAACTCCCCGACCGCAAGAGCGACTGACACAGTCGGACTGTGGATCCTAAACTCCCCTAACTCCCCTGGCATTTCGACTTGAGATCGAAACGTTGACGAGATCTTTCGAAATTCCATTTACCAAAGATGCAAAAGATTCAACGGTGAGATGTCCGTCGAAACAAGGCTTGGTGCTTGCAAGATGAGGGTGGTGACATGGGAGTTTAGGACAATGGCCGTTCCGAATACTGATAAGATAAGCGATAAATGGTCTGTGCCGCTCCCTGTGGGAATTTCGACGCTAGCGTGCTTGTGTGACGGAGCTGCAAGATCCCAGCATCACAATTTCACGAGCTTTCAGACTTTCCTGTGCCAAATGGCATGACGTCCAATTGGCGACACTTTGCGCCATGCTTCCCGCACGGGCGATTCGACCAGCTCTTCGAGTGATCCCGAGTCTGCAAAATGCATCACTGAGACCTCAACCGCTACCCAAGAGATGGTACTCCGACAAGAAGCCAGCCGCGCCCGCGGATAGCCCCGACGAGTACGACCATCGCAAGCTGGGCGTCCAGCAGGAGCTGTTCACCACGTCCGTTTACAGCCCCGGCTCCCCAATCTTCCTCCCCAACGGCACGCGAGTCTTCAACCGCCTGGTGGACTTTCTGCGACGGCAGTACACCCACTACGGCTTCGACGAGGTCATCACACCGAACATCTACAAAAAGTCCCTCTGGGAGGTGTCAGGCCACCTGCAAAACTATGCCGACGACATGTACACCGTCACCAGCCGTGCGCGCGCTCCCGAGGCTGCGGCAACGAGCTGCTGTGGTGATAGAGAGGTCCCCCAAGAGGGCAAGGGTGCTGAGAGTCGACTGGCGGAGGGCGAGGACCAAGACTATGGCCTCAAGCCCATGAACTGCCCTGGACACTGCCTCATCTTCGCCTCGAAGAACCGCAGCTACCGCGACCTTCCCATTCGTTACGCCGACTTCAGTCCTTTGCACCGGAACGAGGTCTCTGGTGCCCTCAGTGGCCTAACGCGCGTGCGACGTTTTCACCAGGACGATGGCCACATCTTCTGCCGACCGATCCAGATCAGGGAAGAGGTCTTCAAGACGCTCGACTTCATGAAGACTGTATACGGGGCACTAGGCTTGGATTATTTCGATTTCGCGCTTTCCACCAGACCGGCGGATCATTACATCGGCACCGATGCAGAATGGGAGCGCGCAGAGGCGCAGCTGCGCGATGCTCTTGAGCAGGCTGGGCTGAAGTACACGATCAAGGAGGGAGACGGCGCATTCTACGGGCCAAAGATCGATGTCATGTTGCGTGACTCTGACGGCAAGTCTCACCAGGCTGGCACCATCCAGCTCGACTTCCAACTCCCTCAAAGATTCGAGCTTGAGTATAGCACACCTGCGCCAAAACAAGAGGCCCAGGGCGTGCCATTGGAGGATGTTGACGCGGCAGAGCTGGAGCAGAACGGCTTGGTGACGCCCGTACTGATTCACCGCGCCATCTTGGGATCCGTTGAGCGTCTGATGGCGCTCCTGATCGAGGAGTACAAGGGCAAGTGGCCTTTCTGGTTGAACCCACGCCAGGTTGCAATCTTGTGCCTCAACGACACGGAGCCTGTCTTGCAATGGGCTTCGGAAGTCAAGAACGTCCTGACGGGCCACAGTCATGATAGGGCAAGGCAGCCGCATCCGACCGGCTTCGCAGTTGAAATTGATGCCAGCAAGCGGCCGCTATCGAAGAAGGTTGCAGAGGCGCAGAGCAAGCAATACAGTCTCTGCGTTGTGGTGGGCCCCAAGGACGTCGAGAGCGGAACTGTTGCCGTGAGCGACCGGGGGGCCGGCTACAAGGGAAAGGCCAACATGAGTCCCGGTGATCTGCTTGAAAAGATGAAAGAAATGGCGGCGACATACCAATAGACTCACAACTGTGTAAAAACGTGTACAACATACAACCCCTTCGAGGAGGCTGGCTTGGCATTGGGAATTAAAAGTCATGATGCTATGATGCCAATGAATTAACAGCATGAAACCCTCCTTCATTAATCATTTCCGATTATCGCGCCATGAACCTGCTCTTGCTGCTCGTCTCCATCTCCGACCTTCAATGTTGTCAAAATTTGATGCTTGGCACAATAGCGCATCATATGTCGAACGCCGCAAAACCCCGTTTGCCAGACTATGTAATCAATGCACTGTCATCGCATTAGCACACGTGAAATAACGAGAAGGGACGCTGCTTGGGCTGACAAACTGATTCAGCGCTTGAATTTCTCGTCCACCTCCACGCCGCTATTCTCGAGGCGCTCAACCATGGCCCGCCGTTCCGCGAGTTGATCGCGCATGAACTCGACGGTCCTCTTCAGAACCAATCCCTCCGAGCGCCCCTGACCCTCAAGACCCGGGACCAGTTCAGTCAACCTGTCGAAGCCCTCCCTGATCGCCTGGCGTCGCTTCTGCTCTGTTCGTAGAATGTAAGAATATGAGTTTCACGCCACGATCGCGTCCTCGCCTCTGAGTTTGCAGCTCTGAACAGGAGGTTGCGTTCTGTACGGGTTGAAATGGCAGAATTGGGGAGAGACTCCATACCAGATGCGATGTGGTTCTGCTTCTTCTCGGCCTCGGTCAGGCGAGGCTTCTCCTCAGGCTGGTCGCCATCAGCGGCTCCTGACGGAGAATTGGACTTGTTGGGAGAGGACATGACGCGCGCAGGCAGGCGATGAAAGAGACGAATCAACTAACAGCGCAAAAAGGTCTCGAATACGTTGTGCAGATTCATGGGGGATGGTGTGTCGTTGAATCCGCCCGGGAGGGACCGCGAAGGTAGTTGAGGTAGTGAGGTAGGCAGTAGTGTGTGTTTCAACGATCACATGCGTTTACGCTTTGCGCCAGCAAGAAGACCTGGGTGTCTTATGAGATCTGAGTCCCCTCCCCCCCTTGCGCATTGTCGGACTTGCAGCCCCCCTGTCAACTTAGTTCCTGCAGCACGTTTGTTTCCGCGCCAGGCAGGGCTGGCACGGCGGCAGCTGAGCGCCCCTTCGCCATTAGGTATGACGGCTGATAAGATAAGGGAAAGTGGATCTGGCGGGGTTGGCATGTCGAAGTCGTGGCCGTGGGTACAGCGTCTGGGCGGTGACGGCGTGCCTTCCAATGAGCGCCTCCGGTGTGTCATTGCCCATCCAGAATCTGGGAATCAAGAAATCCCACCCCACAATTCCGACAAACCTCCTCTCTTTCCGATAGCTGTGCTTTTCCCCCCTTGCCATTGACAAGCTTCGAGACACGGAGACATTCTCAGCTGCGACCTACCTTACCATCCAACAGTCCCTCGGCATCTTCCTGTTCCCCCCAAATCTCCGCACAGACGTCCCTCCTCCAACATGTCAGACGACGTCAAGACCTCGCTCCTCTCCGACCCCCCACCGGATTACTCCAAAGGCTCAACCGAACACGGTCTCCCAGCCGGTGCCGCCGCCCGGCCACCACCACCAGCCGGCGGTCCCGGCCCCCGCGCGCCGCTGCCACTCAACCTCCCAATCATCACTTACCTCAAATCCAAGCGCGTGGTCCTTGCCTCCGCTTCTCCGCGACGCCGCCAGCTCCTCGCGCAGGTCGGCCTCACGAACCTCGAAATCACACCCTCCACGAAGCCCGAGGACCTCGACAAGTCCGCCTACGGCCCCTATGAGTATGTCGCCGCCACCGCGCGGCAAAAGGCGCTCGACGTGTACGAGACGGCCCTGCAGACGCACCTGGCATCGATCCCCGACCCGGACGTCGTGATCGCCGCCGACACGATCATAGTCACCCGCGACGGCCGCGTCCTGGAGAAGCCCCGCAGCGAGGCTGAACACATCAAGATGCTGCGCCATCTGCGTGATACGAGATTGCACCGCGTGCTGACGGCCGTGTGCGTGATTGCCCCGAGGGAGGACGCGCGGTCGCCCGGCTACGAGATTGCGACACATACCGAGGAGACGAAGGTGTACTTTGCACAGGAAGATAACGGTCTGCCGGATGATGTCATTGATGCGTACGTCAAGACGAGAGAGGGAGCTGACAAGGCTGGTGGTTACGGTATTCAGGGCATAGGAGGATTGGTGCTTGTGGAGAAGATTGAGGGTAACTTCGATAATGTGGTTGGCCTGCCTGTAAGACAGACATTGGCACTGGCAGAGAAGGCTGTTTTCAAGCAGGATGAGGAGGAGGTGGCTGAAGAGGATGACGAATGAATGGGTGATGAGAATGAAAAGATGGCTCACGACAGGCCATGATATGAACCTACAGGCGGGCGCACGTGGGAGTAGCGGAATGATGATTTGGCAGTTAGCCAAACCTCCGCGCTCAGTTGCGTCGATGGTTTACCAGTAAACTGAACCAATCTCGCCGAGGCGGTCATCAGCTTGATGAGACTGAAGGTGCCATAAACTTTTTTTGGTGAGTACATATAGAGGAAAAATACAAAAGTTTCGGTCGGTCTTTGAAAAGCAACACGTACGAAGCCGGGAAGGATGTGCCATACTGGCCCTATGAGAAGACCTCGGCGTACGTTTCGCCGAATCAGAGCCAAAATCAGTCTCAACATGACATCAATTGGACAATAGTCTTGCATTTCAAGTTGAATCGTTGACATCTGAAGCTCTTTGATAAGTGCTGCAGGTAATTCTATGCCCAAATCTTCGACGAAAGCAGACACACTCGACTGACTGAGGCTATCTGGCAATGATACACACCAACCAAATATCATGGTTATCCAGACCTCCTGTAGGCGAGCTTTGACATAATCGTCTTAGTCTTGTTGCTACCTGGATTACAGCAGCATTGTGTAACACTCGGGCACCCCGAAATACCAATTACATATCGATGCTGCAGGCTAGCTTAAATGTTGTCCCAATGGGGTGTGGACATGCCGCATGCCCCCTAAAACATATCTATCTGTGTGTACCAAAGTCCCGTCGTGACAAGCCACATTACTTGAACATCCAGCCTACCTGGAAAGGGCTTAAATACGGGTGGTAGATCCATATGGCCGCAGTGTCATCGACCCTTCGCCCATTTCCCGGCAAGGCTTGGGTGCATTGAGGTTATTTAGACAGCTTCCACTGTTACACAAAAGCATGCACGGTTCCCCAAAGTCCCTTTCGTTCACGATATTGCCGCTTGGCGCGTGCCTCCCAGCAGGATTTTAGGGCTTTTTATTTGCCAAGACAAGACTGTATCATAGGTCTCCCAAAGATCCGCTCCTGCGGTCACCTTGGCCTACTCTTTGGCCGAAACTTCGGTGCGTAGGAGTTGCATGCCGTCACAGCCTTACCTAGAAATTCTGCGGCTCCCCAAAGTTCCTTTCTTTCAATAACTTATCAAATTGATATCTCAGGAGGAGAAACACCATGGTGACATCGCTTGCATAAGAGGTATCTGGCTCGCCGCTCCAAAGCATCATCATGCTGTTCACTTGTAAAAGTCAGTAGCTTTCAATGGTGAAATCTATTAAATGCAATCAAAGTTACATCTTATATCATCCTCCTTTATTGGTTAATTCGAAAGATGCCCTCCAATCAAAAGAGCTCCCCCGAGACATCGTCCAAGGATGCTCCCAAGACAACTGAGAACCTGACCACAGCTCAATCACCACGTATGACCCGATTCCTGGTTATTTCACCCGCTTCATGAATCTAATCAAGCGGACCAGGCTCATCAGAAATGCTCTCCGTCTGGATCAACGGGTCAAGCGAAAGCCAGACCTACGACGATCCATGGAGTCCTATGCGCGCCGAATCGAACCCTCGAGGCAACCCAAATACGAGCATATGAACTGAGTCAACTGATTGGATGAAGAACAACAAACCGACTAGAATACTTTTCAGCCTTACGTGGAGACTGAGGAGCCGTTGCTTTCTAGATTGCAGAGTAGTGAAACTTGGTTCGCTTTGTTGATTAGGTAGTTGTAGCAGTATACGTGCCAAACTGTTGAGAATCTAAATAATTCCTTGCTGGAATATTTGGCAAGATGCTCTTTTGCGTCATGGGAGATCCAAATTTGCTAGCAACTGATCATACCAGCCCTTCTACCCCGTTAACCAGTTTCAGAGAACATGGCAATACGGAAGATAAGGCTTCTAGCCTTAGCCGCCGCTATTACTGCTGCATCTTCCGGCGATCCTAGCCAATGACAAAAAGCAATGATGACGGTCTTCCTGGAGAGATCTACCTCGTAAACTTAATCTAAGTAGGATGTCACAGCGTTGATGCGTGACGAATAAGCAATGGGATGTGAATTCTTACTTCCCACTTCCTTCCCATTCCCATTCCCATTTCAATACGAATTCTCCCTAAGACCATTCGGATGTACTTGCGTCAATGACCGGGTTACTTCACGAGGATGCTAAGAAACTTGCAAACACTTACCTAGCCTCTCAGAGGCAGAAAGAACCTCAGAATTTGTTCCTAGGATATCAAGCTGACAAATTGGCTAGTCTTTTCTTGCTTGACTAGAGTTCTTCAACCACTTGAGGTCTCGCTGCTCTTCACGATTATAAGCATTCAATTCGCCCTGATCGCAGCGATCTTGACTGCTTTTAACCATGAGATATTAAAAGTATTCTACATCTACGCCGCCTTTCGTGGCCCTGAATTCCCATGTACTTCTCGATCAGACCGATCCGCGAGATCCGTCCCAGTACGTATCCCAATGACACTCCGGCGCCAACCTCGAACCTCGAAGGAGTGGCCAGCTCTCATTTCCCGAAAACTGTCCCATCACAAGTCGCATGGGCGCAGGAGAATGGTCGTATAACTTGCACAAGTCGCATTCGCACATGCATGTTGTTAGCCCAAAAGGTCCAGGGTCTGTCGGAAGACGTTTTTGACAGGTAAAAGAAGCCGCTGTCATATGCAAGATCTTATCCACTAAGGCAGGCTTCATTAAAATGTCTTCGATTCAAATTGCCGTCAAAATCCCAGCGAACCAATCAGCCGCGAAAGATTTCCTCGATCGTGATAGTATGGCCCGCTATGACCTGCTGGACCAGCCTCTCCTGCAGACATCGAACCGAACCACAACCTTTCTGGTCTCCATGTCCCTGAGGCACACGAAATCGGGAAATCAGGCAATCTCGACTTTAGCCCACGAAAGAAGAAAATATGGTAGCCTTCTCTGCGATGGACAATAAGGCGTACGAGCAAAATCGGTAGCTGAGGACGATGGCCGCATAGAATAAGGGGCAGTAGCACGCTCTGCTATTGGAAATATTATATAAAAGATGCGCAATAAACCATACTTGTTCATTCATGACTACATGATTGAAGGCAAACAATTTCAAATAAAAAGTCTGGCCCAAAGCCAATTCTGTCCGTCAACCCCTTCCTCGGAGTCATGCCTCAGCAGCCCGAGAACCGACCCGTGGCATCTGCGAACGACGCTCCCGGAAGCTGTAAAGAGCGAGGCGAAACCCAATCCAACAGTGTGTCCAAAGTCCCTATATCCATGATGATGCTATAGAGACTGACGATCTTATTGCCAGGCTCGGCGAAAATGCTCTCTGTCTGGATCCAGGGCTCGAGCGGGATTGGGCCGTATGCAGACCCTTGGAGTCCACTGATGGCTAATACAGCTCCTCGGGGCAGTCCAGACGCAAAGATATAACCGCAAACGAGATGGACTAGGAGGGAGAGAATGGGCTAACACAGCTAGACAGTGATAGAGTCTGTCGTTGTGAAGCTGAGGGGTATCAAATGCTCAAGATATCTTTACCATCATCTGGAAAATCGAATGGCCTGAACATACGTGTTTCAGCGGCGCCGAAGAGTGCCACGTCTTATTAATATTAGTGAACATCATTATCATCGCTTCTTTCGTGTAAATCAGGCTTCGCTCCAAGACGCCGTAGGTCGCTTGAGAGGATGAGCCTGTGTGTTGAACACCCATTCATCCAAGTTGATCATCTCGGGATCCGAAAAGATGAGGTAAAAGTACTTCAGGGTTTCAGCAAAGAAGAAACTCTCCATACTGTCCTCTTGTCGTGATTGCGAGTAAGTGACGTCAGCCACAACAGCGTGAGCGTCGTCGGTCGCTGTCGCTTTCTGGATGGCCTGGAACATATCCCATGCCATGTCCAGCAGATCCTCTCGTCCAGTCACTCTGTAAAGAATGAAGAGGCTTTCGATGGCCTCGGGGCGCAGATTGTAGCGGGGATTGTCGATCCTCCAGAAACCCCTAGGAGAATGACGGCTGCTCTGGGCCGCCCACTTTTGTTCATCCCATGGGCATCCTTCAATCGTGTCGCACTTGACGATCTGTGACTTCTCAGGCATGATCCCACTCTTGAAAGACCTGTAAGCCCACACACAACCCCTGGTCAGCCTATCGCCAACCTCGACGTCTTCCGGGCTCTCGAAAAGCTTGCCAGCCATGGCAAACATTCCGCCAGCAAAGCAGGAAAGGTGTTCAAGTTCGGCGATTTGGTCGATCTTCAGAAGCTTCTCGTTCACAATGGCGGTTCCAAGCAAGAGAACGTCGTCCATTCTGGGCGTCATTGGGCGGTATAAGAGTTGAGCCTTGGCCGCCTTCGCAGCGCTCCTGTACATCCTCTCATAAGCCGGGTCGAGACCACCTAGAAGAACGTGCATCTTCGGCAGATACTCGTAAAGCGAATCTCCATCTCCGCCTAGACGGAAAATGTTGTTCGGGGTCTGGAAATCGTCACGAACATTGATGAAGTTGGGCCACAGTCCTGGTAGCAATGTCTCATTCTGGATCTGGTCGAAAGCCGTCTTGATGCGTTCGATTGCGTCGTAGAACTTGTGCTCTCCCGTGATTTGAGCCAATCTTGTGAATTCCAGTGACAGACTGCCTATCGATGCAGCGCTCTGATAAGGATCTGGTAGGACCTTTCCGGCTCTGAGGTCCGCAAAGTTGAACGTATAAGGCGGGAATCGATTCGGGGTATCAAAGGCGGCGTAGAGCATGTTCGCCAGCTCAATAGCCTTGTTGAGAAGTACTGGCTCGTCGCTCAAATCGTATGCAGATAGCAGGCCTCCGAGATAGCGAATGTTCGTCTCAAGAAGGTTACATCTTGGGTCCGTAGAGTTGTTCCAATCGATAGCGCCCACATACTGAACAGCGTCATTGAAGTCGTCGTGTAGGCCCATCAGCCACAGCGTATCGAGAGAATCGACCAGTGTAGCACCCCATCCGTTATACCGATTCCTTCCTCTCAGTGATAATGGTTGCAGCTCATCGTATCCCCAGGCATGTCTCACATAAGACTGCCAACTCTTCTTGAAAGCATTCCTGACCTCATGTCGGCGAGAACTCATGAGGCCAAGGTCCCTTCTCAAGCTGTCTGAACGTTCCGCCGCAAATTCGAACTGAATTCTGGGGAGCTCTAGTGGCTCTTCTGAGGGTAAGCGTGCCATCTCAGCGTCTGGCACTGGATGCTTCTGGGGGTGTGTAGACCAATCATAGCTGCTCGCGCTGTATGGAAAACTACTGCGTGGTATCGTCGGCTCCTCGACTTCCTCCTTCAAAAAGAGAAGACTGACAAAGACGAGTATGACAAACAAGGCAAGCACCCGATATGTCGGAGGAGAATTCCGTAAATGAAATTTCGCAACCATTTTGGATGAAATAAAACGGACTTAGACGTGGAAGCGAAACAAACACGGAAACATGAAAGCTGCAAGAGACAAGAGGAAACAGGCCAGCTCGGGTGGTTTTGTAAAAGAAAGGTCAGCCCTTCTCCGAGTCTCTCGTCATCGGACAGCAGCCGCGCGAAGCCCGTGGTGCAGGTCTTTTGCCATTTGCGGCGTTTGACGTCTCGAAGCTCTGCTGCTGTGGTGTGTGTCCTCCGTGAAACACGAAGGGAGACCCATGGTTCGTTGGCGCTGACCATGTGCTGTCCGTGCTGGGGAGATCCCCCGGACATACAGGACGTGGCCGTGGATGCGCTGCCGATGACCTCGCGATTGGACGCGCTCGGCGGTGGCTTGGATGCCGCTTGGCCCAGGATCGTGGGTGGGATGGGGGATATGGGATTTGCTGAAAACATGCAGATGAGCTGAGAATTTAGATCTTCATCCAGCATGACGGAGGATCACAGATGCGGGCGGTTGCGGATGCAACGTGGGTTGCACATCACGATCCATCTGCGTGGAGAAGATACCCTTGTCCGCGATGAATCGTTCAATGGTTCGCCATGTCGGATACGTAGATGCCATTCCATCTCCTCAGGGCCCATGTACTGACATGACAACACCGCAGCTGTCATGAGTCGTCTTCTGGAAGATGGCACCAGACTGGGTTGATGGCTCGAGCCGCGATAGCGTGTCGTTTCATGGTACCTGACATGTTTCAAGGGTTGAGAGCTGACTGAACCTAGTTGACGGGCTGCACGGCACACTTACGTAGCGGCCACAAGTGGGGAGAGTGGCTGACAACGGCTCGGGGGTGCAGGATGGGCACGGTGGTCCGCTGCAGAGAGCCCCACAACACGGCCCGAGTTTGTCGGCCGAGGGACGGACAGTGAAAGCGGGAACAGCGCCACACTGACAGAGTGATGTGGCTGGAGCTTGTTTCACCGCCTAAATTTTTCAAATTTCTGCCGCATCCCACCTCCCAGAAGCGCTAACCATCGTCGGCTTCTATTCACGCCTCCCAGCAACCAGATCACGAGCGGTGGTTTTGCGTCCAAAACAAAAGAATCATGTCGTCTATGCGAAATGCCGTACAGAGGCGCTCCCACAGGGAGCGTGCTCAACCTTTGGAGCGCCAAAGATTTGGTCTCCTCGAAAAACACAAGGTGCGTTAAACTTGGCCTCACGATGCGCGCCCGTCAAAGTCCGTTACTGACTATTTTTCCGAATTGCAGGATTACTCCCTCCGTGCCAAGGACTACAACAAGAAGAAGGAGACAATCAAGCACCTGCGCCAAAAAGCCTCTGAACGCAACGAAGATGAGTTCTACTTTGGCATGCTCAGCCGCTCCGGCCCAGGCTCGCGCCTCAAGGACGGCAAGAAATGGTCTGGCACCATCGCGGGTGACCGCGGCAACAAGGCCATGGATGTGGACACGGTGCGTCTGCTCAAGACGCAGGATGTCGGCTACATCCGCACCATGCGCAACGTAATCTCCAAGGAGGTGAAGCGCCTGGAGGAGCAGATCGTGCTCATTGGCGGCATCAACGCAACCACCACGAACGACGATAGCGACGACGACGAGACGAGTTCCGCAAAACCTGGAAAGATTGTTTTTGCCGAAAGCACCGAGGAGAGGGAACAGGCTATCGATAAGGAGGCAATGGAGCTGGACGACGCTGACGAGGACGAGTTCGAGGGATTCGACGATGAAGACAACGCCGAGGAGGAGGCGCAACGCAAAAAAGAGAAGAAGCTGCAATTATTACGTTTGCAGCTCCAAAACGCGAAGAAGAAACTCAAGATCTTGGCGAAGACAGAGGATCACCTCGAAATACAGCGGGCGAAGATGGCCAAGACGGCGACCTCGGGCGGTGTGACGAAGAAGGGCAAGAAGATTATGGTTCGGACGCGGAAGAGGTGAACACGGGATGCATGTTTCAGTCAAATTTGCGGTCGGCGAACAAAAGTTTCATGGTGTATTTTTTCGTGTTCTTCATTCATCCTAATATCTGAGCGGCGTGAGAAGCCACGCTCAGAAAGTCGTCATGCGATACCCAGGCCCCGGAGTATAGATCTAGATGTACAAGAAAAGAAATTCATCGCTCCTGTCCTCGTCCAGGACGAGGTCTCAAAAACGAAGCCCAATTATTCCCAACACCATGCGGCCCCAAAGAAATACTAGAAAAAAAGGAACCCGGATCAACAAAGTGGTATCTCATTATTGCATTCAATGCAAACTCATGCTTTTTTTCCCTGTCATCATTTCGACTTCACGCCAACACACCTCGCCAACCCCTTGACGATGGCAGCAAGCGCCTTGAAGCCAATCGTCAGGAACCACACGAAGCACTTGAAGAGAGCGGACAAGACTTTGAACAGCGCCCTCAACGGCCACGGCATCCTGTCGCGCGTCTCTTTTCCGACTTGTTCCAGCTTCGCGAAGCTGCCAAGGCTGCTGTCCTGGCTCTCGACGTCGATCTCAAACTCCTCCATCTTGCCCCTGCGCGCGGCGGCCGCACGCTTCTTCTCCTCCCGCTTGCTAAGCCGGCGTTCGCCGCCAGCAGGCTCGCGCGGTGCGGGAGGAGGCTCGAAAGTCTCGACCTTTGAGTTCTTCTCGTCGCTTGCCGCAACCAGCAGCAGCGCTGTGACGGCGACGTCGACGATGAAGAAGCTCTCAATCTTGGAGGCGATGGCCGTATCAACCTCGAGAAACCCAGCGCCCGTGCCATCACGGGTCAGCTTGGCGAGGTGCTGAGGCGACTCGTGGTGCTCCAATGTGTACTCGACCCGGCTCCAGGCGGGTGAGCGCTCAATGGTGACGCAGAAGGGCGTGGCCAACGCCGGGTGGACGACAAAGTGCGAGCTGGAGTCGTCGTCCCAGACGAGCCGTGCGCACTCCGTTTCCGCGGTGACGATGGCGGTCATGTCGTCTGGCCTGTCCAGGGCCATCTTAGCCGCTGCTTGCGGATAGAGAAGGGCAACCAGGCCGTCATTCGGAGGATGCTTGCGGGATTCTTCTTCGAGAGTGGTGGTGAGGACCTCTTGCCAGTGCTTGCTCTCAGTGCCTTTGCCGTTGTCCTTGTTGCCGACGACGCCGCTGAGGATGCTACTGGCTGAAGAGCCTGCCGTTGGGCTCGGGGCCTTGTAGACCTTGTTAGGGTCGTGCCGACTGAGAGCAACGTATGCGGATGCTGATGTAGGGTCGAGCCTGAGGTTGTAGAATGGCTGAGATGTTGAGGACAAGGTGTAGACCGGAGCATCCTTTTCCTGGGATAGCTTCATGCAGTACACTCTGCCTTCAGAAGGGGAGGCTTTCCAGCCGTTGGTGACCTTCCACATGTTCTTCATTTGCTCATTTGTCGAAACGTTGGGAATGATAGGAGGTTCGATCCTCCTTCTGGGCCATCTTGGCGCTGAACCGCCACTCATCGGACTTCTCACCGGGCTTCTGTGCTGAGCCTCTTGCCCATCCTCTTCTCGTTCCGGGTACCACGTTGTCCGATTAATGACAGCTCTGGGAATATGAGTTGGACTGGTCTGAGTCGGGAAGTACTCCTGTTGATTGAGTGGCACTTCGGGGTTATACTGGGGAAAGATGGACCGCAGAGCAGCAGGCTCTTGTGATGATGACGGCTCTCCAGGCAGGGGAAGCTTTGCTATTGAGCTGCGAGAGCGATGGCTGTTGCTCCGTGCTAGTGTTTGCGCCTGAGAGAAGGCAGTGTCTGACCGAGGCGGCACTTCAGCAGTGGGAGCAGGCCTTTGGACAGGCGAAACTGCCTCTGAAGGCAGTGGCGGCAACTCGCGGTTGATTGGTGAGGCGTGCTGCTCACTGGGCTGGGGTCGACGGATTTCTTGCGGTGTTTGCGATCGCTCAACCGGCGACTGCATCCTTTGCTGCGGCGTCTGTCTTCCATGGCGGGGTGGGGTTACCGAGTCGATGGTTTCCGGAGACACAGCCCGAGTCCGCGAGCGCTCGCGAGACTCTGATGTTCGAGTCCGAGATGCCGGTCTCCGTACCGTTGGGGGCTTGGTGTTGGGGTTCGGGAAGAGAGAGTACCCTCCAGAGGGTGGCTGAGCCGACATGATGGGCTGTGTTGCTTCTCGAATCGAACGTTGGGATTCCCCTTTGGTTAATGCTTTCCAGGCTCTTCACAAGTAAAGGGGGGATGCCACAATGGAATGAATAATAGGTAGTCCAACTGCTACCGATGCATGGTCCCAACAAGCCGGCAACTGAGAACAAACAGAACGTCGGTTTGTTATTGCGGCACTGGTCAAGATAACCAGATGAAAGGGGAAAAAGTCATGTCAACATACGATTGCCAACAGAACCACGAGAGTATATACTCTGCTGGCATTAAAGCGCCGGCACTACGGAGCATACTGGATTCAACTACGGCAGGTCGCCCACGGCAGACCTGGTAAGCGCTGGCTTGTCTGACGGGCCGCGGTGAGTGGTGAGAGCCAAGAAGATGGAGGGGATGGGCAGGAGGGTGGTCGAGTTGCCAGACGAAAATAGATTGCGAGATGCGGGCTGGGCCAATCAACCGGGCCATCACACTGCGTCCTAGCCGCCGAGACCAGGGGGTTGAGAGACAGGCGCGCGGGGTTGGTTGAACGCGAGCATTGTGCGATTGGTCAAGACCCCAAAATTGGTGCAACTTCTTCGACTCTGACCGCCTTGGCTAGTGAGATGCCGACCTGCACATCCCTTGGGCGCCGATGTGAAAATGCGACGCAGGAACGAAATGTGGCCGGCTGATTGAGCACCTCGCCTGGGTCTGGCTGCGTCTCTGCGCAGGGCCAGGCCAAATGCGGTCGGCATGCAGGTCTCCGTTCCAGGTAGCTTCGAAAAAGCAAAATCGGGCCATAATCCCTTGGAAAAGGCTCAATATCTAGTGTCAAGAGATCGAGAGTCTCCCGATGTAGAAAGCTTCATGTTTCGGCGCTGCTTCTAGTTAAGTCGCAAGATCAAGTCCGTTGCAAGTCTGAGGTGCTGTCGACAGAACTTGAGTACAAAGAATGCCTGGCCAACGACCCCATCTGCGGACTGAGGGTAAAATCAATAGTCCGGTGCAAATGAGGACCATCTTCGACCAAAATATGTATTGACCGGTAGTATCAGCCGGCGTCGGTGCGGCCTTCGGGTTAGAGTCCCGTTGACCGGAACCCCCAGTCTCGGCCGAACGCTCGCCAGACCGGGCACCCCCGGGAACAACTCCCGAGGTCGGCGTTGTTGGAGCCAAAGGTGGAGACCGGACCGCCGCTAAGTTGAGGATCGCGTTGGCTTCAGTAATACCTTTGACTCAACGACGATTGGATAAAACCCATATATTGGGTCAAGTCCATGGAGGTTTCATGCTATTTGAGCCTAGACACAGCAACATCGAGATTATATTACCGGAATCATGTCGCAGATCGTAGTCATCGGGTAATCACCCCACACAGCCCCTCCTGTCAGTGTGCAGCAGCTAACATGATCCAGCGCCGGCGTGATCGGACTGAGCACCGCCGTAAGACTCCAGCAAGAAGGAAACCAGGTCACGATTGTAGCCAAGGACTTTCCGAGCCCATTCGAGACCATTGATGCCAAGGCTTCAATCAACTACACATCGCAATGGGGCGGGGCGCACAATCGATGGGTGATACCGGCTAACAAGATGGAGGAGCGTGATCACGCCATGGCTCTGAGAACATTCCGACACATGGAGTCGCTCTTCAAAAGCAATCCCGAGGCTGGCATCACGTTCATGCCTGGTATCGAGTACCTCGAGGATCCTCCAGAGCAATATAAGGCGCTCACGGAGGAGAAAGCCAAAAGCCTTGGTTTGGTCGAGTTCAGGCGTCTGAGTCCCAGCGAGTTTCCCGATAACAAGGTGAAGTGGGGTTGCGAGTATAAGACATGGTGTGTCAACCCCATGATTTACTGCTCATTCCTCTTGCGTAAGTTCGCATGGAACGGAGGCAAGGTGATTCGCAAAGAGCTCAGCGACCCTCTTGAGGTCTTTGGTATCAAGGAGCTGTCAGACGCACGGACAGTCGTCAACTGCTCTGGCTTCGGATTTGGTGACAAGAACTCGTTCATCACCAGAGGTCTGTGATCCCTTGACTTCTCCGCAGAGCGAGTCTTCTAAAACATTTCCAGGGCAAACTTGTGCAGTGGCCAACTTCAGCCCGGCAACAGTGACGCGACAGAATGCGGATGGATCTTGGACGTTTTGTGTGCCTAGGAACTTTGACGGCGGTACCATCGTTGGAGGCACCAAGGAGCCAGACAATTGGGACGTTGAGCCATCGCTAGAATTGCGGGAACAGATCCTGAAGACCTTTGCTGCCACCTACCCTGCCATTCTGGGTGACAGCGGCGAATATCGCGTTCTCAAAGACGTTGTTGGCCGTCGACCTACGCGCAGAGGAGGCTTGAGACTTGAGCGAGAGGATGTAAGTGATGGCCGGACCATCATCCACGCATATGGGCTTGGTGGAAGAGGATTCGAGTTGTCCTGGGGCATGGCCGAGGCCGCCCTCGGGTTGCTTCAACATCAAAAACCCAGAGCGCGTCTGTAGGAGCGCAATTGAATATGTCGCGATTGTGATTGGCAGTTTGTTGTTGGCTGGGATGCCAACCTAAAATGTCCCGTCGATAAGGTGATCATGCTGTGGACCCTGGCACCATAGTAGAGATTGTTGCGACATCGGCCACAATCATCGGCGACAAATTTTGAGAATAGACTGGTTCGGACGACCGTTTGGTGGCTGCAGGCTCGGTACCTGCATGACATGCCGATTGGCATGAGCGGACATGCTTGATTTGGCGGATAAATCACCGGCAGCAGCTGGGAAAAAAGATTTTTTTTTTTTTGGTTGACGGGATGGAAGGAGCTGAGGCCAGGGCAAAAACTTTGAGTCACTGCCATCTCATTGTAAGGTACCCCGCGCTCCGAAGGCGGTGTACGAACCCCTACTGTAACTCGGCCCTGTAGGAGTCAGAGGTGGGATGTTTTACCTTGCCATCCGTAGACTCATAACTACCCCACCATCATCATACTTCAAGCTCCTCTCCCCAACACCTTCCTCGACGTCGCGATATTTGCCCTCGACACATAAAATTGCGCAATTGAGTCAATCCAGGTCAATTCTTTTCTCTGCGAAGACTGCGACAATGTCTGCCCCTATCATCCACCTTCGCGCCGAGACCAAGGTTTGTCTACTCTTGTCGCAATTGCTTTGGGCTGCCCCTCGAAGTGACCTCGAGAGTGTAATTGCTAACGACTCTTAAGTGGTTGGAGCACCGCAGTGCCCTCACCCCGAGCACGACCCGAGCCCTCATCAAGGCTGGATACGAGATTCACGTCGAGAAGAACCCCCAGCAGAAGGAGTACCAAAGGTTCTTCCGCGATGAGGAGTTCGAGGAGGCTGGCGCTAAGCTTGTCGAGACCGGCTCATGGAAGGATGTCCCGACTGCCTCCTCCCCTGACGGCGGAAGATACTTCGTTCTGGGATTGAAGGAGATTGAGGAGGGAACGAGCCCTCTTGGCCACACCTACATTCACTTCCAAGTATGCAGCCCTGGATTTTGAACTTTTGAATCGCGCTAACTGGTGATAGCATTGCTACAAGCAGTACGATACCGTCAGCACTGAATAAAGCTCCCGTGTCTCTGTGACTGACAATGTATTAGGCAAGGTGGCTGGGCTGAGGCCCTGTCCCGTTACCCTCGCGGAAACGGCACACTCCTCGACTTGGAATTCTTGGCCGATGACTCCGGTCGCCGGGTGGCAGCTTTTGGCTGTGAGTAATTCTCAGCTGCTGAATATTTCCTTACTATATCACAGTCCTAACTGTATAATTAGTCCACGCTGGTTTCGCAGGTGCCGCGCTTGCGATCTCAAACTGGGCCTGGCAGCTCACTCACCCTGGCGAGCCCTACCCCAGCGTCGAGAGCTACCCCAACGAGGATGCTCTGATCGCAGACGTGAAGAAGGCGCTGGCTGAGGGTGTTGCCAAGGCAGGCTACACCCCGCGTGTCATGGTCATCGGAGCCCTTGGCCGTTGCGGACGTGGCGCAGTTGCCATGGCCGAGAAGGCTGGTATCGCAGATATCTTGAAGTGGGATATCCAGGAGACAACCGCTCCTGAGCGCAAGGGAAAGACCTTCCCGGAGATTGTTGAGTCTGACATCTTCGTCAACTGCATCTACCTCAACCAGCCCGTTGGCCACTTCGTCAACCACGAGTCTCTGAAGGCTCCTGGTCGCAAGCTGAGCGTTGTTTGCGACGTTAGGTTTGTTCACGACTCCTTCTATCCTCATGACCGCATGCTAACCGTTTTGGCGCAGTGCTGATACCACCAACCCCCACAACCCTAGTAAGTCGCAATCTCGTGAGCCACTCTCAGCTCGTACTAAGTGAAATTTTTTAGTCCCCATCTACACCGTCGCCACTACGTTCGACAAGCCTACGGTCCCCGTTGAGGGCTACGACAACCCGCCCCTGAGCGTCATCAGCATCGACCACCTGCCTAGTCTGCTGCCCCGTGAGGCTTCCGAAGCCTTCAGCAATGACCTGCTGCCTACTCTCCTGGAACTCAAGAACTGGCGCTCCAACCCGGTCTGGGTCCGCGCTACCAAGCTCTTCGAGGAGAAGGTTGCCACTCTTCCCGCCGAGTCCCTGGAGAACAAGGCCTAGTGGGCTCCGATCAAGTCGTATCTGTGTTTCTGAAATGGACTCTGGCGTTAATAGGGAGGAATCTTACGATTGCAAGGGCACAAAAGAGTCAACAAGACCTATGGGATTTGAAAGCTACATAGAAAAAAGATTAGACTGGGAATGCGGATGTCACTGAATAGAAAAGTTGCAGGTCTTCTCAGAAGAAGACTTTGGCAAATGTTCGATGATCATGACCGCCGTCCTTCGGCTTCGGCCCCCTTTTTGGTGATTTGTAGTCTACATGGTGTTGATATATTTATACACGCCGAAATGTCTGCGCCGTTAGAGCAGGGTGTCCCAAGCCACGAGTCCGGAACGCCCAACATATATGCATCTGAACTCTCTTCGGCCGGCCCCACGCCGACCACTTTTTCCAATACCCTTATCCTCTCGGGCTTACGATGCACTCATCCTCTCCCGCTCGTCCTCGTCTTCCTCTTCTTCCTCACCTCTTCGCAGCAGCAGCCGCCGCCGCCGCCTGCTCTTCCTCATACCGCTTCCGGTCCCGGGCAGCATACCCGCCAACCCTCTCGGCCATTCTCATCTTCTCCTCCTCCTTCCTCCTCGTCTCGGCATCCTTCTCGGGCAGACCCCACCACTCGCGGATGAAGTCCTCCTGCTGTGACTTCTTGACGGCCTTGCGCTCGCGCTCGCGCTGCCTCTCGAGTCTCTTGGCGAACCACTCCTCGCGCGCGGCGTCGTGGTTCTGTGGCGTGGCGTGCGCCTTCATGCACCCATTCATCGCGCGCAGCTGGTCGCTGCAGACGAAGGACACGGTGAATGTCCTGTTGAGAGCGCAATCTGCGAATGCTGTTTGCGGGCACAAGGTGTTAGCTAGCCTTCTCTACTGTATCGCTAGAAGTGACTGGCCCAGGTGTTCCCGCTGTAGTTCCCCCGCCTAGGTAGGCTGACGTGGGAACGAGGGGTTGGTGGAGGAGACGGGGGAAACGTTACCCTTGATTTCGGGCGCACAGGCGCTGCGTACACGCTGGTGGTAGATATCTCTGATCTGCGCCTCCTGGGATGCCGATAAGGGGAGCGGGTTGCGCGAGGGCATCGGCAGGCCCTCGCCGGCGCCGCCGGTCGGATTCGGAGCCGCCATCGCGGCCATCAACGAATGTCCCGGGGGAAGATCTGCGTTCGACACCCACTGGGGGTCCTGCTTTTTGAATCGGTTGCTCGGAAACGACACCGCAGGTCGTGCTTGTGCGTGTTCGCCCTTCGATCGGTTGCCGTTTCTCTCGTCGTTGGCGGGCGATTGGGTTTGCGCGGGTGGTTCGATAGTGGCCCGTCGTCGAAGGTGGGTAAATCCAGAGCGACAGAGCTCTCGGATGGAAGTGTCCGTGCATTCGGACGGAGCTTGCTAATTGAGACTTTTTGCCGCCGGAGGAGCCTCACCGCCTTCCCTTCCCACACGGCTGCGAAGAACTACAAGCAACAAGAAGAAAAGAGATAGTATATTGACGACGATATTAGTTTCTCGAATTTTGTTGCGTAATGCCGTGTTTCTTTTGTTATTGGGTTTATACCGCACCTTGAAGTGGAACTCTTCTCAAAAAGTGCAACAAGAGACAATAAGGTAAAATGGAATCGCGGAGTTTTTGCTTTTATTTCTTTTTTGTCGAAGAGCACTACGTAGCTAAGACTGCCTGGTAATTGACGCTGGGACTCAAATGTCCTTCTTTTCTTCATCAACATCGCTATCGAGGGCCCGGTGTGATGACTCGGGGGTTTCCTTGTTGTCCTTGCCCTTCTTCTTCATGGAAAACTTGCTGCTCCAGCCCGTCATTCTGCTTTCCTTCGACTCCTTGGACTTGGACGGGCCAAAGGAGGGGCTGCCGGAGACGCTTTCATAGCTGCGACCGAGCAGACCCTCCTCACCGTAATCGTCAATGTCGCCGAAGCTAGATCTCTCCGCTGACATGTTCTTGTCCGAGTTCGTGGTGCTTCCGGGGCCCTTCTTAAAGAGCCCGGATTCCTTACTCAGCCGAGAAGACAGACTAAACTTGCTAGAGCTTCCTTTCCTAAAGAGCTTGCGGACAACATTTTCCTGATCTTTGGCGATGGAGTTGGGGTCAGAAAGCGTGCTGGATAACGCTCGATCCAAGGTCAAAGACTCTCGAGATTCAGAGACCGACGTTTGCGTGTGGATGGAGAAGGCATCGCGAGACTTTCTGGACTCATTCGGAGAAGAATCGTAACCTTGGGGCAAGTCGAGGCTGGGAGCGGAAGCATCTCTGCCCTTTGCTTTTTCCTTCGTGTCCTTGCCCTTGTCCTTGGACTTATCCTTGGATTTGGGTTTGTCCTTGTCTTTGCTCGGGTCGCCGTCCTTCTCCTTCCAACCGAACAAACCTCCGATAAAAGTCGGTGCTGCAGGATTGAGACGCCCACTCAAAGTTCTAGCGTCTGCAGTCAATTTGTTGCCTGGTGGTCTGCTTCCGATGACACCGACTTGACTGGGGTCTTTCAGCACCTCGTCGCGGAGAATCTCATCTTGTTCTGACGCCAAGGTTGTCTTCAAAGCCGCAGGGGAGCCGTGGATCGAAGGTCGCCTAGACGGGTTCCGAGAAGTCCACATACTATTGTCTGTCCAGAAGCGACTCTTGTCTCCCGGGTGACCCCAGATAGAGGGTCGGCTATCTGTGGATGGGCGTGGCATATCTGCCGATGCCATGGAAGCAGGTCTCGGGCTGCTTGGATCGCGATCCGCAAAGACACCTCCAAAAGGCACGAGACGCCTAGCTGACGATAGCATACCTTTGGGTACGAGCGATGATGTGCTTCCTTCAAGAGTCTCTGGTCCAGCAGAATTCCGATTCTGCGTGTACGATGAGAAACTAGTCCGGCGTCTGTTTGATGGCTCTGAATCGTCGGTTTGCCGTGGGAAAGATTGGCTTTGACCATGCTTCAGACTACCAAGAAGTGGGCCGCCTTCCTCGGCACTCTTCCCGCCTCTGTTACGTTGGAAAGACGCGAACAGGTTTCCAAGCCGGTGCCCCGACGGCGACGGCTGTGCGCCCGAAGAAGCAGCCACATCTTTAAGGGATGCGTGGTCGGCGATATCTGAGGACAAAGGAGGGAAGTTCTGCTGGTGGGATGACCCCGGAGGACTAGAATGTGCACTTTTGGAATTGCCGGACGGCGCTGGCGAATGAGCATCGTTGTGCTGATCTGGCGCGAAAGGACTCCTTCGAGAAAACGAGTTGGGGCTATGAGGCTCATCATCGAAGTCGTCGCCTAAAATTCCGGATGGCAGCAGCATCTGGGCTGTGGGGCTCAACGGAGCGCCCGCAGTGAGGGCTCGCATGTCTGCTTCAAGAAACTGTTCCGTTGGTAATCCCTCGTTGGCCTGCATGTCTCCGAACTGACCGTACCCCGAACGACTCCCGAAACCGCTTGGAGGGCCATACGGAGAATCCGAAGCGGAGTAAAGTCCAGTCGGAGACGGAACGGCCGCGTTCGACATTGAATTTCCGGTTCGGCTTCTTCGCTTGATCTGTACCGGTACGTTCTGTTCAAAGTCGACGCCGGAGGAATTCGCTTGGTTGAAGAAATTGATGCCTTGCTGAGTTGCAGCATACATTTGAGCGTTTAGCATATGCAAGTGCCCGTCGAGTTGCTGAGCTTTCCTGTTCTCCATGATAAGCTGACTCTGGAGCTCTCTCCGCTTGGTCTCGAAGTCCCTTTTCATCTTCCGGTCGTCTTCTCGCCAGGTATCGTCTTCTTCTCCACCGGGAAGTTTCTTGCGTTCGTCTTCGAGTTCCTTCAGTTGTTGCCTCTTTTCTTTGTACTCGGCCTCAAGCTGATCAAACTCCTCTTGGAGAGCCGCGTTCTCTTCGATCAGAGTTTTCACTTTGAGATCGCGGTCTTTCTCCAGGTTTTCCTTTTCGGCAGCAAAACCCTCGCGCGTCTTGCGCATGTTCTCGATATCGGTAGTCCACTTATCGATGTTGTCGCGGACCTTCTTGAGCTTATCTTGCTTCTCCTTGAGTTGATTCTCCTTCTTCGCCTTGTCCTTGCTGGCTTGGCGCATTTGTTCGTAACTAGCCTTGACCTTCTGCTTGAGCTGTGCGGTGGCATCATCCTTCTCCTTTTGTACTCTCTTCTTCTCATCCCTCTCTTTTTTGAGACGCTGTTCAAGTTGCCTGAACTCGGTCTCCTCGGTCGTGTGCAGTGCAGCCGTATCGTCAATCTCCTTCCGTTGCTTTTCGAGAGTGTCGGCCAAATCCTTCAGTGACGCCTCGGGATGGTCGCCCGACAGATCTTTGATAGTTGGCTGTTCCTGGCTCGCTATAGATGGGGAGTGTCGTCGGTTGACGGTGTTGCGTCTCTGGCCGGCACTGGTTGCGGGTTCCCGTGCGGTGGCCGATCCGGGTTCGAGGGAGGGCGCCGCCTCGATGGTAGGAACCTGACTGCGTCCGCCATTCTCTTCAGTGCACTGGGAATGACTGGATCGGGGTTCTTGGTCCTGAAAGCTGTCGGGCAAACGGGAGTTTCCTAGCTCTGGCCGTCCATCGGATCGATATGTGCGTAATCGTATGACTTGGCTCCCGGCTTGGAAGTTATTCGGACCGACCGCGATGACGCGAATGTTGTAGCAATGATTGGGCCTGAGGCCGGTTACAGTAATCGCCGTTTCCTCAGATCTCGATTCGCCAACTGCAGCACTTTGTCAGAACCCCACAACACAGCGCACGACAGGCCTCGTTGGCTGGACTAACCATTGACACCATTGACCTGTATCAGAAACTTTTGTACAGGCCGGTTGTGAGAGGGGCGCGTCCAGTTGAGGGTAGCGGCGTCGTTCTTAATACCGGCCAGGGATACATCGGGGGCTTCGGGAACGTCGACTCCAAGAATGCTAATCAAGTCGGTGGTGGGCTTCCAGAGGGTCTGCCAGGCACGGTGAAGCAGCCTAGACGGGGACGTGTCAGTCGCATGGGCGCAAGGAAGACAGGCGGCAGGGAGGTGGCAGTAGGATCGCATGTGCAAGGCAGGGCGGAGCAACTTACCATATGACTGCGGCGAGTGTCACCAACATGCTGGCATGTCGAAGAAGCAACTCATCTAGACTCCAGTACCGGATGCTCTCGCGGGTGTAGTGGACGGACCAGGCAAGGCAGAGGGAGGCGTAGAGGGGGGCGACGAGATAGAATACGGCGGCTGAGGCGGCGTAGAGTAAGGCTTTGTAGAAGCGGCCCTGAGGTCGTTTAAGCCACCAAGCGATGAGGAAGCTGACGAAGAGGATTTTCACGAACAGGGTCCATAACATCGCCGCGTCGAGCCGGTAAGGAAAAGGAAAAGAAACAGGAGCCTAACCAGAACCAAAACCAGAAAAAAGGAGCGGAGGTACGAAAGAAAAAGCGAAGGATGAGACCGTTCGCCTGTCCTCTCTCGCTGGGGGGGAAATTCTGGGTGGGAGGGCGGTAACAGAGATCGGTCAAGAAGCGAATGGGAGAGGATGGAAGAAAATCTCGGCAGTTGGAGCGCAGTCTGCGGCGGCGACGTCGACCACGAGCCAAGCCAAACGGGACCCAACCCGATCCAGGGCGGGCGGGCAGGCTCAGGTCTGGCTCTGACAACCTCCACTACATGGGAGGACTGGAGCGCTAACCAGCGACACCACTCTCCCACTGTACAGGTACAGGGTGTACTGTGTTGCACCACCTCACCTAGAGGGTTCCCGTCAACCAATGTCCTTGCACCGTGTATCGCGGCAAGGGGCCTGCACAGTGCGGATGCAGGCGATCAGGACATGCCCCTACACGCATATTCGTGCCTACTTTACCACTGGCGACGGATGCCGGCCGGGCAATTTGGGGCTGAAAGGATGGAAACGGGGAGGGCTTAATGATGGAGGGGCGGTAAGGCAGGGCAGGCCTGCAGAGGAGGCAGCACTCGAGAATGAGGCACGAGAGTCACTTCCCGGGTAGGTAGTCCTATCATATGTAGGCAGCCGTAAAGCAAGAATGGTGGAAATGAGAGCAGGTAAGGTAGACAGACTGAGGAGGGGTTCAGTCGCTATTATGTCTTTTTTCCTTTCTTTTCTCGAATTAAACTCATCTTGTCTTTCCGTATATCAAAGCCTAATTTCAAGCGGGCGGGCAGAATAACCACCTTGCGGTCTTTGGCCCTGATCACGCATACGCGCAGGGCTGGTAGCATGCCGTCATTCTGAGATTCCAGAAAACATGAGGGGTAGTAGGTCTGCTTGATGCTTCTCCGTGGTATCTTTCCAGATAATTGATGGAATGAAGCTCTCATGACTGACTGCCTTACCGAGAAGAAAGCTCCTCAGGTTTAAAGCACGGTTCTTTTCGCCTGTGCTGAATCACCGCTAAGTCACGTCTTGGTTTCCTTTGGGACTGAGAGCTCTTGACTCGGTTTCATCTCCTCCGATGAAGTTTTGTCCTCTAGCAAGTTGCGTATCCAAGATAGGTGTTCGACGAGTGGGTTAAACTAAAGAACATCCACCTGTTAGTTGAAGTCTTCGGTTTGCCAAACCAGGCTTTCGGCGCTACTTGCTGTTCAACAGTCTTGCACGATGGCGCCTTTAGCTGTCTACCTATCTGCGCCTACCAACCTTACTTTCTGACAGCTTGCTCTTCACCTAGCGGCGCCTCCCGCCAAGTTTCTGCCACTCAAAGTCGCACAGCCCCGACTCCCGCAACCAATGTGGCTGCCGAATGATGATGATCATCACGTCTTACCAAGTTTCTTACGTGAGCTAAGGATGCGCTTCCGTGCTGCAGCGTTCCAGCTCGAGTCTCCTCGTCCTCGTATCCGGACCTGTACGCAGCAAATGCGTTGCCTCAGCCACTTTACCCTCTACGTAGGGTGCAGGCCCTGAATCGCCCTTCCCGGGAGCATTTCGCCATGTGCTGATGTGGCTGGCTCCTGAGCATCCCCTGAAAACGAACTGGAGTGAGGGGCTCGCAGCTGAAAGCGACCTATCATGCCCTGAAGGCGTCTCGCTGCCCTGGAATGAGGGGCTCCATCCCATCTGAAAGCGACTGAGCCAATTGATCTGACCTGACAACTAGCGGGGACCTGGACAACGACCACCCAGCTTGCCCCCCCTTTACGGCACTATATTTGGACCATGGAGGGGTCTTTGGCGGGGACTACAAGTAAGGTAAGCTACCTCCTGTCGACCTCATTTGTTTACTTGGTCTCTTCCGCCCTTTCGTCTTCTCCTGCCTTACTGCTTCAGCCTTCAACCTTCATTCTTCTGTAATCATCACAACAGACTGCTTTCTGATCATCAGCAGCCCCAACTGACGTGACTGATAGCTTCCCCCACCGAGATACCCACACCACACCCACCACCCAACATGGAGGCCATCAAGTCTGCTCTCAACATCGGCTCCAACAAGCCTGCTGCCACCGAGCCTTCTGCCGAGCAGCTCTCTCAGCTCAAGGAGAAGTACGCCAAGGCTGGCCAGGACCAGGTCTTCACCTTCTACGACGACCTCCCCTCCTCCGAGAAGGCTGCCCTCTACCAGCAGCTGTCCGGCTTCGACCCTGAGCACATCAACAAGATCACCGACCGCGCCCTTAACCCTCCCAAGACCGACGATGCCTCCACTCAGTCCGGTCTCGAGCCCCTGCCCGAGTCCGCCACCGCCAGTATCCTCGACTCGAAGCCCGAAGATATTGAGAGCTGGTACCAGTCAGGTCTCGACCTGATCGGCCAGAACAAGGTGGCTGTTGTGTTGATGGCAGGCGGTCAGGGCACCAGACTCGGAAGCTCTGCGCCTAAGGGCTGCTACGACATTGGTCTTCCCAGCAAGAAGTCTCTCTTCCAGATCCAGGCTGAGCGTATTCGCAAGGTCCAGGAGCTCGCGGCCAAGAAGGCCGGCACCAGCAAGGCCGTCGTCCCGTGGTACGTCATGACCTCCGGCCCCACTCGCGGCCCCACGGAGAAGTACTTCCAGGAGAACAACTACTTCGGCCTGGACAAGTCCAACGTCTTCATCTTCGAGCAGGGCGTGCTGCCTTGCATTTCGAACGATGGCAAGATTCTTCTCGAGTCTAAGGGCAAGGTCGCAGTTGCCCCTGATGGCAACGGAGGTATCTACCAGGCGCTCGTCGTCTCGGACGTGATGGGCGACATGCGCAAGAGGGGCATCGAGCACATCCACGCCTACTGCGTCGACAACTGCCTCGTCAAGGTTGCCGACCCTGTCTTCATTGGCTTCTCTGCCTCCAAGGACGTCGACATCACTACCAAGGTTGTCCGCAAGCGCAACGCTACCGAGTCGGTCGGTTTGATTCTGCTCAAGAACGGCAAGCCCGACGTTGTCGAGTACTCCGAAATTGACAAGGAGACTGCCGAGGCCCAGGACTCCAAGCAGCCCGGCGTCCTCAAGTTCCGTGCCGCCAACATTGTCAACCACTACTACTCGTTCCGCTTCCTCGAGAGCATTCCCCAGTGGGCCCACAAGCTGCCTCACCACATTGCCCGCAAGAAGATTCCCTACGCCGACCTCAAGTCTGGCGAGACTGTCAAGCCCGAGAAGCCCAACGGTATCAAGCTGGAGCAGTTCGTCTTCGACGTCTTCCCCATGTTGGACCTGAGCAAGTTCGCTTCCATGGAGGTGAAGCGCGAGGACGAGTTCTCGCCCCTCAAGAACGCCCGCGGCACCGGCGAGGACGACCCCGATACCAGCAAGCGCGATATCATGCTTCAAGGCAAGCGCTGGATCGAGGCCGCTGGCGGCATCGTCACTGGCGAGAGCACCGAGGACGGTGTTGAGGTCTCGCCTCTCTTCAGCTACGGCGGCGAGGGTCTGGAGAAGTTCAGCGGCAAGGAGGTCAAGGCTCCCGCCGTGTTGGAGGTTGAGTAAGTGTATGACTTAATGATACGGGATGATGGGCGTTCGACAGGATGGATAATTTTTGAAACAACCTTGGGTTGACGGATTAGTTGCTGGATAGCAAGTCACCATTTCTCGAGATTCGAGTATGGAATATGAAAAAGTTCTGGTTCACTGCATCTATTCTGGCGAAGGTATTAACTTGCAAGTCTTTTTTTCGCGAATGTTCGGACGAATTTGAGCGTCTTCTGCTCACGTCTATTAGTTCCTGGCGTAATTCTGCGATGGGAGGATTGTCCTCCAGCGAAGGCAAGTAACCATAAACAACAGACTAAGATCTCCAAGCACAGTCACGGCAGCCCTATTTCCTTACGTGCACACTTTATGCAGCTCGGAGGCGTGGCATCTGCACATTGGAAAATTGATTTTGTCGTCTGAGCCGCCGCTGCCAAGCTTTGGGATGCCAGATCTTTGGGCCAGTTCATGAGATCCAAAGGAAGGGGTATGCTTGGCTACAACCGCACACTGTGTGTGTGTGTGTGTGTGTGTGCAAATAACCAGCCGGGGATTGGACGTCCCCCAAAACAGCCTCCTTTATTTTTATTTACCGTCTTCCGTCCCTGAACCCTTCCCCTCCTTTCGAGGAGAAATTTTTATGGGGATGAGAAAGCGAGCGTGTGTCTGGTATTTACCACATGGATCGTGATTCATGCGCCCACATGTGCAGGTGACCTCGTTCTCTCGGCAGTGTTCTTGTCCCTTTTTGCCTGCCCCTCTTGTCTCTTTTTCCCGAGGTAGCAGCGCCAGTTTCGTCAGTGATGGCGGTGTGTAAGACGATGAGGGATGAATGACGAAGGATGGAGCGTGTCAGAGACACGGGAACGGCAACGAGATGCCTAGCTTTTTGAGTTTGGGTGTCAGAGGGAATGACAGCATGGTTCGTGTGCGGGGGAAATACTATCGAACTCAGGGCGGCGTGGTGGAAGAGGCGGGACGACGGACGACGGATGGAGGGGTAAAGTCGCTCCTTCTGGGCAATGACATCAGACTTTGGCTGGAGTTTCTTTTTGGGGAATTCAGATGGAGCGTTTGGAGCCTTGGAGGCACTAAACCTATCCGCCCGCAAAAAAATAAGTGTCACGAGTACAATTCAGTTACAGGACCGAGTCAGCAGACTGGCCCGGTTTAGGTGAGTGAGAGTGTGGAGTGTCGTATTCATTAGGTGCACAATACAGGCCTTGCTGTGTTTTTTTGGGCTCTGCACAACAGAACAGAGCGGAAAGAGGGGAGGCTAGGCTGGGGGGAAGAAGATGTTGGGCGGGTGAAGCAAAGCTGACTGCGATTCCCCTTCAATTGGGGACAACCCATGGCCTTTTCTCGCTTTTGTTGGCCATGTGAGCTGGACGGGCTAGGTGCCTTCCCGGAGCAGAACAGCCGTGCGAAAGAAGTGTCATTCAGGACACTCAGGAAGAGGCGGCATCTAAACACCAGTGCACGGAGCAGCAGCCACTCAAGGAGGATTCCCCTTTTTTTCTGTAAGAAGTGAAAAAAAAAAAAAAAAAAAGTTGATGAAGGTACTGTGTAAAATTTCTGCATTCCGAATTCCGACGGCCCTCGAGCTAAGGGCGCATTGAGCGTGAACTTGCAGAGGGAAATTCCAGCTAAGGCGCCTTACCAGACAGATCTTTGGCCTCGGCCCAAGGCCTAGCGCTGCCCAGCATGCAAGCCCACCGGCCCTTCGCGCGTGCACCAGGGCTGGCCGTTCTCATATCGATGCCGGCATTCCTCCTTTTAGTGCAGTAGAGGTGGCCTTATCTGCGGCTTAAGGCGGCCAGTACAGTGAGCGCACAGCGACGCATGGCCCGGGCCAGGGGCTGCCATTGGGGGGATGCGCCGCTCATGGCGTTCTCCCCAATGTCCACCTTCACATGATCCGCGGCAAATTTTATGTACCTTGTCCGTTTGCTAGGTACTCTTTACCAGCAAACGTGGGCGAGCTGGCCCTGTCGCGCTTGTACCAAAACCGCCTAGCCACGGGTACTCTGGTACCTCTCTGCCGCCGTTTTGCAGTGAGCCAAAGAGCCCCAGAGAGCATTCAAGGGCGTCTTAGCTTGTTGGGCTGGTCCAACAAGCAGGGGTGCACTGCTGCTTCCCCCCTGTCCGCTGCCCGCCAGGTCCTCCTGCTTCCCGCTCGTATCGTCCATCAACCGACCTTACCTGTGCCAATATTCCGCCCCATTCGTTCGTCGCTTTCCTTACACCTTCGTCATCTTTACACCACTTCAACCCCGAACCCTCCCGCCTACTGTCTGGTCTCTACAGCTGAGCGGAACCCACGATACAAGAGACCAGGAGGCTGTTGCACATCGCATCGTATCTTTTACAACGTCTGCCTTCCTGGCTCTGCGATCGCACACCCGCGCCGTATCCAAGACTCATCCCAGTTGCAAGGGCGTAGCTCCATAGTCACCATGCAGTACGTTCGCAACCTCAGCGCCTCCGTCTCCTCGACATGGAACTCCATCAACCCGGCCACTCTGAGTGGCGCCATCGACGTGATTGTCGTTGAGCAAGAAGACGGCACCCTGGCTTGCTCTCCTTTCCACGTCCGCTTTGGAAAGTTCTCCCTCCTTCGGCCCTACGAGAAGAAGGTCGAGTTCAAGGTCAACGGCGTCAAGCAGAACTACTCCATGAAACTTGGAGAGGAAGGAGAGGCTTTCTTCGTCTTCGAAACCAGCGACAACATCCCCAGGGATCTACAAACCTCGCCTTTGGTATCCCCAGCATCGAGCCCTCCCCTGAACCCTGAGAACCCCTCGTCCTCCGAACTGGGCGAACCGGATCTGTTGGACCTGGACTCCGAAGAGAGGAGACCTAAGCGTCCTCCTCCTTCAGTCATCCACAGCGCAACTCTCCCTCGGGACCACGGTTGGTCTCTTGCCCGTCCTCTGGTGACCCCAGACGCACATTCAGAAGCTAATAGTTCCAGGCATTCTTACCCCGTTATCCACATCACCAGACCTCACCCACGGACGACCGAGATCAGACGACTGGAACCTCCGTCCCTATAGCGACGATGTGTTGCGCAAGTCGGCTCGTACCAGTGACCGTGAGTACGGCGAAAGCTCTGCCGATTTTGCCATGTCCGAGAGATCGCAGAGTCCTCCACCTCTGGCAGCGAAGGATGCTGTCGAGCGGGCGCGCATGCTCTCCAAGGAGCTTTCCGCCAACAACATTCCTACTCGCGTGACTGAAACGGGCGACCTCATGCTTGACATGACCGGTTTCAAGAGCAACGAGGAGGATATTTTCCGTGCTGAGATCCTTGCACGCAAGATCTTGTCTGAAGAGCTTGAAGGCAACTACGATATTGGTTCCCTTTTTGGTATGGACGAACATGGAAACATCTGGATCTACAGCAGCGAGGAGGCGAAAGAGGCAGCCAAGAAGAAGACTATGGAGGCAGGCTACCGGCCAACGGCCATCGCAGCTGATGCTGCGTCCGACCCGGGATACCAGAGCGACGGTAGCGATGTGACGACTACAGCGCCTACTCCGATCCACAGGAGAACTGAATCGGATGTCGGCGCCTCTGGCATGCAGACTCCTCCGACCACTCCGCCTCAATCGTCAGCCGGAGACCCAAACCTGAACTACGCCAAGACGCTGCGGTTGACTAGCGATCAGCTGAAGGCGTTGTGCTTGAAGCCCGGTGAGAACAGTATGAGCTTCACAGTCAACAGAGCGACGTGTAACGCCAACATGTACCTGTGGAGACATGAGGTGCCTGTTGTCATCTCGGATATCGACGGCACCATCACCAAGTCGGATGCGCTGGGTCATGTTTTGAACATGATTGGCAGGGACTGGACGCACGCTGGTGTTGCCAAACTCTACAGCGACATTGTCGCAAACGGTTACAACATCATGTACCTAACTAGTCGATCAGTGGGACAGTCCGATACCACCAGAGCATACTTGGCTGGCATTCAGCAGGGAGAATACCGGGTTCCGCGCGGGCCAACAATTTTGTCCCCGGACCGGACTATGGCCGCACTCCGTCGTGAGGTGTACCTCCGGAAGCCCGAGGTATTCAAGATGGCTACCCTTCGTGACATTCGTCACTTGTACGGTCGGGAACAGACGCCATTCTACGCTGGATTTGGAAACCGTTTGACGGACCAAATTTCGTACAGAACAGTAGATGTTCCGAGGAACCGCATCTTCACGATCAACTCCAATGCCGAGGTTTCTCTTGATCTGCTGAGCTTGAACAAGCTCAAGTTGAGCTACATCAACATCAACGAGGTTGTCGACCACTTCTTCCCACCTGTTAGCACTCTCGTTAAGGGTGGTGGAGAAGAGTACACAGATTTCAAGTACTGGAGGGATACTCCACTGGAGTTGGATGAATTCTCAGCAAGCGACTCTGATGATGAGCAGGCCGACCTAGAAGAAGACGCCGACGACGATGACGAAGACATCGGTGACGAGATGGGCCAAAGCTACATCTCGAGAGGTTCCATTGATGAATACGGTGACGAGCGAGAGAGCATCCTCAGCGGAAGCGTCGACGGCGACGAGCGGATGACGGCCTCCATGATGGAGGACGAGTACGCTGACGACGAAGACGCCGAAGACGAAGATGAAGAGGACGATGACGTTGACGAAGCGGACCTCGATAGCGTGCGAGCGCAGCGCGAGCGAACACCTCAGCCCAGCGGCAAGGAAAATCAGTCTTCTCCACCCACCCAAAAGGTGCTTATGGAAGACGTCGGCGCTGAGTTGATCACAGGGGTAAATCATCTCACCCTTGAAAAAGGTGTGCAGAAATAGTGTGCTAAAAAGGAGGAACAGGCCGCGGTGTATAACCCTAATGTTACTTCTACAGGTGCGAACTAATATTGCGATTCGAACTTCTGTACTATTACCGGGGGCTTTTAGAAGAGCGGTTTGGGGAACAACAGCATGGTTGGTTGGATGGATTCGCGGACGGGCATTACTTTGCATAGCGGAAGGCGTTTGAATTGGTGCTTTTACTGTAGTGTTTCCTGAATTGACACTACCTTTTCCCACCTCAGCGATCACAAGCTCTGGACCAAATGTGTGGAATTGTGGATGCTCTGCTATATTTTGATTCCTATCTTAATCTGATGCCGACGCAGGCGCCGACTCCTCTGGGTGTTGCATTCCAAATGCTAAGTAATAGCCGTGTTTGCCCAAAGCTCCACGGCACCTCTCCTCTCCCCAAGCCTGGACGCGCAGGTGCATCCCCATCAGCTAGTTTCCATTGACTGGCAGTGGGTTGCGTGATGCAAAAGCCACTGTGCCTGGAGTGTCTACTCATGCCAAAGTTCGGACTAACGGCGCGATCATGTGCGAGATGTGTGTTGTGATCGGTACCCTTTCTAAGACGTCCCTCCCATGTCCGCATCTTCGTTCACGTCCTTGCCAAACACATCCTCCATCGTGCCTCCCTCGACGCCGTCTCCGCCAATATCCTCATCCGCAGCGTCGTTCTGGTTGTTCGTCGTCTCCACGCCCTCCATGGCACCGCCTGCACCAGCATCTTCCTCTTCCTCTTCGTCGTCCTCGATGCCGGCCTCCTCCCAGACGTCTTTCAGGCCCCAGCTGACGCCGCTGAGCACGAAGCGCTCGCTCGGCAGCCTCAGGCCCCACTCGTTCTGCGCGACCTTGGGCAGCTGGACCTTGTTCCGCTCGCGGGCGAGCTCCTGCAGCCAGTCCTTGGACACGCCTCCCGCGCCGCCGCCCCCGCGGAATTGGTATCCCAAGCGCGCCGAGATGGCGAGCTTGACTGCGTTGGCGGTCACGGCAGCGTCACCCGTGCCGGCGGCGGCCGCCGCGGCACCGGCCGTTGGCTTGGAGCCGGCCTGGGCGACGTAGGGGTCCCCGGAGAGGTAGATTGCGTCGCCGAGGATGCTCGAGGTGTGGCGGTAGGCGAAGTCGAGGAGGAGGAGGGGCACGCGGGCCTCGTACGAGGTGACGCCCTGGGAGGTGAGGAGGAGCTCGATCATGCGCGAATCGCGCGGGCGCGGGGCCGATGCGTTGCTCCCGAGGGGGTTTGATGAAGATGACTGCTGCTGGTGTTGCTGCTGCTGCTGCTGTGCGTTTTGGTTGCTTGGTTGTTGCGATTGCGCTTGTGTGGTGGATTGGGTCGGTTGGGACTGGGAGGGCGGCTGCGAGCCTGTCGTCGCTGCGGTCGCTTGGGTGTTGTTCACGGTTTGTGAGCCGGAGGCGCCTGAGGAGGCTGGCACGCCGTTCGTTTGCGGGTCGGATGATTGTGAAGCCATGCTGGCGATGCTGCCTGGCAGCGACGGCGGCAGAGAGGGACGATGTGATGGTGTCGCCTCTTGCGATGGGCCGGGGTTTGATGGATGTGGACGTCGACGCGTTGAGGTCCTTCCGTTCTAATGAATGTGAAAATCGGATTCGTAGTAAAGTAGGGCGATATGAAATGGGAATAAAGTTGCGATTGGATGGCCTCGTCTGAATTAGTATATGTCAAGGTGAATGGATAGTCGTCAGGGTCGATAAGGTAGTCGCGGTTGGGTCGCTCGTGGAAAGAGCTGCCCACAAGGCTCAGCTCAGCGCGTTCGTTAGCCGTTTCCGCGCTATGGAGTACGGTACAGCTCTCGTCAAGTGCTGCCCGGGGTCGTCGGCGGCGCGAGGATTGATCCGCTCCGTGTCTTCTTTTCTCAGACGCACTGACCATAGCTTAATCCCACATTGGACAGGGGGTCTCAACGGGCAAATCGGCTGGGCGTGGATTGGATGACCTTCTACACAGGGCAGACTTCCATGCATGGAGGGGCAATTTGCATTGCTGCCCCACCATAACACCCGCCCACGCCGATGCAGGACCACCCCGACGCTGGAGTGGTGGTGTCACACTCTGAGGATTTTTACTTTTAGCGGCGGGCCTTCCCTGAATTGAGTCACCAACGAGAGGATCTTATAGAGTGACATTCCACTTTCCCAATCCATTGACTCGGGCTACTCTTCAACCACACTTCCCGTGTCCTTGAACTTCCTTATCCGTTTGCTTCCCTGCATGTGAGAAACCCCTCACCAGATCAGAAAGCAGCTGCCCGCCATGGAGACGACACTGCCTTTTCCTTTCCTTATCAGCGTGGCCGTCCCGCCCGGTCTGGCAAACCTGGACGGCCTCGACCGTGAGCAGGTCTCGGTGCTCGGAGCCCCCTTCTTCGAGGCCAATGACCAGACCCTGGAAAAGTTCCACCGCTTCCTGAAGCAGCACAATGCGGAGTTCCGCGGTTACTTTGACGTTACCGGCATCTCCTCAAGAGACGACGTTGTCTCTCTCCTCGACGCCGGAGCCCGCATGGTCTTCGTCGCCCCAGAGAACCTCTCTCAGTATGAGGAATTCGGATCCCGGGTGGGCTCCGTCCTCAAGACCGCCGACGTCTCTACGTCGGCCGCCTCCAAGCACGCCGTCCTCGTCAAGGACTTTGATTCGACAGTGTGCGACCTCGGCGCCTTCATTGAGCGCTGCAAAGTGGAAAAGCTGCCCAACCTTTTCCTTAAGCCGGTTCCGGAGACTACCCTGGAGCACTTTGTCGACATTGCCAAGCAGTGCAACGCCATCCCCATTTTGCCTTCAGACGGCCTGACTGCTGCCAAGGAGGACACGAAGAAGCTTTCTCTCTCCAAGCTGATTTCTTCATTCTGGAAGTCGGATAGGCCTGATGGTCTGATCCCAACCGTTGTGTGCGATGAATCGGGCACCGCCCTGGGACTTGCTTACAGCAGCGCCGAGAGCGTTGGCGAGGCCGTTCGCACACGAACCGGCATCTACCAGAGCCGCAAGCGTGGTCTCTGGGTGAAGGGCGCTACGTCTGGGGATACTCAGGAGCTGGTCCGCATTGGCCTCGACTGCGACAACGATACCCTCAAGTTTGTTGTTAAGCAAACCGGCCGTTTCTGCCACCTGGACCAGCACGGCTGCTTTGGCGACCTCAGCGGCATCCCCCGTCTTGAGCAGACTCTTCAGTCTCGCAAGCAGTCTGCTCCTGCGGGATCTTACACCGCTCGTCTCTTCTCGGATGAGAAGCTCCTGCGCGCCAAGATCATGGAAGAAGCAGAGGAGCTCTGCGATGCCAAGACCAAGGAGGAAGTAGCCTTCGAGGCCGCGGACCTGATCTACTTTGCCCTCACCAAGGCTGTCAGCGCCGGCGTTAGCTTGGCTGACATTGAGAGGAATCTCGACGCCAAGGCATTCAAGGTCAAGAGGAGGACGGGTAACGCCAAGGGCAAGTGGGCGGAGAAGGAGGGCATCCAGACTACTCCTGCTCCCGCCGCAGCACCAGCACCAGCCCCGACACCTGCTGCCAAGGAGAAGTCAGAGGAGAGGATAACCATGCGCAGATACGACCTCTCCAAGTCTTCAGCCTCTGAGATTGATGAGGTCTTGAAGCGCCCATCGCAGAAGTCTCCTGACGCCATCCTGAACATCGTCAGGCCCATCATCGACGAGGTCCGCAAGGGAGGTGACAAGGCAGTCTTGTCTTACACCCACAGGTTCGAGAAGGCTACGTCTCTGACCTCACCCGTTCTTAAGGCTCCTTTCCCCAAGGAGGCTATGCAGCTGTCCCCTGAGTCTATCAAGGCCATCGACATTTCTTTTGAAAACATCCGCAAGTTCCACGCCGCCCAGAAGGAGGACAAGCCCCTGAAGGTCGAGACGATGCCTGGCGTTGTTTGCAGCCGCTTCTCAAGACCAATTGAGAGAGTCGGTCTGTACGTTCCTGGTGGCACTGCCGTCCTGCCCAGTACCGCGCTGATGCTGGGTGTTCCCGCCATGGTTGCCGGCTGCCAGAAGATCGTCTTCGCCTCTCCGCCGCGCGCCGACGGTAGCCTCACCCCCGAGATCGTCTACGTCGCCCACAAGGTCGGTGCTGAGAGCATCGTCCTTGCTGGCGGTGCCCAGGCCGTTGCTGCCATGGCCTATGGCACCGAGAGCTGCACCAAGGTCGACAAGATTCTCGGACCCGGAAACCAGTTTGTCACTGCTGCCAAGATGTTCGTCAGCAACGACACCAATGCAGGTGTGAGCATTGACATGCCCGCTGGCCCCTCTGAGGTTCTTGTTATCGCTGACAAGGATGCCAACCCCGCCTTTGTTGCGTCCGATCTGCTCTCCCAGGCAGAGCACGGTGTTGACAGCCAAGTCGTGCTCATCGCCATTGACCTGAATGAGGAGCAGTTGCAGGCCATTGAGGACGAGCTTCACAACCAGGCCATGGCTCTGCCCCGTGTCGACATTGTCCGCGGATCCATCGCCCACTCCGTTACGATCCAGGTCAAGACGGTGGACGAGGCCATGCGCATCAGCAACGACTACGCTCCCGAGCACTTGATTCTCCAACTGAAGGACGCTGAGAAGGTGACCGAGCAGGTCATGAACGCCGGCAGTGTCTTCATCGGCGAGTGGACGCCTGAGAGTGTGGGCGACTACTCTGCCGGTGTCAACCACTCTCTGCGTAAGTCTATCTACTTCCTATATACTCTGTGATGTTTTCTGACCATAGCGCAGCCACATACGGATACGCCAAGCAGTACTCTGGCGTCAACCTTGCCTCCTTCGTCAAGCACATTACCAGCTCCAATCTGACGGCCGAGGGTCTGCGCAACGTCGGCGATGCTGTTATGCAACTAGCCAAGACCGAGGCCTTGGAGGCTCACCGCAGAGCTGTTGAGATCCGCATTGAGCACATGAACCGCCAGTAAATATGGACCGTACAAAATGGAAAGGGTCGGGATCAAACATGAAGTTATGTAGTTATACCAGAAAAGTCATTGGATATAGAAATTGAGTTCTTTTTTTCTTCCGAATATGGCTGGTGTGATTTATGTTGATCCCACAACCTTGTACAGTGTCTGGTTCAACTCATCATCTCTTTGATTCCAGCCGCGTTGGGGAGGCAGAAGGTATGCGCCGGTGTCAAGTGGCTCCACATCATGTGGTGAACCTTGGGCTGGCCTCCTTCCCCAGGGGAAGTGGACCGTTTTGATCTCTCAATCTCACTCCAGTCATCTCAAGTAGGAGATCTTTCTTTTGATACCATAGAAATAAAAAAACAGGTAAAACAAAGAAATAAAGAAAAACAATACACTGCAAAAGGAATAAACGCAAATTGCTAAAGAGCAAAAAAGACGGACGACCGTCTTCAAGGCCCTCCACCGCAGTGATTCGAACGAGCGCCCCAACCCCTTTAGGAAAACCAGAACCTTTGGGGAGGTATTTGATTTATTAAGAATGAGCTGTTTTACCAACTAGGCCACTTGGCCCATCTCTGTTGAACTGGTTGACGGATCTTCGGACGGAAAGCGACCAAGTAGGCAGGCAGGCAGGCAGGCAGTCCTTCGTGAGGAAGGTGTGTCAGTGCAGTGAGGAAAGAGCTGTGCTACCCGATTACGCGAGCGACAACAGCGACGACAAAAGGACGTGTACCAGCTACCTTGGGGACGCGAGTACCGCCTGCCTTCCACTTACCCAAGGTAAACGGGCCCCCATACTTTAGTTCCTGCACGTATTTCTTGAATGATTTCCCCGGGCAGCCCCTTTTGCTCATCTCAGTACCTAGATATGGTATTGTATCGCAAGTTAACAAGTCACAGCCACGAACATGGCAAATTCAACTCCTGCCCAAGTCAATTTGGTGCTGGGATTCGCTGTCGGTCTTCGGGAACAAAGTAGAATTAGGCCGTCGTGGTGCTACGCTTGCGAATGTCACCGACATATGAACAAGGGAAGTCTTTATGATACACTAGCCTGTAAACGGTATCTCATACACTCTATACCCTAATCTCCTCGAAATCACAACCCCCCCGGCAGATTTAGTACTTGGGCTTCATGGTGGCCCTAAGTCTGGCGTAGTCGAAGAGACCCTCAATGTTTCCAACGGCGCTGATGGCGATGTCCTGGTCCCAAAGCTTCCTGCTGGCAAAGTCCATAACATCCTTCTCGGTAATAGCGTCGATGGTGCGCTCGATCTCGGCGGGGCTGGCACGGCGGCCGGTGGTGATGAGCTGGCGGCCGATGTCCTCGGCGATGGCAGTGGTGCCGTCGAGGGACAGGAGAATGGAAGCCTTGAGCTGGGCCTTGGCGCGCTCAGTCTCGGCCTCGCTGACGTTGCGGCTCAGACGCATCCACTCGCGCTGAGCGAAGTAGACGAGATCGTCGATGCGGTCAGCCTTGTCGGTGACGAGGTAGATACCCCAGAGACTGGCCATGGTTAGCAAGAATCAATGACAGAATCAGCCAGAGGCTGCTCACCCGGTGTCGCTGTAGCTAGTGGAGAAGGACATGAAGCTGTTGGCGATGTCGTGCTTGTGAACGAAGCCGCTGAGCTTGCTGCCCTGGTGGGGGGCGTTGCCAATGGCCTTGTCGTAGTTGCCAACGATGGCCTGGGCAACGAGGGCAGTGTAGTAGTCGTCGCTGTTCCAGCTGACACCCTCAACGGCGATGGCGATGTTGGCAGTGGGGATGTTGTCGTCGCGAACACGGACATCAGAACCGATGAAGTCGGCCTTCTGCTTGGAGAGCAGGTAAGCCTGGGTCTGGGGGCTGGTGGAGGCAAGGCCGCCAAAGTTCTTCTCGGCGAGCTCGACGAGCTTCTCGTGGGGGATACCGCCAGCGCCGACGAGGACCATGCGGTCAGCGGTGTAGTTGTTCTTGATGTAGCTGGTGAGCTCGGTGCGGGTGATGTCGCGGATGTTCTCGCGGGGACCAAGGATGGTGCGGCCGAGGGGCTGGTGCTGGTAGGCGGTGGCGTGAAGGTGGTCGAAGACAACCTCCTCCATCTGCTTCTCAACCTCCTCGGACTCGCGGAGGATGACGTCGCGCTCGCGCTCAATGGCAGACTCCTCGAGCTTAGAGTTCTGGAGAATATCGGCGAGGATGTCGACGCACTGGGGAACGTCGGAGTTGAAGGCCTTGGCGAAGTAGACGGTGTTCTCGCGCTGTCCAGTGTCAATGGGGAGGACTTTGTGATTAGTTCGGTCGAGAGGAACGAACCGAGGTGTAGGCGTTCAGGTGACCACCCATGTTCTCGATCTCGAGCTCGAGCTGCTGTTGCGTTCGGTTTGAGGTACCCTATAGTGGTGTTAAGCGGGAGTTGGTCATCGCATTGGCGGCGCATCGATGGCCTACCTTGAAGGCAAGGTGCTCGAGGAAGTGGGCGGTGCCATTGGTCTCGTCGGTCTCAGCCCTTGAGCCGGCATCGATCCAAACACCGACGGTGGAGGTCTGGGCGAAGGGGGAGTAGTCGGTAGCGACCTGTGAATTCGACGTCAGTATCTTGTCGCGACGTGCGTGGTGACGCCAATTGAGTGACAGGGAGGGCAGGCGGAGGCGATGGGTGTCGTACCGTCAGTCCGTTCTTCAAGGTCGTCGTCTGAGTCTTGCCGAAGGGGGTGCTGGCGGGCGTGGCGAAGCCCCGGGTGAGAGGGCTCGCTCTGGAAAGAGCTGCCCGGCTTCGCAGCCCCTGCGAGAGGTTCAAAGCTAGTCTCCGGGACGCCATGGCGGAGTTGTGGAGGATAGGGAGTGATATGAGGTGTTTGTGAAATCTTTCGATGAGGTTTCGGCTCAGAATTCAGAAAGCTTTCTGGGGCCGTGGGTGCCTTGGATGCCAGGCGCCAACCACTTTTGGCCCCGAATTGTTCCGGGCGTGGCCAATCAGGGCACGTTTAATTCCAACTCTGCGATGGGGCGGTACGTACCGCAATGCTGCAATTGGGTGCCATCCGAGATCCGTTCACAGGCATCTTTCACTCACTGATATCATCACTCCAACAACATCAACATGTTTCTCGAAACCTGCACCACGGTCAATTGACCCAAAGCTGACGGTGCTGCTCTCCAGTGACGGACTTCTCACTTCTCTTTCGACCACACCAACATTTGCGCACATCTCAAACGGCATGGGCCGAGGCATGCGCAACGTTGCTGGGCACCGTCCGTCGAGTATTTTCGTGCTGGCAGCAGCTGCCAATTGGCCAATTAAGCGGATCCTGCCCGTGCCCAGGCGGCCGGCGGTTGCGTCAATGGAAGTTCCATTCGCGCAGCTGAGACTCGATCTGGCTGGCTGTTAGTGCGGCAGGTCACAAGACTGCCATTTGACTTCCTCTGCAGATGTCGCCCATCCATCCCATGCTTCTGCGTCGGTGCCATACTGTGTCACATTAACCCAACTCTACCTTACTTACCTTCGTAGTTGACCCAAACCCCCTCATTCAACTGGTCCACATACATCTGAAGGCAATCCGTACATCCCCCGTCTGCACCAGGACCAGGCCATCTCACCATTGACTTGTATGACATCAAGATGCCATCAGACAACTACAATTTCGTCGACGAATTCCAAAAGCTGTTCGTTTCCAAACAAAAGCCAGCTCCTGAGCCCATCACCGACAACATGAAAGCAATAATCCAGAGCTACCCTCCTCTGGGTCAGTTCACCCAGGTCTCGACTGGGCAACTGACGGTGACGGCTGTTCTCGAGATACCTGCTTCGCGTGCAGACGAGCCATGGGAAGTTGCCTTATGGCAGTCCAGCGATGGAGGCGAATGGGCGGAGGTGGCCTTGCGTCGTATTGCTGATGATAGCCCGACGACTTTGCAGGCAGTTCCAGACCACGTCCGCCGCTTCTTCTTCTCTGCCTCTCTTTCAGTCAACAAGACGCTTCAATTCACTCTGAAGTTCAGACACTCGGATGCCGACTCATGGCGATGGACCCGTGATGAGCTTGGTGTTGGTGACGGCAACGTCGTCGTGAGCACGGCCCCAGTGCTTCAAAGCGTCTCGGAACGTCTCGAAGACATTGTGACAGGCTTCAATCCTGCATGGAATGTGAAATCTCTCATGAGCCAGTGTCCTGGTACTCGTCTATGGTCACTGGAAACCGGCATCGACGCTGTTGACAGCGATGAGTCCAAGCTTGCTAACATCTCGTTGGGTATGCCATGGGGAAGCTTCCAGAGGTAAGCCTAGGTCATTAGCCGCTGCACATCCTGAGATCCACCAGATAGCTGTATCATACGGTCAGCGGCTGGGTTGTATATTTTCCAGGACACTGACGGGGACAGATGGTTTGCTCTCGTTCGTATTTGGAGTCCCTGGCTAGCCCCCCGCCATGGCAAGACCTCGTTTCATCTCGACAAAGACGCTGTGCTATGCTCATTCCTGAGTTCCGAGGGCAAGCATCTCGTATTCCTTGCCGTGAGCGGGGTCAACAATGTGCTATCTGTTTTCCGTCACGATGATGCTGGGCAGATATCGGTTCACGTGAGTTTGAATCTCGTGAGCAGACATTGCGGTCTCTGATTGACATTGATAGGCTCGTAACGACGGGTCTTCGTCAGAGAACGCAAAGATCCTCGTTGCCATTGGTGACAACTTCGAGAGCGCGAATGCTGCAGTAATGTACCAGGCGAGACACTATGTTATTACAGAGAAGAAAGCCAGCAATGAGTTGCAGGCCGAAATGAAAGCCATCGAAGAAGGCGTCAAGCCGGAATGGATGGAGAACTGGTATGACGGACTCGGCTTCTGTAAGTGATATCCACCGCATAACCCTGAAAGCATTTAGCTGATGTGGCTGCCTAGGTACATGGAACGCGCTTGGGCAGCGTCTCACAGACGAGAAGGTGTTCGACGCTGTTGACAAACTGGCCGAGAACAACATCAAGGTTACCAGTCTCATCATCGACGACAACTGGCAGACCATCGATTACAGAGGCCACGGCCAATTCCAACATGGTTGGTGTGAGTTTGAGGCCGAGCCGAAGGCCTTTCCAAAGGGTCTCAAAGCGACGGTTGCCCACATTCGAGAGAAGCATCCTCATATCCAGCACATTGCTGTGTGGCATGCCCTACTAGGTGAGATACTTCAAAGCATGTACGGTTGGCAGGACTAATTTTCAAGGTTACTGGGCGGGTATCTCTCCGGATGGCAAGATTGCCAAGGAATACAAGACGGTTGAGATCGTTCGAGAAGATGCCGAGCGACGGAACCTACCTCTTGGTGGCAAGATGACTGTTGTAGCCAAAGAGGACGTCGACAAGTTCTACAATGACTTCTACAAATTCCTCGTCGATTGCGGCATCGATGGTGTTAAGACAGATGCCCAGTTCATGACAGATACATGGGTCTCAGCCACTGCCCGTCGCGAGCTCATTGATGCCTATCTGGATGCATGGACGATATCCTCACTTCGCCACTTTAGCATTAAGGCCATATCCTGCATGTCGCAAACACCACAAATCCTATTCTACAACCAGCTTCCTCGGAACAAGCCCGCGATTCTCTGCCGAAATTCGGACGACTTCTTCCCTGAGATCCCAGCCTCACACCCTTGGCACGTATGGACCAACGCTCACAACAGCTTACTCACGCAGCACCTGAACATTCTACCAGACTGGGACATGTTCCAGACCGTACACGATTACTCTGGCTTCCATGCCGCAGCGCGATGCGTCAGTGGCGGGCCGATCTACATCACCGACGTCCCGGGACAGCACAACTTGGATCTCATCAAGCAGATGACAGGGTTGACGATCCGAGGAAAGACTGTCATCTTCCGACCCAGCGTCATCGGGAAGACCATCGATCCGTACACTGGTTACGACGATGATGGCCTGTTGAAGATCGGTTGTTACCACGGCAAAGCCGTGACGGGCACTCCCATTCTGGGCGTTTTCAATATCTCGGCCCGATCCTTGACAGAGATCATCCCCCTCAGCTCATTTGCTGGCGTTCTGCCTTCCATGCGCTACGTCGTTCGTGCCCACTCGTCTGGAAAAGTCAGCTCGCCTGTCACCCCGGGCACACCAGCTTCTGCTCTCACCACTTCGGTGGACGTACGAGGATATGAGATATTCACCGCGTACCCCCTTTCCAGCTTTGACAGCGAGTCAAAGGGCAAAGTGTGGACTGCCAACTTGGGCCTCGTGGGGAAGATGACAGGAGCAGCGGCGATAGTAAACAGTGATTTCTTGCTGCGACACGACGGCAAGGTTGAGCTCAAAACCCGTCTCAAAGCATTGGGCGTTCTTGGTAAGTCCCTGAGCTTCCCTGAAGAAGGGCTTCAGCTTAACATCATGTCCAGGTCTGTACATCTCTAAATTGCCTGAGCTTACCATCCACGACGATTTCCTCGTCACCATCCAAAACTCGGTCATCCCTGTCAGCGCGGTGTCTGTTTGCAAGAATGATGACAAGGTACTGGAGATTGATATCGAGAAGGCTTGGGAGGAGATGGGCTTGCACCCAGGGTGGAGCAATGAGGTTGAGATGACTGTCACTTTCGCCATTGACCACGAGCAGTTGGAGGACTAACTAGAACCGGTCTCCATCTCATCATCCAGAACATTGAAATAGATAGATCTCATTCAAATCGCATGAACGGTCATTTTCATCATCACCATGCTCACCTGGCCCTCACGCCATCAAACGGGTGGCCTCCAGCTCACTTTCTAACCTTCTCGTGCGGCTGCAAGTCCAATAAATTCGCCTCCCACGAGAGCGTCGCGGGGATCTCCTCCTCCAAGCTCTTGTCTCTGCCCTCCCATCCAAGGTACTTGCGCGCCCTCTCCGCCTTGCTCTTCGAGTTGAGGCCCCAGCTGTTATTCGACACCCCCTCCGACTGCAGTGCCTCCTTCATCGTAGCCTCCTTGGTCAGCGGCGCCGGCAGATACCCCTGCTTATACGCCTCCTCCGCGATCCACCGCGCGACCTCGCTCCAGACGTGGTTGCCGCTCTCGACGAAGTAGTACGCCCGCGGCCCAAACACCTCCGGGTCAGTATTCTTTCCAGCGTCCTGCGTCGCGTCGGCGAGCGTCACGAAGAAGGCGGACAGGTCGTGCACATGCACATTGTTCCACTCCGTCTTACCCGGCGCGATGATTGGCGCGAAGCCCTTCTCGAGCGTGGCTTTGGCGAGGGCAGGGACCTGGATAGAGCGCTGGTTGACGGGCCCGCGGCCCTGGCCGTAGATTGTGGGCGGGGAGACGATGGCGGTGCGGACGGCGGGGGAGGAGTTCGCGGCGAGGACGATCTTGTCGACGTTGCGGTGGATGGCCTCGTCGGGGAGGCTGAGCAGGCGGTCGATGTCGCGGATGTCGTGGTAGTCTTGCTCCGGGAGGGGGGCCTCGCCGTAGCGTTCGTGTTTTTGGTCGTACTGTTTTCCCCTCGTGTGTTAGACAAAACGACGGGACGGAAGGGATATTGTTCGTACCCATTGCAAAATTCCCGTGCCCGAGACGTGAAGCCAGAAGCCGGGCTTCTCCGCAGTGTGGCCCTCGGCGAGACCCTTCGCGATGGCTTGCGCTGAGGGGACATCGTCCGCAGAGTCGGCGGTGTCTGAGAGACGGTAGTCAACCTTCAGTGCATCAAAGGTGCAGATAACGTATTCTCCATGTAAACTTCACGGAGCAGGACACAAGACGTACGGACAACAATGTCGGCGGCAGCGGCCTCCTTCTCGATGACGTCCGAGTCGGTCAGTGTGCCGACCACGATGCGAACATTGGCGTTCGGATAGGCCTTCTTCACAGGCGCTGCGCGCTCCTCAGAGCGGACGAGGAGCGCGTACTCGTAGTTCGGGTGCTTCTCATAGAGGGCATGGAAGGCGTCACCTCCGATGTAGCCTGTGTGAGTGTGTAAGTCGAGAACCCGCCTGTGTCAAGAGAGGGAAGCGTTTGGTACCCGTCACGCCGGTGCTGTGATGTAAGGTAAATTAGTCACGATTGTTTCCTAAGCCGACATGTGACCGACTCACAGGAAAATCTTGAGGGTCATTTTGTTGGATTATTCGTGGGATTCGCCGATTTGTGTATATGAAGCGCTTGGCTGTCATGAGGTAGGCGGGTATGCTGGGCGTCGTGTTTATTATATGAAAGTCAACCCCGCATCGCCTCTCATTGTGAAGGGTTGTCTACCAGCTCATCGACGCTTAATAATTACACTGCAGCCGCCCGGATTATGAAACCCAAACAGCTGTCTAAATCCGGGGATGTATTCGACAATTTCCCAAGTAGATCCCCCTCTTCTGACACCAAGCTCCCTGAGGAAGGGTAGTGAGCTGGAGGTGGGGTATCTAACGTGAGTCGAGGGGCAGGGCGCGGCGGGTGACATCATGGCCATCACGTCTTCGCGGGGTCCTCGCCATATGTGGCATGTTTGTGTTGCACTGTCCTGTAGATCCGGGTTGACGATCCGTTTGTCATCTCCCACTTGTTCCCGGTGAAAGGAGTTAGTGTCGGAAATAAAAATGAATTCTGCATAGAGCTGGCTTGTTGGCTGAACATTAGTATTTTATCAATATTCGACGATCGTGTTGGATGACTTGGGTGAGCCTGGAGGCGAATGGCACCCAGGTAAGTAAGACATCAGCTTCAGGGCATGCGGGCATGGCCAAGCAAAGACTATCTGTAGATTAAACAGTAATAGCTGGTAGGAGAGGATTGACATTTGACCAGAGTAAATGTATCCGAAGTGAGAAAAGTGAGGGCTAGGGATGCAATTTGGATACCAGTAGAGAAAACATATAAATGAGGGACCACAGGCAATATAGTCATCATGGTACGGGAAAACTATATAGTCTCTTCCTTTAGTACAACTCTTGCTGAATAACACTACTTACTTCACCACAGATGCTCGGTCCTAAACACCCCTTAACTCGAATAAGGGATCAAGCGGTCTCGAGAGCGTGTCTCGATGACTGAGCCATCGCATCAGCTTGAGCAGATAGAAGATCAGAGGTCCTCGAGATATTGGTGGTGTTTAAGCAGTTCCTACCACTGTATGTGGCGCATGGCGACAACGAATCGATGATGATCGGAGACTGCCTACTATCAAGAGAGCTAAAGGAGCGTGTATTGTCCTTTGGAACTCACATCAAAAACAGCTCATGATTAGCTGCAGAAAACTATATTCAGAACACAAGGTTTGCAGTATTGCGTCTGATGGGTGTAGTTTTGCTTCGCACTTGGATCTCTAAGCAAGATCTTGCACCATCGTTTGTTGGTGTGAGCCGATGAAAGTCGGTGACTTCCACTCAAATGCAATAGCCAGCCCCCACACTTCGGCGTGTCTTAGACATGCAGCGTGGGATGGCCGTTGGGAGTCACTGCTCACAATGACGAAATGCCTGGGTAGATTTTCTCTCATGCTGAAATTGGTATTTTGTTTTCATCGCGTTTTGAGTTGTTAAGAACCCAGATTACGCACATCGGCTCAGAATGTGAGCCAATATCTTTGATATATCTCATAACCTCTATGAATGGCGTCTCTTCAATCAGTGTGCCTTCCGACTTTTGTTTTTAGTATTCCTAAACGCCAGCGCGATGTCTGCTGTCGCGCATTGTTCTCCTTGTGGAAAGGAGTCGAAAAAGAAGTCAAGTCTCATGCAGGGTTGTTGGGGAAGAATCGTGTCTCGGCAGGTTGAGGCCCCTCATTTGGCGCCGACAAGGAGAATGTTCCAAAATGGATGATTATGTACGTTTGATGGGCTTTTCCCTCATGTTGCGTGCCAGAACTGAGATGTGAGACGTTGTCGGCCGCCGGGCCTCGGGAGATAGGTCGGTCGATGGGGACTTATATCGGGGCCGATGCCGGGGGTCCGAAGATCGAGGGTGATTCGATCATGCATCCTCGAGAAGGATGACGGTCTTGGTGTCGCCGAGCTTCTCACGTCCGTTGAGACCGGGGATTTCCAGGATGAAGAGGTAGCCAACGATCTCGCCGCCGAGCTGCTTGACGAGGTCTGCCGCCGCCTTTGCGGAGCCGCCTGGTGGGTGGTGTTAGTGGGGCCACTTGCGAAATCGATGGAGGGGCAGAAATCATGGAGGGGCAATTCTGCCGCCGCCCGCCGCATGTCGCAAAACTCACCAGTAGCGATGATGTCGTCGACAACCAGGACCTTCTGGCCCGGCTTGATGGCATCCTGCTGCATCTGGAAGAAATCGGAGCCGTACTCCTTCTGGTACTCGGCGGTGACGCACGGGCCGGGCAGCTTGCCCTGCTTGCGCACCGGGGCGAAACCGGTGCCGAGACGGAGGGCCAGGCCGGGTCCGAAGAGGAAGCCGCGGGCGTCGAGGCCGACAACGACGTCGGGAATCTGCTGGCCGAATGCCTCCTTGACCTGGAGCTCGAGAACGGAGCCGAGGGTCTCGTGGACGGAGGGGTCGAGGAAGAGGGGCATGATATCGACGAAGTCGATGCCCTTGATGGGGAAGTCGGCGAAGTGACGCAGGGCGCTCTGGAGCTTTACCTTCCCACCGGCGAGTTCGGGGGAGGCGGCGGCGGCGGAGGAGGGCTGTTGTCCCTGGGCATCTTGAGAGGCGTTGGTGTTTGAGGCGGGCAGGTCGGCGGTTCCTCGGACGGGATGGGCGGCCAGAGGGTTAATTGGTGCCGGCGAGGCGTCGTTAGACAGAGGAATCTGTTCAGAGGACATGTTGAAGAGAGAAGAGAGGAGAGGAGGAGGAAGATAAAGGTAGGTCTCCGGGCGGGCTGGTAATGATATGTGCAGGTACAGACAGTATCTAGGTTGGCAGAGAGAAAATTTTGGGGTCGGATCCCGGAGTGAGTGAAAGGAGGGGTGTGGGACGCGACAACTGGCGGGCAGGTAGAACAGGCACGGCAGGTCGTAGAGCTACGGCCAAGGCCAAGGTTGGCAACCCAAGTAAGTGCGGATGGGCCAGGTGTTTAGGACACAACCTGGAAAGTCGAGGTACGGGAAGTTTGTATTGTGTGTGCTACAGCTACCGAGTACTTGCACCAAAGTCAACAGGTAGGTAAGGTACCTTACCTCAGTATGTACCTACCTGCGCATTCATTGCCTTGCGCTGCCTGCCTGCCTGCCTACCTTCTTACCTACCTTAACTAGTAGGTAGGTACCTTGCTGAGGTGCCGTTGCGTGGGACAGGCCTTGTTGACCGGACCAGAAAGGTGTGTGTGCGGTTAGAATTGAGGTGTGTGAGAAAAGACTCATCAGACTGTGGACTGAAAATCGGAGGCTAGTCCAGCTCGGCTCGCCGGGATTAGGGGAGGAGGGTGGAGGGTGAGACAAGGCAAGGAAGAGTACCTTAGTTGTAGGTCGGTACTGTAGGTACTGTAGGAAAAGACGAAGGAAAAGCACGAAAGCAGGCTGGCAGATGGCGCGCAGAAGGGGCGTGCCGGGTGGTGGTTGTCCAGGATCATGAAGGGAAGGGTAGACGAGACGAGGGAGACAGGAAAAAAAAAAAAAAAAAAAAAAAAAAGGTGGTGAGAGTGAACGCGCGCCATCGATTAGAGGAGTGGAGAGTTGTGATACGGGTAGGGTGTCACTACGGCGGTACGTGTGGTTCAAAGTGGGCAAAAGAGCCAGCCATGACGGGACCCGGGCATGAGCATTGGCATTGGCACTCCCGATGACAGAGACAAAGGGACGGTTCCAGGCAAGGCCTGCCTCATTGTTTGTTGCAAGATAGGGAAAAGCTCTCTTCGCGGGCTATTATTCCCAAGGTAGATAAGGCCAGCGGTAATTTTGTTTCTTCTGCTGTCTCTTCCCTGCAACGGGCCCATCCATCCCTCTCTCGGATACTCTTTCGGATACCTCCTGTATCTTGCCGATGTTGGGCGATAACAACCTATCCGTCCCCAAGGAACAAAACGTGCTCAAGCATTATTTCTCCGACCAGAAGACCGCCGAGCCATCAGTGACGGGCAACGACGGCAGCTCTCGCATGTTCCGCTCCTCTTCCTTTGCGCCGTCGAAACTCGCCTCGCACGATATGGGTATCTGCCTGTAATAGCAAATGGTAAGCCAGCTCTGGCGCAGGTGGGATGGCATGGCATGGCACAGCATAGTAGGTACCATGGCAAGGCACGGCTTGCTTGTATCGCGCTCTGCCTCTCTGCCCCTCCAACGCGACATCGACCCCTCCATCGGCGAACGGACTGCACCAGGGAGCAAAGAGGCACTACCCCACTATGCCACCATCTCCGAGAGACCCAGACCGGGGTGCAAGCTGCTGTGTTTCTGTCTCACGCACATCAGGCAGCTCAGCACCAGCATGAACATGAGCGTGAGCCCGACGCCGCTGTGGCCCCGGGGCACCAACGCTGTACGGATACTGGACTGGATTGGGCCGGGGACCTTGCCGTTTCCCTGTCCTGTCTAGAACTGATGAATGGGAATGCAGCGATGGCTGATGCAGTGCAGCTTCCTGCATGCGCATGTAGGTGGTACAACGATGCCACGCCATTCCACGACCTCATCTTCCGTACGGATAAGGTAGGTAACGCATGCTGCTCGAATAAGGTTGTTGATGGGCTCGGCTCGGCTGGGATCCATTGTGCCGTGCGGTCACCGTCATCTCAATGGCGGTCGGTAGGTTGCTTGGTTTTGGGATGACATTGTTGACGCTGATGTTGAAGCCAATTGCCTGTGTTACTGTCACTGTGTTGTGTTGCCGTCAACTGAAGTTCAAAGGGCAGATGCTACAGACCACAAGTCCCTCTCAACATGTGGGGATTGTAGCAGCCCGACCATGCGGAAAACATTCGGCTCGTTTCAAACGTCTGAAGTTGCCCATGGTCCGTGGCGAGTCGTTCAACAAGGTTGTGAAAGAGGCATCCATTATCACAATACCATATGGACGAGGTTGACTGACGACACAGGAGAAGCCGGAAGACGTGAGGCGGATGTGCAGTGGAGAAGAGTGAAACAGAGGAGACGAGAGGGACAGGAGACGATAGGGCAGGACCGGTACTTCTGGAAGACACTTGTTGGATGTTGAATGCAGGGTATCGTACTGATAATGGATAATGGCAGTGGAGAGGAAGGGATGGGATGGAAGCACGGCTTCTGAGCTGTTGCATGTTGCCGGGCAGGAAGCGGCGCTTATGACGACGAGATCAACGTCAACTGCATTGCACCGCACCGCTTGCCATCTTGCGGCGGTCTAACTTCTAAGTCTTTGCAACCGCCCCCCGTTTCTCTTACCCAAGAATCCCGGAGTAAGGTGCCTTGCCTTCTTCCTTGCCTTGGGGTCCTTCGACCAACCGGAAAACTCGATGGGACCGCTACGTGCGTGCTATTCAGACCATTAACACATCCTCCTACATGCCATAATTCCTCCTCTCCGCACCTCTCTAGAACGCCACTCGTTCCTGTTTTGCTTCTAGATGCATTCAGCCCATGCACCTCCCTGTCCTTTCGGGGCCTTTTACGGGGACAGCGAAGCAGACCGGGACCCTACGTCTTGGCCATGACCCCTGGACCTGCTTGCTCGCTCGCTCTGAGCGGCGGCCAGCCCAAGATACCATCGCTCAACCACGGCTTCCGCAACGAGCCTATCATTTTCTGAGGATGCTGCGTTCTGTCAACCTGCTCAATAAAGGGCTCTGTGGCCTGCTACGGTTGCTTTATCGGACCAGCATGTCCATATCCAGCAAAGCTCAAACTCAAGGTCAAACCGGAAGTCAAAAACCCACTTCAGCAACAAAAGCCCCGGTAGCACATACAAACGTGCTTCAGCTGGGCATCTTGCCTTGCAAGACGAGTTTACGGATACACTCAACAGCGCTGTGTCAGCCAGGGTCCTTACACCTGCCCCAAAGTACTTACCGATCTCTGCCTGCCCCTACGCATTCCAGGCCTGGTCTGCATCGTCAGCTTTGATGTTTAGGGGTCCTTTTCCATACGTTATCTGACTTTCACCGTGGTATTCGATCAATAATCATATTACACCCCACTCATCCCGTCGAAACGTCTCATCCTCCCCGTCCATACTCCTTGGACCATCAAAGTCTAGAGCAACGGGCGAACCACCATCGCATCATCCTGCCATCACTTCGCATTGAGTCACGACCAGGGCGTTTGTCGAATCAGAAGTCAATACCGCTCATGAACGGCCTCGCAACCCCCGCGCCTCGACACGAACGGACCCATGTCCGACGGGATTTCCTCCTTCACCCGGCGGTGCCTACGCTGCTCATCCGTCACTTCTCAACGGTATCAATCACAAAGTACTCATCCCACCACCACACCACATTTTAGTCGATGAACTACCCAACCAAGCACTCAGCTCACAAAGAGGCCCTGGTGAACCGATATCTCAGCCAAGGTGCCTGGATCTTCAGACAATACGGATCCCCCAAGACGGGCAAGCTGCAACGGCATCTCTTCGGTGCCCCCATATTTCAAGTTCCATCCGAATCCTCTGCGTCCATCTTATCCGATCATTTCCAAGCACCATCCCGGAACTGCCACTGGACCTGGAACCGCCTTACCTGAAGGTGTCTATTTCTAGCTGACGACGTATGGGTCTCCAACTGGCAACGTAGGGTTTGGGCCACGTTCTGTCAGCCTTTTGCCAGACACTCATCCATCTTCCCGGATCAAGCTTGGGAAAGCTTGTGAACAGTGTGCATGGTCGATCCGGTCTGGATCGCAACAGCCGCCCCGTCCGTCACAGCCACGCAGCGAGTTACTCTGTAACGAACCTCGTTCACGTCAAAACCGCTCCAACGCATCAGATACGCCGTCCGGACATTGTTCCGCCACATGCATTCAATTCTGATAATGGCGCTAGGCAATGGTGATTCAAGCCAGTAAGCAAGGTCCTACACAACCGCAATGCCTCGCTACCTACAAATGCACGCCGTGCTTTCACGGCCATCCGCTGGCGGCCCGGAAGCCATTCCGCCAGACTCACTTTGAAGCAGTGCTACCCTTGGCCACTGCGCTGAGTGGCTGAGGGTATCACCTCTTTGTCATCGAATTCACCACTGGGCCCGTTCAAGCTGTGGACGAGACGCGGCATCTCCACCGGTCGGTCGCATTTGAGGCGTCCCGTACGTAGCTCGGTACTGTGCTACAAGTCCTCAACTGCCTGTCACTGTGTGTATCCCCGGGCGGCTCGGACGGAGATGCTAACCGTCGTAACCCTGCCGTCCTTTGACATGCAACCTTCTGTTCTCGGGGGCTCCTGAACTCATCCGCCAGCTCCAGAATCCCAGACATAAAACAGACTGCGAGATGCCCGTACGATTGCCTTTCCCAATGAAACAAAAGGCTCTGCTCGGTCAGCCGGCAGTCATCAGGAAGCCTACCTTGCTACAGCACGACATCTCTGGGACCGAGCCAAACCTTCAATACGTTTGTTTCCTGCTCGCCCGGCACCCCTGCAATCGCCCACACGCCGGGCAGTCTCCATGGACGAGAGACCCCGACTCACTCACATGCCCGGAGGGACCAGCAGCAAGATCTGTTGCATTAGCGGCCTTTTTTTTCACAACGTTCCGATACAAGGTCGAGGCGGTCTCCGTTCGGCATAACAACTTGCGCAACCGGGGCTTTCCGTTACGACCTTGGTAAATGTTCCGCAGCTAGAAGGTGTTTAACACAAGTCAGCATGCCTCAGAAAGAAGAAGATGCCGTGCCTCCGGCGCCGCTAGCACGCAAGTCGCCGTAAATGAGTCAGTTTGGATGACCTACAGACGCCGTAGTCTGTAGGTCCCGTACCGTAGTGCGCGCAAACCGCGTCCCTTCTTCACCGCCTCCTCCCACCCGGCCTCGGCGCCATTGGCTGGGCAGGTGCACGACTTTGGGGGGGAAGGCATGCTGTTGTTCGATATGCAAATGTGGGTAACTATATGCTGACGTTGCTCAAGCTTCGAAAACGACGCGCCACTACTACCAGAGAGAGAGAGGAGGATGAAAGCCAGACCTTATTCGTGCCAGTTGGCAATTGATGGCCCGTCCCTTCCTAGGAGGCACTTTAGCTCACTGCGACTCAGAGGTGATCCCCGACGTGCTTGACTAAGGTAGTTACACTGGCCAGAGGGCGCTTCTGCCTGCTGCCGGGCTTATCAACGACATGATCATATCTAGTCGGCCGTCTGTCTGTCTGTCGCGAACCGCTGTGCGCGCGGGGGGCAATCTAGCTTCTGTGCTCTCTACATCTGCAAACATGACAACACCGTCCCAGCGAGCCGGCGACGCTCTCATTCGGTAACCCGAGCCGCACAGGAGCTTGACCGAGCTGTCAGTGGGCAGCCTCGCTGCGTCCGTCCCGGAGGGTGTCGTCGCTCGTTGGGTTGGGGGGTGGGTAGGACAGCGTCATGCAGGTGGCCGCAATCAGCCAAACGGGGGGCCTAAAAAATCTAGACACCCTCTTCTCTCTCTCTAGCCGGTTCGTTGTGTGAGTGTGTGAGTGAGACAACCAAGCAATGAAAAGGTCTTCTTGGGCTATTGTTCCCTATCGCGCTTGCTGCAGCTGATATGATGTGCATTCGCGCGCCAAAGGGGGGCGGCCCTTTCACTATCGGAGGAGCGTCATCATGTTGCTTCTCGTAATCTTCGTCTCATTACTTCTATTACTCATCGGTCTTCTTTCTGTCTAATGAAAAGGAACGAAAACGCCGCGGTCATGCTCTGAAACTGTGGTATCTAACATCTAATGGTCGTGAGAGACATTAAAAAGGGGGAAGGGGTATCTTTCTCGTTTGGTCTTCCGCAACGGTTGCCATTAGGGCACGCGCGTAAGACTAACCCAAAAAACGCAACGAGAGTCGTGAAGAAACAACGCGATTCATGCAACTCGCCATTCCTCTCATCTTTGAGGACAGAAGTATGCTGAATGTTGAAAATCAGTCATCAAAAAAGACCATACGTTCGGTATGGCTATAACCAATGTCGATGCCATCCAATTCCTCATAAAAAGGGGCAATGAAGCCGACGATAAGATTGGGCAGCATGAGGCATAACAACGTCGCAAATGGGGTGTGAACCAGTCTGGCGTGGGAGGTGTCTTCAAGGGAATTGTAGTCGGATGATGGAGAAGAACATGTTTTGAAGCACATGAAACATGACAGCCACACTCGTCGGCAGCAGCTCAGGCCAGACGGCGAGGTCAAGCTTTCCCTCCATACCGACGTCGACCCCAAAAATGTAGCGGATGAGCACGCGGACGCAGATGGACGCCACGAGCTCGCAGCCCCATGTGACCGAGGAGGCCCAGAAAGTCAGGTTGAAGTCGTAATCGTCGCCAACCTCCTTCATGTCGAATGCGAAGTAGGGGTAGACGTCTTTGTTCGGTCCAAAGTGTAGAACCAGGACGCTGCCGAGGAAGGCCGCCATGGACACATTCTCCGCGAGGAAGCGGATGAAAACGTTGCGGGTGCAGACCTTTTGATATGACGCGTAGGACTGGTCTGTCAGGTTGAGAGTGACGGTGATGCGGTGGTAGAGGCGCGACATCGTCAAAGGGGTGAGGATGATGAGCGTGCTACTGGAAAGTATCTGAAGATACACGAATTGCTCTGGGGAGCGAAGGCGGGCGTATAGCGCGCGAACGTAGGTTTGGTAGGTGAGCATGAAGTATCTATGTTCTGTTAGCTGTGCCGTCTGTAACATGGAAACGGGGTTCTCTTACAGCTTGAACACCCAGCTGAGAGGGTAGCTCCCAACACGTTCACCCTCGCGAATACCCAGCAGCCAGCCTGTTAAGGCGTCGAGCAGATGGACCGTGATGATCCAGCTGTAGACGTAGACGATTGTTTCCAAATTGTTGTGGGGTAACGTCCGTAAGTAGATCTCTGCGTAGGCTTCTCCTATCACATACGCCATGAGGCCGACAAACAGGGCCAGACAGAACCAGATGAAACGGACGAAGCTGGCTGGCAGCCATCTGCGGCATATCCTCACGCTGGTCAAGTGTCTGGGCTGCTCTGAGCCGACCTGCAACGCCGCGTCCGGGTCGAATGAGTCGTGGCTGAGGTTTGGCCGGCGACGGTTATCTCGCCGAGGGATACTTCCTTCAGCCTCACCAGTCCACCAAGACGTTGTGAAGATCCGTTGCGTCTCAGAGAGCGAGTGGCGTAATTTCAGGTGGCGTTCTGAGGTAAGAAGAATGCAGAACGCTATAGATACCGGCATAGCCATGACGATAAACGTCCAGGAGATCCAAGCCGTGTTATGTTGAGTGAGGAAGCGTGTTTCTGGGGTAAGATAAAGCGGGATAGGCACTGCTATTGAAACAATGGCAATCAGAGACATGGTGACCGGGAAGCCGAGGGATTGCGGCCACCTGTGAGCGTGTAAGTCAGTGGAGACTTCCTCCATACACCTGGAAGGGGGGTTCATACCAGTTCAGGCTGTAAAGATTGAAGACCTTGGTGATCCAAATCAGGGCGGTAATATTGTAGAAGCCATAGTAGACAAATAGGAAGAACCAGAAACTAATCTGCACTCGTGCTTCTCCGTGACCAGGTATCTTGCGCCCCGAGCCAGACCCGGGGTCACTACGGTCGTCATCGTCGTCAGGAAACTGATATTGCGGAAACGGCAGCGCACACCACGCAATGGCCTGCATTTTATCAGAATTAGTACTTATTTCGCAATCAAACAAGGACCTATTCATTGGTGGTGACATACCAGAGCAGCGGGCATCAACACCAGACATCCATACCGACTCCACCAAACGTCAACCACCTTCTTGACGGCACTCTGCTTCGGCTCTACCCAAACGTCGACAATCCTGCGCCAGGTCCGCTGCCATAAGCTCAGATCATCCAAGTCGACTCTATCGGCACCATCATCGTCGTTATCGAGACCAGCTGCAGAGAGAAGCGCGCCGTAGCCGACGTGCACACTGCCACGATTGTTGGAGAAGAGACCGAGGGTGCTGGAACGCCGACGGCGGCCGCTGACATCGGAGTCTTGGGGTACGGCGCGAAAGCGACCTAGTAGAGGAGACGAGTCGCTCGTGAAGCGGGTTCGGGACTCGTTGCCTTGCGTGAATTGGAAGAAGCTCGGCATCGCTTCGCAGTTTGGAGGGTATCGTCTATCTTCGCGACATTGGGTGTGGTTTGTTTACTTTCCACTCGTGGCAGGCGAGTTCTCTCGACAGTTGTTGGTTGAATTTGAAATGCTTGGGATACGCGCTCGAGCTTAAAGTCTAGGAAGTATTACCCCCGAGAGTGAATGCTGCCTTATCGTGATCTTGCTTATATCCAGGATGACGCGGGTCTGGCAGGAATGTTTGCTCGATGTCGTACAGTAGTAGCTTGTGGTGTGAGGAAAGGAATCCCGGACTTCATCCAGTGTAAATTGGAATTTCAGTGGCTTATGACGCTAGGGCGCCCGTGTACCTGGGACGGTCCCTGGTTTTCTGGCGGACACGGCGGATCAGGCCCCCTGGCAAACCGGGCGCTAGCGCTGTTTGGGCGGAGCTTCGAATGTGTTGGCCTGTGGAGACCTCATGCTGAGTCCGCAGTCCTCCGACCGCCGGCCGGGGGCCGCATGATGTTTGGTAGATGAGCACACACAATGAGATTGAAGATTGAAGGGTCGAATACCGTCGCCGTCTTTGTATTCCCAAATATTATCGTAAATGTGCATGCTTCTTACAATCGCCTCAACTCCCCTCAGTGGAAACAAGTGCCGGTTTACCCACGGCGCGTAGATCTAGGTGGTAATCTAGATGCAAGAGCCCATGAAGGCCGAACGTCATGATGTTGTTGTACAGAGTCCCTCTTAGTCCTCGTCATTGTCCATGGTCTCCTCGAACCCCTCTGAGTCCTCAGTCTCCTCTGAATCCGTAGAATATTGTTTCTCTTTGGGCACGTCCACAAAGTCAACTTCGTTGCGGTCATCCTCTTCTTCACCGTCAACCTCGGCCTCAACTTCAGCATCCTTGGAGTCTTCTGAAAAGGCCACGACCTTGGAAGTCGGCGATTTCTTCGGTGGCTCCAAAACATCACCACTCCAGGGTTTGCATTCTTTGACCAGCTCCCCACACCTGAGACAGGTCCAACCCTCGCCCTCCTCTCGCTCCAGCCGGGTCGCGAGACAGACGAAGCAGTATATGCAACCGCAAGGAATAGTCTCGTATGGGTTTGTAATATCTGTTTGGGCCGATCCAATGACACCGCTCGAGGCCGCAGCCGCCATGATCTCGGTCTCCGTAGTTGCCAGAGCGTTCTGGTCCTGGTAGCAGATGGCGCAAGTGCGCTCCGGCAGAAAGCCGTACTCTCCGTTGGCCGACTTGTCTTCGTCTCCGCTAGTCGTCATGATTGACTTTGTCTTGCGCCACGTTCGTGATATCCATCTCCTCCATCGATTGATGCCGATAAGTGGGAGAACAAATAGAAGAAACTCGGTGAAGGCATGCCAGACGAGCTGCCGATTGAGGTATTCGAAAGACACCTCACGGCTCACCTGGCTTGTTGGTGGAGCGAGGCGCATACGTAGTACTCTGTCCAAGAGGGTGCGATATCTCCCCTGCAGGAGGAAAACCAGGAAGGAGACGAAGGCTGCTCCCGCGTGTATGGTGGTGATTCTCGATGTGATGCGCGACAGTCGCTGGAGGCGTGGATTGGGATCACCATATCCTTCGTCATGCTCCAGCAGCCAGTTCTCCCATTTGTCCCAGCCGTATCTTCCAAAGACAGTCGCCAGTCCGTAGAGGGACTTTTGCCATCTGGAGGGCGCCACTAAAACAGAGCCGTCCTTGCGCGCGTCGGTATATTTCAGGTTCTGCAACGCTGCACCATAGGTCGCATCGTGGTCCCACACGGTGAGCTTGAATAGCACCGCGCGCAGTGCCAAGAGAATCTCAGCTGACCAGTCGTCTTTCAGGTGGCCGCCGGCAAAGTATTTGAGCGCATCACCAACCTGACCGCGCAGGAGCTCCAGCAACTCGTCGTCTAATAATTCGGCGTCGACCTGTCCGACTCTGAATGCCGGACGCGTGCCGTCCTGGGAGGAGATGGCGTCCCATGCTGATCCGAGTCGGCTAAAGGGGAAGGGCAGCCGGTCAATCTGGGCGCGTGCTCGTGATGATTCGTGTTGCGCGGCGATTCGGGCGGCGTTCTCTGCTTCGCGGGCTTGTCGTCGGGCTGCCAGGCGCTGCTGCGCTTGCGCAAAGTTGGTCGATGTCATCTGGGCGGCATTGGGCGGTGGAATGTGCAGGCGAGATGCAAATTGCTGAGCATCACACCTCTTGCCCAGGTTGTCGAAGACGACGGGGGGGATGGGAAGTTGGATGGGTGTCGGAAAATGAGCCGAGGTCCGCCGTTCCAGCGAGCGACTCGCAGTAGGCCAGTCCACTGCCGCGGGCAACAATGCTGGGGGACAGGCGGTGGTATGGGCCGAAATGTCGGCCGGCGGAGCATCTGACGTACCGGGGCGCCCGGGCCACCCTTTGCACTTACTGCTCCCTGCAAAGATCTCCACGTTGCGCCGGGTACGAATGCCTCCATCGGCTCTCCACTGACTGTCCGTTATCAAAGACCCCGATATTCGAGTCTGAATACCGACCAAACCTCCGTCCGCCCTGCAGGTCCCCTGTTGTGGCTTGCCCGACCTTATTACCACATCATAGTCACGGCGTCAAAACTACTTTTGGGGACGTCGGCGACCATCTTACAAACCATATCTGTCATGCATTGCACTCTGCATCAACACTGCGGGTGAACCAGCTTACCTCAGATGGTGTGTCACCTCGACAAGCGAGGTCCCGGCCTCATCCCGGCGGGAAGCGTCAACACTGATTGCTTGGGACGAACTCAACGCGACCTCCAGCGCCCTCTACGCTCCCTGCATCGGATATGGCCGCGCGCGCCAGTCCCCATTCTGATGCTTGTTCCCTTCTTCTTGTCTCTATCGTCACCGCTGCTTGTCGGGCCTATGCACTCCAAGCGATACTCGAACAACGATTCGCTACCTTGACCTACCGGCATGCCAGAGCCTGCAGCTACACCCAGACAGGAAGCACCCTCTACGCAACCACCAATACATTGCTGACTTTAAGAACTGACCGCAGCCCAGATCACATCTACTCGTCCCCCTGATTGGCCATTGCCGGTCATCAAGATGAGAATCTAAGTCAAGCTTATGTCGAAACCCCTTGCCCCGGTCCCAAAAGTCGGGATGGCTTTGCAAAAGAGCTGTTATGGCTGTGCCGGCTCGTACGACCTGTCTTCCGGTGCAGAAGCGTGGCGTTCTTTGGTCCCCGCCCTTTGCTCTGGAATCTTCATTATCCCGCTTCTTGAGCATGATGGTTGATCTAGCTATCGGACTTAAGCGATACCCTTGGCTGAATCGTGGCGCATGTTTGCTTCATGGAATTCTCACGATGTGGTAACGTTACTCAGTCACAATTTGGATCATGAGCGAGCAAGCCTGGCAGCAGGGAATGCTCTCATTACAGCCCCCGAGGAGGTTCGGAGTTCTGCCAGGCGTCTGTGCCAGCTGACAGCACGGGAAGTCCGTTCCAAAGTTGGGTTCTCTCTGGTATCACGCACATTTCCCCGTTCCTGCATTCATCATGTATCAAACGGTTGAAGGCCGTTTCAAGCCAATCCTTCTTGAACACAATGTCGTGACTTCAGGTGCCATAGAAGTTTCACGCGCTCCAGCGTCTCGGAGAATGAATCGGAATCCGATACTCGGCTAGACATGACTTTGAGCCAGCTCTTAGGGCTGACGGGAAAAGCGGGAAGGCTCAGCCTAGGCAACGTGCAGCAGGCTGATTAGCAAGTGCTACACGTGCAGGATAACTAAGACCCGTTTCAACCAGGTGTACATCCTAACGTTATTTGTCCAATCAACCGGAGCGTGGTGGTGTTGTTGGACCAGCCTCGACGTAACCCAGCCCCAATACGGACCCTCGACAGAAGCTTACCAAGCTGCTTCTATTTTTCACTCTATGGCTCAAAGACTCATATCCACGCCATTTCGTCCTTCAAACCCCATCCAGGCGAGGGAATAATGCCTGACCAGGCTCTCAACATGTGCGGAGTGGCGGCGGACATGGGCCTCCCGCAGCAGTCGGTGCTGCTCATACCGACTTTACTCAGGCACTCACACCTTTGCCCGTTTTGCTCTTGCGTCACTGCATTGCTTACCTGCCAGAACCGTTTAATGGGAAAACGTAACATTGAGGCATCCGGCCGAGTTGACCAGGGTTGAGAGTGCTCCACGACGCACCTGCCGTCGTCTTCATCATCCTACGAGTTACATAAACAACGCCAACCCTCGCCGCTCAACTTCTGATCATCACGAGGCCATCGAATGCTCCAGAACAATCAACTTCTTCTTTCTTTGATCCTACCTACGAAGAACAAGCTGTGGCCAGACTCGCGGTACACAAGATGGAATCCGAGACGACATCCAGCCCGGGGTCAGCCAGTGGCATGACGGATTTCCAACCGCGTGCCGGCGCTACGAGGTCCAAGGCCACCATTCGAGCATCATTGGCCTGTGTTCCATGCAGGTCCAAGCATGTTAAGTGCGACTCAGCTTTGCCTGCTTGCCTTCGATGCCGCTTAGAGGAAAAGACGTGTTACTATGCCAAGTCCAGGAGAGGCATTCGAGATCCCAAAAAGCGAAGCCTTATCAACGATCCCATTGGACCCCCTTCAGCTCCATCGGAGACCGCGACATCATTTCCCTCTCCAGAACTGGCCAACTTTGACTTTCCCATCAACGTAGTCGACAGGCTACCGGGAGGTTGGTCGCTGAACAAGGCACAGTTCCCCGACCCTAGGATGGCCTCGCCAACTTCATTCTTGTTCGACCTCTATTTCACCAACTTCCACGACACACACTCGTGGCTTCTACCCAAGCCCCAGCTCCTAAGCCAAATCCGGTCTGACCCTCAGTCCTTTCACTTCCTCGCCAGCTGCATCACCTATGTGGGATCTCTCTTTTCTAGAGCCATCTCTTCGGACGAGTTGAGGGAGAAAGCGTTCAGCCTGGCTAGTGGAGGGCTCCCAATGACTCCTTGGACGGTCCAGGGGCTTCTCGTCCTAAGCGTGGCGGCCTTTGGAGAGAACCGAGTGGATTTGAGCAACGGCTGGATGGACGCGGCGGTTCAGATGGCACTTGACCTTGGAATGCACGAGAGGGCATTTGCAGATGCGGAGCCAGATCTATTCATGGCCGAAAGCTTCCGCAGAACATACTGGGCGCTCTATTTTCATGGCAACATGCGAGCGATGCGCGAGGGCTTGCCGAGTTTCACTCTCCTTGGGGTCGTAGCAACCACGGGGCTGCCTTGTGAAGAATGGGAGTATCAGTCAGGAGTAAGTGGACTGTTACCTTTCTCTGGAACGGGAAGCTGACTGCGAAAAGGAAATTCCACAACCCATATCTCTGGCACAATACGACGCCAGGGATCCCATGGACGATAGAAGCTATTCCTCGTGGACTTACTTGATCGACCTCTGCCGGCTTTGTGGGGAGTTGGTTCTCCCAATGTCTACGCTGCCTCGTGAATTATTAGCAAATACCGTCGACCGAGCCGATTCCAGACTGGTCGGATGGCTGATCAGTTTGCCCAAGTGGAAGCAACAGTTGGTCGATTCTGGTGGCGCTGTAGATATGATTCTCTTCCATGCAATGGCCTACGCTCACAGGTATGTGACTGACTCCTATCTGCTTCTGGTCCAGGCTCCTGACGTAATGGTTTCAGTTTGAGAATAAGAATGCAGCTGCCCCTCGGAGCCTTGGATCTCGGTATCCGAGATCTCTTGAGTCTTGGTCCGCTCTTCAAGACACGCGAATCACCACCGTCTCGGAATCCAGTATCTCACACTGCGCCATACCAGTGGCTCGAGTGCTCGACAGCGCTCCAAGCAGGACTTTCAACCATCGGCTTGTTCAACTTTTCGCTACCTCCAGCCAAGTACAGTCCGGCATGCATAATCGGACTACGAGGGGCTGCGCTGCCCCTACTCGACGCAAAGATGTATGGGGCAGTCCAGTCGCCCGCCTTGCGAGAGAAGCTTGACCTCCTGTTGGGCGTCTTGAAGGTTGCCGGAGAAATGTGGCCCATTGCGAAGAACATTGGTAACGAGGTGAATGACTTGCTGAGAGACATGGACGCCACGAGCCACCGTAACATGGTCCCGCGCTTTGACCCGTGTCTAGATGCCTTCATCAACGACATGACATCTTCGGGGAATGCGGAAGAGCCTAGTATGTTCGCCTTTTCCGAACCACGGACAGCGGACGAAATGCTTCACTGGAGTACGGGCTTGACTGGAACATTTCAAGTCTAAGAGAAGGTCGGCTTGGCGACTACGAAAGAAGGGGAGGTTTTTCCATGTTGTGTTATATTTTCTTCGATTTATCACGTTCAATGTTTGTTTCATGAAGGGAAAAGCGGTTTTTGTCAACGTCGAGCAATCCAAGCTTTTTGCAATTGCTACAGTCTAATATTTCAAACCCGACAGGAAGAGGAGTTATGGCGTGTCTATATATACCACAGAAACAAAAACAATTAGGAGTTTGCTTTTCAATAGGTAGTCATTAGAGAAATGCATGTTTTACAAAGCGTAACAAACATTCGATATCGGGGAATGCGCAACTGGGGGTAGTCTCTGACAAACCGGCCGGATACCAGCCGAAGAGCAAACTGGTCTGGCCTCGGCGAGCTGCTTGGCGAGGGTTTGAAGGCACAGAAAAGGTAGGGGAATGAAGCAAAATGTAGTTGAATAGGTTCAAGCAGCTAGGCCCATGCTCGAAATGCTGCTTCTGGAAGTCAGTGACGGTAGGACAGGAAATTCCATGCAATATCAGCCGAAGAAACCTTCTTTTTGTACCTGTAAGGTAGGTACCCAAGTTTCTAACTACCCCAGGTACCTACCTTAGGCAGGCAAAGTAAAGCGCGCAGGTTTGCCTCACGTCGTGCTTCTTTCCCTTTTGAGGTGTGGTGATCCTGGGCTGCTTGCCGTTTCCATTTGCACAGTGCACCGTTTCTTCAGCGCCCCACTACCCCGCGATGGGCGCCCTGTGCCAACCCGGAACCTAACTGTGAGAGTGTCCCAACGCGCCAGTTAGTGAGTTGCCCCGCCACAGGCGATAACGCCTGGCGTGCCTAAATTTCCTACCGCCTCCCCGCCGCCTTTTCCATACGAGAACCTCCTTCCGATTCGAACGTCATTACGTCGACCTCTTTGGGACCAACGAAACCGGTACCGACGTCTTGGTCGCTCACCAGGAAGACCGCAACGATGAGCTTCGCTATTGAGGTGCCCGGCGATGCCAACCCTCTCAGCCTGCAGGAGCTCTGCAGAGCCCTCGAGTCTGCGACCTCGACCGACTATGCCCGTAGACAGGCCGCTGGCCAGCAGCTCACATCATGGGAAACCGAGAAGGGTTATTTCTCCTCCTTGCAGGTAAATAGCTTCCCCAATTAGCTTCTCTGATTTGGCACCATAAGCTAACGTTTCTTACCGCAGACCATCTTCCTGGACAAGTCCCTTCCCTTCGACATCCGATTCCTGGCCGTGATCCAGCTCAAGAACGGCATCGACAAGTGCTGGCGTCTGCTCTCAAATATCAAAGGCGGCTTGGATCCCGAGGAAAAGAACCTCATTCGACAACGCTTGTTCCAGGGTACACTGGAAGAGGAGGAGAAGGGCCTCTCGCTGCACAACTCTTTGGTTACCGCCAAGGTCATTAGAATTGACTACCCTCAACACTGGCCGGATGCCCTGTCCAACATTATTGGTCTTGTCAGAGGCTCCAAGGATGGCAATCAACAACATTTGCACGGTTCTCTGCAGATCCTGCTCCGCGTTGTCAAGGAACTGGGCACCGCTCGTCTGCGGAGATCGCAAACGGCACTCCAATCCGTCACTCCTGAAATTGTGTACTTGCTTGGAGAAGTTTACACGGAGAAGTCGGCAGTCTGGATGGGATTCCTCACAAACGGACGTGGCGACGAAGATGAGGCCGACTTGGCCATGCTCATCAGCCTGATTTCTCTCAAGATACTGCGCCGCCTGCTCGTTGTTGGCTACGAGTCACCGCATAACGACAAGACGGTTCAGCAGTTTTGGACTGTGTCACAAAACCATTTTGGCCAGTTCCTCGGTTTTGTGAGCCATGACTCTCACGTACCGGCCCCTTACCAAGATACCGTAGGAAAGCACCTGTTGCAGTTTACCAAGCTTCACATCGACATGTCCGAGTCACACCCTGCCAGCTTCGCTGTTCTTCCTAACTCTCTACCCCTTGTACACGCATACTGGGACCTGGTTGCCAAATTCGCCGAAGTTTTCGAGAAGTCGGGGGGAATTCGCCAGTCATCCGGTGACTCTGGACAATCAGAGTCAAAGTCCAAGGTGGAGGGCCCCTTGCTGGAGAGGCTCGCGCTTAGAGCCCTGCTCTTGATGAGATCATGTTTGAGGATAGCGTTCTACCCAAAGCAAACCTTCAAGTACAAGAGCACAGAGGCCAAGAAGGACGAGAACGATGCTGTGGCCCTCATCAAGCAGGAGCTTCTCAAGGACGACTTCGTGGTTCAAATGGCAAACATTATCATCACACATCTCTTCGTCTTCCGGAAAGCGGATCTGGACGCCTGGGAAGAAGAGCCAGAGGAATGGGAGCAACAAGAGCAGAGTGAAGGCAATGCGTACGAATGGGAGGTGCGCCCCTGTGCCGAGAAACTCTTCCTGGACCTTCTCGTCAACTTCAAGCAACTCATGATACCCCCCCTCCTTTCCTACTTTGAGACTGCGACAAACCCACAAGCAGATATCGCTACCAAGGAGGCAGTGTACACTGCTTTGGGCTTGGCCGCACCGAACGTTGCCAATCACTTCGACTTTGATGCCTTACTGGTTTCTACTGTTGTTCAGGATGCCCAGCAGCAAGGACCTCTTTACAAAGTCCTCCGCCGCCGAATCGCGATCATGGTCAGCCAATGGGTCACTGTCAAAATCGCTGATGGTAGCAGACCACTAATCTACGAAATGTTCCGTCATTTCCTTAATCCTTCCGATGCTACAAACGATGTCGTCGTTCGTATTACCGCCGCGCGTCAACTTCGATGGATCGTGGATGAGCTTGCTTTCAGCGCGGAAGCTTTCCTCCCTTATGCCGCCGATGTACTGAATGAGCTTCTTCAACTGCTTCAGAATGTTGACATCGACGAGACGAAGCTGGCTGTTTTGGAGTCCATGCGCATTCTGGTGACGAGACTGGAGCATCATGTTTCCCAGTTTGGAGATTTCATCATGTCTAGTCTCCCAAGCATCTGGGAGAACTCTGGGACAGAGGAGTACATGATCAAGCAAGCCATCATTGCCATCTTCGCCGCCTTAGTCATGTCTATGGGCAGTGATTCTCAGAGATATCAGCACTTGATGGTCCCTCTATTGTCAGAGGCAGCAAAGACTGGCTCTGATCTCCACACATATTTGATTGACGAAGTTCTAGATCTGTGGAACTCGGTTTTGATGCAGAGCAACCCTCCTGTCTCTGCTGACATTATGAGCATAGCAGAGCTTTCCCTGCCTCTTCTGGAGTACCAGACTGAGACCGCGGCAGTAGCCCTTTCGGTCGTTGAGTCTTATATCCTTTTGGGTACACAGGCGGTCCTCGAGGACAGGCTGCGACGGCCATTTTTGCAGGCTTTATCCGGGGTCCTCGACTCCAAGAGTCGGGAACAGGTTCGACAGGGCACGGTCTGCATCGAATATATGATTCGTGCTGCGTCGGAGCTGGGCGGAGCTAATGGCACGTCGGTCATTATTCAAGATATGCTGGAGACTGGATTCCTCAAAAAGATCTTGGAGAACCTTCATAATGCCTGGGAGGCCAACCAAACCACTGGACCGAACAAGAAGGTTAGCAAGCTGAGCACCATAACAGAGCGCGACTACTTTGCGATCCTTTCTCGACTGATTATTGCCGACCCGGCGCTCTTCGTCACGATGCTGTCATCGTTTGGGCCCGTGGAACACGTCTGGGCCTGGCTGAGCGGGGAGTGGTTTTTCCATCTCGATGGTGTTGATCATCTTGAGCGACAGAAGTTGTCCCTTCTAGCTCTGACGCGTCTCTTGGAACTTCCTCAACCCATGCAGAACTTGGCTCTGGCCAAGCTTCAGGACTACTTCACACTATGGACAGGCACCATTTCCGAACTTCAGGACGGCTTGACGGATGGGACCGACTCTCTGATTTGGTCAGAGATGGAGCCCAATGATTATGAGACGCCGAAAAGCCTGAAGGAGACGGAATGGACCCAAAAAGACCCCATTCACACGGTCAACGCCATGTACTTTGTCAAGGAGCGCCTTCAAGATGTGGTCCAGCGCTCAGGAGGCGAACAGCAATTCGAGCAGGAGTGGGCCATCAATGTGGATAAGGACGTACTGCAGAAGTTTTGGAGTTTGACCCAGGTCACGGGAAGTGCATAGAGAGGGCGGCAGTATTTCTTCGCTTGTTTTCGGGTTGCGAATCGGACATATGGGAAGGGATGATTACGAATGCATGAACACAAAGAGATAGAGGGGGCGTACGCCAGCTTCCAATCAGTGGAAGCCTAAACAAGAGAATATACCACAAGTGCAAAGGTATCCAAGTTGATTTCTAAAAGTCTGTAATATCCCGCGTTGTTGCAATTGTCCGCTCGCCGCTCTACAACTTACTCTGGCCGTCCTGGGGAACCTTCACGACGACCTTGCCCCACGTGCCTCTGCTACCCAGCGCTATCAAGGCATCCGGAATACGGTCGAGTCCAACGAACTCTTCGTCTGTGAATTCTGTGCCGCGCAGCTTGCCCTCGGCGACGAGCTTCATGATTCCCTCCCAGACCTTGACCACAGTCTCCTTCTCCCTCACGGCGTATTGGCCCCAGAAGATGCCCACAAGACTGATATTCTTCAGGAGAACCTTGTTCATGGCGACCTTCTCAATCTTGCCAGCCGCGAAACCAATGATGAGGATGCGGCCGTTCCACGCGGTACACTTGGTGCTGGCGTCGACCATGCCAACGGGGTCGTAGACGATGTCGACACCGCGGCCGCCGGGGGTGAGCTTCTTCACCTGCGCGGGCCACTCGGGATCGCGGTAGTCGACGACGTGGTCGGCGCCGAAGGACTTTGCAACGTCGAGCTTGCGCGGGGTGGAGGCCGTGGCGATGACGGTGGCGCCGAAGGCCTTTGCGACCTGGACGGCGGCCAGGCCGACGCCGCCGGCGGCGGCGTGGACGAGGACGATGTCGCCGGGCTTGATGCCGGCGCGGACGACGAGGGCGCCATAGGAGGTCGGGGCGGTGATGAAGAGGCCGGCGGCTTCCTGGAAGGACCAGCCGTCCGGGACGGGGAGGAGCTCCTTCTCGCGGGCGACACACTTCTCGGCGAAGGCGCCTTGTGTTGCGCCGAAGACGCGGGCGCCGACGGGGAATTTGGCCTTGGCCGGGGCTTTCAGGACCGTGCCGGCGAATTCGCAGCCGGATGTCCACGGAAATGCTGGGTTGGGTGTGAGATGGGAGGTTTATGCATGAGACGGCAGGGTGACTTACGGGGCTGGGTTTGGTATTTGCCTTGGATCTGGAGGATGTCGAAGAAGTTTGCGGCCGTGGCGTGGACTTGGATGAGGTATTCATCGTCCTTCTTGGGGACGGGCTCCGGAAGTTCTGTTACACGGAGCTCCTTGGGAGACTGTTGATTCGAGCGTGTGAGTTTTCTCGATTATTTATGTGAGCCGTGTCTGCGTCGGTGAGCGTACCTTGACATATTCCTTGATTTGGATGCCGCGCATTGTGATGAATCTTGGTGATCTAGATCGACTACTAAAGGGCACAGGGAAAGGAGGGAGGTTCAATTGAAACTTAAGTTGACGGTATACAAAGTTGTATTTTTACTGAAGAGGTAGCCGGATGAGCTGGAGATGTCTACGGAGGAAGAATACAAGGAGGTTCAAAGCTTTAGATGTGATTTAGTGCAATCTCTCGGAGCTTACACCCAGCTGGTTGCTACCCCAGACGGACGGTCTCAGAGACGCCGAGGGGGAGGAGAGCCGAGGCATAATCGGTGGGTCGGTGTCTGAATTCCGGGGGAGAAAAGCTGGGGCTCGAGCCACACTGATGTTGCTCGCCGGCTGCCCAACTGCCCTCCCCGCCACGTTGCCGCTGTTGTGTTGGCGTCATATCAGCTACCGCACCTGCCGTGGCGTGTGGCGACGACGGTGATGGATTCGTGGCTAGTGTGTCACGGCATGGTGTTGATGAGATGCAGATTCGCACACGACGTGTCGGAACAGTGCTGTTATGGACAGATAAAATGAATGTCAATCGGGTGCTGTAGTTCACGAGACGTCCGTCAAGAACCAGCTTCCCAGGTTAATTTGCTTGAGATACCCAAGTTAGATCAGAGGAAGAATACAAAGCGTGGCCACATGCTGGTAATATTTGGCATCAGATGGCATTCTTACATGACCATCAAGATTGAATACAAAATCGATGTGGAAGGCCATGGATGACGATGGAAGCGATGACTGTGAAGCACCCTGAGGCTGCTTTTAGTTGGAGCTAGGGGTGTTCACTGCCTGCCTGTTCGACCCTGGATAAGGTACCTGAGTAGAGGTATCGTGGTAGCGAATCTGGGGCCCCTATTGCGACAAACTCAATGACCACTGTCAGATGCGACTGACGAGTTGCAAGAGTTCTGTTCGGGCTGATCTGCAATGCAAAGCCTCCAACGGGTAAGCGTGGAAGAGATAAAGAGAATGGGCGCCTGCTTATTAGGTATGTTCACAGTCCCTCAGTCGAGTCTGTGTGTTGCTGCAACGCGGACAGCGGATGGACGGGAACAGCAGCAGCAGCAGACGGTCCAGATCGCGGAACCACAGCGCCATTGGCCCACCCGAATGCACCTGTCGCACTGGAACCCTGACCGAGCCAACCCTGGCACTCCCGCCCCACCAGCGTTAGCGTGCTGCGGCAAAGAGCACCCAATTCGTGAGCTTCCCACTGGCGAACGCTGCACCGCACAGCGCCCACTGTCCACTGGACCAGTGTTGCCCCTCTCGGCTCCAGCCCACACTGCGAGTGCAAGTGTCCAATCCACCGTCACCAACCACTGACGTCCAATCTGCGACCGCAGCTACCGACCGTCCGGCCACCTACCTTTGACTGCCTAATAACTGATCCTCTTCTTCCTCCTGCCTCTGCCTCTGTCCGGCTTCACGTACCTCGTCTACCCACCTTGCTGTCTATTCTCCGAGATCCCAACAGCTCCTTCTCCGTTGGCCATCCTTCCTCTCATCTTTCTTCCACCCTTCTCTTTGCCTCTCTACCTCTCCGCGACCTGCTCACCCACGAGCAGCCACATCGTCATTGCATTCGCGATACCCCGAACTCGAAATACCTAGCATACATCCAACAACACACAAGCTCCATCTACGCAGCATCGACACTGGACAAGGCCATGGCCGACAACGCAGAGGGCACCAGTGATGCCCAGGTCACCTTCAAGGTGAAGACGGGCCAGGATAGCAACCACGTCATCACCATGCCCGAGTCGGCCACCGTGCTCGACCTCAAGACCAAGCTGGCCGGCGACGACTTTGAGAAGGTCCCCGTTGAGCGCCAGCGCCTCATCTACTCTGGCCGCGTCATGAAGAACGACGATAGCCTCGCCACCTACAAGATCAAGCCTAACAACACTATCCACATGGTCAAGAGCGCCGCCAGCAACCCCGCGCCTCAGCCCGCCGCTTCCCCCTCCGCACCCGCCGCTCCTGCTGTTCCTACCAACATGCAGGCCGGTACCGCCAATAACCTTCTCGCCGGCCTCACAGGAGCCAGATACGCCGGTCATATCAACCTGCCTAGCCGCGAGACTTTCGGAGCCGATGGAGGTGTAAGTCCTTACCTACCCAAATCTTACAATCAAACACCCCGTTGCATGAGCTAATATTATCGCTTCAGATGGGCGCCCCGCCATCCGACGACCAGCTGGCCCAGATGCTGGCCGATCCTTCGATGCTCCAGACGATGAATGCGGCCCTCGACAACCCCGACTTCATTAACTACATGATTCAGAGCAATCCTCATCTACGCAACGTTCCTAATGCCCGCGAGATCATTCAGTCACCTTTTATGCGCCAGATGATGACGAACCCGGACATGCTCCGTAACGTAATGAGAATGCAACGCAGCATGGCCGGAGGAGGTGGCAACACGGCCTTCCCAGCACCCGGCGCCACCGACACCACCCCGGCTGAAGCTGCGGCCGCTGGCCAGCAAGGAAACGCCCAGGCCAATCCATTCGCCGGCTTCCCAGGCTTCCCTGGTATGCCTCCCATGGGTGGCGGTATGGAAGGATTGGGTGATCTCAGTGCGCTGTTTGGCCCTGGTAGCCCATTTGCGCCTCCTCAACAAGGCGCGGGAGCTGGAGCCGGAGCCGCCGATGCTGCAGGCACCACGACGGGCGAGCAGAACACAACCGGAGCCACTGCTGGAGCTACAGCAAATGCTCAGGGTGCGCAAGGCGGCAACACCACGAGCCCGCCTCCGGCCAACCCCTTCGCTGCCCTTTTCGCGCCCCCTCCCTACGCGGGTCAGGGCCAAGGTCAGGGTCAAGGCCAGGGACAGACACCTGCGAACCCCTTCGCCTCTCCGTTTGGCCAGATCAACCCCGAGATGATGCAGCAGATGATGAACATGTGGGGACTTGGTGGTGCAGGCGGCGCAGGCGCAGGTGGCTCTCCTGCTCCCCCGGACAACCGTCCTCCCGAGGAGCGATACGCTGAGCAGTTGCGCCAGCTCAACGACATGGGCTTTTTCGACTTTGATAGAAACGTGGCGGCTCTGAGAAGGAGCGGCGGCAGTGTGCAGGGTGCGATTGAGCATCTTCTCAGCTCTTAATGACTGTGGAGGCATGTTATTCGGTGGAAAGTAGGGAGGTCGTGTCATTTGGCTAGGAGAGCGTCGCAAGAGGACACGCTTTAATGGTTGATAGGCCTTTTGAAAGGGAGAAGCACATACCCTACCTAGTTGCCTTGGGCCTTAGTACTGGCAGTTTCGGGGAGACAGGAAATTGACCAGGCACGACGTTTATGACTGTTCGCTTTACGTTTCTACACGGACGGCTTGGAGTGAGGATTGCTGTAATAGTAGTTCCTCGTGTTTTCACATTGACAAAGAAAATTATCATCCAGTGCGATTCACTTGGCCTGATTCGTGATGTTGTTATATCATTTAGTTTTGGGTCCGCGTGATGGCTGTAGTGACCTCCGTGGATAAGGTAGCTCTGATGGGGCGATTAGTCCACACAGCTCAGAAAACGTGCACCTCAACGAGACTAAGTTTCCTCCATCAACTCATCGGTCATCCCGCTGATACTGCTGTGTTGGAGTCTACAGGACACAACGACGAATGATTTTCATCTGAAAATGTAGCAAGAATGATTCAGGGCATTTTCTATGCAAGGTTTCTGCCCAAGGAGGGTGAGTGATGGATGTCCTCAGACCCAAATCATCGCCTAGAGCCTCATCAACCACGTCCCTCACCTACATCTTGCCGCTGACCATCTGCCACTCGACAGGCCCGCACATTGTGGCTCAGTCACCGCCGGGATGCATCACATCCGCGCCCGGCGCGACGAAGCCGCCGCTCATCGACTGGGACGTGATGCAGGAGTACATCATGCCGCGCAAGGCCTTCTTCAATCGCTACATGACGGTGCAGGACCCGGAGGGCAAGTACGCCGTCCTGGGCTTCCCGGTGCTGATCCCGCATGAGAAGTACCAGCGCAACGAGTTCATCTTCAACTTTGGCATCGTGCTGGATGTCGATGCGGACCAGGCGCCGTATGAGCCGGTGGTGCGGCGGCTCGCGGTCACATTCAAGGAGATGGAGAAGCAGAACGAGTATCTGAGCCAGGAGGGCTCCGGGGGAGGGGAGCGCAGACCGATCGAGACGCTCTTGGAGATTGTCAAGGAGGATCTGAATAATTACGGCGAGTGCATGATTCCCGTCGGTGAGTTGCTCATATCTTCTTCCGAAGCGAGTCGTTGCTGGTCTACTGACACTGCCCCCCGCAAGACGACGCCAACACAATCAACATGAAGCTCTTCCCGCACCACGCCACCCCGCCGCAGGTAAAGGGCTGGCACGTACCAGTCGCCAAGATGAAGTTCGCCGAGATCGTCGACCCGACGTGGGACCTGACGATGCAGAAGGTGGTCGCGCACATTGACGGCGTCAACGACGTGCGGCGCATCGCCTGGGCCGCCGACGTGTCGCTGGACCTCGCCAAGCTCGCGCTGCGCCACCTGCTCTACTACGACACCGTGCTGCTGCTCGACATGTTCTTCTTCGGGTCGTGCTACGCGCCGCGGCCGGGGATCCACGACTTCGTCGCGGACCGCGACGGCATCGTTGACGAGTGTGCGGCGTACGTGTGCATCCACGCCCGGCAGCGCATCAGCAACTTCATGCTCATCAAGCTGATGACGAGCTTCTGCGTGGGCAAGAGCGTGATGGAGTGGCTGCGCGGACACCAGGAGGCCGGGTTCGACGTGTTGCGGTATGTTGACGTGCGTCGGCTGGTGCAGTTTGGCGTGATCAAGGGGTGTCTTTACCGTGCGCACAAGTATGTCGTCTCGAAGCAGTACCTGGCGGCGCTGGCGACGGGGCAGGCGCGGCCCAAGGCTGGCGGGGATCCTCTGCAGAAGTATACGGACGGGTGCCACACGTTTGACCAGATCATCACGGAGAACAACCTGACGGATGCGGAGATTATGGAGAAGCTCAAAGCTCTGCCGGTGCCGAGCGGGGATTTGACAGTGTTCTATCGTTGAGGTATCTGATTTGGAATTCATGATGGGAATGGTATTTTTACATTTTATTTAGCGTGTTATACATGTCAGTGTACAGGCATTGTACATGGTATCGTAACTTCTAGAGCTCCAGTCAACTCTTTCTATTTGGCCCTCGTCAGCTCGTCCCGCACCTTTTGGCGCTCGCTCTTCGTAGGAAATCTGATGTCCGGATTGTTCACAACGGCAATCTCCGTCTCCTCCTCGGCCAGCCTCTCCGCTACCATGCGGTTCAGCTCCTTGCGGGACAACCTCACTCCATCCCTCTCGGCAATCTCCCGCAACTTCTGGATCGTCTTGCGTGTCTTGCCCTTGAAGGGCTCGCCGGGGTACTCCTTGCCGCTTTCATCCCACTGTACGTCGCTGACGACCTCGATGATGCGCACGTTGTGCTTGCCCTTGCGAAGGATAAGGACGCGGCCGTCGATCAGGAACTTGGGCACGTCTTCAGGGAACCACATCTTCACGGGCGTCCAGTCCAGGTTGCCCGGCACGAGCCCGCGCATGTCCTGGCCCGGGGCCGCGGCGACGTAGGCAGCGCCCTGCTTGGCGATGCGGTGGCCCTCGCTGACGGAGGAGGCCAGGCCTGCGGCATAGAGAATACGGGCAATGCCTTGTCTGTAGATGAGGTCGTGCGGCAGCTGCATGTCCATCTTCGGGGCGTTGTTCAGGTTAACTTGGTTGCCCTCGATGACCTCGCCAGTGGGGGCTTGGCCTTTGCCGTGAATGAACTTGTGCTGGTTCTGTTCGCGGACCGCGACCGAGGGGCCGTGTACGAGGAAGACGACCTCGAAGGCGAGGGTGTGCTGGGCGATGCGCTTGGAGGGGTCCTCCGCGTGCTCGGCCATGGTCTTCTGGATCGACTCGATGGGCATGAAGGTGAAGAGGCGGAGGAGCTTCTCGACCTCGGCGTCGGAGCGTCTGACAAAGTAGCCGTAGAGGTCGAAGGGGCTGGTGTTCACGCCGTCGAGCCAGACGGCGTTGCCGGCGCTCTTGCCAAACTTGGCGCCGGAGCTGTCTGTGAGGAGGGGCACTGTGAAGCCGATGGGGTCATCTGTCCAGTTGCCGGGCATCTTGAAGAGGGGGTTTTCCTCGGAGTCGCGGATCGTCTTGACGGCGTCGATACCGGCGACGATGTTGCCGAACTGGTCGGAGCCTCCGATCTGCATCTGGACACCCATCTTTTGGTACAGGTGCCAAAAGTCCCAGCCCTGCATCATGGGATAGACGAATTCTGCGAGAGACATACCGTCGCCGTTTTCCATCTTGTTCTTGACGCTGATTACCCCAATTAGCAATAACCCCGCTGATAGTGAGCGGCCGTGTATACTTACGTGTCGCGGGTCAGCATAGGCCCTATCCGCATGTAACGCCCCAGTCTCTTCATCACTTCATACATTGAAAGACTCTGCCACCACATGTTGTTGTTCACCAAGGCCCTGTTCGCCGATTTGTCCAGCTTTATGCCATGTTTCTGGGCGAGCGCTTCCACGTTGGCCCATATCTTCTTCATCTGGTAGTGGATCTTTGTGATGTTTACTGATATTTCGCTGTTCGCCATAGCCTCGCGCGTCTTCAACCGGCCCGTGGGATCGCCTATTCTACCCGTCGCACCTCCAACCAGCGATACCGCAGGATATCCTTGCAGCCACATCCACATCAGCGGCATGAAGGGCAGGAGGTGGCCGACGTGGAGTGACGGGGCGGTCGGGTCGACACCGACATAAGCGCCTATCCGTTTCGTTCGCAAGAGCTCTTTGACTTGTGGTGTACGTCTGAGTCTGGGGTTAGCCATCGGCCTTGGAGGGGTTCGAGGGGGAAGAGGGCGCCAAGCTGCTCACCCTGCGACGTCCTTGATGAAGCCACGCTCCTCGAAGAGGTCCCAGATGTGAGGAACTTCTCCTTTCTTGATTAGTTCAGCGCGGTTCTCCCAGTCGAGTTCCGCATTCTTGCGCTTCTCGAGCACCTTTTGCGTGATCCATCTTTGCTGATTCTGCAATAACTGCACCGCCGGTACCCTGGCGCATCGACTGCAGATGTTCCGCCGCAATTCGGGGAGGCGGGGCCCCAATGACGACAACATCGTTCAGGCGAATTCGTCGTGTAAGCCGCTTTTGAACGCTTCACTTGTCAACACATTGAAAAGGATGAAAGAGACCGACTTGGTGGGGACCCAATGTCGAATGTTCAACCTGCAATCGCCCCGGAATTGACTGACACATCCACATCCACCCCGGCTGGCTCTTCGTTGCGCGACGAGACCCTCTGCCAGCTCCAAAATTTCCTTATCGGAATCGCGATAAGACACTGCCCGCATCTTTGTTCCTCCGGATCCCCGCAATTCTTCAGATGGACCCCCGAAGAGGTCCCGTCGTTGCCCGCGATCCGAATCACGTGGAGCATTTCCAGCGTTCGGGAGAAGCTGGCCAATCACAGCACACTCGAAATAAGCTCCTCGGCAATCCCATCATCGAGAGCGTCGGGTCAAGTGCATCATCCACTCTAATTCTCTCTCCCCAATTCCAAGCCCAGCAAACCCTCGACGGAACGAGTCCACGAGCGAACGTCCAAACTCCCACTCCGAATACCAATTGACGAGCCTCAGCGCAATCCGTTTCGGCGACATATACATTATGGCTTCGTTTGTGCGACCTGCTCTGCTGAGGCAGACGGCCATGGCTGCCCGGATGGCCAAGACCGGCGCATCCCGCTCTGCCTTCCTCAAGCCTACCGTCCAGAAGGAGTTCGTCAACAACACGACAAGAGTCGCCGCCTTCCACACCACCGCCAAGAGAGATTTGCTACCCGTCGGCCCTCGTACGTTCCAAAACTGCATGCGCCTGGTGTACATGAGAACTGCCTGCTAATCGTTTATCCACAGAGGTTGTCCAGGGTGGAGGTACGACAAAAACCCCAAAGTCCTTGAGCCCGCCGCGAAGCGCTTCTGACCTGTGATATCTACAGTTAACGACCCTGCCCCCGTTCCTCCCCCGAGTCCCGCCCACGGCTCCTACCACTGGAGCTTCGACCGCATCCTCGCCGCCGGCCTCGTGCCCATCACCATCACCCCCTTCGCCGCCGGCTCCCTGAACCCCACGGCCGACGCCATCCTCTGCTCCCTGATCCTCATCCACTCCCACACCGGCTTCCAGAACATCATCATCGACTACGTCCCCACCCGCACGTACCCCAAGCTCCGCAAGGGCACCATGTGGGCGCTGAACGCCGCGACCGTCCTCGTCGGTCTCGGTCTGTACGAGTTCGAGACCAGCGATGTTGGTGTCACCGAGGCTGTCGCTCGCATCTGGAAGGCTTGATTGAGGCGGGTAGCCTTGCTTGTATCTTACCAGGTGTCGGAGGACGCGTTCGAGTGTGTGAGAGTTGATATTTAAATCATTACCTGATAGCGAAACCCCACCGATAGAATTGATGGTGGGAGAAGAGCTACGGAAGACGGCGCTTTTGGCCGGTTATTTGGAAGCTGTGAAAGGGGGCGCGGGGAGGACATGTGTACGTGATTTGGGGGCGCCAGGGTTTAGAATTGGAATGGCCAGTGTACAATCACCAGTCTAGGCAAAAATTGAATTCTTTGTCAATGAACCTGGCGGGGGCATTGTGCTGTATGCCCGTGTTACACTGCGGGGGTTGTTGACGCAGGCCCAGGCCATGTAAGTGCTGAAGACGACATTCGCATTTTCAAGCCAAAAAGCCGGCATCCAAAGTCTGACTAGACACGATAATCTACGATGCGGGGTCAATTCAAGTCGTTCTCTGCATTTGGATGCAATGTGCCGACGTACGGTTGATCGGTTGCGCCAGATTGCCGTAAAGGTGAGTCGCTTGCTATCCATGCGTTTCTGATCTTAATTTCTTGGCATTCGTTCAGAACGAGAGGCTTCACCATCAACTTTACTTGCTCTTTGTTATATCCAGGCTCTTCTGGGCTCGCCCAATGGCCATGATGATGGATTTTCTACTGAAGACCCCCAATTTTCCTGTGCCTGCGCGGCCATATTTCCTGTGCACTTGATCCCTCCTATCGAAAGCGATAGTAGCGACAGCGACGGTGAGGACGAGGACGAGACTGAGGACGACTGTAACGATAACGACAATGACAATAGAAGCGACGGTGGTAAAGTGATTAGAGTATAGTTACAGGTAAAGTAGTCACTGTAGCACAGGAAAAATAGTCGGTTTCTTCTACTGCACTCTTATCAAGGACCAAAACAAAGACAGGGCATTACAACTTCGAAGCAAAAACCAAGAATCAAGTATCAGTGCGACTTGTCATCACAAACCGCGGCTCATCAATGGGCTTGAACCTCTCATCTCAAATGGAAGATCGCTAGATGGCAATTGAGGTAGTGACTAGGATCGCCGTCATCTTGCAATCGCCCTAGAAATGAGGGGTAAGAGCCTATTGCTGCAGGTGTCGTGTGTTTGTTTTCTACATCCAGCTACCATGTGAATTGATGAGGTGAAGATTGTGAGATCAGCTTCGTCTCCGACGTGCTGCTGAGGCTCAATTCTGTCGGTGGGCGCTGTCAACACCCCGAGAATTCTAGTACGGGAAAACCAAGACGTTGAAGCCCAAAAATATGCATCTGGCCTTCAACGGTTAGCTGAAGAGCTCAAGGGGTCTTGATCCCATGAGGTGTAAGTTCGCGGGCCGGATATACTGTGCGAAGACATTTGCTTCATTGGTAAAGCACACAGTGCAGCAGTAGCTGGCCATGTTCTTTTTGTGCTTCTCCTCAACCTTCTTGCCTTTTTACCATGATCTGCACTGTTTCAACGCGGCCAAGTCAGTGGCTTCTTCCTCTTAAACCATTACCACTTGGTGGTGATATCCGCTTTTATGCTTTCTCCTCTACTGAAGCCTTTCAGCCATCAGTGTTGGACTGTCCGTGGTAAGAGGAAATGAACATGGTCGTAGCTTCGAGGCATCGAGTATGATGCCACCAAAAGCGGCAATCGTAGTTTCCAAAGATACCGGCCTCTCTGTTCCGATGGCGGTTCTTTATCTCTGAGATGGTCGTCCTGTCGGGAAGAGTCGGGGTTGCGCCTTGTATTTGGGAAGAAGTCACGACTGAGGACAGGCCATCGTGATCCTCTTCCGTTGATCGTCGACAAGGGCTCCACTGGGCATTTATCCCCTCAGACAGATGGCAAGTTCTCCTCTAACGCTCCATTTCCCCAGGCTGCTCAAACGGGGCCATGTGCGTTGGGGCCCTTCTCTTATTGGCATCGTGTCCTACCCGCCCGATCCTGGACGGCTTGCTCTTTGCCCTCGCTGATACGCAGCGCTGTGGTCATGCACCACAAGCACTACGACAAGCAATTATCCGCACCCGGTCCGGTCCAGATACCAGACGGACGACACACATATTGTCGATTGGCAAGCTACGACAGCATTGAGATAGGCGCATGGCGCACGCTCAGCCTCATCCATGTAAGCTTCCGGCACCCCGATCTCGGGTTCCTCAAGGTCCAGCTTCCTGAATTGCCCCCGAGCCAGTCAATTGAATGTAGAAATCTCCTGGTTACGCGATAAACGCGAATCTTCTGAGAGACAATCTACGTGGCACGTCCTGCGATGGTGGCCGCAGCGCTGAAGGAGGAACGTGGGGGATTGTGACGCTTGGGATCAGGGGACGGCATCGCCCATGCTACTCAAACCAGGACAAGCACCCCACGAGATGGGAAGAGGCAAGCTGGTGTGTTTCGCAGATTCCCGTGCCATTGACCTCACAAGGGATTGGCGCAAGGCACGTTGGCTCAGACGAGGTCGGTTGACGAGACGCAGCGTTGACATCCAGGTGGTTTGCCCATGTGCTCTGGCCATTGGTCGACACGGGCTGCTCCACCTGCGCTTGCATGGGCATCCCACCTTGCATTCACCTCACCCACCCTAGAGCTCGACAACGAGCTGGCGGGGTTGGCTGGGCTCAATTGAGCTGCTCTTGTTAGTGGGGTAGCTTCACTCAGGGTCCTAGACTGCGCCGGGGGGGGTCTAATCTGCTTCACTTCTCGAGAATAGCATTTCGGTGATGCATATCTCTCAGACTACGACGCCCCCGCCTGCGTAGACGATACTGTGTCGTCTCGCAATCTACAACCATCAATGCCATGTAGATGATACATGCGCCTGGTCGAGTGGCCATTTGATAGGTAAAACCATGGAGAGAAGGGTATATATCACTCACGTTGCTCCCAATGCACGAATGCTATGCCCCTGGCCTCTTTCCTCTTTCTCTAGACTTCTCTCTTCTGCCAATTCAACTTGTTCTGACTTTTGGCTTTGCTTCAACACACCCTCTCTGCTCCTGAAGAAATGAGAGAATACCATGGCTTCTCTTGGTGGTAACATTATGCCCCTGGACATGGATTACAAAACAACCTTTGCTGGACTCAGCGCAGTCATCCTTGGCGGCCTGCTGTTTTCCAAAATTCTTCCCAAAAACGACACAAAGAGCGGCGAGGCACCCAGCCTGCTGAGATCCTTCTCGCTCTTTTTCTACTCCTGCTTCATCAAGCCGCACGATGGCGACAAGGAGGGCAACCAACAGGGCGCCCTCGAGAGCTTCTACAAGAAGCAAGCCGGCGTCTATGATGCTACCAGGAAGCCCCTCCTGCAAGGCAGAGAAGATATGCTTGCACTCGTCGCGGCTCAGCTGAAGGCGAAGGCCCCCAAGGGCTCCAAGAAGGGAGAAAAGGAGAGGCGCATCTGGGTTGATGTAAGTCTGCGCAACACCAGCATCCGAAGTGGCTAGCTGACTCTGCCGTAGGTCGGTGGAGGAACGGGCTGGAACATTGAGGCCATGTCCGCCTTCGTCAACGTCCCCGAGTTCTTTTCCAGTGTTTACCTTGTTGACTTCTCCCCCTCTCTCTGTGAGATTGCTCGACTGCGTTTCGAACGACTTGGCTGGAACAATGTCAAGGTCGTTTGCGAGGACGCGAGAAAGTTCCGCCTGGAGGATTATGAGAATGATCTTCCAAGCAACCGCATCCCTCCTCACTCGCCTGTCATGAGCTACTTCTCCAAGAAGCAAGCCGAACATGGTCGTGCGGATCTCATCACCATGTCGTACAGCCTGTCCATGATTGTGAGTCTTGTAAAACACCTGCCATGTCGACTTTGTAACTGACTTGTTTCAAAGCCCGACTATTACTCGGTCATCGAGTCGCTCACCTCGCTTCTGTCCCCCGACGGCATTGTGGGAGTCGTGGACTTCTACGTCCAGTCCGAGATCGATTTTGCTTTCCGCAACTACACTGCTGGACTCGTCGGGCGCCACGTCAATTGGTTCTTGAGAACCTTTTGGCGTGCCTGGTTCGATCTCGATCGCGTCGGCCTCGAGGCCGGCCGCCGTGACTACCTCGAATACAAGTTCGGTAGCATGCTCAACATCAACGCTCGGAACACGTCACTCGGCCACATCCCTTACTACATCTGGGTGGGTTGCCACAAGAAGCCCTTCTCTTCCTCAAGTCTTCCTCACGAGATTATTGAGAAGATCGACGCACTTGCGACCAACTCCCCCTATCTGTACCCCACCAACCAGAAGGATGCCCTGACCCGCGCCATCGATAAGGCCGCGCCTGAGATTCGCTCCAAGGCATTCATGGCTGCTATCCAGAACCTGTCTGCCAATGTTCCTCTGCCCGCCTTCTTCTACCAGAACCACCATTGGCGCATCTACTACGACGACCGCCTCCAAAAGCACACTCAGTTCAACGACGAGTACATCTACGCCTTCACGTGGGAGGACTCTCAGGTCGATGAGCGCCTGCTCAAGCTTGGCGCTGATGATGTTGTTCTGGCCATCACTAGCGCCGGTGACAACATTCTCTCTTACGCCATGCAGAGCCCTGCGAGAATCCACGCCGTTGACCTGAATCCCACACAGAACCACCTCCTCGAGCTTAAGGTAGCATCTTACACGGCTCTCCCGTATGAGGACTTCTGGAAACTCTTCGGCGATGGCAAGCACCCTGACTTCCGCACCCTTCTCCTTAACAAGCTGTCTCCGCACCTGTCTAGCCGTGCCTTCCAGTACTGGCTCAAGAACGTCCACGTCTTCACCAACAACAAGGGCTATGGTCTCTACGACACCGGTGGCTCTCGCCACGCTATCCGCTGCTTCAAATGGCTGACCCGCATATTCGGCTGCGCCGGTGCTGTGAAAGACTTCCTTGCCACCAAGACCCTGAATGAACAGCGCGAAATCTGGCACACCAAGATCCGTCCCGCTCTTCTGTCGAAGCTCGTCAGCACGGTTGTCGTCAGTCAGGAGAGCTTCCTCTGGTCTGCCCTTGGCGTCCCCAAGAACCAACTTGCCATGTTTGAGAACGACCACTACGAGAGCGATGCCGTCAAGGGTCCCAACCCCATCTCTCGCAAGACCCGTTCCCACGCTGTCTGGCGCTACATGATCGACACCCTCGACCCTGTCGCCGAGGAAACCCACATCGCCACCAACAACCCGTACTACATGGTCTCCATGACGGGCCAGTTCACCCGCCGCTGCCATCCAGACTACCTCGCCGAGAAGGCTCACGCCAAGCTCTCGCGCCCCGGCGCCTTTGACGGCCTGCGCATCCACACGGATGAGATTGACGAGGTCATCAACCGCATCGCGCCCAGCACGCTGACCGTCGCCGTCGTCATGGACAGCATGGACTGGTTCGACCCCGACTCCTCGGCCGCGGCTGCCCAGATCACCAAGCTCAACCGCGCGCTCAAGACGGGCGGCCGCGTGCTTCTGCGCTCGTCAGGGCTGAGCCCCTGGTACATCAAGGTGTTTGAGGCTCATGGCTTCTCTCCCAAGCGTGTCGGGGCTCGCACCCCGGGAACTTGCATCGACCGTGTCAACATGTATGCGTCGTGCTGGATCTGCACGAAGACGGAGAACCTCCCTCCCCCGACGCCGGAGATGGACCGCGCGGGCGGCTCAGAGATTACGAGTTTCTCTCTGTAGACGTGAAGTTATGGTCGCAGATGCTACTGTTTATGGGAATTCGATGGGTAGCGCTTGGGTTGAATGTGACGATTTATGAGTGTTGGTTTGTCCGGAATATCAAGAATGCTTCTTAGGTGTTGCTCAAGCGTTGAAAATATACGAAAATAATGATGGTCCCTGCATTCGTTGCTTGCTGCATGTCAATCAATACTGGTGTTACCCACATGATGCCCTGTAGACGACAACGTCCAGAACTGGACGATGCCCATTCCATGTCTTCATTCTTAATTTGTGTTTCATTCATGCACTTTGGCATCCTATCATCACTCCTTGTCTTCATATGCCATAAGCTCTTTTCATTCTCATACTGCATCCCATACCTTATGTCTGTAGGCAGGGTACCTTACCTAGGAATTCAGTAGTGGGCATCACACACTACAAGCCCGTGTTACTTACAATGGATACCTCCTTTGGTAGTATATGTCTAGGACTTACAACTCAGGTTGAGCACCACAGATCGATATAGGCCTGGAACTTACCAATAGAAATATTTTCAAGGTACCTAGGGTGTCGAATGGACACTGCAATGGATGCCATAATGAGCTGGTGTTCCTAGAAGTCGCCGTCGTCCAGAGCTCCTCCTGGTACCTTACCCCAAATCCACTGGCAAAGAAGGGGCCACCAAGTACCTTTTTGCTGGCGTCGCTGCCGTGGTACATCCCCAGACTTTGCGTTCAGGACACTACACGGGTGCGCCCATCAACTTCCAATGCAGGGGGCGCTCGACCCATACTTTTACCACAGTCAACCAATCCAAGAAGCATGCTGGCGTGCCGGGCGGCGCGATCTCGACTTCCAGTGACCCTTCGACGTCAGCTCGCGATACTCCAACCTCGACATCTCTTTCCATCTCAACGTTCGAAGACGACGACCTGCATGATCTAGCCTCATCACAAACTGGGTCTCACTTGGGAAACCCGACAGCAGACAGCACGCGATGCCTCCCGCTGCGAGCCAGAAGGGCACCGGCAAGAAGGCCGGGCCCAATGCCATGCGACAGCGCAGCCGCAACACGACCCCGAGCTCCGTCGTTCCATCTGCCAGCCTGCCCCCTATCGAAGCCGTCGACACCGACTATCTCGAATTACGCGTCGAACAGTTCCGTAATCTCAACTATGACGACCTTGTTGACCAGGGCGCGTCCAACGCCGTCATCCCGGACTCCAAGAGCCTTGATGGCATGATCGCTCGCCTCCAGCGCCTGCAGGAGACCATAGACAGACGGAGCAATTTCTGCGACAGGGGAATGCGCATATTGGCGAGCACCCGTAAGCAGTATATCAACGACGTCGACGAGGACGCCAAGGAAGGTGTCAAGGCCGAGGGCGATTCCAAAAAGACGGGCAAGACGAACAAGAAGAAGAGGAAGGCCGCAGATACCCTGGCACCCCAGGATGCAGCAGTCGGTAGGTCACCAACCTCTTTCGGCCTTGCCTGGCCTAGTGTCCTTTTCACTTTTTTCCGTGCTCTTGGTTTATTCGTGGGGCATGCGACACTTATTGGGATTTCACTTGTTTACCGCGAATCATCCTCGTATTCACCACCGTACTGACTTCACCCGCTGCTCCAGAGCGGTCATCCCCGCTTCGGGAATCCACTAAACCACGAAAGCTTTCGCGCGACAACGACTCGGCCAGTTCTTCCCTGTCACCCGTCGCACCCGCCACTCCGTCAGCAATGGAAGTCGACGACAAAACAAAAGCAGAGGAAAATGAAGAGGAGGAGAGCTCAGAAGACGAGGGCGCGCCGCCAAAAAAGGCGCAGCCCGCTGCTCACACTTTCGGCGACGATCCCTCAACCTTCCCCGACCCGACCGTCTACGAAATTCTCCCAACGAAACCCGGCATGTCAGCAGACGAGCTGAGGCAGATTTACTCTGTCGCCGTGTTTCCCCAGAGCGATCTGGCCGATCTCATCGCAGGAGATCCGCCCGACAAGGATTTCAGTAGCGCCAAGCCCAGTAACCAGATCAGCTTTTCGACCTTCTCGACGTACATGGAACCATACTTCCGACCATTCGCCGAAGAGGATCTAGCATTTTTGAGGGAGCGCGGCGATCGCGTGACGCCCTTCCACATGCCTAAGAGGGGCAAGAAACACTATACCGAGATTTGGGCAGAGGAGGATGGCGCCATGTCACTCGACAAGCCCCCGAACGCGCGCGAGCAGTTGGCGCCCAACCAGGCCCGTGGCGCCATTGATAACATGGACGACGAGGTGGCGGAAACCGATAAGCTGTCCGTGGGACCGCTGCTCTCGCGGCTCATGCAGGCGATGCGACCCGAAAACCGACCGCAGGCCGATGAAGAGAAGACAGGCGTCAATGGTATCACCAACGGGGACACGGCCATGAATGGTAGCGTAAACGGCGACAACGGAGATGCGCAGCAGAGTTTCAGCGACGATAAGGCGCCGCCAGTACCCCCAGCAGCCTTCATGCCGGAATCGAACTCAGAGGCGTGGAAGAAGGCGTCACATCCAAAACTAGAATACACGCAGGTCGATGAACGAATCAAGCAAGAGCTGAGGCATATTGGCTTCTTGCCGCAGGAAGGAAACTTTGAGGGCGAGTACGACGGCGCATTCGACGACGAAGTCGCAGCCAGATTACGACTCCTCCAAGGTCGCCTGCGAGAGCAGATGCTCATCAACGGCGCACGCAAAGCCAGACTTACCGAGCTTGTCAAAGAGCGCATGGCCCACCAGGAGTACCAAACCATTCTGGAGGATCTTGATTCCCAGGTCCAGGCCGCGTATCTGAAGAGGACGCGTACTATGGGCAAGAGCAAGAAGAACAAGCGTCCCGGCGGCGCGGGAGGTGGAAGCCATGCTGTCGGCGGCGCGGCTGGCATGGCCAGGCCGGGCATCGGCGATATGACCAAGACGCTCATGGAGCGGCGCAAGCGTTGGATCGATACTATAGGATCAGTATTCGATGACGAGAATCTGGGCAAGGTTCCGCGCAGCTCAGAGCCCGACTCGTCGATCTTCAGGGCGGGGATCATGGGTGATTTGATGAAGAAGGAGAAGGCACAATGGGACGAGGAGGTTGAGGAAGAGTAAACGGTTGCTCTGCGATGTTCAGTGTCTAATGAATCAGTTTGACACCTGTTATGACTAGTAACTCTACTTTCTGGGTTTGGTTTCGGTGGGAGGCAGGCAATACGACTTTTCACTGGGCACAGTCGACGGCGTTTGGGCATTCATAGAAACAGTGAGAGAGAGAGAGGCCTAGTGCGAACGAATAAGGTGTTTTGGGAGTTATTGATAGCAACTATGGCTTGACCAGGTCAGAAGAGCATAGATACCGGTTACTCAACCTGAATTGCATCCACAGCCAACGTTTTGCCCATATCCAAGTCGACTACCAAGTCAGCCTCGACATAGGCGCCCCTCTACCTCCTTGAAGATACGTCTGCTTTTACTAAACACTGCCAGGCGCTGTGGGCTCGCCGTTCAATGGCCCTGCACCTCTTCAACTCTTGCTTTTACCAAACACTGCCAGGCACCGTGGGCTCGCCGTTCAATGGCCCTGCACCTCTCCAACTCGCAATCATTGAAAGCCAGAAGCCAAGTTGTCGGTCGTAAAACCCTCGAAAAGGCGGATTAAGCTCCTCGACGGCTTATCTAAACATACACTCCTTTTGGCTTCCTTTTCTCGTTGTCGATTGCTCTAAATGGGATAAGGGTGCGGTATGATGGATTTGGTGCGCGTCCTAAGGCACTTATCCAAGCTGCCGTATTTGTTGTGAGCTGGTAACGTCAGCCAACACCGTCGTCAAACACCCGAAAAGATGGGAAAGGGGCTACTCACTGGCTTCCCACCACGCCGCTGAAACCATGCCTCTGTTGCAACCCATGGCGGATTCGAATTGCCACGCGAGCTCGCCGTCGCGTCCGCGGTCTTTCCCACAGTAGTGAGGATACGCAGCGTGAGACCAAGCCGCGCAGCTGCAAGTCGATGATAAGCAATCGGTGAAGCTTCGGAAGGGTCTACATAAGAGGGTGACACTCACTGGAGTCCAAACTGTTGCAGTCCTTTCCAGAATCTGCTGCAGATCTCGCCAATGTCTGCATCGTCGGGGAGGTTTGTCGTTCTGCCTGAGTATCGGCGAGACGACGGCGCGAACTTGGTAACCCCATAGAGGTTCAAGAAGCATGAAACCTCCGGCTTGCGCATTCTGCCATTCCCGCCAGTAGGTTCTGCACTGGCGAGGGAGAGGAGTGTCACCCCGAGGATGAGGAAAGCCAGCTTTGAGACCTTCATGATTGGCAGGATATTGGTGTTTGAACTTGGTGGGATGCTGATTGAAGCTGATGAGATGCAGATGTTCGAGATCGCTGCTGGATTGACGGCCACGAGAAGAGTCTTATATAAAGGTGGAAGGTTCACGACTAGAGAAGATCAGGTTGACTATCGAGTTGTCTTCGCAAATTCCAAACTCTCGGTGCAGTGGCTGCTTGAACTGCCGAGATGACATCGTGGCTGCTGCACTCTAGAAGAGTATTTACATCGAAGTGGAACCGCACATCCTTCTCATTCTGTTTGCGGCTGAGGCAGAACGGAAAACCAAACAGACTCACTTCTTCTCGCAGCCAATTCTGCCGTACTTGTTCTTGGTGGCCTCCCACCATGCGGCCTCGAGCATCCCCGTGTTGCAGGCCAGGCCGGTCTCGAATTCCCACTCCAGCGTGCCCTTCTCGGTGCTTTCGCGGCAGAACTGCTTGAACAGTCCAAAAGACCAGACCCTGCGCGGCGTGTAAGTCGGCAAGCAGGGCGTCAAATAGCTCCCCAACATCTGCAGGAACATCTGCAGGACAGAGGAGACAGGAGAGGGGGAGATCTTACTGGCACATCCAGAAGTTCCTCAGTTCCATCCACAGCTTGTGACACACCTTGGGGATGTCATCCTCAACATTGTATGCATTGACAATGTACCGGTAGTTGACCGGAACCGGCTGGCCGCCGATGTGAATCTGGCCAACTTTCTTCCGATGGCACCAAGGTTGTTGAGTGTCCCGGTTATCCAGGCCTGCGAGGACGGAGCAGACTATGCTGGCGATGAGAAGGACTGCCAATTTCATCATGGCCAGGGGAAGACTGGGGCGGTCTGAAAATGTTGGCGATGGTCAGAAGCAGAGTTGACCAGAGGCGAGAAAAAGGCATGTGATGTAGACTCTCATCAAGAAGAGAGTACGGGTGTTTACTTATATGCGCTCATCCTGGTTACACGGATCGTGCGTTCTTGGATGCTTTCGTGCTGGTTCTAAGGATGACAGTCACACGTAGTTCGACTCGGGCAAAAAAGAGAAGAAAAAAATGGCAGTGGCGACAACGAGTGTTGTACATATCACGAAAAAGTGTAGTAAATATTTCTCATACTCAGACTGGAGCTTTGTGGACTCAAGCCTTAGAATAGATTGCCGGAAACAACACGACGAAACACCTTCAATGAGTTGGATGACCAAGTCTTTTGCAGTCACAAGATAGAGAGGCCTACGGGTCTTCGTGGCCATCGGATGAGGCTACACGGGTTGGGGATGCTGGATTCCAGGCAGCGCGAACATGCGGAAACTGGAAAAAAATTCAAACTCCTTGGAAAATTGTCATACATCTTGGCATAGTCAAAGCCCCTCGGAAACAACCTATTTTTGAAAGCACTGGAGTTTTCACAACCATCCCGGCAACGACATGGACCCTACTTAACAGCCAGACAATGTCCAACATGGCAAGGTGTCTCAACCCCGAGAATATCCAAGGTATGCACTGCTTCCTATTGGGAGAGAGTCTCGGCTTGTCATTTGGCGTAAACTCCAAGTTAAACTCCAAGTGCCCGACCATGGTGAAGCTCACTGAGCGAGGCTTCCACATCCAAATCAACATGTTGGGTATTCCGTCTGTTGTCGGCTTCTTTTCAGGTCATTGCGGTATACAGGGCTACAAGGAATGCAAATTTCGTTATATTTGTCTTTTACATTGTCGCTTTGTTGCTTCTCTCGTTGAAGGGCTCCCTGAGAAGAAAATGCCCGGATCAGAGGTTACATGATGGCCTCCGGCTCCAAGCCTTTGCTTGGGGCTTTGTTCTGGACAGTACGTCTTCGTCCCCTTAACTCTTCGCCATCGCCCATTTCGACTCATGTAATACTCGTACTATCGACACTTTTTTCAACCGACACGATTCCAGGTCTGTGTGAAGTAAGCAATAGTTAGTCAGTTGACAACCCCGGATATACGGCAAGCGTGGGAGGTTTCGATGCCCTGGAGTCGGGAGGTGGTGTTCGGGAAGGCGTCGACGGCCCGATGCATGAGACGGCGCTCAAGCTTATCGCCTAAAATTGGACGTAATGCCTATTAGACAGAAGCGAGGCGTGTATTGGTGGTTCTGTGCCTGTCGCCCAAGGGCCTTCCTTGTGCGGGGTAGCTGCTCGAAGGTGGGCAGTTGGTGGGGGGCCTATCAGAGCCTGCCCTTCTGGGAACTCACCCAAGGGCCCGGGTCTTATCAATCATTCCACTTGGCCGCCGGTCCAGGCCCGAGGGCGGCCACCAGCGCTTTTTTTTTTTTTCTTTCCTCTTTCTCCCGTCTGATTGACGGGCCTGGGCGCCCGGGCGCGGGCGCACACGCTGACTGCCGCTATCTCTGGCAGGTGGTGCTGGGGGACGGGAACTCTGGTCTGGTCTGGGGGGTGGGCGCCACATTACCGTCTTTAGCTGACTTGAGGAATTTAATCTCTTTCCGTCCTTCTCATCAACAACTTCCCCAGACTTTTGTTTGTTTTGCGTGTCATTGAGAGATTCTGGTTTGAAAGTCCCAGCTCGCCAGGATGCATCTCGTACCAAAAGAGGTCTGTACCCCAACTGTCTCTCTCGCGCGCTCTCTTACACATCCCTGTCGCCTTGGCGGGCCAGAGCAAACTGAACGGCACGTTAACGGGGGACGTCGTGATTGTAGCTCGATAAGCTCACCATTTCTCAATTGGGCTTCCTGGCCCAGCGCCGCCTTGCCCGGGGCGTCAAGCTTAACCACTCGGAAGCAACGGTACGAAAAGCCCTTCACGCGGTGATATCGCTGCCGTCCAATCTCGCGTGCGCTAACACCAACTGCAGGCTCTCATTGCGAACAACTTGCAAGAGCTCATCCGCGATGGCAACCATACCGTCGCCGACCTCATGAGCCTGGGTGCCACCATGTTGGGAAGACGTCACGTCCTCCCCGCTGTGTGTAGTACCCTCCATGAGATCCAAGTCGAGGGCACCTTTCCCTCAGGTACCTACCTCGTGACAGTCCACAGTCCCATCTCGACAGACGATGGTGACCTGGCCCGCGCCTTATACGGGAGCTTTCTCCCTATTCCTAGTAACGACCTCTTTGCCTTGCCCGAGGTGACAGTATATGAACCTAAGAAGCAACCCGGTGCTGTGGTTGTGGCCTCAAAACGAGTCACACTAAGCGAAGGCCGCAATCGCATCAGACTCAAGGTGACGAGTAGAGGTGACCGTCCCATCCAAGTCGGCTCACATTACCACTTCATCGAGACGAATCCCCAGCTTGAGTTTGACCGTGAAAAGTCGTATGGCTACCGCCTGGACATCCCGGCAGGCACCTCGGTGCGTTTCGAGCCTGGCGACGTCAAGACTGTGACGCTTGTCGAGATTGGAGGACACAAGGTCATCCGCGGCGGCAACAGACTTGCAACAGGAGGCGTCGAGCTTTGGAGGGCAAAGGAGATTGTCGAGAAGCTTCAGCTGGCCGGCTTCGCCCACGCCCCCGAGCCGGAGGCCATCCTCAACTTCACTGAGCTGTACCAGATGGAGCGCTCTGCCTATGCGACCATGTTCGGCCCCACGACTGACGACTTGGTGCGTCTCGGCAGCACCGACCTTTGGATCCGGGTTGAGAAGGACTTTACCGTGTATGGAGACGAGTGCAAGTTCGGCGGTGGTAAGACGCTGAGAGAAGGAATGGGCCAAGCGACGGGCCGCCCGGATTCGGAGTCATTGGACATGGTTGTGACCAACGCGCTCATCGTCGACTGGTCCGGCATTTACAAGGCGGACATCGGTGTCAAGAACGGCATGATCTCGGCCATCGGCAAGGCGGGCAACCCGGATGTCATGGACGGCGTGACGCCCGGCATGATCGTCGGCAGCTGTACGGACGTGGTGGCCGGCGAAGGCAAGATCATCACCGCCGGCGGCATCGACACCCACATCCACTTCATCTGCCCCCAGCAGGCAAACGAGGCTGTCGCGTCGGGCATCACGACGATGCTCGGCGGAGGCACCGGCCCCAGCGCCGGCACGAGCGCAACAACCTGCACGCCCGGCAAGAACTACATGCGCGAGATGCTCCAGGCCTGCGACTCGCTGCCCCTCAACATCGGCATCACCGGCAAGGGCAACGACTCCGCGCCCGAGGCCCTGCGCGATCAGGTCCTGGCCGGCGCCTGCGGCCTCAAGCTCCACGAGGACTGGGGCACCACGCCCGCGGCCATCGACACCTGCCTCAGCGTCTGCGACGAGCTCGACATCCAGTGCCTCATCCACACCGACACCCTCAACGAGTCCGGCTTCGTCGAGTCCACCATCAACGCCTTCGCCGGCCGCACCATCCACACGTACCACACCGAGGGCGCCGGCGGCGGCCACGCCCCGGACATCATCTCCGTGGTAGAGCACCCCAACGTGCTGCCCTCGTCCACGAATCCCACGCGGCCTTACACTCGTAACACCCTGGACGAGCACCTCGACATGCTCATGGTCTGCCACCACCTCTCCAAGAACATCCCCGAGGACGTCGCCTTCGCCGAGTCGCGCATTCGCGCCGAGACCATCGCCGCGGAGGACGTGCTCCACGACCTCGGCGCCATCAGCATGATGTCCTCCGACTCCCAAGCCATGGGCCGCTGCGGCGAGGTCGTCCTGCGCACCTGGAACACGGCGCACAAGAACAAGGTCCAGCGCGGGTTCCTGCCCGAGGACGAGGGCACCGGCGCAGATAACTTCCGCGTCAAGCGCTACGTGTCAAAGTACACCATCAACCCGGCCGTCGCGCAGGGCTTCGGCCATCTCGTCGGCAGCATCGAGGTCGGCAAGCTCGCCGATCTCGTCGTGTGGGACCCGGCGTGGTTCGGCACCAAGCCCACTCTCGTCATCAAGAGCGGTCTCATCGCGTCGGCGCAAATGGTAAGCCTCACCTCATCCTCACTCAACTTGGAACTGTAACTGACTCCCCACTCACCAGGGCGATCCAAACGCCTCGATCCCGACGGTGCAGCCCATCATCGCGCGGCCCATGTTCGCGCCCCTGGTCCCGCCGTCGTCCGTCCTCTTCGTCTCCGCCGCGTCCATCGAGTCGGGCGCCATCGCCTCCTACGGCCTCAAAAAGCGCGTCGAGGCCGTCCGCAACTGCCGCAACGTCGGCAAGAAGGACATGCGCTACAACGATAGCATGCCCAAGATGCGCGTCGACCCGGAGAGCTACGTCGTCGAGGCCGATGGCGAGGTCTGCCGCGCCGACCCGGCCGAGGAGCTGCCCTTGACGCAGGCCTTTTACGTGTACTAGAAAGAGAGAGAGAGAGACAGAGAGAAGAGGGGGAAAAGCAACGCAACGCAACGAAACGTAACGCGTATTTAACTTGGCAGCAGCAGTAGCATGGAGTCAATGGAGTAGCAAGGGAACTTGTAGTCGCCGGTGGGTTGGATGAGTAACACGGCATATTAATTGTTAAGCAAGTGAGGGGAAGAAGGGAGCACGCAAAGCACGTCGTTTGGTTTGGGAGAACATTGTTGGGGAAGTTGCCAAGCATGAGCATGGGAGTCTTAATGACATGGATACACGCAGTATGAATCAGCCAAAAAAGCAATATAACCTCTTTCCTTAACCTTGGCCGAGGAGCAGTGAGTTTAACATGACGCTTTTCATTTGAACGCACGCCTTAATCTTCAGCGAGAAGCGGTGAGATCACTTGACTACCTTATCTACTGCAGTTAGAACGACATGAAGAGCCCACATGGGTTAATAGTTCAGTCAATCAGCTCAAATCATTCCTCAACTACGGTGTTTGAAACATCGAAGTCACATGACATGAACGAGTAACGATCAATTCTTTGTTGATTCATGTCCGTCATAATACATACAGGACACCCAGAGGGGTTCAACGTATAAAAACAAATGCCGACCAGACCAGATCCCTGAAGCCGTCGATCCACCTCGCTCACCATAGCTTGAGCGTTTTGTATACCTCGCCTACCCTTAGAGATCCTTAACCACGCCTGTAAAAAATCATACACGCCATGCGCAAATGTGCGCAGCGATTCCAAGGACCCAAGCAGAAGTGGTCCTGTTCCCCAGTCCGGTCCTTTTGGCGCAACCGCCAACACTACGGGGCCACCAGAGGCCAGCAACGGACCGCGAGCAGTGAGGTATCATCTTTGCAAAAACCCAGAAACCCAGAAACCAGAAGAGAAGAAAAGCGAAAGGAAGACAACATTTAGTTCTTCTTCTTGCTGCGGCTCTTCTTGGCAGTGGCAGGCTCCTCAACGGCGTCGGCAGCCTTGGTTGATGTGCGGCGGCGCTTCTTGTCAGGGCTGGCGGGGGTTGTGGTGTTCTTAGCATCGGCCTCAGCGGCCGGAGTGGCAGTCTTGCGCTTGCGGGTGGAGGCGGGCTTCTTAGGGGTCTTGACGGGGGCGGGAGCCTCCTCCTCATCGTCATCCTCGCCGACGGCATCAACGGAAGCGCCCTGGGTGAGCTGGTCGGCAATAGCATCGTTCTCATCGGCAACAGCCTCAGAGGGAGCAATCTGGATGCTGTGCTCCTCGGCGTACTTCAGGGCAGCCTCGTCATCCATCAGCCTGGCATCCTGGTTGCCACCCTGCTTGTAGGCATGGACGCGGGCCTGGTACAGGCGCAGGTTGTACTGGTAAGCGTTGTTCCAGCCAGCCTTCTCGACAGGGTTCATGGCCTTCCAGCGGCGCTGGCCCTCCTCCTGGACAGCACCCTTGGGAGCCTGCTCACCAAGGTCGCTAGCAATGATGGGGCGGGCAGTCTGCATGTACAGGAAGTAGGGGGTCAAAGGACGCTTAGGAGCGTTGGGGTCGTGGGTGCGCTTCTTGCGCTCCTTCTTCTCCTCAACCGGGGCAGGCTGGTAGGGAGCGCCGGGTTGGAGAGCCAGGGCTGGCAGTCCCATGTTCTGGGCAACGGCATGCTCAAGGTTGAGAAGAGGAAGGTCAATGCCGGGAATGCCCTCGTTGGCAGGCTCGCCAAGAAGCAGGCTGGTCTGGCGGTAGTAGTCCTCAGAGAAGTTCTTAATGAGCTCAAGGATGGTGATGAGGCGCTGGTGGACCTGAACAGTATGGTCAGCATCATGTTTGAAGCAAGTCTCAGTGTGTATGAAAGTGAGCAATGAAGCTGTAGCTGAGCTTGAGAGCTTGTGTGGGTCGCAAGTGTAAAGCAAGACGCGGGTTTGACATGAGAACATGTAAACATCGGCGGTAGTGCGCCGCGCCTGGCGCAAAAAAGCAGCTTTGCGAGGGGCAGATAAGGCCTGCTCAATTGCGCGGACTTGGCATTCGCAGGGAAAATTGTGTGAAAATTGGGCACGGCACAGAGAAGAGGAGGAAAATTGTGCAAAAAAGCAGGATGCGCGCGTTGATCATGGGTGCAATGTTTTGATGCTGAGAACCAAAGCGCGTAGGCCATGCAAGGTGAAGCTGGGGCGGACTCGACTCCGGGGCGTTCTACCCGTTCTGGTGTCGGTCCTGGGACAGGGCAGGCCGAATATTCGGTGGGAGTGAATGGGCAGGACGTGGTAAAAATCCTCTTACCGAATCGCGGACGCGGATGAAACCCTCGACATCAATGTGCCTGTGAGGGATTTGGACGGGAGCAACAGGCTGAGCAGGAGCGACGGGGACGGCGGCGACGGGAGGCTTGGGGGCCTCGGCGGCGACCTTCTTGGATGGGCGGGGCATTGTGATGGTGTTTTTGGCGAGTGTTGTTTTTTAGGCCAGTGAGCGCTGTAGTGAAGATGCTTTGATGCGCGACGATGGTAGCGAAGCTCGCTGAAGAAGTTGGGGGCTGGTGGTGGAGGAGTTTGGGAGAGGTGCCTGGGAAAGTGAAGAAACGGGGGAAAAAAGAGGGAAGGGAAGGGAGGTCGGGGGAGGGCCTGAGCCGAATATGTAGTGCAGCCTGCCGGGGAGGGGGTAGCGAGTGATCTGGTGCACTCAGGTCTTGGGGGATGGGGGGGGCCGCAGGAGGGGGAAAAAAATTCGGGCAGGTGCGAGTCCGCCCAAATAAAATAAAAATTGGGAGTGACGGGCCTGCCGCTGGTAGTCAGCCTGGCCGCTACCCAGGGCTCCAGCCCAAAAGTGCAGCTGGGCCAGCTGTCCCGGTGTCCAGGCCTTCCGAACAGCAGCCCTTTTCTCCTCACTGCTCGTCCTCCCCCCGTCACTTCTGGGGAGCTGTCCTCTCTGGCACCCCATTACGAACCTTCTCTCGTTCAATCACATCATGCGACACGTAAAAAGTGCCTGACACCCCTGCAGCCCCCCGAGAGGCGGCATCCACCCAGGGCCTCTAATCAGTAAAAGACGAGAAAAAAATCCCTCGACCATCGCCCGATCGGTCTCTCGTCTGGCTCTGCTGCCCCAGCCAGCAGCAGTAGGCAATTGCTGATGCGCCGCCCCTCAGCATCGTGTTCTTTTTTTTTTTTTTTTTTTTTTTTGTGCACTTTCATTGTGAGCGACCCTCTCCACCTCTGGCACAGGGCAGCAATAGCACCACCTCGTGCTCAGCGAAATCTTTGCTTCAGCTCCCTTCAGCCCAGGTGTCCTAAAGCTCCCGGTTCCATTTTCTCAGAACGCACCCATTTACCGCAAACCTAAGTGTCCGTTTCTCAGCAGACTACAGTAAACAGCACCCAACTGCCCAGACGGCTAGCCACAATGAGGCCAGAACAGCACAAGCACACACAATCCAGGCCGCCTCAGACACCCTACACGATCACACCCCAACGCAGGGCCATTGAGAGGGCGAGGCTTGGTGCTGCAAGCTTTCCTCTACCGTACCCGCGGCCCGCCTGGCACTTCCCTTACCTCCCGGTCACCGCAAAAGGTAGGCAGGTACCTGCATCAGGTACCTACCGTGCCTGACTGAGGTGACTGGACTTCGCTGCTCTCGAGGTGCCGCCTAGGACCTAAACCTCCCGACCACCAAAGCCTTGTTGTGCCTTTGCTGTATCCTGCTATCGCCCAAGTTGCGACGCGTTGGCAATTGCTTCTTATTCTTGGGAGCAGCCGTATGGCTTTCTGGGCATTTACTAACTGTCCAGATCGATGCGAACACGTGCATCTCTCGTTCGTGGCCGTTGCGGATGTCTCAATCCTCTGGGCGCGCCCTCTATCCTGCTGGACCTCGATCTGATGCTCTGGCGATACCTGCACAGAACTTCCAGCGGAGTGGTAATGGTGACGGGATACTTTTCGTTGCGCCCAATTTTCTGGCGGGCGCCCACATTTCCTGCGTGTGCACCATCACACCTCAATTAGCGATGATGCCCTGTCGCCCAATGAGGGGCCCAGGATGGGGGCACTCGCTGTGGCTTCGCCTGAGGGGAACCGGAAAGAACAACAAGAAAAAAACAAACCCGAGCTGACCAGGGGTGCGAACACTCCTGTCGGCCTAGGTACTCCAGGAACCGTACCTGCTTCGGCGGGACTCTCTCTCTCTCTCTGGGCCGCCCAGCACATCCGAGGCACCTTGCCCATTAAAGCAGCAAGACCTCTGGCAGGTCAGTGTTGGGCGCCTGTCCCCGCCTGTGTGTGCCTGAACAGAGCGGCCGCCGTTGCAAGCGATGGGCTTCCCTCTCGTCTGACCTGAGGAACCTCTGAGGGACAGGGTGACGAGCTTCCTCGCCGTCGTCTGCGAGTCGAACACCCCCAAAGCCCCCGAGAAAATCCCTTGTTCTCCCGACCACCCCCGACAGCGGCCGACAGCGGCCACATTCTGAGGCCTTCCCCACTGTCCTGCTTATTGCTGCTGTGTTTTCCTCCCAAACTTCAGAGCTGAGGCCCCGTTATCGCACCACCAGGCTTCCACCCTTCGACCCGACCTGCTCGCTCGCGTCCCCAAGGCCTAAGGGCACACAAAGCAAGCTGTCCTCGTCGGCGGTTGCCTTATTCGAAGTCCCCTCAAAAGGCACAATTTTACTGAGGTGCCCTCCTGCCGAGGCGCTTTCCCTCGGCCCTCTCCTTCAGATGGCTCCTGGGTTAGGTACTCTCAGCGACGTACCCCATATTCAGTCGACTCAGGCCCAGCTGTCGCTGAATTGTTGAGAGCCTTGGGTCCGTCGATTCCCACGTCTGTTCTCCTCCCCGCCCTCTCTTATGTCGGGCCTGAGGGATCAGTGATCAGCCGGCAAAGAGAGAGGACCGCGTTGAAAGCGGGGTGCGTCAGAAGGCCGCCTGGAGAGTTTTCCAGCTCCCTCTCCGTCTCTCTTTCTCTGTAGACTCTGTAGATTTGCCGCTGATCCCATCCACACGTTCAGCGCCCTTCGTGCCTCCCTCCGAGTCTCAGCTGTGGTAGAACTTGTCCCTCCGTCCAGACTCTGCTCGCCCAGCGCCGACTTCTTACCCGATCGCTGTTCTTTTAGGGTCAACAGCGCCTCGCTTCACATGCCAACATTCCATTCAGAGGCGCCCCGTTCTGACCAGCAAAACCCAGCAATCTGCCTGTGACTTTGGTGACTGAACAATTCCTCTGCCATCGACGACCCGAGCCCCAAAGGCCTCCTGGGTAGCGCAGGCGTCTTCCACCACAGCCGTGTCGTCCTGTTCCATCCTCCTCAGTCGATGCCGTCGCAATTAGGTGGTCGTTCAACTGTCCAGCGCCCACCAGGGCTTCGGCATATCAACTGGACCTACCTTATCCAACTTGATCAAGACCTGTTCTCGCAAGTGGACGCTTCTTTTGACGTTCCCTATTAATGGAAGCCATGGCATGGTCCTTTTAACAGCGTCGAACTCGGCTTTGGGCAGCCCAGATTGCTGGCCGAAGCCAGCATCCCCTCTGTACAAAGGCACCTACCGTCCTCGCTTTACCATCTGTCTCACATCTCGCGTTCGCTCTCATTCACATTCGCATACGCCAGCTGTTCTCGAATCGACTCAAGCTTGCCAACTGCCTTCTTCCCCAGCGTACCTCATTGTAGGCATATGAGCCGTGATCAGGGCGCCAGCCGACAGCTCGGTCTAGGCATGCTCAGCAGGCTTGAGGTCCCGAATGTGCTCTGATCGAACAGATTGCGGTCTTTTTTGATCATCACTATCGTTGTATCTCCTGTAACCTGCGTAGGTGCTGCGATGTTAGAGTTATCTTGGTCAATACGGCTATCAGTAGAGGTGCAGGTGGTGGCAACGCGTACCCCTACACGCGTTGTTGTTCTACGCACATACTCTCCGCACAACGGCAACGCAATGCCGCAAGTGACCACCGCCTCGCTGGCCAGGCACAGCACATGGCTGTAACGGGCAGCCTGCCCCAAAGTGATGGAGGTGATGGCTTGCACTTTCACCGAGGCCACCGATTGGTCACCGAACTTCACCGAGCTAGGCTCTCAGCGCTGGCCTAGTGCATGCCTGATGCGACATCTTATCTACCTACTGCCTGCCTAAGTGCGTGTATTTCTCATCAGGCAGCGCTCATGATAGCAGGCTTTTGGGGGCGACCTCTGAGCAAAAAACCGGATATGTCCAAGACATTCGCCGATGCAGGACATAGATTTGCGCAGCCTACCACTCTGATGTTAGACGATGACACGCGTACTGCGTAAACAACAACCCTCCCAAAGACCATCTCCTCTGCACAGAGTTCAATGCTCAGATGAGCATGCTGCTGGTGATCTCCGTATCTAGCAGGGGCTATTATGGCCATTGGAAACTGAATCGCGCGCATGGCTCCTTGAGTTACTCTCAGAGGGCCGGTTGTTGAGGCGGCTGCGCGACCACGTTTTCTCGCTTACCTGCCCGAACCACAACATCGTGGCGCGAGCATTGTACCGAGCCACAGCGCGCCCCTCTGTAACGGCATGTCTCATGGCCCCATCTCTCGCGACGAGGGGCGGCTTCCACACACGCGTCGAGGACTGTTCCTGTCCAGTGAGGCGCGGTGAGCATATTCACTGTGGCATGTGTGATGAACCGACAGACTACGCATTTCAATGTTTCCGATAAGCACAGAGAGCCTGTCCAGTGTCGAGTATTGGTTGTGGTGTAACTTGGGTAGGGCACTTATGATGCAAGGCACGCCTCCTCTGTCGATGGTGGCTCTGGGAGGAAGCTGTGTAACGGTCGTTGTCTTGGACCGTGTTTGCGACCGAGGGAGCGAGAGTGAGTCTCTCTGCGTGGTGTTCAGGGCATTTTTTGTCACTTCCTAGCAAGACTTAAAGCTCAGTTCCGGATGTCGTCACTCCTCTCGACACGAGAGACCAGCGACGACGGCGACAGCCACGAGGCCGTCGATTACTGCATCGTTGGATGATGGTTAAAAGCGCCTATTGACTAGAGCTGTCAGCTAGCTCTCCGTGTGCGCACACAGTGAAGCATCGATGCACAGTGGAAGCTGGCAAAAGCTGCCCCTCCTCCCGTGACACCAGGTGAAAGCCCCCCTCCCATCCCCCTTCCCTTCCCTTCCCTGGGCAGTGGGAGCTGGCCTTGACCGCGCCGACCGTCTCATCCCGTTTTGAAACGCGACCCCCATCGGTTTTGATGGGGACCTCAGCTCGCTGGAGGCAGCCCATTGGCAGCGGGCCAACCCCGCGACCCTCCAACAGCCGCGATGAGGTAAAAGCACTGGTGGCATGCGGGCAGCGGTCGCCCTCTGCCGCCGCGCAGATGGCAGGCAGGCCCAGCACCCGACGACGCTAGGCACAAGACGAGAGATGGATGGACGTGACAGGGTTCGTGGCCATCCGAAGAAAGGTGATTTTCAGTTTCCTATTTTCAGTTTGGGTTCGCCTCAGCCCTCGCTGAAAGTATGAACGCTGGCCAGGGCGAGCAGCTGTCGATTGCTCATCCGAGACTGAGCTTGTTTGCGCATCATTGACCCCCGTAGTTACCCACACCAGCATTAATAAAAGCATTTTCGGGTGAAGAAAAAAACAGTTGATGAGATGACCCTCTCTCAAGAAAAACGGAAAGTCTTGGGACGTATCTGCAGCTTCCAATCCCACCTTAATCTGAGGTGTGAATTAGCACCGTGTTTAGATGTACCTTCCTGCTATCCGTGTTGAGGCGTGCGCCTTCCGCCGTCGTTCAGATAGAGCGTGAAGGGGGAAAAAAAAATGTACCTAGACTGTCGTCGGGTGCAAACTAAGACTGCGTCATCTCACCAACACCCGCAGGCGTTATCAAACCATCGGCGGCCACAAATTATCGGATTTCCTGGTATCTAGGCACGCAAACCAAGTCACAGCAAGGCACCGTGCCTTTTCACTCCTCGCGGTTCACCTAACACAGCCTTCAGCTGGCCAAGGTCTGTCTGACGCGCCCGCCGGACAGTTAAGCACAACAGCATCCCGAGGACCGACGATCACCTACCGAATCCACAGCTGGCTTGAGCTTGATGCAGACCCCTGCCCCATTCCGACGTGCATCTACCGCGTACCGCCAGTCGCCGGCTACCTCAGATACCTCGTTCGTGTATGTAAGTTGCCTACTGCTCCCAGGTACCCGTGCTCTCAGCGCCGCCGTCCAGCAATTCACCAAACTCGCAACCATCCCCCTGTCTTGATTCAAGCTCCCAATCGGCATCCGCAAGCCCCTCTACACAGTCCGCTGGCATTGGTGGGGGATTGTCTTGGCAGCAGCTATTGCGCAGTAGTATGATGCCATGGCACCTGGGGCTTGGACCACAGACCACCTCCGGTCCCTCTTTGACGCTGGCAGGTGGGATGTGAGAGGTGGGAGGGAGGGGCAGACAGACACAAGCATCAGATCGCGGATTGGACTGGCCTGGATCTGGCCTGGCCTCTGCTGCGTTACTGGAGCACCGTCCGCTTGTTTGATTGTCATTCTGGCTTCTGATAGCTCCGACTTCCAAGTTTCTCCATGCCAGACCAGACACTCGACGTCCCCAACCCAGCCAGCCTTGGAATACCGCAGTAACGTCCTTCGTGTTGCTCCTCCACCGCCTCTGAACCGTCAAAGGGCCCCTCCTTTTCTTCACCCCTTGGCCGTGTCATAACCTCCCGTCCTCCTTGCCTACCTTACCTATTTCATAACCTCTCCTCCCTCCCTCCGTCATTTACCAAATCTGCTCTCCTGCAAACTCTGCCCCGCTTGACCCAACCACTAAGCTGTCTCTACAGAACTACAAACAAGATACCCCCCAACTAAAACAACAAGAGAGAGGAGATACGAGGTAAAAGTCATCATGCTCGACGCCAGGTCCTACCCATTGCTGGTCGGCCTGATCGTGCTGGTCTGGTTCTCCCGGCCGGCCCACGCCTTCGGAGCTGGCAACATCGCCGGCATCTCCAAGATCGAGGGCCAGAATTGTAAGCTTATATCCAATTACCTCTTACTAGTTATAGACGCTGACCGTGCGGTAAACCAGGGCGCCACGGCGACATTGAAGATGCGCTCCTCACGCTCGCGATGGCCCGCTCCATGAACGGCAAGAAGTTCACCAAGATGATGGTCTCCCGTGTCTACTTCGGCAACTGGCTGAGAGACTACTCTCAGGCCATTGACGTCGGTACTGTCAAGTCCGTTTCTGCCGAGGCCATCCGCCTGCTCCTCTGCGTCCTGGGCTTCCTTAGCTTCGGCTACGGATCCAGGGAGTTCGAGGTCACGGCCGACAGACTGGGCTGCTACCGCCCCGAGGACCACATCGACAACCCCAAGAACTACGCCGACAACATCGATGCCCGCCAGTACGACCGTCGCCTTAGAGGCCCCGTTGACGAGGGTGTTGAGCTTGCCATCGACGAGCGTACCGGTATGAAGAACTACATTGCGAACGAGCAGGCCGGCATCATGACCTCTGCCGCTCACGTCCGCAAGCTCTTCGCCACCTGCATCGAGCTCGCCCGAGGATACGGTCGCAACAAGAACGAGGCCGATCTCTACGAGGCGATGCGCCTGATGGGTACTGGTCTGCACTGCTTGGAAGGTACGATACAGGGCATCTATACCCTCAGCTGTAAGGTTACTAACGATTGCGGCTCGCAGACTTCTTCGCGCACAGCAACTACACCGAGCTTGCCCTCATCGAGATGGGCGAGCGCGACACATTCCCCCATGTCGGCAGAGACACCCGCATTAGACTTGAGGGCGCTAGAGACGAGGTCTACCCGATTGTCACTGGCACTTTCGGTGGTGTTGACTTCCTGCACTCCGTTACTGGCGAGGGTAGGTTTATCGGGATCCCATCTGCTGGGCCTGGCTAATTCCATCACAGTCTCTGACAAGCTCACCCAGAACGAGATTGAGGAGCTCGAGGGCACCCTTCAGGAGAGTAAGAACAACGACACCAGCATTCTGCGCAACTTGCTGGACATGATTCCCGATGGTATCTTCGGCGGTAAGCACCAGAGCAACCGGGTGGATGAGCTCCAGAGCAGTGCTGCCGAGTCGCAGCTCCAGAACATGCAGGTCTCGCCCAGAGACCCTGAGGAGTTCACCCAGTACATCCAGAACGTTTTCAAGCAGATCATGCCTGCCATTCAGTTCCACGACGAGATTCTGCAGGGCATCAGCGAGGCCATTGAGAAGATTCCCGTCCTCCCCAAGATTCTGGAGCAGCTTGAGGAGCAGCTCTCCAAGTTTGTCTTCTCTCTCATTGCCCCCTTCATCATCCCTGTCATCAACCAGATCCGCAACGAGCTGCGCACTGGTTCTGCCGAGATCATCGAGAGCAGCGAGAAGGAGCAGCACGTCGTCTTCGATGATGACCGTAGCACCGACCCCACTCACTCTATGCTGTCCAAGGACCACTTTACCAATGTAAGTAGCTACCTCTGTCCCTCAGTGCTGAGTGGCTTTGAATCTGATTCACTTTCAGATTCTGAACGAGATTGCTGGCCGCTGCGCTGCTCTGACTGTGCAGTGGGTTGTGCCTCAGCTGATGGAGGCCATTGATGATGAGGGTGTTGATGTTAACCGCACCATCAACCGCATCATCTTCGGCGTCATGCACCACCCCGCTCAGCGCGATATGGGCGAGGATGGTGCGACTGAGGGACGTCAGAAGATCTTCCGCTTCATTGAGGAGTGGTGGAACAACATGGATAGAAGCCAGCAGGATGACTACCGCCGCAAACTGAGCCGTGAGGGCGTCCAGCGGGGAGAGAACCACAAGGAGGGCGAGCACGACACTGGCCACGGCCACGGCTGCAGTGGAAAGCTTCACATGCGCAAGCAGTTCGGCGAGCCCAAGAACTGGGAGGACAAGGTTGCCGACCAGGCTGCCGGCGCCCTTCTTGAGGGTGCTTCTGGCGCCATCGCCGGCCTGGTGCAGCAGCAAGCTGGCGTTAAGATCCCCCAGTACAAGCACCAGCAGGAGGAAGAGGAGTCCAGTGGTGGTGGAGGTGCTGGCGGACTCATCGGCTCTATCCTCGGCGGTGTTTTCAAGAAAGACGAGACCGAGTCTCGCCACAGCAGCCGTCGCGATGACGAGGGCAACTACACCCAGACTCAGACTGAGTATGGCCACCACGGCAACAAGTACGGCCAGGCTGAGTATAAGGAGACTCAGTACTCTGGCGGTGGAGGCCGCTCCGAGTACCGTCGCTACGAGCAGGAAGATAGCCAAGGTGGACGTCAGACCAGCGGCTACGAATACCAGGAGACCACAGAGACCAGACCTTCCTATGGCGGTGGATACGAGCAGCGCACCGAGACTCACCGCTACGAGGGCAGCACTGGTGGTGGCTACGGTGGTGGAAACCGACGCGACGAGGACGAGGGAGGCTACGGCGGCCGTCGTCATGATGAGGGCGGATACGGAGGCGGTCGACGCGACGACGAGGGTGGCTACGGTGGTGGCCGTCGCCACGAGGAAAGCAGCTACGGTCGTCAGGAGGAGAGCTACGGTGGAGGCGGAGGCTACGGCGGTGGTCGCCGCGAGGATGAAGGTGGCTACGGCGGTGGTCGCCGCCATGACGAGGGCGGCTATGGTGGTGGTGGCGGCGGTGGTTACGGTCGTCAGGAGGAGAGCTACGGCAGCGGCGGCGGTGGTGGCTACGGAGGCCGCCGCGAGGATGAGGGCGGTTACGGACGCCAAGAAGGCGGCTACGGTGGTCGTCAGGAGGGTGGCTATGGCGGTCGGGAGGAGCACCACGGCCGACGCCGTGATGATGACGACGATGAGCGTCGTGAGGGCGGCGGCGGCTTCGGCGAGTTCATCGGCAAGGTTGCCGAGAGCTTCGGCGACAACAACAACAACCGCAGATGGTAGAACTGCTGCTGTTGAATCACCTAGACATGGGTTCACGCAGACCCGATGCTAGTTGCTTTTGGTTGTCGATATGGACTGGCTTTAACTGGAGTAGGTGGGGGCGGTTGATGATACAGGTTAACGAAGCTCAATAACGAAAAGTCTTGATTTCAGAAGTTTACACTGTTGTTTGATCTTGTAGTGACTTGATGGTGCCGTTGATAGTTGCCTTGGTGCAAGTGACATGCTAACGTCGTCTGAAGAAGACCTGCCTCTCGTGCAACTCGGCGTCGCTTTTGACACCCGCTCATGTCGTCTTTTCTTGTACGCATTCCCATCGTCATAACGTTGTGCGCTCTGCAAAACTGATTTACCACACATTGCAGCGTTTAAAAGCTGTCATGTCTCGGTGTAGCAATTCATAGTCATAATTAATGGCAGAATAATTGACTTTAACTTGGAACAACAACCTATGACGCCAGTCCTCAAAAGTGCCACTATCAGCCGGATATATCAAATCTTCTGAGCCATGTAAGAATTAACCGGCTGATCTCTTACCCCATGGAGGTTTTTCTCTCGCAGCTCCGGATCCTACCTTACTCTGCTCTGCATCCCATCTACCCCTGGCGAACGTTGACGATTGCGGGGAAACCAACGCACCCATCGGCGCGACTGCCGTCGGAACATTTCTCCGTTTGGATGAATCGGCCTAGATCGCAAATTTGAGCTCACATGAGGCCCCGGAAGCGTGGTTTCTGCTAAATTGCCAGAACCACGGTCTTGTCTCCTGGGGTGCCGCCGCCCCTGGTTATATCGGTCTTGTATTAGTCGGTGGTGTGTCCCGCGTCTACGGACTGATTTTCGGCTCGATCGAAGCAGGTTTGGCGGACGGCACGAGGCAAGTCAGTTCGTGTGTTATTTGGTACCGGCAATATGGTGTCGGCTGGTCGGGCAGGTGTTCCCCGTCCTTTTCACTTTGGAAGCAGCTCAGAAAGAGTGTTACTCGGTATGATATAGGTCATGTGTAGTTTGTCCATGGTTTTGATATATTGCTCTTCCGCCTGTAATTATACAGCAAAACTCTCAATCCGACTGAAACCCTCTAGCAAGCCCAGGATAACTATATATACATAGCCCAAAACCTTCTTCAACATCTCATCTCGACCGCCAGAAGGCACCCTCGAACAAACCACCAAAAGCTGCAATCAGCCCACAAGAAAGAGGTAAACAAAAAGATGCATCCCACGCAAGCCCTCGCCACGCTCCTCTCCCTGCTCCCCCTCGCCGCCTCCCAGGCCTCGGGCACCGGCTCCACGACGCGCTACTGGGACTGCTGCAAGCCGTCGTGCGCGTGGCCCGGGAAGGCCTCCCTCGCCGCCGGGCCCGTGGGCACGTGCGACCGCAACGACAACCGGCTCAACGACGGCGGGGCCACCAAGTCGGGCTGCGACGCGGGCGGGTCGGCGTACATGTGCAGCTCGAACTCGCCGTGGGCCGTCAGCGACAGCCTGGCGTACGGCTGGGCGGCGGTGCGGATCTCGGGCGGGACGGAGGCGTCGTGGTGCTGCGCGTGCTACGAGCTCACGTTCACGAGCGGGCCGGTGAGCGGGAAGAAGATGGTTGTGCAGGCCACGAATACCGGCGGGGATTTGGGGCAGAATCACTTTGATCTTGCTGTGAGTTGGGACACTTTCTCTTGTTCTATATGGGTTTCTTTCTCTCCTTGGGTGGATTCAAGGTTGGACGGGGTCGGACCGGGCCCGATGATCACCGTCCCGGCGCCCCGATCTCCGGGACCCGGATAGATGTCCCACTATTACATCGGCTCGACGCAACTTGCGGAGCACCGCTAGAATACTGGTAGTACCGATCAGTCACTGACATGGTTACAGATCCCCGGCGGCGGCGTGGGACAGTTCAACGCGTGCACCGATCAGTACGGAGCGCCGCCCAACGGGTGGGGCCAGCGATACGGAGGCGTCAGCTCCCGCTCCGAGTGCGACGGGTTCCCGGAGAAGCTCAAGGCCGGATGCTACTGGCGGTTCGATTGGTTCCAGGGTGCCGACAACCCGAGCGTGTCCTTCAAGGAAGTGTCGTGCCCGGCCGAGATCACGGCCAAGAGCGGGTGCAGGCGGAACTAAGTGCGCCTCGTCCTGCAGACCCTGCCTGGAATGATGAAGCCATGCGCTGTGGCGTGCTCCCCCCATCACGTTGATATCAAGGTTTTAGGTAGTTGAATACAAGAAGTGTACAACGGGCACGTCAAGCCAAACTCCCAGAACTAGGGCACCAGACTGCACTGGGTGCATGAACGTGCTTACTCCAGGTCGCGAGGTGAGCTACGACTCCATAAGCAGAGCACAACCTCTTGTCCCAAGACTCAGGGCGAGATGGGATGGTGAAGGCGACTTGGCGTACAGAGTACACAACTCTGATGAGAACTGAGCGCCCCGGGTTGCCAAGCCTCAGCTGCAGTAGGTCGAATAGCTTCTTCAATTTCCATTGCTGACAGGGTTCGCCGGTACAGCTTGGCATCTCAAAAGCAGAGCTGCACTAGCCCGTTTAATACCCTCCGACATGACTGCCGTGAGCAGAATGGATATCAACGGTGGCTGTGGGCTGGGCAGTAGACGGGCAGCCCGCTTCTTGTGAAGCTACAACACCCAGCAGCCCCCAAGACGAGGGCAGCCAAGATAAAGCCAAGATGCTCGATGAAAGCGACATTGCACCCAAGGCCTTGTCGTTGGGCACTGCCCCAAGGGGGCAAATCACATTTTGTCGCAGGCACGTCGCCAACGAGAGGCCGCGCGGTCTTTGGTGCAAGTGCTTGCCAACTCGCCAGAATGGTTTCCTTCTTTCGCAGGCGTATCTATGTGGCAGCCAACGGAGACGCGCCGGCGAATCAGACGTTTGAACTCACATGACGTAGAAGTGATGTTCGGGTTTGTGTGCCGCTTTAGACAAGGGGGACGGGGCGCCAGGTCGCGGCCGGGAGCCTGTAAGATGCCGAAGGCAGCGTAGGCAGTGGAAGAAACGCAGGACAAGCGACGGCAAGCGGTAGACCGGCATCTTCGGCGCGTAGTGTCAATGCGGCTGGTAGGTATCCGTACAGAGCGAGCGATATCGATGATTGACCAGCCTCTGAAAATCTCCTCGAGACTAAATCAGTTTCGACAAGCTTCGCTTTCTGCCAGGCTATGATTGAACGGCACATTTCCCAAAGAACTGGCGGGAGCCGTTGCCCCTGTCCTGCACTGTCCTGGTGGAGCTAACCGGGCGAACACCCAATGTTTCAATGACGTCTGCCCGGGCGTTGTGTCTGTGAGGGGTACCCTGCGCTCCTCTCATGTACTTGGTCGAGATTGAATCAAGACGCCAGAAAACACTCAAGCGCTGTGACCTACAACTGCTGACAAGGCCTGCGGAAGGACAGTTGGTCGCTGACAGATTTCAGGTTAAGCACCACGAGCGTCCGAAGATTGAAAGATTGCGAGACTTGTATGGGGATGCCAAGGCGCATTGGCGGTTAGCGATCGAAGCTAGAAGGGTGTACAGTTGCTAGAAGCCTTTCCCGCGAGTTGACTTGCAGCGGGACGTCTATCGTAGGATTCCTGGGCGCTGGCAATTGTCATCTTGTGTTGTAACTTGTGTGACACTGGCCAAAACCGGGACGTGGGACGCAGGCCACGCAAGATGGGTGTCCGATAGTCGATTGTCCATCAGAAGCGGTCTGGCGGCGCATGCACGTTGTTGCCGTTTAAACCGTCCGCGGCCTGCTTGTGCCGCTGGACTCTTGCGCCCACCCATTTCGATACTCGTAGCGGCAACGAAATCGAGGGCGGGCAAGCTAGTTATCTCAGGATGCGTGGTTCCATTGGTCGCATCGTACGATGCGATCCTCTCTCCAGGACCGGCAGCATCGAGTTTGTTGTATGACATGTCCCAAGGCTTGCAGATGCAACCACGCGTGGCATGAGATGGAAGATATGCAACCGAGGGCAGATGGGCTTGTGTCACTTGTGCGACGGTCTGCAAGGAGAGGGTCTATTGGGATAGAGAAGCACGCGAAGGGTGCCGTATTGCTGGGAACCCCGAGTGAGAGAATGCCGAGAGAACCGGTCGGACATCGTCTAACTGTCACTAGACATCAGTCGGTGCATGTCGAGTCTGGAACAGTCGGCACAAGTTGCCGTCTGGGAGGACCGGGTCCTTGATGAGACAGAAAGTTAAATTCTCATTGAGGGAGGGTTTTGAGACCGAGAGAGAGGAGAGCGGGAGGCAGACATTCTCCAGAGATCTGCAGACTGAGCTGGAGGCGGTCCTGACTGAGGTGTTCTACCTACCTACCTACCTACCTCAGTACAGAGTACTTTGTAGTTATTGACGGTAGGCAAGTGGTTTGGCTAGGTAGTGCGAGAAGACCGGGGACTGTTGGTGCCCGTATCCGGACCCAGCGACGTGCCTCGAGGTGATGAGGCTAAGGTAGGGTCTTTTCCTCCGCGCTAAGACACTGAGGAGGTTCCCTCTTCCGCACCAAATGACCTGCTTGTTTAGCGGGATTGGCGAGACCTTGGGGCAGGCAGGTATTTGCGGCACACGGGAGGTAGGCACGTAGGTAGGTAGGGAACGAGAGACAAAGACGGAGAAGCCGTTTCTTTTTTCACCTCAGCTTGGTCGTTGGCGACGGCCAGAAGGTGACGTCTATTGGGCAAGACCTCGGAGCCGGCCTGGGTGACCCGAGAGATCTCTGTGTAGCAATGTTTTTGGATGTAACGACCAGGAAGAGGAGAGGACCGGGGCGACGGGAGACGGGGCAGTTCGATTTAGCAGAAAGATCAGACAGACAAGCTTCGAGGCAACAAAAAGCTTAGCGACGAGAGCGAAGTTCCATTGACGTCCGATTCGCCGGGCGTCGGCTGTCGGGCGAGTGCATGATGAGGCAGCCAGCAAGCAGCGAGGGAGATGAGCGGGCATGAGGTACACCTCAGTGGAAAGCTTTGTTGGAGGGGTTGTGCATGTCGAGACAAACAACAACGGCAAGAGCGGCAAGTTCAGTGGCTGTTTGGCAGACGAGAACGGAGGGTTGGGTCGAGGTTTTAGGGAGGTTTAGGGCGTGCCGCTGCCGTTTTGGTGGTTGGAGTGTTGGTTTCTGGTGGTGCCGCCCGTGTGCCGTGGCTGCCGCTGGCATTCAAATGTCGGTTGGTCGGCTCTGAGTCTGCAGCCTGCAGCAGCATCGCGCTTCTTTTTCTACGGGCTGCTGGGCTGCTCCTTGCCCGGCACACAATACGCGGACGGGGTACGAGTATCCTCTGTTAGCGGAGACGGTCAGTCGGGTGCCACACTGGGCGTACGCAGCATGGGGGCCTTAACTCCGCTACCTGCGTCGACGCGGATGAGCGGCTTCTCACTGGCTACCGGAGAACTCTCACGGCTCCATCGGACCCCACCCACCATCTTCTCAGTCGTACCTTCGCACACTCGCACTCACACTCTCGTACCTCCCCTTCTGCGCAGCACCCAGCCGTGACCCAGTCCACTGTCCAGTGCTCAGCGTCCACAGGTGGACCTGCCTATCCGTTCCTGGTAACAGCAGGTACTCGGTGTGTCAGTGGAGAGTGCGAGAGTCAGGAACCAGACTGAGGGAGATGCGGATGTAACGAGCCGCGCAAGATGCCCGCAGGAATGAAGATTAAGCTGCATGCTGTCGGAGAAACATGTTGAGAGAGATGGCCGACGAGACCTGGACATGGAAATGCATCCAAAAATCAACGAAGCGGCATGAACGGGAACGATGACATGGAAGGACGACAAAACAAAAAGACCAGACTGGCTGCCTTGGTATGGAGGTCAACGACGAGGACAAGGCAAGGAAGGGAGGCTGTGTGGGTGGTGCGGTGCGGTGCGCCTGTCCTGTCCTTTCGCTCGCCCCCCCTGCTCCTGTCCTCCTACGAATACCTGTATCCGTACCGCACCGTACCGTAGGTATTCGTACCTGCCGACTGACCTACAATTGACAAATGCCTAAGCCAATGTTTGGCGAGGTACTTCAGTGTACAGCCCGTGTTGCGCAGAATCTCATGTACCTCCTCCGACCTTGTCCCTAGTGCCTGTCCGGCCTGCCCAAGGGGCCTTACGGTCAGTTCGTTACGTTGCTGAGAGATATTACTACTGCTACCGACGCCCTCTCTCTCATCGTCTGTAATCAATTGCCTTTGCTGTTTTGCTTCTCTAACCCGCACTCTGGGCTGCTTGCTTGCTCTTCCCTGCCCGTCCTTGCCTTGACTTGCCTGCTCCTGCTCCCGCTCCCGCTCCTGCGCCTGTCGCTGTCAGTCATCCTCCATCCACCACCCACCCCCATACCGTAACTACCTACCAAACCACGGGCACCCACGCACGCCCACCACACCCTCGACTTGATCAATGTGCAGTGTGCTCCTGCAGCGCACTGGGAACGACCTGTCGAACCCCGCTTGGCATTGAAAATCGCGCCGGGCCCCAGCTCTCATCCTCACTCGTCCCTTTCTCAGCTCTTCCCGACTTCTCTCGCTTTGCTCGACCACTCCCAATTCCACGCGCTCCGACACGGCTCCTGCCCTCGAGGCGTTGATCTTGAGGCTCCAGTCAGCAATCCGCAACCTCTCGAATTCTATTCCGCCTCGACCGACCTTGGATCCCAAGAGCAGCCCGAGTCCTGAACACGACAATTTCCCGGGCCTCTCACCCTCATCGCCTGCTGTTTCCCTCTCACCTGCCTAGCCTGCCTCTCTCATTCTCACTTCCATCCTGCCAGAGCAGCCGCCAAACAACCGTTCTTCTGCGAGGTTGATGGTTTCAATGCCCTCAACCTCCTAGTTTAACATGTGAGGAAAGCATGTGTAAGTCAAAAAAATATTCTCCCTTATACGGCGATGTGTCGCTCGAGAAGCCACGCCTTGTGACTCGCTCTCTGCAGCTGCCAAATCGCCTGGTGTTGTCTCCCTTTTCGCGGCCAAGAGGTGCCAAAGTCCCCCGGTCTTGGCATCATCCACTGACGTCTCACAGCTCTCGAACAGATTCGAAATGTCGTGTATGTCTCAGCAATTTTCTTCAAAATCCGTCTTCCTTTCTTTAACGTCGCTTCCCTTGGTCGCTGTCAATTTTGCATGTTTCCCTCCTGTTCAGCGTCGAGGCTTTGTGTCCAGTCGTCACACCATAGCATGTATTTCAGCGTCACGATACCCAACAGCGCCTCAGTGGGCAGACGCGACGTCTGCCCACCCCCATCAAAACTGGCCTACCCCCGCCACGGCTCTTAACCTCGTAGTCCACGGGATCATTATTGACCATGATGCAGTCTGCTATTCAGTAATCCTGTCTGGTCAGGTGCAAACACCGTCCCCTCGACGATTATTAGAAATATCACATCACTCTCGGTACGTCACCTCATCGTCGCTTGTCTACTGATGTTCTCCCCTAACCGAATGCGCAGAGTAACATAGCATACCAAGACACAATCGTCGAGAACCTCACCACTTTGAGTTCGACCAACTCCGATACCGAAGATGGCATCATCAGAGGCCTTCTCTACGTCCCCGATCTCGCTGTCGCGAATCCATGTTACCAGCAGCAGTACGACATCATCCCCCGAAACGCAACCACCCAGGCAGCTTTACCTCCCACAAACTACAACCTCATCGCCCTAGCACCATGGTTCAACGCCACCTGTACTCTGGCGTATCTCGCCTCTGCGCGACTCGATCCGATCCGTGCCTTCATTTTTTACAGGCCAAACAATTCAACGAGAGAACCCCAGGGCGCCGATTCGCCAATATGGGATCTCGACGACAACGACGCATGGCGGACCCAGAACCGCTTCCCAATCTTCGCCGTTCCCGGCGCCCAAGGCAACAAGATGATGCGCCAACTCAGTCTATACTCTGGAAATCTATCGTCAATACCGTACGGAGACCAGATCCAGGACATATATGACCCCCACGACAACGATTATGTACGCATATGGACCGAGTTGACTGTAAAGGACCGAGATAGTGTGCCCGCTATGTGGACGTGGATCCTTACGGTCGTCGGAGTCGTCATATTCATCATTGCATGTTTATCACTTACGATGCATCTAGTGCAAAGAAGACGAAGGATATCACTACGAAGGAGAGTGTTGAGTGGAGAGGTCGACCTGGAGGCTATGGGTATCAAACGAATCACGGTGCCGATCAACCATGTCAAAGGTTTCCCGCTATTTACGTACAGCTTTCAGCCGGAAATGGTCAGCAGCCCGGCAACGACGAGACCCCCAAAGTCTGTCCGATCTCCACGAAGCCAGCGTACCGTTTCTGAGTCCGCCGCACCGAAATCAAGAGCCCGCAGATCCAGCGTGAATAGCGCCACCAGCACCGTTGCTACCAACTTCCAGCCTCAGTGCCACATTTGCCTCGAAAACTACGTGGATCGCGAATCCATCATTCGAGAATTGCCATGCGGGCATATTTTCCATCCGGAGTGCATTGACGAGTTTTTGAGTTTGAACAGCTCCTTGTGCCCGATTTGCAAGAGGAACATGTTACCACGCAACTATTGCCCCAAGATTACCAATGGAATGGTCCGTCGAGAGCGGGCCGTTAGACGGCTGAGAGAGAGGGTTATCGTCGTCGAGTCAGATGACGAGGAAGAGGAGGTCAAAGGCAAAAGTTGGGGCAGACGGCTGTTCGGCACGGACAAAGCGGCATCATCCCCGAAGGAAACGCCGATGACGCCCGTCACAACCTCCAGGTCCCCGAAAACAGCACAAGAGTCAGCAACCGCACGTGCCCCTGCACCGGCAGAGACGGAAGACCCGCGCAGGTCAACCCTAGAGCCGACACAAGAAGAGCAGGAAGATTCAGATCGACCTTCAAGTCAGTCAGGCGGTCAGGAGCCTGCTCAACCCATATCACGACCGCCTCAAGCTTCACCGGCAGCACATCACGGTCTTCGAGGCAAACGTCGGAAGTCGGGTGGCCTGCGCCTCCATATGCCCGGTTCGGACGACACCAAACAGACCCATTCAAAGCCGGAAGGACGTAAGAGTCCCTCCGCCTTGGCACGGGCTCGGATGCGGGCATTGGCGGGTACGCCGCTCGACGACCCCGACGGGCGCAACCCAATATGTAAGCGCCTGCCAATATATCGAATTGAATGATCTTTGCTAACTATTACTCAAGGGAAGCGCTACGTCGTCAAGGTCTTTCCAGGGTTTTCATGACCCGCACTTTCGAAGCATTTCAAAACTCGGGGTTGCATGGTGCACAGGCGTTTTATTGGTCAGGCAGACAGGACTGCTTCAGTGTCTTTTAAAGGGAACATGACGAAACACGATACAGACTAACGACAGTCTCCCCGGCGGCTGCCCCACCACTCTGGGTGACGAGGAGACTGATTCATTTCTCACGACGACGATTAGACTCGGCAGGCTCGGCACAGCCTTTCAGCGTTTTACAATTTTGGGACGGATTTTTTTCTCGAAGGGGTTTCTCAAGAAGGCCTCCTCATCTTTGGACTGGATATACCCTACAGGGAACGGACATGCATCAACGGCGGGGTCGACGGATGCCATGCGTGATATTAAAAGTTTAGTATTTAGTGATGAATGCCGCCAGCTGCACGGCGAGTAAGGGAACAACAGGGCACACGGCTCAAACGAGCGAGTCGCATCCTGAATGAAAGATTACCGATTTAAACTTCCAAGACCAAAAAAAGAGTTCCATCTATTGCTTGGTGAAAAGACACGACTACAGTCATGGTATCGTTGCTATTGTTGTTTCATCCGAATCTAAAGCAATGCCGTCCCTCATCCAATGTACTTTGCTCGCTTCTATCCGAACGCCCGCTCGTCTCAAAAACACGTTTACTCGCGCGGAGGAAACTATATCCTAAACTTTCACCTTGTCATGTCTTGGCTTTTCCTTGGCCCTTCTTGGCTTTCTCTTGGCAACGCTCTTCTCCGGCACCTCAAATTCGACCTCCTCATCATGAGCGAGTGCGACCTTCAATGAGTTTGTCGTCTTCTTTTGTGCCGCCCCTCGCCAGCGCCTCCCTGATGCGGTCGTTTTCGGCGGCGCGGATGCGTTGCCTGGCCTCCTCCAGCCGCTCGACGCCGCGATCAATCGTCTCGATGTGCACCGTCAGGGGGATGGCGGCGGGCGAGTCGCGGACGAGCTCGGGGGCGGCGACGCGATCGCGGAGGTCGCCCAGGCCAGCCTGGATCTTCTCGAGGTCGACGATGAGGGCCGAGATCTGCGCCACGGCCGTGAGACGCTGGCGGTCTACCTGGCGGAGCAGTGAAAGCTGCGAGTTGAGGTTGTGGAGGCGTTTGTTGTTGGCGCCGACGAGTGTCCAGATAGTCCAGAGAACCTCGTCCCTGCGAGACTTGACCGAGTTCGAGGACCGCGTGACAACCTCGTAGATCTGGTTCAGGCTCTCCTCGGCTTTTGAGAGGAGTAGGAGGACACCCTGCGCTTCGACTATGAGTCCGGCAATGCGGTCTGACACAAGAGCCGTGTGTTCGATATACTTATCCAACAGCGTACGCTCCGAGAAGGGCGTCACAGTTGGAGTAAATGGGTAAAAGAGCCAGTTCGTCCATTGGGATACGAGAGAGACGTCGGCGTTTTCCGCGGTAGACAGTGTATCCAGGTATCGGGATGTCCAGCGGTTGATGGATATTACCGAGTCCACGGCAGATCCAACATGGACGTTGAACTTTTGCAGGTCGGCAGCCGTCAGGCGCGCCGTATCAACGTACTCGTTGAACTCGTGCACGAGCTCTTCTCGCTGCGGGAGTTCCGAGTATCGCACCATGGTGCGAAGGTCGCGTATTGACGATTCAGAGCGCTTCATCTCCATGGGCAGAGAGACGCCATCGGCGCTGCGTTCTAGGACCTGCTCGAACTGCGACTGGACGTTCATGAGGTCGTCAAACTCGACGTTTGCGGACTCGGCATCTTGCGTCTTGCCGTTAAGTGGCCCGGGGGAAGGGCAGAACGGGAGATCTAGATATGCAGCTCCCGGGATGCGGCAAAGCGGGGAGAGAGATGTTGATATTGACTTCGTCACCATGTTTTGAAGCACCATGGATGCGCCGAAGAAGAGCCATACTGCCAGACACAGAGCCAATGGCTTTTGGACGTACCCAAGAGCCATACCGATAATGTTGAACACCCAGGCCAATATGTTGAAGAGGGCATTCGGGAGGCTCTCAGATAGTCTCTCGGAAACCGGCCGCGGCTGCCCAACTGGGTCTTCGTAGTGACCACGGCCCCTTCTCGGATCCCCACGTCGAGATTTGACAGGACTTCCACCACTCGCTTGCCGGATCGCACGACGGCGCACGTCATGTAGCTGGTAGGAATCGTCGCCGGGACGGATGGTCCTCGAGGACCGGCCGCTGCTGTTTCGGGGACTGGTGCCTGAGCCGGCACTCATGTGGACGGAGGGCATGTAAAACTCAGGATCCGGTGTCCGGCTGGTGTCGTGGCGAACGGTAGGTTGGAACGGAGAGCGGAGGATTACCCGTTCATCATCCGCCTTATTCATAAAGTCCTGAACGCTGTGATGCGACTCTTGAGAAGCGCCGAAGCTGAAAGACTGCGAAGGAAGTTGGGACGGGTCAGTTGATTGAAAACCATCGTCGTCTTCGAGATCGTTGAGTATAGACGTGTCGAAGCTGTCGTTTTCGCCGCCTTCGATCAGGCGCCATGAGCTCTCCACGGGAAGCTCCTGCTCGCGTCGCGAAGGCATCGCGTTCGCAGATAAGGTTGATAGGACTTGAGGGATGAGAGACAGGCCTTAGCCTAAGAAATAATGTGTATATATAGTATTGGCAAGAGTAACGATGTCCATGGGCGACCCGGCCCGTCGTTCAAGAAAGCGCTGAGCGTATATGCCCTGGAAACGCGTTGACCGCGTCCAGTGGCGAGATAGATACAAAGTTCGCGAAATGCGACCGCCTCGGTATATATGTAGTTGGGAAGAGAGAATATGATTGTTCTGGAGACTTGCTAGTGAGTCATCAGACGGGAGCTAATAACAGGGGTTGCGACAACGGTTCTGGGCAAAATAGGCAGACAAAGGACGATCTATAACAATGAGATGTAAAGATGAAGTTCACAGACATTCACAACAGACGTCCCGGTCTGGCGTCATAGGATCCAGCAGGCGCCCCTTGCATGGCAGCTGTTGTTTGGGGGCAAGGTAGCTTTGAGTGGGTAGCTTCCTCCACTGAATCCGCTGTATTGGCAGCAGCAGGGACCATGTGGCAGCGTGACTCGACAATGATAAAGCTTCGCTTCCCCTGGTCAGGTCACATGGACCAGGCGATAACAGATGGTGCATCACCCCGCGCGGCAACACATCCTCCCCAAAGTCCGACCACCACCTGTCCGGTGAAACATAGAGCCGAATCCGGGGAACGTTGCACACGACCTCACCACCTAGCTGCCCCACTTAGCCTCCGGCGCGATTGATGCCAAACGTCTTTTTGAGGTCAGGAACCTAGCCTCACCTTCCAAAACCTCGCTTTCCATAAACCCACCAGCCTGTTGCGCGCATACCATCAACAAACACCCCAATCCACCCGAAACAAACGCGCGCACACTCGCCCACCATGACGATGGATCAGCGCGAGCTTGAGTCGAGCATCAAGCAGCTCAACAAGACCGTTCAGGCCAACGATCCGCCTTCTTCGGCCTTGGCTCTTCTTGAGCGCCTCAAGAAGGAGGCCGCTCCTACCGAGGAGATGCTTCGAGTACGTCATCATCAAATTTTTTTAAAAAAAATCGCCCATCCGATTTTTTTCTCTCTCATATCATTTCGCGATAAGATGAAAGCAAGTATTTGTCGCTTGGGAAGGAATTAACAATCGTCCAGGCCACCCGCGCTGGTGTCTTCGTCGGCAAGCTTCGGTCGAACTCGAACAAGGATATCGCCCGCGCTGCGACCGAGTTGGTTCACAAGTGGAAGAAGCTCGTCGAGGCGGAGAAGCAGGGCAAGCTCAAGAAGCAATCTTCCCCTGCCGCGCCCTCCCCCACGACCGCGAGCGCCCCGAAGCCCTCGTCCTCCGGCAGCTCCAAGGAGCCCTTCAAGGGCAACGCCGAGAACCGCCGTGCCAAGGAAGATGGCGCCGACACCAAGCGCACTGGCGACAGCGTTCGCGACGCCTGCATCGAGCTCCTTTACAACGGCCTCGCCTACCGCTCCACAGCATCTGTCGCTGACGTCCTCGCTAAGGCTGTCGCTGTCGAGGCTGCCGCCTTCTCCCACTTCAAGGGTGTCGGCGCTCCTTACAAGGAGAAGGTCAGATCTCTGTTCTCCAACCTCAAGGTCAAGACCAACAAGGAGCTTGGTGTGAATGTTATGGAGGGCAAGATCACTCCCGATCGCTTCGTCGCGATGACGCAGGAGGAGCTCAAGTCTGCGGAGCAGCGCAAGAAGGAGAACTTGCTCCAAGAGGAGAACATGAAGAAGGCGCAGGTTCCCATGGCGGAGAAGAGTATCAGTGATGCTCTGACTTGCGGCAAGTGCAAGCAGAAGAAGGTCAGCTACAGTCAAGCGCAGACGCGCAGTGCTGATGAGCCTATGACCACCTTCTGTGAATGCACTGTCTGCGGTAACCGCTGGAAGGTAAGCCTTATTCCGTGGCTGTTATGTTTCGTGCGGACACCGACTAACAGTGCCTCCAGTTTTCTTAAGCCGGTAACCGTAGCTGCGGAGGTTTCGATTCTTTTTTATCCACTTGACGGCGTGTTTTCGCGTATACCCCGTTACTGAGCACGGGCGGTCTTGCATTTGGCACTCGGAAAGTGCGGTTCGGTTGGTTCGGAGTTGGGGATGAGGAAATGTGGCCTCCTTTTTCATTGCTTTAAGCCGTTCTTACGCCCCGGAAACAAAAGCTTGGGCAATCATTCTTGCTTCTTACGGTGTGCTCATATCGAGGGGATTTGCACTCTAGAGGAGGGTTTCGATAGATTCATCTTAAGACTACTAAGAATCATCGAGTCGTCGTCTCATTGGCATTGATCATATACACATTCTTCATTTCTTTGCGGGATCGATCTTGAGAGCGGAGAACAAATCAGCCGAGTGTTCGTCCTGCTCTAGACCCATTTCCGCCACATGCTTCCAAAACTTGCTGAGATGCCTGGTGCCCGAGTCGCAGAGGATGGTGACGATCTGGCTCCCCTCGGGCAACCGCGAAGCCGCAACGCACGCCGCGGCACAGTTGACAGCGCTGCTACTGCCGACGAAGATGCCGTCGTTCTCCACCAACCACCGCGCCATGCGACACGCTTGCTCATCCGTGATCTTAATCGCGTCGTCAACCAACTCCCGTCCAGCCTCGAAGTTCTCCGTGATGCGGTTGATTCCAATGCCCTCCACAATCGTGTCAACCTGCTGCCTGCGCCGCGTGCCCTCCTTCTCCGTGTTGGAGTACATAACGCCGTGGCGGATCTTGTTGTAGAGCCCGCTGCCCTGGGGATCCGCCAGAATAACCTGCAGCCCCGGCACCTTGGCTTCTTCCTTCAGGTACTTGGCGACGCCCGCAATGGTGCCTCCCGTCCCCGCGCCGGCCACGAAGGCATCGAGCCTGCCGCCGGTCTGGTACACGATCTCTGGTCCCGTGGTGGCGAGGTGCGCGGCAAAGTTGTGAGGGCTCTCGAACTGGTCCGCGAAGAATCCGACGCTGCCATCGCCTGCCTTGGCGGCGTGCTCGGCCGCGCGCCGGCGGGCGAGGTTGACAAAGTGTTCAGGCGATGCGATGGGGGCGGGCGGCACGCGCTCGACCGTCGCGCCGAGGTGGCGGAGCAGGTCGACCTTTTCCATGGCCATGTCGTTGGGCATGCAGATGTGCGCGCGGTATCCCTTTGAGCGTGCGAGCGTCGCCAGCGAGATACCCGTACTGCCGACTGTTCCTTCGTAGATGGTGTCCCCGCGCCCAGGCACAAGCAGGCCGGAAGCCTCCCCGGCCTCGATCATGGACAACGCGACACGGTCCTTGGGCGTGTTTCCCGCGGCATTGAGAAATTCGGCCTTGGCGAGGATCGTGCGTCCCGTGGCCTCACTTAAAGACCGGATTTTGATGAGTGGCGTGTTCCCGATGGCCCCCGCGACGCCCTCGGCGATGAGGGGCGGGTTCCATGCGCCGAGCGCCGCGGCGTCCGCATCCGATCCCGATTCATGGTCCTCCAGCTGCACCGGCGGTCCCCAAAAAGCACTGCTTCGTCTGGAGGGATCCGTAGAAGAGCCGCCGGTTTCCCTCCTTCGTGTGCGGCGGCGCTGGTAGCGGCGCTCGAGGTCCGGGTAAAAGTCCTTGAAGCCCAACGTGACGAGTATGCCGGCCGAAAAGGCGAGCGCCAGAGCGGCAGAGCCGTAGGCTTTTGGATGGTTGGTTAGAGACATGTTGTCTGTGTCATGTGTCTTGCTCCATTGTCTGCCGCAACAACCTTTCTTGTGTTCTCTCTCTCTCTTTCGAGATGTGTGTTGTTGCGGTCTCGGAGCTGGCGAGTCACTTGTCAAAAAAACAAACAGGCGGTCGCGTGCGCATGAATTTTGACCATCTCCCACTACAGGGGACCAGCCCGCTAAAATGTGATGTCATTTAAGCTCTATTGGACCCCTGCTCTCAGCCTCAATCTGCAGTTCCAGGCGACTCAGAGCTGGTGCCCTGGCTGAAGCCTGCCACACACCATCGGCGGATTAACAGCTGCCCCGTCCACCAAGGAGCTCGGGCCATGTCCCGAACACTGAACCCCCCCATGCCAAATGAGGAGCCGACGATTTGCGATTTTGGGCAGTTTGTTGACCTCTTCCTACGGCCCGCGAGCTGGAAACGCCCGTCTCACCGCCGCAAATCTCCCTCCGCCTACGGGATGGACTCTCCTCTCGTCACCCGCCTCTTCCGCGAGCTCTTCCGCCGCCCGGCATGTCAATCCCGCAGGCAATGCACCACCGCCGCCGCCGCCGGCTCTCTGCCGACCCTCCGTCACAACACCCAGAATGCCGCCGCCGCAGCACAACCACAACAGCAACGGCGGCATTACGCCGTCAAGACGTCCCAACCTAGAGGCGAGCGGACAAACGAGTCCAAATGGCAGCAGCGCACATCCCTCTTCCCCAGCGACCGCACCGAAGAATTCGATACGTATCCGACCCTGACCTCCGCCGAACTGGCCGCCCGCTCCACCCGCCCGCGCAAGGTCAAGATGCTCACCCGCGACTTCATCGAGGACAGCCTGTACAACCCGGCGTACGGCTACTTCTCCAAACAAGCCGTCATCTTCTCCCCCGGCCAGCCCTTCGACTTCCCCGCCTTCAAGGACGAGCCGCAGTTCTACCGCGAGCTGGGCAGGAGGTACACCGAGTTCGAGGACGACCTCGACGAGCGCGAGGGGGTCAACGACGCCCGCCCGCTGTGGCACACCCCCACGGAGCTGTTCCGGCCATACTACGGCGAGGCCATCGCGCGGTACCTCGTGTCCAACTACCGCCTGACGACGTACCCCTACCACGATCTCATCATCTACGAGATGGGCGCCGGCCGCGGCACGCTGATGCTCAACATCCTCGACTACATCCGCGACCTCGACCCGCAGGTGTACGCCCGCACGCAGTACCGCATCATCGAGATCTCGCCGGCCCTGGCGTCGCTGCAGAAGCACCACCTGCTGTCCACCGCCGACTCGAGGGGCCACGCTTCAAAGGTGGAGATCATCAACAAGTCCATCTTCTCGTGGTCCGAGAGGGTCCCCTCGCCGTGCTTCTTCGTAGCCATGGAGGTCTTTGACAACTTCTCCCACGACTGCGTGCGGTACGACCTGGCGACCGAGGAGCCGCTGCAGGGCTCCGTCCTGGTCGACGGCGACAACGACTTTTACGAGTTCTACTCCCCAGACCTTGACCCCGTCCTCGCCCGCTTCCTCCGCGTGCGCGACGCCGCCACGGGCGGCCGGTACCCGACACCGTACCCAGCGAACCGTCTTCTGCGCAATCTAAAGTCCCGCATGCCTCTGATGCCCAACCTCTCAGAGGCGGAGTACGTGCCCACCAGGCTGATGCAATTCTTCGACGTGCTGGAGAAGTACTTCCCGGCGCATCGTCTCGTGACGAGTGATTTCCATTCTCTCCCGGACGCCATTCCGGGTCTCAACGCGCCTGTGGTCCAGACTCGTTACGAGCGGAAGACGGTGCCCGTCATGACGCCTTTGGTAAGCTTTGACAACGAGAGCGCTCATGGTGGCTGGGACTATGCTAACCAACCGCAGGTGCACCAGGGCTACTTTGACATCATGTTCCCCACAGACTTCCATGTCATGGAGACCGTGTACCAGGCCATCACGGGTAAGCTCACGAGACTCATGTCGCATGGCGACTTCATGAAGCGCTGGGCGTTCCTCGAAGACACCCAAACGCGCAGCGGGGAGAACCCCCTTCTGAGCTACTACCAGAACGCCAGTGTTCTGGTCACTGTATAAACAACGACCTTGTATAGAGAAAAAGGACATATACCCCGTGGGTCGTGGAATCTCTTTCTGCCATGGCACATTCAACCTTTTTCATCTTGATGCCGTAAACGTGTGTGAGAGGAACTGCTTTTGATATCTCTTCAAACTACTCCTGTGTGCCCTGACGGGTTCACAACATAACCTTTCCACCCATATGCCTTACCCATCTAGTTCCTGAACAAAAGTGAATTGGTTGCCGACATGCGCCCACGGCATGCAGCGGGAATATTTTCATCACGCTCAGATGTTGAGCTTCTCCTTGAGCCACTTCTCAGCGGTGGCAACAGCCTCATCAATGTTCTCGGCGTTGGTACCCTGTCCCTGGCGAACGGGCTCCTTACCGCCGGACTTGCCTCCAATAATTCCGCTGACCTGGGTAGCCCATTGCTCAGCAGTCACACCTTGGGATGAAAGGTGCTGTTACGTGAATTAGCCTGGTGCTCATAGAAGAAGCATATGGTCAACTTACCGTTCCAACGTAGACACCGTGGGCGACTGCGCCCTCGTCCTTGCTACCGCCAAACAGGTAGACAGAGCGCTCCTTGTCCTTGGATTGGAAGTGCTTGACAACTTCACCAATAGCCTTGGCGTTGGCGGAAATGGGGAGCTGGCCAACGAACCACTTAGAGTCCTTGTTCTTATCAAAGTGGCCAACAACAGTGTCCAGGGCAGTCTTGGCCTCAGCCTTCTGACGCTTCTTCTGCTCATCCGTGACGGCCTTGACGATCTTCTCAAAGCGCTTCTTGATGTCTTCCTTGGTGAGGGTGGAGATGGTCAGCTGGTTCAGGGCGTGCTGCGTGGTCTTGATCTCCTGCTCCTTTCCGGGGCCGAAGGGCAGGGCCTCAAGGGCGTCCAGCTTCTTGGAGAACTCAACAGCTTCGCGCTGGACCTGGTGAGCAGCGTCGCCAGTGTAGGCGATGATACGGCGGATACCCTTGGCGATACCGCTCTCCTCGACAATGACGAGGTCCTTAATGAGACCGGTGGATTCGACGTGGGTTCCACCGCAGAACTCCACGCTGTACTTACGCCACTCTGGGTTCTTGGGGTTTGCGAGCATGGTGTCAACGTCGACACCAACAGAGACGACGCGGACAGGGTTGGGGTAGGTCTCGCCGAAGACAGCACGGACACCCTCGATGCCGCGGGCAAGGTCGAGGTCGACCTCCTTGGCGTAGACTTTGCCGTTTTGCTTGATGTAGGTGTTGGAGAACTCCTCAATCTTCTTGAGCTCGGGGATCGTCACTCCAGTCTTGTGGGAGAAGTCGAAACGCAGTTTCTCGTTGTCGACCAAAGATCCCTTCTGGTTGATATCGTCGCCGAGCACCTCACGCAAGGAGTGGTTCAGAACGTGAGTACCGGTGTGGTTGTTGCGGATAGGAGATCTCCTCAGCTCATCGTACTCGCAGATAACCTCATCGCCAGAGGACAGAGCGCCGTACTCAAGGTAGCCGTTGTGGACGATGTACCCTCCAAAGTTTTGAACGTCAAGAACCTTGAACTCGGCAACGTCGTCAATGACGATGCGGCCAGTGTCCGCAACCTGGCCACCGGACTCGGCATAGAAGTTCGTCTTGTCGAGAAGCAGACCCAATGGAGTCTTCTCAGCGAGGTCCTTGGTGGACTTGACGAAACCCTTGCCATCGTAGATGACCTGCACCTTGCTCTTGGCATCGCCCTTGCCGAACTTTGCCTCATCGTCTGTCCTCGCGACGTTGAGCTCCTTCTCGAGCTCAGCAATCTGGTGGACGTTGAGCTTGGCGAAAGTCTGAACAGCGCTCTTGACGACCTTGCTAGCCTCACGGGCCTTCTCCTGGGCCTCCTTCACCTCGTCCTCGTCAATCTCGAGCTGACGCTCCTCAGCCATGAGCTTGGTCAGATCAACAGGGAAACCGAAAGTGTCGTACAACCTCCATACGACAGCACCGGAGAGCTTCTTCTCGCCCTTCTTGAGGGCTTCCTTGGCATACTTCTCGAACTGAGCCTCGCCACGGTCCAGAGTACGGGCGAAGGCCTCCTCTTCCTCGTCGAGAATCTCCTTGATGTCCTGCTGCTTCTTGACGATCTCGGGGAACTGCTCACCCATCTGCTCAACGAGCGCAGGGAGGATCTTGGAGAAGAAGGAGCCAATCTCGGCGTTGAAGTACTTGCGGGCATATCTGACACCACGGCGGAGGACTCTGCGGACGACGTATCCACGGCCATCGTTGTTGGGAACAGCACCGTCAGACATGGAGAAGGTAAGCAGTCGAATGTGGTCGGCAATGACACGGTAAGCAGTGTCAATGCCGTCAGTGTCGTCAGCGCCGTACTTGTCGGTGTATGGCCTAGCACCAGTAACCTCCTCTATCCTCTTGAACAGGGGGGTGAAGATGTCGGTGGCGTAGTTGGAGACGGTGTTCTGGAGAGCAGAGACGAGACGCTCGAAGCCCATACCAGTGTCGACGTGCTTAGCGGGGAGGGACTTCAAACTCTTGTCGGCCTGGCGGTCAAACTGGATGAAAACGTTGTTCCAGACTTCCACAACCATAGGGTCGTCCATGTTGACCAAGCTCGCAGCGTTGCGGCCGCCAATCTTGTCGTAGTGAATCTCACTGCAAGGACCGCAAGGGCCCTGGTCGCCCATCTCCCAGAAGTTGTCCTTCATGTTACCGGGCAGGATGTGATCTTCGGGGACACCGACAGACAGCCACAGGTTCTTCGCCTCCAGATCCGGCTCAAGACCCATGGCGGGGTTGCCCTCAAAGTAGGTGACGTATAGACGAGCAGGGTCGAGTCCGTAGACCTTGGTGAGAAGCTCCCAGGACATCTCAATTGCCTCCTTCTTGAAGTAGTCGCCAAAAGACCAGTTGCCCAACATCTCGAAGAAAGTGTGGTGGTAGCTGTCCTTGCCGACATCGTCAAGGTCGTTGTGCTTGCCGCCGGCGCGAATGCACTTCTGAGAGTCGGCCGCACGCTTCAGAGTGTACATGGGATCGGCCTTGGAGATCGTTCCGAGGAAGATGGGCTTGAATTGGTTCATGCCCGCATTGGTGAAGAGCAAGGTGGGGTCATTGTGAGGGACGACGGAGGAGGAGGGCACTGCAGCGATAACGGCGGAGGTTAGCTGATTGAACTTGTACAATCACAAGGATGCAACGGAAGAAGAGGCATTCCATGATCAGCGCAGACATGTGCGCGATGCAGCATCATGGTCTTGTTGGTGGGAGTGTGGTGATATCGTACCAATGGTGTGGCCCCTCTTCTCGAAGAAGTCGAAGAAAGTCTTGCGCACGACGGCGCCGGGCCACTGCTGCTCAGCCATGATTGCAGTAGAGGAAGTCGGGGAAGAAGAAAAGCGCCTCTGCCAGGGGAAAACCCTCGATGCGATTAGTCCAGACGGAGGCGTGACGGTGTTCGTCTGGAATCTGACCGGCGTTCTCTTGCGAAGATTGGCGGTGGTGGAGGGAGTGGTGGGAGAAGGCGAAATATCAGGGTCGCCGGCGCGGCGGGCGTGACTCTTGTTGCGGGACGAGCTTGTTAGTGCTGCAGCTGGTGCTGATGCTGGGCTTGGTGCATTGCCTCGGACTTGGGGTAGGAGGGGCAGCGACGGCAGCGATAGCGGGACACTGGGCTGCTGCTGGTGCGGGAGCGGGTGGTGGTGCAGGGCGGTAGTTGACGAGGGGGTTGCTTCGGCGCTTTTGTAGAAACTTCTACAAGAAGTCGAATGAGTCAAATGCGGTACAAAAGCGCCAGAGCTCCTGCTCCTCCCCAGCTGTCCCCCATGGCTGCAGCTCCGCGCCAGCGAACGCGCCCCTAGCACGAGCACAGCAGCTTTGGTCATTCCCCCTCAAATACCACAAAAGGCCACCAGCGAATTGCGATCCCGACGCAACCGTCGATTGTCTCCTCTTTTCCTCACTCCAGCTCCTCTCGAGAACGAACAACGACCCTTCAGCTGTAGCCACAAGCGACCGAGCTCCTTTCAGCAGAGAAACGCCTTGTCGGAATCCAGGCCCAGCCGGACGTATATCCGCCTTGAACCTTCGCCGGTGTCGGGTTTCTTATCGCCTCTCTTTGGCCCTGGTCTTCCGCCCGTCGACCTGAACTCACTCGAGCTTACGCTTTGCGACGGGATATTCCCTTTTCCACACCAACCCACCTTTCGGGAAAACCAGCTCAGCGGTCAGCGTATTCCTCTTCACACCTCCGCGCGCACCCGATTGCGGCGTCCGTCGTCCCACGCTGCGTTTTTCGTTGTGTCTCTCCGTGCTGCGATCCTAGTGGTCGGCCTCGAGCTCTGCGTTTAATTGAGCATTCTCGTCGACTCTGGTTCGTTGTCGTCGTCCCGGGTCGGCAGTTGCGGTTCGAGTTTTGAACGGGGTTAGGAAGTTGGCGAGGCGGGAAGAAAAAGTTCCAGCGAGACCCGGGCTCTAGAAGCAGCCGCCCCTAACATGCTGTTGCACGGGGCCCAATCGCCCTCCCACGCCCTGGATGCCCACGCCCTGGAGGCGGATCAGCACCAACATCAACAGACGAGGCAGTTGAGGCGCAAGAGGAAGGCCGAGTCTCAGGACAATGAGCGGTTGTCCAAGAGACTCAGTCTGTTGAATTTGGGTAAGCCACACTTCCCTCTTATTGAGTTCTGTTTCAACATGCATTGCTGACTCCCATGCAGAGAAGAATGGCCAGAAGCTCTACGTTCCCGTGGAGAATCCCATCGCCTCCGCATCAAATGCATCCCCAGACGTCATTCCGTCAGCAACACCGTCAAGCACACCGCATAGTGGTCGCCGCCGCCGTGACCGCAAACCCCCTGCAGATGATGAGGTGATGCAGCTTGACGACTCAAAGTACAAGGTCTACATCTACGATATTGACGACGAGCTGTCTTCGTCTGAGAGCGAACCCGAAGAGGGCAAACTGGTCTTCCTGCCGGATATTGAGAAGCACCTGCGCGCCACTCGCATTCCCCCTCATATCCTCGCCAACGACGAAGGCCAACTCGCTGGCATGCAGATGGTCCTCTACAACGAGCCCACGTCGTTGACCATCCCCCAAGAGCAAGACAGCGTCCGCAAGGCCATCGTCGAGTCTCGTGCCCGCATGCGTGAGAGACAGCGTCTCGAACGTGAGGGCAAAGGCGAACCGGTGCAGATGCCCCCACCGTTTATTCCCCAACAACACATTCCTCCCCCGCCCGCCGAATTCGTATCCGCCCCTCAGGCTTCGGCACCTGTAGAATACGACCCCGATGCCATGGACATGGACTAGCAAGCACCTTTTCAGGCAAGTAAACATTTGAGTACCTACGTATATATACATATAACGATATCCACGGCTGTAAGGCGGGGCATTCAATTCGGCACGAGTAGCCGGGCCAGCGAGGCGTTTTTTTGGTATCATTTTTAGATCTTATTGTCATGGTTACTGCTTTGTACGATTTACAACAGTTATAGTCATCATATCGAGACGTTCAGCCTCGCAATCGCACTGGACATCCAGCCTCTGAGTGCGTGAGAAAATACAAAGTAGTCTTTCATCATGATTCTGCTCGCCGTCTTCATCATCTCATCTTGAACCAGCAAATGCTTCTTCTTCTTCCGCTTCCCCGACGCTTCGCCATACACGCTTTCCTTTCGAAACACCGAATCACTGCGCCCTGTAAGGATACGACTGGCCAGTGTGGTTGGCCGGCATGGCGGCGGGCGGGGGAGGCGGGCCCGGGGGCGGGGTGATGCCATACTCCTGCGACGGGTCGACCTTGGAGCCTCCGTCGGGGGGAGCGTACATGGGCGGCCTCGCGGCGTTGGGGTCGTACGTCGGGGGCGGCATGCCCTGCATCCCGTAGTAGCCCTGCTGCTGCTGGTAGTACTCGGGGCGGTAGTTGTTGTACGTCGCCTGCGGCCAGGCGTAGCGGCTGTCGACGCGGGCGAGCTGGGCTCTGCTGAATAGCCAGCGGTGGTAGCCGAGAGGGAGGAGACCCTTCTTGAGTCGCCTCTTGCCGTGCATGTAGCCGATGATGAGGAACGCGGCAAAGAGCGTTGTGAGGCCTAGGAAGACGGACCACTTGACGATAACGCCTGTCTGTAATGTATGTTAGACAAGTTGTCTCGGCGATGAAGGGCGTTTCGATGAACTTACCCTGCTGTACCACCACGGAATAGCACGACCATTCTGGATGACCCAACCGGGAGGCAAGTCGTTGGCGTTGACGACGGTTTGACGAGCGTCCAACATAGCGTAGGCGCTCGTGATGTGTGAAGTGTGTTATAAAAAGTAGCGATCGTCGCCCTTATTCCTCCTTTCCAATCCTTCCCTTCGCCAAGCCAGTCAACGATCCCGCTACTTCGCTGTCGTCGAGCGTGGCTTGTAGACGCTTGTTGTCGATGTGATGGGAGTGGGCCGCAGATCAACTACGCCGGACGGGAACCAACAAAGTCGGATTGGGGAGGGGACGATGTTTGGTTCGTGGGAAGTCAAAGTAGTGTTCAAGACTAGCGCCAAGAATTCAGTTGATGCGGGAGGTGATTTATTTGAATCAAGCAGGAAAACTAAAAAAGACGAACGCGAAAGAGAGTCGAGGACCTTATTTGACGGGCGAGGAAGGGAACAGGCAGGGCCTGGAACCGAGCAAACCAGCCACCCATACAAAACAACCCCCGTCTCTTCTTGCTCTCGGACATGGGGTTGGTGTGCGGGTGCAGAGGTGGTGCTCGCCCAGGCGGGCGCGCTGCGGTCGGCCAACTTTTTTTTTGGGTTTTGCTCCATCGCATGGTTAACTCTCTTCATTTCTCTACTACGGTACTGAGTGTGCTCCATAGTAAAGGCAGGTATTCTGTGGGGAAAGGGGTGGTTGGATGTTGATTTTGGTGTTTCCGGGTTGGCTACCTCTCGGAAACCGGTCTTTCATTGGCCTGTCCGACAGGAAAGGTGGGGCAGAGATCTCCCCTACGAGCCGCCAACCTGCCGTTCTGGCGAAGCTTGTCGGGGAGCGGGTGCTAGGCGTGACGATGACCGACCGGTACGTGCCTGATCTGCGGCAGCGCTGATGCACCAGAACCGTTTCATCCCTCTCGGGTCCGACGACCTGGCGAGGCTTAGAGGCAGCAACAGAGACCACAAGACGGTCGCTGTCGACCATCGCCCAGCGGACAGGCGACAACAGGGCAAACACGATACACTCTGCGCCCGACGTTGCGAAGTTCGAAGCCGTTCAGCCGTGTTGGTCGCTGCCCGCGGCCAGCAGCCAGCCAGTCGACCCCAAATCACGCCAGAAACACCACCGGGAGGCGGATGCGTATACTCGACAAGACGGCCTAATACCCCACGAACAGGCCCACCACGCTTGGAAACCCACTGGTGTTTAGCTCTAATCGCACCTTTAACCCTCTCATTTTCTAATGGATCCAGATGAGAGTCATTGGTCGGCAGCTTTGTTGTAGATGCCGTCACATACCGTCACATACCGTAGCATTCCCTCCTCGGAGCGAAGACGATGCGGAAACCCTCTCTGCCCCTCGCTGAGTCGCTGATTATGGCCTCACTCGCGATATTCCCCCTCATCGCCCACGCCGAACCGGGCACTGAGTAATAACCACCGGCCGCCAGAACCGGAGACATTAACAGGCCTCCTGTGGTCTTAATAACACACTGACCACCGCTGATGCATACCGAATGGACAGGAAGATCGGATCATCGGCTGCGTCAGCCACGGTGCCATCATCAGCTGGGCATGGTTCAGAGACGCAGAGAGGAGGCGAGAACGAAGGGGACGTGTGTCTGCATGTAATCAGCAACCCAGCGCTAAGGTGGTCTCTTACTGCGTAGAACCCGAGTTCCCGATTCTCATATGGCCCAGGCTGGTGCATACCACCAGTAGCCAGCCGCATGACCCTGATGAGCAAGATAAGGCTTAGACGAGCGTAAGGCGAAGCTTGATTGAAGTAAGGCACGTAGCAGATCCGGGAGACCCTGGCATGATTAACCTGCTCGTCCAAGCCTTCTCCTCTTCAAGGCGAGAGGGGGGAGGGCCCGCAGCACCAGTCGACGAGCAGCAGCAGCAGCAGCACCATACCTAACCGCTTGCCGCAAAGCACAGGCACAGACACATACACAGGCACAGGCGGAAAGGTGGAAAGAATAGAGTTGTGCGCACTTTCCTTTTCATCTCGTTTTCCGCGCCCCTCCACTTCGACGACGTAGGGCTGTTCTGCCGGAGCTAATTAGCAACAGACCCCGTTGCCCGCGTTATGCTTGAAAAAGTCAATCCACCTCGACCGATTCCGCGGTTCACTTGGTGGTTTGATCTCGGGCCCTTTCTGCCGTAACTGTAGCATCTGCCCAACCAATCCCATCTTCGAGATGGAACAAACAAAGTCGAGATAGCCACCTCCCTTCTACCAACGTAAAATCTTCGGGAAGGATCTCGAGTTAGAGCTAAACGTCGGGCTGCTCCGAGCGCGGGAACGTCACGGAAGGCGTTTGTCGCGGTGTGCAGTCTTGGCGAGCAGACGAAGCCCGCGTGTGGCAAGCTTGTCGCTCAGCCGTCCCTCCACCATCCGGTATCCTCATCGTAGCCAATGACTTCGAAATCAATATTCATGCTCTTCAGCATCGTTCCCAGAGTGAACTCCTGCAACAAGTCAGTTACCCGCGTGTCTCCTCCATTGGATCAGAAAGTCTCACCTCGTCTTCATCCTCGTCTCTGTCGTCCTTGTCTCCGTCATTCTCGGCTCCGACGTTGTCTGGTGAGTATCCATCCTCCTTGTCGGCGTCCTCATCTCGATCTCTTTTAGGTTCCTCCTCCATCATCCGTTCCAAAAAGCTCTTCTGCTCCTCCCTCCTCGTCTTCCTCCAAGCTTTCATCCCACCCATGCTCTGAACCCTTTCCTTGGACGCCTCAAACACCTCCTCAGCAGCCTGCCGGCTCGCCGCCCTCCACTTCGCAATCAGCACAACCAGCTCCTCATCCGTCTCGGACCCGGCTCCGGACCGTCCTCCTCGGATCCGCTCCGCCTGTCTGATGATCTCCTCGCGGCCCGCCACATCTCGCGCAGTCCTAATGCCCGTAGGCGTGCCGTCGCCCGTTGTTCTCAAAGGCGAGGGTGAGACTCCGCGCTGAGGCCGCGACAAGCTGAACGGACGACGGGTGGGCGTGCTGAACTGCTTGGCGGGGGTCGTGAGCTGGATCCCGCTCCTCTGTGCCGTGACACCCGTAGCGCTACCGCCGCACCGGGTCGACGATGAGTTTGTATCGACCGCATCTGTTCGTGGCGACGATGCGGTAGCGTCTCCCGCTGCCGCGTCGCGGTCGCGCACTACCGCTGGTGATTTGAATGGCTTCCGTAGCGTGTTGCTTGCATCATCGAGCCGTCGCCTTTTGGCTGCTGGTGTGTACATTGTCAGATAAATGATGCTTGTTCAGAAAAGCCGGAATGTCATTGCGGTTCCACTCCGTCATGGCGCTACCGAGGAGTTGGTTAAAGTGGGAGTCCCTCCCGCTTCCAATATTAGATTGTTGTTAGCGGGTAATTTGGACAGAAGCCCATACCTGCCGTCAGACATTCATTCGCTTATGAGCAACATCGGCCTCTCGCTTCAAAAGACTCCTCTGCAGGGTTTTGTGTCCAATTCTTTCCCGAGTCCAGCGGGACGTGCATCACTGCGTGAACAAGGGCGTGACCAATCGGTATCCACCCACCTAGTGGCTTCTCATGATCTTGGCCCGGCAGGTCATAGCTCACGTCATTAAGGAACACATAGAATAGTTCAGATCAACACTCATTCAAACTGGCCAAACAACCACTGCCTAGATAATCTACAATAAAACACCAAACGCCCCTGGATCCTCCTCTCTTCCTGCATTTGATCATCTCACATATGTCCCATGTGCACATCAAATCCCATGAGCCGTTTCGAGGATGAGAACCTTCCTCCCAAACAGAAACAACAGATTAAAAATCAAAATAAAACAATATTTGTCCGTGTCCCTTTTTGCGCCTGTACAATGCAGCTTGGTAATCCACCAGACATAGAAGAGAACGTGGACTAAAAAAACCTTACGTGACGCTAATGCCGTGAAATGAAAGGAAAGAGGTATCATAGAACCAAATGCACTCCATATTTGGTCTGAGGAGGCCAGAATGCAGGTAAGATGGTACAGAAATGCGGCAAGACGAAGGGATATCAAAGCTTTAAGAGTCAACCCTGACCCTCTTGGGCTCGTTGCCAACGTCGGGCCCATCGTGGGGCCCGGTTGCGCTGATTTCGGGACTCTTGCGCTTGGTGCTGGTGGCATTGTCGTCCCTCAGAAAACTGGGGCCTGAGCCTACCACAGGAGTCGCAAAATTCAATGGGCTAGGCAGCGTGTTGCTGTCACTGCCACCGCGCGAGTACCACTCGGGGTAGAAGCTGCTCGGGCTTGGGAGGAATTCATTGTTCAGGAATCGGGAGGGAAGAGCAGAGACTGGCGTGTCGATGTTCATGTTGCTGTTCATGTTGTTGTTGTTTTGCTGCGGCGGCGGCCGAGCAAACGGGTTGGGAGGGCCCGTGGCACCGGCTGACAGGAGCGTCTGGGCGGACGGGGATGGCGGTGGCAGCACCATACCGGAAGAGTGCGAATCGGATGCATGGCGCCGAGTCGTCTGGGATGTAGCATCTGTCGAGTTGCGAGGAGAGTTTGACTCGGCAGTTGCGCTACCGCCATCCGAAGGTTCGTCGGGAATCTCCACCCTCAAACGGGGACGCGCACCACCTCCAATCTTCATGCTATTGGTGCGAGAAGGTGGAGTAAACGTTGTCTCTGGGATAGACGACACGGAAATGTTGCGAGTCTTGTTTAGCGACGTAGAGGTGGCGCGCTGAGGCAAAGGTGGAGACGAGGTAGATCCATTGGTCCTAGAGACAGCGCCGACATCAACAGATTGGGAGCGGCTGCCTTCAATCTTGATGTTCGCCTGGTCTGGCAGCTGAGGACCCTTTCCGTTGTTTTGATCGGAGGCAAATGAAGCCAAGTGCTGGGAAAGAATGGAGCGATTTTCGTCAATAGGCGTGAAGATGCTGTGTTGCTTGCGCTGCGGCAGCTTCTTAATAGCGCTGTCAGTGTTCAGTAATGGCGGCTGAGGTCTATCTTGAGCTTCAGATCGCGGCTCCATTGGGGCCGGCATCGCGGTCTCCTGCGGTTGCGGCGGCGGCGGCGGTAGTTGCTGCTGCTGAGGCTGGGGCTGAGGCTGGTGCTGAGGTTGAGGTGACGGGTGCGGCGGCTGCTGCTGAGGCTCAAGCTGCTGAGGCTGTGGCGGCGGGGGTGAGATGTGCGGCGGCTGAGGAGGCAACTGCTGAGTGGGAGGCTGCGGCGGAGATGGCGAGATCCGAGAAACCTGAGGTCCTGGACCTTGTGGCGGTCCCTGCGGTTGCGGGTAGTTGGGCGGCATGGAGCGACGCTGCTCTTCGATGTACTGCTGTATGTGCGGGGGATGAGGGTTCGGCGGGTACTGAGGATACTGAGGGCCATGTTGGGGAATTCCGTGAGGCATGTTAGGCGGCATGTTGGGCTGGTTCTGCGGGTTGTAGATGGCCGGGTTGGGCATGTAGGCGAAACCGTTGACAGGAGGTTGCTGAGATCCAGGAGGGCCGACGGGCTGAGGGCCCATGTTCGGACCCATGCGGCGGATGTCTTGCCTGGAAGCGGGACGCGATCCCATTCCCGGTTGCGGCGTATGCCCGCGTTGCACGGGATGCCCGGGGTGTTGAGGGAAGGGCATGCCATTAGGAATAGGCGGCGAGGCTGACGGGGTGTGGTGTCGCATATGAGGGAATGGCGCTTGTCCTTGGAACTGAGGGGGAATCATCTGGGGCTCCATTGACTCTCCGTGGGGAGGCGTGCCATCGCCCTCCTCATCTTCGTCTTCGTCGTTGCCGCCGTTGAAGTCAGAGGGGCCCTTGTGCTCGTTCGGGCCGCCGTGCTGCGCGAGGGTTAGCCTCTAGTGATCGCGACGTGCTCTTTCGTCTGCGACTTACGTATGTGTATCTGGTGATCATCTCTCGCATGTCTGTGGAAGAATACTCGTACAGCTTCTTGTTGCTGCCGAAGATGAAGACAGCGACGTCTACTGAGCAGAGGACGGAAAGCTCGTGCGCCTTCTTGAACAGACCGCCCTTGCGCTTGAGAAAGGTGCTGTATGCGACGCGACAGGTCAGCCAAGAGCCGCGATAAATCACGACGAGCGCGGGGTGGCAAGCTTACACAGAGCGGTTTCTGTCATCCTTGATGGCTTTGATCTCAATCTTTCTGCGACCCATCTTGACCCGGACGCTCTACGGAGCTACTGACGCGGGTGGACGGTATATGGGAGGAGGGGTTTGAGGGGTGGTACCGGGCCGAGGTCGAGGTCGAGGTCGAGGGGAACGACGTCGAACCGATTGGCAAGAGAGCGGCGGCGGCGGCGGCGAGGTCTCAGGCGGTGCGTCGACTGATCCTGTCGAGGTGACTCGCGAGACAAGTTGAGGCTCGAGGAGGCGAGCGTGATGGTTTTCGGAGCAACAAGCTTGGCTGGTCAACTGGAGCGGAAAGCAAAAGTTTGGCCGGGGAGGGCTGATTGCTTTTATCTAAATGGCCTGTCTCGTGGGCTGTAATTCCCAACTGGTGATCCGTCAGTCGAACTGGTTCGCTTGGTGGGCAGGGACAAGGCAGCGCAGCGCATCCCGGGGTCTTGGGGATCTGAAGCGATGCAGGCGTTGGGGTTTGGAGCAGGGGAGAGCAGCTCAAGATGCGTCAAGAGAACGTACATTGATCCCATTACAAGTGCAGATGCGACAGGTCTGGGATGGACAGGCGTTGTGGTGCAGGTCGATGGGGCTGAATCTGGCGTGGATGATTCTAATAATAGACGCGATCGTGTTCACCTTTTTTTCCTGGGAGCGCGGGAAGACAGACAGGAAGGAGGGAAGGGGAGGGAAAGAAAAAAAGAGAGAGGGTGGTGGCAGCAGCAGCAGCAGTAGTTAGGTAAAGGGTACGGTACAGTTGCAGCGGAAGGGGGTATCAGCCAGTCAGAAGAGTAGAAACACAGAAGCAGCTTGATGACTTTTGGGAAGGGGAATGGAAAGACAAGGGGATGTGTGGTGGATGATGGGATGGGATGGGTTTGACGGAGTGGGAAGCGTGGGAGCAGAGCGAACTGGGAAAGGACGTGGAAAAAAAGAATGGGCGGGGGGGTGTGCTCCAGTACCAGTACCCGGCACCGTTCCTTGCCTACGCAGTACCTTACTCTGTCACCTGTGTGTGTGTGCGCGCGCGCGGTGTCGATTGGTGGTGTGGTGTGGTGTGGTGTATTAGGTAGTCTTGAAGGCGGGCAACAGAGAGTGTGAGAGTGAGAGTGAGAGTAAGGCAAGGAAGGTACCTCGCAGGCGGGAAGAAGTGAGGTGAGGTGAGGGAGGTACCAAGTGTGCAGGCATATGGCGGGCCAGCGGCCCTCTTCTTGTCTCCAGGCCCTGCAGCCTCCACTTTGCAGCCGTCGGTCAGCTCCTGTGCTCCCAAACTCGACGAGTGTCTCCCCCGCCCCTTGTGCCCGCCGTCAAGCTTGAAGCCAGCCGGCCGCCGCCCTCCACCTGAACCTCGCACCTCACCTTCGTCCTCACCACCACCGACAGGGCAAGGTCGCGAGGCTCTTGGTGCGTGCGTTCTATGACTGGGGGTCCTGGTGGCCGTTGCTGGACGCTCGTGAAACGACAACTTCAGGAGGCAGGGAATGAAATGGGAGCTGAGACTGGCCGCCCGCACTGTCTAGGCCTGCGACGGAACGCATGTGTCGTACAGTGTGCAGATGCAATCTCCACCAATGTCCTGCGCACTGTATCAGGGTCTGGTGGGTCCTCAGGTACTAGCCCCGGCCGGGAAAGGTACCGGCCACCATCGCGACGGCGTCAGAGCTAGTGAGACACTGCAGAAAAGATACCTGTGGCAGGTGTCGTAGAGACATCTGACGTCTAGCCGACGTGAGGTGCGTGCGACGTGACGGTGCCGCCTGGCAATTAATTGCGGATACCTCTCGATATGCTATGCTCTCTACAGAGCACTATGCTAACCTCTGACCTCTTCTCCAAAGGAGCAGGAGCTTGCGCCGGTGGTGGCAGCAGCTCCACGGGCGGGCAGAATTAATCGCAATGCCGGCGTCGACTCGCTCGAGTCGACTCGAACTCGACTCTGGCTCCACGGAAATCGATAACGACAATCCCAATCCGCCCGAGACACCGGAGCCATTGCCGGACGCCTCCCCCCTTGAACCTTACCTGGACTTGTGTAAGTAGGTACACGGCAGTACGTGGTCCAGCCAGCAACTCAACTCACCACCACCACCAACCCAATTCCCGTCATCGGTGACGGAATCTGCTTTCACAATAGTACTATGTACAGCCCAGGCAAACCTACCTGCGCACAAACGCATAACCTCCCTAAGGCTGGGCAGGCCCCACGGCCAGGAGGGAGGGAGGGAGGCTGTCATCCACCACCAAACAACGTGCCCGGGCCGCAGATTGAGCCTCTCTTCCGCCGCCGGCGCAGGAACGAGAAACTTGCATCCAGGCACAGTAACACGCATACAGACTGACTTACACCAATGCCACACCAGAGCCGCTGCCAGAGCCACGGCCACGGCAGCACAGGGCACCCGATACCGCCGCTCCGCCGCCATCTGCCATCCTTTGTCAAGTCAGATACCTTCCCTAGGTATCTCAGACCTGCCTTATCATGTTGTATCCGAAACCACCTCACCTGTTATCGATATCTCTACCCTCAACGGCTTTCCCGTCTCGTCGGACAATTGAGTTCGACCCTCTCCCTTGGCGCGGGCGGACTGTGGTCAGAGGAAGGGGGGAAAACACTCAGACACAAACACTTGTGTAAACCCTCCAATGCCCCTTTGTTTTCCTCCCCCTTCCCTCATGTCTTCCCCTGGCCGACGACAATGCGAGGCCATCACCAAACAACGCAAATTCCTGGTTCCATAACCAGCTTGCCTAGACCTCCCATCCCCGGACGGGCCCCTCATCCTCCCGTGCGAGGGGCCAGGTCCCTTCGACCCCCCTCCCCTCCTTCGGCGAGCCAGAAGTGCGCATGTCACCTTGATTCCAAAAGGGAACCAACCATGACAGCATGCATTGGACCGGCCTTCCCGCCGAACGTAAGTTTGAGTCCCAAATCGGCCGGGCCATTGACAACGTCCGCCCGCTCCCATGGTTCTGACCCATAGATCTCGCTTCACATCCATCAAAAAACCCTCGTCTACATCCCGCGCCTGGTTTGACGAACCCAGTCGCCCATCATCTTGAATTAGATACACTGCTCCACCCACGACGATACCCCGCGTCCATTATTGCCCTGTCAACCCTGAACCACATGCACCCATTCGCACGGCGAGCCGCTGTCTCTTGTTTTGAGAGACGGCATCTCTCCCCACCTTGGTTGGGCATCTCGCCTCCGTCTTACCACTCTGGCTCCTCCCGTCAAAACATCGAAAACGTTCAAAACAACAGCCAAGAAGAAGAAGCTAAAAACAAATAAAGCCAAGAGATAGAGATCTTGCCAGAAACGCCAATCCTCGCTCAGATCCCTATGAAGATAGCATCATTTTTGCGGTACTGCGCTCCTCGATCATACAAGCCTGTGACCGTTGCTGTAAGACTAGACGTCGAAAAAGACGACCCAAGAACGCGGCCCAGGGAGAGAAGGGTAACCACCACTCGGATGTCCATCCTCACATGCAACAAACTATCTTCGTCTCTATTTTTTTTGCTACCATCAGGCTATTCAACGCAACCCCGGTCAGTCTAACTTTACCAACACGGAGCAACTTGCCATCTCTTCTCAACAATTCGTCCGAGGAGAACGGCGTCGCAATCTCGACCCCGTCACCAAAACGCCATCCCACCTTTTTTTCCTGTTCATTCGAAATAACCATATGATTAAGTTAAGCGCCGGCGCGCCGTCAGTGACATGACGCTAAACCAACTTATCCGGGGGGGTTTCCACAACAGAGCGAGAAAGCCTCCATAGACTTAGTTGCTTCACCATGGGAGCCAAGCTTACGTCGGGAGATTTCCCCTTCCATCGAGATTGGTCGGTCCGTTGGCGTTCGACCAAAGCTCCATCAGAGCTAACGCAATCGTGCATCTCGCAAGATGAGGGGGAACAGAATTGGAGAACCGAGGAAAAAAAGGTTCCTCCACCTCATCCTCATCCTCCTCCACCGCCAGGACAGCCTTCTCTCTGTGTGTGTCTGTCTCTCCTTGTGACGGTGTGAGGTCGACCATGCATGTTTCGACGGTGGAAAAGGCCAAGACAGGAACGTTCCTGGGCGCACCTCGCAAGCCGATTGGTAGCCGCCGAAGCAGAAAGTCCTGCACATGTTCCTTCCATATGCCTGTCTTGCTGCCCTTCTCCTCCCCCTCCCCTACACTACACCTCGGTGTCAAGGTCACATCCCAGTCCCAAGGGCCAGTTTCTAAAAATATCCTATTTTTAGCATTAGCGTGAGAACGCTCCGCAGCCACGCGACTTTGACGGTGTGGTCGTTGCTTCGTCCCGGGCCAATTAGCCCGCACCCTTGCCGTGCTGTACCACCTTTTTTGTGGGTAAATTGTGTCGCCCGTCGCTGAACCGACCGAACTGACTGGACATTTCCTCGCCTTGCTCTGGCTTTGCTTGCCTTGAACCTGTATCACCGCCGCCAACACCACCACCACCACACGCACACACATTTCCAAGGCCATGCACGTCGTCCTCGTCTGACTCCCCCTTGGCCTTTCCCTCCGTTCCATATTTCTCCTAAGGCTGTAAGGCAACGCTGGCTTACATGGCACACCTCGTCATCATCAGCAAGTCATCGGTGATTTCAGCAACCAGCGCATACGCAGCACATAAGTTTGGGCCGCTAAAACCATCGTTGTTTGTGCCCTTTTCTTCCTCGTCATTGTTACATCGACACACACGCATCCTTCCATGCTCCCCCGTTCCCCCTCACGCGCCCCGTTCAGGTCTGTTTTGCCCGATTCGCCAATCTACTCAATGTGATGCAAAGTCAGTCGTTAGGAAGAACCCCCCACCCGACCTGTCTACCCGTCGTCTGTCGTCAAGACCCATGTTTTGCTGTGCCGCATCTCGTTCCCCTGGTCAGCCAGCCATCGAACAATGTACACTCTTGGCCAATACCAGCCTTCTGAGCCTCCTGATATCCCCCCTCCCGCGTAGTCCACCCACACCACACCAATTGCGTACCTTACTGCTGCCCTCGAGCAACAGTCACCGCATGGGGTATTCCAGGATACTCGGCACAAGTCAGCTGGTGTAGTCTTCTTCACATTGCATTTCAACTTGTTGGAGCTCTGTCACTCAAATGATTTTCGTGTGATTAGCTGCTCGCCTGGCGGCTATGGGCTAAACTTAACAACACCAGACGCCGTGCCGATGCATCATTACATGCTCTGATTTGCTGAACCGCTTGCAAAACCCTTCCCCGGCCCCGAGTTCCACGTTTTCGGGAGATTTCTCCGTATGTGCTGCCCAGTAACAATGTTTCCATAACCCAAAGTCCACGACTGAAAAGCCGATTCCCAATCTCCATAATCCACATCCCCGCAGGAGTCAATTGTACGATTCCAATTTTGGATACTTCAGTCCAACCCCACGTCTGAGGTTTTTCTGGTCCAGACGCGCCCTACTACCTCCATGTCCCTGGCGGTTTTTGACATCAACATCAGGTTGTTGGTGTTGTGCCTGAACCCCATGCGGGAATCACTTGGCGTAGCCCTATTGTTAGCAACCGGGGACGGTTGGGTGTGGGGATCTTCCCCGTTCTGGAACGTTCGTCGGTAGTCAAGCGGCTGGCTGCAAGAGAGTCGCAGATTATTGGTAAGCGCCGGAAACAGGTACCGGCCGTCCGGTCCTGTTGTCGTCTCAACCATAATCCGGTATGCGACGCTGCAACGTCTGGTCTGCCGCAGCTTAGACAGCTGCCACCGGTTTTCGTCCGAACCTGGCGCCGTCGATTATTGCCCGGGTGAGCCGGCGTTCGCTGCTGGCGCGTTGTACATGCCGAAGCCACCGTGCTCTGCAATACCGTTATCGGTTTTCATAGTGCCGTTGAGCATAGGACAAAGCCTTTGGTTAAAACTGTCAGCCAACTGTTCGTTTGAGGGTCGAGGTCGAGAAAGCAAGCAGGAAAGCGAAATGCGACGAAAAAACAGCTAGAAATGAGAAAAACCGAAAAGAAGCGAAGAAATGATGCATGGGAAACCATCGCCAAGGGCTGCCGAGATCAGATGACCCTGGGCTTGACGTTCTGCCAGTATGGATTATGGCTGTATTTGTTATACTTGTACGTCTTGCGCCTTGGCTTAGGTACCTTCGGCTGTCTCTTGGACACCTCAGGAGTTTTGGCCTTGTGGCTTCTGGCCTTGGGTTCGAGGCTTTGACGCTCGCGGCTTTGCCTTGGAAGGACTGGCTTTTGCGGGGCTCTGCGCGGCCGGCGCTTGCGAAGCAGCTTTGCCTTGAGCTTGAACCGCCTTGCCCCAGTCCTGAAGAGGCTCCGCAGATCTGATGTTGGGCGGGGATGACTTTGAAGAACAGCGAGGGCAATACTTTTTGTTGGTTTTGATGTGGCCGACCTGTCCACAATTGGCACACTTGCGGGTTGTGCCCGTGGCCGCTCTGTCTGCTTCGGGTGAGCCAGCGTCGAGGCCGGACTTTGATCGGTGGAGTCCTTTTTGTTGCTCTCGTCCGATTCGTCGTTGTTTGTTTCGGTTGAGCCGTTCGAGCTCCTTATTAATTCTGCTAGGACGTCAATCAAGTGCTCAGCATCTACGGAAGGGTACTCCTTACTCGACCAGTCGGCGATGATCGTCGTCAGCGACTCCGGTCGGTCTTCCTTCGTAGATGCTAGAGGCACGTAAATGTAAGCAGGGATCGCATGAAGATTGAATAATAGACCTGATATGGGGTCGAGAGGGGGGAAGCGTGATGGGAAGCCGTACTTGAAGTCCTCCAACTCCAGTTCCTTCTTTCTCTTGATGTATCGGTCTATTATAACAGGGTCTTCAATAATGACAGTTTTCTGCTCAACAGCACCTGCCTCATTGAGAACTTCACGGGTAATCTTGAGTCGCTTTCGCTGGTTCCGACTTGTTGAGGTCGTCAATCCGGTGATTTGACTCATGCCTTCGTCGACATGAGCAGGGGTCTGGGCCCTTTGAGGGTAAAAGCGGTCGTCTTCATCCGCCGGCGGTGGGACCACGAGGTCGTCGTCTTTTTGGGTGCCATCTTCGAGGTTGGCCTTCTGCTTTTCCCAGATTTCGCGGATGCCTTTCTTGTACATGGCTTCTTGCTCTTTGACGTTGTAGGCATGGCCGTTGTTCGCTTTGCGCATAGCATCGGGATGAGCGGCCATGGCATCAGCCGCCGTTGTGTGGGATCCACCCTTCTGAACAGTCTCGAGGTAACCTCCCTTCATCGAGGTTCTGATAAAGCTGAAACCAAGACCATGTCCTGTTGGGTCACCTTGGCCATGGAGCTTGAGCATAGCTTTGCCAGCGCACGCGTCGATAAAGGCCTTGCTGGTCTTCCAAGGTGCCATCTTGTCCGCGAGCTTCTCTTCGTTCTTCTCGGCAGCCTTCTTGCCGCCCTTGCCGGTGCGCTCGTCATCGTCTTCCTCGGCAGGCTCGTCGTTATCGTCCTCCAAGTTGACATTGTTAGGATCAAACCCGGCGTCTTCCAGCATCTGCATGCCCAACTGCATGCCATCAATCAAGCAAACATCCTCGGGCCTGATCATGGCTCTGATGCCATTTTCGTCCATCAGTGTTTCTCCTGGTCTAAGACCCCAGAGACCCTTCTCGACTTTGGCATATACCAAAAATTCCTTCAGCTTTTGTCGGTTCTGGGCATCGGTCGAGTCTGCAATATGCTTTGTGACTTCGGAAAGATTGACAAGGCTGTGCTCGTTCCGCCTCATCATGCGATAAGAGATCATCTTGATTCTGTTCTTCGAAGCGTTGGTGACCTTTCTGCTGTGGGGCCCCGGAACTTCCACACTAGGGAATGTCTGTCCAACGACGTAAAGATGGTCAATTTTGTGAAGGTACCAGTTAGATCCATCCACGCCTGTTGAGCTCCGAACGCAGAGAAAGTCGGTTGAGCGCGGCTTGTGCTTGAAGATGGGTGCCCTGTACATCTGGTTGTGCAAGGTAGGCATTGTCTGGCCAACTTCCACCTCGCCGAAGATTGCAAAGGGCGACCTGTCCTCGGGCAGGAGAATATGGGATTCACCAATTTCCATCTTGGGCGGGGCCTCCTCATCATCGACCTTCTTTTTCCGGTAGTAGTTGATGACTCTATTGCCCATACCGAAATTGGACAGGACGGGAGGTGTGCGTTCGCAGTACTCGAACAACACGGCTGTCGAGTTGTCTGTGATGCCCAGGTCCTTGGTGGTGCGGAAAACTTCATGGGCCTTGCCTTTCATTTGCTTGCGCTTGTGGAAGCCGAGCTTGCTGAACCTGATCACCTGGCGCTCGTGCTTACCGAACTTGAAGTAAGGACGATGGTAACCATCTCTGCGGATGTCCAGCTTGACCTTGTAGAAGGGCCATGCCAGCTTGAGCGCAGGCATACTGTGTTCCACCTGAAGATTGCCAAGAGTTGCTCTGACCTTGTGCTGATGATTCTCCTTGAGAGCCTCATACGCATCGTCGTTTGACATATTGAACCGTTGAGAGAGGTCGGGTCGAAGATGACCGTTGGCCATGCGTGTGAGCTTCTGCTCAACCCGCTGGCGTTTGGGACCACGTTGCGACTCGGCTTCCTCGAGGAGGAGGTAAGGATCGTTCAAGTCCAGAATAACTCGTTTAGAAGAGCGCTTTGTCACATCCTCAAATGAGTCGAATGAGGGTGCAGTAAAGCGTGGAATTTCCGGAAGACCCTTGGGCGGCGGCGGGCGTGTCTTTTTTAGTGGCGGCGGCTTGGTCTCTTCGTCATCCATGAACTCCTCCCAGTCAAAGTCAAACGCATCGTCGTGGGCGCGCTTGAGGGATGCTGCTTCTGCTGCATGGGCGGCGGCTTCTTGGTCTCGTTGCTTCTGAAAGTCGTGCTCTGCCTGCTCAATGCGGCCAGCCCAGTCGTCGCAAACCATCTCGATGTCCTGCAGAGTAAAGCCGGCGACCGCCTCGGAGTCTGAGTCCTGTTCGAGGTTGAACTCTTCAGCCTCGGCTTCGTCAGACGATTCCTGCTGCGTGCATGTCACTAATCCCCTGGTGTCATCGTCGATACGCTTCTGCTTCCTTGTCGCAGCGGCAGTGCCTGGGATGCGGAAAAGCTTCTCCTGATCGGCCGCAAGATCCAAAGTCAACTTTGAGAATATCAAAGTCTTGGGCTTCTTGGTCGGCTTCTTCTCGATCCATCGGGCCTTCTTCGGGGGGAGGAGTTCGTTCCATTTCAGGATGACACCCTTCTGCCATGTTGGCCACGCCTGCTTGACCAAATCTTCAACTGTCTCTGCCGGCGCGGGAATATCCGGGTCTTGGTTAGCGGCCTCATAGCCAGGCTCGGGGTCGAAGTTGATGTCTCGGTACTGCGACGCATCGGCGTTGTCGGGATCGTGAACGTGAGGCGCTGGTGATGGCGGGCCGGGTATTTCCATTGGAGATGAAGGTCCATCGCCAAAGAGGTCGTCTGTATCGTTGCTCGTGCCTCCATCGTCCGTCAAACCTGGTACGGTGGATAGGGAAGTCGCGGGGTTGGCTTCGCCTTCCTCTTCCTCGGGCAGGTCATCGTCGCTAATATCCTCGTAATCCTCCGCATCGTCTGCTTTGCCGGACTGGTCGAATGGCTCATCCAAGCTAAAGCCCAAATCTCCTCCTTGTTGAAGCTGGCTGAGCGTGCGCGAAATTTGCTCGTCGTCCTGAGCCTCCAGGTCCTTTTGGGACTTGGGGTCCCCGTTGTCCGGAGACGGGGGTGACTTGGGGGGTTCGTCGCTCATGATGTCGATGTTGGCACAAATATCTCCCCTCTGGCACCTCCGATATTGTGCGCCGACGGGTTCCGGGTCTATACCATGCCTCGCGATGTGGTTGCTGATGCGATGGCGGCAGCGTTCGGTCGGGGGGAAGCTCGTCAGGTCGATGGGGCGACGCGTCGGTCGGCTCTGGGGAAGCAGGAGGGAAAGTTCACGTAGAGCCGCAGAAATTTGGGTGACTCAGGTGCGATTTCTGCAGGGGTGCCTGAGGCGGAAAATGTCAGCCAATCAGCCAGCTTCCGCGAAGGCAGCCATCGTTTGTGGTCCGTGCCTGCCGTTTCTACCCCAGTCGAGACCACTGGCGGGGGCTGTCATACCTAAAATCGATCAAGGAATTCTTGACTTCGTGATGCCTCGGGATGTAAATACTTTGAGGCAGGAGCTGTAGTACCACAGACCTGTGGGTTAGAAAGTTATGCAGGCCAAAAATGTCTGTTCCAAGACCATAAAATGTGTGCTCAGAGGTACGGCCCAAGAAGGAGGAATGACGAAGATGGCAATGTTGAAAGGCGCATTGTGGTTCAACCAGAAGGTAGCCAAGTGGTTGCAAAGGGTAGAAGTTTGAGGTCCTTTTATAGTAGGTAGGAGGCTAGAGTTAGTGATCAAAACTTGGGAAGGAGCTCCCATCGCGATAGTGCCTGCCTGAGGTACACTGGAAAACCTGCGTCAGGAAAGAAGCAGGCTCATAATACCTACCTACCATAAGGTACCTTGACGTGAGAATAGCGCCCAAGTTTCGCACCTTGTTGGTTTGAGATATGTTTGGTAGAGTCAAGAACAAACTTCCTTGGCTTCGTTGACATGATCTATTCAGCCTCATTGCTTAAGTACCTTATAACTGAGTGAAGCTACCTTTCAGGTTGTTTCCAACGATGGAGCGGGTGTACAATGCACGCAAAAAGAAAACTCTTGCACAACTATGGAAATAACATCTCGTATATCTAAAGCCACCAAGACTTCCTTCCGGTCTGAATGTCAATCCAATTTCACCAACGACCTGAAGAAGTGTACGCCTGAATAGTGGATGAATGGACTATCCCGTGATTCAAGCCTTGGATGTTGAATTCAATCGCAAGCATACGCTCAAGCGTGGAAAAATGAGCCCATATCGTCCCCACGTCCCTCCAATTGTTTGGGAACGCTACACGATATCCCTTCCGAAAGCCTATCCAGGGTCAAGAGCATCAGAAAGCGAGGGGAAATCCTCACAATACCGCGAGACAGCTTGGTTGACACTTTTGTGTATTCCTTAATAACTATCTAGCCTGTTCGGCGGCTCACACTCATGGACACTGCTTCCATCCACAACCATGACGATGCGTAATCTTTTGACGCCCTACCTTCTCTGATAACTCAGAAAAGACCATAATTTTATCGCAAAACTCCATACGCCGTCTTAGGTAACGCGAACGAATTGAATCACCCCGCCAGACTCCTGCTTTCCGTCCCTTTAACTCAGGAGATTCCAAGGCACCGGCAGCAAGCATTTACTTGCAGCGCTTCTCGACAATGCTCACACCGTTCTCCTCGTACTCCTTACGCGAGATCCACATCTGGTGGAACGTGCCCAAGCTGGCCAAGATACTGCCACCGATCCAGGCACCGAAGCGGCGCTCGCTGGACAGACCCGCAGCGTGGATCTTGATCTTCAGGCCCGGGTACATGGTCGTCAGCTCGTTGTTGAGACGATCATTGAAGCCGTTCAGCAAGCTGGTGCTGCCGGTGACGACGATGTTGCCCAGCAGGTTAGGGCGCAGGTCGACATCAACGGCATTGAGCGCCGCGCGGATGAGCTCGGGGATGGTCTGGCTCTTGTTAAGGCGCAGCTCCTCGTTCGCCGTCGGGAACGCTGCCGTCTCGTCCCACATACCCTCCGAGACCTTGTACCGCTGTTCGCGCCACATCTGGTTGGCGCCGTTGGGAAACTCAAAGACGCGGCCGGGTTGGAGCTTGGCAAGCTCCTCGTTCTGGGGGACGGCGTACTTGCCGGGACCGCGCCAAGTCTCGACGACGGACTCCTTGAACTCGGTGAGCAGTCGCTCCTCCTCGTAAGTGCGGAACGAGTCAGTAATGCTGAAACCGAACTGGCGCTGCTTGAACTGGGGGAGTGCACCCGCGTCAACGGGAGTCTTGTTCTCGACGAGGAACGTAGGGACGGGGTCGATCTTGGGCTCTGATGTCTCCCAGAGGCTACGGATCTGCGAAGACAGCCACAGACCGCCGACAGGGGACTTCTGGATGGATCTCTTCAGAACCATACCGTCGTGGATGGCCGTGACGGAGGTGTTGGCGCCACCGACATCGATGACGAGAGCGCTGGCCTTTCCGGCAGCAAAGGCAGCCAAGACAGGCGTTCGGCTCAGCCAGAAGGCAGGGCAGCCCCAGTTCTCCATGATGATCTCGATGGCCTTCTCTCTGGACTTAGCCGAGTTCCAAGGCGCCTCAGTCATCAAAAGAGGGTTCTCCTGCAGAGCCTTCTCCTGAGTCTCGGCATCCTCCATGGCGACATCAACATCTCCATTGGCCTCGCCTCCCTCGGCTTCCGTCTTAGGGTCGTCGTTAAGGCCGTTCTTAGAAGGAGGTGTAGGACGCGCGGGTTGGAGGCGAGTGATGAGCATGTGCTCCCAGATCTTGTTGGCCACATCCCAGTCCTCAACGACGCTGTCCTTGTTCATGTAGTTGCGGACCTCGAAGTCGGCGCGGGGGATGAGGCACTCGTCGCCAAATACGTCGGTCGGGGGATCGTTGGAACCGACACGGCCGTAGAACGACGGAAACACAGACTTGGGGACATCCTCGCCTGCGAAGCCAGCGCGAGTGCTGCAGTATCCTGGGTCGAGAACCAAGGCGGAGACCTCATCTATTGCACGACAGTTAGACACGGTAACAACGCGCGCGCAAGGCGGCCACGGGACGGGGTTCCGCTGCTAGCTCACCTCCACCGTAGATGTCAGTCGGCTGCACCGACGAGGACAATGGCTGTTGCGACATTTTGATCGAGTCGGAGATGTGATGCGACAAGCCACCGAGATGATTGAGATGATTCGGGAGCGGTGTGGTGGGTTGTTGCGATGCTGCGCCTGGTTGAAGGTCGCGTCGTGGTCGAAATTTGGCGTGGTTGGGTGAAGCTGCAAGGCTGAGATTTCAGCCACACCCCACCGTGTCGTAGCGCGACACACTGTACAAGCTCTCGGTGTGGAGCTTCTCACCGAGCAGTGATCGAGGACAGAACGTTCCACATTTTTCAGGGACTCTTGATCGATACCAAATGCGCTGATATGCAGGCAAAATGATCACGAATATTTTAAGTGAAGAACATGGCTTTAAGCTTGCATCAAAGGGTATCTTATTCAATGTGTCATAAATCCTCACGTCCCGGATGTCAGCCTCAGGTAACGATGTACTCATCTTCTGACTCGAAATCTCTCCCTTCTCCATAAAGCACCTCGCAGGCACCTGCTAGCGGGATGTCCATTACGGCATCCGTCCCCTCGTTCCAGATATTCTTCCAATTCAGCCCTCCACCAGGCAGCCTGTTATCCCTCTTGTCTCGCGACCTTCTCTTGGCCTGGCCGTCCCTTAGCCGCCCTTTGCTGTCGATCACGCCGACCTTGGATGCGTCGTCCACCACCGTCTCGAGAGAATTGAGCGGTAACGTCATGATCTCGACGTTGTAGAGAGCCAGCGCAATGTAGATGTAAACCCCCAACATGGTCAGAAACGCCGGTATCGCCAGCGACCACCATCGATTCGGGTAGTAGTAGATCCCCAGTGCGTGCAGGAACGGCGACGGCAGGTAGGACCACAGCAAGTAGACGATGAAAGTCAGCGTCGAGAAGAGGTACAGCACGAAGCCGTAGTATTCGTAAGTCGGGACCTGCGGCGATGCGCGGGGGACGGGCTCGAAGTCGTCGTCGGATGCATCGGGGGTTGTCGGTCGCGAGGGACGCAGGAGCGATGTCAGTGATGGCGAGGGCGGCAAGGGAGTCGGCGGACGGCCGTAGAAGGGTGGCGCGAAGTAGTTGTGATGCAGCGGCCGCGGGGGCAATTCCTCGCCGTCGCTGGATTCTGACGCGATGGATTGGGTGTCTGAGAGGACTTGGTCTTCCTCTTCCGACGAAAAGGACATCATGACTTTGGGGGCGTCAGGCCCGAGTTGAGAAGGTGTTTTGCTGTCGAGCTTGTGCAATGACGAGGTTTGCGCCTTGGCTTAACTTCAAAGGGGGGTTGAATGTTGAAATGCGGTTTCCTTATCCACAATCTGCGGCACTGGAACGCGACCCGTGGTTCCACCGCCGGGATGTGGACGGCAGCGGGTGGGGCCGTCTGTAAGTGGCTCGGCATCGATGAGGTACCCGGACCTCACTGACTGCAAGGCATTCAGGTTGGCCATTGTTTGCCGATTCTACATTACCGAGCATGAAATCATACAAAGTCATGACCTGACTTTTAAATGGTGAATCACTTAGCCGCTATGCTTAATTACTTGATTAAGAAGTCTCACCGAAAGCCCTACGGACGTCAACTGAAAAAAAGAAATAGGGAAAAAAAACGTCCGCACGAAGACCGTACAAGAGACCGGGGCCGCCCAGGTCTGACAACAGCTTCGTCTTAGTTGCATATAGTCGGATGAGATACCGACTGGCGATGCGTGGCCGCTGCGGCACCCTTAAGAATACCTCATCAGGGTCATATGTATGTGTGTAAAGTAAACTTATCCATTGGAGTTTGACTAAACAAGCCATGCCGTGGTCAGACAAGACAGAGAGACCAATGGCTTGTGTACATTTCGTTGCTCCAGATATGCAGTTCCCAGACAAGCTATCGCAGGATACCTCATTAATAAGCTGAGACTGGGTTGATTGAGCTGGCTGCATCCATGAATTCGTGGTTTGACTTACCGGCCAATACACGTCATATTGGACATCACTCGCTGGGTACGGTCAATTGTTTCGAATCCGCAACTGCGCAAACCAGACGTTGGGCGTGACATCCCACTCATTGAATCATCGCCACTACCAAAATCACATCAAGCAGAAGGGGAGAGACCCAATTCATTGAAATGTTTGTAATATTAATCAGCTGAAACTGTGCACATCTATAGATGATCGATGCGTATGAATGAAAACCCCATAAACAATGCTTTTTGATACCTGAATAACAACCCATGAGCGGCCCGCAATGCTGAGCGCCTGCAATGAACAAACTTTGGCCCAAACCAAGACAACAACAAATGCTGTCAATATGGAAAATTCGGAAATGTGTCGAGAGATAGCCGATTCAAAACATTAAAGTCAGCCGTATCTCGTACCCTCGTATATGCATTATTTGCAAGACTCGCTCATAGAAAACCATGCAAGACGGTGCTGAAATGCAGAAGACTCATGAGCGGGCCGGGGTGCTGACGGAATCATACCCAGCCGATCCGTTCCTCGCCAATAACGGCTCCGTCTCCCGCCCGCTTCCAGACGCCTCTCCGCTCGAGGTGCTTGTGATCGTGTCGTCGTCGTCATCGGTGCTCTCTTCGTCGTCGCTGGTGTCAGGCGACTGCGTGAGAGCATCGCTATCAACGAGCATGTAGATGGGCACGGCGCCGATGATGGCGGTGACGGCGAGGAACCACCAGGAGGTGATGACGTAGCCCTTGCCGACGCCCCAGGAGAACGCAGCACCGGCGGCGGCGGGACCAAAGGCGCGGCCGAAGCCGGAAAACATCGTCGCGAAGCCGTTGAGGGTGCCGAGGATGCGAAGGGAGGAGGCGGAATTCGTGAGGAGGATCGTCATGCAGGGGAAACCGATGATGACTGCGAATGCCTTTGTGAACATCACGACCATAAGCGCGGCGTAGCGGCTAAAGGTCGTCTCGAAAAGGACGGTGAAGGGAGTCAGGATGTAGACGACGGGGAAAGTCAGAGCTGCGCGAGATATCAGCATTGGCATTTATGCAAGCGAGAGGAAATTATACATACCGCATGCGCGGAAGCAGCGAAGGACACCAAAGTAGTTGCACAGCGGCGGGAAAACGAAGAACTGAATCACACCGCAGGTGATGCCATAGATTGTGAAGATGGTGCCAATGCGGTCTGAGCCAAGACCGAAGCCGCCAGAGAACTGGAAGGGCAGGTGGGTATTCTCTGGCGTATGCTCGACAACAGGGTAGTTGAGGAATACCGGAAGGACCTGGTCGTAAGCGACGGAGTGGAGAGCGAGGAAAGTGTAGCAGATAAGGTTGATAGTCGTCTGCGCGGTGAACACCTCCTTCATGCTGGGTGCCTCCAAGGGTTGCTTGTTGTCCTCGAGCGGATGCGCGGGTGGGTTGAGCTTGGTAGGCACAAGCGGCGCAGTAGCCTCGCCGTCGACGAAAGAGGCGCGGCGAGCGCGGGTGTTTGCGCGGTGGTAGTGGCGAGTGCGACGGAATGGACGAGTGAGGCGTTCGCCCAAAGCCAGGCCCCAGTCGGGCTCATGGCGCTTGCTCTCGAGAGTCTCTTTCAGGAAAAGGGTCGCGTTCGTAACGGAAAGGAGGAAGAAAACGGCAGCGAGGAGGTTCGGCAGGGCAAAGGGGTAAGTCGTGAAGAACCAGCTGTCGCCGAAGATCGAGGGAAATCGGTCGGCGGGCTTAGCGAAGAAGCCACCGAAGGCGGGGCCGAAGATGGAACCGACTGACCAGACCAGAGGCATGATGGAGAAGGCTCGGGGCTGTAGCTCTTTTTCGGGGACCATTTCTGCTACCATTGTGCGGATGATTCCGACTGAATGCGCATGTTAGCTGAGTCGTGACTGGTGATCGAAACAGTTGGGTATGCTTACCATTACCGTTACCACTGCCCAAGATAGCGCGAACAGTAATCGCCATGGGCAGGCTGGTTGACATTCCCCAGACAACGAAGAATACCATGGTCGAGAGCAGACCAACAATGATTGTCGGTTTCCTGCCAAAACGATCGGATGCTCTACCCCACGGGACTGCAGTACAGCTCTGAGCCAAGGAGAAGACGGCGGATGTGATGCCGGCCCATCTCGCAACATCGTTCTGTTCTACTCCGAAACTTTTGATCATCTCTGGGAGGTACGGGAAGACGGAGGTCAAGGCGAGCGGTTCGGCAAAGCGAGCGACGGCTACACGGGACTGTTAGCGATGCAGAAGACGGACTAGGTTGGCGGACACCTCGAATGAAGGTTTCGCGATGCATATGACGTCGGGCGCAAGGTGTAATCTGCAGCAGTGACATGCCAACCGCCTTGGGCTTGGTGTATGAAGTCTCGACCTCGGTCGGTTCACATTGATCAGGCAGCTCGGAAGACCAGGACCATTTTCCACGTCGCATTCGAAAGTAAGATATGGTAGGCTTAGGGATGTAAATGCGTGGCTAAAGGACAGGCGGCTTCGGGCGACAAGACGTGAATTTCCCAACCGGCCCCATGCGCTCTCGACTCTTGTGTAAACGCTTCCTCGTATTGCTCCAAATATTTTCTCTTGTGTGATCCCAGACGCCGCGATGTGCCTGCTTCCTTGGCTATGTAAAGGCACTTGCCCGGCACTAGGTGTTGTTGCGCGGATTCGCATTTGTAGATCAAATGTAGTTAAAAGCAATCGCAGTAACAAGTTTTGAAAAGCCGGGGCGTCTTACCCAGAATGGCCAGCTGCTTCGCGGGCAACTTGGGCTTTGTTGGCTTGGTCATATTGACGATCTGTGACCGCAAATACGGGAGAAGATCAAGTCGCGAAGTTCGCAAGGATCGATGTTACTGCCGCACGCTGGAGTGAGTGATCGACCCGGATGGTAATCTAGATTTCGGCGCTGGATCCTTGGTGACGTAGTAATTCTCCGTCGTCTGCGCTTGTGCGACGTAGGGAGCAGTGATAAAGCAGAATAATTCGGGGTCGGGCAGATCCAGAATCGAGGGAAACCAACGGCCTTTAAAAACAAGGTAGGAAAAAAGGCAGAATTGGAGAAGGGAGTCACAAGAACACAGGCAGCGGATGGGAAAGGCGGTTCGTCAAGCGCAAAGAGCAGAAAAAAAGAAAAAAAGTCCTAACGGGAAAGATCCACTTCGATGTCTGCAGGCTCGCGGCTGCACTGGGCCGGACAGGGAATAGCGTGGGTAATGTATCCGCACCGGAGCTGGGGAGTCATCCGCCCCTTCCCACCTCCCACCCCAGCTTCCTGCAGAAGTTCGAGCCCCGTGAATGGCAGTGGGAATGTCTGGGCAGCGGGCAGGAAGGGGACTCGACCTTTTCCCCGTTCTCTTGCACCGATCCCGTCCAATAATGCTGACGGAAGTCTCTGTATTCCGTCTGGGCCACTGGCTGGAGGGGGACAAGAGGGTTGCGGTTTGGTTCAAGCAACAAGTACACCGAATTCATGGAGGGGCGAATATCTGGCCGTATGCCTCCGGGCGGGCCACCATTGGAACCGCCTCGGCTTCGCCTACCGGGGAATAGCCACTAGCTGGAGCACCGCTCTGGAGGTGGGCATTCCCGCCTGCCGTACCCTTACTTGGCGATCACTAAGACGTACCCATCACGGTTGGCGGGCGTAGTAGGTCAGCATCAGCATCAGCGCCAGCATCAACGGTCGTGTCGACCTACGGCGGTAGTAAACAGTGACGTGAGCGCGAGATGCGAGGGAAGTAGTCGAAATGCATTGCTGCGCGTTGGCAACAGAGATGGGATGATCGTGGGCATAGATGTGTCTCGGATATGGACTGGACGGGTCTGTGAGAGAGTTTGGCTTCTTCTCTGCAGATTTGTAGGGGACGCTGGTTCGGCTTGCGCGGTGCCCCGTGTTGCTGGCCACAGCAATGCGCACTTCTCCATCACGGCTTCCCTGCCTGCAACCGCTGCTGCTGAAGCGAGCGAGGAAGACAGCGTTCCCGGTGCGTACCCGGTCGGCCCAGGCCAGACCACGGTGCGGTGCGGGCAGGCGGTCGGGAGGTGTGCGACGGGTGTTGGAACAGGGGGGGCGATGTTTGCTGCTGGAGATGGATGGTCCGGCTGCACTGCGACTCCGCGTAATGCCTGCAAGCCGGCCATTGTGCGCGCTTCCAACGGCCGCCACAGAGGGTCCGATTGTCGGCAGAAACTTTGTGGTTGTTGCTCCTGTTGTTGGAGTCGGTGAGGGTGTGAGGGAAAAGGCAGGGGTCCTCGCTGTAGGACGATTTGTGGTTGCGCCTCAAACGCAAAAGCAGAGACACTGCTGTTTTTTTGGACGAAAAAGAAGTTGCACCCCCCGCAAGTTGCCATGACGTCCAGCCTTCACCATGGTGGGGGGCCTCTTTTCCCGGCGGCGACTGACCGACTTCGCCGAAGCCGGGGCCGAACCTCGGGGTGGCTTGCAGGAGCGTGGGCGCAGAGTTGGCAGCTGGACACAATGACACACTGGGGCGCACTGGCTCCAGCTGAATAATCATCACGGGCCCATTGGATGTTACGCAGGGAACACCCTACTTGTTCGACTTGCCAGCGCAGCACTCGGCATGAAATCTGAACATGCGAATCCCTAAGACAAGACATGTGCTGTCGCTGCCTCATTCAAAGACATTGCACACCGCCAGACAGCAAAGCAATCACCAAAGATGCAGCTTCTCGCACTCAGAGACTTCAGCTTCGGAGAGTGGTGGTTGCCAGGCAGCGTATCCGGGAAGAGTTTGATTGAGTGATTGGACGGAATCCACCCAATCAATTGCGTGATCACCGGGTGTTGGCCGATGTCCAGTCACAGGCGCAGGAGAAGGGAGGTTGTGTGTCTCGACTCTCTTGACTCGAGGGGCTGAAGGGGTTAAGGGGAACAGGCGGCAAAGGCGTCGCCGCTAACCAAGGCGAAGAACGGATGATGCAACGCCTGTTCTTATGATGACGATGGATCGAAACTGTGTTTCCTCAGGCGTGCTTATATTCCCGGGCTTGTGCCATGCTAGATCGGACGCAGTAAGACTGTCGATGCGGTGTCACGGGTCGAGTTTTTGAGGGGTCCGATCTAATGAGATAAGCAGATAGGATAGCCCATGCCGACGACTGAACCGCAACGACGCTCCATATCTCGCAGCGTGGTGAGCACGCCTGTTATCTCCAGAGTCCGGTGTTGAAGTCGGCACCGGACCGCCGATGACCCCGCAAAAGCCCCCCCAGCTCGCCTGTGTCCCCGAAACAGGAAGGAGGCCAAGCCCATTCGTCAGCCAGTGCTGGAAGCAGGCAAGCTGGGCGGGTTCTCAGTGACTGTCAGCCAAATCAGCGCCCGTGGGTGGCCAGTGTCAGTGGAGGCGTCACCACCCGGCGGCAGCCGATCGGCAAAACCGTTACCAATTGACGCTTGATAACATCAACTGAAGCACGCAATGTTCGTACCAGACTTGTAATCTCTCCAACTCTGTTTCAACTACATCTCTGGCGGCAGGAAAAAAGCGCAGAGAGAAGCTTGTCAATTGTGTTCTGGTGACGGCTTCCGGTGCTTTTGCAAGATGGCACAAGAGTAAGTACGCGTTGCTGTCGTCCTCGTGCGACCTTTTGGAGCTCTGTCTGGTGCCTGAGCTAGTGTGGCTGGTGGCCGCGCGATGATGCAACCACCATCGTAAGCCACACGTGCGCATCCGCGTCTCATGTTGCTTTCATTCATCATTTCACGCCCGTCTCGTTCCCTATATCAGAGTTTCGCGACTTCAGCTTTCGAGAGCTGCGTGATATAGACTCGGCTGACACGAACCACAGAAAGCGCTACCACGACAAAATGGCTAATGAGCGGACGCCGCTCATCACCAACGTCTACGTTGGTGCGCCCCGACCCCGCTACCAGAATCACGTCCTGCGGCGCTTCTGTACCATCGCGCTCTCTTCCATCCTCATCTTTTGGTCCGTCTTCTTTGTCGTTGCGCTATTCGTCGACGACCCACCCCGACACCACCACCATCACCACAATGGCTGGTCCCTGACCAACAGCTTCAACCGTGCGCCCATCACTCACGAGGAAGTCCAGAAGATCCTCTTTGAGGTTCCCTCATCTGAGAAGGCCGAGGAGTGGAGCAGGTACTACACTGCCGGCCCCCATCTCGCAGGTCAAAACTACTCTCAGGCAAGTAATGTGATACCACTTGCGAGCAAACAGCATTTAACAGCCCGACAGGCTTTGTGGACCAAGGAGAAGTGGGAGTCTTGGGGCATCCAGTCCGACATTGTTGCTTACGATGTGTACATCAACTACCCCGTAGACCACAGCCTTTCTCTGCTCTCCAAGTCCAAGGATGAGGAGGAGTCCGCCTGGAAGGTCGAGTTCAAGGCCGCGCTTGAGGAGGATGTGCTCGAGGAGGATCCCAGCTCCGGTCTGCCGAACCGCGTGCCGACCTTCCACGGTTACTCCGCCAGCGGCAACGTGACTGGATCCTTCGTCTTCGTCAACTACGGCACGTACCAGGACTACGAAGATCTCGTCAAGGCCAACGTCAGCCTCGAGGGCAAGATCGCCATTGCCAAGTACGGCGGCATTTTCCGCGGCCTCAAGGTCAAGCGTGCGCAGGAGCTCGGCATGATCGGTGCTCTGCTGTATAGCGACCCTGGTGACGACGGTAAGGTTACGGAGGAGAACGGCTACGAAGCCTACCCCGACGGCCCCGCCCGTCACCCGAGCGCCGTCCAGCGCGGAAGCGCCCAGTTCCTCTCCGTCCGGCCCGGTGACCCCTCCACCCCGGGTTACCCCTCTAAGCCCGGTGCCCCTCGCGCCCCTGTGGACGATGCCACTCCTTCTATCCCCTCCATCCCCATCTCCTACGCCGACGCCATCCCTATTCTCAAGGCGCTGGATGGCCACGGTCCCTCCATCAAGGACTTCAACAAATACTGGAACCGTAACCTCGGCCTCGCATACAAGGGCGTCGAGTACAACATTGGCCCTACCCCTGACAACGTCGTCCTGAACCTCTACAACGAGCAAAACTACACCACGACCCCTCTATGGAACGTCATTGGTATTGTCAACGGCACCATCCCCAACGAGGTCATCGTTGTCGGCAACCACCGCGACGCCTGGATTGCTGGCGGCGCCGGTGACCCCAACAGCGGCTCCTCCGTCCTCAACGAAGTCATCCGCGGCGTCGGTGTCGCAGTCGCATCCGGCTGGAAGCCAACCCGCACAATCGTCTTCGCCTCCTGGGACGGCGAGGAATACTCCCTCATCGGCAGCACGGAGTGGGTCGAAGAATACCTCCCCTGGCTCTCTGCCGCCTCGGTAGCCTACGTCAACGTCGACGTCGGCGTCCGCGGCCCTCACTTCAGCACCTCTGCTGCACCCCTCCTCCACAAGGTCCTCCGCGAGATTACCCACATCGTTCCCTCGCCCAACCAGACCGTCCCGGGCCAGACCGTCGGCGACGTCTGGAATGGCCGCATCAGCACCATGGGCTCCGGCTCCGACTTCACCGCCTTCCAGGACTTCGCCGGCATCCCCTCCATCGACATGGGTTTCGGCGGCGAGAACGACGAGGCCGTGTACCAGTACCACTCCAACTACGACTCCTTCCACTGGATGGAGAAGTTCGGCGACCCAGGCTTCGTCTACCACCGCACCATGGCCCAGATCCTCGGCCTCGTCGTCGCCGAGCTCTCCAACGTGCCCGTCATCCGCTTCAACGCCACCGACTACGCCGATGCCCTCTCCGGCTACGTCGACCAGGTCGAGGCCAAGCTCGCCGCCGCGGAGCCCGTCACGGACGACGAGGTCTTCCGGCAGCGCGCCAGCGTCGCCGTCGCCGACGCCGACGCGCAGGGTTCGCAGTCGCAGTTCCGCGCCTCCCTGCAGGTCCTGCGCACCTCCATCGCCGCCTTCCGCGAGAAGGCGTGGAACCTCGACGAGACGGCCGCCTGGGTCGACTGGGAGCTCAAGGAGGACATCCCCTGGTGGAACATCATCCGCAAGATCAAGCTCGGCCTCGCCTTCGTGTGGGTGAACAAGAGCTACAAGGGCATCGAGCGCAACTTCCTGTACCCTGGTGGTCTGGACGGCCGTAGCTGGTTCAAGCACGTCGTGTTCGCGCCCGGTCTGTGGACTGGATACGCTGGAGGTAAGTCATCCACTCGCTCGTGATTTTGATACTGAGCTTTGATTGCTGACGAAATGAAGCTGTCTACCCTGGTCTGCAGGAGAGCATCGATGCCAAGGACTACATCAACGCCGTCAAGTGGTCCGGCATCATCAACGAGTGCGTCGCTTCTGCCACCAAGGGCATCTAATTGGTGCGGAGGGCAAGGTAATACCGTACGTCAGTCATCAATAACGTAAGTAGACGACGGCCGAGCTTTGGATCAATGTTGTGGGCGAACCGACCTGTACGATACTTTCATAGCGTGGTTGCGAATTCGTTATATACACCAAGTATGCAGGAATATCCAACTTGACAGGTGTGGCTTAGTAGGGTCAAACTTCCGATTTAAGAATGCAGATGTACCTGATGTTGCCTTGCAAGAAGGCGTTGACCTTAACTATGAGCCAGGGAGATAAAGGAGGACGGTGTGTGAAACCAATGAGACAGATTGCGAACCCCTCTCCGCGGTTACAGCAGCGTTTGCAAAATCCGGTAGACTTGGGACGTGTTGTTACCATTGCAAACCCCGTGAGCTTCATCAATTTCACCTTCAGCACAAGCATGATCCAATCAACTGAACCTCTCTCTTTTAGGCTTTACGTGATCTATGCGTCTATAGCCTTTAGTAGTCATACATACATTCCTCCACCTCTTTTTTGTAACATCTTCCATCTACACAGCTCTAGACCGCAAATCTTAGAACTTGTAGACCTGGTCGGGAGAGTATCCCAGCTCCTTCAGGACACCGACAAGCTCGCCCTGGTCCTTGGGGCTCTTCTTGTTACCAGAAACAGCGTTCATCAGGCCGGGAGGGCCGCAGACAAAGACCTTGATGTTCTCGCTCTTGGGCTCGGGGAGGACCTGCTTGAGCAGCTCCTTGGTGATGAAGCCCTTGCCGCCGACCCACTCCTTGGGAGGCTTGTCGAGGACGTAGAAGGCGCGGAAGCGCTGGGGGTACGTGTTCTCGAGCTCGGCGAACTCCTTCTTGAGCAGGATGTCCTCCTCGGTGACGTTACCAAAAACGAGCGTGACCTTGGTCTTGTCGTCAGGGTTGCTGAAGATGGCGCGCGCGAGCTGGTACATGGGCGTGATGCCGGTGCCGCCGGCGACGAGGGCGATGTGCTCGTGCTTGTTGGGCGTCCAGGGGTACTTGGGCAGCGGGCCCTTGAAGTCGAGGCGCTGGCCAGGCGCCATGTCGTGCATGTGTGTGGACATGGGGCCGTTGGGGTACTTCTTGACGAGGAGGTCGACGTAGCCCTTGGCGTCTGTCATGATATTATCAGTCACAGCTTCTTGCAATGCGTTTCCCCGTTTTGACTGTTTTCCAGGGTCAATCGCCACGGGAAAAGGAAGAACATAACTCACCCTCATCAGAAATGGGAGTGTAAGGCCTCAGGGTGGCCTTCTCGTCCTCGGGGCCCTTGTACTTGGTCAGGACGGCGCTCGCGACGTCCAGGCCGGAGACCATGTCGCCCTCGGGCAGCGCGAAGCGGAACTTCTTGGTGTTGTGGTTGACGTTCTCGATGGCCTCGAGCTTGAGCGAGACGAAGCCCTGGTCGCCTCCCGTGAGGGCCTTCTTGGGCGCGACGCCGACGGCGGCCTCGGCCTTCTGGACGGCGGGGGAGCCCGAGAAGAAGTAGTACGCCCCGCCGGCGGCGGCGGCAGCTCCGCCGGCGATCAGCGCCGCGCTGGAGGACGAGGACTTGGCCGCGGGCTCGGTCGCGTAGCGGCGGGCTTGCTGTGTGGCGGGGAACATCCAATGGTCAGCTCAAAAGTTCCTGTTTGGAGCTTGCTTACGGCGGGAGACAGGGCTGAGTGGGAAAAGCGCGGGACAAGGTATGGTGTGATGATCCCAAACAATCTGGCATGCCCGCCGCGGGGAAAATCTGTTGGAGCAAGGGTGAAGCGTACCATCTTGAGGGGCTGCGCAGCCCGGAGAGCAGTGCGGGCGAACATTTTGACGGTTCAATTGGCGGTTTTCGTGACCGGAGACGTCAATTAAGGGTTGTCGTGGATTGAGAAAAGTTGCGGTGGAAGAGAGGTCCGACTCGCGGGCAGGTCGAACAGCTTGGGGGGGTTGGATCCGAGACAGTGGGAAGGGAGCTCTCTACCGGGTAACCCGCAAAAGCTCTGGCCTGCGCCCGCCGGTGGATGACGTACAGGTCACGTGGGATGCATCCGATTCCCCCGATCCCCGCCGATAATGAGCTGGCCCCGGAGGCCGAGCCAGGTGCAAAAACCGGGGTATTTCTAAGCAAGAGCTGACGACGTGCTCGCAGGGTTGCGTTACGAGCTTGGCCTACAGGCAGTGCGGCGCGGCGTTGATGGTGTCGTTCGCGTCCAGCTCAGAAGACTGCTTAATGGAATCAAAAGCGGGTGGGACAGGGTCAAAAAAGTTCATTCCTCTGGCGAGGAAAATGGGGGGTTTCCCGATATATTATATACAAGCAAACAGCTTCAGTTGCCGAGAGCTTAACTAAAACACATCTTCACTTTCATCCGCCGCTCGAGCCGGGTATTCGAGCGCGTTGTTCCTCCATTTGAAGCCACATGCATCCTCCGTACCGTATCCTCCCGTCCTCCTGCTTCATCCAAGCTACATGCTGAAAGCGACCGACCAGGGGCTCCTCTCTTTATGTCTCCTGAAATACAACGTTACGCCTCTTGATCATCAAACCGAAATCAGAAAACGCTCCTCCCTGACGTCCCTCATAGTACATGATTCATGACTGATCCTCCAGGGAAAAAGAATCTGCCAAGCCAGAAATCTAGCCGTCGAGTTTTGCTGCCAACGTGTGCCTTTTGGCCATCATGGCCCATTGTCCGTCTCCATGGCGTCGGGATCTGCGGGTTTCTCGCTGGGGGTCTTTGCCTTTGGTGTGCTTGATCGATCAACCGTCTTGGTCTCGGTTGTGGTCTCGGTTGTGGTCTCGGTTGTGGCCTCCGTCAAGGGGGAGCCCTGAGAGTCGCTCTTCTTCGCGGTTGTGTCCTGGCTGCCTCGGCGCATGATGCCGACGTCCTGGTGCGAAGCCAGCGTCGGCGTATTTGCTTGGCTGCCACCTCTCTGGCCGTGATAGTGGACCACTTGGGGCGGGGGCTGACCGGACTGGATTCCCAGCTGTTGCGTGGGATAGGGATCCAGGTCTTTGCTCGAGGTAGAAAACGTGGATACTACAGGTTGATGGTAACCGTTAGAAGACTGGCTTCCTGTCGGGGTATGGCCGTAGGTGAGATGCTCCGCTTGGGTCGGGGTGCCAACGTCGTTTGGTGAAGTCGAGCCCTCACCTAAGTTTCCAGTCAAACTGTTCATACCGCCTTCGATATCTCGCAACAAGCGAACATATTCTTCGGGGACTAATCCACTCTCTTGTGTCTTGGGATCCTCAGCCACAAGCCAGCCTTGGCCGTGTCGGTAGGAGACCCAGATGATTTGCCCCTCCACAAGGGGCAATTCGTTTTCGTTTTCCCTTTCAAAGTCAAAAAGTGCGACGGCCTTGCCATGCATCTCCTCGTCAGGCGATGTAATGGTGAATTGGTAGTCCCGCGAATACCGGGACTGGTCCTCATCTCGGAAGCCGGGGGATGATGCGGAGCTCGATGCATCGGAGTACTCGTGTTCGGCGTACTGCCGCGGGGGTTGGTCGCCCAGCTGGTATGCGTGGCTTGAATGTCTCGCATCGTCGGGCGGGTAGGTGACATATTCCCCGCCTGGGCCGTTTGCCTCTCCTCCTTGGTTCAAGTAGTATCGCTCGCTGCCATCACCGCTGGTGCTTACATAAAATCCGCGCTCTCTTTCATATTGTGCCGGGTGCAGAATATCTCCATCGTCGCGAGCCTTTGTTCTCCCAGTTCCCAAAGCCGCGGAGGACGACTTGTGCTTACGGTGTCGCGAGCTGACAACCGGGCTGGCCAGATCTTCATCCTCGCTCCAAGGCGGGCCGTCTGCGAATTGCACCGAGGGGAGGTCGTGGTTTCTGCCGAAGCCATCAGGACCCCACGCGCCGGTATCCCAACTCATCTTGGTCTCCCAGGCGGCGGGAGGGTCGGAGAGGCGGCGCGACTCGCTGAGAGGGGTGCTGAGGCCGGAAGCGGGATGCGACGGCTCTGGCGGGGGACCATAATGCATGGGGTGCATGATGGGATAGGCGAAATCGCGCACCAGAGTGTAGGTGAGGCTCGAAGGAAACATTGGAAATATGTGGGATGGGGGTCGCGAACGCGACGGGACAGAGCCCGTCGAGTATTGCGACAGGCGATTCTTTGAAGCGTGCGACATTGGTCTCGGGGCTGTCGAGCGGCGGCTTGGAGGGGAGGTTATTAGCGGCGGCAGTGAGGGGTGATTCGGGTTTGTGGAGGGAGAAGCAGCTGCAGGTGGGGATGTCGCGGGCGAGGAGCTTTGGGACAGGAGCGTGGTCATCCTGAGAATATCGCAGTCGATGGGGAGCCAGCAAAAGGATGGCGGGCACCCGATTCGCGGATCCTACGGCGTCGTGTGCCACCAAGCCAACAAAAAGGCCAGCAGAACAATCGAGCGCTTGCCGTCGCCGGAATTGCAAGAGAATATGATTGGTAAAATTCGGGTGTCGGGCCACAGCAGGCGGCGGATTCGAAGGCTTGCGCGCGGGTGGTTATCGTGAAGTCGTGCGGCACTGCACTGTACTGAAGCTGGTTCGAAGACGGAGCCGGACGGAGTGGTGAATGGAACGATGCGAAATCGAATAGGGCTGGTGGAAATAATTTTGGAGCAGCGGTAGCAACGGACTGGCCAGGTTGTTTTTCGCAAAATGAAAGTCGTCGCACGCGACGCTGAGGGTTGAAATCGAGTAAGGAGCGTCAAGAACTTAAGGCAGTCGCAGCGGGCGATTAATTCAGGTCGCGGGGTCGCTCGACGTGCGACAAGAGGGTGGGTTGGAAAGAAGAAGGTGTAGAAAATGGGATAGGCGGGATGTTGAGGAGGGCGATGAGAAGAGAAGAAGAGGATTGGAAGAAGAACAGAGGAGGAGCAGAAGGGGAGGAGGAGGTGAGGTTGGGAATAATTCGTTTAGGTTCAGGTTGCCGGTGCTGCCTCACACTCTGCTTCTACAGACTGCGTCTGGCCAATGCCTCTCTCGCTCTGCCTCTGCCTCTCTACCTCTGAGGTGGTGGTAGTGGTGGGCAGCGGCTTGGGTTTGTGTTGGTGCAGTGCTGCGGTTTCTGTTGCGGTGCAGTGTTCGTGGGCAGCAGACTGGATGGTGGGAGGTAAAAAGGTACCCTACCCAGAAGCAGAACGGCCGTGCCTCTTCGCACCAGACGGACGCAGCGCAGACCAACAGGACTGGACCACCTCAGGTTACCGTCGCGGGGATGTACATGTACTTGGGCGCGTCGTACCCTGTGAGGAGGGCGCTTCGTTAGCGGAAGACCTTGGGTAGCATTTGTTGTGTTTGTTTGGTGGGAGGGTGCGGGAGGCAGACGAACGAGACAGCAGAGGGCGGGACCTGTCCATGCGTCTAGAGCAGGTACTTGTACCTCGACCGGAAAGCCAGGAACAGAACAGACAGAGGAGCGGCCGAACGCTTTTGTTCTGTGAACAGACACTCGACCCCCAAACGCACTGGACTGCACCTCGATGCTGCTAAGCGCGTCGCGCAGTGATCCTACTGGCTGAGCCGGTACCTACCTTGGATAGCCTGTTGGAGCAGGGAGACGGAGGAGCAGGAACAGAGCAGCTGGTGGGAAGGAGGGCAAGGTACAGGAAGAGGCAAGATAGGTAGGTAGTAGGTCAGGTAGATACTAAGTAGGTAGGGTAAGGTAGGTAGAAAGACGGGAGAGGGGACGAGGGGAGGGGACACGATGAGGAGGGGGGACGAGTAAGGCGAGGCAGACAGCCAGAGGCAGCAAGCAAAGGCAAGCAGGGTCATCAAAGGTGTGATGAAGGAGGGGAACCTACCTCAGCAAGGTAAGGTACCTTCAGCAGCAGGTGAGGTAAGGTAGAGAAAGGCATCTGAACCGACTGACTGCGAGCAACAGCAATCGACTCTCGGCCAAAAACAGCAGCAACAGCAACAGCGGTCCCAACCGAGTCAGCGGCGGCGTTGCTGCAATCGGTCAGGATGCACTTCCTCTTTGCAAGCCAGCTCCAGTTCGTGGCGGGATCGATTGCCCAAATGGAACGAGGTACTTCCGCCCACTTGCCCGTTGCTAACAAAGACCATGTATCCATTCCGTATTTCTCGTCTCCATGCCATGCATCAGATGTCCTGCCTCCCAGGCCATCATCTGTCAGATCTGAACTGGAAGGGCATGTCCTCCGTCCTCCTCGTGGGTAACAATATCTGGAGACCTCTGGAGACCTCTGCACCCAGTCTCCAGACCACCAGACTAGACTTGTCAGGACAACAGACGCTGTGCAGTGCAGCACTGCCTGCAGGGAAGCCCGCATGTCCAGGACAGCTTGGGAACCCCGTCTGTAACTCTGTGCGGCAAAGGTATGCGAATACGCACCACCCCGTCTCCAGTCAATAGTCTCCAGTCCCCAGCATCAAGCATCCAGCATCCTCCAGCACACATCATGTACCTCATCTTGTCTTGCAGCTGCGACCCTCAGCCAAGCCCGTCGGACAGAGTACCTTCTGCGTGAATGATGAGTTGCCACGAGGGCCAGAAGGGAGCTCCGCTTTCTTCCTCTGCTTCAGATTCACAACTCGTCTGTCTTTTTCCAGTCTATCTGTGATGCGTCCCGCTGGAACTACAGTACAGTGCACCCTTCGCACGTACGCCTCAATGTAAGGCAATTACGTGGTTCCTGGTGTAAGTCGCCCGTCGTCCGTCCCCGTTCCATCGGTCCCATAACCAACCCAAGGGCATCCTTCCAGGAACCTTCACGTCGACCTTTTCTTGCCCGGGTTGTCTTGTTCAACTACACACAGGCCTTGCGCAAACTCTGCCATCCTACCGTCAGCCATGTGTCGCGGAGTCGCGACTTTGACCCAACACCCAATTGACTCGGCCGTCTGTTATTCAGAGTTTTCTCCTCATCAACGTTATGCCGTACCTGACACCGTGACGGACGCCCGCGCGTCGCCTACGCATCCCTCTCTTCTAAAAACTGCCCCTTCAGCCCGAACTCTATCCCCAGGGTGTCCCCCCAGAAGCCGCCCGTGCTCTCTAGTCTCTACGCCGTAAGAACTTTCCCAGAGACGCGTGAACGTTCGCCGCAGTGAGTACAACCTGCGGCCCGACTGATCCATGTTATGGACTGGGTCTGCCGGCCAACACGGGACGAAAGAGGAGGCAGGCTGCAAACAGGCAGGGGCTGAGACGACGTCCATCACTGAGTACAGACGACGACGACTCGCCGGGTACAAGCTGCACTAAAGCATGTTGGAGATGAGTCGTCTGTTTCTCTCGATCAACCGTTTCTTGCGAGATCAGTGTCAAGCACGAACATGGCGGGGCGGCTTCCAGTGCTATTCTTGGTCTGCCTGGGCTGTCATCAATTAACAAATATTGACTACGCCAGCATCGACCGGCGCAGTCTCCCGTTCAGGTCGCACCAAGGTCAGACAGCGGCCGGCCCACACCTGATTAGCGAGGACGTCCCTGGCGCAAATCATGAAGGTATCCAGTCCTGGGTATCCATTGACGTCTACAGCGCCGGAGGGCAGAGGTAGAGACTGGCCAGACATTGGTGTCTTGGTCCGAACAGTTGGGCATAAGACCTCTAGCGGCACTGATTGCCAGAGGCAAAGATTCAGATCAGAGATGCATCGCAAGATCGACGCTGGACCCCGTCCCGGCCAATGCACACACAACTCGTGGTACATACCAAAAGTTGCTCACCACGCAAATGGCACAAGCTTCTAGAGAGAGCTCTGTGCTTTTCTCTGATGAGTGAGGTGGACAGCCTGAAGCACAAACAACCATCCGGTCCTTAGCCAGGCGCTATTCCACTAGCTGCATCTCAGCGGCCATCAGTGCCCATCCGTGGGGCAACCCACAAGCCGACGGATGGGCTCTGCATCGCAAATTGCGCTGCTGTCGTCCATTTCTCCAAGGGTGGGAAAATGACCGTGGTGAAACTTCAACGCTGATCGACGGTCTCCCGCATCTCCTTGAGGCTGCAGCAACTGCTTCGCTGGTGTCGGTAAAGTCAGCAGCCCAGAAAGCCACGTGCAGAACAGCGGTCACCGAAGTTTCCAGCGCCATATTGGAACTGTTAAGGTCAGAGACGGACGGCAAGCAGCGAGGGGGGTCTGGCTTCATGCGTCTCTCTCGTCAGCATCATTGGATTGCCGCGGAACGCCGGGCTTACAGCGTCATAATGCAACGGTGGGAGACACCTCAATGCATATGACGACCAGATCATTGGACAGCCTGGCGAGGCATAGGGTGAGCGGGAGTGTGAGCGTCGCCGCGTTGGGCCGTCCGCAGACCGCAGAACGCAGGGCGCATCACGCAGCTTAACATCAGGACAGTATCACAGGCCACCTATCCAACCCAATCCGACCCCGAGAGGCAGGTAATTCCTCCGACGATCCGACAGAACGCCTCGCAACTTGCCAGATTTCCTTGCCAAAGTAGCACTGGTGGCACATAGCTGATGGGCCGACCACAAGACCCCCGGAGAGGTCTAGCCCATGAATCCTTCCAGGACAAGACCGTTAGGGTCCATATCTTTTTTGATATGCTTGCTGCATTGCCTCCTCGGTCGCACCCTGCTTCTCCAGCGTGCCCGTATCCGTCAGGCAAGGCTGTTTTACGATGTGGCCTTTGACAGCAACAGGTCTCGACCGTTCTCGTCTGTTTTAGCTCAATTGTTTGCTCCTTCAGACAGTCTGTCTGACTCTCATCAGCCAACCGCCATCCGGACGTCCAAAGTCATCTAGAATTTTGTTGGCGTTTCTATTTCTGGCTCACGAGTCACTGAAAACTGTAGCTGCATTTGGCCCGGCCACTGATTGGTGCCCTTGAAAGCGTCGTTTGTTTCAGCATCTGCGAGCGCCTAACAACCAATCACAGTAGCAAGCTCCGAGAAGCACTTGGGAACGCCCTGAGTCTATGTTTCTAGCGGGGCCTCAGGCAGGCGAGACCAAAGTCGATAGGCTGCTTACTTAATGCATCTGTTGCGTCACGGCCCGGCTTTCTGCCGAAGGAGAGCTCGCGTCGTCGGTGCCCTCCACTTTATTTCCTCCAAAACCCAACGTCATTGACGCCTGCGAAATTCTCTCCTCCACACACAACATCCATTGCTAGGACTTGGAGCTCTCAACAGCCCCTTCACGTCCGTCCTTGGATCGCAATTAGAGACTGGAGGGACGCTTTGGTGAAGCAGAAGATAGAGAATTTGCTTGTCAATTGCGGCGCGTACGCACCCAAACCCAAAAGGTAAGGCAAAACTCGTCGAACACAAAAAAACATTTCCTCGAGCTTCGCGTGATGAGTCTATATTTATTGGAGCTGTCTAAATCCCCCCTATGTTGACACACTCTTACCGTATACGCAAAAAACTGAAACTTGCGCTCAACTTTCTCTTCATTTATGAAATAAAGTGTCTGAATTTTGGCTAATTCAAGACACAGATCAGAAGCTCTACGACGACCACGACCTTGACGACACCAACCGACACGGCTGACCTTTTTTTTTTCCCCCCCTCTCTAACTTTTTATTTCCTTACTCGTTCTCTTTTGGGCCCCACGCGTTTCCTCTTTTACTCTTCGCGCCTTACCTTATCCATTCGTGAAGCTCCATCCATACGCCCCACTATCCACGCTCTTCGCAACACCATCGTGAACCTCAACCGCATCAATGGACGTCGCAAACGGAGCTGCGCAGGCCGCGGCCGTGGCGCCTGCAACGGCCAACGGTAACGGCGAGGCCGGCGCGCCATCCGACTCGGGAGAATTCAAGCTCAAATTCTGCACCGTCTGCGCGAGTAACCAGAACAGGTGAGCATGACCAACCTTGATCGCGACGAACAATCGCGCGTCCACTCGAAGCTTGTCCTAGGCAGTAGAAGACATGTCGCTGACGTATCCCGCAACCCAGATCTATGGTGTCTCATCTCCGTCTCGCAAACGCCAACTACCCCGTAATCTCCTTCGGCACGGGCTCCCTCGTCCGCCTGCCGGGCCCGTCCATAACGCAGCCCAACGTCTACCACTTCAACAAGACGTCGTACGACTCCATCTTCAAGGAGCTCGAGTCCAAGGATCCCCGCCTCTACCGCCTCAACGGCGTCCTCAACATGGTCGACCGCAACCGCCACGTGAAGTGGGGCCCCGAGCGCTGGCAGGACTGGCAGGTCGGCATGCCGCGTCTGCAGCACACCGAGGATCGCGGCAGCGTGGGCACCGAGGGCGGCGTCGTCGACATCGTCATCACCTGCGAGGAGCGCTGCTGGGACGCCGTCATCGATGACCTCATGAACCGCGGCAGCCCGCTCAACCGCCCCGTGCACGTCATCAACGTCGACATCAAGGACAACCACGAGGAGGCGAGCGTCGGCGGTAAGGCGATCCTGGACCTCGCGAACCACCTGAACGAGGCGGCCAAGCGAGAGAGGGAGGCGGTCGGCGCGGAGGTGTTCGACAACGGCAGCGCGTCGGCGAGAGCAAGCTTCGACGAGAAGGTGCCGGAGATCCTCGCGGAGTGGCAGGACCGGTGGCCGCATTTGCCTGCGATCTGGACCTTGGCCTGGTTCTGATCATGCTCTCTCTCTGTGTCTCTCTCGAGTTCGGAGAATTAGAACGTGCCGCGTCATGGTTATGGGCTCCGGGAAAGACGGCGCAAAACGGAACGGGCGTCCTCAGCTTGGGCGGGGATCAGCTCCCGACGGAAAGACATGGTCAGTTCGCTGTTTTGCTCCGGGACGGCTATCGCAGATCCCAACGGACCGGGCCCGAGAGAGAAAAAAAGTCCCGGCAAAGCACACACCATATTAGTATTATCATGAGACCCGACGGCATGAGGTCCCACGGGGCACACACATCGCGCATCACAATCTGGAAGGACGATGCGAAGCGGGCGGGGGTGATCATCCGGGGGAAGCATAAACCAGAGGAGGGATCCAGCTCGTTGGTCTAAATATACACAACAAAGGCTCCGGTCCCGCGTTGGATGGGAAGGAAGCAAGAGCGGTTTTTGTTTCCATCAGACGAAAGAATTCATGCGGGTTGGGAATGGGATACCCCACGCGGACGTGCTCCAGTAGACGACAATTGCAGTAGAAGAAGGGAAGCCGTAAGAGCATGCGGCCCTCGTCCAAAATTTCGAGACGAGAATCTGCGCGCGCGACTCATGGGCCAGGAGAAACTGCTCTCGCATCAAGAGAGTTCTCATACAACGAACGCAAACGTACATAAACTACGTAGGATGGTTTAATCATAATATCACTCCATAAAGAAACTTGAACGTCACTACGCCTGCGCGGATGCAACCTTGCCTTACCGAGCCTCAGATTAAACTACGTTGCTCGTTCTCGTCGATAAACGTGTTTCCCAACGTCGCATGCCGCTGCCGTTGATTCCCGCGCGCACACTTTTTAAGCTATCGCAGCCGCGTTTCGAGCTAGCCTCAGTCGAGGCAGGTTTCACGCACAAAAGTCGGCGGTCGGACCTTTTCCCGGGGTTTCCCGAGAACCGCAAAAGAGCTCACGGTGCAATTTTCCGTGGTAAATTTGTAGAGACTACACAGCCCTCGAAGTGAAATTAAGCTGGCCTTTTGGCTCAGGTGGATGTGGGGGAGGAAGAGGAAGAACCGACAGCTCTGGGATCGTTTCCGTCTTTTTGAGTTTGCATGCCTCTTGCCTGTGGTCTTGCTCGGACTTTGTTCATAAATCGATAGACTTGACGCTTGTGCTAGAGCCGCAGAGAAAACATGACGCGGAACGGGAGGTTTGATAGCGGCTAAGACGGCTTTGATGATGTGGAAAATTCGTCGTTGTTGTTAGTATTCTGACGTCAAATAGTCACTTGATTTGCCTGCACTTGCGGGAATATTATTGCTAAGCCTCGCCGGTGAGCCAAACTCGTGTAGACCATTTGCTGGTCGTGTGGTTAGTCGCAATATGTCGGGCAATTGATCAAGACTGGCACGGGACTGAACGGCAGAAGCAAATTGCAGGCGGATGAACCGGAGTGTCCCTGTGAGTTTTGAAGTGGTGGGGATTTTCCATGATGGGCGCAGGCCCGCGTATGATCGTATCCGCGATCCCTCGTGTAGCTTCGAGGCCACCCTTCCTTCGCCAGCTTCCATCGAATGTTCGCTGGGCGTGGCCAAGCTTCATTCCCGTCTCAGGGCGGGCGCGTTGGACGACGGGGAGGGGTTCATGCGGTTTGGATGTACCTTGCCATGTCACATGTCGCCTGGGAGCCTCACCTCGTGGCCGGGTCTCCTCTGCCCAGGGCATTCGGTTCGGGATCGAGGGTGATTGGCCCGGTAGCAGAGACCCAGTGACACCCGAATCAGGGGTTTGCTTGAAAATCCGAAGACAGTTGGCCAGCGCCTTTTCTGAGCACACGAAAAAGAAAGCACTGACGGCAGAATGATCGCGGCGGCGATGTCGAGTCCCCGAGGCGAGCTCGGCGGAGGCCTTCCAGACGGCTTGTCAGATTTGGGGATCTGGATTTTGAGGAATGGATCCCGCTCGATGGCCTAGGAGGGCTAGAAGAGTCGAGACTCTGGTGAGAGAGGCCGTGGACGACGGATGCAGCAAGAGCAGGGCGAGCCAGATGAGGTGCAATTTTAGGTGCAATAAAACGGTGCATGGGGCATTGGCAGTTGACGAGGGTTGCGCATCGGTTGTCTGGACAGAGCAGGCCGTGGGTATCTTGCTAACGACCGTGGCTGACGGACGGCACGGCTGTACGTATAGGAGACTTCTTCTAGGAAGGATATTTACAACCAGAGATTGTCGATAAGATTTTGGTGTATTTCTCCGTCTTCCTTGCCATGGGTTCTCGCGGCCTCTGGGCCAGTGTCATATCTGTCTGCAGTGCTCTCCTCGGCGACGGGTATCTAGTCCAGAGTCAGTGGAATCAGCAGAGCCAAGAGTACGGGGCTGTCAGGGCCGTCCGCTCGCATAAGGCGGGCAAGGCAAGACGGACGACAAGCAGTGATGACAGTGACAGGCTGTCAAGACTGGAACTTGAAGGCTGCAGACGCAAAGCAAAGCAAAGGCAGTGCCAACGTCTCGGTGCGACCTGGACTGGATTGCCAGAGTTCCGGCCCCCTTGCGCAGGGACGCTTTGAGAATCGCATCTCCACCATGCTTAAAAGGCATCCTTGTTCGATGCAACTGAACAGCAGGTTAAGGTCAGGCACGTCCGGATATGCCCATGGCCAGTGCCCCCTTATCCTTGCCCTTGTCTTCCGAATCTCCATCTCCCACAGACACCGCCACCGTCGAGTGACAGTCTGGGCCCCGGTCCCGGGCAGCGTGTGAAGGCCGCGGTGGACGGGTTGGCAAAAATCCACAATCGAATTTTGTTGCTAGCGCGCGCCAGCAAGATGGACCAATGGGTTGTGGAAAGGCCGCGCCATCACGGCCAAGGGTGGTTATTGCATCAGGGGTGGAAGTCTGGCAGCGGCCGGCGCGACATGGCCTGGGGATCGGGAGGATGGATAGGAAGATTTGAAAGAGAGGAAGGGGAATAGTGCAGTCAGTCGTCGGGGGACCCCTTGGAGGTGCGGATGGGAAAGGGGAGATGGATGGATGGATGCTATGCACGGCGGCATGAATCTGTGATGCACTGATGCGTGTACCGTACCTCAGCCCAGCGGGTGTGGTGCGTGTGTACGTGTGTGTGTGGGCGGACAGACGGATGGATGAACGATGGGAACTGCCTTGGGTGCTGGTGAAGAAAAGACATGACGAACGTGCGGGTAAAGGAGGAGGTGGTCGATGTGAGACACGGATGAGGTGACTTGGGCTGCTTCTCAGCTGAGAGACTGCAGCGAATGAATCAACGAAGGAACTTGACTGGCAGGCGTCAAGAGTCAGAACGCAGGTACCGTGTATCCGTAGTTCTGTAAGGTCAGAGGCAGGAACAAACTCTGGCGCTAATTCCTTGCCGCTGTGCATCGTTCCTGACTGGATGCATTGCAACTTCCATCCATCGTAGTAATTAGGTACTGCGTGGTAGTGTAGACGAACCCGCGAATCATTCGCGATTTCCGAATGCCCGCGCAGAGTTGCAGAGAACCCCACTCCCAATTCAATACCTACCGCCAACTTTGGAAAGCAGGCAGTGGCGGGAGATGAGAATCCGGAATGGCATCCTTCCCGCGCGAATTCCTTCTTTTCAGCGTGCCAGGGGCCATGGTCTTGTCTCTCCACGTCGCGTCGTGTGTCTTGTGTTGTCTCTGGGAACCTATACCAAGTACTCCGTATGTCCAAGTCCAAAGTCGCGATAGGCTTCTCTGTCCCGGTCCCCACTCGCCTTAGCTTGTTTTGCCCGATCTCTGCCTTTGCGAGAGCCGGGCGCCATGTAACGGCAGATGCCATTCTCGCCTTGTTCACACGTCAAGGCCACCCTCAGACTTTGGGCTGATGGTGAAGCTCAAGCCTGCTTCAACTTCGTCGGTAGAAGCCCAAGGGGTGAACAAGAAACAGCCTCGCCTCGCACTGTCTGACTCCGGATCTCGAAATGCATAGGTCCGATCCGAGTCTTCGTCGTCGTCGTCAACCAGCGAAGGTCAACATGTCGGGCAGCGCGTCGTCGTAGCATCAAAAAGTGGAAGAGCGTGGCAGTGACAGAGGCAATCGCTATGATCAAGGCCCTTAATAACATGGGCATTTGGTCAGGTCCCTCCCCAAATCATCCCCGGAGCGCTCCCAAAGCAGACGATCAGCGTGGAATCCAAGTGGGGCACTGCTGCCAATGGTAATTTGCAAGTACCGTTCGCAACATTTTCCAGCAGGCGTCGCCTGTCCCGGTGGTCTAACGGTACAAGCCACTACAACGGCCAGTGTCTCCAGTGTCATTTCCCCTCCTCCACCCCCCTTCCACACTTGCACCGCACCTTCCCCTTCCCCCCCTTCCACTATCGTGCCCCCCTTCCCCCCTTCCCCTTGTCTTGCCATTGCACCCCCGGCCATCCATCGCTCCAGCACCAGTGATCCGCTACGCCGCGCAGCCGTCCACTGGCAGTCCAGAGCAGTCCACCACCATCACTTCATTCATCGTCACCTCCTCCGTCACTGTCCAGGTCCAGAGCCAGTGCGCGGCGTGCCTGACTTACAGCGCACAAACCACACCACCAAGCGACGGGAGGCCCTCTTGCGCAGCACTCTTAGCGGCCCAGATCTCCCACAACCCACTGGACTCACTCATCCTAACGAGTCCTAACCCCCCTTTTTGGACCCCCAGCCGCCGCCATCTCGCTGCCGCCATTGGTCGTGGTATCCCGGCCAGCCACCTTGACGTTTCATGCCTCACAACCTCGTCGCGGATTCTGCTGTTGTCTTCCTACTGCCTACATACTTTGCTGCTCCGTCGTCTCTTCTCTGCAGCTTGGCTTTTTGGGGCTTTTGCAAGGTTGCTTTGGACTCTGTTTTTTTTCTACGGCCCGTACTACGTCGTCGTCTGCTTGCTTCCAACAACCTACTGGATACCAGCACGTCAATTGCATACTGTGTGCAGCACTAGCTTCTTCTACTGCAGCATCTCGTCCCACGCTTCTTCTTCTTCTGCGGCATTTGCTTTTTCTCTGCATCCCCCCAAAAATATTCCCTTTCGACACCGACACGCCCTTCTCTCGCCCTGTCATGCCGTGTCGCAACCGCTGGTGTCTCTGAAAGAACCCTTTCCGTCTTCCGTTCTCGATTCCGCCCACGCCTCTTATCCACCCCTTCTATCTGTACGACGAAGAAGCAGAGACATCGACATAATCGACACATTCCACCGCCACATCGACGACTTAGACACAACCCTGATCCGACACGGCAAGAAAAAAAGGAAAAAGGTTCTGCGACATACGTACTATTTAGGTTGGCAGCTGGCTTTTGGGTTTGGCAACTGGTTTTGGGTACGAGCCTGTGCCTGATTGGATTTGGATTCCGCCGGGTAATAGTGCTGCAAGAGGAAGAAGAAAGGTCTCTGTGCGACCCCCGATCGACTTCAAAGAGCCCCCGACCTTCTACCTCGACACTCCCTTTGTTCCCTGCGCCGCCTTTTTTCGACTGCTGCTTCTCGCTCCCCACGCGAACCGAGTCTTATACAAAACACAGCGAGGTCTACCATGAATGGCCGCAATGCGCCTCTCTCACCTGTCTCTCTAGGTGGCGGAAGTGAATGGTCTGTTGGCAAGTACCAATCCATCAACGAAGATCCGTACGCAAACAACCGTGGCAACATCGTCTCTCCCCCGAATTCCGGAGGCTCAAACGGCGCCATGAACGGCGGTTTCCCTCCCGGCCCGCGAAGCGCTGGCGGGCCCTCACCGCCGCCCTCTGTCGGCCGCTCCAGCAGCGGAACAAACATGTACGCCAGAAGTGAGAGCGGAAGGAGTATCCGCGAAGAACAAGCCGAGGGAATCCTTGGCGAACACTATGTTGCCCTGAAGAACTTTTTGAATGGCGGCCAAGGAGGCCGTCCTACGCCCCCTAACAAGGCACGCGACAAGCTACTGCGACTGTCATCTGTCCAGTTTCTCGAACTCAGTACCGATGTTTTCGATGAGCTGATGCGGAGACAATCTCTCGGCCGAAGGCCCTCGGGCCCTGGGTCTCAACCACCTCCCCCTTACCTGATGCCCGAATCCAACTTCCACCCGAAACGTAACCAGGCGAGACAAAAGCTGTCTTCCCTCGGCCCTCCCCGATTTCGCGATCTCGCGACCGACGTCTACTGCGAACTAGAGAGGAGGTTTCCCCGCTTTGCTGCTGGAGATATGCCCAGAGTGGGTAGCCCCGTATCGGTCCGTTCGCAAGCGACCGTGAATGGTGGTTACCCGCCGAGAAGCCAAAGTAGGAGTCAGAGTCGGACGAGACGGCCCTCCGATGCCAGCTCAATGCGAGGAGGACCGCCCCGGGGCGATCCTTATGGTGTGCCTCCATCGCCGGGCTTGCCTCCGGGAGGCGAGTATAACCGGCCGATGCAGAAGCAGTTTCAGAGCAACACGATTGTGCCGAACAAGAGTACAATGGTGGAAGAAGATGACGATGCGAGCCCGAACGAGGACGGCGACGAGGCTTTTGGTCTCGAGCGCACGGCAACAAACCGCACGAGTAAGAGGAGCCAGGCCACGGAGCAAAGTGCGGTAGCATCAGAGGTGATCTTTACCCAACTTAACCTCGTATCGAGTGGAGACATTAACAGCCCTACAGGCCGACAAGAAGCTTTTAGACGAATATCAATCTCAGGTCCGAGAGCTTCGGGAAAAGCTCGACGCAATGGAAGACGTCATGAAGAAGAAGGACGATGAAATGAACAGCATCCTTGACGGCGAAAGATCACGATCGACGGCTGTCAATATGGAAAAGAAGGAGTTTGCCGATCTCCGACTCAGCCTTGAGAACAAGCTCGCTGAGGCTCAGGACGTGAACGACAACTTAAGACAAGAGTTGGACCGCATGAGAGACGAGCATGCCAACGAATCCAGACAGCTCAGAGAGCAGGTCGACGACCTGCGGCAATCCAACATGACCGCCGCTGCGAACGTCAGCTCCGGAAACGCCGACCGGGAACTGCAGCGGGAAAACGAGCAGCTGCGCAGATCCTTGCAAGAGCAGCAACAGGTTACGGAGGAGGCTCGTCGCGAGGCCCGTGAGTTTTTGCGCGAGATGAAGATGCTATCGCAACAAAGTGGATCTTCGTGGCAAAAGCAAGAAGAGTTGGAGAAGACTATCGACCAGCTCGAAGGCGAAGTTCGCGAGTGGCGGAACCGATACGCTCGCACAAAGACGCAACTTCGCGACATGCGCGCTGCTTCACTCGGATTGAATGTTGAGCAGGATGCAGCCAAATACGTGCGCGAGAAGGGATTCCTGCAGCAGAACGGAGCAGTCAAGGACGTTCACGTTACCAAGTTCCAGATTGCCATTGACGAGCTTCTGCAGAGAGCTCGATCAGACGACCCCGACAAGGTCGTTGACTCTATGAAGCAGGTCGTTGTCAGCGTTCGCCGGATTACTAAGGACATCGACGAAGCAGCGCAAACCAACGAGGACCTCATGCAGCAGCGATCGAAGCTCAAGGGCAAGATTTCCTCCTCTGCCAACAACCTTATTACCTCGTCCAAGAACTTTGCTGCGTCGGGTGGCATTTCGCCCGTATCATTGCTCGACGCCGCCGCTTCTCACCTAGTTGCCGCCATCGTCGACCTCCTCCGAGCTGTCAAGATTCGCAATACTCCCGATGGTGAGCTCGAGGACGACGATGATGGCACTATTACGCCTGTGGACTCCACTGGATTCTTCTCCCCGAGGACTGCCTCCAGACAAGAATCAATGATCCAGGATTCAGTTCCTGCGCCTTTGCCATTGGGACAGGCACCCCCACCCTTCCAGGGTCTTGGCGGCAGAGCCAGCATGGACTCCTCAGCCTACAGCCCCATCAACTCCCCCCGTCAATCCGCCGACACCTACAACCGTGGACCTAACGGCATGAACGGTATGAATGGAATGAATGGCATGGGCTACAAGAACGGCCCCACCAACGGGTACGGCATGCGCCAAGATAACCAGGCAGAGGAGCTCAAGGTCTACCTCGACGATCAGACCGCTATCCTGGTTCAGAACATCCAGAACCTCGTCGGCTCTATCCGAAGCGATGCCTCTATCAACCAAATTACGTCCGAGATCAACGGCATCACCGAAGTGGTCGGAAAGGTTATTTCTGAGACGGAGGCTTCTGGCAACGGCGCCATGATCGCTCGCCTGGCCGCCTGCCGCGAGAGACTTCTTGAGGCCAGCGAACGGGGCCTGGACATCGACCGCGGCCAGGACGTTGGTGCGACCGGACGCAACGATCGCGAGTGGCGCATGTGGACGCAGACCCTGCCTCCCATCGCCTTCGAGATCGCCAGGGAGACCAAGGAGCTGGTCCAGCGCGTTGACCAACTGGTTATGAACGGAGGCGACGACTTCTCTTAAGTTATCGGCCTATCTCAGGAAAGCCAACGCTCCGACTTTTAATGATGGTAGGCAACAATGTTGACCTTCCGACAACCTATCACGATACGCATAATCTTCAAACGAAACCCCCCTTCTGCTTTTTTTTCGCGAGAGAAAGCTTTGATACCCCTGCTGTCCTCAGGGCGGCTTTGCTTGCATTTTGGGTTTGCAGTTTTGGGATGTTGAGGAAACAAAAGGGGTCGCTTTTTCGCTTCTTCCGTATCCTTTTTTCTTTATATATATTTGACATCCTCTCGGCGCATGAGAGGAGGTTTTGGCTCTGAAGCTTGGGTTATAGACGGCTCCTTGCGGTTTGGTTACTACTGCCTTGAGGCGTTTAATCTGCTCAGGGGGTTAAGTTCAGTGTACGCTTTGCATGAGAGAAGGACCTGAAGACGACGCTTTTTTTGTGTCAAGTCATGCGAATGAACGAAGACAGACGGAACAGTCCTGGGCTTTCCTGCTCCCCTGGCCATGTATTTTCAGGGCGAGCGGGGGTGGACGGGACGGGATCACTTGTTGGCGGTGTTGAACTGGTTAAAGACAGTGCTTGGGGGGTGTAGTTAATGTTAAGATTGCCCACGAGGCATGGATTGAATGCACCATTGTGTCCGCTCCATGATACTGTGAAGACGCCACTTCGGCCATAAGTGATGTGCCTTGCGCAATATCGTTAGTTTGACTTCCAAGCAGCGGGCTTCGTTGGCCTCCTATCACAAGCAGAGACCTCCCAACATCATGGCATCGGAGGACTGCGCCGGCTCCCACGCGTGTGACCGCGGGAACCGTTATATGACGGCGCGCTCCTCCCGCATGATCAGATGAAAAGGAGAGTTCAAGCGTTCCCGTAACAGTCGCCCTAATTGGTGCGGAGACGTTGGCCAAGATGAGGGGGGGATTATTCTGTCTTTTGAAGAAAGCTTAAACAGCAAAGAATCCATGTGGGAGGAGGTTGGGGAAAGAGGCGAGAGGGGGAGGCGCAAAGGCGGTAGCGATGGGCTTGAGTCTGTTTGTCTTGTTCATTTCCTCACATGTCTGGACCTAGAATGCCGCGAGACGGGCAGCTGATACGCCGCCGGCCGCCCGCTGCATGGGATCGTCCATTGAAGACGGTAGGGTACGGAATGCTGCACCTTGATTAAACCGTGTGCCTGTCTGGCGGCTTCCCGATCTTCCAAGACATTGTCTTTCTTTCTCTAATAGGGGGTCCTCGGCAAGCGGTGCGTTAAGGAAGTTGTTGTTCTCGAGGTCGGACGTCGGTAGGTAAGCGCCGATCCGGAAGGAGGGAAAGCCGGCTGTGAGCTGGGACCGGGTTCATCCCTTGGAAGTGGGGACCGACAAAGTTCCCATTTCTGCGTTCTCCAACTACTCGCCATGTTGGTCGTCCTACAGGAAGGTGTTGGGCCTTGAACCTGCGATCCTCCTCGAACCAAAGGTCCTGTTCAAATGGACAGGGGTGTTTTACACGGGGGGCAACGTAGTTGGACCCATCCGAACAGGAGCTGGACGAGCCAAAACAAGTAGCTCGTTCAGGACCAACGAACCAACCCCCGCTGCTATTCGATTATTGCTTTGTTTCCATGTGCTTGCAGCTTACGGGCGCCGTCGGTCTTCCTACTTACCCCTCACTGCCAATTAGACGACGTCCCCCCTTTGTGGCCGGCGGCTGGTATCTTATGCTAGAGAAAGCAACGCGCGTTGGTAGGGCTGACGCCTGTCAAACACCATCCTCCCCCTCCTTCCCGCCAAGATCAGACCAGTCGAACCAGACGTTCAACACACAAAGTCGGGCGCCTCGTAGCGGACGTCGAATCTGAAAGCCAACGCAGCGGTCAGCTTATGCTTCGATGCCTGTTTTGGGGTAGGGGTCTTTTGCCAATCTCCAGAAACCTTCCCGGCCCGCATGCTGACGACCAACCGCCGTCCCCCGGTCCTGGGTTCGGTCAGCCCGTTTACGCGTATCTTCCTTTGCTGGAACCAATTGACGGCGTCGTGGCTTACGGCGGATGGCGAGACCATTGAAACGGGCTGCTTTTCTTACGGGCGAAGGATTCCTGTTTGGAGACCCGGACCCAGCCATCTGGGGCCGCTTCGGTAGGTCTGCTTGCTTTTTTCCTTCCGTCTTGTCTCGAGCTTGGGGCGGATGCAAGTGAGACGAAGGAGATGAGAGACATGGGGTACGGTGCAGGCAGATATATTCGAGGCTGTTCCCTCGCTTCCCGTTTTCGGGTTGGGGAACCACACGATCTGACATCTGTTTTGTGTGTTTGTGACGGTGTGATCTGTGTCCCTGTCTACCCATTGGTTTTCTTTTATCACACTTCGAAGTTGTGTCACTGTTCTTATTGCTTTGTGTTGCAGCATATCCACTTGAGTTGGTGTTGCTGAGATTTCTAGGTCCTTTGACGACGTGCTCGAGAGGTCAGTAGGTGTATGGCTTGCTGGGGACCGTCACCCACTGCTTCATATTATCAGCAGCTCGAGAAGAACGGATTGAAGGACAAGATGTCGAAAACAGTAACGGAAGTACTTGCAATGCCAGCTGAGGAGCCGAACGCCGCCGCAGCAGCTGGAGACTCCCCGTTGCTGAACCTCCCCTACGAGATCCGGCTCCAGATATACGGCTGGGTCCACGCAATGCACCCTATCCAGCACGCGCAGCTGGCCCCATGGTACCCGACTCCAACATACAGTTCGTACTTCCTAAAGCTTGTCAGGCCGGACGCAGCTGAGGATTCTGGAGTAAAGCGACCTACCGCCGCCGCTGCTGGCGCGAACGACGTCGATGACGATCCCCGGAAGAAGGAAACCCGAAAGGCCGCCACCGCCGACGAAGAGGACAAGGCATTGCTGTCCCCCAACCGACCGCTCTGCGGCCTACCGTCCGCGCTCCTTCGCACCTGTCGCCAGATCTACGAGGAAACGCGCACGCTTCCGTTCCGCAGCAACGAGTTTGTGTTCGTCAACTGGTTCTCCTCGGGTCTCTGGGCGGCGCGGGCCTTCACTCGGGGCCTGCAAAGGTGGCAGCGGGACGAGATGCGGTACACGCGGCTCGAGATGCTGGGGCGGGACTTCACGGGCCCGGCGCTCAAGGAGTGGGTGGAGCTATGCGGGTGCTGGGCGGGCGGGCTCCGGGGCCTGCGGCTCAAGATTCTGATCGGAGGTGGGATATTCGAGCCCACCGCTTCGTTTGCCTCGCTGAACAACAATGCAGAGGCGCAAGCCATGGACATTTCCAAATTTCCAGAGCCACGGCCCGAGTGGATCGAGGAGGGCCTCAGGAGAATGGGAAAGCTGAGGGAGCTGGAGGTCGAGCTCTGCGTGCTTGACTGGGACGACGGGCAGAAGATTACGTGGTGCGAGTCTTTGGAGACGATTCTCAACGAGGGGCGGGAGGGCGGCGAGGTGCGTGTGAGGTGTGTCGAGAGGCTGATGGAGGATCGTGGGCCGAAGAGGGAGATTGTCGGCGAGGGGGAGAAGCAGGATGGGTATGGGTATTGATGCCTGGATGACTGTGGTCAGAGACGATCAATGACAGGGGTAGCGGTGCGCGAACTTGAAGGCATTCAGGAGTTGGGAGTCATTGGGAGCTGGGAAAGGATACCAGAAGGGAGTTTGTTCTATCAAAGACTTGTTTTCTCCTCTCACTCATCTCATGTTCGCTTATGTGAGCCTGGTGAATCGAAAGCAGCAGCCACTCTTCGCGCGGCAGGAAGGAGGCAGACCTGCCTGCCCGGTCTTGCCATCTCAAGTCGGCCACCCTCCCACACCATCTACACGTCGACCGGCTTTGTTTTTTTTTCTCTGCCCTCGAACCTTTTTTCTCAACCGCCTCGTCTTCTCCCACACACAACAACAAAATTTCCTCTCCTCAACCTGAGCAGCCCTAATCCTGCTTAACCTTCCACTCAACCTACCCTTCCTCCTCAGCATACTTTGCGCGAGGTATTCTTACTCCTCCTTACTTCTCTTCTCCCGTCAACTCACACGCGTTCCCCTAGCATCACAAATCTCTACCCTTCTCAACCCATCTCACGCGAGAAATTCTCTCAGCGTCCCTTCCCAAGACAAAAACAAGGAGACACTCAGATCTCTCCATCAACTGGTAGAGCACGCCTTGCAACCTTTCTGTGAAAAATCACTGACCTGAACAGATTCCTTCTCACAAGGAATTTTTGACAAGGAATTATCTCTCCGGTTACACTAAGAACAAGGAAAATCTACCTCGCTCACGAAAAGTACGATCCCCTGCCCACTTCACAATGATCACTCTTACTGACAAGCTCTAGGTCAAGATGGTTGGTCACGTTACCAGAGGTCTCACCTTCGCTCAGCACTGTTACGAGTGCCTCGAGATGGACTACACCTACGCCTGGCCCCTTCCAGTCCGGCTTTTCGCTGTCTTCTTTATTACAGCCTTGTTCGCCAGCATGCACCCCGATGTCAACGCCTTCACTAAGCGTGTTGTCTGGATGGGCGTCCACCCCTTTGCCCTTCTCGTTGGCTACATCACCGCCGCCATTGTCCGCGGTCTCCTCTTCATCTTCATTGACGGCCCTGAGATGCTTGTCAACCTCATCACTCGTCACCGTAACCGTGACCTCGACGTCCTTGACAACCTTGACGTTGAGAACAACACCAAGCTCAATGCCATCATGGGCCGTCTCCACGCCACTGCCCCCGAGGAGTGGACCCCTGGTGGCCGCGTCTTTGACAAGAAGTACAAGCCCTTCTTGCCCGCTGAGAAGATGAACTTTGCCGGTCCCCGCCAGAAGAACGCCATGACCCGCAAGCGCAACCTCTCTGTCTGAGCTTGCCCTTGCCTACTCTCATCAAACGACAAGCGCTGGAGTTGACGGGTGGCACTGAGTACTTGGAGGAACTGGATCTGTCCAGGAACCGGATCTTCTAGGGGAAGGCAGCTTCTACAACAGCTCTTCGGCTTTTTCGGACGCGCGGAATGATGGAGGGCGATACGAAGCTCATGAGATCACGAGACCATGACTAACGATTTCTTTTTCTCTTGTCTTTGGAGGGAACGAATCTTTTGGGGGGATGGACTTTGGTTCATGCCTGAGGAGTATACACAGGCGTGGCATTCCATGCACTCTTGGATGTGCACATTAGGACTTGGGTTCGGCAACGATTTGGAGTTTGGCCTATGGAAAGCGGGCTGGACGGACACGCATCGAAGCATTCAGGTGAAAAATGGACAGACAGGTCCCTAATAATCGGTAGACAGATGGAAATGAGACGCTCTTGCTATGTAATTCTTTCATTTCGCTTGTTTTTGTGATGTTGTCCACCTCGACGAGGCTTTTCGCAAAGCTGAAGGTGAAGGCAAGCGAGACCAGGCACGTACGTGGCTGCCATCGCCATCCCAGACGTGCCTACATCAACCTCGATGTTTTTAACAAGATCAACGTGATTTTTCACACGGTCGAAAAATAAACCTAGGTGTTTGTGTTCTCTAAAATTGAAGCATGCTTCCACAATGATTGAGCCTGGTTTCCTTTCGCTGTTGGCGCTTGTCGAAATAGCGAGGGGACGTGTAGGGAAGGATCTATTTGCCATCTTCGTCCCTTCCTAATTCACCCACATACCTCACAAAGAATAGCGAGACCGAAGAGGTCGCAAAGCTTGACCATTGTCACACGAGGGTTCCCAACAATTTTAGAAGCTGCGAGGAAACAAGTTGTAGCCCATGCTATCTCCTTCTGAAGACAGAGGCAGTGACACGGGCATTCGCTTGACCCGGTCAAAAATGGCTTGAGAACGAACTTTATAGAAGATCGAAGCCTGGTCGACCGTCACTTCAATATCTCGAACCTGATTTCTTCCTCCAGGTCAGGCACCTAGTCTAAGTGGGATCGAAGAGTCACTCATTGATAACTCGTCAGGGCTGGGGAAGGTCCTTCGCTACGTGTTGAAGACGGACGGCGGCAGATTTCATTCCGTAGCATGAGGTCTGAATGAACGCCCAAGATGTAGTCGTATGGATTAGTACAAAAGGGGATGGCCCGCGTCATCCAGGCATCGGCACAAACGATCATGTGAGTTCTGCCCGCCGTCGGGGTTGTCGGGCGAAGCTTGCTGTTCACTCCGTCCACTGTGGCGTGGTCCAGGCAAGTGGTGATGCATTGAAGTGCGATCCTTCAGGTTGCAGGTACGATCGAATAAACCACCATTTATGGTAAATGGAGACGAAGCCCGACAGAGACGAAACGGGAGCTACGTTCACCTACATGATCTCTTCAACCAACTACTGCAAAAGACAGGCGACCAGCAGCAGCATCGGAGAGGTCGCCATGGCGACTGAAAACAGCATTAAAGTCGATCGAACATATTGATTTGCTTTATCGTAGCCCATTGATCGATCAGTGATAAAGATATAGATGAGGAACTAGCATCATGGCCAGAAGACTCGGGAGCCCCTCTCAATATACGATATGAACCGTCCGGATGTTCCATGAGTTTTCAAGTAGACTGTCCCCAGTGGGAAGGCACTCTTTCACGAACATTGCTCCTCAATCTCCCGAGGGAACATGTAATCCTGTGTATTTCCCACCCACGAGAATTCTCTCAGCGATTGTTCTTCCCGTTTCGTGATGCCCGCTTCCCCCAGGAAAGATGTAACATGGCCACTGGAAGCCCGACGCCCATCTGAAGGCCCGGGGATGTGAAAAAAGCTAACCCTTTCTTCAATCAACATATTTCGTGCATTGATTTTCGCGAATATATACAAGACACTTGAGAAAAACACAACACAGATAAATCACAACACAGTCCACGGCGTTTGCTATTTGTATATGTTCGGAAGCTATGCCATTGTACGCCTCTCGTGAGCGTGTCAAGCCGACTGTTCCGTCTCTTGATTGATTTCTTTCGTAATGAAATTAGGAAGTCGTCGAAGTTATGAGGCTATGGTCTGCTGAAAGAGACTCACGTCGCAGCTCCTGTGCTTCTGGGCCAAGGTTGGTATATAAGACGCTACCCACGGGAAGTCTCTTAGCAGCACAACAAGACATCACATGTGCTATGTCTGATCCTATTCTTTTTCTTAAAGGAGAATCATGCCCTCTGATCGCTTCAAAGGACTCAGTGTCCCAAGGTATGTTCTGTGCTCTTCACCTGTCATGAAAACGCTCTCAAGGGCTCTCGAGATAATACACGCCATGAATACGACGCAGACAGAAGTGACGGCTCACATTACGGAGACCTTACATTGAAACATCTAGCAACATCGCCTTGAGCCCTAGGACCTTCATATCTGCCAAATCCAAGTATTTAGACCTAGAGAACCCGTCGGAGACTATTGGGATTGTGTTGAGCAAGACTGTAAGGTAGAAGGGGGTATTTAAGCGGACATCCTGGTTCAAAAGCTTCTATTTAATTCAGAGTATGACCACCCAAGAATGGCATGATTGAAGCCACGATATTCTCATCAGCTGTCGAATCATGGCGAAGCCATTATCCAATGCATCAAATGTTCTGATGATACTGCCGTTTGTCCTTCTCTTTCCCAATCCTCCGAATGCCATCGTGTGTGGAACTCACGATTCGGTTACTTGCTATGTTTCGCTCAGATTTCAGCAGGTCATTTTCATCTCCTTGATAAAAAAAATAATTGTTTTCTAGGGGCGCAGGGTTCTTGATAGCAAGTTTGTGCATATTTCATGTCAAGCATCCGGTAATTTTTCGGTCTGTGTTGCTGGTCACTTATCTTACTCATTGACCATCCACCAATGCCCATGGATTTTCGAGCAGACCTAATCTCGTGTTATTTGCCAGCAACAGCTCTTTTCGAAGGAAATGCTTCTCAACTGAAATTGCAAGCAGGACAGCGGGGTGAAGTTGTGACTAATCCATGCAGTGAAGCTATTGACAATTTGAGCCCACCCAAACCCCCCACAACATCCCATCCATCCGCCTTGACTCTGCACTAAACCGCAACGAATCCTTTTTGTTCGTTTACCAACCTCAACAGACCAAAAGGACCCCTGGCGCAAGCCATGTGACTTCGCGCCAGTCTCGCTCCCAAGCGGTGTGGTCCTCCACCCCCCAAACCGGCCCCCGTCTCACCCTCTAGCCTGCCCCGCACCGCGCCGGTCGTGACTCACGGGCTATGTAACCACTAACCAGGGGCCGTAATCAGCCGCAGACACGCAGTAGCGCATCCCGAACGCGAGATATCACTGTTTTTCTTTCCATCCTTGAGTGAGAAATTAAAAGTTGATATGCCAGGGGCTAAGGTTGTCGTCGGCACTGGCGCGTCACCTGGGAAAAACGGTCGATTGAGTGTGTGTCATGTGGTTTGGGGGAAGGAGTCATTGGCTTAAAAAGGGCGGGATGATCCCGCGCCCGCAGTAACGTCCTTCCCTTTGTCTTGCTGACTTCTCAACTTTCATCGTCCTGAGGAAATCGGGAACTTTGTTTTGACACGCGAGGAAACTTCACAAGATTTCCATCTCACAATCCTCCCAACACTATTCCTCTTTCCCAATTGGAGGAGGAGAGAAAGCACGTCAATTGCGGCGCGGTCCGGGGTATCGAAGCTCGGAGCTTATCTCGATAACACACCACACACACCCACTCTCATCCATCAACCCCGCGAAGTCACACGCGCGGAGCCAACGACAGGAAGCCAACGAGACCCCACGAAGCTTCTTTTTTTCTGACGTCATATTTCAACCGTTCTCTCCCGACCAAGCGGAACAAGATGGACGCGCGATGCCAATGCGGCGCGGTCACGTTTAAGACGCCGCTGCCTCAGCCGCTGCGGCTCTACATTTGCCATTGCGATGAGTGCAAGCGCCAGACGGGCTCCGCTTTCGGGACGTCGGCGATCTTCCCCAGGTTCCAGCTCCCCGCCATGGATTTGCTGGGCGTCTATGCGTGAGTTTCAAAACCCGTTGGTGGTGGTGGTGAAAAGTGAACAGTTAAGGCTGTAGGGGAGTGGACTAGGGGTGAGGTGAGAGAATGAAAGATGATTGAGCTGGCTGTGAAGAAAGGAGGATGAGGTGCTGACGTTAGAGACAGGAGGCCGACTGCATCAGGCGTGACACTTCACTGGTGAGTCTGATAGCAAGCCACCATGCCCTTTCTCATGTAATAACGTGACTCATCAGCTACTTTTGCCGCAACTGTGGGACGAGGTTGATTCACAGCACACCGGTATGTCCCTTCGGCCTTGCTGCTGACAAATGAACCAGCAACTCATGTTAGACATAGGATAAGAACGTCGTCTCGGTCAAGGGCGGCTGCATCGACGGCCTCGACTGGAAGACGGCGGTGCACATCTGGACCAAGAACGCCATGGTGCCCATCCCGGAGGGCGCCGAGACGCACCCCGAAGAGGCGAACTACACCGACTACGGAGATTCGCAAGAGACGCTTGACCAGCCCACCGACCTGCGTGGGAGTGGAGGTTGTACCGGTCCGGTCATCAGGGCGGCTTGTGATATCAGCCCGAAGAGTTCACTGCAATGAAGTGCTCCTATGACAAGGTTGTAGAACGCAAGCGAGAGTTGGTCGCAGGTGACAGGACGGTATTGTTTGCAGTAGATCTCTGATTTTGACTGTGTTGGTGAGGCTGGGGAAAGGTATTAATGGTATCTGATATCTCAACTCATATCCCTACAGAAAGTCATCCCAGCCATTACGCATGATACATGAATTACCATTCCGATCGTTCCCTTTCTATGAATTGATGCTCTCACGAGGGCTGTCCAACCAAGCTCTCTTCTCCGCTTGGTCTACCGTTGGGCTTGGATACGTCCTCACGACGATGCTCGCCTTGCTCCGCTCTCGTCGCAGAGTCGGAGTGCTTCGCTGGGTCGAAAACGTACATGGGGAACTCGAGAAAGATGGTCCTCTTCAGAATCGTGGGCATGCGGGCGTACAGCTGCGGCGGGAAGGGGATCAGAATGCTGGTGCGGTCGAGATAGCGCTTGTAGCCCTCCCAGTTCTGACCCTTCTCGTAACGCTTCTTGGCGCCGGGGCGTTCCTGCAGAGTCAGGCCCGAGACGAACATGAGCAGTAGCGTAAGGAAGAAGGGGCCGAGGATGGTGGCGTAGAGAGCCTTGAAGGCTTGGCCGCCTACGTAACCGTCCGCCGCAGAAGAGACGGAGATCATGTAAATGCCTTTGTGCAAAGTTAGTCGTGAGTTTCTTGGGGAACAAGAAGCGAAAACGCCAAGTGAGATGGCCCGATGGGGTCTGTATCACTTGGCACCGCAGCGAGAGACACGAGCCGGACTTACCGAACTGGATAATGATCTCGCCAAAGTAGTTCGGATGCCGCGACACGCTGAAGAAGCCCTTGTCGCAGATGGCCTCGCGCTCCGGGTGGTCCCTCCGGAAGGCGTACTTTTGCGCGTCGCTCACGGCCTCCATGGTGAAGCCAACGACGAAGAAGATGATGCCGACGACGTCCCTGCCGGTGCCGAAGGAGTGCTGCGGGTACTGCGTAACGTTGGGCGAATTGAGCACGGTCACGGGCAGCGAGACAGTCCAGACCCAGATCATCTGGAAGATCCAGAAGCCGAGGAAGGGAAAGAATTTGTCGCGCTTGTCGTCGAAGCGATCGTCCTTGCCTGTCTTGATGATGCGGAAGAGGAGGAAGCCCGAGAGGCGCGCGGCCCAGAGCATGATGAAGATGGAGGCGACGACCTGGCGCGCATGGTGGTGGCCGCTGAGCGCGAGGGTGATGATTGCGAGGAGGACGAAGTTTGTGCCGCCAGCAAAGTCTGAGAGGTGGTGTCAGTTCAGAGGATCTGTGAGAGGGTTTGTGAGAGTTGGGGGGCGACGTGATTTCTTACCGGTGAGCTTGTCAAACTTGAAGCTGAAGGCTATTGAGAAGAATAATAGTTGATATGCTATTGTGATGAGAGCCGTGATAGCTAGGTAATAATCATCTAGAACGTGGACGACCGCCATCGTGAGCGGTTTGCTGTTGTCTCAATGTTGCGTGTTGATTGCTGTGTTGTCCAAGTCACAATTCAGAACCTGAGACGCTTTGGTAGGGTGTTGAAACACTTGGGACGATGGTTGTTGGTAAACCGCAATGGATTAAGTATTAGTGAGAGAGAGTGTCAAAGAACAGGATTCAATTCCAATCCTGCTGACGCTTTCATCATTGACTTCCGGAAGCTCTGGGTGAGAATGGTTGACTGAATCCTTCTGTAGTCGCGATAATCTGTCGCATAGCCTCAATCCAGTGAGAGACGACGATGGAAAAGAGAGCATTGTGTCGTCATTGACTTACTAGATCCACCGCGTTTGGCTCAGTTCCTCCAGGCCCGTGTACCGATGCCACATAATTTGTATGATGCGGGTACATGGCGCCATTCCAGCGATCGGAGTTTGACGAGCACCGAGGGCCGCGACCACCAGCCACAGGGCCACCAGCCACGAAAGACAGGGAATGTTTCTCGAAGCCGGTGGATCGACGCCACAGACCATCTGCCCAGACCTGGCTCCACTGTATTGAGTGAAACGAACGAGACTGGCAGTCCCGTCCCCCGATCATGACATCCCTATCCTTGGGCTTAATCGCAACGACTTATTGAAGCGCGGAAAGGGGTGGTGGTCTCACGCTGTCTTGGATTCCCTTTCCTCAATGCAAGGCGGTGCACCCTCGGGGCTTCGGAGACCTGCGACCAGAGACATGCCGCCCTCACCATGTCCTTCTTCAGCAGCAACAAATTGTCATCTATCTGAGGGGTCGATTCCAGACGGGCTCCGTGGAGGACTGCGGGCTTACCTCACCCACGATATTAGGAAGGGCCATCTTCCACCCAGTGCAACAATGCTATTGCTGCTCGCGACATGCTATCGCTGAGAGCTGCATGGCATCACCCAACCAGACCAAGACCGCCCGCCTGCCTCCAGGCTCTCCCTCTGGCCCGTGGCTTGCCGCATCGCCATGCGAGGCATACCTCACGACTGGACGAGATTTTCCAAATTGCATCAAACACGCACCGATGGCCCGCGACTTGTCTGACCCGTTTTGCCCAAGTGCTCCAGCCACTTGAGGCGAGTCCCCTACGAAGCGAGCGCTTCTCACGCTCTCAGCACCTTGGGACGATGGAGTCGTCTCAATGCCCTTCCTCTTCCGTTGTCCGTTCTCTTACAACGCCGCACGCAACCTGCGAAGGGGGAGGGGGCTACGCAATCGCAACGTGCTGGCGACACCTCCTGTCTCGACGGATGGGCTCATTGGCTGGGCTGGGAAGGGACGAAGTTTTGACTTTTGGTTCTTCTGCTGGTCTGCTTGCGTGCTGCGAATGCTAAAGCAGCAGAAAAGATGGGATGAGACCTAATACATCAGAGTGTCCAGTCCAGTGTCCGAGAGTCCGCATGGTTTCGCGACGCGAGCAGGAGTTGGGAGCAAAGGGCAGGCAATCAATCACAGCACTGCAAAAAAGAGTGCGTGCGGCGGCCGCTTCTCTAGTCTGGGAAAGAGACTGGAGGCTCCATCTGAATTGCTACGTGATGATAGATCCTCACGTGGATGCTGTCGCACACACCCCTCGTTTGTTCCCGCAGTAAAAGTCTACGCGACGACGATTGCTACACTGCGACTCTGACGGACGATGGATGTGATATAGGCATCCATCCTACGATATGGGCGAGCGACAAGCGTGTGTTTGGGGGCCACGGGGGTGGTGACTGACAGCGGTGCAGGGCGATCTCCCATGCCCACCGCCCACGATTCACATCGCTAACAATAGCTGTCCGGCTCTGGTACGGATCCTCTGGGGAAACGACGAGAGAGTTTTGTTTCCCGTCATTTTCCCATTTTCTGAGTTTTCTTTTTTTATACCTGCCGTATCCGTACCTACCCTTCATTTTTTGCCTCGAGTCAAAAACAGTTCGCAGATGCAGCATTGAGATATGTTGATGGTTGCGAGCTGGGATTGCGTGAAAGCGTAAAGGAGAAATATCCCGCTACCCGTCGGAAACATGTTTACCTTGCGGCTTCAGCTGAGCCTACCATTCTGAAGGAGGGTGAGACTGTGTAAGACTGAGGATGAGGGTTGGGGACTTCCCAGGTTTGAAGGGTTGAAGACCACACGATCCATGGACGAGAACAGATGTGGTCCATGGACAACCAAGATGCCGTACTCGCCGTGGAACATCATCGCATGACTTTACTCATCAAACAACCCATCACGTCACGCATCTCTGATCCGCCTACGGGACGAGATGCCGTACACCAGCGTGCGGTATGGGCTGCATCTGTGTGCTATCGGAAGGCAGCGCAACGTCTGAGCTAGCGCTGCTGTCACTGATCCCTAGCGCCCGAGGAATAGCACGGAAGAAGAAGGAATAGTGCCAACGAGCCACCAACGACGGAAGAAGAATGCACACGAAGAAGAAAATTCTGGCGCTCTCGCAGTTTCGGAGGCGCTGGGAGTTGAGGGGGGGCGAGTTGTGCGGCGCATCACCCCCCGTCTCAGACGGTCTCCGTCTGGGGCATGTCTCACACCCTGGACAATCAGCCCAAGGTTGTTCCATGCCAAGGGTCGTCGAATCCACTGCGCTTTGCTGCTCCAGGCCAGCATCTCCGATCGAAGCCTGCCAGAGATCCTCGACAGCGAGTCGGCAAGGCTCCCTGGATCTTCTTTCTTCTCTTTTCTTTTCTTGGCTGCCCTGAAGTGCGCAGGGCTAGGCTGGGTCCCGCCTACCGGCTACCGCGCAGCAGCAGCTGCTGCAGCTGGTTCCTGAACGACATCCCTGTCTTTGCATGTCTTCGCCCCTGTCTCTCGTCAGGAACCGCCTGCTTCTGCATTTCCCAGAGAGGCGGCGAAACGGGCAAGTCGTGACTGCTTCCCTTGCAAGTTGCCATCATCTGGGCCTCTGCCTCTGGGGGACCCTCTTGTCTGAGTCTCGCCCTTTCGACCAAGACCCAGAGATCGTACCAGCCGAGACCCCATCCCACGCCGTTCTGGTGTCTTTCCGCCGCGCTGCTACCCACTAGCCAACTTGGCATCAATTTGGCAACCGGTAAGCCGAAGCCTAAAGAGCCAATCTAGACGCCGGAGAGCGGCGTACCTTAACGGTCCTGGGCATTCCTGGGCGAGGGTGGTGAGTCGTGATGACCGCTGGTGGTCCCCTTATTTTCCCTTCCTCTCGCGATGTTCGTATTATCCATCGGCTCACTCCAAGCCCACCCCTAAAGCTGCGAGCGTCGTGCCTGTCTGCTCCCTCCCGTCCGATCTCTCTCTTCCTTCTTCTGCCCATTTGGCTCTCGCGTCTTCGAATTCTACGAAACTCTGTTTTGGGCTTGTTATAGCATAGCATTTCCTAGGTGGGAACACGGGAAAGACGGCATACCGTGACCTTTTCGCTCTTTGACCGAGCACCACTCCAACAACATCATCTTTCATACGATACACCCTCCACACCCGTGACCCGTCCCATCCATCCCACCACACCCACCCCCCCTGCCCGTGTGTTTGGTCGACTCTCATCAGTCTCCATCCCGCTACCGCTACCCTTTCCATTCAGGTACCAGCCTGGCAAGAGAGAGTCTCCACACGCCCACCACGGCTCCCCTGCTGCTCTTCTTCTCTCTCACTTCATTACTCAAAGGTCTTGGCCGTCCTATCTCTCGCCAAACTCTCCGGACAATGTTCTGCAGGTGGCCACCTGCTTGCCCGTAACTCTACTCCTCCTGCCTCCTCCTCCCCTTCTCTACCTTTACTCCCCTCACCCATCGTAATCGCGAACCTGGACCGGAGGGTTAGAGTAGTGCGAAGGTTTAACGGACCACTCTCCACCAAACAGAACACTCTTTTACAACAATCACCATAGGGTTGATCCCACCGAACTTCACCGACGGCTGGTCTGTTGCGGTAACCAAAAACGCTCTTTATACGGAAATCGACCTGTTAGTTGGGGAAGGAAATCAGGAAACATACGTCTGGAACGACAAAGTCGAGAAACGCTGGCGACGTCTCACGGTCACCAGCTTTCTTCTCGCAAACCATATTCGGAGCCCACGATGAGGCAAAGTACACTCTTCGCCGTGGCAGCTCTATCAACATTCGCTCAGGTGAGTTTCACACCGGGAAACTTGGGCTGGATATGACGAAAAAGGGGGACGAGGAAGAAGAGGTGACTTACACATAAAACCACAGGGCGCGGTAGTCGACAGGAAGGATACGCTTCAACCCAGGCAGATTGTCAACATTGGAGGAAATGGCGAGGTGGATGTGCAAGGAAATGGCGCGGTGCAGGTGAAGACGGTCAAGGCCGAGAACATCCAGGGCCTGACGGGAGCCAATAACGGCGGCATCCTCGCGGGCATTCTCGACGCACTCAATGGCGCCAACAGAGGCAACCGACAGAACAACAAGGGCCACCACGGCAAGGGCAAGACCAACAACAACAACTGCCCGCCGCCGCCGCCCCCGTTGACAGTGACCAAGACCGTCTACAACAATGCCTCGATCCCCGCGCCGTTGACGGTTTTCGTCACGCAAGCTGCTCCGTACGTTCTTCCTCAATTCCTCAATATGTCGTTGTGGGGATCTCCATGGGACATCAAAAGTACTAACATGTCGATAGCCCTCCCGTGACGGTAACTCAAAGTAATGCTCCTCCGCCACCGCCGCCACCACCCGCGGCTCCTCTCGTACCGCCCGCCGCACCACCGCCGGCACCTCCTCCGGCCGCTACGCCGTCGACGCCTGCTCCCATCGCAGCTGGTAAGATCCCTCTCGTCCTCTAGCTCCAAACCAGACTAACACCAGCCCCAGAACCTCCCGCCGCCGCCCCCAAACCGCCGGCAGCGCAACCCCCTGCGGCGTCGCAGCCCGCAGCCCTCCCGCAGGTCGGCGCCAATCCCGCCCAGGGCAACAACCCGACGACGTCCCTTAACCTCGGCGGCCTCAACGGCGGCGCCAACAACAACAACCAGCCCGCCGTCGCCCCCGCCGTCCCCGCCGCGACGGTGCCCGCCGCCGTCAACAACCCGGCCGCCGCCCAGCCCGGCGTCAGCGGCCTCCAGCTCAGCAGCAAGCTCGTCCTCGGCAACCTCGTGCAGCAGACCATCGGCCTCCAGGCCCGCGCGACGCCCGACGCGCAGGTCCACGCGGCGGTCATGCCCGCGGGCTGGAAGGAAGACGACGAGGCGTGAGGGACTGTGGTTGGTTAGCATTGGAAGTTGGCACGAAACCGCCTTTCTATACCCGGACTTCCTCGCCGAACCTTGTCGACTTTTTCACTTCATATGCGAAGCGTAATTGTTGGATTTGCAGCTGGGAGACCGAAGTGGGGGAGGGAGGGCATCGTTGACGAGATGAAAGCACGGTTTGCAGCAGCGGCATACGAATACCCTAGAAGACGTTTGGTTGGATTTACTTTTTTTCGATTCTTGGTGGGCGGAAGTGGTGGTACTAATCGGTATTCCAAAAAGGGGAAGGGGGGATGAGTATTGGTACATAGGAGGAAGATGAGGCGGAACGTCACCGGACAATGGAAGCGGACCAAGGTCATCTCTTCTCCCCTTTCCATGTCCGGTTGCGCGAGGCGAAGAGGTAATCGGCCGCTCCTCCGTTTTTGACGAGGAAGTGTTGGATGAGGAGCGGCCAGCAGGCTTTCACACACAAAAAACCCCAGCTGTATATAATTCATTTCTCTATTTGACACACACAAAAGCACATCATCACAAAACCCCCTGAAAAGCACTATTCACACATCACACCTAGCTTACGATAGCATTGCACGAATCGGAGAATGAGCAAGTCTCATGAATGCCCATGCTGGCGTGGTGCGTGAAAGACTGTCCCCTGGCCACTATGCATATCCCACAGAAAGTGTAAGTTGTAAAAAGAAAGGTCGCAAGGCTGATAATCATGCTCTTGGTTTTCGAAAGGGGTATCATAAGGGTTAAATGACATGCTGCCCAGCCCATCGATTCTGCTCTCCTTCAAGCTCGTCACGGAGCCCATTGCCAGTTCTACGATGACGCCTTCTCCTTTTCCTTCTGCGCTAACCTCAACTTCTTCGCCTGCCTCTTGCTGATGGTCGGCTGCGGGCTGTCCCCCGAGTCATCAGGCGTCTTGCGCTTCTGGGCGTTGCCGCCCTTGTCGCCGCCCTGCTTGGCTTTGCCGTCCTTCTTCCCCTCGGCCTTCTTCTTGGCCTCATCCTCCGCCCGGCCGCCGACCTCAAGAACATTCACAACTCCCCTAAAGCCAGTCCTCTTGATCCCCTCGTTCGCGACCACGCCGCGCGGGTTCACGCCCAGCGCCTCCGTGCCCTTGTCGCTGCCGAGCCCCCATACGGCCATCAGGTTCACCACGTCCGCCGGCGCGCGCAGGTCGAGCGCGGACCTGGCCTCGCTGCTGACGACGACGCCGCGGCCCTTTGTCGCGCGGAGGAGCGACGCGAGGTTGGAGATGAAGAGTGCCCTCGCGCGGGCGTCCGGCGGGCCCTGGCCCCCGGGCGCCGAGAGCACCTGGGAGTAGCACACCTCGAAGCGCACGCCGCGGGCGACGGCGGCCATCAGCGGCTTGGGACGGAAGTGGAAGGGGAAGTGCTGGGTCATGTCGAGGGAGATGAGGGAGGGCTCGGCCATGTTGAGGCAGGCGGCCTGGAAGGCCTTTTCGGTGGTGGGGCGGACGGCGAGGATGTCGTAGGCGGCTGCGAGGGCGGGCAGGCGGTAGTTCTGGGCGGGGTCGGCGAGGAGGACTGTTGCGCGGTGGAGGATCGTCGGCGTCTTTGTGGATTGTGAGGGTGTCGTTGTCGTTGTTGGTGGGAATTTCGGGAGTGGATTCGTTATTTGTGATGGGATCGGGGGTGTTACTGTGTGGTTGAGAGCAACTACTGCGTACCCCAGCGACGAGGCGAAGTTGATTGTGCGGTTGAGTTCGTCGCGGGGCGTGGAGGGTGTCCACGGGATATTGAGGTCGTAGAGCATTTTTGAAGCTATCGCGGGTTGACTGGCCGTCTGGTGTAAGAGTCAGAGGTTGCCAGAGTTTCCTGCCGTCAGGGGCAAGTGTCTATTCCCAATTCACTCCGTGCGCAGTGACTCGGTACTTGAGTCTGCTCTTACGCCTCGGCAATTGGCTCTCGTCGCGATGTTCTTGTTGCGCAGTCGAATGTCGCGTGGTTGTACAGCTTTGCGACGCGGGTGGAAATTTTTCGAGGCAGTCGGAGATCGGTGAAGTTGGTTCCGCGGTGCGGGCGGCGTGACGCTGTGGGGAGAGAGTTGAACCATCGGCGGGGGTACTTCGGGCGTGCATGGCGCTAAGAGGTTTGCGCTAGTGGGCACCTGGAAGCCACCCGGCGGTCTGTCAGGCCCGTCACCTCTTCGGGGCTGTCGCGTTGCAGCGGCGGGAAGGACGGGCGGGAACATCGGGCAGGAGTGGAGGCGCAAGGGCGGGTGACGCTATCGCCTCATCGTCATCGGCTGCCTCAACTCTCTCTGCTGAAGCTTTTCTGGTGATGACAGAAGGCGATGGAACTCACGGGCTCGTTTGAAGGTGTCGTTGGAGAGGCAATAGACGACGCAAGGCCTATGGCGCAGTTTCTACTGTGGCTGCAGCAGCAATCTGGATCTCGAAGGCTGTCGGTAGTCCACGGATGACCCCGGGTTTTCAGCCGGGCAGGCGAAGGGGCAGCTGAGCCAGTCGAGCTGGGAGTGACCTCGCTCCGAAAGCATGAGCCTAATCCTGGGGGAAATTTCCCCTCACTATGTCTTCTACTGCATAAGAATTGCAGATGACGGGGTAGACAACTGTACTGCATTACTTGCTTCTCCTGTCACGAAGCACGCTCCATTGCCAAGATGTCAGAGAGGTCACGGGCTGCCTCTCGACTTCCCAGGTCCCAGTCTTCAAGAGAAGGTTCGAAAGGCCTTCTCTTGCCTCCGAGGGACATGCCGTGCTTGCTAGTGAAAGATGTTAGCGGTCACTTTTTTTTTCGACAGGACCGCCAAGGATGCACCGCCTCATCAGTACACGCAAGACCAGTGACACACCCAACTCGATCGCCGGGCCATCAATCAGCGTCCGCAGTTCATCCCTCTTTTCTTTTCGTGCCAGTCGTATCATTCCCTCAGCTCGCTGGCCAGAAAAAAAAAGCTTGGGCCACCCTCTAAAAAGCCATTGAGTAGCCCCCTTCTTCACGCCTATCAGAAATCGACTTTCTCCTAGGCGTGCAACTTAAACACCCCGTTGGTCCCCTCCCAAGCCAACTGCTTCTACAGCAATCCCACGCTTCCGGTTCACTCTCCTACAACCACCGGCTTACCTAGGACGCGAACTGGTCCGACTATTTTTGAATGGGAAGCGCGCCGTGTACTTCGTCTTAAATCCGTTTGAGCGCGACATCGACAGACGCCAATCCGATTGAGAGCCGGGAGTACATCATCAGCCGACGTCCAAAGATCCCGCCAAACTACTGCACCTGTGCGCCGCGTCTTGCGCCGAACACTCCGATCCGACCGCCGAAATGTTCTTCTTCTTCGTGTGCGGCGAGCACACCTTCCGCAAGCCTGTCGAGGGCTACGAGGGCATGGTGTGCCAGTGCTACAACTGCGGCAACATGGCCGGGCACGTCATCAAGAGCCATCCGTGGTTCACCTTTTGCTGGATTGTGAGTTTGATTCTGAACCTGGCCTCAACTTGGCGCATCACAGCCTCGCTGGTTGCCATTGGAGCAGGCGACCCCAGGCCGTCAAGATCTGATACTCCAAAAATTTCGCTCAACAAACCGTCTGATAGAGTGCAGCTGACAATCCATGTCCTAGCCCGTCATTCCTTTGTCATTCAAGGGCTACACCGACGTAGTATGCCATATTTGCAACTTTGCCCAGCCGTTGGAGAACAGACCGGATGTCACGGCAATGAAGGGTGGCGGCGGCTACCAGCAGCATCCTCAGCCGGTTCATGGACAGCCTCCTCAGGGCTGGGGACAGCAACAGCCCCATTACGGATGATTTGATTCTAGTAGGAGGGGGCCATGGATTGCGCCGACTTCACGTGTTTCGGGGAAAGGCTCACAGCATCGACCCTGGGTTGATGAAGGTGCCAGAGATGTTCATGTCCTCCGGTCACCTCGAAACGCACAAGATGCAGGGGAGTCTTCAGCTGGGTTCTGGGAAAAGATACCAAGTTCGCGGGCGTTTAGGCAATGGTTATTATTATGAGTATCGATGCGACGAATCAAGCAATTTCTTAACAACGTCGTGCAGGGGATGATAACAATCTGTTGATGATAAAGGGCGTTATGCGGGCTGGAACGTTGGGGCTGGTTAAGGATGACAAATGGAGAATTGCAGAAAGACGGATCAATGATGCCTATAGGAGCTTCGTTGAGTTTCTCGGCCTACACATGGCAGAAATGAGGTTCTGGATTTGCCATTTTTCATTAACATTTACCTAGTACTGCTCCTACTTCGACCTACTGAGGCGGGAAGAGACAAGGATTTCAGAATTTGAGCACCGTACTCGTTACCTATTGTGAGGTCATTCAAATCGATATTCCCAAGGATTTATTTTTGACGCATCGATTTTGAAATCATTTAGCTTGGAGTAGATACAGTAGTGATTGAGCTGCTATGTAGTCTCAGTCTCATTCAACCATCTCATCAGCGATGGCTACTTCTCATCTTCAACTCGGCACAACTCTTGATGCAAACAGACGGACCCAATTTTCTCAAGCGTTCTTGTAAAATTCAAGACAATTCATCAAAAATCGTCCACAATTATTGACTTGCCCAATTATTTTGTCCCTTATTGATGACTTTGTGGTTGACATGAAAGCATTCGCTCTGAGGTATGACGTACAAGCTTCAGCCACATGTGGATATGTGGCGGTGCAACGCTCTGAACTCTTTCCTGGACTGCTTCCGTCATGTCGACAAAAGCATCGGACAAACCACCAATGAACCTCGGCCATCTTACGATCTCCAGAGAAACCCCGACTGCGATCGTCTGCGTGATGCTCGTCGCGCAGTAACGACACCCCATCCCAACGAACCTCTCTCGATATCCCGAGATCAACCGCTCTACAATGGCGTCCGCAAAGCGAGGACCATCGGTTCTTGTTCGTCGCAACCTCTCCCGTCCCATCAACATTCAATTATGTTGATTGAATCCCGTCACACTAACGCAAGCTTCGGCCACAGGTGACCGACTCGCGAGAACGCCCACCGCCCCGCGGCGCCCTTCAGCGTCAGAACACGGGCATCGGCGCCGTCCAAGGTCGTCCCGCCATGCGCTTCATCTCCGTCGACAACGTCCTTTACCATGCGTCCGAGATCCCCTCAGGCCAGCCCCGTGTGGCGCCGCCTGCACCCCAACGACCCGGTGCTGTCGGCTCTTCTGCCAGCGTAGCAGGATCTCGCCGCGTCAGTGCCGGCCCTGGCGGTGGCGGCAGCAGCGGCCTCCCGAACCTGCAGTCCCGAACCGGCCAGCAAAACATGCCGTCGCGCACGACGAAAATCAGCGAGAAGCTCGTCCTGCTTCCCGAAACCGACGACAAGCCCGGCTCCGACGAGGACCTCGACGAGGAGGCGAGCAGGATGGCGCGACAGATGGAGGAAGAGGAGAACCGACCCCTGCGCGACGAAGAGCTCGATGTGCTCCGCAAACGGGGTGGCATCCGCGGCAAGTCGTACGCGGAGCGTCTGCCCAAGGTGCAGCGCAAGGAGAAGCTGGCCCGCTTGACGGCGTACTGCACCGCGCAGTCGTATAAGATGCAGTCCACGGCCGAGTTCCTCCGCAAGAAGCACGAGGCTAAGACGAAGCTCTACGACGACTGCCTCTACGTGATCTACTCGCTGCCGCTGCTCAACGGCAACGAAGGCTACCGCGTGCGCAGCCGGCCCATTGTCAAGACGCCCGGCAGCGGCAAGACGGTGCTCGATCTGGAGATCGAGCGTAGCGAGCAGCGAGACCACCACGAAGGCTACTTTGACGAGTTCGCGTACTCGGGTAGCCCCGTGAACGGAAACGGCACGTACGATGATTCGCTGCGGCACCGCGAGCAGAGCCCCGACGATGGGAGCGCATCGCCCTTCGCGCGACTGGCGCCCGATGCGAAGAACTTTGCGGAGGTGTTCTTGTTCTCCTACGGCGTCGTGGTGTTTTGGAACTTTACAGAGTACCAGGAGAAGGACATCCTGGCCGACTTGACATTCGCGCAGAACGAGAACGGATTGTCCCTGATCACGAGACCCCTCGATGAAGATGACTTTGAGACGGAGGAGTTCCACTTTGAGTACAGCGCCGACGTGAAGAGGCCGCGCATTTTCAATGACATGATTACGCTGCTGCCGCGGGGCGACCACATGGTGAAGCTGACCATCAGCCACGCCATCGCACAAAGCACCAAGCTGTGTCTTTTCGAGGAGCGCATGAGCGAGACCATGCTGGACGCGCAGCACGTACCCAAACGACTTGCCCTCACAGGCGAGCTCAACATGACGAGAACGGAAATCGTCAAGATTCTTGGACGCCTCTTCAAGTCTCGTGTCGATATCAATCTCTGTAAGTTTTACTTCTCTCACGCCACCGGATTCTGCAGACCATAAACCTAACGTTGCACCTTACAGCATCAAACATTCTTGACGTGCCCAACTTCTTCTGGGACTCGGAACCGACCCTGCACCCGCTCTACGTCGCCATCCGCGAGTACCTCGAGATTGATCCGCGCATCAAGGTCCTCAACGAGCGGTGCCGCGTGTTCCTCGACCTCGCCGAGATCCTCGCCGACTCCGTCGCCGACGCCAAGATGAGCTACATCACCTGGATCATCATCGTCCTCATCGTCATCTCCATCCTCGTCACCGTCACCGAGGTCGGCCTCCGCTTTGGCATCCTGTCCAAGAACAACGGCAAGGGCGGCGAGAAGGCGGACCTTGTCGCCGTACCCCTGATCGGTGCCGGAAGCGGGCAGCAGCAGATGCAGCTGCCCGGCAGCGTCAAGTGGGAGCTGGAAAAGCGTAACGTCAGCGTCGAGGAGGTGCGCCTGTGGAGCCGGATGCTTTGCGAAGAGGAGAGCGAGGGGGCAAAGTGCGGCGGCCAGATTGTCGGGGAGACGTATGCTGGAGTCTGAGATCGCTCTCGACGAGTGCCATATTCATTTGTAATTTGCATAGCACGGTGTTGGGGCGTTTTCTTTCCTTCTGGAATGGGACATAACATGGGCAAAAAGGGACAACACTCTTATTACTTCTGTACAGCAACGCATAGTCTAGGGACGGATGGATTAGGAGCAAGTGGATTAGAAAACACGGTGCAAAGCCAGAAAAGTAGCCAATGATACCGTGTCGCCAACATCTGCCCACCATCACCGTACGTGTTCAAGCATCGTGGGGTTCTGATTTGGAAAAAGTACTTGATGATTCGACTCCAATGCTATGCTGCCATAAAGCCAATGCAGACACAAAAACCCAGCCAAACGCACACCACTCAAAAGAGACTGCGTCAACTGAACGTGTGTCGATAGCCTATATTTTCTAATCGTGGGGGAAGAAAACCCTTATTGAACACCCTTTTGTAGTGACCCCCATTATTCTAGCAACTATCCACAAAAATACAACAAAGAAACACAGGAAACGCCCCTTTTGTTTTTCGAGTTCTCTACTCGTCCCGGTCCGCCATGTTGGCCAGAGGCACATAACCCTGGTCCTGCGTCCGCCTGCCTCTGAGACGACGCACGACGTACTTGACCCTGTTGACGATGCCGAAGCCGCGGCGCTTAGTCTGCGCGGACGGATCGACCATGTAGCTCGGGCGGGTCCAAAACTTGAGAAGGAGTGAGGAGACGACGACGCTGACGGAGGAGCAGGCCATCGCAGCGCCGGCGGCCATGGGGTGCAGGTGGAAGCCGAACGGGAGGAAGACGCCCATCGCGAAGGGCAGACCGATGGCGTTGTAGAGGCAGGCCCAGGCGAGGTTGAGCTTGATACGGTTGAAGATGGAGCGGGCGAGGTGGAGGGCGGCGGGGATGTCCATGAGATCGGTGGGGCGCATGAGGACAACGTCTGCGGCTTCCATGGCGACATCGGTTCCAGACGCCATGGCGATACCAACGTCGGCGGTTGCGAGGGCGGGGGAGTCGTTGATACCGTCACCGACCATACCGACGCACTCGCCTTGGTCTTGAAGCTGCTGGACGATAGCCTGCTTCTGGTCCGGAGACACGCCGGCGAACACGTTGTCGGGGGAGATGCCAACAGCAGCGGCCACGGCGACCGCAGTGGAGCGCTGGTCACCAGTGACGATAGCAGTCTTGATCTTCATGCGGTGGAGGACAGCAATAGCGGCGGCAGCACCCTCCTTGATTGTGTCAGAGAGGCAGAGGTGGCCGGTGTACGAGCCGTCGATGGCGACGAAGATGTTGGTGGTTCCGGCGGAGGTGTTCTTGGCACTGGAGTTGGCCTTGACGTTGAGTTGCTCGGACGCCTCGACCGCTTCGGCGGGGACATTGACGTTGTTTTCGCGGAGGAAGCGGACGTTGCCAAGGAGGACGCGGTAGCGGGTGCGGTTGTTGGTGACAGCGGGCTCTACGAGTGCGTTGATGCCCTTGCCGACGGCGGCTTTGAACTCGCCGACACTGCCCTCGAGAGTTGCCTCCTCGTCCAGACCAAGTTCCGTCTTAGCAGCACCCAGAACAGCTCTGCCAACAGGATGCTCGCTGCCCATCTCGGCAAGGCCAACAATATGCCACCAGAGGCGGCGTCTCCATTCGCTGTCTTGCCAGGCCGGGAGGAGGTTCATCTTGGCGACGCTCATCTTGCCATAGGTGATGGTACCGGTCTTGTCGAGAACGATCTGGGTGATTCTAGTCGTAGTCTCTAAGGCAGCTCCACCCTTTACGAGGATTCCGTTCTCTGCGCCAATGCCGGTGCCCACCATGACCGCAGTAGGAGTGGCCAAACCGAGGGCGCAGGGGCAGGCAAAGACAATGACGGATATGCACAGCTTAACACACACCATGATCTTGCCGCCGCTAGCTTCCTCGGTAAAGACCTTTGGTGGGTTTGCAAGGACGTGACTGAGGACCATCCAGACAATGAAAGTCATGAAACCGAGGAACAGAATAGTAGGGACAAAGTAACCAGCAAGAGTGTCAGCAAGTCGCTGGATAGGAGCGCGCGTGGTCTGAGCATCCTGAACAAGCTTGACAATCTGGCTCAGCTGAGTATCGCGTCCAGCTCTCGTGACTCTGAAATCAACACGCCCGTGGCCGTTGACAGTTCCACCAATGAAGAAGCTGCCCTTCTTCTTCTGGACTGGCATGGCTTCACCGGTAACCATGGACTCGTCGACGTAGGTCTCACCACGGACGAGAACACCGTCTGCAGGAATCTTGTCACCGGGGCGCAGGATAACGACGTCGCCAACCTGGAGAAGCTCAGTAGGGATGACCTTCTCTTCAGCGGCGTGACCATCACGGTTGGGGGTCTTGGGCTCGCCGGAGGTCGCAGCGTTCTCCCAGCCCTCAGCAGCCTTCTCGGCAGCAATCGGGTCGGCGTAGATAGTGGCCATGGAAGGGGCCAGAGACATCAGCCGCGAAAGGGCCTTGGAGGTCTGCCCCTTGGCTCGGTTCTCCAAGAAACGCCCGAGAGTGACGAAGGTGATAAGCATGGTGCTGGTGTCGAAGATGGTGGCAGGTCTGGTGTGAGGAGGGAAAAGGAATGACACCAGCATAGCCATGATACTGAAGAAAAAGGCACACGAGGTACCAAGGATGACGAGGACGTCCATGGTCGGCGATCCATGCTTGATGGACTTCCAGCCAGAAATATAGAAACGTTTTCCAATGCCGAATTGGACGGGTATCGTAAGGGCCAAACAGACAAGATCGCCGAGGAAAATACCAGGAAGAAGCTCCCAGCTGCCAAAGTCTATCGCGGGGAAACACATGGGAATAATCATGCTGATAAAAAAGACGGGGATGGCGAAGGAGAGCGACATCTTGAAGGCTCTCCTCCACTCGTTGATTTCGCGGGTCTTGGCGAGCGACTCGAGCTGCGCATTGTTGTCGTCGTTGTCGGAGACCAGAGCGTTGAGACCCTCGGCCTCAACGGCCTCGACGATGCCTCGCAGGCCGATGATGTTTGGCTGATGGGTGACAGTCAGCCTGGAGGTGGCCAGACTGAGCTTAGCTGAGTTGATGCCCGGGATGGATGACAGCTTTGCTTCCAGTGCCAAGGCTTGTGTGGCGTCCGGGTTTCCGTACACCTTGAACTGCGCGGTAGAAGATGCGCCACCATGCGTAGACGTTTCGAAGGCGGTAGACAGGATTTCAGCACCGAACCCTCTGTCCTCGATGATCTCGGCAATCTTCTCCGCAGGCAGCTTCGTCGTGTCGTGAGTAATTACCGCGCGCTCGGCCAGCAGACTGATGTTGAAGCGCAACACGCCATCCACCTCTTTGAAACCGCCCTCAACGGCGGATGTACAAGCTCCACAGGTCATGCCCTCAATCGCGACGGTTGTTGTCGCTACTGAGCTGCTCGGGTTGGTGCTGGCTCTGGGCTTCTCCTGCTGGGCACTTCCACTGTCTACGATCTCGGCGCCGAATCCTCTGTCCTCGATGATTTCGGCAATCTGGTCGGCGGTCAACAGATCCGGATCGTGCTCGATGACGGCTCTTTCTGAAAGTAGCGATATGCTGAAGCTCTTTACACCCGGAACATCCTTGAATCCGCCCTCCACGGCTGACGTGCAGGCGCCGCAAGTCATGCCCTCAATCGCAATCGTTGTCGTCAGCATTCCGCTGTCCTCTTCGGCGTCGAATAAGTTCTGGTCTGTGGGGAACATGGGTGACGGCAGGTCCGTGGACAGTACTTCGGCGTCAAATCCTCGGTCCTCAATAATCTCTGCAATCTGATCGGCGGAGATCGCTTCCGGGTTGTGCATGACCACGGCGCGCTCCATGACCAAGCTGACGGAGACGCTACCAACACCCTCGACGCCCTTGAAGCCCGACTCGACTGCGGATGTGCAAGCGCCGCAACTGGAACATATTGTTAGCACGATGCGACACAAGTTTTGGTAGCACAGTCCAACTCACGTCATGCCGCCAACCTTGAGCGTTGTCGTCGCCCACTGTGTCGCAGTCGGGGTCGCTAGAGTAGCCCTGGGCCGACTGTCGTCGGGCCCCGGGACTTTGATATTCGGAGGAGCCATTGTTTCTGTGGTACTTGGCTATCGATGCGCCTTGAAAATGATGTTGTCGGAAGTAGGGCCAGCCTCGGTCTTCGTTCGTGCTTCGGTCTCGGTTAGATTTCCAGCTATCTGGCTCACGCCTTCATGGTAGGGCTAGCTGTCCATATGGCGAATGGAATTTTGAGTTCGGTAACCTTGGCCGAAAGTATGTAAACGGCAGGAGACGGTGAGACTTCTCGAGGAAGTTAAGGGGGCTCCAGAAGACCGGCTTCCGAGGAATATGTACGAGCTGGCGCAGGTGGGTATCGTGGGAAGCTGTTTGCGTGTGCGTATGCGTACGACTGGGCTGGTGCGTGGTCGTAGCGGGCTAGGAGGTGAAGTGCAGAAGTCAAGGGTCAGTGGGTAAGGTGGGATTAAGAATCAAAGTCGGAATGGCACGAAGGAAACGGCGGCAGATCAATGGCACGAGGTGAAGGCAAAAGAGGCTTGGGGAGGGACGGAAGCGGAAGGTCGGCTTTTGTCAGCCAGAGTGTCTTGCCTCGAAGGGCATGCATGGGGATTGGGGGGTGGGAGTGAGCGTCAGAATCCCACTGACTGACGGGCAGCACGACTCCGTAGCACTATCCGCAAGGTAAATGGAGGCAAGGTACGGATAGAAAGTAGCGCGGCGGCAGAGGAGAGGACCGGTGAGTGGGCGCGCAAGCAGTGCGGCGAGGCCGGGATCTATCATCTGGCGCAATCGCGGAACTGGGGCCGGGGTGTGCGTGTGTGTCTGTGAAGGTGCATCCCCCCCCCGGCGGTGCAGGTGTGATGGGGGGGAAGCGAGCGTTACCGTCGCGGTGCTGCAGCACTTTCACTTTGCTGGGGGGAGGGGCTTGAGGCCAGTGCGCGCTGAAGCTGCTGCGGTTGCGGTGCTCGCAGGTGAGAGTCCCGTCGAGTTTCCTTTTCCCCCTAGACCAGACCTGACCTGAGGCCCTGGCTGTTTCCCACACCTCACCTCAACCCCTGGGACATGTCGGACACACTGGAGACTGGAGCTAGGCCCTGACTAAAAACGACCAAAAACCCACCCAGTCTCCGGAGCGTCGAGGGCTTCAGTTGGTTGAATCAGTGACGGCCTTGTGTCGAACCCTGAAAAACCGCCTCGGGTGGGCTGCAGAAAGAAGGAAAACGGGCGGCCCGCGGCCAATGGGGTTGCTCGGGTCCTGCCAGCCCTGGGAATCCCGCCCGCTGCATCTCTCGGTGCTCAGGCGCCACACTGCTGGACCGGGCTCCTCTCGCCGTCCTCCCATTTCCTATTGACGGGCCACCTTTGTTTCTTCTGGGCCGGAAATCTCAGATGTTGGCTGTTGGTTCCTCAGGATCTGAGATGCCATCAGATGATGCCTATGTTACGGGATACATTAAGAATCTGTCATACCTAGGTGGTGACTGAACACGCAGCAGGTTATTCTGTGGTCCCTCAAAGAACATTCTCGAGGCCCAAGTCAGACACGCTCTCATCAAGTCTCATTCCTCCAAACATCTTCAGCCCCGAGTCATGGGCTGGATTGGGCTGTGCACCACAACCCCTACGACTTACAGACACTATTTATTCCATGGGCATTGCGGTCTGCGTGGCACGAAAGACAGTTACTACGCTGGACGGCAAGAAAGGCACGCAGACAGCAGTATCGTGTCAATGTGCCAATGTCCTGTCATGCCGTAAGCTGACCAAACTCACTCAGCGATCGCTGACGAGTCTTCTCCTAATTCCCGTGTCCTCTCGGACCGGAGCGCATGCCCCACGGGACGACGCACCACAGTCTACAGAGCCCAGAGGCTGGGCCACGATTCGTTTCGAAGCGAGGACTCTACCAAACATTCCTGGGGGGCACGGTCTCTGCGGCACTTGAGGGTGGCAGAAGGAAGGGTCTCCTGGATTCCGATTGACCTTTTCTGTCCTGGCCAAACCATCTTCATCCGATGTGTTCATTGGCTCCTCGTATCGTGTCTCATGGTGGGACTCTTCGCGCTATGCTTCATGCTCGAGAACCGTCTTCTGTGCCCTGCTGAAATGCAAACCGCGGCTCCTGTGAGATCGTACTGCGTGCCTTGGAGACGAATAACACGCAACGTGTTCGCGAAGTGCTCAGATAAGAACTACTTGATCACCGCAGTAGTACGCGTGCTCCTGTGCATCGGCCGGATACCATCTCCATATCCTCATGCAGTTCCGACGGACCGACCAATGGATCCTACACTGCAAAAACCCCGAACCGCTTACCTTATCAACGATACAGCGGGCGTGACGCCGTGCGGCAACGTCAACAACATACGATGACTGCTCCCGAGCCGGCCGTCGTCGGAGTCAATGAGGACAACAATCCTCCGAGCTGCCGAGTGTCTGCGCCAAGGCAATAAATTGTTGGATCTCCACTTACTGTCCAGATCTTTTGCGCACCTTCTCATCTCCATAGACCTAAACCTCCACAGACTGGATCATGGATGTGGCTGGGCTTAAAAGGCAGGAGACGTTATGAACCCGAGATAGAGGCAACTTACCCGAGATGCGCGCATCTTAGCCATGGCGCTTGGAAGATCATGGTCCTTGCCCCCCAAAAGCCAAGCCCCCGGCTCGAATTGCTTGCAATTCTTCACCTGTGTTTTAGCTTAGCCACAGGTGCCAGTGATGAGCAAACGATTTTCCTCTGCCCCTGTTTGCCTCGAAGCAGAACAAAGGAGGCCATCCCCAGTCTTTGCGTGTCCATTCCAGTCGGAAACCTTAGTGTCAAGCTTGATTTTCAGCTGTGGTGCGGCAAGCTCCAGAGGCACCCCCCAGTCCATTAAGGTGTGCGACCCACCGCCAGCTGCCTGCCGGTGCTGCCCCGCGTCGGAGCCGTAGCGTCCCCCCTTCCCAACTGCACTGCAGCAGCCGCTGCCTACCTTACCGTCCCACGGCACCTCAAACGGATCTGACACAAGCTTCATCCTCAGATCTTGTCCCCTCCAAAGAAACACACACCCCCTTCGTCACTTGCAAAACCTCCACAACTGACGACAATCAACTGCACTGCACTAGGCGCAAGCTCCTGTCAATCAACTCCTCAGCCTCGTCCTGCGTCGTCCGATACAACAACCTGGTCGTGGTCTCCATCTTCAGCCTCGCCAACCCCACCTCGAGCTATCGTAACGACAGCTGAAGAACAGCTAACCTCCACCCCACCTTCCCACATCGACATCGTGAGCATCACGAACGCGAAGCTCACAGAATGGAGCAAACGAAAGCTCTCAACGCTCTGGAGGTACTTGCCACCCTTTCCCCACGGCCATACTAGAACTGCAAGCTAACATGATCGCAGCCCTTCCTGGCCCTCAGCAAATCGGCAACATCCCCTCGCGCCGCCGCCGACCTCATCACGCGCGCAACATCCAACCCAAACACCTTCCTCTTCACAGAACTCCTCTCAACACCTCAGATTCAGGCCCTCGCCTCAAACCCAGAGTTCCTCCCCCACCTGACCCAGCTCGAGCTCTTCTCCCACGGCACATACGCCGCCTACCAAACCACGCCGAACCTGCCACCCCTCAACGACGCCCAAACCCTCAAGCTGCGCCAGCTCACCCTCCTCACACTCGCCCGCGAGCGCTCCAACCTTTCCTACGCCAACCTCCAAACCGCCCTCGACCTGCCCACCCCGCGCGCCCTCGAAGACCTCGTCATCTCCGCAATCTACGCCGGCCTGATCGACGCCACCCTCGACCCCCACCGCCAGGTCGTCCAGGTGAACTCCCTCGCCGCCCTCCGCGACCTCGCCCCCGGCGCCGTTCCGCCCATGATCCGCGCCCTGCACGCCTGGTCCGCCCGCTGCGAGTCCACCCTCGGCGACCTCGAGTCCCAGATCGCGAGCATCCGCAAGACCGCCAGCGACCGCGTCCGCGACAAGGCCGAGCAGGACCGCAAGCTGGCCCGCCTGGTGGACGAGGCCGGCAAGGAGCCCGCAGACCCCAATGCGCGCAAGTTCCCCGTTGGACACGCCGTTGTTGGCGGCGAGCGGGCGTTTCTGGGACACTCTTCGCGGTCGAGTCGGTACAACAAGCGGGGCAGCACGAGCATGATGGACAACACGGAGGAGGTCGATGACGAGGCCATGGACGTGGACGAGGATGACGAGGAGCAGGAGAAGAAGCGCGCCAGTAGACGAAAGACTGCCTCGGGTCGCGCGTAGGTCTGAGCGATGAGTTGGTTCTGATGGATGAATGCTCTCGCATTTGCTCACGGGGCGGGAGTAGTATGAGGACATGGTAATCAAGCATGGGATACGGGTCATGAAATACCTGGGGTAGCTAGGAAAGCCCCCAGCATAGCAACCAAAAATCACGATAGATCATGAACAACTTTTCAGTTAAAACCGTAACGTGTTGATACAGACGGCCCCTAAGGGCCTCGTCCCGTTCGTCCGTCCGTCTGGTCTGTGGGTTCCTATCTACGTATGCCATTGAAGAAAAGATTAGGGAATCAAGAATAAGAGAAGAAAGAAAAAAAAAGCGAATGTCGTTGAAGCCAAAAGTCTTCCCGAATCTCATCCTCGTCCTCAACCTCCGCGACGTTCCCTGCTGCCCAGCCACCTCCTTCCCCTTCCGCCCACAGCCTGAAGAGTAGAAACCAATCGTCGTTGGTTCCTCCGTAATAGTACACAAACAAGACATTGTGTGCATGCACATTGAAGAGAAGAAGAAAAAAATTAGATCCCTTCCTGTCGAACGCCATATGCGAGGCCTATGATTCCCGTGGGGGCCTCTTTTTTGTCCCTCTACGCCATGAGAAAAATGAAAACCCTCTGTGGTATCCTGAATGGAAGACCGAAAAGAAAACAAAACCCGAAGACTTGGTCGCTCAAAAATCCTTTGTGGTCGTAACGGTCGTAAGCTCTCTCTTAGCAAACATCACATTTATTGCGCGATGATGCTGTCACGTCTCTTTGTTGCTGTTTAAAGCCGCTTGCCTGGGACAAGGATGAAGAGAACACAGAGCGCGGCATCAACTAGGAAAGTGACGGCAAGGACCATGATGGACCGCTTAGCGAGGAGCTTACGAACGTAGGGCTCACGGATCCGGGAGAAGTTGAAGGGTGTGTACTCGCTCAGTCCGATGAGAGCGAGGACAGGATCCAGTGAGTATTGGTAAGAGGCGAGGAAGTAGACACCAACGGTGAAAGGGAGAATGAGCTGAAAGGATTGTTAGCATGGACCCCTGCATTGTGTGACATTATCTGAGAAACTCACCCAGCAGCGCGTAGTACGGGCAGCATCCAGGAAGATGAGAATGAAAGCAGCCCAGAAGCCGCCGAACATGGACAGAAGACCGATGATCATTCTGATCTGGAGGGTAGTGGGAATGAGGTTGCCCAGGGCCTTCATTCTCAGGAAATTGGGGAAGGCGTCGCGCTCCATAGCCTGAAAGACGTAGTCCTTGGCAACGTCAAAGACCTCGGGGTCATCTCTGCCAAAGTCCTCAATGGCGGTGGTGACGTCCTGGGTGATGGAGCCGGGCAGGATGATTTCGCGCTCGGCGCCGGGGAGAAGGAAGGTGTAGAGGATCTTCTCGGCGGAGGCGCGGATGTCCTGTCTCGCGACGGCGTTGGCGGGGGAGTTTGAGTCGGTCGTCAGGTCCCGCGTGTGGCTAAAGGCACCGCTTGGTCGGCTGCGGTGGTCGCCTGTGCTGCTCTGCGGCGAGTCGTGGGCCTCCTCGCGCAGGTACGCCGACATCTGGGCGTCCTGGTTCTTCTCCTTCTCGGTTGCATACATGGAAGGGCCGGCAGCCGGGTGGCTCATGTCGCCGAGGCCGTCGAGAATCGCGGAAGACCGCTTCGAGCCGGACTTGTCCAGGTCGGGCGTGCCGACGAGGACTGATCTGCGAAGTTCGCGGACATAGTGACGGCACAGAGACATGTGCTGAGCGACATCGAGCCTAGTTGCGAGTCGTTAGTCAGGTAACGCGTGTGAGAGTTGCTTCCGTCTGCACGAACCAGAAATCGAGATAGTCGACCGATTTTTGCTGGTCTCGCATGAAGATATAAAATGAGAACAGGTCGACGGGAGGCAGCGTCCGTCTGCTCAAAACCTCGAAGAGTGTCGGCAATCGGTTGCGTTCGAAGTCGGGCTGAGGGGACGGCGTGCCAGACGCCCCTGTTGATCGGTCCTCCATCATGTTGGTGAAGAGCGAAAGCGTGTCGCAAAGTCGGGGGAGTGAAAAGGGTATCGGCGGTGATTTTTGGAAAAGTAAAATAATCGGGCAAGTCGGGTCGGTCGTTGTTTACCGATGATGTGAAGTCGAAAGGTGAGGCGTCGGAAGGATGCGCGATATCGTAAATGAGGTGCAATCTGCAAACAGGCCCCCAAGCGAGCGGTTTGGCAGGTGTCCTAGGCAAGGTCCTCGGCGGCGCGGGCTGAATGGGTTCGATGGTCGATTGTGCCCCGGGTTTGGAATTACTGTGTGTTGAACGAGCGTATGAAGGGAAGGATCGCGCACGGCGCAGACTGACAGCGTCAGTGTGGTTGGCGATAGCGCGGCAGCGTGATGGTCTTGGGAGTTGCTAAAGTGCCGCTCTCCACGGCATAAACAGCAGATCAAGCGTCGTCTAGACCCGGGACTAATTTCGTCGTCTGGTCAGGGGGGAGGAACCTGCGTCGGAGGCTGGGTCGGGACGGCGATACGTACCGCTCGCTCTCAACTGGACGGCCTGCCTTGCTGAGGTGTGGTACAGCACTGCAGCAAGCCGGTCCACTGCAGCAAGAAGGAAAGCGCGCTATCCCCGATTGCGCCCAGCGCGGTGCATCGCCCAAGGCGTCCCACTCCCACCATCTTTTGCAGCGACAAAGCTCCACCCATCCCAAATCTTGGCCGCAGCGCTGACATAAGATCACGTGCGCGAAATTTCCATCTGTAGCGAGCCAATCAGAGCTGTAACCCTAGCTTTTTGGACTCTACACAACATTTTGTGGGATTGGCCATTTATCCTGAGAACAAACTCTCTAGACAATCGCCCGACCGACCGACTCCGACGACCAACGACGACGAGAGGTACCGCCAAAATGTCGACCAAGCAGAAGAAGCCTGCCGGAAAGCAGCGTTCCGCCATTGCGGACGTCGTCGCTCGCGAGTACACCATCCACATGCACAAGCGCGTTAGTATTTTCCAACAAGAGGCCGTCGCCGTCGTCGCCCGAGGCGGGGATGGCGAGCGGTGATGGGTGCCGGGAAAGTTTTTCGACAAGGACACGGCGATGCTGACTCTGCCTCTCTCTACTAGCTCCACGGTGTTACCTTCAAGAAGCGCGCTCCCCGTGCCATCAAGGAGATCAAGGCATTCGCGCTCCAGGCCATGGTACGTTCCGCTGCCCCTCACCCGATCCGACAAGAAGAAAAGTCTGCGCCCAGGACCGCAATCACCCACGACCGGTCTCTCACACGACAGGCGATTCGAGGATCAACTGCTTCACAGCTGGATAGAACAGCGGCTAACCTCGATCACTCCGCAGGGTACCTCTGACGTCCGCGTCGACCCCCAGCTCAACAAGAAGGTCTGGGAGCAGGGTGTCAAGGGCGTCCCCTACAGACTCCGCATCCGCATCTCCCGCAGACGAAACGACGAGGAGGGTGCCAAGGAGAAGCTGTACAGCTACGTCCAAGCCGTCAACGTCAAGGACCCCAAGGGTCTCCAGACCGTTGTCGTTGAGGAGTAAAAAGTTCTCTTTGGGATGGTTTAAGGGCGGCATAAAGGCATAGGAGTTGCATTCGGCATTCTAGTCTCACATACAAAATCGACGGAAATGTGAACAACGCTTGATTCCCCACCAACGACTCGACGACTTCCTTTTCTGTTTCTTGTTTTTTTGGAACCCCGCGCTGTGTGTGGTCGGTGGTGGCGGTGGGATGATTATGCGCGCGCGCGGCGATGGGATGTGAACAAAATGAAGAGGCTTCTTGGGACAACACAACGTTTTCTTGTGGTTCATGTTACAACACACCGTCCGACAAGGTCCTTTCTACCGACTTGGTGGTCTGCTAGACGCAGATACAGGATACATCAAATCCTACCCGGGTCCCAGCCATGCAATGCAGTCCAATTCCTAACAAAGAGTTCCAAAAACCTCCCGGCCCGTAATCATACAAGACTCCAATTCTCCAGTGCTCAAATTCCAATGCCACTCTCCCCGTGACGTCGCCCTCTGCAGGCTCTCATTCATGTGCCTCAACGTCTACTCGTCCTCAACGTCGCGGTGACGGCCGAGGACCTTGCGCTTGAACTCTTCGGGGTCCTTGTCCCAAAGCTCTGCGGCCTCGCCGTTCAGAGGAGAGGAGCTGTGGTCATGTTAGCGTGTGCGCCGAACCACTTTTCATCTGGGTCTACCTACTTGTTGGGCTCGCCCAGCAGACTCTGCAGGCTGAGCAGAACGGTCTGGATGTTGTAGGCGGGGGTCCACTTGTCCTTGAGGATGTCGAGGCAGATGCGGCCGGAGAAGTCGAAGTTGGGGTGGTAGATTGGCGTCTTGAAGAGGACGGTTGGTGGTGCGTAGGGGTAGTTGCTGGGGAAGGAGAGACTGAGCTTCAGCGTCAAGCCGGCGTAGGGAGTCTGGTCGGGGCCCTCGATGGTCGCCGTCCACGACATGAGGTTGCCGTCGGCGGAGGGGAAGGCAGAGACGCCGGGAGCAGGCGAAGTCATGAGCTGCATCAGCTCTGTCTGCAATCTGTGACCACAAAGTCAGTCTACCTGATCACGAGTAAGGCGGTCATCGCCGACGAGCTCCGCATACCTCTTGGTGACGCTCTGCGCATCGGGTCCCTTCCTGGCGCCACCGAGCTTGGCTGCCTGGACGCTACCGGGAGCAGAGTTCTGAGAGTCCTCCATGCTGTAGTCCATTGTTGATGAAGTCGGATACTGGGAAATGCGAAGAAAGCAATAGCTTTTGAGGGTATCGATGACCTCGAGGTCTAAGCAAAGGCGATGATGTCTGGTAAGAAACAGAGACGGGATACAGCAGGTGGCTGGATACTGGATCGGGAGGAGAGGGGTTCCTCTTTGTGTTTATGAGCAGCTGAAGAATGAGAAATGCGCAGAAAATCGAGGGGCGAAAGATGAGAACTTGCAGCGGCGTCAAGAATAACAGAAAGTCGTTATTCCATAGGGCGAGAGGGCTTCTAGGATTGGAGAATTGGGGGAGCCGGTACCTGGGCGACGCGCCGACCGGGCTGGGTTGACGTTTCCGGGTTAGCGCTGTCGCTGCCGTACGACGAGCTGCCAACGGTCTTTCGGTACGTACCGCTATGACATGTCATTGGCTGTGTTCAACCTCACCTCAAGACGGCCTCACATTGGCAGTGTCTTCGTGCTTGGCTGGGTTGATGGACTTTGAGGATGCGTTTAAATCACAATGGAAAAAAAAGATTGAAGCTCTTGTTTTTGATTACTTATATCAGGTTAATTAGGGCAAACCTTTCCTTCTGATACTTCTTCATTCGTGAGCAGATATTGACGAAATAATCGTCTGTTTTTTCCAACATACGCTCCAGCGCTCCAAAATATCCAAAATCGCAAAGCATTTGGATCTTTTCCTGTAATTGAACTCATATCATCTCAATTTTTCTTTCTAAATCCAGTCACTCGCCTGTCATCCTAGCAGCTGACTGCCATTCACTCTGAGATAGCTGCTTCTTCTATTTCTGCAAAAATAACTTATTCGATCCAACCTCAAATTTCTGGAATATGGGAGGGGACATCATTGTCCTGTTTTCATTGCCACAGTTCAATCCATGGCTAATCAGCGTAGCAGGTCCTTGGAATGACTTACACATCCGATTAGCACATTTCATCTCGTTCTCTCAACCACACATCGCCCTTGTTCTATGGCCTCACCAACATGTAGTACGCTTCAGTAGAGTATCTTACCTCATATCCAGGGGACGTAAGGCCATGAAACAGAAGAGGTGCTTCCGTGGCACTGAGACACATGACATCGTGTGATCCCACGCGGGCCTGGAAAACAAGCATAAAAGTCGGGCTGATGTAGGATCCAAACTTTTCGTTCTCTTCCTTTCAAACAAATCTTGCGGAAGAATCAAATTTTCACAGAATCATACCATGAATTTTACACAAACCAATTTTCTTTTTGCTCTTCTGTCATTGTTCTCTCTTACAAACGCTTTTGCTGGGTAAAGCTCAAACGATTTGGAGGGGCAGGCACCTTCCTGCAAGGCTGCCTGCCCGCCTTTGGCAACTTCCTTCCGCCTCTGCCTCAGATGACATCTGAAATTTCTCTTTTGGTCCTGCCTTGGGGCAGCTGTAAGTACTTACCCTAAACCTCACTTCAGCTTAAAACCCAAACCAACCTCACCCTCCTTTTCTTCAGACCCCAACTCCCTCTCCTCACCTTTCATTGCTCAGCCAACAATTTCACCTTCACGCTTCATTCTGCCCGGCGAAATATTTGAATTTGCGACTGATCTAATCCGCTCTTCCAAAGTATTTCCTGCTTCCCCAAAATTTCAGGAACACACTCCATGATGGCACACCATGGTTGCCTTTGGGCCGGCTGCGTAAAGCAGGACCGTGACCTAGCGTAAGTCTATCACATGTCCCCAGACATCAGAAAGCTTGCTAATCGTTAATAAGGGTCACAGAATCCGAGGCCAAGGCTCAAACGGCCAATCCCTCTCCAGCTCCCACTTCGGGAAATCGGTCCCAAGGGGGACAGTCCCAGGCTAGAGAGACGCATGAGACTGCTTCCAAAGGCTCCAAGAACACAACAATGTTCCCCAGACAACCCATTGCCAAGGCGTCTCGATACTGCGCAAGCCACCAGAATCCATGGATTCGGTGGGATCTTGTACGAGTTGGAAGATTGCAGTGTGAATTCTGCCACAAGTTCCAGACAGAGTACGTCTTCCAGTGCAAGGGATGCAAGATCAAGGCGTGCAATGTCTGCCGCAGAAACAGAGGCTTTCGAGGGTAAGTTTTGAACCACATCACAAAGAGGCTCGGGTGCTGACTGCTTTCCAGCCCTCAGATGTAATGGGGACATTGAAATTTACGGCGTGGCTCTACCCGCGAAAAGACCACGACAAATTCACCAAAGTAACCAGCACTACTTGGACTTATGCCCTCTACCAATCGAGGAAAGCAGTAGTCATCAAATTGGCCGCCTTCGAAAGTGAGAAAAGAACACTGGAGGAATTCAGAGGGTTGGGTCGCAGGACACCGTTGATGCCGCGGGTGGTAACCTGTCATACGAAAGGATGAAAACCGTTAGAGGGAAAGGATACGCCGTTGATGCATCGTGCTTTGGCTCCAATCCATTTTCCTACGATGATGATTGCTTGCAACAGCTTTTGCAGCTATCCCAGAAGTAATCAAATCGAACAAATCAATTCCCCAAAACCATTGACTCTTACTCTCTCTTTCTGAATTGATGCCTGGTCCATCGCACTTCAACCGCCTGAGTCTCAATGGGTAGCAGTCCAAGCCCCACTGCGGCTTTGCTCTTTGCAAAAGCGGCGAGGGCTGAGGCGGCGGGCCCCTGTAGCTTTAGAGGGGGTGTGCTGCGGACTGTTTACCTGGCCAACGCTCCGGCAACCACGATAAGGCTCCTTATCCGCCAATGGAGACGCGTCGGCTACGGTGGCGCTGAAACGACCCTGGAATTGGCATCAAAACACGCCAAAAGCTCTTTACGCGGTTGATGCGCGCGCTCCGTGCCTGGAGGGAGGAATGGGACCGCGTGGAGCAGGGTCCTAGACAGGCCATGAACACGGCGAGTCTGTTTGAATCGGGACCCTGGAGTAGGTTCTTTGTGCACAAATTGCCTCCCCTAGTCAGCTACGTCATGCACACTGTTTGTGCCCATTGTGTTGCTGCTGTTGCCTGCCTTTAGTTTGCCAGAAAAGAGTCATCCAACTGTGATCCAAGACCCCTGTTAACCGTCTCATTTCCCGTCCAAGATCGCCCTCCATCATGGACTAGCCAACCGCAATCTTTCCCACTGGAACCATCTAAACACCATCCGGACGTGGCATACTCACCAATTCAAGATGCAACAATCGCAGCTTGACCCCCTGCCCACGGATCTGCCCTTCCGGATCATCTCCAAGACCATTGGACGGGGCGCATACGCATCGTGGGATACCCCTCTTTCGCGAATCGCCCATCGTGGAGCACCCCACTGACATGGTAAACACAGGATCAAGAAGGCCATTCCGCAAGATGCGACAACACCGGTTTTCGCTGTGAAGTTCATCCACAAGGGATATGCTACTAAACATGGCAGGGTCTCGCAGAAGCAGCTGTTGATGGAGGTTTCGCTGCATTCTCATGTCGGCCAACACTCAAACATCATCGAGTGGTTCGCTTCCGGGGAGGACATCAACTGGAGATGGATCGCCATGGAATTCGCCAGCGGTGGCGACCTTTTCGACAAGATTGAAGCCGACGTTGGCTTGAACGAAAACATTGCCCACGTCTACTTCCTCCAGCTCATCAGCGGCGTGAGCTTCGTCCACTCCAAAGGCGTGGCGCATCGCGACTTGAAGCCAGAAAACATCTTGCTCTCAGAAACGGGAAACCTCAAGATTGCCGACTTTGGTATGGCCACCATGTTCGAGTACAAGGGCCAACGGAAGACCAGCTCGACCCTTTGCGGCAGCCCGCCCTACATCGCCCCTGAGATCCTCGCCTGCAGTAAGGCGGACAAGACCACGCCCACCGGCAGCAAGTACTCTCCAGATCTGGTCGACATCTGGTCTTGCGGTGTCATTCTTTTTGTGCTACTCGTCGGAAACACACCTTGGGACGAGCCATCACAAGTCAGCTGGGAATACCAAGAGTACGTCCGGACCAATGGCCGCAGCACAGATGCCCTCTGGGCAAGGATACCGGCGAACGCCCTCTCCCTGCTCCGGGGCATGATGTCCATCGACCCCGAGAAGCGCTTCTCCTTCGCCCGCGTCCGCCAACACCCGTGGTACACCCGCACAAACCCGCACCTGACCTCCGACGGCCAGGTCTCCGACCCCATCAACCTCGCCACCAAGATGCTCGAGAGCCTGCGCATCGACTTCAGCCAACAGCCGACGGCATCGCAAGGCACCTCGTCCAACGCCGACGCCATGGACCTCGACTCCTCTGGCCCCGGCAAGGTCTCCTTCACGCAGCCCGAGACCCCGATCAACGACGTCGCCTGGGACTGGGAGCGGCCCGCCCTCAAGGCTATGAACCCCATCGCCGTGTCCTCCACGCAGCCCATCTCGCGCAGCGAGTCCGGCGTCGCGAACCGCCGCCTCTTCCTCGAGTCGCTTGAGCAGGAGCCGTCCATGAGCCAATTCTCGCAGACGCCCGGCGTTCCGCTGACGCTCACGCAGGCGGCGCGCCGCTTCCGGGACATCGTGCCCTTCGAGTCGCTCACGCGCTTCTTCTCGCACGTGCCCCCGACGCTGATTGTGCAGATGCTCAGCGACGCGCTGCACCACCTCAACGTCCCGCTGTCGCCGGTCAACCCGAACCTGTACGGCGACCACATTGCCACGCTGCGGGTCAAGACGCTCGACGAGAGGAGGCAGTCGCTGCACGGCGAGATCCACATCGACAAGCACCGGCTGCCCGAGGAGCAGGAGCTGCTAGACATCCGGTTCGTGAAGATCAAGGGCGATCCGCTCGAGTGGCGCCGTTTCTTCAAGAAGATTGTCGTGCTTTGCAAGGATGGCGTGTATACCCCGGATGCTTAGACAAGGAAACTTCACTGGGAATAGAGGGAATGAGGGATGCTGAGACGAGATTCATGTGTATTGATGTGTACGGATACGCTTGGGATAATGATTAAGCAAAAGTTAACGCTTCGTGAAATGATTACTCGTGTTTGACCTCTAAGGGACCAGAATCGGGCCGCATCATTTCAACTCAGTCTATGGACCAATGTGAATACGATGGCGCACGGTACTGCAGGATAGCGACAGTGATCAGAGGCGGAGAAGACGGAGAAGACGAAGACGGAGAAGACGAAGACGGAGAAGAAGAAGACGGACAGAGAAGAAGACGGACAGAGAAGAAGACGGACAGAGAAGAAGACGGCTGTTTTCCAAGCTCAATTCTTCTATAGCCTCCTGCGCTGCTAAGATCCCCTTTCTTTTGACCTTGGCACCCGACGTCGCTGTATTGTTACGGCTGTTGTGTTGGTTGTGATCATCGCTCTGGTCATTTTAGTGATTGTCCATGTCGCCACCATACTCCACATCGTCATTGTCGTATTCCTGCAAAGACAACTCGCCGTCTAAATCGTTGTTCAAAAGGCACCTGAGAGCGCGGAGGCCAGTAAGTGACATGTGGAATCAGCCGTCCGCCAATCTTCACCTCGCCTAACTCAACGAGATCGCGACCGACGAACTCCTGAAAGGGCCTGTAACCTCTAGACTTGTAAACACGCCATTGCTGAATACGTGCCGAGGTTTCCAGATCCCACGATCTCCAGTCGGCCCCGGTGACAGCATCGAAATGGCTGGGGTAGAGATTCGTCAAGTCACTGTGCCAACTCCTAATCTCCCGTATGATGAGAGCCAGGAGGCTAGTGAATACCGGCCCGTGGCCAGTGACGCCATAGGTGTTGAGTCTGTTTCGTTCACATGTCTGTCCTCTGCAGAGAAAAAGAAAGAGGTATGCGTGGACCATTTCGTGAATAAGAACCCCGACAATGTTTGACCACTCACCCTTGACTATCGTCCTGTGTGGTACACTTAGGTCACGCCAGCTAGAGAAAAGTCGTATTACGACAAGGTTCTCCCCTTTCTGACGTGCGTCACCCAACTTGCCCTCCTCTCCGACGCCCAGATCCGAATATCCTGTGAGTAGCTGCACAGTTGGCAGCCCCCTGCGAGTCATACTGCCGAAGAAGAAGCGGTCGTCCAAGAAACGCATAAGGTCGCGCAAGAGTGTGTCCAATGGCGGTGATTTGCCTGCCAGAGCGGGCATCGTGTCGAGAATAGCCGCCATAGATGAACCCTCCTTGAAGCGATTGTGGAACTCACCCTGAGCCGCTTTCTGGCGAGCGGTGAGCTTGTCATGGAGGAAACCGGCAACGGTCTTGTTCAGCAGGTCTCGTGCGCCGTATGAATGGAATTGTAGAGGCCACTCCGGTCTGTCGTCGGGCACCACTTCCTCGGCTCCTCGACGGATGGCCCTTGGAAACGTGGCGTGGTTGCAAGGCTGTATAGACTGGACCGGGACGGGTACCTGCCATTGCGCTTGAGGCACCGACATGTTGGCTAATAGTGGCCTGTGCAGGAACAAACAACTCTGTTAAAGAAGTCTGATAATAACTGCGCCGAGATTGGAGAGACTTGGCTCACTCTTATGGAAGTCTCAGAAGGGCGCAGCGGATAGGGGGGATTCATGTCGAACTGCTGCTTTCTTTGACAACCTCACTCAAGGTGGTCTCCCAAGGCGGATTGCTTAGGGCCAATCATCCTGTTGGATCGAAAGAAACACTTCGCCTTTTGTTTGGTCCCGGGAAACGTCCTCCAAATCGAATAGCTGCAGGTAGCAAAAGGTGTCAAACAATAGGCGACCGCGATGCTCCCAGGGTGGCTTTGCCATATAGGTCATTCCCAGTATAGGAATGATCCATGAAACACGAAACTGACGAAAGCAAGCAAGGTATGCGACTATTCTCCCTGTGAGTGTGTATATGCTTTATAGCTAGTATTATCGTTATTGTCGTTATGATCGCTGTCGTTATTGTCGTCATTGTCATCTCTCGTCATCGTCTATCGTCGTCGTCTATCGTCGTCGTCTATCGTCGTCGTATACTATCGTTATTACCTCTATTCTTTTTACTCCTTTTACCATCGTCCCTGGTTGGAGTACTTTAGTAGACAAGATATATAATGCCTACAGCACAGGAAAAATAGAGAGGCTCCTTGTTTTTCCTCATCAATTTCGTTCTATCACACGTACCAGTGACATGAAAACATGAATCTGATCACCAACTTGTTTCTCGTGTACATATAAACAGTCGCGCGAATATTGATATCAACATTGCCTAGCAGGGTGTCTGATGCGCTGACCTCAAAGGTCCTCAGACGAGGACATATAGCAAAGCGGATAAGTACTACAGAACCAATCATCGAAGAAACCAAAACTTCCCAAAATATATAGAATGAACAAAGAAAAATATGCAGAACAGCCGATGCGAATCACCCGGGAACCCCCAGAGTTTGAGCCAGATTGCAAAATACCTACCATCCCATTCGCTTAATGCACCACATCAGCAGCATACCGTTCGATCCAAGCATCAGGATGCGGAATCGGGGACCCTCGCCGACGGAAAAGGACCCTCGTTATAGTTCTGCCATTTACTTCCCCTTGGACCAGCCGAAGCAATTGGTTAGGACTGTCAGCTCGAAGAGGTACGAAATTCCGTAGGCTATCTGCACGTATGGCCTTTTGATACGCCTCATTTTCAATGGCGCATGAATATCCATCAACACAGCCTCCCTCAAGACTACATGCGGAGTCCATTTCCGCCAGAACAGTATGCCAGGAGCGCATTTGCTGAAGGATAAGAGCATGGACTTTGAGGAACGTATTTCCGTGCCCACTTAAGCCAACGGTGTTGATGGAGTTTCTTGTGCACTGCTCACCATTGCAAACAAAAGTATTGAGATAGGCGTGGGTCATCTCATGCATAAGAGTTGAGACGATGGTTGACCATGGAACGGTCTCTGCACACAATGAAGACGCTGTAAGAGTCCATACTTTGATGTGAGACGAGTTCTCCTTAGAAATTGTTTCTCCATACTTGACCCCCGCTTCGTCTCTCAGAACATGATATCCTGTAGAGAGCTGGACACATGGGGCTTGATGCCCTTGATGAACGCGAGTCAAGGTGCCGAAGAAGAAACAATCGTCGAGACATTTCATCAATTCATGGAGATAATTGTCAAGAATTGACGCAGCTGCCAACTCTTCAACTGAAAGGGGGAATCGCCGCCCTTGCTGACCAGCGTGCTGTTGCCACGCTCGAAAGACATCTGCTCTCGGCGCCGCCTGTATATAGTAAGTAAGAAAGTTGTCACGGGCTGATTCCTGGTAACCATGTACAAGGCCCTCGGCAAAATCCTTGACCGTCTCGTACGCGAGTTGTGTAGCGTTGTAGGTTCCTGGTATCAGAGGCAGAAATGGCCGCAGCTGAATCGATTTGGCAGAATAAGCTTGCTGATGAATGCCAGGTTCTGGAAAGGAGACAAGATGGCAGATTTCAGTCCTCTTGTAGTGACATTCATAGAATTGTGGGAACACTTGGTTTTCCATGTTAATGTTTGGTGTTTGGTGTTTGAGATGATGCCTTTTTGTCTGCGAATTCATGTCGTTAATGGCGAGATAGAACAACTGGAATAGGTTTACGGGCGATGCTATATACTGGAACTTGTCGAGCAAACTGTCGTCAAAGTAAGCACCCCAGAAATATGTCAAACCCTCGACATAAAGGCTGAGGAACTCGACAAGAGTTTTGAAACCTCTAGACCTCGCTGGGTGGCCGTCTGGTCTCGTTTGAGGGACAATACCATTCATTGCTTTAACCCACACCAAGGCCTGTCTCATGATTGATGGAGTCTTTTCTTTATTTGGCTTGATCTAGATAATTATGATAACTTGAATGCTGATAGAACGAGCTGGCTCGTAGGCCTGCAATCGAGGTCCCGCTATAGAAACTGAAGCCAGCTATCTATACAATGGACCTAACAAAGAGAAGAATTCGCAAAATATATTATTGTAAGAGTAAGTATTCTCGAAATGAAAACCGCTTCCGTCTTGTCATTCATCTTTTTTGTGTCGTTTAGATTTGCGTTTGGGCACGAGAGCTTGACCTCGCTTGAATAAGGACGCAACAAAGAGTCGGAAGCCCTTGGACGTCTTGGAAGTATCTATAATCGCAACTAGATCTTGAGAAGTTGAGCCTGAATCTGGCCCCGAAGATGACTTAGGAGTTGTTTCAGGAGTCGGTTGAGGCGTTGGTTCTGGAGCTGGTTCGAGAGTTGGCTCTGGAACTGACTTTGAAGTTGGCTTCGAAATCTCTGCTTTCGACCATACATGCGTACATGTAACCGACACCAAACACCCCCTGTCTTTGATCTCCATACGAACGAGCTTTTCAGGAGAATCCTCTTGAATGAGAGGATTCAAGCGTCCGAAATGTGGTAGCGAACGCCATTTTCTGTACTCGTCCTCCTCCTCCCTGAAGCTTACAAGCGGGAAGAAGAACCCCCCGTGGAGGTCGTAGGGCCACCAGGCCGTGAAATCAGGATGCCAACTCCTCAACTCCTCCATCATCAAGGTGTTCATCCTCAGAAATATCTTGCCATGTCCAGTAAAACCCCTAGTGTTTGGTATATCTTTTTTGCAACAGGCGCATTTGCAGATGAACACGTCAATGTATGCATGTAGCAGCTCATGCAACAGGTTTCTGATTGCGAGCTGTAGCGATGCATAATATATTGGTCCCGAGTGATCGCGAAGGGCTTCAAATACAGCAACTTCAGAGTAGGGATGCCCAAACTCGGAGCTACCTTTGCATATGCCACCACAATAAATGCGATCGGGTGAGATATGTGTTTTTAGAAGATCATTCCCGGCATCGAGACGGACCAAGGGGCGTAAGTAGCGGGGGCAATGTCGAGTCAATGTGCCGAAAAAGAAATAGTCGTCGAACATCCTGATAATTTCGCGTAAACTGTCTCTGAAAAATATTTTTCTCTGCGCAGATGGCGGTGATGTTGTCAAGTGGATATCTATGTGCGGTGGACCATCAAAGGCCCTTGGCGCAAACTGTTTAGAGTACCACTTCAGAAATGCAGATTTGGCCATCAACTGATGTGAATAGCGCTCGCCGGATAGAAATCCCGCGCATGTGGCATCCTGGAGGTCGGTAGCGTCGTATCCCCCTGGTGTCAAGTCCAGGAAAGGAGGGTGATCGGCCAAAGATCCCAATGAACTTGCGTAACTCTCGGCCAAGCTCTCCTCACAGAGCTTCGGAAAACAAGGGTGTTCGAAAGTCTCGCAGGCCTTGACTGGAAGCAATTTGACTGCGGAATCTTGCGGCTCGTGTGGTAAGCCTTGAGCGGCCATGATTCTTTCGTTTACTTGTGTTGGCCAAGTGTGAAATGTATGGAAGTCGGAGTCAAGTCGACTGAAACGTCACTCCCGAAAAGTCAGATGTTGAGTATCGAAGCAAGAAAAGTTCTGGTGGTAAAGAATTCATTGATGTCCGTACTATTTATGTCTCTCCATGGGGGGCTTCCCAGAAAGGTGATCGCAACTTTACAAGCACCGGCCTCATGCATTTTTCTTACACCTTAACGGCCAAGTCGTTGCTATCCAGTCCTTAGTATATCAAAACTTGACCAGCGCCTTGGGGCTCATTGGTTAAGTCATCGTACCAAGTTTGAAGAGAAGCGGTGCCTATTTGACTTGAGCAGTCTATCAACACTTGCATTTGTATTTTTACAGAAAGGAGCGATTATTGCGCGCTCCCCGTTCTATTTGATGGCGAGTGCTGTGGCACAACAACTGCATTCAAATATTGGAACAATCTAACGCGCTCTGAGCCTTCGGTTTCTGCAAAGTCCTCCGCGTTTCCCCAGTCCGCGGATTCTGTCATGTATTCTTTTCCCTCGTTTGCACTTCCGATTGATGGTATCGTACAGCAAGGTACTACCTGCGGCTACACCCTTTCGCCTCCCATACGGCTGCACGTGATGGAGACATATATGTTGGAGAGTCCTGTCATCCATTCCCCGAATGCCTAGTTAAATTCGCGTAAATGCCCTGTCATAGAATATTGCTGTTCTTGTTGTTGTCCACCCGACAACTCCGTGACTCGAGTCGGGAAGCGGGCTGAACATCCAATTTCATTTGCGGGTAAACCGAAATTATCTCAGCTTGTTGGTCATGATTTGTTCTAGAGGCTTGCGGTTCAGAGTCACCTCGAAGCTGTAACAAAATGAACACTTGAGTGACTATAACCGTTTGACTTTGCTCGGCTTTACAGCACAGCTAAGATTTACCGGCAAGCGACGTCATAAATCGGAAAAAGGAGGCCGATGACATCCCAGCACACAACCCACCAGGCTTTGACAAGAACGTCAAATTCTATTACTTCCATCTTGTTCTACGTATCATATCTAAAGCCCGAGCGTTGGCTACGTTACGCTATTCTCTCTCAGATACCTAACACATGTAACATTACTTAGTGTTGGCTTGCAAGTTTTGGCCCCCACACGCCGCTCGCTCTTTTCCAAGAAAGAGGAGTGCAACGGCCCAACCCGAAATTTCGCATAGGGTAGGGTAGACTCATCCCGAACCCTGTGAACTTGTTGGAGCATGGTGCAAGAAGCAGGTGGACAAGGTGTCAAGGTAGGTTGGCACGTAGAAAACGCCTTGACATATTCCTGCCTGACTAACTTATTATTAGTCTCAAGTGCAGTCGCCGGAGCATATTCTCAAGACGTCCAAGTGGTCGCAAGCTTATGATTTCCAAATTGCAGTCAGCCTGAAGGAGTTGAGCTGCCGGAACACACTCGGGTCGTATATCTAGCGTCACTGATAAGGCCACTAGTACCCAACAACTAAGACTGCACCGGACATGTACAGTGGGGGGTTCAGGGAGCAAAGCTGCCGATCAAAGTGATCTCACACAACTTTCAGGAAACAAATTCTTCCAAGGATGTTGGCGGACAAATACTAGAAAGACCATGCGCTGTTGACATTGTTATAGTGTTACTGCAATGGCAAGCCTAGTCATTGGTTGTTGGCGAAGATCTATATAAGAATCCAAAGTTACAAATTGTTCTGTTCCCAGTCACTAGTTCAGACCGACGAAGAGAGAAATAAAAAGCCTAAACCCCAAACATCCTACTGTGGTATCTTGTCCTGTCTCATTCGAATTCATGGCAACTTCATCGTATCTCCGTCTTCATACGATCAAACAGCTCACCGATCCTGTGCTCAAAGGGGGCGAGGGGGTGCTCCTCCCCGAGACCCATTTCGGCAAACCTGTAACGTGCGTTTGTTGTGTGCATGGCTATGTAGCCCGCGACGCACTCGTTCCAGGATGCTTCATACGTGCCCCTTCCTTTGAGAATGGTCGCGACCCGCCTGGCACAACTCATTGTCTCCTCCTTGGTCTCCTCAACGATTTGAAGAAGTGGCCTTCCCGTGGTCAGAGCCCGATTGTGAATATAGTTTCGGGTGTCGCCGCTGAGCTCTTCTTTGTAGAAACTGCAGAGAGCCTGTGTTAGCCAATGATTACTGTAAATGACATGCTCGAGTAAGACCCACGAAAAGACGTCGTTTGCGATATCGATGATCCTGGCCATGTCTGGAATGGCCTCGATCCATTGTGAAACGTCAGGATACATCGCTTTAGGGTAGCAGAAGACGGCGTATGCAACGTTGATTCCCGACATGTCTCTGAGGAAATCAGGGAACTTCTCGCCTGCTCTGGTGACTTCAAAGCTTAAGAAGCCTTCGTGTCGCTCCAACAGGTTGCAGGTCAAAAACTTCAAGGCGGATAGTTGAAGCATGTTGGCCAACACGGGGTCCCAGTGGTCGTAGGCCTCCCGTAGAAGAGTTGCAAGGCCTTCTAGCAGGTTGTGCTTCTGGCGCTGGCCGCTGAAGAAACGCTTGTGGAAGGCCATGGCCTCCTCAACCATAGCCCCCTCTGCCTGTCCAACGAGGTCATCGTATTGCACGACGAGCCATGTGAAGAGACCAACAAATCCCTGGACCACCGTGGGGTGGCGGGGATGGGCAAGCTGTGTGACGAGTCAACAATCACATCATTCGCCACTGAAGAGCGATCTGAAGTCGGGGGCGAGCTTACCAGTCCTAGGGAGTATCCCAAGCGGAATCCTTTGGAGGAGATGGGCGTGTCCAGAGGAACACCAAACTCAACTGATCTCCTGTACATGTACTCTAGCAGAGACTCGACAGCCTCTGCCTTGAGCACCGGCGCCCCAGAATAGTTCATCTCCTTGATCATTCTGGCGTTGATAGGCCCGCATATGGAGGCCAGTCTCTTGGGGTCCTTTGCAAGGTCCTCATCGCGCGGCCAGCCGTGGGAGCCGCCAGAACTCCACAACGTGTTGAAGATATTTCCCCAAGAGGAAAATGCACTTGCAGCAGCATCGTGAGCCCCAAGGCCGGCGAAGTCAGGTGTAACAGACATCGATGCAACGTTCGAGCCCTGCCCGCAGGAAGGAAACAGTACAAATGCAAGAAAGCGTGACGGAGAAGTCGGTGAAACTGGATTCAAGGCAGGGCAAACACTGTCTGTCTTCTATTGTCAAAGATTCACCAACTCGACAAATGGGCAGACCTGCGTTTTATCCATGGCCGTCACGCGCGCCCAAATTCGTTATCGTGGCAGAATCGGCGGTTGAATGTCTGTTTGCCCATCTCATCTCAACCATCGTCATCCATGATCAGAGCCTTGGCCGTGTTCGAGACTGACCGATGCACCGTGAAAACTCGCACTGTTGATGCCATTGATCCAAGTCAGTGGGCTTACAGCGAGCTCGAAGCTCCCTGTCTCATCAAGTTTGTCGACTACTGAAGTTTGTTGCCTGCTCATTGGAGGACGACCTGAGTACGGCCAGGGATCTGTTGACCAATGCAGCAACCAGGACCCATGGACTGAATCTCTGGATTTGAATACCATACAGAGTTGTACCATGGGGGTGTGAACGAAAAAGGGTCCGAACCGAGTGCATGGCAAGCAGGCATCTTGCTTCTGTCGACTCAGCAAGCAAAATACTGACTGGGTAATGAACCCCTGAAGCTGCGACAACCAAGATCGCAGCCCTCAGTGCTCACCATCGGTTATCCAGGATTGATTCTGAATCAGGGATGCATTGCAATGAAGACTGAACCAAATTATCTGTTCTTCACTTTAAGTTTTCTCAAACGTGTTCTCTCCCTCGGGCCTCATCGATCTAGATGACGGAGCTTGATTGCCGGTTCAGGGGTCTGTTGGGACTGCACAATCAATAGGGAGAATTATTAAGAGAAGCAACGTGGTCGTTGGGCCATACTGTTCCATGTACGAGGGAAGTGGGGATCATCCGGGGTTGCACGACACTAATTCCGAAATCATTACATGATCTCCTCTCAATAAGAAGTCGTTCAAAAATTTCATAGCCTGAGGTCATGAATGCGGTGTACAAGTACAAGCAGCCATGATCCATCCGTCACTAACCACTTCCAGCTTGCATGCGCGCGCGAGCCAAATCGTCTCGAAGCCCATGTTCATGGCTGATGGTCGATCTGTCAGCTGAAAGCAAACACGCATGTGGAGGTAGCAACGAATACCTGAAGTAAACAGGCCATACAAATACACGCTGTAGTAATCTACGGGGATTCCTAGTTGAAGATGTCATCGATCGTCTACGATATCTATGAGGGTCACATTTTGCTTTTCTGTCTTTGATGGCACACATCCCAATACCAGGGTAAAAGATCTGGATCAGCCCAAAATCTCGACTCACGATGAATCCATAGCAACAATTGAAAGGGGGGAGGAGGGGGAACCAGCAGGGCCAACCATCGCCAAGCACAAACTAGAACCAACACGCTTTCATGATCCCTGCCGTCTGAAAGGCCCAACCGAGGGGTGGCAGCAGCCAACAACGTGGTGGCTCCAGACTCCCTGTTGGAATCGTCAGGATCCGCTTTCGCGCGTTCTTGGTATAAACGCCGATATCCCGTTCAGCTTTCTGGAAGTTTGCTACATCCCCCCTTTTCTTGTTGGTGCGACATATGCAAGCCGTTCAGAAGTCCCCCGGTCCAGCCTGTCTGCGTCTCCCGCCCTACCGCTCTCGGACTTTTCCAAAATACGGTAACACGAAGCACAAGTCTTGTCGGAGAGATAGCTGAAGGGAAAAAGGGCTCCCAGAAAGGAACTTCCCTCCTGTTTGCTTACTTCTTTCGTCCCGAATCTGGAACGTCACTTTTGCGGACCGGTTTGAAGGCAGTTCTTCTCTCAACATGAGTACAGGTATCCATTACAAACGCCTGGACTCGTCAAGGCGTGAGATCCGCCTGATTGAGATACAGTCAGCGCGCGATATCAGTGCCCCTATCGAGTGCCGCTTGGTCAATGTCCGCTTGAACGACGATTTGGATTTTATTGCCCTCTCTTCACTCTTTGGAGACTCTTCCGAAACCGACAAGATTCTCGTCAATGGCCAGACCATCACAATTACCGCCCATCTGTCCCTAGCCTTGAAGAACATCCGCGCGGTATTCTTCCCAACCATCTCCCAGCGTTTCCAGCGAACGCCCATTCGGAGACCCCACACTGGCCCGCGCTGGCTGAGGCAGCTTCTCGGACTGCCCACATCTCGTCCTGTGAACGAGACCAACGTCTTGCGGGTCTGGTGTGATTTCCTCTGCATCAATCCATGCGACGAGTGGGAGAAGCAGAGGCAGACTACCGACATGAGGAACGTCTTCAGGTCAGCCGAACTTGTTGTCGGCTGGCTAGGCGACAAGATGGAGCACACAGACGAAGGCATGAACATCTTGGCCGAGATCGAGGATACCATGCCGCCTCATTGGGGAGACCCGGGTGATCGGGAGAAAAACCCTCAACACTACTCACCGACACACGAATGGGCGACAAAGATCGAGTACCTCTGGAAAGAAGGCCCAAACGGAGAAATCCCATTCATGGCGCCACGCTGGATAGGTGCCACAGACTTCATGATGCGGCCCTATTTCCAGCGTCGCTGGATTGTTGAGGAGCTTGCCTTGGCCCGATTTCCGACCTTCTTGATCGGTGACATCATCGTGCCATGGAAGCAGGTACTTCGCCTGAACCGGATGTTGGAAGAGTTCAAGTATAAAGAATCTGACACATTCCCTGCGGTATGTTTGTCCCCTACCCGCCAGCCAAACCCCTGTCTGCATAATCTCTTTCTCGTTAATCAGCCCATCTGTCTGCGCATAAAGTACTGACAAGCAACTCAGCATCTCCGCCCACTCGTTGCCGACCTTCCCCTGGAGTCCGCAGCCAAATTACTCGACGAGTTTGCTAGGAGAGAGGCATTGGAAGAGGCTAAGATCCTCCAGGAACACGCCACCAGCAGCAGAGCGACGTCTTCGAGCAGATCAACTCACTAATCACTACTATGGCAACATCTCGCCAGCGATGGATGATGGGGGGTTGGGGAGTCGGAGGGAGGCTCCAAATCAGACAACTTAGAGATAGGGGAACAGCACGTTTGCCTTCGACATCCTACGAGATTTTCGGCGGGTTTTAGTGTTGTGATGAATGGGATACCCTGAAAAGATCATTCTCGTGATCTTATTCTTCCTTGCTTCTCTGCTTTGTGGGCACTTATCAACCAAAAGGGATGTGTTTGGACTCTCGGACTTTGCCTCAGCTTGAGATACCCTGCAATTGGATGTCGCAATGGCCTCACTGCTGAGTGAAACCGGAATGGCGAGGCTCACACGCGGGATCGACGAATTGCAAATTTGGACATGGGGAAATTCAATTTTCTGTCAGATATTGTGGCTCTCCAGTCACGATCCATCCTACTCCCACTTTACGAACATACCAGACCAATGGACGCAGGCCAAAAGGGGGCTCGTGACAAGTCTATCATGTACGGGTCTTCCGGAAGGATGAGATTTGACACCAAGGTTGTGGGCGCAGGGCGCGCCAGCTTCGGCTTTCGATTGTTCTCTTCATATTGTTCTCTCGTAACTATCCAAGGGGCAATTCCTAGACTGCCATATTGGGATGGTTGCATCATGCAGGTTTGCTGCGTTGATGCCCCTATTGTCCTATCCTGGGTGAAGAGACGGGGTCCCCTGTCCTCGTTGCCCCATTCTTGCAGGGGCTTAAGTGCCGTTTACCAACTGCTCACATCTTTTTTGACGTGACCAACATTGAGAACCAATAGAACTTCACTCAGGAGCCCGAAAGTCTGGATCCCTGACCGCACTGTGTCAAGGTTGTCGAAGAAGCAAACACCAACAAGCAGATCGTCTGTTGGAACCTATCCCCCAAAGCTGCCGGAACCGACCAGTAACGATTGGCTTTTTCCCGTGACCTCGCACTATCGGTAACGCCTTTTGTTGCCCACTTGTTTCTGTGGACTCGTGAAAAAGTGATGGATTAGACGTCTCTCCTGGTGACGCCCCAATCACTCACCGCTTTTGACATGCCAACAGTGTTTTGTGGACAATCATTACTTCATGAGTCGCAATGATCAAAATTAAATGCTCGATGCGGACACTCTCAAGTCCACTCACCCCAATGGCAACACTCGAGTCACTGGGTCTGGAGCAGGCGGCGGAAATAAATCACCGTATCCGTTGGTGCCGGGTACACGAACCCGATGCTATGGGATCAACCCTGGCGTCCGCGAAGCTCGACCCACTGTTGGTTGTGTCCAGCAAGCAAAGAAGACTCTTGGATACGAATACGAACGACGTAGCTTTGAAAAAGAGATGTAAGGCGGCTGAACAGTTTGGAAAAGAGATCTTGCAACATTGCTGTAATCTCATGGTGACATTTGGATTCTTCAACAAACAAGATCGAGTGTTCCATCGACCCGGACTGAAGCAGACCGGTCCCTCCCTCTTCCCGGAGTCCGGCGGTGAAGAGACTTGGAGTACTATTTAACAACTTACCAGCACATCTTACCGGAAGCAAATGTTTGCTCGACTGCAAAGAAAGTCCGAGCAATCGGTGAGACGATTAAATTGTGGGGGCGGTTTCCGTTTGAGATATCCTGCATGTCTTGGCTGTCAGACGCACTTCCAACATAGAGCACGTGAATACCACTTCCAATCGGTGGTGGAGCCGTGCAGAAACCCTGCAGGAGACACAAGGAGGCTCAACATGCACCAACCCGACTACATCGTCGGAGCCGATACCAGATGAAGCCGAGATGAGCATCACTCACACGGAGCTTCGGAGGCAGCATGAGGGCATCACGACCATTGACAGTCCATACGCAAGATGAACTTGACGTTATATCTGAGACATCACCCTTCATCACACCTACCAGGCATGCCAACGTCGTCACCTCGCTGGCCTCGGCGAAGCTAGAGAACGCTAGAGGGGCGTCTCGGCATTCCCCAGACCGTGAACCAAGTTAGTCATCACACAGAACCATACACGCTCTCAGCTGTCAACCCAGTCAGCTCGGAGTCGTCGAAGAACCGGTGGTAACCCGATGCGGCGAAATCAGGGCGAAGCCACGTGCAGCTGTCGGTTCTTCAGCGCACCGTCTCTCAAGATCTGCGCCATACAAAGGCTCAGCTTCTTGCCTCTTGAGGAAATACACACGAGAAAACCCAGGGTCCTGCTGTGACCCTGTAGCTGGCTTACGGCCATGCACAGCTTCGAAGAACGGCGCTTCATGTTAGTGCGCGAGTCCTTACCACATTGAACAACGACTAAGCGCCCCCATCGAAATTTTGCTGGAAATGCTCTGTTCTCGTCTTTTGTCCGATGAGCTGATCTGTGAAAACGGTAACCCGTGTCCCGCGAGCTAGAACGCCGCCACCAAAAGCTTCCTCGCCAACCACACGTCCGGAATGACACGATCTAGTCACGGTCGGCTAAGGAGAACTAGACCACCGGGGAAGTCCACTAGCCCGTCCCGATGCGGCGAAATAGCATCCTCGATTTCCCATTTTTGTCACATTCCTGATCGCCCACGGATCGACAGCTGCTTTCTTTGCTGCTGGACGCCTTGCGCTGCATTCGTCCAAAGTTACGCAGCCCTGCTGACAATCAGCGAATCAGTCCGGGCAAGCCAAAGAATGTGGTCGTCTTTCTTCTCTCGCTTTCGCCAAGAATAACTAATCATGTAAATTTTTCGTCTTTTGAACCGATGGGTTTATAAAACTGTCGCTTACCCCACCGATTTCCCCCTGCCCCCGGAAGCCCCCGAGTGAGGTTTCAATTTTCGCAACATCAACCCAGGAGACAGATACATCGCGAGATTTTGTGTCGCCTCCTTATCGACATGGATTTGCCGAAGCTTACGCCCGAGGAGATGGCGGAGGATAGGTCGGCTACCGTTATTGGAGTGGTGACGATGTGTTTCGTCCTCTCAACCTTCTTCCTGGTCCTTCGGTTATGGACCCGAATACATGTCGTCAAGTCAACTGGGCCGGATGACTGGGCCGCAGCATTTTCTCTGATACCAGTTCTAGGCTGCGGAATCGCCATCGCAACAAGTTCGTCTTGTCCACATCCTTGTTCCTGAACAAACAACTGACTAGTAACAGTGACGCGATACGGCCTTGGAAAGCACATTCAGACGGTCTCTGTGCCCGAGTATGTCGAGTTTACCAAGGTGAGCAAGCCCTTACCTTTACCTTTCGAACTTTTCTGACCGGTATTCCAACAGTGCTTTTGGGTCTCTGTCGTTTTCTATGGCCTGGGACATCTATCTTTCAAGATGGCATTCCTCCTCCAGTACTATCGCGTCCTAGCTTCGGGCCACATGCGGAAATTCTATATTGCTGCTATGGTCCTCGTGACAGCTTGGGGAGTCTCTGTTGTCATCATGTCGCTGGCATTTTGCACACCCATCGCTGGGTTCTGGGACCACAGCATTCCTGCGAAGTGCCTGTCTCAGCAGGTTCTCTATTACGTCTTCGGAGCCTGCAGCATCATCACCGACGTCATCATCTTCTTGCTTCCATTGCCAGCCCTGATGAAGCTTCAGCTCCCTCGTTCTCAAAAATGGTACCTGCTGGGGATCTTTAGTCTCGGATTCTTGTAAGCTCACCCGCTCCCCTTCGAAAATCTAAGCCGATGAGAATCTGACAATTCCTTGTAGCATCGTCGCCATCTCTGTCTTCCGTCTGCAATTCCTCAATATCCAGGCAGACTTTACGTACTGGAACGTAAAACCCGCGCTATGGTCGATGGGCGAATTGTCGGCAGCCATGGTGTGCCTCTGCCTCCCTCCCCTCAAGGCCCTTCTCGCCAGAATGGGTCTGGTCGTCGCCACCAGACAGGCTGTGTCCTCGAACAACCGGAACAGCCGCAACTTCGGACCGGCGCCATCGAGCGTGGCGCAGTCTGCCTCTGGCAAGACATTGGAGATCACTCAGACCAACTCCCCTGGGGAGAAGCCGTCGGCTTTTGGAAACTTTGTCGTGGAGACTGAGAGGGATCGCAGCGAGCAGAGTACATCATCTTCATTGCCTCCTGTATGAGGTTTGTGACGGTCTCATGAGTAATGATGTCATGCGGTTTGGTTGGCGCAATAGGGATATGGTGATCTGGTTCTTTGTCCCATTAGCTGGGGATTAATTATTGCGATGGCGGCGTTCATCAGGATATTGGACTGATACCACACCTCTTATTTGCATGTCAAGAAAAAAATACAATAATAGCATAATAACGAGTTATTTTATCTCTGCCTTATTATAGTTCGGGGTAGGGCACTGATTCCCTCCCAAGCATGATCAATGCCTATGGCTAACGACATAATTAAAACGTGTTTCAATTTACTCGAGCGCCAAGTCCATTCGAGCATTTCGCACTACCAAAAGTGACCACGAACTGCGCTCAATATGCCAGCTAGGATCACCACTTGTAGCCTCGACCATGATCTTCAGGGAAATTTTGCTGATTGGCCGAGGCACAACTTCTCATCGGCCGCCTCTATCTAATAAAAGCGAAGCTAAAGATGTGATGAGATCACACAACAATTTGAAGGACTCATCTCAAACACAGATATGGGAATCACTGCCATGGAAGTGTCTATCAGGACTCTATGCATATGCATGCATTCAAGAGCATTGAGTACCACCCAAGGACGCCACCTTGCCACGGCCGAGACAGCAGCTGCGGTAGCTTGTGTATGCAGACTGAGGAATACAACACTTTGAGGCAAAAGAATCAGCTCGGGTTGATAGAGAAGTCGAGATAGCATTAGTGACTTACTTCCCAGTTTTGAGCATACTGTGAGACCTTGCCTGGGCAACAGGCTCTTTGATCTGCTTCCGAGCTCCAAGATGCAGTGTCGACAGCACAGTTTCCAACATATGTCTGAGCCATGGAGGAACCAATCATGGCAGCTAGTCTTTCGTCAGAACTCGAGTACAAACGCGTCTTCTGGATTCGTACGCACCAAATAGAACGGACGCGGAGAGACGCATGTTGAACGATCGTAAATGCGGGTGCTTAGGCTGAGTGTAGCGATGGTGATGATTTCAGTGAACCGGTAGCAACTCCAGAGATGATCGTCATATTTATAATCTACTCCCTCTCTCAGGGTTCGGGCTCATCGGGGAAATCAATCACACTAAGTGGATAATTCATTTATATCCCATCGGCAAGCCGATGTTGCTTGTGAAGTTTACAGAGCTTGCGAGTTACGCAGATCAGCAATTACCAAGTGAAGAATTGACATAGCAAGTAGATCTGCAGCGCGGGATCCGCGAAAGTTCGAAGCTATGTTTACTGACGGGCCAATGAAGGCTGAGCACGCATAAATCCTGGATCTTGGTCAACTCAACTCCCCGCCGATCCCTACTCGGTACGAAAGCGATACCGATACGAACGCGAAAGTTTCTTAGGAACTCCACAGCTCAATACACCTTACCTGCGCATATGCAAGGCGATTTAAATAGTGCAGGAAGTTAGTTCGCAGCATTCATCAATACGCCTGGCGGAAATCATTGCGAGTAATTTGTGATTTCGCGTACAAATCAGATAATCCCAGATCAATAAGTCACCAATTAGCTCGACAAAGAGCACTCAGCAGTGAAAGTATTGCACAGGACCGAAATAGGTGTTGAGTACACGATGTTCGCTGTTTCCTATAGATAATCCCGCTTCTCAGACACAAAGGTCAACCGCGACTGAAATCAAATGCCCCCCTTCTCTTCTATCTCTGTTCCTCTGTTTCTCTGAGTTTTCTATGCTTTGAGAACATTCTCCTGATCCATGTGCGGAATACGCGTGGAATTCTTTCCGGGTGACTGCACTCGCCCGCGTCCGACTTTGCAAATTCGGACGTCTTGGGATGGGCTGGCACCCATGAAGCAATCGCCCTCCTGATAGAGTCCAACAAGTCAAACAAATGCAGGCCATGCCTTCCCTGTGTGTAATGACTACGAATGCAACTGCAAGCTCCGCCTTCACACGAGAACAAGTCGATGAAGCAATGTGCCATCTCATGAATCACAAAGCAGATGATGTCGGCGACACTGTAGTAATCGCCATAAGTGTTAATGTCAATGCGTGCACGAGTTGGCGGGGAATCGAGGTAATTCGTGATAATCGATGACATGCTCCAAGTGGCCATCTCGGGATCGAAAAGTCGAATGTCGATTTCGAGACAGTAACGGTCTTTCTGCGACCGATACCTGTCGGTCTGTGTAAGTTGACCGGCGAAGAACAGTTGATCGATCAACTCAGCGCATCTGCGTATGTGCTTGTGGTGACTGGGACGGTCGCTTTTGAACTTTTCGGCGTAGCCTTTGACTATGGCGTGGCAGAGCTCGTCTCGGGCGCGGGTCAAATCTTGGGACGTCGGTATTTTTTCAATCTCATCTATGACCCCATTGATCAAGTCATGGGGAAAGTAGCAGCCTCTCTTCAAAGGCAGATGTGCTAGATAGCCTATGTTTTGCGTGTGAAATTGGCACGGTTTGATTTTGTCCATGGGCTTTTGGCGAGTGCTGTCGATCAATCTGCTCTGTGTTGTTGACTGATTACTTGCACGCTGCGTAGACATCCTCCTAAGTGTGATCGGCGGGGAATAGCCACCTGATATAGAACTGACTATGCACCTATGTGGGAAACAAAGCTTGAATGCGATTTTCGGCAGAATTCTATGAAGATTGACCAAGAACAATTGAACTGACTTCAACCCAAGTGTGGAGGTTCACGGCAATCTCACTTCGTCGCATTCATCACGGAGGATGGAAACCCTCAAGATCTACATAAAACCCCATCATTCCAGACTTTGTTTGTTTGCTGTACTTCCTTTACTGAAACTGTGACAAACAGTTTCAGAGAATCGGATTCCTCTACAACACGCACCAAGCTCCAGCAACACATCAGCTTCGTACATTATTGTACGCCAGATACCTGCAGATTCTGTATGTCACCTCAATTCTCAACCGACCTGTCTCCTCGGCAGAACTTTAACGAGCAGTGGGTCTGTAGGCACAGCAGCTACCCATTCCCTTCTCTTTGGCAGCTCTACCGGTATCCAGCCGTGGCCGTATGAGTGACTTGAAGACTCGTCAGGGGCAACCAACTCAGAACTCTGGATGATTTTCGCCAAGCTGAGGTAAAGTTCGTAGTAGGAAAAGCTATTCAGGTTAAACGTCAGACAGGTTCTCGATCATGCGGAGAATTGATGACTTACTGGAGGCCAATGCAAATGTTTGGCCCTTTCGAGAATGGAACATAGAATTTGTCTCGAAGGGCGTCTTCTTTGATTCTCGTTCCGCTCTCATTGACCCAACGGTATGGATCAAACAAGTCGGGGTTTGGGAATGCAGACTTGTCCCGCAAATACCAAATTGGCGATGAAGTCAACACGGTCTTTGTTGGTCAGTTAGATCTTTTTGGACAAATCGAACAGTACTGAAAGAAGATGCAAACCAAACGTTTCGTTCATAAACGGCAAGAAGTGCCACAAAAAGCACGGGGGAGATAACACGAAACATATAAACGATGACAGCAGAAATAGAACAATAGTGAATCGCACCTACCCCTTCTGGGACGAATTTACCAACCAGCTCCACGCCGCCTTTTGGAACAACCCGGGGCAACATCGCAGCAGCAGCACCGGCCCAACGAACGCCTTCCTTCACGCAGGCCTTCAGTCGAGGAATGTTTTCCAAAGCAGTCAAGTCGGTTGGGAATCTCATGCGAGCAAGATCTTCATAGAGCGCTTGTTGGAACACTTGGTTTTTGGACAGTGCGTACAGGGTGTGTGCCAATGAAGCTGAAGTTGTGTCTGTTCCTGGTCCCAAGTTCTCTTTGGCTTCGGACAGTGCGGTTTGGGATGGAACTCCCGCTGCAACCATGACTCTGATCAAGTTGGGAAATTCAGAGGATGTCGGTTTCTCGGCGAGCTTGTTGCGAGTCCAGGCATCGTGTGTCCACTAAAACATCATAAGTCGTGGATAGAGCGGTGTCGACACGTTACAAACCTGGTCGTATTGCGCAAGGCCTTGTTTGTACGATACTCGTGACCCAGTAGCTCGGCAGACGATGTCCTCAATTGAAATCCAAAGCTCATACAGCGTCGGAAAGTTCATAAGCTAATTAAATCAGTCTGTTGCCTCTTCATTCCTGTTGATGATAAACCTACCAAAGGCATCAACGTCGCTTTATGGTCGTTCTTAGATACTATCGCGAGATCTTCTTCTTTAGACCAAGCAGCAATGGCATGGAGTGCCTCACCGAAAGAGAATTCCGCTACAGCTAGTCAGTCTTGGTACAGCTCTGGGATGCTTCATGCCAAGGTACAAATGATGTCTGCTTCAAGCGCTCTACATGCCGGTCCAATGTCAAATGCACCAAACTTTTGGCGGATCATTTCAACAAAATGGTCCACATGCTTGAGCATTAGGTCTTCCAAATGCCCAATTTTGCTGCGACTGTATAACTGGCCAAGTATCCTTCGACGCTTCGCATGTTCTTCTGGATGACTTATTGTTCTCAGTTGTGGATTATTTAGGTTCAGCAAGTCAGCTTACGTGATTGAGAAAAGGGCTGGATGGCCGTCTTGAACGAATTCGCCATAGTTGCGCGGGTCTTTTACGAAACCACTGTTGAGCTTATGCACTGCGTCGTAAATTTCCATGGAGTAGAATGAGACCTCGTTAGCACCTATCTGGACAAGGGGACCTATCGCCACATAAATCAGTCTCGTTGTACCAGCAGCGACCCTCTGAGTGGCGATAAGCACCTAGCCGTTCGTGAAGCTCGGGAAGCTTCAGGGTAAGGTTGCCTCTGTACTCTTGCCAGAAGACCCATAACAGACGTGAGTAATTAGCTCCCCAGCCGGCGTTTGGTAAGTGAGATAGAGACGACGTGCGAAGCTTAGTGAAAGTCTGCGAGCTGTAAGTAAGCGGTCAACCGATGAACGTGTTTGTCATTGATCGTTGTCACCTTTACTATCGCCAATGCCACCAACACCAAGAGGCCCAAAAGTGTTACGGCAAGCAGAGCCATGGCTGAGTATTATTCTTCAAACCGAGGCCGTAAAGTTTAACTGCTTCTCAGATAATAGGAATATGCAGGTGCGGTTGCGTCCAAGTTGTCCACGAAGAGGTTCAGAGCATGAGCCGAGGCAACTTCGAAATTGCATCAATAGCTCCGACGACTTATTTCCAATTCAGATCGTCCACTGCGACTTTTATCTGACAATTGTCTGACCGCTATCATTTCACCTTGCTAGAACCGATTGCGTGATTGCCTTTTCCTTCAAACCCATGCAGAATTTCCATAATTGGAAGTCCAACCCGGATAATAGCCCTTCAGCGGGTTTGATGAAACTTGACACCGGGTCACATGAGCTGACATGTCGTTCGCTGTTTGACTTCAATTTGCGGTGCTGCATCCAGCCATCTATGAGAAGTATTAATTACAAAAATAGGGTGCCGTGTTACCGGAGGCGGAGCTAGCTCCGTTGTACATTCGCAACAATTGGGGTCAATTTGAGCGCAGAAAAATGCATGCGCCAACCGGAAAGATACAAAGAAAAAAGCGCGTGAAAATAGATAAATCTCTGAGAATTCTTCTCAATCCAAACCATCTCCATATAATCTGAGCTCACCTCGCTAACAACAGAGGGCTGTTGCTTGCGCGTGTTGCTAAAGCCGTTTAGTGCCTACATGCCGATGCCGTCATCCAGTCCCACATCACGCGAGTCAAAATTACCGCCATTGGAAGGGTTTCGCTCTTCACTAAAAACAAAAGCCGAGTATTTCCGTCCCACCTGACGAGTTTTCGGGTCATTTGACGGACCTACCATAAGATGCGCGCATTCTCCATTTTGCGTGTTTTTCTCTTTCTGAACATCCCGCAATTCGCCCGATTTGGACAGACACCCAAGACTGCTTGAGTGCAACGCCAAGATGACTGCGCAGCGGGAATATGGCACCGTCAACAAGGACGTGGGTGTCACGAACAGCGACACCGAGGGAGAGTCCAGCAAGGACACACGGATCTTGGTGCGTGACCTGACACATACAGACTGGGTGCCGGGGGTATGGGCTGACTGAAGAATTCTTTTTAGGAAAACCTAGGTTACAAACCTGTAAGTTGCAAACGTCCTCATTGGACTTTCCGATAGCTGACTTGATTTCTAGGTGTTGCACAGAACGTTTAATGTTTTCCACAATTTTGCGACAACTTTTGGTGAGTTCCGCATCGGAAGCTCTCAACAGAACGCGCGCGCTAAGTTGACCTAGCTGCTCTTTATTTCATTGGCGGTGTCCGCGTGACATTCTCGACTGGAATTGCAGCTGGCGGAAACTTGGCTTACTGGTAAGATCAAATCCACACTGCGCTAAGTCAAGCATACTCAACAACAAGTAGGACGAGTTTTATCGTTACATGCGTCTTCACATTCATTACCGCCGCTGTCATCGCAGAGATTTGCTCGTCACTTCCTCTCGCTGGTTCTATCTACCTGTGGGCTGCTGAAGCTGGAGGGCCCAAGTATGGAAGACTGCTCGGTTTCATCGTTGCGTGGTGGAGTACCACCGCGTGGACAACGTTCTGTGCCAGTGAGTTTTGAGTTCTAACTTCACAACTGCTTGTCCTCTATGACGCATAGACTTACAAAGCTTCAGGCAACACTCAAGGAGCTGTCAACTATATGCTTTCGGTCAGTTACCGCTTAACTCCGAATATGGCTGGAAGTATTCTTGCTAATGAGTTGACAGGAAATCGTCGTCTTCAACTTGGACTTTCCGTCTGACAGCTCAAGTATCAAGTTCAGGGCGGTCCAGTGGGCTGCGACTGAAGTAATGCTTGCCGCTGCCGCAATTTGGAACTTGCTGCCGCGTAGGTTGTCCATGTCAGTGTCACTGCAACTCTGCTAACAGTAGCCCAGCTCGCTATTTCAAATGGATTTTCTACCTGTCCACTGGCTTTGTCCTGTTGGACTTTGTGCTGAACATGATCTGGTTGCCCATTGCCACGAAGAACACCATCGGCTTCCGCTCAGCTCATGACGCCTTCTTGACGACCTACAACGGCACCGGCGCCCCTGACGGATGGAACTGGTGTCTCTCGTATCTTGCCACTGCGGGTATTCTCATTGGCTTCGACGCCTCTGGGCATGTTGCGGAAGAAACCAAGAACGCTAGTATCGCGGCTGCACAAGGCATCTTCTGGAGCACTGTGACCAGCGGCATTGGGGGTTTCATTGTCGTTATTCTGTTCCTGTTTTGTGTTGTAAGTCTACATGATGCAGACCAGGATATATGTGCTGACTTGATACAGCCCGACGCAGATACCCTCTTCTCGTACGGTGGTGCTCAGCCGTTCGTGCCCTTGTACGCTGCCATTCTTGGCCAGAGGGCACACATCTTCATGAACATCATCTGCATCATTGCTTTGTGGTTTGTAAGTCACATTCAGACCCCTGGAACGCAGAAGAAAGGCTGACACTTTTCAGAACACTGCTATCGCCGTCCTTGCCGCCTCTCGCCTGGTCTTCGCCGTCGCTCGCGATGGTGTCCTGCCGTACTCCTCCTGGGTTTCCAAGGTTGTCGACGGCCAACCCAGGAACGCGATTCTCGTCGTGTGGGGAGTGGCTTCCGTCATCACTTGCACGATCCTCCCATCTTCCGTGGCCTTCACCTCGCTGGTCTCCGCGGCAGGTGTCCCGTCAGCGGCCGCCTACGGTCTCATCTGTCTGGGCAGACTTTTCCTGACTCCCAAGACATTCCCCAAGCCCGCGTGGAGTCTTGGAAAATGGAGTCGCCCCTTTCAGGCGATCGCCGTCTTGTGGAATGGCTGGGTTGTGGCGGTGCTGTTCTCCCCGTATGCATTTCCCGTAGAGGCGTCAACACTCAACTACGCCCCGGTCATCATGGGCATTGTCACCATTTTCGCGGTGTTCTCATGGTGGTTTATCCCTGCTGAGAAGTGGCTGCCCTCTCAGCGTATCCAGGAGACGTTGGATGCCGGAGAGAGACCGTTGGTCGAGCACTAGGCCATCCTTCCTGTTGAGCAACATGAGATTCGAAGCTTTGTGAGGATGCCAAGCATTAAATCTCAACTACATTTTTGGTTTATCAAATTTCTAATTCCCTGGAAAGACCAAACACAATCCGACATAGACTACATGCATAATATTCTCTGTTAATAAAACCACGAGTTGAAAGAGGTCTAAGCACCCTTGAACTAATTCGTAGCAGCCTTTCTAAATTAAGGAAGTTTAGATACCATGATACAGGACTAGGTTTGTCCAGGAAAACAGATAACTCCGCTTGTAAATCGTTCAAAAAGATCACCTTGATGGACGTGTACGCCTGTTACCACCTCTATCTGGCCAAGTAGCAAAAGGTATCCGTCCGGACCTCAAGGTACTTCACTTTCTGTTTTTCAAAAACAAGGTCGCGGTCGCACCCTAAACCAACCAAACGCCAGCGAGCACTTACTTTCACAAAACTTTAGAAGCTCCTCAGTCTCAAAATCTCCAACCTAGTGGGCATCTACAATCTACTTCACTTTGCCCAACTGCAATATCAACATTTCATGAGCGACAAACAGCGACATCGAGAACATTCTACAACGCCAAGTACCGAAATGGCCACCCAGACATTCCACCAGTTTCCCATGCTGCCGGGGGAGTTACGAGACCAAATCTGGGATCTCGCAGTTCGCCCGCCCGGCTACCGAGGCGTCCACATCTTCACCTACATCGATGAAAACGTCTATCGCGACCATCGGCCTACTTCTGACACGTTTCCTCGGCACCTAGCAAAGAAGATGTGCGATCCTCGCCGATTCGTTGGCGCACCGACTCCCGCCAACGACATATCCCCGCACTCCTGGACCGCGGGTAATCCGTCAACGTACGCCGTCGACGGAGGCCTCCTCACCGCCTGCAAAGAGTCTTATATGGCAATGTGCCGTCGCTATAACGCCGGAAAGTGGTCCAAGTATGTCGACGCTTGTTCAAAAGTAACGAACCCGATACAACACTCGCACCTACCGGAATTCACTGTAAAAATAGATGAATTCCCGGCAATGTTCAGCGTCGACAGTCGTGGAAGCCCCCAGTGCTTCATGGTTCTTCCCTGCCAGGACCTAGTACTTCTGCAGGTGTGGGACGTCATCATAGACACTGAATGGGTGATAACCAAGCTCCTGCCATTTGCACCCCGGCTAGTCGGGAGCAGCATGGTCAAACACATAGCCCTCGAATTCGACAGTTCATTGACCATCGATGGCCTCCGAGAATATCAGTATTTTTGGAGACGCGATTTTAACAACGGACTTAAAGGAATTTACCGCAATTATCCCGATAACATGGATAAAACGACTTGGCTGAAATATCACGGGCTGGTTTCGGCCATGAAGAGTTGGACGTCATCCCCGGATACGAGGCTCTGGCTCGTCGATCGTCGACTGCGCCAAAAGCAAACCGTCCTCGACGCGCAGGCATCGTACTATGTATTGGAAAAAATTGATGAAACGAGCCACGAGCGTCTCGTTTTCGAGGCCGAAGACAGCACATACTTCGGTCTTCCGAATCTCTGCGCTTGGGAATTTTGCGAGTACGAAGATAAGACGAACGAAACGACGACAATATGGGAGTTCATATCCGTGTTGGACGATATTGCCGGGTATCAGCTATTGAAAGAGAGAGACCAACATTATCAAATTGGAGCCCATGCTGACTTCCATACTTTCGGGATCTTGATTTGTGAGCCTAAGCAGTAATGTCACAAATAACCTCCAGAATCTGATCAATTTTCGATCTCTCAAGACTCAAAATCGCGAAGGCAGACGAGATCTAGCAACCATTGAGTGGGGGATTTGGGATGGCAGGGGAGTCCAAGGTGCCTTCTTCAGTTTTATATCCGCAATTTGACGTCTCGATGGATAAAGTGCTTCTCATTTAAACTCATAGTTATGATCTCTTGAATGCGTGAATGTCCCGTGAGGGAGTTCAGTCTTGTCCTGTGGCTTTATTACGCGCCACCCTGTACTGTACAAACAACCGTCCGTTCCCCTTTCCATTTCCCGTGCGGTTCCGTGAGTCAAGTCTTTGAGCGAATACCAAAGAAAGCAGCTGTTCCATCCCATATGTTCACTCGGAATGCCGTTGTCCGGAAGACCGAGTCTTAGTCAATACCGCGCGCGTCCTCAACTCACAGCGGTCTTGCTGCAAGCCACCAGACCTTCTGGCCATTGCTCCTTGCCGCGATACCTTCCCCCCTCTTCCACAACTTCACACTGAAATCTTCGTATGGGTCAATCGCCTCGTCCGTCATCCCGAAATCCTTCAATTGCGGTGCCCAACTTTGCACTTGTCCCAGCACTGCCTTCAGTATCGCCACGAAGGCGAGGCCATGCCCGCTCCCATCCAAATCCCGGTGCATCGTCTCAAAGTCTGTTCCGCACTGCTTCTGTCGACAGGAAAGGAGTATCAGGTAGGCGTGGACCATTTCGTGGATCGCGATTTGGATGACTTCTCGGAGCGAAAGCGCCTCCGTCCTGCCGTCCGCATGGTGGCGGACCGTGCTCAAACGGATGGAGATGCTCGGGCTCGGACTGGTGTTGCGTAGTCCAGGCTTAGTCCGGAGAGCCTGAGTCCACCCCACGCGACCCCGCCATTGTCCGATTTCGAGAAGCACCGGATGCGAGGCGTGGTTCAGGTGGGCTGTGGGGAAGAGCAGGCCGGGAAAGCAGAGTTCATCGATCAATTTCATGAGGGTAAAAATCGTGGTGGCTGAAACGACTTTCGGGCTTTTGTCGGATCCTTGTTTTGATAGAATGCGGGCGACGGTATCTCTCAATGGTTTCTCGCGGGCGGTCCATTGCACTTGTCCGGCGATGCTCTCGGCTAACGTTATTGCGACGTCGTTTATGTTGTGTGACTGCGCCTGTACCAGGTGATCGTTCTTTCGGAATATCGAGGAGGAGTGTTGGCAGCGCGGTGGCGAATTTCTCGACCTCTTCTGTGATTCTGCCATCTTAAACTTGCTGCAACGGTCGAAATGATGTTTGGCAATTGTTCGAGTTTGAAGTGATATTGGTGGCAGGTCCGTTTTGTAAGTTTTGTTTCTCACACCTGGACGCGCTTGGGTGCGTCTGGCGCAGCTGCCAGATGTCGCAGCGTTGGGCACGTTCCTTCCTTCCCATAGGGTTGTGTAGGAAGGGTCAAAGAAGGTGCCTGGGCTCATTCCCAGGACTCAAATTCCGACCGCAGTCAGTGCCGCGGGGTGGTCTTGATGGGTCTGGGTAAGTCCTGCGCGTCGCGCGTGGCATGGTAAAGGAACATGGTTAGGTGCTGGGGAGGAGGGACAAGGGAATGCAGTGGTGTGTGCTGCTTTGGTTTAGAATTGATGATATGATATGTAGAAAGCCTGGCCAAGACAGGGCAGAAGAGTCTAAGATGATGGGAAAGGGATTACAAAGTAGTAGTCCGTCCGTATGTTGAGCCGAAAAGATGCACCTGGTAGATTCCGCATGGAGGACCGCCGCCGCCAAAACCATTGATAACACCGTCGCCATGCTAATATGCTTTTCAAACTTGACACGCCATTGTGCCGACCCGCGAAACAAATGAAAGTAAATATACAATGACTGGCGATGCCGCTGATGCATTCCGGCATCCCCTAACGTATGGTGATGATGGAGCTGGGGCTGCTGTCGTAGCTTAAGACCAGCCCTCGTCGGTCATCGTGACGGGCCCATTGCCCGTCGTGTGAGTCATAATGTCGTTCGTGGTGAGCAGATGAGTGTCTGCTGGAGGCGTAATCGTCGGGGAAGTAGAGTCGTCCACGTGTCTCGCGGATCTCGCCTTCCTCCAACGGCTCCACTTCTTCAAATTCCCCCTCAGTCGTGGTCGGGATCGTCGATGTGGGACTACTACCCCGACTGACGGGAAAGTATTCTGGGTGGTCATTGATGCAAAAATCCCAACGATCCTGGTGGTGGGGGCGTGGTCTGTCATGTTCGTAGGATCGGTGCTCGTAGTAAATGTGCTGATGAGGCGAAAGGTACTCCTGAGAGCTGTGGAAGATGGCCCGAGGAGACGCCTCAGTAAATGTCGGCCCGTGACCGCAGGAGTGACCTTCGTCCTCACGGAAGTGCTCTAGGTCAGCTTCCATGTCGCGGAGGTGCAGGTTGTCCGACCCAGCCCAGATATCGATGAGCTCTGCGATTCTCCGAAATCCTGGCGTATGTCCACCGCAGTGACGAGCCTTGATGCCGCACTTGATGAATAGGTAGCTGTGAATGAGTTCGTGTAAAAAGGTTGAGATGAGAAGCCGTCGATTGTACTTCTTATCTTTCAAGATTGGGTTCGAAAGCACAATGAGGGTCTCAAATCCTCCCATCTTGGAACGTCGAAGAGCTGTGGTGCCGATGATGTGGTCCTTGTACTGGGCGCTGGACGCATGAGACCAATCCCAGGTGACTCGCTGAGAAAGACAGTTGTGAAAGAAAATCTCATTTGCCGCAGAGAAGATACTCTCCAACGCGGCGTTGTCGATGGAGAACTCGGCGTGGCGTGACCGTGGTTGAATGAGCGACCTCAAAATCCTCTCCCGCTGCGTGTCTTTCGCTCGGCGCCGGCTGAGGTGCAATCGATCCTCCACCATTCGGGCGGCAGCATCATCGTCCAGAAGTCTCGAGTCCTCATCTTCGGCGAGGTTATAAATGCTGGTGTCGGACGAAATTGATAAACCTGATGCGGTCCTTTCCATGGCTGATGGGCTGACATCGGGTTCCGCACATTCGGGCGTGGGCGGTGTCGGCGATGTTTGCTCTCGGATAACCAGAAAAGACAGGTTTTGCACTGGAACAGAGCCGCGTGGTGGTGGTGGTGTACAGCCGGGGTCCGAGTCGGGAATGAGATGTGATAATCTCGGCCTCTTTGGCTGAGGAAATGCGTCCTGGTGGTCGTAGGTGTCGTAGAAATCGTCTTCATCAAGATGACCAATCCGTCGTTTGCCACCCATAATGTACAGGTCGGGACTCAGGGCATTGTCCTCGCCCTGGGACAGTGGCCTTGCCTCCCCTCCTACCACCCAAAACGCCATTGAACATGTCTGGAGAATTGCAGATGGGTGTGAAAAGGTGAAAATGGATGGGAAAGGGCAAATCTCGGAGGATCGGGGTAGGAGAAGGGTTGGCAAGCCGGGGGGTTGAAAGTGAAATACGGGCGGCTTCGCACCCTGGAGTCATGTGCGCCCGGAAATCGCATTGAGCATGCCGGTGGAGAAGGGTGACGGACGACGGCGTCCGTCCAATGGCTGGGTACGGCAACTAACGAGGAATGGATAAGTCGGGAAGCCCATGCCAGAGAACGAAACAAAGACAACGGTTTCGAGTAGGGTAGTGAGGCGAATGGGGGAGTGATGGGAATTCCTGCCAGAGAGCCAGAGAGCGTCTTCTCTGGGCGAACAACAGATGCATGGAGAGACCCAGCTCAGGGCCGCACAGCGTAGCATGGGCCGTCTAGGCCCCCTTGGCTGGCGCTCCAATGCAGAATCCCAACCAGCGGGACGAGGTTTTGGGGGTCGTTTGCGGTTTCGATAGGTTGGGTGGATGGCAGACGACCGTCGTACGAGCGGTGTGCAGGAGCTAAGGCGGATATGCGTGTGCGGCGTTGCGCATCGCAGATTTAGTGCGAGGTCCATCGCTGCCATCCCCCGACCGGTGCAAGGAACGTGGCGTCGTCAGGGCCGTCTTGGTGTTGGAGCTCGACGAACCTACCCTCCCAGCGCTGCCAACCTTGCAAGCCTCGAAGGCTGCCATTGCACGCCTCAATCTCAATTGCCCTGAGCCGCCCTCCCTGCAAGCAAGACACAGCTAATGCTGCTGATGTTGATGACGCAGGAGACGTGGTGCTCGACGCCGTCTCACATACATGCAGTCCGTCAGCCAGACAGCCCTTCCAGACCTCGTGGCCGCACAGGAATCTCGAGATCACGAGCCCACCCGAAATCGACGGCTCGCCGGATGCAGTGCAGAGCGCGGGCGGAAGAGTCCAGGTCGAGGCAATCGAGCGACCGCGGCGACGGCGACGGCGACGGCAACACAACAGCACCTGCACTGCTGCAGAGCGAGGGATGGCAAGGACGCACACCTGCTGGGGCGGTGGGGGGAACAACACTGGAAACTGGAAACTGGAGGCGTAGTGGTGGGCGGGAGGCGAGGGTCGGCCGTGTCCAACAGATCTGGTTGGGTTCGGCAACGGGGGGGCTGGACTTTTGCCGCCCATCATTGGCTGCGCGACCCCGGACTCGACCTCTCATTGGTTGCCTCACCCGTGCACATCGTCGTCGTCTGTGGTCGCCTCCTTTTTTCGAGGCTTCCAATATTTTGGAGATTGGATTGCCAACAACAGAAGTTGGAAGCCAACACCACTCTCACTCTTTAGCATCCCACCCTGGTCCGCCGTCCGTTCGCTCGCTCGTGCTGCCTATCCGTACGCTTGTCCATGACGACTCGGCCACAAAGACCCACGGAGCATCCTCCGACGCAGAGCCAAACAGACGACGAAGTCGACCAGGAAGCTGACTCCTACACCCCGTCGAGTACAGGGCAGGCGAGACATACGTCCGGTCGTTGTTGCACTGCGCCGCCATGCGATGCGATGCGGTGCGGTGTGCTTGCAATGCATGTGGTATCTCGGAATGTTTGTTGTTAATGCTGTCGATGCACTGGGACTGCGAATATCCACGAACGGGTCCTGTCGATTGACAGCGGCATTTTGATGCTCGCTGCATTGGTGACACTCGCCGACGAAACAATGCTTTTCGCCCTGTCTTCGCCAGCTATGGGTCCCATCCTTCCTAGACACCGCTGATCTTTGCTGTCTCGGCGGGATGCCATTCAGGATCTTGCCTGCTCGCCCCCAGCTGGTGACTGGTGTTTCTGGGTTGAGCCCACGTCGAACCGAAAAAAGTATTCCCAGCTGCCCGGAGAGCTGTCTTTCGAGGCCCGCAACGCATTGAGTGCTTGCGTCTGTCATTCTTCGGTCCCTTAGGCTCGGACGAGACCTATGAGCACGGACTGCGGGCAGGCCGAACTCTATCTGCTTGACTCTTTAATGCGCCTGCTTCTCCGAGTCTTGGGAAGGAAACCATCGATGCCTGTATCCCGACTTCCCCTCTCGGTAGATGAGGGGGAATTGGAGTTCGTCGTGCGATGCTGCCGTGCCGAGATCCATCACGATTGAGAGTAATGTTTCGTGTGTCGTGGATCGGCAACGAGCTAGCAGTGTCGATTGTCTAATTCCTAGGTTTGTACGATGACTTTGCCAAGCTGAATGTGATGGATTACAAGCCTCAAATGTTGATCTCGGTTGATAGTGATTGACTAGTCTCACGACCGTCGCTTCGCTTGCCAAAGCAGCTGAAGCTTCAACGATCTGGAAGAAGGGAGATGGGAATGGAAAAGTGGTCCGGGATGGGCGCTACCGAGACACCATCAGGCTGGACGGGACCCTGATGGACCCTGAATGCGCTTCGTGACCACTATCGTCGCAAGTGCGGATAACTTCATGGCTGCCAAGATAGGGCGATGCTGAGAGTGAATCCGGGACGTAGGAGCCGACACACGGATGAGGAAAACGAGCCAGAAGATGGTCCAGGGTCCTGCCATGTCAAGAGGTGGAAGGATGACAGGGTCCATCGACCAGGGGGTGCTCTTATCGCGAATGATTATCGCCTATCGCCCATGGAGCCTGGCCTAGCCACCTTGGGTCTAGACCCCGCTGACTAACCAGGAGGAGGTTGGTGTGCTTGCTCTTTCCAACGACATGTCGTTCCTTCCCCAAAAGTTGTCGAGATGGAGATGGCCTCAACAGCGTTGCGAGGGCGACAACGCCTCAAAACCTTGAAAATATAAGGCAGGTGCACCTTCCAGCAGACTTTCCACCTGCATGAGGCTGGATCTCGTTTCTATTTTGATCTTTTGATAATTTTTCTTCCTTTTTTCCAATCGGGCTTTGTGGGAGGTTGTTCAAAGCCCTGATCTTCAATAAGTGGAAGGAGCTGTGGAAAAGGCTTTGTGCCGCGAAGCAGAGCCGACCTACTCAGCTGGTCTGAGCTTGACCAGTAGAGCCAATGTCCATTTCTTTGGCCTTGGGCTGTTTTTGTACATCGTGATTGACGCCGCTGACGTCTGGCGCGAATGGACTCATAAGCCAATCAAAATTGCCTGAGTAGACCAACTCCCGCATGATGATATATGCATCACTTAAATACATTTCGAACGACATCTTCCAGCTTTCTAGATGAACACATTCTCAGTCGTTCACAATATCAAGATGCGATGTTGTCGCAATATGCTTCTGGGTCCCACCTCGGTCCCATCATCCGCACTGACACCGATCCACAAGAAGCCTCCATCCTTGGAGGGAAACATTCATCCAGATGGGGATGCGCACTTCCAATTGCCAGAATGAGCGGCGTAGATTCATCAACACGTTGGTACGGAGTCCGTGTGGACTGGGGGCTCAGCAAGAGTCCAAATAGACTTACTATGCATGCTGAAATAGATTCTCCCATCATGGCCTGGCACTTGGTTAACACACTAGGTCTGATTGCAGACCGTGAGCTTGCCAGGCTTTTAACTCTCATTATGGGGCACTTTCAGAAGACTGGCGTCCTGGACCGTGTTTAAGCGGGGCGCTGTCCTGGAAGCGAGTCCCGGGCTGAGCCATAGCAACCAGTATCACCACTCGCGGCCAACATCTCGAACCTGTCCAAAATCGACGCTCCTTCCTCCGTTGAAGACAGGAGCTACGCCAGGCAGCCGACCTCCCTCTCTTCTCTTCTCGCGACACAACTTTTTTTGCTCCGCCCACAACAAATTTTCCTTTCCACTCTCCCACACTTCCACCACCACCTCTCCCGTCTACAACAACGTGGGCGAGACTTATTCTTTCCACACCTTGTCAACCAACTTTTGGCAATCCTCCCCTCTTCACATCCCTTGACGACAGTCTTTCTGGCCTTGTTTTTTTTTTCCCCCATTCACAAATTTCTTACGCGTCTCCTTGTGGCGCGTCCTTTGGGAGTCAAGCAGCTTTACTTTGGCAGTCCCGTCACAAGTCAAATTTGCACCCCTTCCTGATCAGATCACATTCTTTTCAGCATCAATATCTCTCAGAAGGCTTCTTCTGACATACATTTCATCTCTTTGAGCTGGAAAATTGCTGCGCGAGACGATTTTCACCCCATCTCGCACTTTTTGGCCCCTTCACAAGAGGCAGAACTGAGGATCCGTTTTCAATACTTCCCAAGCCGCAATCCCAATCGATTTCACAATGGCTGACAAGCAGAAGACCAAAGAGGTAAAGTTTTTTCGCACCTTCTATTTTTATCCATCACAAAAGCTTGATCCTAACGCCATGCAGCGCCCTGCCAAGCGCTCGCTCACTCCGAACCGCAACTTGTACAGCTCATTCAACGAAGCTCACCGGAACATTGCGCCGCCTACTCCCAAGCTTCCCTTCGAGACGGTCCTGGGAAACGGCCAGCGATTGACCCAAGAGCAGCTTGAGCAAGTTGAGCAGATTCTGAGTGATGCCAATCGGTCCAAGGATTTCGAGGAGCCAGAGAGCAAGGTGAAGACCGAGGAGACAGAGCTTCCCAGTACCAGCACTCAGTCCGGCAATGGCACCAACTTTACGACCCACTCCGCCCAATCTGCCGTTGAAGCCAAGAGAGAGACCATCTGCAAGGACCCTCGCGCCTCTTCTGTCTACCCATCTGATGATGAGTACGCCTTCATCGACACCTCCATCTCTTCTCTGCCCGAAGCCAAGGCCAAGCAAGAGCAGCCGCACCCTGCAGATGACCCATTCGCCAGCCGAAATGCCCTCGACAACTGGCAAGATTCCTCCTCCATCTATCCCGAGGACGCTATTTCTTTGGGTCAGGTATCTGATGATGAGCCCGTTCCCGAAGTCAAGCTCGAGCCCAAGTCGTCTCCCATCATGGCTTCACGCACCACTCTTCCTCCGCCTGTTGCCACGAGCTCCCAAGACCGCTCCCAGCAAGATCCGCAGTCTCACTTCGACGATCTTCCCAAGTGGAAGGATTCATTTGGCTACTTCGACACCACTCAACCCTCTAGCCAGAATGTCACGCACTTTCCTATTTTTCTTGATCCCTTCACTGGTTGTTCCCCAGCTTTCCCCAGAATGCCCCAGCCTCAGCCCCAGGCCCAGCCTGTTGCCAAAGCGGAGGAGACAAAGACCGAGGCAAAGTATGATGGCCAAGCTTCCAAAGCCTCAGAGAGTCGGTTCAACGCACAAGACAATGGCACGGCGTCCTCCAGCCGGCTCAACCCCTTTCACGCATTCTCAGGTTGTTCATCTCAAGAGTCTGAAGATGACGATTTTGAGGAACTCCAGTCCAAGTACAAGGAGGAGTTCACGCGACTCAGTGCGGAGAAAGAAGTGTCCCAGGCTCTTCGTCACGTTACTGGGATCAGTCAACCTTCATCCGGCCTTGTTGTGAACCGTATTCGTTCATCCCACACGCACGATCTTCGCAACTCCCCTTACAACCCAGCCAAGACTCAGCAGCAAGGATTCTACCATGCGCCAGCAATCCAGCCCTCCTGGAAGGTCACTTCATCTGGAGTCAAGGTTCCCGTTGCCAACCAGCACCATGGCCCAGACGACATCAATACGCCAGCAGCTGAGCCCTACAGCGCTATTGACAACACCAACATGGCTGCCATGGCATCTACTGCAGATGAGAGAGCTGGTTTTGATGGAGAAGAAGATTGGCGCACTGTTACTGACGACCGCGAATTCCCTACTGGCGCTGTTGGCAGAGTCATGACTGGAAGCAGCATTGCCAACGTCTCTGACAGGGTTCTCATTCAGCATCCCAACGCCCACGAAGCTCGTCGCGCTCCATCTGCCACTGGTCCTTGGTGGAAAAGAACTGCTGGCATGCAGCCCGTGACGTCGCCACTGTCTCCCTTCCCCAACTTGGGTTTCCCTACACCCCCTCAGCCCACTGTCCCTCCTAATCGTCGACAACAGGACTGGCATGATGTGGAATTGGACTCCCTCAGCCCTTCTTTGCAGCACCCTGGCTCTCGTCCTCGCAGCGACACAGGAGAAACATTCAACGGCCTCTCCCAATCCAAGTTCCCGTTCCCTCTAGTCTCTCGAGAGGATGCGTCCAGAATCCAAGCTGTACGTCGCGCAAGTGGCCTGGAGGATCATACCTTGTCTGGCAGCCTCGTCTCACCTACCATGCGCCCCAATTCTTCCATTCAAGACAGCAGCTATGGTCTCTCTCGTCCCGACAACCGCAAGGATTCTGCCCATTCACAATTCAGTCAGACCAAGAACGGTAGCTACCACAAGACCTTCTCTTGTAAGTACCCGCCCTTTTGTGCCCTACCTCCCTTTGCCCTGAGCCCTTTCACTACAAATTCTTTTGTGGCGAAGGCTTTCGATCCCACCACCTTCTTCCTACTTCTTCCTTCCGCCCACAACTTTCCCTATCTTCCAATCTTCCCTCCAACAACGCCTCCATTTCTCGTCGCTCAAAACAGCATCTGATTCTCTTCAAATAGCCCATCGCCAAAACACTTGGGGCAACCAGCCCACGTCGGGGCTGCCCGCGCGCCCTTCTCCTTTGCAGGAGAGGGCTCCTACCGCGGCGAGCGGCAAGGCGGCTCGCGTCACACACCGAGCGGCCGCCGACGCCCTCGCCAACCAGCGGGCGCGGGAGGGCTCCCCCCATCTCTTCACAAGGGAGGGGGCCCGCGTCATCAGCACCGACGTGGAGCTGGCTGGCATTGCCGGCCCCTACATGCTCTCGGAGCGCGCGCAACGGCGCTCCAAGCTCTTCTACCGCGGGGTCATGGCCATCACCCTCATCATCCCCTTCGTGGGATGGGCCATGACCTCGTGCAGAGCCGACTCAATGCTCGCGGCCATCACTCAAGGAGAGTGCTCTGGCCTCTCCCACGGCCAACGGCGCAATATGCGCATGATGATGTTCGGAGGCTTCGCCCTCTGGTGCATCGCGGTGGTCGTCGTACTCATTATTACGGCGGCCACCCGGCACTGAGCCACATGCTCTCGTTCTTTTTGTTTTTTGAACATTTGTTGGATTAAGTAAGTAGACTTCTTCGTCCCTCGTCGCCGTCCCTCACTAACCCATACATCACAGTTACGGCGGATACGACGACAATGACGAAGACGCACGGCGTCAAAGAATGACGATGGAATTTCTGGAGTTGGAGGGGGGTCCCTGCCTACGGGCATACCTAGTTATCATCGGTTTGGGTCGGCGGTCTGGTTCTTTTCGGTTGGCTCGGTTCGTTCTGGTTTCTGGTTTGGTTCGCAATTACTTCAGGCTACGGCCTCGTTCAGGAGAGGGGAGGCTCCTGACCCTCCCCGTCTCAAATCAATTGACGGTTCTATTCACAACTTTGTCGTTTCTCGTCCCCGTGATTTCCAGCGTATTTGCATTTGAAGCTACTGGAGGCGGAGATGTCTACCCTCTTCGCGGCGGAACCCAACCTCTGACGCACATCGTAAAGTCACCTGACTGGAGGTCCTGCTGTGATGGCTACTACGCGAAGGCCAAGGCCTTAAATCAGCACGCCTCTGCGGAATTCTAGCTACCGATCACTGTCCTTTTGACGCCATCTACGTCTGAGAATGGCCGCAGCGGTTCTCGTTCTCTCGAACTCGGGGTGGGCGTCATCGACAGAGGCGCAGAAAAACCATCGCGCCCCTTAAAGCCACACGAATATGGGCTCTCGTATAAGGCAGCCCACGTTCCTCAAACGGCAAGCCTTGCTGAGCCTGCTACGTCATACGTAGTTGCTCTGCTTCTTGCCTCGTTGGGCGACCCATCAAACGCCGCATGGGAAGACACTCAACCTGAACCTACAACTGCGCTTTCCGTTTGACGTCATCCTGACCTTGAATCGGTAGCTCCTGCCGGTCTCATTGAGACTGCTGCATGGTCGCGAGCTGCCAGGCCCACGAAAAAGAAAATACACTAGAATGGTGACCTGAGTCCACACATGCGAGGAGGCATGCAGAATTGCCGAAGTGGAATACGATGGGAATGATGACGGACTGCGGTATCCGCATTCGGACATGCGACTGGTCGCCAAAGATTACCAAACATTCGCAGCTGAATTCAACATCCTTGCAGTTCCAAACCAATGATGGCAAACACCACGCACATTGGCGTCTGCCGTGATATCATGTGGAAGTGGACCTGGTGGTTTAGAGAGTGGCAATCTGTCTCAAGCCTACGTTAATTAGATGTGCCTTGTTGTCAAAGCCATGATCATTCAAATACTGTGTGCTTCAGCCAGGGCAGTGGCCTGGAGTCAGTAGCGAAGCAATGGTTGCCACAGAAAAATGAGCTTTCAAAGCATCATGTCTTATGCTGAGTCTGACCACCCCTCGGTTCTTGCGTACGGTTTCAAGGCCAACCTACCGACTTCGGCCACGTTATGAACATGTCTTGGCCGTTTGTAATGTATCATCTATAGATTATTCGACCTGTATGCTGACGATGAGGATACCGGACGACAGTTTCTAATCCGTCTGGTCTGCCTACCCAAAGGATATGCTCTCATGCTATTACAAAGATTGATGAAGACTTGTGTATTTTTTTCCACCTGGCTGAAATGCTCGAATTCTTGGGCGGTTCATCTTGCCTCTCACAACCCTGGTACCTTTTTCTTTCTTCTACTGGCCTTCAATGGACGACTTGTGAAACGTACTATCTTATGGCTTCACGCGATTCTCACTGAATGTATTCAAGAAGTGGGTTTCTGGTCAATATTTTCATAGCCGGACAATATATTCCAAGTTCCAACAGTAGTAGTCTGACTTCTAAAGGGAGTGTCCAGTATAGTTTCCATCTCAATTCGAGTTGAATGTGTATTGTCGCGGCTTATTTGAGAGATGCTGCAGCCCTCCTTTAAATACTAGCAAAGACACTTCCAAGCCTATGGCGAGACATCTGAAAATTCAAGTTGGGAGAGATGATTTGAGATTGAAGGTATGTGAGTCTCAGACACTTCAATACTAAGGTTCCGAAAATACAAATTACAAGGCGGCCCAGTGCTTGTCTTCATCGAGGCCAAAGAAAGCTCTTGTTCCTAGGTACATCCAAGACGAACATGTACATTTACAGAGCTTCAGCGACGACTTCGTGTGCTGTGATTGTCTGGATTATATGTGTCACGAATGAGTCCAAAGATACGGAACTTAAAGACGGCGTTGACGCTGAATGCTTCTCGTCCTTCGCAATGTTTGGACCGTGGAAACAAGTTAGCGGCTAAATGCACACGCATACTGTTGCGGAACAAGAAGGTCACAACTACAATCCAATCCTCCATCTCTGGCGTGATGATTCCTTTCTGTAAGGAGCTGCTTAAATACTGGCTGAGATGAGGCGGAAAGCCGTCATGAATGAAGCATCGACGTCGGAACGGTAGTTGGCGTTGAAGTTTGTTCTAGGCAGGACCGCTCGAGCAATCCTGACTGCAATCTAAAACAGTGCCCACCCAATGTTGAAGGCACACCGTTGGTACTTCGACTTCGACATAAAATACGTATGCTTGGCTCGTAGGATATCCACGCGACGTAAGATTTTCCATCGAGGGCCAAAGAAGCTTAAAGACATTTCTCAGCTCGTGACCTGCTTTTGCCGTCTTCTCTGTTTCGTCCTCCGGATACGGTATCTTTGTAGTATACTGATTGAGTATCCTTGGGATGAACCATATACGCAGCACGGCAGCACTTGGTAATCTTGAAACTTCCTTCAGACTACAAGTCGAAGACCAACAATGTTGTTTACTTGCCAAGCTACTGAGATGGTTCTCGAGTCAATCGATTATGAGTGAGGTCTCCTACATTGTTCACGCCTTTTTATACGTCTGGTTTTCAGCTCAAAGCAGATTCATTCACACAAATGAGGTACTGCAAGATGTGACTGGCCTCATAAAGCACATACACACACACACACACACACATATACACACACACATTCACATAAACCACACAAGAAGTCTTTCAGGAATGTGCTCTGCATTACATATTAACAGCATTGTATCTACCAACATCCACCGTCCCAATGCCTACTCTGCGAATCATCGCTTAACCGCGGCGGCGCGTGGTGGGAGCCTTCTTGGACGTGGCAGTCGAGGTAGCCGACGGCGCAGCGATGCCAGGGGCCGCGGCGATGGGGACCTTCTGCTTGCCCTTGGCCTTGGCGGAGGGCGCGTTCCAGTAGTACGCCATCTGCGAGGCGAGGACGGCGTTGAGCAGGAAGCCCGCGATGAAGTTGTACAGGATAAGCTTGTCGTCGACCTCCTGGAGGGTGGTGAAGATGCGGGAGAGGGAGCCGAGGAGGTAGTTGAAGACCTGGGGGAACGAATTTGATTAGCATTGTGCTTACTGCACAACAGACAAGAGAGAAAACTTACAGCAAAAGCACTGAGCTGTCCGGTGCCGCCCTCAGACCAGATCGCAAGAATCTGGGGAACCTTGCTCGCGACGCTCAACACGCCGGCGCCGGCCTGGAGGTATCCCAGCGTCTGCATATCAACCAAGCCTCCGGCGAAGAGCGCGCCCATAGCCACAGCCAGAGCAGTGACGAAGACGGCCGCCAGGCCCGCGCGGCCGGTGTAGTTGAGCACGAGGACGGTGATGATGACGTTCTGGCCCATGATGAGCGCCGTCTCGCCGTAGGTGCTGAAGGGGAACTGGTTGCGGTAGTTGTAGGCGAGGGAGACGAGGTAGGAGGCTGTCTCGAGGAGGTAGGAGAGCACGGAGATGCCCTCGCCGGATTGCGAGGAGGTGAGCTTGCGGATCTGTGGCAGCTTGACGATGCTGGAGACGCCGACGATGCCCAGGCCGATGCCCTTGGACAGGCCGAGCTTGATGCAGTCTACATCCTCGACGTTGATGTCCAGGAGGAGGGACTTGTAGCAGTGCTCGCCGATGATGGAGACGCCGAGGTCGCGGATCGGGGCGGGGAGGTTGTGCGTTACGGGCTGGAGGGTGGAGCGGACGGCGTCCATCGTGAAGGTCGGGCTAGGCGGGTTTGTGCCGGCGTGGCGTGAATGTTATTTGGAAAAAGATTTGTTCGAGGATCGCGGGCGATTCCAAACTTTGCGCCGGAAGGTTTGCGCCGGGAAGGTGCGGGCTGGTAGAGAGGTGGGAGACGAGCGAAGATTGTTGAGCTGACGTCCTCACTGATACGACACGTTGACGGAAGGGTTGAGGTCACTGATAAACCCTGAAAAAGACGTAAGGGGTGGCAGTCAATTGGACCAGTCGGAAATTTTTGCGGGGAGCTAAGGTCCTAGCTAAGAAGGAAGAAAGACTGCATGAAATAAAAGCCAAGTCGGCCACCGCACAGCAAACATCCCTGCCGACGACCACCATCCCATTCCCGATACGTTGCCCCCGCGTACCACGTTAAACCTCCGAATTCAGCAATAGCTTGATATCAAAATGCCTTTGTCGAGTCGACTGCAAGGCCGCGTGATGTAAAGCAGAAATGCCAGATCCATCGCAACATAGCTGCCACAACTGACAACCCCGGGCTAGCCAGAAGTTTACTTCTTCACAGCCTTGGATTGCTTCTTCTCAAACGCAGCGATCAAGTGCTTGCAGTTCGCGAGGTTCTCTTCGGGCTCCATAGTGTTCTCATTGTTGGAGTAGCCCTTCCACTTCACCTCGTACTTCTTCTGCTTCTTGCCCTTGGCGGGCTCAACGCCAACGATGCGCTCGACCTCATATTCATCGTCTTCGGACTCAGCTCGCACAGCAGTGGGGCGCTTCTTGGGTGTCTTCTTCACCTGGGCTACACCTCTCGTGTGAGAGCTTGAGACCTTCAAGTATTGTTAGCCGTGTCTCTACATATTGCCATTTCGAGTGAATGAAAGAGAAATACCTTTTTGGTCGCGTCGGTGTTCTTGCCCGAAGATCGGAGAGACCGTTTTTCGTCTGCAGGGACACTTCGATTAGCTTGCAAGATCTTGAGGCGTGCTGAAATGCGGTGTCTCTTGCTCTGAATGCTGCCTCTGGTGGTCTTGCTGGACGTTGTAGGAGTCTGGGTCTTCGAGGGACGACCTGGACCACGGCGCTTCGGAGGATCAGCCTCAGCAGCGGCGATGTTCTTCCGGGGGCGGCCGCGACGGGGGGTCTGAACGGGGACCTCTTGATCATTGACCGCGTCGTTACCCTCTACGCTCTCTTCCTCCCCGTCGTTCTCGCTCTCATTCTGTCTTTCACTGTCGTCCTCAAACTCTTTCTGTCTCTTAGGGTCGTCCTCAGTCTCGTCGCTGTTAACAGCATGGCCGTCGACCTTCGGGTTCTTCGACTTCTTGGCGGCCTGTGCTCTAGAGATGAATATAACACCGGCTTTCTGTGTATCGTTGGCAGAGGCTTGCTCGAACTTGCGCTTGGCTTTTCCCGCTACCCGAGACGTGGCAGGCAATTCTGGAGTGCCAAGAGGAGTGCCATACTGAGAAGACGAACCTCCTTGAAAAGCTTCCACCTCGTCGAGACGCGCCACAGAGTCCTCACGCTTGATCTTCATCGGAGCCAGGACGGGGCGGCCACGCTTGCGCTTCGGAGCGGGAGCGGTATCGTCGGCATCAGAGCTATTGTATTTGATGCCTGGAATGATATCCGACGTGATCTGAGGGATGGTGTCATCCCCCATGTCGGCTTCCTGCTCGGCGCTGTCTTTCCATCAGTGCTCCGTCCGAAAATGGGGATGGGGTATCTGTTGTTACTGTTGCGCCGCCTCGGTGGCCAGCGCGGCGAGCTGTTCCTGGGTCATGGGCTCATCGCGTCCCTTGAACACCGTTTGCTTCGACATGTTGGTGATTATCGATGGGTAAGGATGGTAGAAGTGGTAAGGCGCAGGAGTTGAGTGAGAAAAGGCTATTGGGCTGATGCTCGTCGACGCCTCTGCGAGTCGCGTTCTTACGAGTCGCGTTGAGGTGAGAGTGATTTTGGGAGAAGTTTGGTCAGGGTGGGGTGAGAGAAGTAAATGTGAGTTCTGCCTAAGGTACTCGTGAGAAGAGGGAAGGAGCGGGTGGCAAGAGCGGGTGAAAGGTCGCGCCTGCTGTCAATAGAGAGACCGCCTCGGTTCTAAGTCGAGGAAAGTTCCCAGCCACCAGGCCGTAAAAATTAGGAAAAGGGGGAAATGGCAACGGGAAGACTTTGAAAACAGAATGCTTCACAACATAAGGAAATACAATAACAACTCTTTCTTTCAGGGCGGTCGAGACAATGGAGGGACGGGCAAAGAAGCCACGTGAGAAGGTGACCAAGCTTCGCCCAACAGCCTTGGTTGGGCGACATATTACTGCTCATGACCTTTCGGAAAACACGGCGTACGTCTTTACTAGGCAACAGAAGGTACTGGTCGTGTCGAAAGCGAGTAGTGCTTGGATCGAGCCTCAGACTCGAAGCAGATGTGTCACATCGAATCTAGACCGACATGAAACATGATTTGGCGGCCACGCGAATTTGCCGTCATGGCACTTTCCCGATATTCGCTTTATATCTCATCTTCCCGTGTTCCTTCTGCCATAACCCTATTAATCCAACTCTTCCACTCTGTTCTCACCCAATTCATCAAAACGCCCTGATCTCACCGCTTGCTCCACTGGGTTCTGAATGTCCACGATGCCTGTTCTTCTCAACCTGCTGGGCGTTAGTGTGGTGGACTGTATGCATGTACGAGTAAACTTGCCTCTCAAATAGCACAAACAGCCTCTCGGCTTCTCTCTCCTTCTCTTCCTCTGTCATCTCAGGAACATCGACGTCTTTCTCCTTGTCGATAAATTGACCCGTGATGGGATTGACGTGCCGCTGGCCATCACCGCTGCTGAATGCCTCGGAAGCATTGGCAGGAATGGGGATGTTGTTCTGGAACAAGAAGCCGGACGCGAATCCGTAACCCACGTTTTCGACAAACTTGGACGCATCTTTGTCGGACATGTCGAAGAGCAGATGTGAGATGGCGTCTCGGAGTTGCGGGGTCATGGGGTTGGTGGAGTTACGCAGCAGTCTGGACGTCAGGGATGTGCCACGGCCAAGAACCTCCTTTCTGTCCTCTTCAGTTGGAAGAAGAGTTGTGCGGATATACTTCTTCGCTTCATCGGGGGCACCATCGTGTACCCTCCGCAGGACGCCAACGAGGGGTGTCGTCAATTGCTCCAGCTCATTATCCGTGTACGCCTTCAATGACAGATCCAACAGCTCGATCAGCCTCTCGGACACCTTCTTGGGCTCATTCTTTGGGTAGATGGACGACTGGATGTCCTCGTCCTCAAGCTTCAAGTTGAGAAGCGCGTTGACTAGGGAGTTGAAAGGAGGGTCAAGCGGCTTCTTGGGGGAGATGTCCTGCTTCCACAACAAGGTTATGATGTGAGGTATGCTGGCCGTGAACGCGGATGCTTCAGAGGAGCAAAAGTGAGACACGTTGAACAGCAAGCGCAGTATCTCATTCAACGCCATGTCTTCCATAGGGTCGACGGGTGACTTGTTCTGCCCCTTCGCAAGTAACTTTGCATGCTTGCCCAACTGCTCTACCACGGTCTCCGCGAGACCGTGCTTCTGAATGAGACCAAGGAGATCAATGTTCGTTTCGTAAGTCGTAAGGAAGATGACTCTGGAGGCGAGAAATTCATCATCAAAGCTGTCGCTCTTCAACTTCTTGCAAGCTTTATCCTCATAACCAAGATCAACGAACATCTGCCGGGTCTGGGGGTTCAGCAGCATCGCATTTGCAAGAACTCTCAACGCAGCTCTTGAGGTTGAGCTCGAGGGGCTATTGAAGGCATGCTTAGTGAGAATCTCAATACCCTGCGATGCGTCAGCTTTAGATGATAGTGCTGTGAATGAGAGGTCAAACCTCAGAAGTAAAGATGGGGCCGGCATCTCTAGGATCCCGTCCATAGATCTTGAGCTCTTCCAGGGCGGCGTCTCGTTCTGCCAAAATCAGCCATATGAGCTTTGGAAAGAGTATAGTCAAATTACTCACGCTGCGGAAGCAGACTGACGCTCTTTAGGTCCTCACCAAGCTTGTTCATCAAGCTGGTGACGGCCTCGAGCTTCGCTGGATGGCGGTCAATTATAGGCTCGTCAGACCAGGATGGGCCGCAGGAGCATACCATTGCCAGTCAAGTTGGCCTGCATGAGGATCGGTTGGGACATGGCGCGGCGCGGGGGACCGGTCCTGGGGCCGGTCTCGGTAGTGGATTTGGAGCCGAGAGTAGTATGAGAAACACAGATGTTGGACGTAGTGGCAGGCGACGACGCTCGACGAGCCTTTCGATCCTTGACATTTAGCATCCTCCTCAATATAGACACCATGATTTGGGAACAGGCCAGGCAATGGCGATGAAGACGAGGAACACACGGGATTACCTATGAGATGGAAAGATGAAAGATTTGGGTCTTTCTGGCGCTCGACGGGAAACGATTGTACGGTCGTACAACTGGACGGGTAGGTGTGTCTGTGGTTGTGGCTCTTGACGTCGATTCAAGTGGCTTGATATTCTAGGCCCTCCAATGGCCCGGAGCTAGGTTCGATGCAGCGTTGAGATTCGATTTAAAGGGAAGCTCCGGCAGCGACGCTCCGAGCAGACGTTTTCGGGCGATTAAGCCTATCTTTTGGGGAAGATCAGTTTGGTGCAGTCAGGTATTTCGATTGAAGCTCAGCTCAAGTGACGGATAATCATCCAGTGACAAAGGGGGATGAGCCGGCCCAGACCACGAGACCTGACACTGGACAGCTCCTACGCTTCCGATCCACTGTTGTTACACAGAGCAGGACGTGGGGACGCCACAGTGGCTGCATTGCGCCAGGCGTTGACGTGAGTAACTTGACAGGCCGGCTGCAGCGCCCGGACTGCTTCTTACCCCGGGCGGCTTCAGGGGGTAGATGGTGAGGTGGGTCTGCTCTATCACCAGCCGCAGTGGCACGGGTGGCTCAAGGATGAGCTAAGCATGACAGTTAGCTAAGCAGAACGCTATTCAACGCCTCAGTTGCTACAGCATTTTCACTGGCCATGCGAATCCCAGAAACGCACCCTGCGGTTTCCACTCATTCCAGTGCCCCACTTGGTCCGTCGGTCGCCGCCCAACCCCCAGGCAACGAGACAACGATTTAACCAGGGTTCACGTCAAGCACGGGCCACATCTTTAAGTGGTTTTCGCGACCAGCTCGCGTTTTTACGTGCATCGCGGAACTGTTGGACGTGTCTAGCACCGTAAAGCGCCCCAGCCAATTATCCAGCCCATCCACTTTGAGAGATCGCGGAACGGACGTCGTGCCGCGAAAAGTGCTCCAGGTCCGCTCTCCATACCTAATCTTTCCGTACTCGTCCACGGCTTCGCTCCAGCCTCCTGGTCGTCTCCTCCTCATCGTCAATCTCCATACGCTCGTTGTCGTTGGAATCCCCTCTCTCTGCTTGCCATTTCTTACTGCACGGGTCGGTTTTGCACGTTAGTTCTCTCTGCATTTGGTGTGCTTATTCGTCCGTCACTCCTTTCCTCTCTGCTGGCAGGAGTCCGACGTACACATGCGCCAGTCGAGATAGAGACCAAGACAGAGACAGCTGGTGTCCGGCGCCCCGTCACCCCTCCGTCATCATGGGATCTGTCGAAGTTGTATCGAGCCGACTCGAGTCGTTACCTCCTCGTCCGCCAACACCACCGCGCGAGACCAACCAAGCTATCGATGCTGCTGCCACGAAGCATCTTCTCGTCATTCCCCCCTCCTCCGATCCTCGACCCATGCACACGCCGCCGAATGTGTACTCACCCCTCTCCGGTGCCGACTCTACGAATCCGAGCATACGCAGAGCTAGGAAACGCGTGGGCTTCTCGGCCAAGGCACAATACAACGAGGCACCCATCTATCCCGACGCCAAATCTCTGCCGAGGCCGTCGCCGCTCTCTGCACCGTCCTCGACGCAACCGAAGCCTGTCAAGGGTATCCTTAAGCAGACTTCTTCTCCAAGTCCACTGAACTCCAGCAACCAGTCCGACACGCTGGCGACACCAGCAAACATCGCAGACATGTTGGAGTCGACAGTCAAGCAGCTTGCGGGTGCTGACAGGGACTCGAAGCGGGATGCGTATACCACACTCGTCATGACGCTCAAGACGTCAAACAACCTCCCGGATCGGATTGCGCTGCAGGGCAAGATGGGCCTCTTCGTCCAATTCATCCAACGGGATATTACATCAAAGAATCCTACAACTAACGGAATCGACGTTCCTCTCACCAACAACGCACTTTCCCTATTGGCGACGTTCCTTCATTTCCCCGCTATTGCCTCAACGATACCCAACGATTTCGGTGTTTTCTTTATGGACCACAGCATCCGATCCTTCGAGGACTCGTCGACACCAAAGGATGTTGCTCGACACCTGATGCACTGTGTCGCTACCCAGGACTTTTCGTCGAAAGTCATGACCTCCGATCGCGTCCGCCGCCTGGTCGCCGCCCTCCGCAAGATCGAACAGCACTTGCAGGGAAAGAGTATTGTCATGTCCCGGATCATGATATATAGGAGGTTGATGCAGCAAACCAAGCAGCTGATGGCAGCCCACTCCGATTGGCTCAACGATCTTTTGTCAGACATGTTGAGCACTATCAAAGACTTGCGAAATGCGGCGATATCCCTCGGTTTCGAGGCTGTTTACACGTTCGGCAAGGAGAAGTTGCTGTCGCGGAAGGTCATGGAGCTCTTTGACGCGTCCATTGAGGAGATGAAGTACGCAGAGCACTACCACCGACGACTGTTCGCCATGGCCAAGGAAAAGGAAGACAGAACCATGACTGCATCGGTCCCCAAGATCTGGAGTGTCATCATGCTCTTCATGCGCTGTCCGCTCGACCGTTGGCAGTACTTCAACCAGTGGCTGCAGCTCATCCAGATGTGCTTCAACAACAACGACCACCCACAGACCAAGCAGGAGGCGAACCATGCCTGGAACCGATTCGTTTGGTCTATGCATACTGAGGGCCAGTCTTTTGTGAAGCTTCTTCCCACATTATACCAACCCCTTGGCAGCCAGATCAAGTCAAAATACACAAGCAAACACATCCGCGAGGTTGTTTTTGGCAGCATCTGCAACCTCCTTTACTACACCTTCAGGCCTGGCACAAGCGCAACACTCCTCGACAACTACTGGGACGCCGCCGTGAAGCCGATCACAGAACTCCCCAAGGTATCCGCGCGTAATCCTGACATCGTCGATGAGCACCTGCGGCAAATGACCCTGGTATTGATCGGCCTCTTCGATTCATCCACGCACCGAATCTGGAGGGAAGATCGTATTAAGGAAACGACTCTCGCCCGACCTGAAGAGCTTCCATCTATCGACCCCAAGTGGCTTCGACGCAACGCAGTCAGTGTTTTTCAGGTCATGGACCCCATCATGGACAGGCATTTTCTCGAGCTCGGGGACAAGAAGAGCCAAGTAAATCGGTTATGGCGCACCTTAGTGGGAGCTGTTGCATCCGCCTGCTCGAAAGAGATCAAGGTCTCCGTTGACACCACCGCTTTCCTTTCGCAGATGTGTGGCCTTCTGCTGAAGCACTGGGAGACTGGTTTGGGCGACATGAAAGAGCCTGACTCAGAAACGGCGGTGCGATTCTTGGGAAGTGCGCAGGAGCTCATCACAATAGCAGTTGAAGCTTTGGGTCTGCTGCCCTTCACCGAGAAGATGATCTCACTAGGACGCACTCAAACCTTTACGCCTGTCTCAACGCCTTCTCACAAGCCCGGCAAGACCTCTGGAGACACCAGAACGCCCCTCCACCATCTGTTCGGCTTGGTCTCACGGCTTCCCCCTGGTATTCCGGATAACGAGGACTTCGTTGACTTTTATCGCGCCGTCTTCACGCCGTTCTTTGCAAACAAATCACCAAAGGCCCGCTCTGACCTTGCCCAGGAGATGCTTTCCATTCCTCCCAGTTGGTCACCCACAGATGCACAAGTACCCTATGCGCCATGGGTGTTTGCCTCCGATTGCCTAGTTGCCACTCTCAACATGTCTCAGAATAGTGCCCAGACGAACAGCTCGACTGGCGAGCCGATTCTTGGTCCCGAGTACCGTGCAGTAGTTCGGCTCCTTGAGCGCGGATGGAAGGAGGCGCCGAACTTGCCTTGGCAACACTGGTCCACACTCTACTCCCTGTTGTCTAACAGATCCAGCGAGGAAGCTGGCGAAGCTGGTCGGGCCCTAGGAGCAATCGAACCACTTGCAAAGGTCATTCGGGAAAGCCTTCCCACAGAACGTGCCGCGACGATTCCTTCAAAGACAATTGTAGCTACAACGGAGTTGCTGTCTGTTGCCAGTCATCCGCTTGACAGACAAGCTCTTGAAGCAGCTCGGCGAAGATTATGGGGTACGGCTATTACCGGCCCCAGATCTTTATCCTTCGACCCTTTCGACTACTTGTACAAGCTGACCGGTGAATTGTTGGAGCGTCTGTACGAGAATGGCGAGAATGGAAGTCTCAATGAAAATGTCGCCAGTTTCCTGAGAGAAACAGCCGGCTTCTTGTCCCGCTGCAACCCAGAGCTTGTTCCAAAGGCCATGGCCAACCTGGAGAGTGGTCTTACCATGTGGATTCGGGATTCGCAGGGCATTATCAAGACTCGGCAGAGCCCTGCGTCATCGGAAGCAGTAAGTACCCATTCTGATGGAATAAAGAATACTTTCCTAACCATGCGTAGGTCAAGTTGCTCTGGGATACCATCTCAAAGATCATCTTGTCAGGCGACAAGCCGGAAGAAATCCACTTGGATATGTACGAGGAATTGTTTTGCGCCGCCTTCGAAAGCAAGCATCGACACATTGTCAACTCGATCTCGGAGACATGGAATCGTCTGTACGAAAACGCAGAGAACATTCAGTACCCCGAGCACCTCAAGGCCGTACTGCTTTCTGTACAGCCCATGGTCGACATTGTTTTGCCAGGTCTTGAAGTCGCTAGCATCGCGTCTACTGGGCAGAACCGGTCGTTCGTTGAGTCTCAGGACGACATCGAAATGCTGAGTGTCGAATCGACGCGTTCGTCACGCAAGAAGCTCCGGTCTGTGTCCAACCAGTCTTCTCCACTCAGCTCGATACAGCGTTCATCTGCGAAGCTCAAGGCCCAAAAGGTCTCCAAAAGAACGCGTGGCAAGGCCCGTACTCCTACAGCTCGCTTGAGGCACGACGATTCACAAATACAATTTGCGCCAATCGAGATGTCGCCTTTGAATCCCAACACAGACGTGGAATCGCAAGTTCTCACGGAGCGACAGAAGGAAATCCGGGAAAGACAGAAGGACACTTCAGCAATGTTCCCTGAGATGCGCTCCAGCCCTGCTCCTCAATCTAAGGAGAATGAACCTCCTAAGCTTGACGCCGCTCCAGCGAAGGGCCCCGAGACTCCCAAGGATGTCACGCCAAAGCGAAGCCAGCGCTACGAAGAGTTCGTCAGCTCAACCCCAACCCCTAGACGAGGCCAAGCCATTGCTATTGCCGAACAAGACCACGATCAGGACATGACAGACCCGCCATCTTCGCCACCTGAACCCCGTCCATTCCCTCTACTCTCCCAGATCAAGTCGCGATCTAGCAGTCGCAGTGAACTGGAGGACTGGCAATTCAGCTCTTCTCCTGTTTCTGGCTCACCTCCTGTGGAGGCTGCAGCCTCGACGGAAGAGCCTACCAAGCTTGAGCTGTCGAAGAACGTCGCGCCTCAGCAAGAATCGAGATCAGCCAGTCCTGACCTGGGCTCCGCCGTTGACGACTCATTCCAGATGATACCCTCCAGCGTTGCTGAACCCGAACTCCCTCCGTCTGCCTTCGAAACGGCGCCGGAGGCTCAAGAATCCGAGGACATCACTACCGAGTCTGCGCTGGCAAACGAGGCCGAAGACACTCCGTCTACTCCTAAGAACACCCGGACGGTCGACATGGACGAGCCAAGGTCGGGCGGCGAGGTGTTTGTTGATGCTCCTTCCAGCCCTGCGCCCAACGTTCTGACTCGTTCTGCCTTGCGCAACGCTGCTAACAACCGGTCTTTTGAAATGAGTGACGGCGACGAAAGTAGCATGTTGAGACTTGTGGTGGAACTCGACCGTAGGCGGTGCGACCTCCCGATCAACGACTACCCTGCAGTGTCACCTCCCCGAGCTGACAGGACACCCAGGAGCACGAAGAAGCAGAAGACACCTGTGCTGGACTGCATCACTGTTGGCGGCGAGGACGACTCGGACGAGGAAGAAGTTGAAGATGATGAGCCGGCGGAGCTTGCTCTGTCCCAGGTGGAGACCCGATCCAGGAAGAGCAAATCCCTTTCGCAAGAGGCACTCGCCACTCCGGCTGATTCTACTACGGCTTCATCCCCCGACAAGTCTGGAAAGAAAAAGCGCAAGAGGGGCTCATCGAAGTACGACACCCGCCGCAAGAAGCGCCGCTCCGTCGATAGCGCCGATGAAGTCGTCTCGTCGTCGCAGCCCGAACCGGAAGTTTCGCAGGCTGAGACTTCGCAAATGATGTCTCCCCTTCTTGGATCGTCCTCTCAGGACGTCCAGCCCGGTCCACACGACACACCCTCGCGACGGTCCACCGGATCTCGCAGCGATGACTACGAAGCCGAAGTCCAATCCCAGGTTGTCGCCGAGCAACAAGAGGCAAGCTTCCGCGAAAGCCAGTCTCAGGAGTCGCCGACGGAGCTGCAGCCCACCCCTAGCGCCGCCTTCGAAGACTCCATGGAGGTCGACATTCCTGAACAACTTCCCGCGTCTACCCCGGCTCACGTCCAACCTCCTTCAGAATCTCTTTCCCCACAACCTACATCCCCAGGCATGGAGGAGACCCCCGCGGAGCCCGCCGATAAGCCCGCCAAGGACGTCAACATGCTCGGCTCACTGAGCAGCGTCCTCGCCAACCTCCGCTCCGCGTCCCTGTCGCGCGAAGAGGTTTACAAGATGGAGGATATGCTCATGGACATCAAGCGCGAGCTCTTCGCCGCCGAGGCTCGCGGACGAGCTTGAAGTCCACAAACACCACCGCCCCCATCAAATACCAATGTCTATTGTTATCATTGTCCTTTTCTATTTTCCCATCAACGTCCCCACGGGGATATGTCAATATTCCTGACACACAAACCACAACCACACCAACATCATTCATCACGACCTGTTCTTGCATTACCGGCGCAGATCTTTTGGGTTCATCGGCCTTGGAGACGGAAGAGAGACTCAGGGTAGCTGCAACGTATTCTTTTCTTGATTGTACGAAAAAGAAGAAATTTGGTTCTCTTTTTGGAGGAGACCCAAAAACCAGCCATGGCACGAGGGAGGGAGGGGTGGAGGAAGGGCAAGAAGGTTCCATTCGTCCTCATTATGTATTCCAGGAAAATTGTCGCGAAGCATGCATCTGAGGTGTTGATGAACCCCACCCATCACCCAGGATAATGAAAATCAAAACATAATTCAATCATGACCCGAACCGGTTTGTCTCATTTGTGAATCAATTTTCTTGTGTGACGGAAAAGCTTCTTTGATGGCGTGGGCCGTTTCAATCGTGATTTGTATTTCAAAGGGTAGTGGTTAAATCTCCGGGCCCTGCTTTGCCCGCACACCGCCCTCACCTGCTTGGGTTCATGATACCGTTTGTTTGCTTCCTGTCCTCCTCGCGCAACACACAACTCGCAAACACACAAACGTAGATTGGCCGTCTAAATAGCCCGCCCCCCTCTAACTTTGGCATTTCCTAGATTTGGTTTGTCCCCGAGACATTTCGAAAGAAATACGTTTGTGAGCCTCTTGCCCCTCTGGCCGTCTGTCCCAGCGAACACCGACTGCCAGCCACGACCCCCCTCGTCAGATTACAGACCTGAACGACAGAGCCTGCCTTCACAAAGCAGTGATGACCTGGGCGCCCTCGAAGGCATCGTTGGGCTCCAGCTTCTGCCAGCCCTTGACGGCGCCGGGCTCGACGCACAGCATGTTCTTGTAGCCGTCCTTGGGGGCGAAGTCGGCGATGCCCTCGGCCTTTTCGATCCAAGGGTTCCAGACGACGACATTGTCGAGGTTGTCGCGCACGACGGAGTAGACGGGCTCGCCGGCCTCGACGACGGTGACGGGGGCCTTGGGGCCGGCGGGGGGCGTGTAGATGCGGTCTGTCTCGGAGGTGATTGTGATGTCGCCAGACTGGGTCTTTGCGGCGCCGGCGTCGACCTTGTCGGTGTACGGGGCGTTGTCGAGGCCTTGGACTGAAATTTTTGTGATGTCCTGGGGGTCAAGGAGTTAGTATGCGGTGAATATAGCCGAGGCAAAAAGGGAACGTACGTTTACGCGGAGGTAGGTGTGCAGCAGGACCTGGCAGTCAAACGCCTCCTCGCCCTCGTTCGTGATGACGATTGACGTCGAGAGAGACTCGCGGTCGAGGGTGACGCTGTAGATGGCGCCGAACTTGTACCCCCACTTGGCCTTGGTCTCGTCGTCGAGGTTGGCCGAGGACAGGCCGAAGTCGAGCTTCACGGAGGAGTTGTCGCTGCCCTCGCTGGTGGACTTGCCGAGGAACTCCCAGCGGGAGGAGCGGGCGAAGCCGTGCTGGGAGAGCTTGGCGGTGGGCGGGTGGGCGTCGGAGGGGGGGCCGAAGACGGGGAAGACGAGGGGGATGCCGCCGCGGACGGGCTTCGTGCCGTCGAAGACGGTGTTCTCGGAGAGCCAGAGGCGGTCGCGGCCGGATGCGGACTTCCAGGAGAGGACGGTGGCGCCGTGGAGGAGGACGGAGACGGATTCGCCGGTGGGGAGGGTGGCGGTTACGCGGGTGTTTGAGTGGGTGATGTTGACGGTCGCTTGGGGCGGCAGGCCGGGCGTGGTTGCCAGGGCGGCGGGCTTGTTGGGCCGGTCGACCATTTTTGCTGGACGTTGGGCTGTTGTTTATGGAGGTATGTGTTTTCGAGCTTTGTGAGGTTTGGAGGTGGTATGCCGGGTGGGCTGTATTGGGACGATGTGTCGCGCGCGGGGTATGGCGGAGCTCTCAGTCAGAGGAGGTGGGATGGGGGAGGGAGAGAAGGCGCTTTTGGCTGCGCCGGGCGGTCTATGGAGATTTGGATGGAGTAATCGTGTGTCTAGCACGAAGATCGGGGTGGGTGAGAGGTTGTAGACGGACGAAAGATTGCGACTTTGGCCGGTCGAAGAGGTGGGATGTAGCAGTCGGACGGAGATGGTGGGCGGTGGGTATGTAAGCAATCTTTCTCGCAGCAGCAGCAGCAGCAGTAGTAGTAGCGGCGGCAGCAGCACAACAGAAGCTTCGACGGGGAGTGAGGTCAGGTTCAATCGGCGGTCTTTGTTCCTTGCTGGGAAAGAAATGGCGGGGTAAAGTGACATTGGGCCGTACAATGTTTGGAGGGGGAGGGGCTAAGCTTAGGCCGCGGGCTTAGCGTTGGAGGTCGCGGAAGCCAGGGCAGCTTCAGCTTTTTCTCAGGCACCTTGGGCAGCGGCCGGCAGGCACACCCCTCGCGGAGATACAACTGGGCCACGTAGCACTCCACCGTCGCAATGCGGAAAGGTACTTTGCATCCGAGTCTCCCGGGCTACCTTGCTAGGCTGCCTACTAGGAACAATAACGTCAGACACGGAGGCGAGCAATCAGGAGCTCGGGGGGTTTAGTTTTAAGGTAGACCCAAGCTGCGACCGCGCCGCCGCATCAAGCACTGAGGTACTGCCCGGTATGATAGGCACTTGATGGTGCCACAACAGCTGCAGCTGTGGTTTTTTCCCGGCTCGTGATCGAGGACAGTTACAGGGAAGTTTTCGCCTACACAGTCTCTTTTTTACCCCCTTTGACTGACTTTCTGTCGCTCTGCTAAGCGTCTTGCATCCAAGCTTCTTCACGAGGCCGCCCACCGCCGAATTCCCACTCTGCTTCCGCCTGTCACTCTGAAACAAGCTTCATCCTCAACCACCTCCCGAACGACTCACCCCTGTTTGATCAGTCTTGGGGACAGCCCAGCAACACCCATCCCTCGGTAAGGTCAGGTAGGTTACGGGATAAGGCAGCCCACCTATCCAGGGGCTCTGTTTTGTGGCGAGCTTGTTTCCTTTCCTGGGTTCGGTTCGCAAAGAACTGCTTCCGAGCGGAACAGCTGTCTTTACTTGCTGCGTATAGATGCGTGGTTCTTCGGAGAACAGACTCTTCGAAAAGAACGCATGCAGGGGAGTTCTCGTTGACCCTGCATAAGCTTGAAGCTGCTCGGGACGTTGTTGCAAGCCACGAGGCCGCCGGTGGACAAAGCCGCAACGGTGCCGGACCCGTCGGGGAAGGTGTCCCCACTTTCCCGGACGACATACCGCTTTCGTTCTCGCCGTCATGGACGACTTCAATAACCACGCGTGTTACTCGGTGGGCTGATTGACGAAAAGACATACTTTTACTAGGTTTCTCCCTGTTCCTCTTTGGAGAATCACAACTGCGTTGCGAAGCGAGACCGATCGACGCTTCTATGGCATTCTCAGTGTCGTATTCACATTGATCGACCCGTTGTGGGAAGTCAAGCATGCCGTGTTGTTCACTGGCGTCGAACGCTCGCCGTCTGATGATGCGTTGCAAGATCAATACTGTATTTTACTCTTAGCTCATCGATGAGATAGTCTTGCAACCGCAGTGACCCTTGAAGATCTGTTCTCTAGAGGTTGTGATTGCCTGGCGAGGATATGGGGTGATGATCGGTGAGATGCCGGCCCGAGTTAACGATCGGAACTTCGGCTGCATTCGATCAACAGGAACATGAACTCAAACAGCCACGATAGATTGAGTTTCTAGGTTTCAGCATGTTCTTGTCGGTTTCAATCAATAGCGTCCGTACCTCTTCAGACGTGCCTCAAAATCAACATGCCAACCCGGCAAGAGCACGATTCATGCCCAAATAACCAGATGAACACATAACACACTTTTTTCTTTTTAAAAATAAATATACTATTACAGAAGATACCCCCGTTTTTACGCCTTGTCCATCCGGAAACCAATGCTATCCCGATCGTCCCTCACAACACGGCCCCACTCCAGCAGCAGCCGGAAGAGGTAAATCTCCATGTCCTCCCTCCGAATCGCCTGCTCCGCCCACCGCTTCCCCTGCGTGGCGATCCACTCGCCGTCCTCCCACCGCGACTCCGTCTCGATGGTCCGCCCGTTGACCTTGCCCTTGCCGTTGAGCCCGACAAAGTACGCGAGCGTGCTGTGCAGCGCGTGGTACCGCAGGTCGATCGGCACGAAGTGCAGCCACGGGATCAGCCGCTCCGAGTACCACTCCCCAAACACCGACGTCAGGAAAGGCACGCTGCCGGCGGAGCGGATGGTGCGCAGAAAGTCCCGCGGCGGCGCCGAGTCCTCGTCAAGAAGGAACACGTAGCGGTGCTCCAGGGGGTCCACGTCCGCGGGCACTTGCCCCAGCTCGGCGCGGGCGACGTCGCACGCCGGGCCCTGGCAGTCGTACTCAGCGATGCCGACGTTGAAGGGCAGGATGCTGTTGGCCTCGGCGGCGCGGACGGCCTCGTAGGCGAAGTAGTTCTTCTGCGCGGGCGCGACGAGCAGCATCGTCACCTCGTCCACGACCGTGGCGTTGTTGACGAGGTGCACCAGCCGGTTCTTGTGGCTGCCGCGGAGGGTCTCGTCGCTGATGGGCCGGTCGCCTATCGCGCCGCGCCAGTAGAGCGCGTCCTTGCGCTGGCGGAACGGCTTGTTGAGGTCGGCGGCCTCGTCCTCCGGCGGCACGAGGGGAATGAGGATGTCGTTGAAGCCGTCGGCCTTGGACCTGCCGAAGACGGGTATGAGTTCCTGGATCGGGTCGATCTTCGGGGCGGAGAGGTGGAAGCTGTGCAGGCGGGTGATGTCCTGCTGGTCGCAGAGGGCCTTGGACTCGGCCCAGCTAAAGATGAACTGGTCCTCGGAGTGAAACTTGACGCAGTCGGAGCAGAAGTCGCGGATGTTCCAGTGGAGGCCTGAGCGGCCGGGGCTATCGGCGGGACAGACTGAGGCCTCTAGTTCGCGGAAGGCTTTGGTGGAGGCGTATGCCATTGCATTTGACTGCGGTGCGGCGGGCGGCAGACCCAATTGGGGTTCTGCGGGTTGGTTTTGGGCGGGTGGTTGGATCTCCTGCTTCGGCTCCTCCTGCTTAGGAGGTTCTTCTTGTTTCTGGCCCTCGGGCGCAGCATCTGGCTTCGGAGGCTCGGGAGGTGGCCCTCCAGCAGACTCCTCGGATCGTGAGGATAGCAACTTGAACTTCTTCGATGAGTTCCTACCAGCCTTCGTATACCTAATCAAATCTGTCCACGGAGTCAGGACTCTCGGCTGATCAGCCAGGTTAATCGGTATTTTCATATCCGACAGATGCTCTACGAATCCGTGAATCATGTCAATCATCGCGTCGAGCATCTTCTTGTTCTCGTCGTCCCACATGTAGTTGTGGATTGCTTTCTTGTCCTGGATCGTGACCACGGCCATCCGCGGCTCCTTCGGGATCCTCTCGTCGTACGCCTTGCGGATCATCTCGGGCTTCATGCCCCAGAACGGAAGGATGTCGCTCTCCATCTGCTCAAAGTGATCGATGATGACGGACTTGCGTTCCTTGGCGAACTCGTACCACTTGTCAAAGTTGGGCGGCGGGAGACGCCCGTAGTGTCTCTCCTGGTAGACTTCGGCGGCGATGCGGAGGCTGTCACTGGTCGAGGCTTGGCGCAGCCATCTGTCGCCGTTGACTCTGGCGTTATAGATTTCCCTCTCGAGAGGATGCCCCTTGACTGTATCCGACTTGAGGGCGCCATACAGGGTCATGCCCAAGAGGAAGAAGGGCAGCACGACAACGATGACGACCCTCCGAACAAAGAGGACGGACCTAATGTTGGCGGTGTACAAGAGGGACCCGAAGCCCGTGGCGATGAAGTACAGCGGGAGGATGGCGGCGAACTTGGAGTGAATCTGCCATTGGCCGATGCGCGTAACGTTTTGGTAGGCTGCTGACATTCCAGATATGAAGGTGATGACGCTGGCCGGGACGGAAGGACTGGTCTCGCAGACGAGGATGGCGAGCGAGCCGATCAATGCGGTGAAGGTAAAGCTGTCGATGAAAATGTCGAAGAAGTACAGCGAGTCGAGACCCCTGATGGACGTGGGGTATCCCTCATCGGTGGAGATGAAAGGAGAGGCGAGAATCTGGAAGACTTTGATGAAGACACCAGTCAGGGCCTGGATCACGCCGAGGGTTCTCAGCCTCAGCTTCGTCGTCTTTGTCCACGAGAGAATCCGGTGGAGGATGATGGCGATGGCGGCGTCCAAGAACAACCCCAGCAGTTGGAGGGCAAGTGTCAGGACCCGGCTGTCCAGGAGAGTCGAGCAGAAGAACGTCGAAGGAGGCTCCTGGTCGACGGCGAGGAATGTTCCGTAGCCAAGAATCAGGGCGCTCAGAAGCATGGTGACATGGGCGCCATTGAGCCATCTCTTGACGTCTTCCCAGGCACTGTCCCATGGCTCGAGAGGGCGTTCTGGAGGTGGGAGCGGTCTTCGGCAGTAATAGATGTCGTAAAACACCAGCAGCGTGCACAGAAGAGACTGTTACACGGTCAGTTTTGTCCCTCGACACAAATTTGGTCAACGTACTTGGACTCCCGGCGTGGAGCACTGCAACTGCGCCGTAACCTGATGAAAAACCTCCAACCTCAGAAAGACCATGAACACCAACAAAGGCACATAGTACCGCCTTGGCCTGGCGGGTACAGAGGCCTCAAACGTGCCCTTCAGCGCCGTCTCATCTGCTCAAAGGTAAGTCTCATCCTCACCCTCTTTTCAAGATTCCTCTTTCTCAAACTCACCAAACCTGCCATCAGCACCCGGCAGCCATTTCGCCAAGTAACTCGAGCCCCACGTCAAGCCGCCGGATATCAAAAATATCAGAACGGAAGACAACCTCGGCCATTCTGCGAGCACACGTCAGCGTCTTGTGAAACCTTGTGGCGCAAAACACTTCTTACCAACCAGAGAATGTCTTTCAAAATTATACGAAATCCATAGAAACGACACAACAGCACTACCACCGCACGTTAGTTACTGATTCATTTTCCACACTAATACGCAGGACCAAAAACAAAAACTTCAACGTCGTTGCTCAGGCCCTTTTTGTAAATCGCTTACCATAGCGCCGTGAGATGCACATGCGCATCGCGTGCCATCACCGCGAAAAGGAGATGGTGGGAATAACGTTCAAGCCTCCACAGCAGCTGCCATCAAACGAGAAATGTCGAGTTGAAAACAAACAAACAAGTCAATTGGAAACAAGGTGAGCTTGCCGAGAAGCCCGAACACTCCGCCGGATTTTCATACAAAGACGAACTTTACGGATGGAACACGGAGCGAACACTGTCCAGAGGCCAGGAACGGGCTGACCTGGGCCGATCCAGGGGGTGGCCCGGGTCCCCCAGCGGGCAGGATCTGTAATTACATAAGCCCAATTCAACGGCACAGCACGCCCGAGGTGGAGGGATGTGAAGAAACCCCCTTTAAACGACGCGTGCCCACCCTGGCTCCGCCACCCTTGGACCGCGTCAAGCTTCCTTCCGTTCCTTTCTGCCTGGAGCTTACGAGACAGCAGCTGGCGGACTGGGACGTTACGGTTTGGAATACCCACTTCTAAAGGACCGTCCTTCGTATTCCCCGTCATCCCGCGCCCGGCATCGACGGCGATCTTCGTGGGCTGACATCACCCTCATCTTTTCCCACCACAAAGACCAATTCTTAACCGGTACCACTGCTCAACACTCGACATCCCCCCCAATGGCGCCAATATGTCCGGCCTCAATGACTCCCCCATAGTAAAACGTCTCGCCGTCCCGGCAGTATGCCTCCTCATCGCCTTCCTCGCCTACTCCTCCCAGATCCTCTTCTACGTCGCCGACGACTCCCTCCCGCCCGGCCGGCTGTCCAAGACCGAAACCTACATCTTCAACACGTTGCTGCTATGTCTGTGGTACACCTACTACAAGGCATGCACCGTCGACCCCGGCCGGTACACCTTTCCCGACGAGGTCATCGAGGTCCCGGAGCCAGATGAATACGGCCTCCTCCGCCGCTGGTGCAGAAAGTGCTCCGCGCCCAAACCACCGCGGGCGCACCACTGCCGCTCATGCCGCCGCTGCGTACCCAGGATGGACCACCACGTGAGCCTTCTCTGCCAACTACTAGCCTAGCCATCCTAACATCATCCCTCAACAGTGCCCCTGGACCTCGAACTGCGTCTCGATGCGAACCTTCCCGCACTTCCTCCGCTTCCTCCTCTACACCAACCTCTCCCTCTGGACCCTCGCCCGCCAGCTCTACCTCCGCTTCGCCGACCTCTGGGCCCACCGCGCCCTGCCCTCCTACCTCGGCCCCTCCCTCCCGGTCCTCGTCCACCTCACCCTCCTCTCCCTCGTCACCTTCTTCACCTCCCTCGCCCTCTTCATCCTCTTCTTCTCCACCCTGCGCGGCTGGGTCCTCAACGAGACCATGATCGAGGGCTGGGAGCTCGACCGCCACACCGCCCTCTGCGAGCGCACCTCCAAGAACGGCAGCGGCGACTTCTGGTCCGTCACCGGCCCCGACGGCAAGAAGCTCCGCCTCGAAAAGGTCGAGTTCCCCTACGACGTCGGCATCTTCGACAACCTCGCCCAGGCCATGGGCACGCGCAACGTGCTCCTGTGGTTCTTCCCCTTCGCGAGCAACCCCGAGATCAGCAAGAGCGGGACGGGGTGCGGGTGGGAGTGGCCCGAGAACGGGATCAACAGGACGGAGGGCATGTGGCCGCCGCCGGACCCGGATAAGATGCGCAGGGGACAGGGCGGCTGGCCCGGAGCGGCGAGGGGCGCGGAGGGCGTGCGGGTGTCGCGGTACGCGAGTAAAGAGGAGGAGCTGGAGGCGTTCAAGTCACGGCAGGAGGCGGACAGGAAGAGGTGGGCGGGGGAGAGGTCGAGGCTCATGGCAGAGCTTGAGGAGGCGGACTACGAACTCGTCTCGGAGGAGTCTGACGACGAGTACGAGCAAGGGGCTGACGGCGAGCCGGGGTGGACGAATGCCGATGGCGAGAGGCTGCAAGACTTCGGGGTAGACGAGGATGAAGACATAACGGATGACGAAGACGTCCCTCTCGCCGAGATCCTGCGTCGGAGGAAGGTCCTGCAAAAGGACGGAGAAGAATAGACAAATATGATAACATCACAAAGATATTAAAAAACAAGCAAAACCGAATTTAATAGAGAAATCTTTTCTTGGGATGGTTCCCCAGGTTTCTATACTAATCCTCGCCTCAAACCAACACAATGGGGAGGGGCATCCAAAGGAAGGGCTCGCACATGCCATTGAATCCCCTAGACTCCAAATTCTACCAGACAAAAAAAGGTCGGCACACAAGACGCAGGACTGCAAATCCTCCCTTCCGCCCATAGGGTTGCCCTGATCCTGTATGCAGAAAGAAACTCGAGAGAAAAAAACAAGGAATTTGAAAAAAAAAAGGGCAAAGGTTTGGGTTTTTGTGTGACCATGAACCGCTTTAGCCACTCTAGACGCATTTCCACGGTCTTCTTTTTTTCCATCCCTCCATCAAGTGCCAAAAGAGTAGCTAGCAATCGTGTCGTGCAATCATGAAGCATCAATCCAGGGTGGGGTCCAGATCTATAACAAGAACCCGACGACGGTACCGTCCCTGACAGTCCACGCACAGAGAAACAGCGGCAGCTCGATTACCAGTCGTCATCCTCGTCCTTCTTCGCCATCGCGTTCTTTCTCGCGAGCAAGGCGTCCGCCAAGCTGTTGCCCAGGCTGGGCGTGGGGGTGTTGCTGCGGCTATCGGAGCCGTTGGATCCGTTCAGGCTAAGACCGGAGTCGCGGGCGGGAGTAGGAGCAGGTTTGCGGCCGGCGGCGGGACGCTTGACGGGAGGCTGAGGAGGGGTAGGCTTGCCACGGGCAGCCGCGCCGTTGGGAGGAGGAGGAGGCGGGCGAGGGGCCACAACCGGAGCGGGCGCTTGCTCCTCGACGTAGGCAGCGGGCACCCAGGCTTGGCCTCCGGTGTGCTTGGCGAGCCACCAGCCTAGGGAAGTCAGTTTCAGACGCAGTGACGAAAAGGGCGGGTGTGCTTACCGTTGTTCTCCTTCTGGACAATCTCAATAAGATCGCCAGCGCGGATCGTGAGCTCGTTCTCTCGCTGGCCTGCGAAGTCATAGAGGACCTTGGCCATGATCCTGCCGGGCGCGGGAGGCGCAGCAGGGGGAGGAGGAGGGGGCATTCTGGTCGCGGCAGCCGGCTTGGTGTGTGTGGGAATAGCTGCAGAGGCAGCTTGTTGTTGACGGCCAAAGGGTCCTGTCTTGGCTGAGCTGACAGAACTGTTGGAGCTGTTGGAGACAACTGAGCTGGCAGCAGCAGGAATCTGAGGAGTAATGGAGGGCCCCTTCTTCGCTGAAGAGGCACCTGGGCGGGGCTGGGGCCGGCTGCCAGTGGTGCGAGATGGTCTGCCATTGGGACCACCAGGCTTGATGAGCTTGCCACGCGTGATGGGCTTAGGAGGGACTGGCTTGCCCTTTGGTGTCGGCTTGGAGACAGAGGAAGGGGGCTCGCCAGGCTGAGTGTGTACAGCTCCACTCTTGTAGTAGTCGACAGGTTGCTGAGAGTCTTTGAGGACCTTCACAGTCTGCATCTTGCCGGGCTTCTTTGCGTACTCGATTACTTCACCAATCTTCAAGCTAAAGCCACCAGGCATGACCTGTTGCATCTGCGTGAACATCTCGGTCTTCAGTACACAGTTCAACAAAGGATCAGCCTCTTGTGGCGATCCCACGCCTAGGGAGAACCAATCGTCGCGAGCGGTCGAAGTACCAATGAACTTGATAGCACCCAATGGCATTGAGCGCTCGACGGAGATCTGCGGCTGGTGGTTGACCAGCATCTGCGCGACGATGTAAAACTTGCTGTTTGTAACCACCAGGATTCGGGGACTAGGCTTGCTGGATCTGCCGAACTTGGCCTCGAGGATCTCTCCGCGGCAAGAGAAGACGGCTCTCTCGTTGCTGCCAATGCCAATCGCGTTTCTGATCTGAGAACCAGGACCAGCTGCTGCGTTGATGCCAAGGTAATCTCCCAAGAATCTGCGAGAGCCAAGCAAACTGTATCTGCGTCTCTCTTTGCGGTTCTGGAGAACTCTGTGGCCCTGGTCACGCAGCTGCAAGAACTCGGCGCCGGTTCTCTTCTTGCGCCAGAACCGTTGAATACGAGTGGCAGACTCTGCACGGTAGGCCAGGTAGGCACGCCACATACGCTGGATACGGGTGGCCATGTTGTGCCAGTATCGGTCTCTCATGTGCTCGAGAGCAAACAGTGTCTCTGGTGACTTGATGAAGGCCTTGGTGGTACCCATCTGCCACTCTTCCTTGGGAATACTTGTGTCCTTGAGAATCTGCTGAACCGCCTGCTGGTATGATCCTTGCCATGTGTACTCGCCAGCGTATGAGGTGGCAGGCGACAGCAGGAAGAAGCGGTCGACAAACTTCTCGAACGTCTGTCTGTATGCGAAACCGGCGCGGCGAATGCGAACGTTCTCCTGGAGACCGAGGTACTTGATCTGATGCAGGACGTTGGGCACATTGTACTCGGAGTACGACTTGTTCTCGTTGGGCTTGATGGTTCGGATGTATGAAGGCTGGCACTTCATCAAGGTCTCGACGAGAGCGTTCGCCGAGGCTCTGATTCTATCACCAGCGGAGGGCGGCTGCTTTCGGTTGTCTTGGTCGACTTGGTGAGGGAACAAAGTATGAACGAATTTGTTGCCGCTGGTGCCGAAGAGGTTGAGCAGACCCTTGAGCAAGAGATCCTTGTTCTTGTCCGTGATTCCATCGACCGTGTAGGCGACATCACCGGCGTAGTGCTTGATGATGAAGCTACCTTGGCGGGGGGTCAAGTGAGGGTTGGACATGCCGTTGATGCTCTGCATAAAAGTGCGGTCAGAAGCAGCGGGGTCGGCGTGGGCGGTCTTGGTCGCATCCTTCATGGCGGACAAGATACCGGGAGGCCGGACCGCCTCGATGAGGTCGCACACGATCTTGTTGTCGAAGTACTTAATAGGTGTCCACTGAATCTGTTCGCGTGCGTACTCGTCTTGCTCAGCCTTCAGGGTCAACTGAATGAAGATCTGCTGCAGCTTTTCGTTCACGTAGTTGATGCAGAGCTGCTCGAAACTGTTCTTCTCGAAAATCTCGAAGCCGTAGATATCGAGGATACCAATGTTGTTGATCGTTGCCTCCTTCGCCTTCAGAGACTTGTTGACGCGCTCGACAATCCAGTCAAAGAGGTTGTTGTAGATTGCCTTAGACAGAGCATCTCGGGTCGCGACGGCCTGGGAAACGTTCGTGGGGGATTCGATGACCTCGCCGTTTCGCGGAGTGAGGATACGGATCGTGATAGCCTTGATCAGCTGGTCCGGGGTGACCTCCAACAGGTAGGCCAAGAAGTCTACGACCGACTGGTCGCTAACCGCGGCGTAACCGTCCTGACCTTCGTGGAACTGAATGTTGCCAGCCCACAGGATGGCAGCCAGCATGCGGTGGATCTCGTCCTGCTCAGCCTGAGAAAGACCAATAATCTTCATGGCCTGGAGGGTATCGTTGTATTCGGCCAAGTCGTCGATTCCGTCAACCTCGAGACACTTCGATCTGCTAGTGTAAACGTATGTCTCGGGCGTTTGAATGCCGAATTGTTGGCGGTAGTTCTGGGAGGCGCCCTTGGTGAACTGGTAGAAGATGTGGAAGTTTCGCTCGTTGGTGATTTGGCCGACGACTCTCGACTTCTCAAGGAGGTAGTTTGTGATGTCGGCACCGACGGGCTCGCCCTGCGCGTTGAAGTGAATCTGCAGATACTTGCCGAAACGGGACGAGTTGTTATTCCTCAGGGTCTTTGCGTTTCCGAAAGACTCCAGCAAAGGATTGGTTGCCAGCACCATGTCCTTGACCTTCTTGATGTCGCCCGATTCTCCTCCCGACACATTGGCGATGTACTGCATGATGCGCTTGGCAGCCTCGGTCTTGCCAGCACCCGACTCTCCAGAAATGATGACACACTGGTTGTCCTGGTAGGCCTTCATGTTGTAGTACGCGGATTCGGCGATAGCGAACACGTGCGGGGGCATCTCGAGACGGTTCTTGCCCTTGTAGCTGTCGAGGACCTGGTCGGTGTAGATACCCAGATCCCGGAAGGGATTAACGGAGACCAAGACATGGCCAATGTAGGTGTAGATTTCGGCGCCCTCGAATCGCTTCTTGAGGTTCTCGTTGATAGCTTCGTTGGACACCTTACTGAGCAACGTAAGATCCGAAACGCCAATCTCCTTCTTCTTGGTGACCTCGTAGGTGGCCTTCTTGGGCTTGCCGCCGCCGCCCGCCGCACCGGAGGGGCCGGCCGGGCCTGTCCTCGCGGACTTGTCCTTGGGACGTCGTGAGATACCCTAGAGATGACACGGGCGTTGGTCAGTTTCTGTGGCTTCTGGCAGTCGGGAGGCGGTGGGGGATTCGGGGTCACCAGTCGGAGGTGGGAATAGGGTGCGCGCGGGGCATGAAGCAAGCGTCTCACCATGCTGGGCAGTTCTCAATGAGGGAATGCCGGTATCTCTGTGTAGTTGCGCGCAGGCAAACAAAACGGTGAGGATATTTTGCGCTTGGTAGGATGAAAGAGCGAAAAAGTTGCTTTTTTGCTGAGTGAGAGACTGGAAGGAAGGCGCACCAGAAAGTGACGTTGCGGTGCGGTGCGGACGGAGGGATTACGCAGGTGCAGTGTGGCTGGTTCTTGCCCGAGATCCAAATCCAAACGTTGACCAACAGACGGTCTGCTGGCTGGCTCGGCGCAGTGGTCCCGGTCGGTCGGTGGTGCTGGCTGCTGGTGCCTGACGACACTGGTATTACGCCCAGCCTGCCCGTTCCCAGCGCCCACGTCCTTGCCTTAGTTGGTACCTTAGGGGGAATTTCTGGCGGGGCTTTTCTGGGGGGCTCAGTCAGCCAATGACCGAGGTTCTCCCGTGTCATGCACAGCCTCAAGCCGGAGAATCGGTGGCGTCTGGTTCCGCGTAATGCTCACGATGCTTTAGCGCTCCTCCTTAGGCGAATGGTAGCTCCACTCATCTTTATGCCCCCCTGTCCATCCCGCCCTCCTGCTGCGGGAGATTTTCTTGGAAGTTTCTGCCAAAAAAAAAGACCTGACTCTTGCTCCTGCCTGCCCGCGTGTCTGGAATAAGGCTCTGAGGTCATAGCTTTCATCAGGTTTTCCCTCGGCGCCCATTGGTGGACTACATATCGTTTTACGTTTGCGTGTGCCATGCCAAACGATAAAAAGTCCATTCTCGCAGCCCTTCGCAGTCTCATGTGTACCCAAGGTCAATTTAAGGTCTGGCCATGGTTCGTCCCAGAGACAGCGCGTGTAGCGCGGGACTGTTTCACCCCTCAACGTGGAAATGTTCTAAGCGCCAGCCCGGCTCAAGTTGGCCCCTCCGACCCTGACTGCGGCCTGTCCCGAAGCCGGCGGATCGTCATTATCGAGGCTCTTTAGAGAGCCCTCTTCCCAACGACCCAACGGATTGAAAACTTCGATATCACTTGATTGATAAAGTGGACATCAGCGGCATCCTCGGATGCCGACATCCATTGGGTGGGATTTCCAAGACGGCGCACCTTCTTCATTATGTCTGTCTTATATGCTCTATCTGCTAGCCCTGTTTGCTACTCATAATATTCGTCGTAACATTGCTGTCATGATCTTCGCTGGCCCAGCTTTCTTTTCTCTGTAACCTTATCAAGGCCAGGACGCACATCGCTTATCTTATCCCGAGAGCCCCAGTCCCAGACCCCTCACGATCCTAACGTCGTCCGCTTGGCGTTCGAGCGCTATCCTCATCTTCTCGTTATACTGTTTCTCTGCCTCTTCAACCCTCGCCTCTTCTTCCGACAGTTGTCTCTCTTCTTCAAAATCGTCTGCTTGGAACCCAGGCTTGCCCGAGAAGCTGACGAGGCCGAGCTTCTCACCCGTCCAGAACAAGATGTCATCATCGTTGACATTGTCCACCCCGGTGCGTGTTTGTGTTGATAAGATCTTTCTGGCAAGATCGTCTGAGCCCGGCATTGACGCGAACAAGGACGGCCGTTCCGAGACTTCGCTATGACCGATCTTATGCCGCCGTACCTCGGTGAAGCCATCCCGTTCAAACCACTTCAAGAGGCCAGAACCGTCAGAAAAGACGATGCGGGTGCCCTGATTCGTCACCGATAGGATCTTGGACTGAGAAGACGTCTGCCGGTTTTTCATGGTAGAGTTCTGCATGAGAGCTGCGGATGAGTTTCCTTGCGGCGGGCACAAGCCGTACAACTCCAACGATCCTTTGGTATTGTATTCGCCTGCAGCAATGAGGGTACGACCGCCGGCCTTCATCTTGGAGTCCAGGACTTGCTCCAAAGACAGCTCCGCCTTTCGACGTATCTCGCTATCCATCGTCGAGAAAGGATAAGGCAAAGACGCAAGACTTGAAAGCCTAGCCCCGGAGTGAATCGATCCTACAATCGACGGGAACGTGCGTCGATCGTAGTGGAGAATATTGGAAAAGCGCCCTGCGACGTAAATATCATCTGAAAAGGAATGTTCGTCGTTCGGGTTCGGCAGATGCAAGATGCTCAGAGGCGTGGGTTGCGACAGGGGCGCATACACTGGTAGCGGATCCGAATCGAACGGCGACTCATCCGGAGAATTTACCGCCAGCACATCAATCTTCTCGACGATGTCCCTCGGCGTCCTCACCCTGGCCCTATAATCGAAAAGGTGAATCCCTAGTGATGTTCCAACGGTCAGTGGCAAGCCAGGAGCGGCAGGAGATAGGGCTGTGATGGACCACTCGAACGACTGCTCCGACGCGACTTCGAGACGATTCAGATCGACTTCCCGCAGATGTCCTTGGACGGCAACGAAAGCCCTGCCGGAGAAGTCGTCCACAGCGATGCACTCCGTCACCCCAGTGTCAATCTTCCTAGACCGTCCCATGGTCTGTGGTCCGTCGAGATAGAGCACCCCATCACGGCTTTTCCCGACCATGGCCCCCTTGCGCCCACGAGCCCCCTTCAAGTCCCAAATGCACATGGACCCATCGTCCAGTGGCGATACAGCCAGCAGTTCGTTGCTGCTTTGGTTCGGGCTGTAGAGGGCCATCCCCCTGACGTCTAGCGTATCCTCTTCGTTCCCGTCCCGAATCCTCGGCTGCTGCAGCCAGCTCGTCGCAATAGGCGCATATCGCTGGATGTACTCGTTGTACCAGAAGACCGGCTCAGTCGGAAACGAAGGGTCCCAGTTGGCCATATCCCTCTGCCTGCGCTGTTCTCCCGTCTCTTCATCGTAAAAGTGCTGTGGCGGTTCCGTACCGCTCTGCTCTTGGCTCAGATGCACGGCAGCGCTCAGAAGAGGCTCGTCAATGACATCGTCGTCGACGATGCGGGATAGGCGGCGGCGACGCTGAATGGACTCCAGAAACGGCGACTCGTCGAATGTCCGTGATCGCCAGTGGCTATTATCGAGGGAGATCTTTTGCAGCTTTCGGCAGACGAGCTGTAGGCCGGGGAAGTCGTGAGGCTCGAGAACTGGGAAACCCGATTCCGGGCCTTGTCAGCTGCAAAATCTGGGGTGCAGAGCCAAGACGGAGAAGCAGAGCGGAACTTACAGGACAGGACGCGCAGCAGTATCTCGTCCGGAAGCTCGTCGAGCCTCTTCGGAGAGTATCGCGACGCCATTGTGGGTACGGATGTTGGGGAAGCGTCCGGAGACTCATGCGAAGGGTACTTCTTTTAGCCCTGAGTTTCGGGGTGGCAGAGGGGAGCCCGGACAGGATCCTGGGAGAAGAGTGGAGGGTCGAAGGATGATCCTATCGCTATCGTTATCGGTATTCCTGGCGCCCTAGCCCTTTACAGATTAGTGCAGATCCGGGGGTGGACCGGGTAGAAACGCCTGGACTTTTTGGGTGGGTTGCGCTGTCAAAGCTCCAGTTGTTTTGCTCGTCTCGTGCCGTCCTCTCGCTAATTAAAGGTTGTCGCTTCGTCAACAGCACATGCCAATCTGCTTGCTGCTAGCGGCTCTGTGCTCACCTTACACGTTGCGTTGCAGCTTCCAGAGCTTCCTTCATCGCGATTATCAATGACTGGAATTTTTCATGATCCAGACCGCGGGAAGCGGTGAGTCTCCCCCTCGAATGTCTGAAACAGTACAGCTACGTTCTTTCTCCTCCAGACAGCAATCGCGGGTACACAACAGGAGGCCAATCCCGCTCGGCTCTTGAAGCCACTGCAACCGTCGAATCCTTGGCAACGAGCCGATTCCGCATTCCCGTCGTACCTCCACAGCCTGATTTTCCACCGCGACTTGTTTCTACCTTATTGGGCTGCAATTCGTTGATACCAGGGTCTTCGTGTTACCCAGCCTGCAAGAGAGTGTCCGTTGAACGTGAGCGATGCTTGCGCGGCAATGCCATGCTTGCGATCCCTTTCGTTGAGTGGACGAAGTATTCCATGGTTGAAGTCGTTGGTTCAGACTGCGCCTGCAAGGCAACGAGCATCGGCAACATTGACGGGCCAAATGTTGTGAGGGCAACATGTCTCCTGCGACTGTCACCGTACGAAACTCCAGTCACAAGAAGAGAAGCCTCTGAGCTTACTCCAAGATCCAGATAGACTGAAGTGTAGCTAGAGCGGCTTCCGGTAGAGAAGAGGGATGATTGCAAGTCGGGCAGTCACATTTCGATTTCTTTTCTATCTTCTCTCTCGTTGCCTTCGTCTCCCTGCTTGTCGTTGTCCCTCCCGCAAATATCTCCACCTCGATATTTACGTTCTCTTCATTCACCTTGCCGAGGTGTCTGTTGATCACCGATGGACCTCTATGCATTCCAATCATGTACCCGCCGAGAAGATCATAGCTGGGTCGGTCTGCAGCAACCTTGATGATAATCATGACCGCGTGAACATGAGTCCTAGAAAGTTTGAGCCACCCGCGTGGTCCCGTTATGGCCACGCGATCCAGCCTCTGGGGAAAGACGAACTGAACCGAGTGATTCAGAGCCCATGAGTTTATCCATGTCCCCACGTTATTTATACTAAGGCAATTCGACGTAGCGTAACGGCGAACCTTCCTTCTCTGCGACATCGCAAACACGTTCTTCTTCGTTTCGTCACCAAAGTCAGCCAGAGTTGGACTCCTCTATCGCCCGATATCATAAGCAGCCCAATAAATTCACCAAATTCGTCGACGCCGCCAACACATGACAAGGCCAGAGACCAATCTCGGCACTCCCAGACAATGACAACCCCGGAAGTTTTCTTTTACGCAGAGAGATTGACCGAACTGACCAGGCTCAAGTGCTTTCATGGACACCTAGCACCCGTATCCAGGGGCTACCCTCGTCCTGCCTCCTGCCCAAGGTGCTACTACCGTGTCCAAGACATGGCGGAGTTATTCTACCAGACGTGTCCTGGCGATTGGCAGGGCGATGGCGCCTTCCTCAAAGAATGCCTCAAGGCCGCCGCGTGGGGAAATACAAATCCAGACGTCACCATCGACATTGGCGCTTTCGTCTCGTACCGTTGGAAGCTGATACTCCTGGCCGACCAACTGATTAAGGATCTCGGCCTGCCCGTCCCCGGCAACCAGACGTGCGCGATGTGGAACGAATATGTATGGCGAGGGGAGGTTCTCTACAATTTGGAGGGCTTTTGGGAGAAGTATCATTGGGTGTGGGACATCTTCGCCCACGACCATCGCATGCCTGAAGCTTCCCCCGAGCAGGGCCCTGACTTTGAGCGCTTCCGCCGGTACCTGGCTGCGTCTGTTATGCAAGCGGACCTGCCGTTCCAGCCAACTCTGGCCATGATTGATCGAGTCGTGGACTACGTCGGACGCGCGAAGAATGGTGATGCCGACTTTCGGCTACGCTGGCAAAGATTTTGATATTGATCAAGAACAGTAGCAAGTTGGCTCGGTTCACCGTGCTTACCGGAATACGTTCTAAGCAATCGGGCCGTCCTCCTCCCGTCTCTCGCTCTTCCGGAAGCAAACCATCAGGCCCAGGTCGTAGACCACCTTAAGGCATCCAGCACTCACGAAGGCCACCCAGAAGAGGTTACGGTCCACCAACACTCCGACGCCGAGGGGGCCTACACTCTGCGCAGCCGTCTTGAGGACATTGACAAGTCCCATCACTGTGGTTCGTTCCTTGGGTTTCAGAATTCCTGCTACGAAGGCTGCCCTGGGTGCCACATCCATGGACTGGGTTAAAGCCCGCAGAATCAAGAGAACTATCGCAGCGTTGACAGATTGCGGCAAAGGTAGGAGGGCGGTGAATACTGCGGAGGGGAGGTGGGTGAACACCATCGTCTGGTTTGGCTTGTAAGCTTTGAGTTTCTGGGAGGAGTCTTTCTGGGAGCTTGATACTTACGTTGAGGTTACCGATACGCTTCGCCAGAGAGGATGCAACCAAGGTGGTTACCACAGCTAGGAAGCTGCATACGAAGAACATGGATCCGAGAAGGCCGTTGTCCATGTCAAACTTCCACCGGAAGAAGAAGGCAATCCAGGATCTAGGAACACTCAGTTAGCTTCTCATTGACAGCCGAATAGACAAAGTTCACATACTGCGGTGTAAGACTGGAAGCAAAGGAGTCGAGTGCGAAGAGGAGACACAGCGGTATGACAACCGGAAAGCTGCTCTTCTGAATGCCGGGCAGCAGCTTTCGCCTCCAGCCGGCGGTCTCAACCTGTGGCTCGGCTCTCTCTGTGCCGAGAATGGGCCTTGTCTCATCCTCGTCATGAACTTCGGGCTCTGCCTCGGAGTCTTGGCTAAGCAACAGGACTAGAGCGAGCTTGAATACACCCAGCGCCGAATACCCGTAGAAGACTGCTCGATACGCGGCTTCGTCGCTCCACCCGGAGTTACTAGTCAGCGACTGAGCTGTCCAGCCACTCGTAATTGCTCCGACTGCCGTTCCGGCTGCTCCTACGAGGCTGTACCAAGCATACACATCACTTCTGTCCTCGGCGGTAGTCAGGTGGGCTACGATACTCTCCTCAACTGCACGGAATGGACCAATTTCGTTGCCTCTGTGCAAAAGATCAGCTTGTTATTCAAAGAGTCTGAAAACAAAATAGGATCATACCCGGGGCTGATGACTCCAAAGACCGCCGCAGCCAACAAGATCCAGAAGCTGTCACACAGCCCAAACGCGACACCACTGGCGACCATAAGCGCTGCCCCGAACGCCAAGACGAGTCTCCGACCAACTCCATCGGCGCAAGAAGTGAGAACCAGGCTGATGCAAGTATCGCCAACAAGCGTCAATGCCATGAACAGCCCAATTCGTGTGGCTGAGAAGCCTAGGAGTTCGAGGTATGCGACCAGATGCAGGGTCGTCGCGCCGTACGCGAACATGCGGACAAAGCGCTTGAGACATATCAACTTGACATCCTTGTGACACCTGCAAAGGCTTTGTAGGCCGCTTTCGGCAAAGCCGCGGATAAGTAGTTGGCGGAACATCTTTTGGATGCTGAACTGAGGGTGTGACTCGGGGAAGAAACGCGCCTGTCAGGCCGGCAGGGCGAAGTTTGAAGGACGCGCGATGAAGTGGGTCGCGGATTTGATATTTCCGCATTGTCGAGAGATAGGGCGCAGGTGACATACGCATTGAAAATTGACCGATTCCGCCTGAAGATCACTCTTATAAGTCCTAATTTATGAATGCGCTAAATATGGATGTTACTGTCATCGGATAACCCACTCTGCGCGGCATGTTCAAAAGTCCATGTTTTTTTTTGTCAAGGATACTGCGTGGATTGATCGTGACTTCACAATCAACTACATAGCCTAACCATCATAGGAACTGACTACTTTATTGCAGCAAAATTAGGAGATTCGTTGTTTTTTTCAGGGGTGAAAATGCCGTATCATGACTTCACTATTACGCAGACTCCTCCTTTTCGCAAGTTGTGCGTATTATGTATAGCCTCTCCCACATTATGAGAGACGTATTGCAAAGCCTGGAGAAGTCATGGCTTTAGCTAGGCATGCTATGTGAGCTGGTCGTCTGGGCTTGTGTTCGACAAGGTATACGCACAGCGAGAGACGATAATAGACATATCAAAAGCATAAGTAGTAATAGAGAAGGCGATAGACCATAAGCTCTCAAAGACGGTTGCAACTCTAGAGCTGGGCAAACAACCTATATCTCGCGGCTGGTAAAGTCCTTTTATAACGAATTTCAACAGTAAAATATGTTTTGTTGCTTCAACGGGGTCGAAGAATTATTTCAATATGTCTACATAAGTTTTTAACAATGAGATCTAGTGCAAACAACGACTTCTTAGCAGGGATGACTGTGTGAATTCCTTTGAAGTTCCATAGCGGCACTCTGATCCGGAATTCGAACATGGCTTGGTCGTCTCTGACGGCCCTCGAAGTGACCACCGTAAGGTTTAGGGGCTAGAAGTCCCGTAGAAACGTTTCGAGTTGCTGCCGCGTCCAACAATTTTCCGTTCAGAACTGGTTCCATGCGCGAGCCGCTCCTTCTCCCTACTTCTGATTCCATACGATCAATCACGAGTTCCCGATCCGCAACCATCTTGCCACCCCTAGCTACAGAGACGGTTATGCCGGTAAGATCGACGTCATCAGTCCCAATTGCTTTCAACATCAACATCAACCATCTGATTAAGGCTAGGACCACAATCTCGGGAATTCTCCAAGCTACTTGCTTTGAAGCGGTTGATTCGGTTGATATGATGTGGTCACTGTCGTTGACGAGGGTCTCATCGCCGCTTAATGAGTTGCTGCTACATTCCGACTGAGGAATTTGTAGGGCTGGCGGCCGTGTGGTTCCCTGCAACAAAAACTCCTCCAGCTCGTTGATGTCATTCGAGGCTTCCTCCAAACTGTTGAAAGGGGTCTCGTCTGCATCGCGTATTGGCTCCGAAGCCACTGGCTCGAAAGTCGCCTGAGTAGGCCCCGGCATCTCTACAGGGATCGCCTCAAGATTTATCCTCTGCATATCCATGTTGAGACCAAATGCCAACTGGTCAAGCTCCTCCCTGAAGTCGTTCCGTGCTGTTGAGAGATCGATTTGCGTGACCATAACGTTTTCTTTGTCGCCGGGTCTCGAGCAAAACCTGAAGAATCGTTGCTTCCCCCGTTCGGTCTTGCTCTTGAGGCGTCCCCCGATCTCGACGCACATATTAACTGGTAACCCGGTGTGTTCGAATGCGAAAGCTGTATAAAATACGTGATTGTGTTGCGGCTTCCTCTCGGTTTCATTCTCTGTAAGCTCCCATTCGAGACAACGTAAGCCTATGCCGCCCTTGGCTCTTTTTTGTGTGCCTTTGAAACTCCAGCTGTCAACGTATTGACGAGTGACGTTTCGGCGAGTTCCCATCCCACCCATTTCAACTATACCTCCAGCTCCTATGGTGGGTTGAAATGACCTCTCGTTGGTTTCGAGGGTCATGCTCTGAGGGCCGTAAATGGCATGAGGTCCAAAGTACTCCGTAATTTGCATAGCGTGTTCCGAATCCAGTGATGTCCGGACAGGGTTCCTGCGACTGAACCTGCCATGGGGGACAGGCGCGTCTTCGCTCAGTGTAATGAGAATGTTGGCATTGCTGAGCATATGTCCCGGGGGCTGATTAAAAGAAATGTCGATGTACACAATGCCCGCTGGGTTCTGTTCCGGTCCTAACACACCCCATCGTGCCTGTTTCCAACGATAATTGCACTCGATCTCGACTTTGCCAATGCTACTCCGACGTAATAATGTATGGTCCCCAACGGCTTTCTCTTCATTGAACCGTTCGAAGTCGGACCGGCCAAATCGTCGAATTCTCATCCCAGGCCGATACAGATTGCGTCTGACGTTCGACCTCGGTTCAAGGGCAACATCTGCCATTCTTGACGTGTGGGCGGGCTGTCGATACTCGTTCTCGTTCTTGTGATTCTCACTGCTCCTGTTTGAGTTGCCCCTATTGCTGTTATTCGCTGCCTTCTTGAAAGCAACAGGGTCAAGGGGCATCGGAGGGCCGCCCATGATGCCGTATCGATATGCCGTATTGGCAAATTTAGCTTTGGTTATTTTGTGCTTCGAAGTAGCTGCAACGTTGTAAACGGTCTAATTGATGGAAAGAGTCAGGTTGGGGAATTTTTGAGGTAATTTCAAGCAGGCTGTGAGGTTTGTCAAACATTGCTGTTGGGAGCCCTCAATTATTATTAGGTATGCGCAGTTACGGCGCAGGCCTGCATGCGAGACGCCCTTCGCTCATTTGGGAAGCAACTCTCCACTCCTTGTGCACCCTTGGCTATTCGTACATGAAGCTTTACCGACAATGGACGTTGGCTCTCAGAGCCTTGTCTTGCGCACCACATCAGCCGTTAGCGAAGACTTCACATCCGTTGGCATCCGAAGCAAGCGTGGCCCACTAAAGTGGCTGGGTTCACTGCATGTAAGATAAGCTGCATGCCCTCAGTCAGGTGGAACAGGTGCCTTTCGCAGCTCGAATATCTGCAGCCTGATTATGCTCATGCAAGCCGTTTTGATTCCAGAGATCTGTCTGCTTGAACACCCGCATTTGGGGCTGCTCCCGTCGTCGTGGTTCACTTCGCATATATAAATCTTCATGCTGCACGGGATACATTCCCCTTTGAAGCCAACATGCAAAGCAACTTACCAGGGCCGCAGCAGGAAAAGAGCACAGAAGCACCACTCGATGAAAACGAGCAATTGAATCCACTCCCCGTAAGATCACGGGCAAAACGAGTTCAATTTCCATCAGAACCACCCACAAAGCTAGCACGACCAGACTTATCCTTTCTCAACGACGACCAACATGGGCAGAAACGTCTGTCGGTTGCGGTTAGAAAAGAGCAACCACGCTCTCGTCGTGACAATCAACAAACATCTCAAACCGATATAGATGTGCCGGGGCCAAACCACACATCGAACGTCTTCTACTGGATGCCCGCAAGAACCTCCAATCATGCGTCTTCCCAGCCGGCATTCAAGCCAACGAGCCCGCCACGATTCGAACGTGAGCCCGTGCGTGTCGAAATACGAGACGGGGCACGGAGAAGACACGACATGGAATCTGAGGAAGAACTACACTCCAGCAAGCCATCCCCTCCTGTGGACGTTCATGTCGACCCCAAGAATCGTCGAGATATCACATTGCACTTGGACATGGATGTGACTGAAGATATAGAAGAAGAGCTCGAACAGTTCTCGAAGTTAAGACGAATCGGGCACTTCAATGAGGCAAAAAGATATTTCGAGGAGCACCTCGAAAACTGCATCGACAACGCATACGTCTTGGACCAATATGGTCAATTCTTATTGGAGATTTCAGACATCCATACGCTCACCAAATTGGCAAGGGAGTACCCGCCAGGAAATGTAGAGAAGGTCGCATCTGCCAACTGGTTTCTTGTTTGCGAGCGAGCCCTTCAATTGAATGACGATGTTTGTCCGCAAGATAAATTGCAACAGGCGCCAGACCTTCGGAAGTTGCTTACAAACTGGCCAAAACTGGACTCTACTGAAGTAAGTTCCCTGTCTGATGCCCAAGTCAAGATTGTCTGACCAATGTTCAGTTGCAATGTCTCATCAACGACCTGCGTGTTGTCAAACACGGGGAGCATACCGCAGAAGAATATGGTGAGCTGTACGCACATCTCCACCATGAAGATCGCATTTGGGACTTCAGAGACCTGTGTTACGGGCTTCTGGCTACCAAGTCGCCAGAGGAAACGATTCATTGCCTTTTGAACAAATATTTGTCCTCGCAGAACCAGAACACAAAAGGGGCTATTCAAGTTATTCAACAGCACTGGGCAGGAGCTGCCGGAGATGAAGTGACATCCTTAGCTTTATTGGATATCTTCACAGCGTTCGCCATGTGGGCCCTGGCCCAAGCCATCAAGCGGTATGTCCATGGAGATTCATTGGAGGACTCCGATGAGTTTCGGGCCGCCAAAATGTATCTAAGGATCTCCCACGACTACGCCACTGAAGTGCTGCGCCAGAACCCCCTTAATCTGAAGTCTCGGCCCTACCTGCAATGGGTTGCTACCAAAGTCCTAGTGGAGAAGAACACCGATACAGCCTGCTGTGGGCAAGCTGCTCTTACGAAGTATCTTTTCAAGCTGCGAGGGGGAACCCAGATCAGGGCGGGTGCATTTCGTGGACTTCTAGGCTTTTATGACACTGTTGTCTACACGCCAATCGAAGACGAGGCTCCGGAATGGCAGCCGGATGCTTCAGTCACCTTTTCATACGGGCAGGAGAAGGCGCTCCTGATGGTTGCAAGAAATGCGAGAGACCTTGGCGATGTCTTGTTGGAAGCTGCTTGCCTACAGCAGCTGGGATACTCATCACCGAATCCTGGGGGATATTCGATCGACTTGTGCAACTTATGGCGCACCGTGGGGAATCGGACGGCTCTATTGAGGGCCTACCTTTATCGTTACATATTGAAGCGATCCCCAGACGGTAGCAATGATTTGCGGAGCGACCTTCTAGAGTTTGGAGATGCTGAATGTGACCCCAACCTACAGGAAGCCCGGTTCATGATTCTCCGGGCACTGTCAACTAGGTCATACGAAAAGACGGTCTATCTCAAAAGGGCACAAGATCTGAATGATGAAACACAACATAACCCGCATGACGAAGAGACGCCTCCGCAGCATCCACACGTCGAAAAAACACATCCAGCTAAGAAAAACGCTCGACAAACCAGCAATCACGCCATAAAAAGCAGCATTCACTACGGCAATTCCCTCTCATTTGAGCTTCTCTCCAGCGATGATGAAGACGCTGATAACGATAGCTCGTCGTCTGTGGGAAGCCAGAGGCAAAGCCTACGTACTGTCAGAGGGCCAACAACGAGCGAAGAAGAAACTTCTCCAAACAATGAACTGATTTTGTTAAAGGAACAACGTCCAAGAAGACTGATATCAGCAAACCTTTCCAACGAGGCTGATCAAGCTGAATTGATGCCTCAGAAGCCTGCGACAAACATCTTGCCCGCAAGGCGTGACTCTATGGAGACGAGCAAGGACATTGAGCATAGAGAAAAGAGTGTTCTTGACCCTGATAGTCGGCCCCTGATGAACAGGTTCAGATATAGTGAGAGCAACATCGACTCAGTGGACGATCAAAACGAGAAACAACGCGAGGAAGAGAGAAATGGTCAGTCACTCGCGTTTGATATTGCTTTGAAACACTCAATTATCAATGAGCATAATTTGATAAAAGGTCTTCTAACAGTATACTCAGACAATGCGGATATCGTTGGGAATGAGGTCGAGAGTCTTCATCTTCACGCCTCTGATGAGGGGAACCCGGACGATTTGTAAAGTACGGGTCCGCAGGTTGGTGATCATGAAGACTCTCCCAAGCTCAATTACGAGTATTTTTACCGTTCCCGTTCGCCATGCCTTTATATCTGGTAATAAAGTGAAGAGCGAGGATCGAAAGCAAGATGATTAAAACAACTAGATTTCGGTGTATGATTTCCTGTACTCGTCTAATTAACTTGCAGACCAATTATTTCATCAGATACAGCTCATATAATTTAATACACTCACCTTGACCCCTTTCCCGCGGTCATATTTCCATCCAATGTAGCCCGTATGTATGGGCAGATGTCAAGTATGATAACCTCATCGCAGAAGGGTATGTCGAATTTGTCTGGGTAGTTCATCAAGAAGTTGCGAGCTAGGGGGGCTGGTTTCTCGCGCCCTCGCCCCCTCCTCTGCCTGGCTGTGTTTTGACTCTCGTGGTCATGGGTCCAGGGATCGAAAAGATCGTTGAAGCTGTCAAGGCAGGCAAAGGCAAGACTATAAGTTCCAAAACCTAATGATCTGTCGAAGTTCCTACGGGTCAATAGACTGGGTGTTGGATCACTAGTCACATAATCCTTACGGCGGACGACACAATGCTGAAGGGAAGTTGAACTGGGGTGAGGTATCCGTAATGAGGATCGCCTTAAGAGACGCTATGGGAGAAGAATGGTACCCATGTGCTGCAATGCAACCGACCCGCTTAGCTTTATTTGAGCTATCTTCGCCGAAGCTTTCCCGGGGAAGATATTCAAGGATATGTTGCGCATCGCGAACCAGGCTCACGCAAAACGATGGCTCTAATCGCATTTAGCCGTCATAAGATGACCCGAAGGAACCCGGCATCGTCGAGCGGTGGGAAACCGAATGCGAGTTAAAAACACCATTGGTAGGCCATTCTCCACAATTGGTGAGGTTCCCCTCATAGCCGCGATAGCTGCAGCCGAACTGGCGAGTCACAACCCCAGTAAATTGCCTCAGTCAACTGCCGATGGGAATCTGTGCCGGGAAACGTCTTCCATAATGGCAGTGAGAGACAAAAGAGACGATTTCACTGATTTAAGCGGTGAGATTTCGCTCATAAGTAGCAATGTTTTCCTACGAAACCTTCATTCTAGTATTCCGATGGCTGTTTGACGAGATGTGGTCCACCGCTGGTTTGCTACAGACGCTTTCTCTTTGCACGATAGTTGCAGGCGGCGCCTCGCAGGAGCCGTTAGCACAGCTTAAGAATGGCACCTATGTGGGCCGGTATTCTGCAGAATACAATCAAGACTTCTTCCTTGGCATACCCTACGCGCAGCCTCCAACTGGGGACCTGCGGTTTCAGCAAGCGCAATCTTTGAACGAAACTTGGGAGGGCACCCGCCAAGCTTTCAACTACTCATCGTTATGCGTTGGATACGGTGTATTTCGTCCCACTTACCTACATGTTGGTTATCAAGATGGCTGACAAGAGCGTATCTAGCTCGACCAAACGTTCTACAGTCAGTCAGAAGATTGTCTTACACTCAACATTGTGCGTCCTTCAGGGTACTCTGAAAGCACTCTTCCAGTCGGTCTCTGGATTCATGGCGGTGGCTTCACCAATGGCGGTGGCGGCGACCAACGCTACAACCTCTCTTTTCTCGTAGACCAATCGGTCAAGATCGGGAAGCCATTCATTGGCGTCTCAATCAACTACCGCCTACACGCATGGGGTATGTTCTGCACAAGATATTCACCGAAAACCCAATCCTAGACCTTTGCTAATGCGCGGCCATTTTCAGGCTTCTTGAATTCCAATGAATTTGCTAGCGAGGGTTTGACGAACATCGGCTTGAGGGATCAGCGCCTCGCAATGCATTGGGTGCAAGAGAACATCGCGGCATTCGGAGGCGACAGTACTGAAGTCACCATATTCGGAGAATCGGCTGGTGGTGCAAGTGTCGGTTTGCATTTGACTGGGTACGCCGGGAGAAACGACAGCCTCTTTCGAGCGGCGATACTGCAGTCTGGGAATCCCATTTTCTACGCAGCCCAGAATGGAAACAATGTCTACCAGTCCCAATTCGACGAAGTTGTTGCGAAGACAGGGTGCAACGGCACGTTAGACAGTGTACAATGCTTGCGGCAAGTTTCCTTCGAACAGCTGAACGCCACTTTGGGTGACTTGTACTTGGCGCACGGAAACCTGGGCCCGATCATTGATGGAGATATCGTTCAAAACTACGGCAGCGTACACCTACAGCGCGGTGAGTTTGTACGTGTACCAATTATCACCGGAGCGAACAGTGATGAAGGGGCCTCTCTCGGCCCGCAAGGCATCAACACCACTGAAGACTTTAAGGCCACGCTCGCGAGCCTTCCATCATCTTTTCAGGATGAGATCTTACAGGCGTATCCTGATGATCTCTCAGTGAATGTGGTCGCAAGTCTCGGGCAACAGCGTCCAGGACCACCGTATGGAGCGCAATTCCGCCGTAGCGCTTCATACTGGGGCGATGTCTACTTCATCGCTGCACGTCGACAGACAGCCACGACATGGGCTAGTAACGGACTAGACGCCTATTCCTATCGGTTTAACACTATTCCGCATGGTGTTCCGCCTGAAGTTGGCGCAGGTCACTTCAAAGAAATCGGATATATGTTTCGCAACTACCTAGGTGCTGGGTACAGGCCGGACATTTTGCCATTTGACGGGATGCCAGAGAGCCACTTTGAACTGGCAAGGTTTATGTCGAGCAGCTGGGCGAGTTTCATAAGCGATCTTGATCCGAATCCCTGGTCAGGAAGGCCGGCGAATGTTGATGCTTGGCCGAAATACTCTGTGGAGAGCTCGACAAATCTCGTTTTCGATGCCAATGTCACAAGTCATACAGAGGTAGACGACTTTCGAAAGGAGGGCATTGAATTGATCAACCAACATGCATTGGAAGTATATCATCGGTAGCTTTAGAAACTAAAAGCAACACCTCGTGGTTGAGGTCTCCGGCCAAACTCGACTACGGCAATGTAAAGAAGACTAGCTCAATTCTTCCGCAGACCTGTTCCTCCGATCACTTTCAACATTTCAGTTTGGGAACAGATCGAGTTCTTGAGCCCGAGGTAACCACCAAGCTCGAGATTGCTGTGCCATCTCTACTTCAATTCCTGAGGAAGATAACTCGAAGTGAAGGTCCATAGTGTCAAAGTACTAGAGTATACTTTACTGCTTTACAGACTCCTTCAAGTCACTACGCTCCTTAACCAAGCTAGCCATAACCTGGCCTCCCTCAGAGTCTAGGCTCTGAAACCCACGAATCACCCCCTCCCGGTCACCTTTCCGCATCTCCTGGCTCATCTTGAACTTTCCTTCCAAACGGTCAATGACAATTTCAATGCCAATGATATTCTTCTTCATTAGCTCAATGTACCGCTCAGGTGCGTCCGCCACCTTCCACGGTCCGGGCCTGTCCCCCTTTCCCGTATAATCCATGACCGAAGTCTCTGTGTGCCGAGACAGATCGTCAATCTGCTTCGAAAGAAAGCTTGACGCTGTGTCTGACTTGGAGTCAAAGTGGATGGTAGCGCGACCGTACGCTTGAACAGCGGCGTAGTTCCATGTAGGAACTACCTTGGCAGTCGTGGGCTTGGTCGGTGTAGAACTTGGGCGTGACGTAGTGATGAGGCGCGGCGGTGAAGAGGACGAGGACTTCTTGTTCAAGCGTGGTTGAGAAATCGTTCGAGGATTGGACGGCTTCGATCATTGCCTTGCTTTGGGGGTTTTGGCGAGCCAAGTGTCCCCTCAGCCGACCCAGCTCTTCATCGTCTGACTCATCGTCAACGTCCAGGACGAAAGGAACGTGGCTAGCTAGGATGAGAGGATGGTTGTCGGAAGGGATGGCGGTTGTGAGGACGCCGAGAGGGTAGTCGCGGATCAGTTGTCGCAGGACAGGAATGCGCGCTTCCGCGTGAGCTGATGAAATGAACATGATTGTAAGTTTGTGAAAGAAGTGCTGGATGGTTGGAGACGCATGCAATGTGAAAATACCAAGGGGCTTACAGGCTTTTTAAACTCTGCCAAGATAGTTGAAGGCCTCAATTCTGCTTTGTGAATCATTCGTAATTAGAAGTCTATGACTCGACAGTCGAAGTAGATCTGCCAATGCTGCCAAGAAGGAATTGATCTGGTGTAAGGAGAATTGCCGCGGTCCTACCACATGCAACCAGAGGTCCCGGCCCGACGTGGAGTGTATGACCGACGAAGACCCATACCTGCCGCCGCCGGCCGGCGGCGGGGGCAAACGCTCAATTTACGGAAGAACCGAAAGCGTTGACTCCGTAATTTGCCGTGCCACTGCTACTGATTCGAGCTACCGGTCACTAACTTTAGTCCCCGGGCATTATACTTGAATTTAGCTTCTCTGCGGAGCCACAGCGGTAAAGCCGCCGTGTCCCGCCGGCTCCCGCCCGGCCTACAGCTTGCTTGTCAACTCCGGGAGGCTCATGTAGCGCGTACGCCCTACGTGTGGGGCAAATGCGAGCAACAGCACATGCTGTGACTCTTGTTTTTATTAGAGACCAATCAGTTGTGAAGCCTCAAAGTTTAACTGGATGTAATCGCCTATCAGAGGCTGTGAAGCCATAAAGGCGTTTATGACACAAGATTATTTCTGTATTAGCTTGGTAGTGGGACGTGCTGTGACCAAACAAAACGTTGGGCTCTCCGAGCTCTCCTATTCATCGGGCTACTCTCGCTCTCCGACCAATGCCGAGAAGCCTACGCCCATGACCGTCTTCAAAGTGCAACACGCAACAGTTGCCGTAAGTTGCAATATCTCACGGCGTCTAAACCCAATGTGTTCAACGTGGAGTTAGAGCTCGGCCGTAATCACAGAATGACTCACATAACTCCGAGGTTTTGCTTGTATGCGGCGACAACCGTTCCGCAATGGTCTCTCATGTTCAGCCAATATCTTTGTGGGACAATGGAATTTGAACGAAACTTTCTGCATGCTGCCGGGCTTCAAAACTAATCAAAACTAATCCTTGCTCGCCGGCGGCCAAATATCTCGACTGCGGCACTGCTCCGCAAGAATGAGTTGTCAAACAATTTTCCATGAGACCCCCATACTGATTATGAGCATCGAGGCACTAACAAGATAAAAGCTGCGATGTCAAAGACTCAGCGAGCGCAGGATACACGTAGACTCTACCATTCGTCATTCGGTTATACCTAGGCTTCGTTTCTCGACCCCCAAACGCCAAAACAGACCTCTTTCTGACCCTTACATCTTGGATCTAATTCGTGCGAAGACGTAATGACGAGATCCGAGTTGCAAGACGACTGTATTTCCTCCGACCGGGGCGGCATAATCGAAAACATCCACCGCATCCATGCCGCAGTCACTGACGCCAGCGGCAACCTCCTGTATGCCGTAGGCAGACCGTCACGCATGACACTTGCACGATCAGCCGCGAAGCCAGTTCAAATACTTGCTCTCCTCGAGATAGAAGGCTTCGATAGGTTTGGATTCGACGATGCGGATCTAGCGCTTATGTGCTCATCACACAGCAGCGAGGAACGCCATGTTCAGCGAGGGCGTTCGATGCTTGCTAAGATCCAGGCCGAAGAAAAGCAGATGCGTTGCGGTGGCCACGCGGCCATGTCCGAGGTTGTCAACAAGGAATGGATTAGGCAATGTTTTGTTCCCGGCCCTCTTTGCAACAATTGCTCTGCAAAACATGTTGCCATGCTTGCGGGCGCCAAAGCACTTGGCAATGATGAAGAGTACCACTTGCCCCAGCACGAAGTCCAGAAACGCGTCAGACGCACCTTCGATGAGCTGAGCGGTCTGGGCCCGAGCGAGATCAAATGGGGAACTGATGGTTGCAATCTTCCTGCACCGGCTCTACCTCTCAGCAATATCAGTCATCTCTATGCGGTCCTCGCGGACGCAGCTGACCTAGTTGCTCGCGATAGCTCCTCGGTCAGCCAGAGGACTAGACACTTGGCAAAGATATATGAAGCTATGTGGCGCTTCCCAGAGATAGTTGGAGGTGAGGGACGCTTCTGTACAGAGCTGATGCTCAAGTACGAAGGCGCGGTCGTTGGCAAGTTAGGGGCGGATGGCTGTTACGGTGTCGCCGTAAGAGAATCGGACGATACTCGGCGGTTGGGAGCAACCTCTGGCATCGGAATTGCTGTGAAGGTTGAGGATGGCAACGAAGAGATTCTTTATGTTGCTGTGATGGAAACACTGAAGCAGCTTGGTATTGGTTCAGAAGAGAAGAGACAGGCACTTGCGGGTTTCCAAGACCTTCAGCGAGTAAACACTGCAGGCGTTGTAACGGGGAAAGTATCTTGCTCTTTTAAAGTGCGAAAAGCTTAGAAATAGGAAGAACAGATATACGTAGGCTATTTAGTCGGGCATTTCAGAGGTTTTATTTGTCTCGGTAGGAGCCAAATCCACACCGCCTCTCGCGAAAATCACGGCCTGAAGACCATTCGTTGACGGATGACACGACATACAGCGCAGAACCTCCTTCAGCGGCACCGAAGATTTTAGCATCTCAAGCAAGATCTAGATCAGGACATTTCTTTGCGTCTTCGTAGAAAGTACCACCAAATTCTTTGATCAAACGACACCGCTCTTCCATATCCTTCGCCAGCTTGATAATCCCCGTCCCCATCTTGATCGCTTCTATTCGAGGTTTCGTAAGCACCCAGACACCGCCGTTCGCGGGCCATCCGGCGATGATGACTGGGTCTTGCAAATGCTTCTTTTCCTTCGCCCCAAAGAGCTCAGCAACGGCAAGAGCCTGGTCACTCTTCCACCAAGTCGCGCCCAGCTTGCGCATTCTTTCACCAGCGCAGCATACCAACCAAGCCGAATCAATTAATCAATTAATTAACTAATTAAATTGAGGCTATTCAGATAGTCAATTAATTAAGCTAATAGCACTATTAGCTTAATTAGGCTTAATAAAACGATATTACTTAGAAGAATAAAAATCCAGCTTCTAAACTAATTAGAATTTTTAAAAGATTTAATAAAAAATAAAAAAGTTAATTAGATATTCTTTTTTAGTAGCTTAAAGTTATAACTTTTTAAGTTTTTATATTATAATTAATAATTTAAGTTAGTTTTAAACTAATATCTCTATAATTCCTTATATAGTAGATTTACTATTAACTTATTAGGTCTTATTATAATATATTTCTAAAAAAAAAAAAAGTAAGTAGTTATTAATATTAGTTTAATAATACTTTTATACTAATAAATAATAAAATAAAGCTAAATACTTCTTAATAATAAGGTTAATATTATTAAAAAGTATTAGAAATACTAAAAATATACTTTTTATTATACTATTAGATTAATATATTTTTAGCTTTCTTATTAAAGTTTAAAAAAAGTTTATTTTTTAACCTCTTTATTAGTTTTTAAAAATAACCTTTTTTTAATATTACTATTAGTATTACTATTATTATTATTACTACTATTATTATTATTACTATATCTTAAAATCCTATTTATATATACTTCTTAATATCTTTTTTAACCTCTTACTTATTATTAAGATACTTCTATTAGTTTATAATTAATATATTAATTACTTTATTAAGTATAAGGTATTATCTCTTTATAGAATTACTACTTAGATTTATATATTATTTATTACTACTAATAATATATTAACTATTAACTTAGCTATATATAATACTCTTAAAACTTTATTTTATATTATATAGAAAAGTTAATAATTTATTAATATTAATACTATTTTAAAAAAAAGGAGTTAAAGTTATACTTTTTAGATTACTAATAAAAATATATTTATCTTTAAGATTATACTTAATAGTATAAAAAGAAGTACTTATTAAGTTTATTAATATTATAATAAAATAAGGACTCTTAATTAACTATTTAATATTATAACTATTTCTAACCCTATTTAATACTTTAAGTATAATTACTCTATTTTTTAAAATATCTATAAAATTAATAATATATCTATTAATAATTCTAATAACTTTAGTACTCTATCTAAGTATTATTAATCTCTCTCTATTACTATATTTAAGTAGAAAACTATATAAATTAAAAAACTAGCTATAAGCTTCTTTATTAATATTAATAACTTTTTTATAATATTTAGTAATTAGTATATATAGTATATACTTACCCTATTTAATTATAATATTAACGTTTAGATATATTAGTTAAAAACTAATTAGAAGGATTAATTTTAATAACTTTATAACTTTAAGAAGTAATAAATTAAATAAGAAATATAAAAAGCTCTTATAAAAGTTTATATATTATTTAACTTATAGATTTCTCCTAATTAATATACTATTATTACTATCTTTAGCTACTTTATTAACTAATTAAGTAGATAAATATAATATCTTTTAGGTTTCTATTATTAACTTAATACTTACTTTAGTGAGAATATTACTATTATAATATATATAGTTATAAGAAATTAATACTTACTTAATAAGATTAGCGTTATAGTTTTTAATAATATTAATATTAATAATATTTATATTAAGGCTTTATATCTATTTATTTTATATTTAAGGGTAGGTATGAAGGTACTTCCCCCTCTGTTTAATCTATACTATAGGGCTTATAGCCCTAATACTCTATACTAATACTTAATACTAAGCTACGCGCTGCTAAGAAACCCTTTATAGGAAGAAAACTCAGGCCGCAAGCGCAGTACACGATAAAGTAGATAATACGTACACTATACTATATAATGATTAGCTAGAGGCCGTTAGTGCCCCACTATATATATAGGTCCCTTAAGAGAGGGACCTATATTTTACAGCAGGTCCTTAACTAATCAGAAGAGAGGAAAAGGGGTTCCTGTAGCTAGGATTAAACTAACACCTATACGTTTAGGTAACGCATAGGCCTGCTAGGCGCATACCACTGCGCTATACAGGGTTATTTTATATTTATATATAGAAATAGACACTTAATATTATTAAATTTAATACTATAGCTATATTTTTAACCTTATTAGTTATATTATTATTTATAGAGTTAATAAAGAGGTATTTAAATAAAAATCTAACTATCTTATTAATATTAATAAGATCTAAGAGGACCTAGCTTATTAAAGGACTAAAGGACCTATTAGTAAGCTTTAGAATATTATTAAGTATATTAAATTATTATTATAACGCTTAGAAATTTTCTTATTTATTAATAATAAAGCTAATAATAATAAGTATACTTTTACTCTATAAGAGGAGTTATTATAAAAGCTAAATCTAATATTAAGTAATACTACTTAATAAAACTTAATATATAATATAATTTACTATACCTTACTTAAATATAGCTAGATTATTAGTTATATATATTACTTTTTAGAACTTAAGAATAAGGATAATTATATCCCTAATAAAGATATCCTAATTAATAAAGATTAATAAGTTCTTATTAAGTTAAATAAGATATTTAAACCTCTCTATTTATAAACTAAGTAATATAAAAGCTAAAGTAAGAGTAATAAGTATAGTTAACTTTAAGAGATCTTAATAAGCTTTAAGTATTTTTTAGATTAATTTAAGGATTAATATAAGCTTTATAATACTTCTACTTAAGAAGAGATTAATTTTATAACTTTATAAATATCCTAAAGTTTTTTATTATAATAATCTTAATTAATAAAAGTATTATATTAATTTAGCTAAGTATTAATTTTATAAACTTTATTAATTAATAGTATTCTTACTTATTTATAGTTTAAATATATTACTATATTATTATACCTCCTTTAAACTATTAACTTTACTTCTTATATATTTATATATTTATTAATTATTAATAGCTAGTAAATACTTAATAATTACTATAAAAAGCTTAGAGAATCTCCTTTTTATATTACTACTATAATATTATACTTTAATAGAGGTTTATAATAGCTTAAAAAGTATTAGAATATTTAAAAGACTTATAAGTAGCTTTAAATTACTAAAAAAGGTTTTTAAGAGTATTAAAAGTAATAATATATTAAGATAGCTATTTATATTAATAGATTAGTTTATTAAGAGTTTCTATAAAAGCTATTTATATTAATTATAATACTTCTAAAGCTTAAAAACTCTAATTATAATTAATAGTTAGATAGTAGTTTTTATAATACTATTATTAATAAAGTTAATAAGTTAGAGAAATATTTTACTTTTTTAGTTATTTAGCTTATTAATAATCCTATTTAGTAGTAGATTTTATATTAATAGACCTTCTTAACGCTTAATAAACTTACTTTTAATATTTTTACTATCTTAATAATAATAACTAACTATAAAAAAGTATTTAACTTTACTAAACTAATATTAATATTATAAAAACTATTAATAAAGCTATTATTATTTAAAGAGATATAGTATTTTTAGAATTAGGTTTAAAATAGTAGTATTACTATTAATAAGTATTATTTTAAAAAGAAGGGTTAATAGAAAGTAAAATAATATTAAAATACTATATAATATAAGTTTCTAGCTTATTAATATATTATAAAAGCTTTACTAACTTCCTAAATAGGTAATTTTATTAAGATTAAATCAAAATAGTTAAATTAAGTAAGATTTAAGTAAAAAATCAGTTAATTAGTTAAGTTAGAGGCCTTATCTTAGCTTAATTAATTAGTATTCAGCGCTGTCTTTTATAATAGGCGTCCTCTTCCTCTTAATCATCTGAGCGTTGAGAGGGCTTGAAGCGATCCACTTCGAGAAAATCGAGCTTAAGGCGGACGCAGTCCCTGAGAACGTATGTGCCGCCCTTGCTTGGCCAACCTTGGACCCTTGCGCCCGGGCCCAGGCCGAATGATGACCGCACCTTAGAGCTTTCGGGATCCAACTCAATGTAAGTTTCTCCACCCATATTGTAGGTGTAGTCTTCCTGACGAAGGATATGGTCCGGAATACTGTTTTTGGCACCCATGGCCCAAATTTCAAATGAACGAGTCTTCTGGAAAAAGTAGTTGGAGGACAAGAAAAAGCACGCCCCTAGCCAGGCGGCAACAATCGTACCGAGAAGTATGACTGACATTTGCATTCGTGAAAATAAAGGTTGGCGTAAGGCTTTCCGACCTTTCTCTCCCGACATGATTCCCGGAGGTTGGTTGTTGCCTGATTGTTTGTTGGAAAAACACGTGAAATGTCGGGTGATATGGCTGTTGGTTCCCTTACTGGGATGCCACGCAGGTGCAATGCTCTCTTTTCTCCTCCCAACCCCTGGTCTAATAAGAAGTTTATCAAATTGCAGCATTGCGACAATTCACCACGAAAGACTACCTTGTCGACCAACAGATTCACTTGGGATGCAGCCATAGTGCTTCTACGACGATCTCGTCAGCGAGCAGCAATGACAACGCGACCACCATCTGCCATTCTGCCTGTCCAATTGCAATGCAGAAAACAAACTCGCTAAACGCACGAATCCTGTTAATCAAATTAATCTCGCTGCTTACTCTAATCAATCTTGGGGGCGAAAACAGCTGAGACAGACGCCTTGCGAGTAACGAATCAGAGATGGGTTTTGAGAAGCGGGGAATAGATGCGGCACAGCGCGTCTTTCGAACAAGGCTGAGCCTTACTGAACGCTGCAATGTTCCAGCTTCATGCCTTTCACGTGTTCCTGGCCGCTCAGAAATGAGTCTATCTCTTCCATCCAGCTCAACAAGTCAGGCTCTGTCCCGTCGATCGCCAAGTCCAGGTGGCAGAGCCGACCCAGCAACAGGTCTCGAAATTGCTTTATCGCAGTTCGGGGCAATCCTTACGGATGATGAGCGCAAAAGGCTCCAGGCACAGAAGTCGGGGTTAAATGACGCAGATGCTGCTTTCAAGTTCACCTTGGAATTAGATGAACTAGACCCGGTTCGGAGGGGCCGAGTCGTCGCTACCAAGCTCTGCTCACTTTTGCAGACTGTTCAGAGCTTTGGACAAGTCATTGAGACTTATGTGTCCTCAAACCCTCAGGTTGCGGCTCTGATCTGGGGAACCGTGAAACTGACATTCATGGTTAGTACTGCATCGTCATTATATAACTGATACTGACTTGAAAGGTCTTGATCAACTTTACTACTTATTTTCAAAGGTTTACGGACCTCTTATCTGGGTTCGATCACCTGATACCGCAGTTCACTGCCTACGAGAAACTCTTTCCGAACTCGGATCAACTCAAGAAATGCATATGCAATTTCCATCTCGCCATTGTCACTTGCTGCACGGAGATTGTGAACTTGACTCGACTGCCATGTATGTAAAAAAGACAAAATCGATCATGAAGATGACTAAACTCCATCTAGGGCACGAAAAGGCTTGGGCGGCATTGACAGCGTCGTTTGAGGCCAAAATTAGGCCTTCTGTCGACAACATCCGCGCTGCGGCCAACCAAGCGAAGGACGAGATCGAACTTATAAAGACCCAACATGATCAACTAAGTCAAGTTGAGCACCGCAAGAATGAGAAAAATCTTTTGAACCGGGCTTGGAAATCAAATAAGAATATCGAGAGGGTAAAGAAAGACGGCGAAGCCCGGCTCAAATGTGCGATTCTCTCCATCACTGCACGATTATAAACTGATATCAGGAATCTCTTCTAGTACACAAGTGGCAATCACTGCTGAAGAAGCTGCCTTTGTCCAACTATGAATCGGCATATCGAAACGCCAGATCTAAGCGCCACAAGGGAACAGCCCAATGGGTTTTTGACACCCAGCAATTCCAGGACTGGTATCGGAACGATTCTTCTGCTGTTCTCAATGTTGCGGGCAAAAGTAAGTGTTTCTAACTTTGTCGTTATCCCCAGCCGACTAATAAAGCTCTTCTAGTTGGCTCTGGAAAGACCGTACTCACGTGAGTAGCCTAGCAATTGTATGAGTCTACGGAATACTGACAAAAGAAAAGCGCAAATATCATCGATTACATCATGAGGAAGAAGACAGACAGACAAGCAATTTCGTTCTTCTTCGTTCGCTTCGACGATGTCCATAGCCAAAGTTCCGAGACCATCGTTCGTTCTCTTGTCCATCAAACTGTGGCCCGAGCGTCAATAGACGACAGCATATTGGAGCTCATGCAGGAATCCGACGCCCTCATGTTTGACGACGAATCTCTCTTGGACCTTATTCTACACCAGGTCGCACTGCTAGACGACTGTTTTTTTGTCATCGACGGCTTTGATGAGTGTACCTCGACGACCCAATATTCAGTTTTGAATTTCTTATCATCTCTCGGACAGAGATGCTTGAAAGGAAGAATCAAAACAGTCATTTCCGCCAGAGACAGCATTACGGAACTTCTCATCGGCTCTCTGTCATCTGTGTCACGTGTCGTTGTTGGCTCTGACGAGACGAATCGCGATCTGGCTTTGTTTGCTCGAGCAATACTGTGGGAGAAACAGGAAAGGGGAGACTGGAGTGTCGGCGACCCAACCTTGATCGATGAAATACTGCATCTCATCAGTCTTGGAGGTGAAGGAATGTGAGTACACTCATCATCTCATCGGTTTGTGTTGAAATTTAACGACCCAGGTTCCTGTGGGTTTACCTCACAATTGAGGATATCTCCACGAGGAGAAGCGATGCAGATATTCGACAAGCGTTGTTGAACATCCCAAGAAACCTTCCAGACACCTTTGATAGAGTTCTGCAACGGATTGAAGCAAATGGAAACACTGAGATTGTCTGCAGTGTCTTCAAATGGACTGCGGCTGCCCGTCAACCTTTGGCACTAGAGCAGCTCTCCGAGGTGCTCAACATAAAGATCAACCAGTCAAGCTCCCAACAAAGTGGGCACGTGAACGGAATCAACCACCTTCCAGCCTGGTGTGAAAATCTAATACAGGTGGAAGACGGAAGCGAAACAGTCCATTTCAGTCACCACTCCATACGTTCATATCTTCTGGGACCTACGAAGAAGGCGGTTTCGGATTTTAATCTCAATCTCGAAGATTGTGATGACTTCATCGGCGATATTTGCTTGACGTATCTTCATTTCAGCGATTTACAGACAGCCTTAACCCGAAAGTTTCACGACAAGCCGATTGATTTAGGGCATGTTCCTCTCGGAGTTGTCGATCACACAATCGATAATCTTGGGGCAAAGTCTCATGGGAGGCGCATAGCAAGATTTGCCAAGATGCCCTTTGGGACCTCGCAGTCGATGGCACTATCGAAACCACTGCCAGTAATAAGCGACATCAACATAGCAACAGACTCTGCTGCCGCACAGTACTTTCCTTTCTTGCCGTATGCCAAAGATAATTGGTATCGTCACACCGTGCGGATTTCGCCTGCCTCAGAGGCGTGGGAATTATGGCGGAAAATAAACGCCAATGCCTCATTCACGCCTTGGACAGACCCGGAGTGGCATGCTCCGGGTATTCCTATGTCGAATTGGCTTGAAAGCTCCAGAGATATTGTTCTGACATCTCAAAGAACTCTCGAAGGAACGGACGAACTCCAAACGTGTTTTTCACTGCACAAAGCAATCGCCTTTGCCGATCTCTTAGACCACCAACCGCTCCTCGCACAGATAGTCTCAAAATTGATAGACTATGATCTCCCGGTAAGTCCATGGGTCTTACATCGACTCGTGGAGCCCAGAGCTGTCCAACCTCTACCCAAAGAGGATCCGACGCACACTTGGGATGCTGAAGCCCACCAAATCGTCATTGACTGTGTTACTCGCTACACAGCATGGGGAGGTCAGAGATGGCCATGCAACTTTTCTGATACCAGTTATTGCGAGGAATTCTGCAACGACACAGGTTGTACAATCATTCATAGACAAAGCGGTCAAATCCTGAGCGGGAAATACAACAACACACAAATCAGCCAGAATATGCAAGTGCTAGCCCATGTTGCGGTCGCAAATTTCACCGAACGCAATTTTGATCTCTTGGTGTTCAACGATCTACAGAAGTTGCCGGCACATGGGCTTCCTACTCTCTTCCAAATTGCAATAGAGCGGGGAAGTCCATGGTCCTTCAGAGCCATTGATGTGCTTGCACAGAAGAGGATACCCGAAGAACGACTCTACTCAAGCGTTGCAAAAGCTCTCACAAAGGCACAGGATATAGATGCTCTTGAATACCTCTTCGAGATAATGCATCTCAAGGCTTCTGGTGGATCCAACGATGTTCAATTGGCGACACTGGGATCTGCGCTAGAGCGCTTCCCACAGCTACCAAATAGGCTTCTGCAGCGTGTTACACAGCTTTGTATTCCTCCAACTTGCGGAGATAAGCTAGGTTTAATGCAGCTTCTTTTGAGGCGAGCTATCCAAACTACAAAAGGCTGGGGCGTTGCTGCCGCGCTGCATAGCTGCATCCTTGCGAGTGTGCCTGCAGGAGAATCAGCTTTTGGGCTCATAGAGTGTGAGCTTGCACACATAGAAGACATGTTGAATTTGGTGGACGGTATACTTCGGTGTGTGACTGATATCACGGGCCAATGCGCATTGTCAGTGGCCATGGAGCAGCGCCCGCAGTTACACTATTGTGAAGAACACAAACTGAATGTTTTAGCAATTCTTGATCGCAGAATGGATGGAGACCCGCCAACTTGGAATCATACATGGAAGTATCTAAAGGAGTGTATAAGTGAGGAGGCTTAGGATTGATCTACTAGCAAAGATATTCCGTTCTAAAGCTTCTTATTGAAACTCTATGCTACTAATTTTCGAGAACTTGCAGACAATGAGTAGCAAGATAACTGGTAGATACGAAACAAAATTTGAGTTAAACTTGATTTGTCTTTCAATGCAACCGCCGGCGCAAGAGCACAGAATGTTTAACAATGGTCCAGAAGGCACAAATCAGAACATGCTGCCGCTGGCTCAACTACCTATCCACACTGTCGCGTCGACCGTGAAAGGAGCACAAGTCCAATTGGTTGGCCATTCAAGCGATACCATCGAACGCGAGCCCCATTGAGCTATGTGAGTAGAGTAGTACCTGGTGCATCAGCAATAGGTTGCACCTGCAGCATTTACCGCTTTCTACTGGGCAGCAATTGACTTGTCATAACGGGGCGAGAGGATCCTTAAGCAACGCTCTTAATACCCACATCACCCAGCTCAATCGTCCTAACCGACAACAGTAGCGTGAATAATCTCATCTCCTAATACGACAGCCTCGCATTCAATCCAATCCATGGGACGAAATATTCTCCATCCGCTTCGCTTCCCTCCGCCCCATAGAATCTTCCGGGAGCGGGAAGACGAGAAGCCGATTTACCCTGGAACCATCACGGAAAACGCCTCGGCCTCCTCGGGCGGTGAGCGCTGCTATGGGCAAGGTCCCATGATAGGCTACCTTTCGCTTGAGACGCGATGAGACATTACGGCGACCCGTTCAAACAATACCCGGGGAGAACGTGATTGGGTTGAGATGAACGCAGGTAACCTTAATTCGCATCTGGCATTGGGGCAAATGCGAATGCTATCGCGAAGGTTAACCGGCACTTTGGTACTATGTGCTGAGGTACGTCGACTTAAGCGTCGCTAAGAGGCCCCTTCGCGTCTACTATGGTAGGGAGCACGAATCAAGTCCCGGATTACGCAGGGTCAAGGCCTGAGGGTTCCGAGAGGGGAAATTCGTCACTGACTTGGGGAATTCACTACGCAAAGAAATGCAGTGAACTGCAAGCACACGGCCGCAGCTCGATATCACGGACAGCCAAGAATACCTAGAAGTGCAGCAGCTTCATGCAGCTGAGCGAGAAGAATGATTCCTTGCGAGGAGCGGGTTTGGAAGCTCGGCTCCGCGCCCTCGCGTTTTCATAGTGTATCGCCCGAAAGCAACATTGACGGTGACGCGGCGACTCCTTTTGCGGGGAGGATATCTCGGGTGCGTGAATTGGCTCATCCCATGGCAAGCGCTGTAGGTCTGAGCGCGCTTGGAAAGGGACTCAATGCGACCCGAGCTGGAATTTGACGTTTGATGGGTGACGGATATCCTGCTGACCTTGGCACGAGCTTCCTATGCCTTCAGATTGACCCCTTGCGACAGATGGTCTGAAGTTGAGTCTAGAATTAGCGGCAGAGCCGTCGATTTCGCGACGAAATATTGCTGCGGATGGCTAAGATTGCCGCGAGCCCGCAACTGGGGGCTGGCAACATGATTCAGATGACAACTCCGATGTTGTGGATGTGAGAGGCGTCGGTTTGGAAACGCCGTTCTTGACCCCTCTTGTCGATCGGCGGCGGCTTGGAGGGTTGGAGCTGAGATCGTAAACTCAATTTGAATCAACATCGTGGAGGCCAGACTCAGGAGAGAGACCTTGAGCCGGCGACTATCACACGGAGGCTTGGTGATGATGCCGGTAAGTGCCGTGGATGATAGCTGACCCCTGTCGGGAAGGGAAGCTTAAAGGGAGGCAGCTTGGCATTGAAGAAAGCTTGGCGTTAATTGTGGAGACCGGAGGCTGACTGGTAGAGTGTCGTGGATGTCTGTGTGAGCGACGATCACGCAGGTGGGCCAGGTTGGTGCCTCATGCGGGCATAAAAGCCGTTTTGAGTGTGGAGAGCCGTGCCAATGTTTGGCGTTGGCCGTTTCACCAGGATATGGCATAGCGGCGTCAGGACGAGGGCGAGGACGATTGCAGCGAAGATGCGCAAAACGGCTGGTGGGGGCTTGGCGAAGCGGCTCCAAGTAACAGGAGCGGCCAGGGGCGTTCTGACGAGGCTAGTTGATAGACGTCAGCGCGTCTGGCGAATGGTTTTGGCTGGCATCGGTGACGGGCTTGGAGCGGCGATGATACTGGAGGCGGAACCGGTGCAGGACTGGGGGCGAGTCAATACGAGTCTTTTGCCTTTTTGGTAAGCATTGGGTGAGGGAGGAGTCGAGTTGGAGATTGTGCCGAGTATCCGAAACGGCCAGGGCGGTAGGTCGAGCAAGAGACAGGAGGAGAGAGAGTTGTGGGCGAGTGTGGGTGGTCCGTCCTGGAGGGAGCGAGAACGAGGCAGAGGTTCAGCCTCGCTGGAAGAAGAACGTCGAGCCAAGAACGAGGTGGACTGATGGTTCAAATAAAAAAGCGAGAATGCTTGAAGTCTTTAAGCTTGAGCCGGGGAAAAAAATAGGGTTGAATAGGGATTCCGCGCAAGGTGAATCAAAGACAGGTGATCTGTAAACATTATCGTACGATTCTTACGTTGAGGAGCCCACGGATGGGCTCATGGAAGGCCGTCTTGCTGGGTGGTCCATTCGACTGAGACCCTGAGGAGAGGTAAGGGCGCATGGGAGCAACATTGCGTCGAGGCAAAGGAGGGATGCCATTGGGCGATGGCGGCACATGGCTTAGACTTTCCGCTCGTGCCAGACAGTCAGGGGGGAAGATGGCGCCCCTGCGAACCTTGCCCGGGCGACAGGTGGGCTTGTTAGGATCGAGATAAGCTGACAGGCGTCTTTGGGCGGGTGCTGGAGGGAAAAAGGACGGAGGGAGGGTGGGTGGAAGTTTGACGTGAGGGTTGGCAAAAGGGTTGAGGGTTTCACGACGGGGATAAAGTGTGGATGAGGAGGCTTTTGGTGGTGCAGGTGCTGGGATGACAAGTTTGGAGATTTGCGGGTGATGCACGGGCCAAGACGGCCAAGGAAGGAAAGGTGTTCTTGCTGTGCCGCTGTTCCTGCTGCCTTTGGTGGTGGTGGTGGTGGCGTCCACCTTATCTTACCCCTCCGCAAAAGCTCATCTTACCCCCCCCTATAGACGCCCTATAGGTTTAAGCCTAATTTAGGTATACTACTAATATTAGAAGAGATCTTATAAGTATACTAATAAATAGAGTTTAAAGTACTTTTTATATTATAGAAAATATATAAATTAATAGATAAATAGCTTAATTTAGGGTAAGGTATAAATTATAATCTAATTATATTCTTATATAGTTTTAAAACTATTTTAGTAGTAGTTTTTTTAGATAGCTTCTTTTATATATATATATATAAAGATAATTATAATAGTATTTTCTATTAATAGCTAAATAGCTATTATATTACTTATTATATACTTAGTACTAGGTATAAATTATATATATATTATAATTAGAATAACTAATAATATAGATACTTTAAAGCTAGTATTAAGACTAAAGTATTAGAATAAAAATATTTTGTCTAAAGAAGAGGAAGTTTTTAAGTTTATACTTAAAAATAAAGAATAATAAGAACTTATTATTATAAGTAAGAATAAATAAATTAACTATATATATATATATTTATTTATAATATAGGACTTTTCTAATAATATATAGTTAATACTTTAAATATAATTTAAGGTATATAAAGGTTATAATATAAATATATTTAAATTATATTCTAACTTATACTTAAAGAATATTTAAAAAGAGGTAGAAGAATTATTATTATTCTCTTTATTAGGAAATATAATATATCTAATTACTACTAAAATAGTATTTTTTTGTTAATCCTTTCTTATTTTCTTAATTATAGATCTAGATAGTGTTATATATATTATAAATCTAGATAAAAAGGATATAATTTAGTAAAAGAATATTCTAGATTTAGTATATATTTATAGAAATATATTTAGATTAAGTTTCTAATAAGGCCTAAATAAGTATAATACTATTATATAGGTGTATTAAGCTATAGTAAAGAAATGTTTTTAACCTTTTTAGGAGTATATTATAAATGCTATATATTAAGTTGCTCTAGTGTTAAGATCTACTTTAAAATAAGTCCTTAACTATAAGGATTAGAAGTTATAGATCTTAGTTAGATTTTAGAGTTTCTATAAAGCTAGTAGTAGAGAAATATTACTACTCTTAAAGGGATAGATATTTTAGTAGCTTAGTAAATAGTAATTTAATACTTCTAAGGTATTTAGTAGTATTTTTAAAAGAATTATATATATGAGGAAGGATATTTAGCTACTTACTATCTAAGGTAAGTAGTAGCTTAAGTATACTTAGGATTATGTTTTAATTATATTTAGATTATATTCTAATATAAGTATAGATAATCTCTAGGTATATATTAATTATTTATTATAAGAACTATATACCTTTATATAAACCTAGAATAAAGTACTTTTAGAAGTTTATTAAAGAGCTATTTAACACTTTAGAGATTTAGAGATTTTTAAAGACTTAGATTGAATAGTTCTACTTTATAAGTTAAAGCTCTTTAGTATTATAGCTAATCTAAGACTAATACTATTATATAGTTATTAGTAAATAAATATAAAGGCTAAAATGCTATAAGTCTATTAGCTTTAGATTATAATTAGAATATAGCTTTAATATAATTTTAAGAGAGCTTTACCTAGATAGTAATAATATGCTAATTCTAATTAATTATAAATATAAATTTGAGCTTATTATGCTATTAAATTTAGATAAGTTATTATTTATAGTATAGATTTTAATTAGTATTTATAGCTATTTATTATTAATTCTAAATAAGATTCCTAAGGGATATATAGATAAACTAGCTGAAGCTATTATAAGAATTTAAGACTTAAATCTTATATATAGTATATACTTAGTTTATATTATAATTATATTTCTAATATATTTTATTTAGCTTTACTTCTATTTAATCTAGTAATATAAGAGCTACTATAATAATATTAAGTAACTACTCTTAGTGATATTTATATATTATTATTATAAATAGAGAAGATTATAAGAATTATTATAAAGTCTAATACTTTAGTTTATTTTTAGACTAATCTAATTAGTATAATATAGTAATTATATTATATTAAAAAGGATAAGTAAGCTTAGGTATATTATAGTTAAATATATTTAAAATATATTACTAACTAAGATATGCAGTATATTTAGGATATGTTTTATAATAAAACAAACTATATTATCTACTGCTTTTATCTTAAATAACTTTAAATAATATAAAGAAAACAGTTTGCTGAAGTAGATATATCCTTTAAATAGATTAAAGGGTTAGAAAACTATAAACTAGTCTTTACTAGGTTTTTAGTAGCTATATAATAAGGTTAAAATATATTTTAAGTATATTAGCCCCCTCTTACTTATAAGTATATAGTTAAGATATATCTTTATTTCTTTATAAATAGTGAATCTATATAGTTTTATTTTTAAGTATTTATAATACTATATATACTTTAGGAAAAATATCTCTTTAGAATATTATAGTAGAGGTATTACTACCTTAATAATTTAAGTATAATAAATATTTTTATTATAGACTAAAACTTAAAATAGCTTTTAGGTATATATATATTAAGTTCTAATTATAATCTATAACTAACCTAAATAGGTTTTAGTTACTACTTCTATTTAATTAACCTTTAAAAAAGAGATTAGTAGTAGTAAATTTATTAGAGTGTTATACTCTATAAAGTGTATTTCTAGAGAGGAGTTAAATAACTTTTAGGACTAAAAAGTAATCTAAAGATTATATATTATTACTATCTTTTTATAGCTATAATAAGTTTCTTAAATATATATTCTAAAGAGGAGTATATTATACTTATTAGTAAGATTATTAGTATATTAATTATAATTAAACTATATTTATATTATACTAATAAGATAATAAACTACTTTAATAGTAACTAATTTATTACTTAATAGGCGATATATAAGTTAAATTTAGTTTTAATAGCCTACTTAAATTAATTAATCTTATTAATCTCTTAAAGCGTTTAGAACTTAGTATAACTAAATATAAATATTATTAAAGGAAGCTATTAGTATAAATATACTTATAAGTAATATAAGCCTTTATTTAAGGTAGTATAAATATAGGAAGCCTTATTAAATTATATTTTAATTATAATACTAATATAATAGCTTTTATATTATTAATTAAGATTATATAAATATAGATAAAATTATATAGATAATAGGAGTACTTTTAAGTTATTAAGATTAAAGTCTCTATACTTATTTTAAGAGGTCTTTTTCTTCTTATTTATATATATATTAATTATATTTTTATTATGTTTAATATTAATATCTATAAGCTATAAAAAGCTAGTTACTACCCTTAAAAGCTATAAGGTTATTATTATTAAAGATATAATCCTAATAGCCTTATCTTTAGGAGTCCTAAAATAAATAAAAATATCTAAGTTACCTTTAGTAGCTAGAAAGTAAGTATACTTATTTAGTTTAGAATATAATACTAATATATTTAGATATTAATAAAAGTAGTCTGAAATATAATAAGAGAAGTAGGCTTATATTATAAGTTTTAATAATAATTTAAGTTATTTAAGTAATATAGAACTTAAACTATAACTTAAGGATACTAGAATTTAAAAAATTAAACTTCTACTAAGAATAAGGAATAAGGATAGTAAGGGTTAATTATAAATAAAATATATTAAAGATAGGTTTATAGATTAATTATAAATCTAAATAATTTAGTTTAAATATAACCTAAATTATATATTCTAAGTCCTTAATATTTAGATACTTAACTTTACTCTTTTTATAGCTATTATACTTTATATATATACTTAAGCTAATTACTAATTTTATAGTATATTAGTTAATTTAGAATATATTAGATTATATTATAAATAAGTTATAAATATATTATATAATATACCTATCTATTTATTTTATATAGTAGTTCTCTATATTTATTACTATATTTATCTTATAACTAATTATAATAGCTAACTACTTTAGCTTAGTTTATATAAATATAAGTATTTAATTAACTTAAGAGCTCTTTAGAAAGCAGAAACTTATTATTATTACTTAAATTATTAATTACTTAAAGGTTTTAAGCTAAAGTAGGAGTCTCTTAATAAATATATTTAGATTATATTTTATATTTATTTAACGCCTTATTAGATATAGCTAAGATTATTTATTTATATATTCTTATTTATATAACTATAGTATCTAAAATACTTAATAATAATAATAATAAATCTTTAGTGTTACTTAGGTTAGTTATTAAAATATTATTAATAAGTATTCCTAATTTAGATAGATTATCTAATAGCGTTTAATAAAAGTCTAATTATAAGTTAATTATAATCTAATTAAGATAGGATAATAATATATACCTTTTATCTTAGCGATCTACTTATTACTTAGTATTCCTTAATAATTAATAATATAGGTAACCTAGTGAATATCTTTTATATGCTAGGCTAAAGTTATTTAATCTATAAAGTAACCTTAATTATATTATAAATATATTATAATTATAGTTAAATAAGGGTCTTTAATATATACCTACCTATTATATATAAAGAGTGAAGACTTTATTATTATAATATTTTAGAAACTAATAAAAAACTTCTCCTAATTAGATATATATATAGCTGTTTTTATTTATTATAAATGCTAGCTATTAGTTTAGATATTAATTAAGTTTAAGGTATTATTTATAGTATTAAGACTAGGTTAATTATGTTATTATTATGTTTATAATATATATAGAGGATAGTAAATATAAACCTAAGTAGTAATCTCCTTAATTACTATCTTAAAGACTTTATTATAAGATATTACTATAAAGTAGAGCTTTTATAGAAAGTATAGTTTCTTTAAAATTAGAGGGGTAAAAAGGTGAATTATAATTTGAACTAGATAAGTTATATAGGTAATTATAATTAACTTATAGATAGGAGAAATTTTTAAATAATTTGAAATATAATAAGAAATATATAATATAGGGTAATTATCTATCTTTATTAACTTTATATATTTAATCTAAAAAAGAAGGGGTACCTTTAGAGGAAGTAAGTATATACTCACTTAACTAGATTAATAGATAATTTAGGCTAATTAGAAGTGAGTAATAAGTAGGGGTACTACTTTTAGTATATAAGCTAACTACCTTTAGTGTATAGGCTACCTTAAATTTCTATTTTTATCTCTCTCTTAACTCCTCTATCTCTTTTTTTTTTTTTCCCTTAGATAATAACTTCATAAAATACCTTTAGTTTAGAGTAAGCTAGCTAAGAGCTGCTAGTTTGCTTTATTAATATATATATTTTTATTCCTTTTTTATTCTTTTTTAGATTTATATTTTGAATTTAATTCTAATATAATTCTATAGTTAAACTTAATAGCTTAATACCTCTTATAGACTATTAAACTTATTATAGCTCCTCTTATTATTATAGTCTACTCTGCTAATACTAACCTACTTAGTAATATAAGTAGAACCTTATAGAATTATATTTAAGATATAATTAAATTATACTAAAATTTTAGTTTTATAGAATTAGAAGTAGATTACTCTCTACTTTAGTGAGATTTTCTATAAATAGAACTATAGTAATAGTGAGAAAAAGCTAGTCCTCTATCTTTATATTATTAGTACTCCTCTCCTTCTTAATTAGAATATAATTCTAATATAATTTACTTAGTAATAATTTAAAGATCTTACTACTTTATATTACTATTACTCCTTTATTTATAGTTTAAAGGAGGGTAGCGTTAAGTTATCTATTAACTTATCTAAGAACTAGAAGAGTATTAGTAGTTATCCTTCTAATACTAAGAAGGCTTAATTCCTTTATATATAAAACTAATTAAAACCTTACTTAATTATAATTAGATCACTAATAAAATATAATTTAGCTATACTTTAGAAATAATATATAAATATTTAGGTTAACGCTTAGCTTTTTAATAAGTCTTATACTATCTTATAGTATTAAGACTTATTTAAGTCTCTCTTTATCTCTATAGAGGCTAATTAGACTACTACTAAGCCTGCTAATACTAAGAAGTAAAAGGTATAATAACTAAGCTAGATTATATTAGTAATATATTTCTAATATAATTAAATAGGCTTAAGACGCCTTTATCCCCCCCCCTCTTAAGTTAACGCTTTAGTAATAGCTTCTTAAGGCTAAGGTAGACCTTAATACTAAGATAGTAGCTATTAATACTAAATATTAAGCTTATTTTAATATATATAATATATAAACTATAAGCTAGAGTAGGTTCTAAAACTTAGAGCTTAAAGTATATATACTTATAGAAATATATTTTAAATATAGTACTAATATAATCTAGTTTATTATAAAGCTTCTATAGATTTTAAAGCTAGTTAAGGTTAGTTAAGGTAGTATTAATAGCTAGTCGCTATATATTATAAAGATCTATAAGTAACTAGCTTTTAAGGTTCTTAACTTTAAGAAATCTAAGTCTTATATCTAGTATACTAAGTATTTTAGTAAGTATTTTAGTTTTAAAATATTTCTTAATTAGAATATAATCTTAATATAATTAAACTTAGATATTAAAAAATATAATTACTAGAGTATAAACTATAAGATTGTTAAGGTAATTAAATCTATCTATAATTACTCTCTTACTAGTACTTAGTTAAATAGTAAGATTAGTAGTATTAAGGTGTTTTAATATTATAAAACTATACCTTAGGTTAAGCCTAGCTTTAGCCTTAATAGCTAGTAAGTTAAGGGTTAAGGTGAAACCCTAGCTTAAGTATAGTTTATAGGTTTTTTAGGATTATAGAAAACTAGGTTAGGAATTTTTTAGGATGTGATATAAATGTAGTTTAACTATATTTTAAATATAATTTATGTAGTTACTTTCTATAGATCAGTATAGAATAGTATAACTTTTATATACTTATGAGTGACTTCTGGAGGTATAAAAACGTAATTTTGGGTAAGTGGAGTGGGGGTAAGATGAGCTTTTGTGGAGGGGTAAGCTTAGGTGTTAACCGTGGTGGTGGTGGTGGATCCAGGCAAGAGCGGTCGTTGTCGTGGTCCTGCTGCGTGCGGTGCCTGCCTGCGGTGGACGTTGCTGACCGGGTGGGACCTGCCGCACCTCGCACATGTGTAACCGGCGACCCCTGCCACCAAGCAGAAAAGAGACCAGTCGGAGTGTGGGGGTGACCCCTGTGCCTTCCTCATTCTTAATTTTCTTTCCGTTGCTTTCCCGCCGTTGTCTTTCCTCGCAAAGGCAAGGGGCCTGTCAGTCAGACATCGGGGGAGCGCCTTCTGGATGGAAAGGAAGGAAAGGGTTCCCCAGACCCGGGCAGTCAAACCTTTTTTTCTTTCGCGATGATGGGAGGCCGCGAAAGTCAATCCATGGGCAGCTACTGACAGCGACAGTCGAGTAAGGCGAGAGTCATTGGACCCAATTGGCAATAAACTACCTCACCCAGCACTGGGGATGCTTGTGGGTGATAAGGTAGTCTGCGATGGAAAGCTTTATTTTGAGTTGCCAGCTCGGCGATTGATCCCGTGGTCATCACGTTGCAGAGTCACAATCTGGTAGGCAAGGAAGGTAAGTACCTTACGGATAGATAGGCATTGGTGATGAGAGGTTATTATCTGCTTGGCTTTCATGATCCCCCGACCTTCCGATCAATAATTCTCTGCATGCTGGGCATCTAGGCACTTTGGACAGCGCACATTGGTCGCTGGGCACGCCGAGAATAGTGGCCGTGTTCTTCAATTAGCAGCTACCGAGACGCTACAGCTGCATGCCAGTGCACTATTTACAGCATGCCCTGCCATGGAGAGCCTTGGGATGCAGTAGGCCCATCACATTGGTGCCCCTCTACAGTGACTTCCCCGCTGTGCCCGCTGGCAGCACAGCGAATCCCGTGTCACTGTCGCCCAGCCACCACAGCTTCCCGCCTGCACGCCTCACCTTTTTTTCCGCTGGCCCTCGCATTCACCTCACCACCTTTAAGCGCCCAGCAGCATGGACCCGGCCGAAACAGGCCTGGCGTCCGTGTTCCAAAATTAAATCTGGCCATTCAGAGCCCGTCCTTGGTGCTTCTCATCGATGCTCGTCACCTTGGACTGTCCACTTCTCGATCCATTCCTTCTAGGCCCGGCGGCAAGAAAAAGACAATGACACGACTGGCAGACCGCAAGATGCATGACAGCATCGGGGGACGGATATGAGGACCTCGACTCGTCTTCCCGACCAGACGGTCTCCCTCTCCCTTTCCTTTGTTTTCCCCTTTCATCCCAACAGAACGGTACCCTACCCTGTCGCGCCGCCGCGGACCTACCTGAACTGCGCGGGAAACCAAGCAACAAACGACATCCATCTGCATATTCGTCCCTGAGGTGCGCCGCATAGCTACGAATTACGACTGCAAGCCATTGCCAGCCCTTGTTCGTCGCATCGATTGCGTAGCGCATATTCCCACTCCAACCCGTCTTTTGGCAGCGAAAAAAGAGCGAAAAAGCCCCTACCCTGTTGCAACCGAAACGTCAAGATAGCCTCGGGGCCCCTCGTCAAAGCGCCTCTAACAGAAGTCGTCTCAACTCCGCCCACTTGCTGTCGCACCTGGCCCTGCCGTCTGATCAGTCTCGCCTCTCGGATCGGACTGATACAGCTCCCCCCCAACTGCGAAACCCCTCCAACGTCTGATCTACCGAATCGTCCAGTCCACCTTAATCACCCCTGCTCCCGTTCGCCGCCGCCACCAATTCGCCCAACTTTTGCACTCGCTGCACAATTGCAGAGACGAACAGCACCTTGCCAGCACGCCGTTGACGAGGTTTCATGGACACCTGACATCCGAAAGATTAGTCCCGACACCATCACGTCCCTCCACCCCATTCCACACCACCTACCGCACCACGTCCACGCCTCCCTCCACCAAAACCGCCCGGATCGAATTCTATCCTTCCGTCCCTCGACCTCAAGCCCCGTCAATCCTCAATCCTGGCCCTGGTCCCTATCCAAGGAACCGATTCACTCCCGGCCGCACCCTGGTTCAAAAATCCTCCTCAAGCGCGCCAAGGCCAGAGACAGCCGCTCCATCGACACTTGCCGTCCGACTCGTCTCTTTATGACTTTCCCCCCACCCGCCGAAAGCTTCGTCAACTCGTCCTCCACCTCTCTCTTCTCACCCTCATTTTTCTCTTCTTCTCCGTTGCATCTCGGTCCCGTCGAAGAGTCAAGTCAATTCCTCGAGCCCTTCCGACTAACGAGATCCTTTCTTTCCTTCGCTGCTGGCTCAGATCACTCTTTTTAAAACATAGCACTCCAACCGGTTTGGCTGGGGTCTTCTTTTCGCTTCTTTTTGTTCGTCACGCGCGCCGCTTTGGGTATTAAAAAGACGTTTTAATTCGGGGTCCAAGGAGAAAGAGATTGGAAATCAGTATCTGGAAACGGGACACTACGGTTATCAGGGTTTATTGGGATTCGCCGCGCCGCCCTCGTTCGATCCTCCCGCGATCCGTCTCCGCCCCAGGCCCGAGCCTGTCAACTCGTCGCTATTGTCGCAGGTCGACACCCTAATAAATCTACGCAAAGGAGGGAAAATCAAACACAGTCAACATGTCGGGTGACTTGACCTTCGGGGTTTTGGTCAAGAAGCAGTTCACTGCCCAGAAGCTGCTCTTCCATTTTCTCTTCTGGACCTTTCACTGGGGCATCTTTGCCTACGGATGGTGAGCCACCATGTGCTGAAGCTTCGCCAATTGTCATGGCTAATTCCTCTCAGGTGGAAGCAAGCGGCCGATACGAGACTAGCGGGTCTGAACACCCTGCAGTTTTCCGTCTGGATTTCTAGAGGTGCTGGTTTGGTCCTCAGTGTCGATGGCATGCTCATCCTGCTCCCCGTCTGCCGAACTGTCATGCGATGGATTCGACCCAAGGTTCGCTTCCTGCCTCTCGATGAGAACCTCTGGCTTCACAGACAGCTGGCATACTCCATGCTGCTGTTCACCATCCTCCACACTTCTGCTCATTACATCAAGTAAGTTTCGTGGCGTACCCTGAAAGAACCAACGCTGACAACCCCAGCTTCTTCAACGTCGAGGTCACGCAGATTCGTCCCGTTACCGCCATCCAGATTCACTACGCCCAGGCTGGTGGTGTCACTGGTCATGTCATGCTTCTCTGCATGCTCTTGATGTACACTACCGCCCATTCCCGCATTCGTCAGCAGTCGTTCGAGACGTTCTGGTACACCCACCACCTGTTCATACCCTTCTTCCTCGGACTGTACACCCACACGACCGGCTGCTTCGTTCGCGACACTGCTCTGCCCTACTCGCCATTTGCCGGAAAGGACTACTGGGACCACTGCATCGGCTACCTTGGATGGCGTTGGGAGCTGTGGTCTGGTGCTTTCTACCTCATGGAGCGTACCTACCGTGAGGTCCGTGCCCGCCGCCTCACCAAGATCACCCGTGTTGTCCGCCACCCGTACGACGTCGTCGAGCTCCAGTTCAACAAGCCCTCGTTCAAGTACAAGGCCGGCCAATGGCTCTTCCTACAGGTGCCCTCGATCTCCAACTACCAGTGGCACCCTTTTACCATCACTTCCTGCCCCTTCGACCCCTACGTCTCGGTTCACGTTCGCCAGGTTGGTGACTTCACCCGCGCTCTCGGTGATGCGGTTGGTGCCGGCGGCGCCCAGGCCAAGCTTTACGACGGTGTCGACCCCATGGGAATGTACGAGGTTGCTCTTCAGAATGGTCAGCAAATGCCTGATCTCCGTATCGACGGCCCCTACGGAGCTCCCGCCGAAGACGTATTCGAGAACGAAATCGCTGTGCTCATCGGTACTGGTATTGGTGTCACTCCCTGGGCCTCCATTCTCAAGAACATCTACCATCTGCGCAACGGCCCGAACCCCCCGACCCGTCTTCGCCGTGTCGAGTTCATCTGGGTTTGCAAGGATACCGGTTCTTTCGAATGGTTCCAGACTCTGCTCTCGTCTCTCGAGTCTCAGTCCGATGAGGCTGCTCGTCTTCCTGGCAGCAACGGTCTCGAGTTCTTGAAGATCCACACGTACCTCACCCAGAAGTTGGATATGAACACCACGCAAAACATCATCCTCAACTCCGTCGGTTCGGAACACGACCCCCTTACCGAACTCAAGTCTCGCACGAACTTTGGTCGACCCAACTTCTCCAAGCTGTTCGCCACCATGCGTGATGGTATCCTGGACAGAACCTACCTCAATGGTCTGGAGGGTAGCATGCGCACAACTGTCGGTGTCTACTTCTGCGGTCCTTCAGTGGCTGGTAAGTTTCTCACGCCCCTTTTCTTGTGACCTTAACTAATAAGCCTCCCAGCTCGCGATATCAAGAAGGCCTGTAACGAAGCCTCTGTCGCAGAAGTCAACTTCCGCTTCTGGAAGGAGCACTTCTAAACGCAAAAATCCGCCTTTGAAAAAATCTCAAAAAAACAGAAAGATCCCAACGTTATGTTGTGCTCTGTAAATGTAGGAGGAGTTTACGTCAGAAGACGATTTTTACAGCTTCCGGGAGCTCTCCGACATGGAGAAGGCGAGTGTCGCGCCAAGAGGAGGAGAGTCGGCTGAATGATCTGGACTGCAAGCGGGAAGGCGTTGGCTGGAAATGCATTGAAGAAACCCACCCAGCGATGTGCATCATCTTACATCTTTTTGCCGCCATCCGGCGAGTGCCTCTCGGTCTATTATTTCTTTCATGTCATGGGGTCAACCGGATGGCGGGCAATGTTCTTTCACATATATAAAGCCCATATATATCACTTTCAGCTATGGCGAATGGTTTACTCCAACGGTATCATTTGTATGATTTAGCGGGCAAGGACGTGTGGCTAGAGATGGGTGATATGATGTGATGTCAAAAAGAACATATTTATCTATCCCATCATTGGACGACACGAGCGCTTATCTTTGGTCGACGTGTGTGCCGTGTGTGATCTGTGTGATAGGAACGGAACTTCGGCCTCTAGTCTGACGAACTAGTAGGCGCAGCGAACGACTGTCAACTGATGATGACAGGAACCATCTCGACCGAACGCGATTGGTCTGTGGTTTGGCTGGGTGCTGACACATCGGCAGACTTTGTCATGCGCAGGGAGCATGCCTCGCGGGCATGACGTTACAGAGGGCATTAAAGTGACAGGGGAGGGAACGGCCGGGAGTGAAGAGCGGAAGAGTCGGCGCGGAATAAGGGTCGTGGTGGGGAATCCCACCGAAGTGTTACCGTCCGGGCGTGATCCCGGCCGAGTCAAACCCTGGACGGGCTGCTGCTGACTCAACCACCTCGCACAGCGAAGTGCGAGGTGTCTAGACCGCGGCCGCGCTTGATCGGAGCGTTTGGAATCATTTGGTCATTGCTTATGCTGTGGTCTGTGTGAGGGAGGGGGAGGTGAGTGACCCGGCGAAGAGGGCGAAAGCAGCGACTTGGCTCTGACGATCGGGTGGAGAAGACGGGGGCATGTGTCAAACGGTTGGCGTTTGGGGGCTGGACTGGGACCGCTCCCGACATGCGTTGCTGCCGTGCGGACACTGCGGAGGCGGCCGATGTGGTGAGATGGGACCTGGCTTCTGCGATGGTTCCCTTCTTATTTTGGGGATGGTTTCTTTGGTTCGGACTTTGCATCCGTGGGGGAAAGGGTTTGAGAGGTGGGTGAGGTTGGTGTGAAGATGGGATGACTTTTGGGGAGTATGTTATGACAGTGATGTCTTCACATTCGGTTTTTGAGTCGTGATTTTCTAGCCATCTTGGCGTTTTCTAGTGAACTGGTTTTGGAACGTGTTGGAGGCTCTGCATGCCGACTCGGTGCGTACGTGTAAGTGGGCGCGGGAAGTCCATGAAGTTGGGTGAGTGGGGGCATCGCGCATTTGAGGGTGTTTTGTATGTATGATACCCGCCCGCCCCCGACGTAGCGCAGACGCGGAATTCCCGCGGGCGTGGTTTACGTGTGCGTGTGTGAGTTCGGGTGATGACGCAAAAGAAAGATTTAGAGTGGTTCTCTTTCCTTTTTTTTTTTCTTTTGCCGTGCAGATGGGATGAAAGTGGGATTGGATTGCGTTGGTGGGTGGTGTCGCGAGTCGGGGGTGACGTTTGCGGGAGGGTTGGTGTTGAGTCAGCGGCCTCCGAGGAGAAGGAGCCGCCGCCCGCGGACGTCTTCCGAGGAGGCAGTTGCCGGTGGGTGGAGGGTTCGGGTATTGAAATGCGAGGATTGGTTTATGCTGAATGTTCGTTTGGTCATGCCGAAGGCCGAAGGCTTATCATTCATGAGGCCGGGGGTTTTTGCAGAAAGATGAAAGGTTAGGTGGACTTCCCGTCATGGGTGAAGTCTTGTAGTCTTCGAAACTGTATTCATTTTTCTTTTGATCTTGTGACTGGAAATCTGAGTTTGTGAGATTGGGATGATTTTTTGAGATGGCCGTGCATGGATGTCGGTGGCCAGTTCGTCCATTCTTCGAAACTCTTGGTGGTGAGTGTGCTTGTTTTGAGTTTTGAGGTTGAGGGTTTGAGGTCCGATGATGGGATGGAGTGCTATTTTGGGTTACCAGATGGGATCATTTGTGTTGATCACTGGCGAAATTTGTTGAAGAAGTGAGAATGCTTACGTTGAGTCTGACGCGATATCTCACTCGCCGGAAAGTTCAAAAGGTCGTCTGGAAAGACATTCCCAGTGTTGACTTCTGGGAAATATTAATATGTCCCCACGACGGTGCGTTAGTGTAGTACTATTCTTTCGAGATTTGCGTCATTGGTCGACTTTGTCAAACACCAGAATTGCTTACTTGGAACATTCTCTGCGTACCAATTATCGCACCCTTCAATAAGTACAAGTATTACCGAAAGTTGAACGATGCAGTGAATAATATAATCTTGTATCCAGGTCTTGTTCTGTAGACTCGAGACAGTTTTGACATACTTAATCAGTCCACCAGCCAACATACCACAGTCGCCAATGATGATATTTTCATCGAGCTACCTTATGTAGTAAGTCTCGCCCATCGTCTTTGCCACTATTTTGTTCACGGATAGCAGTACTATAGCAAAGCGCATTTGTAGTAGGCGATGGTCAGGGTACTGTGCCTCGGCCTCGGGCTCCGCCTACGGCTACTTTCACGCCAGTATCAGTAGACAAGTCGCTTTTCAAGATGTAAGCAACTAGTATTACTATCCGCTATTAGATAGATTCGTTCTGAGTCCTAGCAAGGTACAGGCACTCAGAAATAAGTCTACGGTGTTCAGTTGGTCCCCAAAAATACAACAAGTACGGCTGCATATGCGGTCGTAGCACACAGGGACTCCCCAAAGGTTCTGAAATGAAACGATGTCGAAAACGCGAACATGACGATGGCAATTGATACGTACGCCAGTATTTCTGCTGGACTAAGAGTGGGAAAAAGTATGAAAATGATGGGCCAGATAATGATAAAGCTTCCTACCACAGCTAGCAGTGCCTTCGGCAAGTCGTTGATAAGGAACCTCCTGCGACGCGCCCTTCTTCGATTCTTATAGATACCCGAAAACTCCTCAACAAGAGATGGAAGCCACTTTACCTGACGAACTGGTTCTTCTTCTCGTCCACCCCATTCCAAGTCTTGACGCCGCTTTGCTTTGCTCCAGGAATTGTCTTCTGTCAGGAATGGTTCGCTTGATTCGCGCAGTCTGGTTGAGCTTTCAAGTCCTTTAAAAAACCACTTGTGCGATGATCGTTGTGTTGACAAGATGAACGGATCTGGGCCCGGGTCGTTGGTCATAAATTCGAGGTCTCGTACGGCGCCCACTGAATTGATGCTACTCAGCTAATTCAACCCACTTGCATACAGGCTTCTTCCAAGACTTACCGTAGTCTCTGATTGCTGGCGTGAGCTTTTCGAGCACTTCATAGGAAGAGAAGTTCTCTCGATCCAAAAGCCTAGATGCACAAAGTGCGACCTCTCGCCGCAAGTACTCCGTTGATATTTGCTGCAACGCTTCCATGTCGAGAATCTTATGCTCCTCGTGCTTGTAGAGCACATTGTACATATGATTGTAGGCCTTCTTGTCAAAGTCAGATCCGAAAGCGTCTGGATTGGCTGCTCCTGGGCAGTCGGGATGTGAGGTTAGCAACCATTTCTGGGTGGCAATGTAGTCACCGTGTCCTTCCGCCTGTGGTATCTCGTTCGAGTGCTTACCGTTCCTTATGCTATTCAGCGCCGGAGCGTGAATGACTTTGTTGGCTGCCAATGAAGGCAATGCCAGGTCAGATTGAACATCAAGATGAGTCAACTTCATTCCGTCCTGGGAGCGTTCTCTCGAGATATTTGAGAGCTCAATCGCACCCACTGAGCTTTCGGTACGAATATCCGTGTTTGAAGTCATGTTGCGAATAATATTTGGGTGGTTCTTTCATCTATCTTTCCATTCGACTGAAACGATTCGCGAAATGCCCGGAGTTTACACGAATCGGTAAAATGGAAAGGATGAAAGGGCTGGGGAAAGTCTTTAGGCTTTACTTATGACAGACAAAAACGCGGGAGCGGTGCCCCGAATTCCAACGCTGAGTTTACAAAGGTTTATGTTTGGAGCCAACGCATTAAGACACGATTACGCATATTTCGCACATGCATCCTGCAGACGACTAAATTATTTGATTCGTGTGTGACACCTTTGCCAGCCTTTTATCGTCACTCAAGGACCAGGAGATTGGTGGGGCGGCAGGTCTAGCCTTGCCCATGCAATGCAGCCTGCTCGAAGGGGTCGTGCCTCTGCGATGCCAAGGCCTGGCTGCGCCAAAAATGTAAAAAGAAAGCAAAGGCGAATGGCAGAAGTCAAGTCAAAGACTCAAGCCGCCTCATGTTTACAAACAGATGTAATCTAACCAGTCTTGGAGGCTGGAGCTCTCATCCGCAGAACAACGAGTAGCGATGAAAGTATACGCCTTGAGTATTACGGCGTTTCCGTCGATAAATTCTGAAAAGACGTGCCTCTCCGAAGTCGTCACTACGGGATGGCACCGGCGCTGTGTCTTTGTGCTTGAACTTGCTATATACTATGCGTTGACTTTCTCCAGGGTCTCAAAACGTCCGATTATGAGATGCTCTATTCACAATGTGTCGAGTAGTGCTGTTACACCTGTTGTAATCAAGATGACCGGGGTTGCCTTCGATCCGGAGCGGTGACGGACGAGGAAAGCGGGTCGTTGCATTGGCCGGCTTACCAACCTCGGTCTTGGCCGGAGTGGAAGTGCCCCGCATCTCATGCCGAGGTGGTGAGCCAACTTAACTTGCATGATTAGTACTTACCCACGCATCGCTGTTCGACCAAACAAGACATTATTTTGGAACCAAACTGAAGCAGTCAGCATACCACTTCTTGCTGTCAGTAATTACCATCTGCAAATTCGTAAACAAATCATGTCTCGAGTTCCCTTCGCAGACCCGCCGTGGCTCAGAGGCCTGCCCTCCCCCTACTTCAACGAATCGCACAACAGGTTCCAAGTCGCGTGTCGCAACTTTATCGACGAAAACTTGAATAAAGATGCGCTTGAATGGGAAACATCTGAGGAAGTGCCACCCACCGTATTCAAGACGTTCGCCGATGGCAACTTCCTTCTTCCCGCCCTGCCGGCGCCTTTGCCCGTAGAGTGGCTGCGAAAGTTGGGAGTTACCCATATGCCCGGGCAGGTGCCGATCGAGGAATGGGATTACTTGCACACAATGATATACTCTGATGAGGTACGAACGGTGTCGTTACATATACTGAGTTCCCGCACACGACTAACCGCATCATTCTGTAGATGAGTCGATCCGGCTTGGCTGGTCCTGGAGGATCTATTACTACTGGCGTTGCTTTTGGGATTCCGCCTTTGCTGCACTACGGTGATAGCAAGTTGCAAGAAAGGTTCCTTCCGGACCTTCTGCTTGGACGTAAGAGAACTTGTATTGCGATTACTGAGCCAGAGTAAGTCGGCTTTCGTGACACAAACACACTAGCCGTCATGAAAAGGATCTGACTTTTTTGTTCGATTATTGTAGCGCCGGATCAGACGTCGCAAACATCACCACTTACGCTGAGCTGCAAGGTAACGAATACATCGTGAACGGAACCAAGAAATGGATTACCAACGGTGTAATGGCGGACTATGCAACTTTGGCCGTCCGAACTGGTGGCGAAGGCTCAGGGGCTAAGGGAATTTCGCTCCTAGTGGTGCCCCTGGACCAGCCTGGAGTATCCAGAAGGCGTCTCAAGGTCTCTGGGCAGATCATCGCGGGCACCTCGTTCATCGAGTTGTCCGACGTTCGCGTGCCACGCGAGAATCTAATCGGCCGCGAGAACGAAGGCATGAAGTATATCATGCACAACTTCAACCATGAGCGCATGTTCATCTCGGTGGGCGTGACACGGCAGGCCAGAGTGGCGCTGAGCTCGGCGTTTGCGTATGTTCTTCAACGTGAAGCATTCGGAAAGGTGAGTGCCTATTGCTGATCTTTCTAGTCAAAATTGTTCGAGGACTGTACTGATAGACCACCGGAAAGCCACTCATTGACCAGCCAGTCGTGCGCCATCGCCTGGCGAAATGCGGAGCATTGCTCGAGTCGCAGTCTGCTTGGGTCGAATCATTTGCCTATCAGCTGTCAAAGATGCCCAAGAAGACTGCAGACGAGGAACTTGGCGGCTTGACCTCCTTGTGCAAAGCCAATGCAGGAATTGTGCTAGATGAATGTGCAAGGTGCGCTGTTCTGTTGTTCGGAGGTAACGGATACACTCGCACTGGAAAAGGAGAGATTGCAGAAAGTAAGTCAACACGTTCAAGTCTGAATTGTGTTTGGTTAAAGTGACACTAATCATGACGTTCAGAGATCTACCGTGAAGTTCCGGGCGCGCGGATTCCTGGTGGAAGCGAGGATGTGTTGCTTGATCTAGCTATTCGCCAGTTGACCAAGAGGTTCCTTGCAGAGACCGAGAAGGAGAAGAAGAGATCCAAGCTGTAGGATATTGATTTGTACATTCATCAATACGCACAGTGAGGCGTACGTGTAAATTTATCCATTCTCCATAAACCAACTTGACTCGATGCAATTGCGCTTAAACTCCTTTTGTTTCTCTCAACATGCGATTGGCACTTCGGTGCTCAACTTGTTAAAGTTGTTCATCTGGCATGTAGAAGTCAGCTTCAAGTATTTGGTGGTGTCAATGTAGATCGTTTTACTTACGCCTTGGGGTTCTTGCAATCAAAGTTGCCATCTCCGTTGATAAAACAAACCTGGTTCGCTGGGCAGTTGCCCTCCAGGTTCCAAATCAACTTGCCCTCAGATCCCATCTTGCACTCCAACGAGTTGACACCTGAGCACGTGTAGTCGCCGAGCTTAGCGCAAGACGAGCCCGGGTTCTGGGCATTGACTAGTCCAATGGCCATGGCGGCCAGAAGGGTGGTATTCAAAGTGGTGAGGAGCATGATGTCGGTTGTCAAGTACTAAGGGGAAGGTGGTATTTTGGCAGAACTTCAGAAGATTGAAGGTGGGTAATCGTGGTGACTATCAAGATGGCTTTTGAGGTCTGTGGTTTCCTGCAGATTATATACCAGAAAGCCCATGGTAGAGAAGATTGCGGATATGTGAAACTGCAAAAAAAAGAAATTGCAACGAAAGTTCAACGCCTCCTCCGGCGACCCCGGATCGCCATGCAATTCAAAGTCTCGTCGCTCACAATCTCGTTGATCAGTTACGGGCAGATATACGTTACCACTTATTAGAGTTTCGCATGAGTTTGATTTATATATATACGGAGTAGTCCAGCGGCCCTTTGCACCCGACAAACAGGCTGTGCACCGTCCCGATGTGCTCGCACACTCGGATACTTCCACAACACGAGACAAACTGATTCATGGACTATCGGGTGGAACGCTATCGGTCTATCGGCGACGAAACTTCATCTGGCTTCGTTGGAAATATCATGGCTGCATCGAAACCCATAGCTTAAATGTAGTTCACGGCTTCAAGCCAGGTTTTGTATCCACCGAAAAAGCAACATATATGTACAACGGACTCATGATACGAATGTGCGCGGCGCTTTCAGCTGACAGGAAAGAGCTGTTTTACCATTGGCGTGCTATTTTATTATTTCTGTTCTCGTTTGAAAGTAACATGCAAAAAAGAAACTGATGAGTTTACGCGAAGAATCAAATATCGAATAAATTCTACACAGGCGTGCCTTCAGAAAGACCGATCTTGTTCCATGGCACCAGCCATCGGAAGAAAGCATTCTGAGTCCATAAAAATCAAGCTTCCAGATGCCGTACAAGATCGTCACTTCTGATCCTTTGTTCTGGACTCCAATGCAACATTTGAGCCAGCAATGATCCGTCGCCTGCATGATCCAAAGACTTTCCCATACTCTCCATTCTCGAAAGCCACTGCATCATCTCGTCTTTGACGTCTTCGTTTTCAAAAACATGCGGTAGAAACCACGACCCGTCAGGCAGGGGAATATCCCCAAAAGCAAACAGCATCGTCACGCCCAACGCCCACACGTCGCCAGCCGGGCACTTCTTCTTCTCGAAGAACTCTGGGGGCGCGTAAGACGGGGTGCCGGAAGGCGTCCAGCCGCCCTCCGGTAAGCTCTCAGGATTGACTAGTGCAGCGCCGAAGTCGATGAGGACTGCATGCTTGAGCTGCTCGTCCCATACAATGTTGTGCGGCTTGACGTCGTCATGAGTGATCGATTTTGAGTGGGTGTACGCGAGGGCACTTGACATCTGCTTCCACAACAACCTTGCGTTATCACGTGTGAGTGTGCATTGTCTGGTGTCCGACTTGATGAAGTGATCGAGACTGTGGCCCGCTGCCCATCGTAGAGTTATCGTGAGAGGTACCGCATCAGAGTGTGTAATTTGGACAATGTTGGCCTATCAGAGATGATGAGCACTCTCTGAACTTCACTCTATCGTAAGATTTCAGAGAACTTACGTGGGTGCCCACATGTCTGAGAGCCTCTACTTCCCGCTCCCAATGTTGGAGAGCCCGAGGGTCTTTTTGAGGTTGGAACTTCTTAACGAATACCTTGCATAGCTGCGGTTTCCTCTGGCGGGTCTCAGTCACTGAGTTTAAGGTAAAGGTATGGGCGATAATCCGAAGTTTGGGGAAACTCACTGGTACGTCGTTTGCCAAGGTGGGCTCAGCTACGGGTCGTTCTCTTGGTTCCATCGAACCTACGAGCACGTTTGAGATTTAGACTGTATGGCAAAAAAAAAGATAAACGCTGATTGCTTCTGTGTCGTAAGAATGAATGGGAGAAGGTTAGGAAACTGAATAGTGACCATGAAAAGACGAATTTAGGCAACCTTCCAAATACGCACTAGACTCTGCACGACTGCGACTCAAATCTGCCGTAAAACCCAGCCTGCATGGACGGGTGACTCACGCCGGAGCCAACGGCGGCCCCCGCCCTCTTCGGACCAAAGTGGACCACTTCCGTTCCGGATAACGGCGCATCAACCGGGTATGTGGTGATGCATCCTGACCAGTGAACCTAAGATGCTTGTCATGAATGGACGCGCTATATTCAGATCATACAAATTGGGTATCTGTGAATCTACAAGGGGCTATCCGTATCACACGCTATCCTTCTCGCGTGCGCGAGAAATCCCGAACAACCAGAACCCAGTAATGACGGCCACGCTCTCCCATTTCTCCCCCAAATCCCCCGTCAACCCTGTCCCCATAAACTTGAATTTCAGTCCGTTCGCGATCCCGATATTCGACCTCGGTGCCAAGACAGCAACAACTTCATTCCCGTCGCCCGAGAAGCCCTGCTCGCGCGCCTTTCTGCTGCCTCCAGCACCAGCCCTGGGCCCGGACATCCTCACCAGCTTGCCTCCAATTGAATGCCGCGCGAGCTCCTTGACCTCGTTCCCACTCGAGCGCCTCCACTGGAACTCCTCTTCCCTGCCCTCTTTGCCAACCTTGATCCGGAAGGCAAGACATGAGGCAAACACCGAGCTGGACCGCGAGTTCACTGGCTTTTCGTAGGAAATCTCCTCGACGACGGTGTGCGGGTCCGACGGATCGTGGAGGGTGATTGTGGCTACGAAGCTGACCGAGCGGGGATTCTTCTGTGTCATCCTGACAATGATGGGGTCCCTCTCGCTCGGCCCGTTGTGGAGATGGAGGGGTTGCATGGTGGTTTGGAGTCTTGCGCTAGCGGAGAAGGCGAAGAGACGTTCTTCTGAGGATATGGGACCGAGATAGTAGAAGCCTTCCTGTCTGTCAAGGTAACATTGGAAAGATGGGGGGAATTTGACCAGCGAATTCAAGGGCGGTTTTGAGTCGGAAGGCGGATTTTCGAAGCCGGTGCTGGGTGCATGATATGTCGGGATTTCCTCCTTGTCTTGAGAATAGGGAGGCGGGTTGTCGCTCATACGACCCTTGCCTTTGAGACTGTCCATTTTGGCGGAATTGAAATATTGCGTAATCGGCGTTGAGTGTTGTTGTCGAAGAGTCGGATGCGTGAGGTTGTCGCATCGCAGTATTGGGCGGGGCGCTGTTTATGAGCTGGAGCACAGAGTCAGCATACTGGTCACGCGGGATTCCTCCAAGCGTGGCTCATCTTGGCGGCTAACCCAGCTCAAGGGGCTGTGAAACGACCAGACAATCGCAAATGACGTCAGTCTGGCAAATAAGCAATTGCGACGGTGAAATATAGAACAAACGGCCATCCCTGACTGCGCCTCTTATTTAACGTCTAACAGCCACAAAAGTCCGAAGAATCCAACACTAACACGAGCCTGCGCCACTTTCCGAATTAGGCAGTCCGAGATATCTCACCACCACCCTTCACTCGCATAGTTGAGTTTGGGAGGAAGATGACATGGCCTCGATAGCAATGATGGCTGATATTGACGGCGGAGGATTCGAAGGACGCAGAAACAAATTCTGGGAGAGAGTTCCAGACGACATCAAAATTATCCTCGCTGTCCATCATTTGGGACCTAACCCACTTGTGCGAAACAATGCTAAGAAACCCAACTGCAAAATTATGATTTAGCTCCTGGGTATAAATTTGGTGTCATGCTACTGGGCACTGATGACACCACGCAATTTGGCATGCGTTTGGTTGCGTGCTTAGAATGTTTGTGCTGAGCGACGTTTTACTGCGGTTGGTTGAAATGTCATGCCTTGACGGCCGTGATTTGATGCATTAGTTTTGGCAGAGACCACGCACCCTCGTGGTCGTTGTCGGTCTCCCGCTCCTCTGAAGTATTCTCGACTGAATAAGTAAAAATAGATAGCGTATCACTTCATTGGCTTAATTGTTGTGGTGGCTCTGCAATTCGACGAATGCTTCTTTCCGGTGGCCTGGACAACCCGTCATCGACGTTGGAACCCTGAGGAGTCTCAATGTATCACATTTCTCTCACCTTCACGCTGGTAGGCGCAAACATAAACTTATAGACTGTTTGGCCATGCCGTTAGCCAGACTCACGAATGTTATGAAGCTAGTGATGGGTAAGTACGTTTCGTTGAAAGATCATGCCTGTCTTTGACATGCTTTCTAATCGATAAATTCCCGTCAGCCAGAGACTACCTGCAAGCATGGGACACTGTCTACTTAAAAGGGTTCGTTGCGCATTGTAACTCTTCCCCAGGGAAATGGTGTCTGCGCCAACTTGTTTGATATTTTCAAATGTCCGATACGGGTGGGAAAGCCACTGCCAAGGGGGGTCTGAAAAGGGGCCAAGGATACCAAGACCAAAGAGGCTTCGTCTTCAGTGCATTTCCAAGCTTAAACAGTCCAAATACGGAAAGGACAACGATGGAATGTGCAGCGCTGAATACTAATCAATTAAGCTAAGATGAGGCCTCTAGCTTAACTAATTAACTGATTTTTCACCTAAATCTTACTTAATTTAACTATTTTAATTTAATCTTAATAAAATTACTTATTTAAGAAGTTAGTAAAGTCTTTATAATATATCAATAAGCTAGAAACTTATATTATATAGTGTTTTAATATTATTTTACTCTCTATTAACTTTTCTTTTTAAAATAATACTTATTAATAGTAATATTATTACTTTAAACTTAATTTTAGAAGTATTATATCTCTTTAAGTAGTAATAGCTTTATTAATAGCTTCTATAATATTAATATTAGTTTAGTAAAGCTAAATACTTTTTTATAGTTAGTTATTATTATTAAAATAGTAAAGATATTAAAAGTAAGTTTATTAAATATTAAGAAAGTTTATTAATATAAAATCTACTACTAAATAGGATTATTAATAAGCTAAATAACTAAGAAAGTAAAATACTTCTCTAACTTATTAACCTTATTAATAGTAGTATTATAAAAACTATTATTTAACTATTAACTATAATTAGAGTTTTTAAGCTTTAGAGGTATTATAATTAATATAAATAGTTTTTATAGAAGCTTTTAATAGGTTAATCTATTAGTATAAATAACTATTTTAATATATTATTACTCTTAATATTTTTAAAAACCTTCTTTAGTAGTTTAAAGCTATTTATAAATCTCTTAAGTATTCTAATACTTTTTAAGCTATTATAAACCTCTATTAAAGTATAATATTATAGTAGTAATATAAAAAGGAGACTTTTTAAACTTTTTATAATAGTTATTAAGTATTTATTAGCTATTAATAATTAATAAGTATATAAATATATAAAAAGTAAAATTAATAACTTAAGGGGGGTATAGTAATATAGTGATATATTTAGACTATAAATAAATAAAGATACTATTAATTAATAAGATCTATAAAATTAATATTTAGCTAGATTAATATAATACTTTTATTAATTAAGATTATTATAATAAGAGATTTTAAGATATTTATAAAGTTATAAGATTAATCTCTTCTTAAGTAGAAGTATTATAAAGCTTATATTAATCCTTAAGTTAATCTAAGAAATACTTAAAGTTTATTAAGATCTTTTAAAGTTAATTATATTTATTACTTTTACTTTAGTTTTTATATTACTTAATCTATAAATAGAGAAGCTTAAGTATTTTATTTAACTTAGTAAGAACTTATTAATCTTTATTAATTAAGATATCCTTATTAAGAATATAATTATCTTTATTCTTAAGCTTTAAAGAGTAATATATATAACTAGTAATCTAACTATATTTAAGTAGAGTATAATAAATTATATTATATATTAAGTTTTATTAAGTAGTATTACTTAATATTAAATTTAGCTTTTATAATAACTTTTCTTATAGAGTAAAAATATACTTATTATTATTAGCTTTATTACTAATAAATAAAAAAGTTTCTAAATATTGTAGTAATAATCTAATATACTTAATAATATTCTAAAACTTACTAATAAGTCTCTTAATCCTCTAATAAACTAAATCCTCTTAAATCTTATTAGTATTAATAAAATAGTTAAACTTTTACTTAAATACCTCCTTATTAACTTTATAAATAATAGTATAACTAATAAAATTAAAGATATAACTATAGTATTAAATTTAATAATATTAAGTATCTATTTCTATATATAAATATAAAATAGATAGATATAAAGCTTTAATATAAGTGCTATTAGTATTAATATTATTAGAGATTATAATATTAATTTTATTAAATAAATATTAATCTCTTATAACTATATATATTATAATAGTAATATTTTTACTAAAGTAAGTATTAAGCTAATAATAGAAACCTAAAAGATATTATATTTATTTACTTAACTAGTTAATAAAGTAGCTAAAGATAGTAATAATAGTATATTAATTAGGAGAGGTTTATAAATTAAATAATATATAAACCTTTATAAAAGCTTTTTATATCTCCTATTTAATCTATTACTTTTTAAAATTATAGAGTTATTAAAGTTAATCCCTCTAATTAGTCTTTAACTAATATATCTAAGTATTAATATTATAATTAAATAAAGTAAGTATATATTATATATACTAATTACTAAATATTATAAGAAAATTACTAATATTAATAAAGAAACTTATAGCTAGCTTTTTAATTTATATAGTTTTCTATTTAAGTATAATAATAAAGAGAAATTAGTAATATTTAAATAAAGTACTAAAGTTATTAAGATTATTAGTAGATATATTATTAACTTTATAAATATTTTAGAAAATAGAATAATTATATTTAAAGTATTAAGTAAAGTTAGAAGTAGCTATAATATTAAATAGTTAATTAAGAGTTCTTATTTTATTATAATATTAATAAACTTAATAAGTACTTCTTCTTATACTATTAAGTATAATTTTAAAAATAAATATACTTTTATTAATAATCTAAAAAGTATAACTTTAACTCCTTTTCTTTAAAATAGTATTAATATTAATAAACTATTAGCTTTTCTATATAATATAAAATAAAGTTTTAAGAGTATTATATATAACTAAATTAATAGTTAATATATTATTAGTAGTAATAAATAATATATAAATTTAAATAGTAATTTTATAAAGAGATAATATTTTATATTTAATAAAGTAATTAATATATTAATTATAAACTAATAGAGATATTTTAATAATAAATAAGAAGTTAAAAAAGATATTAAGAAGTATATATAAATAGGATTTTAAAGTATAATAATAATAATAATAATAGTAATAATAATAATAATAATATTAATAATAATATTAAAAAAAGGTTATTTTAAAAAACTAATAAAGAGATTAAAAAATAAGCTTTTTTTAAGCTTTAATAAAAAAGCTAAAAATATATTAATCTAATAATATAATAAAAAATATATTTCTAATACTTTTAGTATTTCTTAATAATATTAACTTTATTATTAAGAAGTATTTAGCTTTACTCTACTATTTATTAATATAAAAGTATTATTAAATTAATATTAATAACTACTTATTTTTTTTTTTTAAAAGATATATTATAATAAGACTTAATAAACTAATAGTAAGTTTACTATATAAAGAATTATAGAGATATTAATTTAAAATTAGTTTAAGTTATTAACTATAGTATAAAAGCTTAAAAAGTTATAACTTTAAGCTATTAGAAAAGAATATTTAGTTAACTTTTTTGTTTTTTATTAAATCTTTTAAAAATTCTAATTAGTTTAAAAACTAGATTTTTATTTTTCTAGGTAATATTATTTTATTAAGCTTAATTAAGCTAATAGCGCTATTAGCTTAATTGATTAACTGTCTGAATAGCCTCAATTTAATTAGTTGATTAATTGATTAATTGATTCGGCTTAGTTAGTATGCTGCGCTGGGAATATGCGTGGACGAGGCTCGAAGACAGCGTTTTCGATCTGTTGTCGTTTTGCGCTCTCCGGCGTAAGCACAGCCAAGCTGGTCAAGTTCAGCCCACAGGCGATCCTGTGCACCGCATGCGCTATTTGCGGCTTCCAATAAGATCGAAACATTATCCCAGCTTGAAATAAGGGGAAAGAGCCGTGTGAAAGTTGTGAGCTGTGGCTTAAGAGGGAGGAAGGAAAATGCAAGACTGATGCCCAGAAAGTCGGTATCAGATACATACACGCCAAGATGAAGAGGGCGTCATGAGAAGATTTAAGGGCAGGTGGAATGTACAGCATTGCGATTTCGAGGACCAAATTGTTGCCTTTGACCCGACCCTACCAATCCTGCTCAGATCTCTCAGCAATGGCAGTAATATGGTTAAAGAAAGCCAGGAGAATGTAGCTGGTTCATCTTCAATGGTATGCGCTGTAGCAATCTCATTGCTGTTCCTTGCTGGTATCCACCAAATCAATACTCTGACAACAACCGGGATAGTGAACGACAAAGCAATAGGCAGTTTGGTCCTGTTATAGGTTGCAGACGATCGAATACGCGACACAGTCCACAAAAGTCTTTACATGCCCTGTTCAGGCCCCAGCATTTCAATGAATTGTGGGAGCTTGACACCACATTTCATTGCCGAACATGGAATACCAAAGATTCAGCATTGCATTCAGGTAGTGGGATATATGGTAGGCGGCGAACATGTGGCAGGCTTGCAGCAGCAGAAAAGAAAAGACTTCTTAAGCTTCTGACAATGATAGAGAACAAGACACAGTTCGTTCTATGAACCCAACATTGACTTAATGGACCTGATCAAAGAACTTGATCGTGGAGCGAGTAAGCGGTTGAAATAGATGAAATGACGGCCTCACACCTGAGCCGCGGCGTTGCTTCTCATTCCTAGCCTTATTCGCACCGCATAATACATGAACGACAACATAAAAGAAACAGATCCCGGCGTAAGGGAGGAAAAGCGAGGTAGGTGGTAAACATTGGTTTCAGGAGGCTAGGTTCTTGCATGATACCTGCGTGGGCCTGGACCTTACCTGGCAAACGAGTGCAACACTGCTTTCGATTGCAGAAAACTTCGGGGGAGAAAGCACGTACGATGATTAAATACTCCGATGCCTGGTCGTACCTAGTAGTCACTTGGATCCGCATCCAACCGAAAAATAAATATCTCAACCGAGAAGCGGTTGTGAAGCAGTGGAAACTCGTCAACCACGATGAATCTGGGTGAGCGGTGTTAGACGTCGTGGGCCCTTGACCCCGTAACAGAAAGATGAGTCCCGCGTTTGGATGCAAGCTTGGGGCATGCGGGAAATATAACATCCTACAACTCTTCAACAGTCACAGCCAGCGAGGACAAATTCGATGTTTCTCAAACTCCCGTGTATTTGAGAACCTCGAGACAGATACAAAGCGAGTGCTCGCAGCGTCCTTTGCCGATGTAATAAGGTGGTTATGATTGTGTAAGAGTCACTTTGTGGTGAATGAAACGAATACGCGCGACAATGTCAAGGATACATACCAGTGGTGAAAGAGGACCGCACGGGGAGTGAGATACGTCCCGGAGCACAGGCGCAGAAGTCGACAAGGGTTTTTGGAGCAGTAATGAAATGGCCCAAATAAGTCAGGGGCATCTTCTTTCGCACTCTTCCACTTCATCGAATGACTCAAGAGATGGCTAACGAACTCATTGGAAAAACACAAATACATCACAGCCGCAGTTGCAGAGACTTATGACACCGCCCAAATTTTAGCCATTGTGTGAGAATAGACAGCGAGGTTATGGGAGATACAAGAATCACCTGAGAGCCGGAATCGAACTTGACTCACGTGTCGTGTAGATGACGAGATGACGACGTAAGCTAGAACGAACGTCTCTTCAGAAAGGTTCCAGACTTTGGTGACCCGTCAGCATGTTCACATCATGTAGCGGGCGTTTCTCGCTTGAGTAGTGTCTTTTGAACATCGTTTAGAACCTGCCATCTCATCCTACACTCCGGCGAAGGTGGATGTCAGTCCTTCCTTGCATCGGAGGGTTCTCTAGCTCCCGCCACAAGCAATATAGGGTGGCGTTTCGGGATGATGGACACTATCACAAGCAGCCGATCACCATCCTTGTGACTTCAAATGGCGCTGCACCATCGGTAACACAAGGTAAAGCCAACAGAGACTACTCGTTGGAGTTGTTGAGTGACCGGTCAGGTGAGTTTGAGCCTCAAACCTAAGATCACTCACCGACCGTCGGTCCAGATTCCGTGCAACACTCCACACCGACCACAAAGACACGCACTGCCATCTGCAACCCGCACCTCCAGCTACTTGCCGAAGGTTGTCTCACCACCCGGGACGGGAAGGCAAAATCGAGGTGTGCTCAGGTGACTGAGGCTGAAGGGCTGGTCCAACAGCTCGTCTTGACGCCGGGCGACGACCGAAGCAGAGACCGTTCGCGCCCGCGGTGCCGTCCCCCACCATTAGCCATTGTCACACCTCGCTGAAGCGGCTTCGGTCGGCGGGAGGTTCCCGGACCTGACCAAAAGCGGAAAAGTGCGATATCGGAGGCTGGCCAATCCACAAGCTTGAGGTGGAGCGCCATCACACACTTCCCATCCTGCGGTTCCCTTCACCGCGCGCGGGATTTGAGACTTTTCCCCCATTTTCCTCACTGTTCGGTGATGGGGAAGCGCGGCCAGTGAGGGTCGCTGATCCGTCGCTGGCCGCATCGTCAGTGGCCGGAGGAATGCAGACCGAGACAAGTGATGAGCCCGGAAGGGTGGGGACCCTTAGGCTCACCGGGTCCCGACAAGGAGAGATGTGGCATCCGTTATCCATACCCGCCACCCTCTTTTTTGGCTCTCCAACTGTCGTGGAAGGATGGACGGAAAGCCGACGCTCGATTGACGGGCGTTTAGTCAGACGTTGATGACATGTTGGGGAGCTTGTTGTGATCATCGGCACGCGTCTCAGGCAGGGCTGGCTCGCTGAGTTGAATGCAGCGGTTGAGAGCATCTGCGGCAGAGAGAGGTTCGATGTTGTTGTCCTGCACATGCCATGCAGGGCGACAGAAACAGACGGCGCGACGGCTATCTCAAGCGCGAATCCCACCAGTCTCGCGCATGTCTGTCGTGCATATGCCGCTAATCATAGACACATAGCGACGGTGTAAGGCCGGCCGACTCGGCGGGAGAGAGAGCCTGGAAGGACGAATACAGACATTCCGAGTGAGTGGAGACTCGCGTGCTGGGGTGGTGTTGATGTCCCTCCTTCGACAATGGGTCGACTGCAACGCTCGTAGCTAGGTTTCCTAGAGTCAGAAGCATAGCCACGGCATGACATGACGGTTTGCTAGTCATCGGGAAAACTGCCTTGTTACCGCTGTCAAGCCGGTGGCACTCTGTCGGGAATCGAGATGTGCGACGGGACGAACGATGGGGTCTTCATCCGTAACCCTTGTCGACAGCAGGCCAGACTAGACCCGGCCAGGGCAAGGCATGGCATGTTTGGACCGTTGCATCGCGTGGGTAGGTGAGCAGCAAGACCTGGCATGCTGTCTAAAAAGCATGCAGCAGAATGCTGCGTAACTCGTCTCGCTCGAGGGGAATTACAGAGGTAGCGGGATTGAGACACGCCGGTTGATTCGTGAACCGGGGTGAGAGAAAGAAAACGTTCAGGTGCTAGTGTGGGGGGTTGAGCGGAGACCTATCGGATGGAGAGTTGCGGTGAGGCTGGCGGTATGTCCCGGTGAGGTCAAGGTGCGATTGGCTGGAATGGATGATGGATGGATGGTTGAATGAATGAATGGTCGCAGGCTTCTGATGTTTGTTCGTGGGGCGGCAAGGAAGGTGGTTGTGGCCAGCTCAAAGTCTGCAACGGTCGGTACGCATATTGGATGGATGGAGGTGAGCGAGGTCAGAGGTGAGTGGTGAGTTCGGAGACGGCAAGGTGTGGAGGCCACATTGAGGCCCGAGATTGCAGTTTGTTAGACTTGTGTGAGATAAAATTGAGTTGGAGCAACCAATGAGTGGTGGTTGAGCGGAAACATCGATTCCTAAGGAGCGAGGTTGTAAGTGCAGAGTGTGACCTGTTGACGATGTTGGGCCGTTGATGTCCGACTAAGGTGCGGATAATTAGAAGCCAAACCAGACGATTGGCTCTCTGGCGGTGGGGTCCGAGTTGACGGTCCCCGATTGTTTCCAGTTACCAGTCGCGACATTCATTGGGCTTTTGGGCCTCGAGGTGAACGACTCAGCTACCCGATCCTGATGCTCGGTGGGCGGAGCCGTGGGAAGCGGGCGGGCGGGACGATGGCTGGCTGTTTTGAGTGCTGAAAAAGGACGCGTTGTGTGAATCCATGAGATGAGGAGGCATGATGCAGCCAGCACAGCGCAGTGCAGTTGAGTTGCAGCGCAGCACACGCAGCGGAGAGCAAATCTGCTGAGCGAGACACAGACAATTGGGAGGCAGGAGTCGGGGGCAGGGACCGGAGAGGGTCCACGTGGTGCGCATGACATGAGCTTCCTGCCATTGCTGGCCTTGATGGACCAGGACATGGAGGCAGGCAGATGCAAGACGCAGGCCAGGGCTTTTTTTGCATCGTCAGAGGCGCTTGTTTTTTTCTTTCCTCTCCTCGCCGGTTGTCACGAAGTGGCCCTGCCAGTCGCACTCCGCTGTGTCCAAGAGGCACGGCACGGGATGGAAATTGGGCTTGCCCGCAACGTCGAGGATCCAAACGATGGCTTGGACGGATCGCATAGCTCTTCGGGCCTGCCACACTTCTCCGTAGGTGGACAAATTGACAAACCCGCACATGCCAAGGGACGGGCAATGCCTAAATGCTCCTCAGCCGAGACACCGAGATCAGACGTACACACCATCTCTGGTCGGTGAGCGTGTGCTCATTGGCATTTTTGGACGTTGTTGAAGATCATCGGCCGGGCCGTGTCCGTCAAGCTGATATGATGCGACTCCATGAGATTGACGCCTTGTCGTTGGTGTGATGTACTTGGTAGGTAGGTGCCGCTGGCATCAGGCGTCTCATCTGCGAGAGTGCCCGAAACACCTGTCGACATTATGCGCATCGCTTCGCATCTCTCGGAGCAAGTCGCTCTCGCTCTCGTCCATTGCCGAGTTATGTCCTCCTCTAATAAGAGAACCATCCGGATGCCGCCACGGCTGCTTGTCTCTGTCAGTTCCCAAGCGAGGCCTGCTTGTTCCGATCCATCCCATGCAGCTTCATAACAAGTAGGTGACAGGCCGGCCTTGACCCATGAGAACTTGGGGGCCACCGTTACATGTTCAAGTTGAACCGAGCGAACCAGTCGAAGGTAACCCGAAACCCCATAATTCTTTGCTCGATTCAAGCATCTCGTTAAGATCTGAAGTGGATCGCGGGGAGGAAGGGGAAAAGACACAGGACGAGACGAGACGAGACGAGAGGAAACAGAAAACGCCGAAGCATACCTTACCATGTTGAACCAAGAAAACAAAAAGTAAGAAGGTCGGAGGAATAGCGGCGGTCTACCGGCAAGGAATGCCGCCAAAGGTCAGGATCGGTCCTGGTGAGTTCTGCCTTCTCACCTGCCAAACGCGACGCTTCACCGTCGCTAGAAGTCACTTCCCTGCAGAAGAGCAGCACGGTGTACATGGCCGCCTCCACTGCCCTCGTGCCATGAAAGGAAGACACCCGACTTCAGGTGCAGTGGAAGGTGGAAGGAGGTACCTGCCTACCCTAGCTTACCTAGGTAGGAGACCCCGCCCGGTGCAGCGCAGCGCAGCGAGCAGGTGCAGCCCGTGGACCGTGGTCATCCCACTCAACTCACCTTGCACCTTCCCACCTTTTGCAGAATGGCGCGTGAGTGTGGATTGTGGATGAGGGAAGGTGACCACTAAACAATCACGACCGGCCACCCTAGACCCTTTCCTCCTGCCCAAGCCGCTTCTTTTTTCCCCTCCTTCCCCTCCGAGGGTTAAAAAAATTTAAACGGTGCCGGGTCAAGCGCTCCGCTGGGCCTGACAAGAGGAAGAAAGAAAGGATGAAAGAGAGAGAGGAAGTGAGAAGGAAGGCAATGCAGCAGCGGCAGCATGTACTCGAGATACTCGGGTCGTCAATCGCAGGTGCAGCTGCGCCCTCGGCCGCGGCACGGGGCGGGTGCGGCTTCCCTTTGCAGTTGCTCTTGGGCACCTCGATCCCATGCCTTCTTACCTTGCCTTACCTTACCTTACCTTACCTACCTTACCTTAGTTGACCGTGGTGTCCTTCGTACATACAAAGTATCCCCCAACGGCAAATGCGTTCTGAGAACGGTGCAGGTGGATTGGCTAGGTTAAAGTGTAGTGCATTGCCTTGGGCTGGGCCGGGCTGCTTCTCGGGCTGGGTCGTGTAACCTTGCAACCTCTTCCTTGCCCAAAGACTTCTAGGCCGTTGCTCCCTCTCTCTATCCAGTTGCTTTTTCATCGCGAGTGTCGGTATCATTGCCTCCTCTTCATGAACATCAGTAAGCCAGTCAAAGTTCCGGCCCTTATTGCACAACTCATATTGCATCATGCCTCTTGGAACTTAGAAGCATCTGTTTGCTGTCCAGCCTGAGCAGGGAAGAAGCCCAGAGACTCAAGGTGAGGAAAACCTTACGTGAAGAAGAAAGGACGAAAGGACTAACAGACGCAATGCTGGGAAGAGGAGTCCAAGTCCCCGTCCCCATACCAATACCCACAATCCATTGGATCACAACCCAATTGTCTGCCCTGCAACCGCAGAGTGAAAGCACGAGGACCAGGGACTCTGCGGGGAATCTGTCTGGCCCTTGGTCTCAGCAAGCTCGACAACAGTAATAAGCAACGAGCATCGCAGTAGTCGCAGAAACAACACCAACGCTTTTCCGAGCCACGAGAGACGAAAGACACAAAAGTCTGACAGAGGGTCAAGGAAAGCAACAGGACCCGACAACGGCGGATTAGTCCAAGACACGACGCAGACCCGCTCCATAAAGTCGCCATCTCTGGACACTTCCGTCGAATCATCAGCATCTCAGTCAGAAACCCAGACCCAAGAACCCAGAACCCAGGATACACAAACAACCCAGACCCCTGCCTTCACCTCTCACCCTCACTCTCACTCACAGTCTTTTGTCTCTGTTTCCCTCCCACCTGTTGCTCCCGTCGTCCATTGCCCCAGCGTGAGAGGTTCACCTTTTTACCGACCCGACATCCATCTTCCTTGTCCGTGTCTGTGTCTCTCACTACCACCCAAGAGGTGCTGTGACCACACCCAATTCGCGCCCCCCGTCGTCACCCTCGTCTCCGTCCCCGTCCCGGCCTGGGCTGACCGGTACCTGGCCCGAAGTACCTATCTTCCGGGCCTTTGCTCATCGCCATCACTACTACGGTCTACCTACTTGCCGGTGGGAACACTCTCCGCTGGCTACCTTCCTGGCGTACGATAATCCTCACTCACGTACCTTACGCGGATACTTTCTCCATTTTTCCTAGAGAAAGAAAGAGCAAGCGACAAGAAGACGGGACCTACCTACCTTACCTTACCTTACCTTACCTTACCTGCCCAGGGTCGCTCCTGCCTTCCTTGCCTCCTTCACCGTGGTTGGCTGGCCTGTGCTTCGTTCGCTCTTTCCCTCTCCGGTACTCGGTGCACGTCCCGGTCTTCTGTGCTGTACATCCCGGGGCAGTACCTACCTTACCTGCTGGACGGATACCTTACCTTCCTCACCTAACCATCTTCGTACCTGCGGTACCTACATACCTACCCTTAAATCCTGACCGACCGACCTTATTTTTTATTTGCGGTCCTTGGCCTCGGCCCTCTTCCTCCCACCTTCACACACCTGAAGATCGAATTGAGACGGCCTTCCACCGAAACCAAATTCCCATCTTGTCTATCTTTAACTTCCACGGTCACTGCGGTGCACTCCCCTTGGTTTCTGGCCCTCAATTGCCCTCCCACGGCCTCGGCGCATTCAGTCTCTGTTGGGTTGCTCCCCGCCTCCCAGGACCCGTTTCTTTTACCCCTCACTTTTTCTCTGCTCGCGACCTCGCGTCGGTGAATCTCGGTGGGGCACATCACACAATCTGCCCGACATCGATTCACAGGGCACAAAGAAAAGCCGCGTGAGAGAGAGAGAGGAAACAGGACTACTCGCTCTGGCTGAGTGGGATAGAGAGCCGCGTCGGGGATTTACTTCTCTTGCCACCCCGTCGTCTTCTTAATTTCTTTTTTTTATCCGCCACACGCTCCTACGCCGCAACCACCGCACACCGAGAATGGGTCGAGGGTAGTTGCTGCTGTGACAAAGGGACAAGAAAACACATTTGGCAAGCATGCATCCGGCTCCGAGTCTGGTAGAAGCGCCTCCGAAGAACGGCAGTGAGGAGTCTGGAAACAGACCCCAAACCGCATCGCCTTCAATGTCGCAACATGAATTGCCCCAGTCGGCACAGACTCCGGCGCAACAACAACCGCAGCCGCAACCGCAGCCCTCGCCGCCGCCGCCTCAACAGCAGCAGGCTCAGCAGCAGACTACTCCTCAGCAGCAACAACCTCAACTCCCTCCGCCGACCCCAGGCCAATCGGCCTCTCCTCCATTGAGGAAGGACACCAACTCGTCCATCTCAACTCAGGCTACCGCGGCCTCTGCTGCTAGCAACATGTCCGCGGAAACAAACAACACATCGTACAGTGCCGACACCTCTCCTAACTTAACATCCATATTCCATGTCAAGGATGGCTCCGACGTCTCTAACCGGGTCCGCGCGAGCAGGAGGCGAACCGGTCCTTTGTCCCAGCAACAGAGAGAGAAAGCCGCCCTCATTAGAAAGCTCGGCGCGTGTAATGACTGCCGCCGCAGGAGAGTTGCTGTAAGTTGTTTTACTGCTCTTCACTCTCATATCGTGTACATCGAGTTGCTCTTCCCTGCTGACAAAACCGTGCTCTTTAAGTGTCATCCCAGCCATCATAACATGACCTGGGAGGATGCCGTCCGAAAGTATCACAGGTCTCACAGCCCTACCATTCAGGACATTGCTCCTTCTCTGTCTGCTCAACGGCCCCTTAGCCCTGCGCCTCTCATGAACAGTGTGAAGCCGATGTACCCTCAGGACGCACAGGATATGATGGAAATCGACTCGCCGACGCCGCCAGGCCAGCACCGACTGAGTGAATCTCGCATCCGCACGCCGTTGCCGTCCGGCCCGCGCCTGGACAAGCCGCCGATGCTCCCAGGCATCGAAAGCCTGAAGTCTGACTTACAGACTAATGTTTCGAGGATTCTCTCCACCCCCAGCCGTAGTCGCTACTCCAGTGCGCAGGCGTTGCTGCTGTACTGGCAGGATGACCCTGATCTCAGTGTCGGAAGCTCGGTCAAAGAGCTTAGCGAAGTCCTCGATCAGTACTACCGATATACGTTTTCAATCTCCCCTATTCCGTCTTCATCCGAGGCTTGCAAAAACCCATGGAGATGGCTTTCACGGAAGATTACAGACTTTGTGGAAGATCGCGACCAGCGCGATGTCTTAAAGATTGTCTATTACAACGGCCATTCATACCTGGATGGCAACCGGGAGATGGTTCTTGCCAGGTGAGTTTCCTATGTGCGGGTCTTGAGTGATTGCCAACAACCTCCAGCTCCAAGGATGTGGAAAAGGCAGAGACAATCCGGTGGAGCGGCATCCAACAGGTTTTGGAAGAGGCCTGCTCAGATACCCTAATCATCATGGATGCCGCGTTCTTCCCATCCTCCAAGATGCACCGTCAACAAGGTGTCTTAGAGTTGATCGCTGCGGCAGTGTCCGAGGAACATTTCGATGCTCTCGATCGTTGCACTTTCACCAAAGTTCTCACTGAGCACTTGAAGACGCGTGCTTCCCAACGGTATGCGAACCCATTCTCGGCAGCCGAACTTCACTCAAAGCTGCTTTCGAACTACCCGTCCCTTGTCCAGGACAGAAATCCGGAGAAGGAGACCATCACGAGCTTTCCCTCGCCTCTCCACATGCAAATGTCTGGTAATGCCCGTTTGCCGTCGATTCTCCTGGCTCCGCTCAACATCGGCCCTATGAGGTCGAGTCTGCCCTTCGGCACAGAGGGTCAGCAACTCGTTCTGTCGATTCGGATCGGAGATGACCCTATTGATGTTGATAATTGGACCGAGTGGTTGAGAATGATGCCAGATGGTATCAAGGATGTGAGGGTTGACGGTCCTTACCGACCGGCGAGGTAGTCTACCGACAGCAGTGACAGAACTTTGGAAAGGCACTGCTCGCTAGGCAACTTTTGCTGTCGCTTCATACGTTTACGAGGCGGTTGGTCTTGGCTATAATGACCACTGAGGCGGGCAGTGGGGGTCGGTGCACTTGAGAAGATGGGAAGTTTCATCGCCTTCAGCTGCGTCTCTCCGGCACCTTTGCCGCCTATCCTCGCTCACCTCGACTTCGCGCTCTTACCCGACTATTGGCAGCTATTATGCGTAATGACTATATCATGACACGGCATCACCACCCGCTCGAGAGGTGGAGCGGACGAAGAGTGTACAAATACGCCGGAGGGGAAAGCCAACGAATCATACACCATGTCACATTTTTGCTTTGAAGTGTTTGTGTCGCAAGCGAGGAGTGCAAACGGATACGGGGGACTTGGGAAGCATACAGGGTGGTGTCACGTTGGCATTCACGGCGTCAAGATGCATGGTCTTTTCCTGCCATGAAAGAAGCTTTGCATTAGTGGATATCCCCCAACTCGCTTTAAAGACCGCACTTCTCTCTTATTCTCGTCTCCATTTTTTCCCTTCCTGTCTGTCATGATGTGGTTCGTGATGTAATGCTAATGACGGCCGTTCCAGTTTCTTAGCGTCCTAACTCCATTCAACGGAGGTTGCCTGTGACGCAAAAAGTTTCATACACGAAAAGGTTGTGGTATCAAAAAAAAGAAAGTTATTTTTCCAAACGTTCACGTCTCTCAAATAGCCAAGATCATGGCCGCAGCAGCACTGACCAAACCAGCCCAGAAGCTGCCGCTCGCCTTGGCGGCAGGACTGTTGGTCTCGACGTTGCCGATGATGAAACCGGGCTCGTAGCTCGCGTCGCGGGTGTCGAGGGTGCCGTTCCAGCAGTACTTTGTGAAGCACGTGGCGCACGCGTCCGGGACGGTCTCCCTGTTGCGGGCCATGCTGCGCGAGAGCATCGCGCAGGCGACGCAGCGAGGCCACTCAGAGTCGAGAGTGGCGTTGCCCTGGGTGGCGGAGTCGTAGCCGTTCTGGATGATGGCGTCGCGCTGGGAGGTCTTGTAGGAGGGGTCGAAGGTGGAGACGTTGGAGTGGGCGACGTAGGGCGCGTTGGGGAGGTAGACGACCAGCGGAGGCACGCGCTGGTTTGCGGAGAGGGTGAAGTTGGAGGCGTCGCAGCCGAAGAAGGTCGGGCGCTTGTTGAGGCCGAGGTTGATGAAGGTGTTGGCATCCGGGACGGGCGGGAAGAGGGTGCCGTTTGCGATGGGCTCGGCGACGCGATCGTAGGAGGCGCGGAGGGCGGTGCCGTTGGGCCAGTTGAAGTTTGTGTCGGCGGAGGAGTCGACGGCGAAGATTACGTCGACGGCGCGCTCGGGCTGGATGAGCGGGTGGAGGGGGATGTTTTGGAGGTCCTCGCCGCCGTCGACGAGGGAGAGCTGGGACTCCTTGGCGTTGACGTTGGTGGAGGGGTTCCAGCCGAAGAAGGGGTTGGGAACGTATTGGGCGATGTCGTTGTTGTCCTTGTCGAGGGCGTTGAGGATGGAGGTGAGGGCGGACTGGATGAAGTCGGGGATGCCGGTGGAGGTGAGGTTCTGGAGCATGAACTGGTTGAAGAGGGAGGAGGAGGTGCCCATGACGAAACCCGCCTGGTCGAAGCCGCGGACGCAGGAGCCGTTGGCGGGGACGGCGCCGCCGGAAAAGTTGGAGGCGAGGAACTCGAGGGGCGCGAAGCCGAAGGCGGTGGGGTCCCAGGTGCCGAGCTCGAAGGGGTTGAACTCGTAGACGGTGGCGTTGAGGGAGATGATGCGCTCGCCGGGGGCGCGGCCGTCGGCGACGAGGATGGGGAAGGGCTGGGCGCCGGACTGGAAGTCGGAGGTGTCGGCGATGGAGGAGAAGGTGTACGAGGGCCCGCCGTCGGTGGCGTTGATGAGCTGGTACGAGAGGGCGCGGCCCCAGTAGTCGGTGATGGAGACCTCGAAGCCCTTGTCCTTGCTGTCGACCTGCTTGGCAACGGTGGCCCAGTAGTCGGCGGTGTTGAGGATGGAGATGCCGGACTCCTTGGGGCCCTGGAAGATGGAGCGGTCGAACTTCCAGACGGAGGATCCTTGCGAGCCGCGCTGCAGGTCGACTACGGAGGAGAAGTTGTTGGAGTAGAGGGAGCCGACGAGCCAGCCGCCGCCGGAGAGGCCGGCGAGGTAGGTTGCGGACTGGAGGAGGCCGCCGATGCCGCCGGCGGCGGTGGAGTTGGGCGTGCGGGAGTCGGCGGCGGCGAGGAAGCCTGCGCCGTTCATGAGGGCGCGGTAGCCGCCTCCTGAGACGGCGAGGGCGACGTTGGGCAGCTGGGAGGGCGAGGAGCGGACGCGGGAGATGTAGGACTGGGCGTCAAAGTTGGGGATGTTTGCGCGGGTGAGGAAGTCGAGCATGGGTTCTACAGTTGCGTTGCGGCGGAGGGGCAGCCATGATGTCTCGTTTGGTGAGAGCGTTGCGGCGGAGCGGATTGTGGGACGGGCGGACGGGCAGTCGACGATGGCCGGGGCGTAGCCGCCGGAGGGCGAGTCCGGGAGGGCGCGGGGGTCGACGGCGCCGAAGGCGAGGCCGGCTGCCATTGGCTTGGCGGGATCGAGGGCCGCTGCTGTGGCTGTCAGAGCCAGCAGGGATGGGAGCAACATTTTTGGAGAGTGTGTGAGATGATTCGCGCCTGGTGGGAAGGGGGTATCTTTGGGTTTTCGAGGACGGGTGATGAGTGAGCGTCCGTAAGAGAGCTGAAAGAAAAGAAAAAGTGAAAAGAGGTTGATGTGAAATAAGGCAAGTGAAGGCCCCTGCAGAAGGAAGAAAAAGGATCGAAGGCAGCGAGAATTGAGTAGAAGAAAGATGGAGATGTTCAGCAGTAATAATAGATTTCAATAGTTGTCACCCCCTAGGCGCATGGTGCAGCGGCAGTGCGGTGCGGACGGCTTCGATGGACGGGGATTGTGACCCTTCGGATCCTTCCACGGACCCGTCGCGCTAAAGAGAAGGTTTTTGATTTTTGGTGTCGGTCGGTATGACGTCGAATGTAGATGAGATTGAAGCTCGTGCGGTCTTCCTTGTCGGAGTGCGAGGGAGCCGCAGGCGCAAGCTCTGGGTTGGGTTTGCCTTCTGAAGCCGAGAAGAGATGAGATGACCCTATGCTGGCCTATGCTTGGTTGCTTTCTCTCGCGCGGGCGAACGATGCGATTTGATCGGGGCCGAAGGTCCGTTTGGGTGTGTGTGAGTGAGTTGCTGTGGTGTTCCTTGTGGTGTGTGGATGTTGAGTGGGTGCTTTGATGAGTTGTCAAAACTCCGATGGATGAGCGGGCTAAGATGAGATTTTAAGCTCAAATGACACTCAGACTCGAGAGGGAATGACTGGTGAAGTTGGAGGAGGTTAAAATAGAGAGGTTTAGTTCAAAGTGATCATCAGGGTCCTTGATTCTCTTATTGCTGGCCGTCAAGCGAGAAATAGAGAGAGTGAGACCCAATGTGTGACGGGGTAGACAGAAATGCAACTGCGGCTGCAGGGCAACCAGGCACCTCACGCGACAGTGGGCAGTGGAGTTTGCTCCTCCCAGGGGGCGATTAAGTGATTTGACCCTTCAAGTACGGTGAGAGAGGTTTCATGTGCGAACAGGCGGATGAGGGACGGGAGATGAACAGCTCGTAAAAAGCCTGTGCTGCCGTGCTGGGCGTTTTCTGGGCAGCTGAAGGGGAGAGGATGAGATGGATGGGGTACGCGGAATTGTGGCTCTGCGAGCGAATGAGAAAAAGATCCCGGATCGCCCGGGTCGGCAGGGTCTAGTAGTGATGATGTGAGGCGAGGATCTTTCTGAACAAGTCCCTTATTCGTACGTATGCAGTACGGGGGGATAAGGCTTCCTCGGTAATTTCGTTTTCGATACGGCGCCAAAGGACGAGCAAAAACGAAGGTCCACGGGAAAGGCGGCCTGGTAAAGCGGTCAAGTGGAGGAAACTAAGTTCGGACTCGTGGCAATACGCGGAATGAACGGCAAGCTGAGGCAGTTCAGACGAAGGGGAAAGAAATCAAGGTGAAGAGACGCATTAAAAGCCGACGGCGTGTTGGGTCCGGATGATGCAAGGAGACAACAGTGTAAGAAATTAGCATCCGAAAAGGAAACAAGAGGTCACCTCTACTGGGCGGCTCTGGTGGGCGCGATGAGGTCAAGCGCCGAACCTGAAGACGGTGCTTGGTGATGGACCAGCTGGACAGCGACGGGGTTCCACGGTCTCGGGTGCGGCGTTTTATGAGACGGAACGGTGGTGAGGTTGGGTGTCCTTGTGCTCGTGCCTGTCCGTGTCTTTTCTGTCTCTGTCTCTCGTTTTCTTCGCATCGATGCAACGGAGAGAACGTCCAACAGAGTTCCGCCTTCAGGTGTCATTCCCTCATCCGGGCAAGTGTGACAGGCGCCGAGCCGTGCTGCCCGCAGTTATCGAACCCGTTCCAACACTGTCTGAATTTCTTACCTCGGCGCGTACCCGTATTCGTGCCCTTTGCAGCGTCGCAGCGATGGACGGGTGGATGTGTTGGATAAGACGAGACATTCGTTCGACACAGCAGGGCCAAGAGCGGTGCCTGGAATCGATCTGCGGGACAACGGAGCTGGCGGGGCTGGGCGTTTTCGTCTGTTGCCTGCGCCATCCGCGAAGCTGCTGACGGTGTGTGCCGCAGCAGCAAGACGGATTGATTTGGGTTGCTGGTGGTTGGTTGATTACTCGAAAGAGAGCTCATGGCCATTGGATCACTGTGTCAGCAACCGAGTTGAGCTGTATGACCAGATTTAGAGGCTGATGGTCATATGTGAACTGCAGTCAGCAACACACGTCGTTGGATCTCGCCCGAACAGAGTTGTCAAGCGCGTGCAGGTACTGCGGTAGATGCAGGCGTGCTCTACTACTGGAGAGAGGATGGTGGTGACCATACTTTCGCACCCTCGCCTCGCCCTATCGCCTGCATGAGCCTCCCGCGGGCGCCCCAATTGACGGGTCGATCCCGAGCCAGCTACCATCGGAGGTTTAGGTACCTTTAGGGCCGATGCCGTCAGAGGGTACGTCTGCTGGGCGAGATGCTGGGTGGTGGGCGATGAGTGTGCCTGCGTTACTGCGGCTAGGGTGTGCCTTGTAGGTAGGGGTAAGCAGGCCCCTCGAATAAGGTAGGTCGAGTGCGGGGAGACGCCTTGCTTCTCGTGCTCAATTTGAGCGCAATTTGTCTTCCCGGGGGCTGGACATGGGAAGAGAGTCGTGTGAGATGCTGGTGCGATCGATTGAGACGTGTTTCAGCGTGGTCGAGAAGAGTCTGTGGAAACTCTGTTGTTGAAGAAATTCTGACGGCGCGGTGGTAGCCGTCAACTTCTGATGACGATTTCGTGATTTGCAGCAGGTTTTGGAGCCTTATGCATCGGACGGAATCTCGTCGAATGTCGAATGGTTTACCCCTCCTCGCAAGTAAACAGGCAGCTTCGTCTTCGGTCGTCGACTTCGATTCAGCAGATCACTTTGATCACCTCGCGCGGCAGAGGCAAGGCCCTGGTTCCAGGCCCTGCAAACTCTCACGGCGACTCAGGCATGCGCAACCAACACACATTTTCAGATAGATAGGATCGCAAAAATGGCTTCAGCGTAGCCAACATGTGGCCTAGATGTCCATGCTGTTCACAAAGACGATGCGTGGTCTTGATTAAAGTAAACTTCTCCACGATGGAGTCACGACGTCGTCGACAACCACCGATGGCCTCGGTCATGACATTGTTGATCAACATGAGGTCTGTTGTCGGGGTAAACGCGACGCAGAGGCAATGATCACCACAACGATCGCAGCGCATGACGTTGCTGGCCGGGTTTCCATGAGCTCTTCGCGTGGCTTTGAGGCGTCCATGTTGACGTCTGCTGGGGTCTGTAGCAACAAAGCTGCCGTAGCTGGCGGCCGGCTGGCACTTCCCGGGTACCACCTGGCAAGGGCTCAGAGGACCCCCAATCACGGACGAGGGTTGCAGCGCTCCGAAAGTGGGCCATGTCAACGTTGACCTGGCAACGGCAATTACGCGAAGATCCATATCAACAAAACCCTCGCCCGCTCTTCCCTGAACGGGGAGCTTCCCAATCAACATCACAGCATCATGAAATAACCGCCAGCATCCTCTTTCCAACCTACGCTTTACTAACCAACCAGCCATACGACAACCTTCTGCACCATCTTTGCTTTTTCCACCCAACTTTCCGCACAAGATGGAGCCCCAATCACCCCCCAAGCGCATCACGCGTTCCAGAGCCGCAAAGACGGGCGAGAGCTCAACAACCACGAGAGCCACCAAGATCGTGACCGCAGCTGCCAAGGCAAAGTCGACTGCCACCGCCCCGACGCGCTCTACCTCGGCCAAGAGGAAGACCCGATCAGACGACCACGAAGATGAAGAACACAACGAGCAAACACAAGAGTCAGAACCCGCCGTGCGTGCTACCAGAGCTACGCGAGGCCGCCCCAAGAAGACCGTAGAGGAGCCCGCAGCACCAGCTGCCCGAGAGCCCTCAACATCAAGTACGGCGCCCGGCAGAGCCACCCGTGCGCGAGCCACTGCACGCAAGGTCTCTGCCGCCGAGCCGCCAGCTCCCAAGGAAGAGGCGCCCAAGCCCACTCGTGGCCGGCCCAGGAAGGTGGTCCAGCCTGCAGAGGAAGCCCCTGAGAAGGAGGCAGAGCCAGTAAAGAAGACGACGCGCACCCGCGCAGCACCGGTCACAGCAGCAAAGCCCGCCGTCAAGAAGACGGTAACATTCCAAGAACCCGAAAAGGAAAACATCGCTCCTGACGCAAGCAAGAAGACGGCCGACAAGTCCACAACTGCCACTGGCCTCCGGGCCAGACCGGTGCGAAAGCCTCCTGTTCCCAAAGCCCCGACGAGAACCACCCGCAACGCTGCTGCTACCACCACGAAGACGGAGAAGACGCCGCTCAGCCCTAAGAAGGTCACGCAGATTCCCATGTCTCAGGACTACTCCGAAGACGAGCTGGCTGGAGAGAACACGCCCCCGAGACCGATGATGAAGAGCCCTACCAAGCCTCCGGCAAGCGTCCTTGGCTCCTCCAAGAAGCTCAACTTGAAGCCTGTCGAGAAGTCGGCGGATTCCAAGGAGGACCAAGACGGCGAGGGCGCCGATTCAGAAGCCCAAGAAGACGAGGTTACCAACGTGCTGGCCTCGCCTGCCAAGAGACTGCCTCCTTCTCCTTTCCGGGATACGATGAAGTCCCCGGCTAAGCGCGTTGAGGGTGTTTCGTTGAAGCCCGCGTCCGTGTCCACCGCTGAGGGCGTCGCTCCCACCCCTCTCAAGGCTTCGTTGCTTCACTCTCCCGCCAAGCGACCGCAGTCAGCCATCAAGCCGTTCGCTTTGCCGACTACGGGTCACGAGGAGAAGAAACTCTCCAACTTCAAGGCTTCCCTCCTTCAGTCGCCTGCTAAGCGACCTTTGTCTCCAATCAAGGGTCTGGCCAAGCCTCAAGAGGCTGTTGAGGAGATGCAGTCTCCCGCCACAAAGTCTCTGCTCCTCTCTACCCCGACTGCTCTGCCCCCTGCTAAGAGATCTTCTGAGAAGTTGATGGAGGAAGAGACTGGCCACAGCGATGACGAGGAGGAGCAACTTGACGAGGTTGCCGAGGCCATGCTCAATGAGTCCATTCACTTGGAGGAGCCTATGCAGTTCCCTGGCCGTCTGTCTGCTGTTCTTCCCAGACACGCCGACCCCGTCTTCAAGAAGGACATGCCCGCTCTTGAGGCACCTGAGGAGGATCTGGCCCAGGCCGAGGAAGTCGACGTTGTCCAGTCTGAGGAGGCTCCCGAGGAGGAAGACGACTTCGCCGCTGACGACATGCCGGAGTTCGATGGAGAGCCCATGATGCTCGACGAGGACTACTTCCAGCCTCAGGCTCAGAACACCCTGGCCTCTCAGCCCGCGTTCAACGTGCCCACTGGTATCTTTGGCCTTCGCCAGAAGGACATGGACCCTTACCATAGCATGGACTCGGACTCAGACGACGAGCTCGCCAACAGTCCTCGTGTCTCCGCAGTCGAGAAGTTTGTTCCTCTTACCCCCACTCCCAAGGCTGCTCGCCGAAGCAACGTTATGCCGAGAGTCTCCAACGTTGGTTTCACTCCTCTGGCCCAGAAGCTGAACGCTTGGTCCGCTGGAAGCCCTACCAAGGGCTCCAAGACGCCCGTTGCCAAGACTCCCCAGGCTTCGGCGGACTCTGCTTCCGTCTCTGGCACTCCCCGTGCGTACGACTCTCCCCTCAGAAGCACCTACTTCGAGGATGAGATGACTGTTCGTGCCGACATGGAGGCGCAGAACGAGATTGAGGCAGCCATTGAGGCTGAGATCTCTGCAGCCAGCGAGGAGATCGAGTTCGACGATCTCATGGTCACCGACGAGGACATGGCTCTCGCTGCCGAGGCGAATGAGATGTCTCTGATGGAGCCGGGGCAGCTGGACGACATCGTCAACACTTCCAACAGCTTCGACGACACCCTTTCTGAGGCGAGCCAGGAGTATGGCGACGAGAACGAGATGCCTGTTGATCCCGCCATGCTGAACGGAGCATCCGTTCCGCCTACCACCCCCAACAGAATGATCAATCGTGAATTCCACACCGTCTCCAAGGTCCCTCTCAAGGCCGCTGATGAGTCGACTCCCCGTCCCAAGAAGAAGCGTGCTGCCAGCATCTCCCGACTTCCGGCCAGCCGCCCGACTCAAAATCTTAACAGGAGCGCCACTGTCATTTCCTACTCGCCCGGCAAGAACAAGTCTGAGCTACAGGAGACAGCTGAGCCCGAGTCGGCGCCTGTGACTCCGGCAAAGTCTGACATCTGGTCCTCGCTTGGAACCCCGGCTCGCACCCCTCATCGCAACCTCAGCCCTGGTCTGCTCCGCGGCGCAGTTGTCTTCGTTGACGTGCACACAACCGAGGGCGCGGATGCGAGCAGCATTTTTGTCGAGCTCCTAACCCAAATGGGAGCTCGTTGCGTCAAGACTTGGGCGTGGAACCCGAACGCGGCCGACAACTCCGACATGTCCAAGGTCGGCATCACCCATGTCGTGTTCAAGGATGGTGGCAAGCGTACCATGGAGAAGATCAGGGAAACCAACGGCATTGTCCACTGTGTTGGTGTGTCCTGGGTGCTTGAGTAAGTTGTTCCTCATGGTTCTGCATTTGATCAATTACTAACGAGACCGCAGCTGTGAGCGTAAGAACGAGTGGCTTCCTGAGGACGAATACTCCATCGACACTTCACTGGTTCCCCGCGGAGGCGCCCGTCGCAGAAAGAGCATGGAGCCCACGGCCCTTGCAAACCAGAACGGCATGCTTGTTCCTTCACCTGTCAAGGGTGGCCGCGACAACAAGACCGCGCCCAACACACCCATGAACCGACGTGACAGCACCGTCTGGATGCACACTCCTTCGGACGAGGCGGACGATGAGGAGGTTGATTGGGAGGGACTCATGTCCCCTGTTCCCGTGACTCCTGCCCCGGATGCTCTCGCCCGCTACGCAGCGAACGTCACCCCCGAGACACCCGGTGCCACTGACTACGACTCGTCTCCCACCAAGCTGCTGATGCAGACATGCCCTCCCAAGAACAACGCTTTCGCCGAGATGGGCGATGGCATTCTCAAGAGGGAGAAGGACGAGACCGTGATGCAGCGCTTGATGGCCGCCCGCAGGAAGAGTCTGCAGTTTGCTCCCAAGATCGGAAGCCCGTTGGCTAAGGCTTGGCGATGAACATTTTGAATTTTTCCGAATGTCTTTTTGGTCATGATACTGACCGCCTGTTGTGCGATGGAACTTGCTTTGAAATATCATAGACGGCGTTTGATGGATATGGATACGGACACGGAGGTATGGGAACGGTGTTCAGGATTGCCGCATTGGCTTGTACATCACAATAAACGCGATCGCAGACGCATCGCCTGTTCAGAACAAACATGTTTGGAATTGTCACCTTCAATGAGCTTGATCCACGTTAGGGAGTCGTCGATTGTCAGACGTGAGAGCTACCCTGGCCCCTGTCCCGAATCTGGCAAGGTGACGCATGTCGGCCGCGCGTTCTTTTGATTGGACCAGCCTTGTCCGGAATCTTGACTCGAGCCATGATTGATAACAGATCCGTGTTCGACACACTTGATACCGCAACTCCGAGCGTCCGTGTGGCGAATATGTGATTTTTCCTCATTGCTCATACTTGCATTCTCGATCAATAGAGCTCATATCAAGATGATATTGAAGGGGATTCTATGGAGCTGTGTGCTGCTGGCGCCATGTGTTGTCGCGGAGCAGCAGAAGCCGCTTGGCGGGGGAACACCGAAACATGAACATCAGCAGCAGGAGTCGTGGAGAAGGGACCTCAATTTCTCATCCCCGGCGCCGCATTTATTCGCGTCGGCGTACGGGCTGCTCCAGCAGTGGAGCAACACCGTGTTTCCCAACGGGCACACGATGGCCGCGGTGGAGATTCCGGCGTTCACGCTGCTGTATCACGGGCGGATGGACGAGGAGGACACGCCGAGCCCGGAGTGGCTTGCTTTTGATATGTGAGTTTACCTGCTTAATTTGACTCTCTGCCTTGTTAGAATCAGGAAGGCATTGAGGAATAGTGAAAATGTTTGGGAATATTGGTGAGACGGAGCTGACATCCGACACAGCGAGATGGCCTACGGGATCATGGGCTCAACCCGCCAGAGCTTCATGCTGAGCTACCAGACGACGCGGCCCGTCAAGGCGCTCTACTTTGACGGGGAGTCGGCGGCGCTGATGGGGCTCGGGCAGCTGGACACGCAGATGCTGCACCTGTACGGCAACGTGACCGGCCCGGATAGCGGTGGCGGGATGTGGAGGGGCCTGGAGCCAGAGTACGAGCGGGCGATGGGGCTGTGCGACTGGCTTGCGGAGCGGGGCCTCGGGGGCGTCGGCGGGTTCGAGGGGGTGGTGAGGATGAATGCTGGGTTTGAGGTGATTTGGTGCGATTTTGGGAGCGGGAGTTTGAGGTTGGTTAGTCGGGGCAATGTGACGGCGCCGCAGATGCGGGAGGTTAAAACGGCGGCGGTGGATAGGGAGGAGGAAGAAGGGGGTGAGGTGAAGGGCAGTGGGAGCGTGCCGACGTCGGTGTACCCGCTCCCGCCGCAGCCTACGCGGACGGATCGGCCTGTCAGCCCGACGAAGCCTGCCGTGCCGCCGAACTGGCGCGGGATTATGGGTCCCTCCGACCGGGAACCGTTCCTGCAGAGCCAGGGATGGGGGTGGTTTTCTTCGGGGACGTGGCATTACGGCGGTAGCGGGATGGGGCCTGGGAGGGGGGAGACGCGGGCGAAGGTTACGGCTTGCGGAATCACGAGCTGGTATTCGGGCAGGTTCTGGGGTCCGCTTGTGGAGGAGGAGGGGAAGAGGTTGAATCTGACGCGGGAGGGGTTCTGGAGCGGGCTGGATGGGGGGAATAGGAGCGTTGCGATGGATGAGCTTGGGAGGAGGAGGAGGCTGCATCATCTCGAGGGCGTGAGTGAGCAAGCGGCGGCGCGGATGAGAGGGGAGACGGAGGCTATGTTGAGGGATGTGCTGGAGGGGGGGAGGTGCAGTGGGATGGTCTGGGTCGATGTGTTTGCAGAGATTGTGCAGAGGAATGCTGGGCATCTGATGGCGCTTGAGAAGGCGGCGAGGTGGGCGGGAGACGAGGGCAATGTCACTGAGGTGAGGGAGTGGTTGTACAAGTTGAGGGGCCAGAGCCATATGTTTATGGTGTCGTTCCTGGAGTACCCGAACAAGATTGACAGGGGAACGTGGGACGTTCAGGGGCCGCTTTTCGGGGAGACGTACTCGAGATGTCGGTACCGGTACACGAGGCTGCTGGTTGATATTCCCATGAGGCCGTGGGAGACGGACCTCAGAGACGCTGTCGAGGAGGTCATGGGCGGAATTTGCGGCGTCTTGCTGAAAGTCGGATTCGAGGTTGAGAGGGCTTGGTACGCGCTGGAGGAGGGTGCTGGCGCGAGGCTGGTGAAGCTGGCAGAGAGATGGGAGGATAGTGTTCGGGGTCTGAGGGCCTGGGTCGGATGGGAGGGAGAATTCATCAGGTGCGACAAGGTTTGCGAGTGGGATGAGCGGTGTTACATCCCAATGTGGCCACTATTGAAGTCGGTCTGGGGCGGCAGACGGCCGAGGCCTCCGCCTAGGGACGGGCCTGGGAATGGAACGGAACCGAGGCCGGGGCCGCCTCCGGGCAAAGGACGCGGGCCGGGATATGGAGGTGGACACAGAGGCCCGGGCTACGGGATGCCGGGGCGAGGGCCCTCTTGGATGGGTGACGAGACTGACTTGTGGGCGCCCAAGTGTGTGAAGATGGACGACATCATGCCCAGGCCGAGGGCAGACTAGACTGTGGTCAGTAGTTCATTCCAGAGAATTTTTGATTTCCTTCGTCGTTTGGTATAGAATCATGGCGTAGGCTGTCAATTGTACGTCTCTCTCGAGAACAAAACAATGAGGTCTGCCAGAAGTTCGACGTCACTGCAGACGAGGCGGCTCTAAACATCTAAATATCCTTCACTTGGTAGCGAGCATGTTTCATTTTATGTAAATTCAAGCTTGACTTTTTGGTCATCTGATCTGGTCCGAGGTTAGCTTGCCGCTGCAAGTGACGAAGCCAAGGTTGACGTACCAAGGTATAACACGAATAATCTTGTGTCTCAATCTAGACTTTCACCTCTATAGCCCTGCCGATATTCCGTCCCAATTCCTCATTTCATGCGCTAATGTACGCCTTCATTGCCTTGACCGCATCGCCGTCGTTGGCCTTCAGCAGCTCTGTCGCCTTGGCCTTGGGGAGTTCCAGCTCGTCAACCTGCAATGAATCTGTTAGCAAAAGTAAATCTTATCTCTTCCCGGGCGTTCCCCCTCGGAAATGCGGTTCTCTGTCTGCTAAAGGTAGATCTGGAGGGCTACTGACCAGCAGCGTCACGTCGGCAGCGTCGACTTTGACGTTCTTGACCTCCTTCTTGGCGGCCGTGGCACCTCCCAGGCCCTTGATGGCCTTCTGCGCAGCCTCGGCGTCGACCTTGTCCTCGGAAGCGTCGTCGCCGCGGGCGTCGAGGCTCGCGAGCGCGGAAGCGGCCTTGCGGTCCTCGGCAGACTTGGCGGGCTGCACCTCCTCCTCGACGTCACCGCCGGTGGCGCCCTCGACAACGGCAGGGGGCTGCTTCTCGGACATGTTCGTGGCTATTCAGGTAATCGTTCGGTCGTCGGGTGTGCGAGGCCGTGAGGTTAGGGGTGGTGTGCAGTCTGATGTAGCTGTGAGGTTCGCAATCGCGGAGGCACGTCCAGCAGCAGCAGCAAGTGCGAAGCTGACCTGAGTGCACAGGGCAGGCAGTTTGGAATTTGTGGTGGGGCAGTTCGAGGTGGGGGATGTGACGGGGGGAGGGGCACCGCAGAGCGGGAAGCTTTGGCGTAGGTGTCGCCCTCACCGACGGTGAGCCATCTGAGAAGGTCCGGTAGGCTTCGGCATAGCGTTGCCCTGGGGAAATCGCAAGGTGGTGCAACTTTAAGCACTAACTTGCTAGGTTCCGCGGGCTGGACGGATGCTCTGGTTCCTGGTTTATTTTTGCATGGCGTAAATTGCCTGCCGCCATTGGCCAATTTGACTTCCGCACCGTTGCATGTTCGATTTTTCTCCCCTGTGCTGCCCATTGAGCCACATTGTTCATGTCCCTGCATTCTGCTGCCCATTGAATAAGACTGACTCACTATGCGGATGGCTCCTGCTCTCAAAAGAGTCATTCCGTCTTTGCATTGAGCTGCTTCACTTCTCTGACAGCTCTACAACTCCTTCCTTCCCCTCAATCGAATCCTCCTTCTATCGTTGAACCTCCTCTTAGCAAACGCCGTCTTCCTCATAGACCCTCACAAACACCGCCATGTCCTCCTCCGCAACCTGGTCGCCTGATTCCTGGCGGTCAAAACCCATCAAACAGTCACCCGCATACCCGGACGAGGCGGCGCTCCAGAAGTCGGTCAAGGAACTCGGCCGCCTACCTCCCATTGTTCACCCCAAGGAAGTCGTCGCCCTGAAGCAGCACCTCCGCGATGTGGCTCTGGGTGAGGCATTCCTGCTGCAGGGCGGCGACTGCGCCGAGCTCTTCGACTACTGTGAGCAAAACACCATCGAGTCGAAGATTAAGCTTCTGCTGCAGATGAGTCTGGTCCTCATTTGGGGTGCCGACAAGCGTGTCGTCCGCATTGGACGCATGGCCGGCCAGTATGCGAAGCCCAGGTCGAGTCCGACTGAGATGGTGGACGGTGTGGAGCTGCCGTCCTTCCGAGGCGATATTCTCAACGGCTTCCACGTCGATGAGCGGACCATTGATCCTCAGAGATTGGTCAAGTGAGTCGCCCTCATTATAAAAGCTTCAATTAACCTAAGCTAACAAAAATAGGGCTTACCAGTACTCATCAGCAACTCTCAACTACATCAGAGCATCTCTCTCATCCGGCATAGCCGATCTCCACAGACCGCTTGACTGGGGCCTGGGTCACGTCCGGGACCCGGAGCTCAAGAGGAAGTACTCGGAAGCCGTCCTCTCCCTGACCGACATGCTCCGCTTCCTCCATACAATCGGCGCCGACAAGAGCGACAAGCTTGACACCGTCGACCTCTTCACCAGCCACGAGGGCTTGCTTCTCGAGTACGAGCAGCCGCTGACCCGCCTGCTGGAGACGCCGGCCCCGCGCCCCACACTCAACGGCGGCGGTGCTGCCGCCGAGACCAAGAAGGAGTACTACGACACCTCGGCGCACTTCCTCTGGATCGGCGACCGCACTCGTCAGATTGACGGCGCGCATGTCGAGTTCTTCAGGGGCATCGCGAACCCCATCGGCATCAAGGTCGGCCCCACCACGCCCACGGACGACTTGCTCGCTCTGCTCCGCACCCTCAACCCGGACAAGGAGCCGGGCAAGATCACCCTCATCACTCGTTATGGTGCCGCCAAGGTGCGCTCTCTTCTGCCGGCGCATATCAGGGCCGTTGAGGACAGCGAGTACCGCCGCTGCGTTGTCTGGCAATGCGACCCCATGCACGGTAACACGGTCTCGACCGGGGGCGGCATCAAGACTCGTCGGTTCCGGGACATTTTTGAGGAGCTGCAGGAGACGCTGCGGATTCACAAGGAGCAGGGCAGCTACCTCGGCGGCGTGCACCTGGAGTTGACAGGCGATGCGGTGACGGAGTGTCTGGGTGGCAGTGAGGGACTGGACGAGGATGACTTGTCGACGAACTACACCAGTTTCTGCGACCCGAGACTGAACGAGAAGCAGGCGCTTGAGTTGGCGTTCTTGATCGCGGACCATTACAGAAACGAGAGAAGACCAATCGTTTAGACGAGGGTACACATGGTTGAAGGGTGGATGCATACTGGACATACCGTGATCACTAAAAGCAATTCTTTACATGAAATTCAGCAGGTTTATGGTTATTGGTATCTATGCTACTTGAACTCGTACATCGTGGTAAGAAATGCAAACTCACAACACGGCCGGAGTGCTCAGACGGACAAGATGCACATCATCAGCGTCGTCCGTGCCCCGGAAAGGCCTGCCTACTGCAGACACCAAACACCCGTCAACCGAACCCGCACCGACAGTTCAGGGCGCAGAGGACCGAAGAAGTGGGCCAAACGCTGTGCCAGCGCCGCTAAACCGTGGCCCAACAGGGAAGTTTCAAACGGATATCAGCGGGCCAACAGCTGGAGGTGAGTGAGATAAGCCAGTGCGCCCTGCGCTCCTTTCCCCAGTTCCGATAAGGCGAGCGGGGCTTCCCCGCGGCTCCGGCTAGAACCCCCCGTGACCGGTGTAAGTAGTACTGTAGTCCCCTTCCTCCCTTGAGGTGTCCCAATGCAATCCTCACCTTACACACACCATCTCTCGTAGCTCAAGCTCTCCTCGTCTCATCTCACTCGGGAGCTAATACCAACTTCACCTCAACCTAGTGATCACCCACTCATAGCCCACTTACAGCTTACAAGATGGTCTACCCATTGGACTATCTCCAACACCGCCGTGACTGGTCAGCAAAGCTACCCCAACATCCACCCCCTCAAGTGAATGCCGGGGTCACTAACACGACTCCAGCAAATTCAAGCAGTCAGAACGCGCGGATAGGATCAGCCGCCTCACAGCTTACCAGGGCCCCTTCTCATCTCAAGACCGCCAGATCCTAGACAGGCCCATCGGCGAGCTCGTGCAAGATGTTCACAGGACTGTCCTGAAGCCAATTGACATCCTGAAAACCTACGGCAAGGTCGCCCTCAAGGCTCATGAGCGCACAAACTGCCTCACGGAGATCATGATCTCGGACGCCGAGAAGTGGGTTGAGGACGGCTCGATCAACATGAAGGGGCCTCTCGCCGGCATCCCCGTCAGTCTCAAGGACACCATTGTGGTAGGCGGCTACGACACCACCGTCGGCTTCAGCAGCTTCGTGGGCAACAAGACGCCGCTGGACGGCCCTGTGGTGCGGCTGCTGAAAGACGCCGGCGCAGTGCCATACGTCAAGACAAATCTGCCCATCACCCTCCTCAGCTTCGAGTCCACCAACGACGTCTGGGGCCGGTGCAAGAACCCGCACAACACAAAGTACTCCCCCGGAGGCTCGACGGGCGGCGAGAGCGCACTGCTGGCGATGGGCGGACGCATCGGCATCGGCAGCGACGTCGCCGGCAGCGTGCGCGCCCCCGCGCACTTCTCCGGCTGCTACAGCCTCCGCTGCTCGACGGGCCGCTGGCCGAAGCTGGGCTTCTGCACGAGCATGCCCGGCCAGGAGGGCGTGCCCTCGGTATACAGCCCCATGACGCGGACCCTCGACGACCTGCGGTACTTCACCCGCGCCGTCGTCGGCATGGAGCCGTGGAAGTACGACTACAGCGTGCATCCCTTGGCGTGGCGGGACGACGTCGAGAAGGAGTACCTCGAGAAGCCCAGGCTGCGCGTGGGCGTCATGCGCACCGACGGCGTGGTCGATCCCAGCCCGGCGTGCCGCCGCGCCCTCGAGATGGTGGAGGTCGCGCTGCGCAAGGACGGCCACGAGATCGTCGAGATCAGCCCGCCGTCGCCGTACGAGGCGCTCAAGACGGCGGCGCTGGCGCTGAACGCCGACGGGTGCAAGATGTTCGACTCCTTCTTCCGCGCAGGCGAGTGGAACGACCCTGGCGCCGCGCAGATGAAGTTCCTCATGAACCTGCCCGGCCCGCTGCGGTACGCATACTACCTGTGGGTGAAGTACGTCCGCCGAGACGCCATGTGGGCGGACCTGATCCGCGACTGGCGCCCGCAGACGGCGTTTGAGAACTGGAAGCTCGTCGCGCGGAGGGAGGCGCACCGGCTGGACTGGTTCAACTGGTGGAACAAGGTCGAGGTCGACTTCCTCATCACCCCGCCCAATGCGACGCCCGCTGTGCCGCACGACGGGATGAAGGACGCTTGCAGCAGCTGCGGGTACACTTTCCTCTTCAACCTGGTGAGTCTTGCATGGTATTTGGTGACCGCGATTTCCACTAACGGAGTGTGTAGCTCGATTACACTGCCGGTGTCATCCCCGTGACACACGTAGACAAGGACCTGGACCAGCTCCCTGCGGACTTCAACATCAGAAAGCTCAACGGAATCGCCCAGGGCGCGTATAAGCTGTACAACGCCAAGGACATGCACGGTCTGCCCGTTGGAGTTCAGGTCGTCGGCAGGAGGTTGGAGGAGGAGAAGGTTCTCTCCATCATGAAGAGGATCGAGGATGCTCTGGGAGATGACAAGTACAAGCTGCTTGAGATTGACTAGGTCCGGAGAGGAGCTCCCAGTGTAGAGGGATTCTTGCGTCAGCTATGTAGCGATATGGAGTGAAAAGGACATCAACGACACCCCAACGTCTGGCCGATTTCGCGACGGATGTTTAATGCAAAACGCCCCATTGGAGGCCGCTTAATCAAGGCTGAATCGTAATTCCCGGATATAAGATGCCAATTGACTGAGTTTCGGGTAGTCCCTGCCGTGTAAGTGGTTTGGAGATGCGGGGCTGCGGCCGCTGAGGCTGGTCCGAGATCGGACTGCGGGGTGCCATCCACACTGACTTCACCTCGTTTGACGCGCGCTGTTGTAAGTCCTTCAAGACAAGTACTTAAGGAGCTGGGTTCCAAACTTCGAGATTTCATGAGCCAAGCAGCTTCGATTTCATCAGAATTAGACCCAAAAACTCAATCATGGCCGCACAAAAGGAAGACAAGTGGACGACGGAGGTGAGCTCGCTTCTATCCAACCCTACTGTCCAAGTACATGCGATGAACCGCTGACTTACACGTCTCAGGCGTATCAACACTCTGCCTCGTTCGTCCCAAAGCTCGCGACCAAGGTCGTCGGATGGCTCGACGTCCAGAAGGATGATGTCATCCTCGACATTGGCTGCGGTGGTGAGCCCCCTATCTCTTCCAGGCCCACCAAGTCACATACGCTAACAAACTGTAAGACGGCATCCTCGACGTCGAGTTCGGCAAGATCCTGGCCCAAGGCACCGGCTCGCTCCACGGTATCGACGCCTCACCCTCCATGATCACCGCCGCCGAGAAGCTCGTCGCGGACGCCGGCCTCTCCAACTGCAAGTTCGAAGGTAACCCTTCACCCGCCTCCAAGACTCCACCCACCTACTAACACACCCCCAGTCCTCGACGCAACCAAGATCGCAACCTCGTCCACCCCCGCCCTCCAAACCCCAACCTTCACAAAAGCCTTCTCCAACGCCGCGCTGCACTGGATCCTCCGCCCGCCCGGCGCCCAGATCCCCGTCTTCACCGCCGTCCGCGACGCCCTCCTCCCCGGCGCGCCGCTCGTCCTCGAGATGGGCGGCCTTGGCTGCGTCTGCGAGATGCGCACCGCGCTGCTCATGGCCGTCTCGCGGCGCGTGGGCATCGACAAGGCGAAGGAGGTCGATCCCTGGTTCTTCCCCGACGAGGCGTGGCTGACGAATGCCCTTGAGAACGAGGTGGGCGGCTGGAAGGTGGAGAAGATTGAGCGCGAGTGGCGGCCGACGATCGCGGACAGGGGCGGCGTGGAGGGGTGGTGCCGGCTGATGGGCAAGGAGCTGCTGGACGCGGTGGAGGATGAGGAGGAGAGGGAGAAGTGTGTGAGGGAGGTGGCGGATGTTTTGGAGCATGTGTGTGCTGTGCCGGGCGGGGGGCATATGATTAGTTATGTGAGGTTGAGGTGTGTTGCGAGGAAGCTTTAGAGAGTGGCTTGCGGAGATGTTGTGGCGAGACACAAGGCGTCTTTTTGCAGTTTGAATTGAGATCATGAGTGGTCATAGGCCAGAGATGGATCAGGGTATTGTCTTTGTGAAAGCCATTCGAATTAGCCAGGACAAGTCCGTCTCCAAATGGAAGTTGCCTACAAACATTGAACCCGTAAATCCCCTCGATACATTCGGTTTACAATCCATATTGAGGTGTGTGTGTATGTATATGGTTTGCTACTCCGGCTTATTCCTTCTATGGCAAGTGGGACATCGCGGGTCAAATGTACAGCACCAGGTAACAACCATTGAGACATCTCTCAGACATCTCCAGTACCTTCTTTCCCGTCAGGAAGTCTTTTGACACTGACCGAAATCCACAGAGGACAAGGAGTTGCGATTAGTCTTCCTGATTGGAATCACCAGCCACAGAGGGGTGACTCCCTCGAATGTTTGTACATGCAGCGAAGCCAGCGCACATGTGAATGCAATATCTTACGACAATCACTCGCCTATTTATGCAGCTTTGAGATTTTGTCATTACCTGAACAATTGCGCAGAAAATCATTGCGGAGCAGGAAGAATCCAAAGAAATTGAGCCAAGAAATCAGCTTTCCTATTAATGCCAGCAGGAATTGCTGGCTCTATGTATTCGAACAGCATACGCGTGAGGTGCGCCTCTTCACTGTGTCTTCCCTGGTGTCCGTGGTTTCCCTAGTATTATTGCTTTTACCATGCGCCTGAATAGCCAGACATCACTCACTGCGCGGATGGCAATTCTTCAGGCATAGGCGTATATAAGCTTCATCCGCACAGTGAATATCAAGAAAAGTGAAGATCCGTAATCCACAGGTATCTGAACAATCGCGTTCCGCGGCGAAATTTGTCATGTCCAATGAAATCCTCTTGAGATTGTGCTTTTATTACAGGCCATGTAAGCTCGGGAAGTTGACGAAGTCGGCAGACTTCACTGTCCACCAGCAGATCGAGGTCTCGGGAGTATTCAAAGTGTTTGAAGGCAAGTTTTACTTGTCTACATTACGCAATTTTGGTGTGTCAGGGCGATCAAAATTGTCCTCAGATCAGCGTCTGGCGGCTTGGATGTTGTAGGCTGTCCAGCCGAGTTGAATTCAGTTGTTCGTGTTGTAGAAGGGCTTGCTATTCGAGACGTCATCGTCGTTCCCATCAAACAGAAATCTACGCTTTTGCTCATTTTCGGTTTTACTAAAGACGCGCTCAGTTTCTTGTATACCATAGTAATGTGAGTATTGTGAGTACTGTTTCTTCACCCGCAACAAATACCAATAAAGGACGAGGGCGACGAAAATAAGGATAACAATAGAGACGAGGACGGACGACGGCGGACGAGAACAAGGATAACAACGAAGACGAGGACAAGAACGAGAGTTGCAATGATGTGTCAGAGGCAATGATCAGGCCAATTGTTACCAGAAACTTCCACATCCTAGTTGCTGGGCGGTTGTGGTCGTTAAATTGGGTCCTCTGCTGGGTTACTCAGAGGGCCTTCCAGCTGTGCCCGAGAGCCTCCCTAATGTGAAACTCATTGCGGGCAGGAAGATCTTGCAGGTTTTTGACCTCAATAGCAGCACCATAACGCAAGTCATGAGGTCTGAAGCGCTCTTTCAAACCGATGGCGGGGGTAAAACTCTTGAAAGCCCATGAAATTGATCCTCTGGTCGACGGTTTATCTAGTTGTACCTCACACGACGTCGAAAACTGCGGGAATACTGGTCTCAGAGGATGGACCCAATCGACTAATGGTACTGTCTTAGGAAGAGTCTTGGTGCATAGTTCGTCGAAGGTTTTTGCGTCGCCTGCCCCGAATCCAATAGCCATGATAATTAGATAGTTCAATGGGCAGAGGTACGGGACGGTGCAGGTTTTAAGCGTCACGACTCGCTTCCTGTTGTCAGATCAAGACTCTCTGTACAAAAGGGTTAGCTCTAAATTGACTACGGGGAAGTAGGAGAACTTACTTCATCCCTTTTTGGCAGTGGATGGTGACCTGACCGTCGATCGAGATGGTGTCACCAGGCCCTCGGTAAAGAGAGAGCGACAAGTCACGCCACTGGAAGTGTTGAAACGGGGACTCTCTCTTGTCGTGAATGGCGGGAAACCCGGTTGCCAGGAATGCTTCCAAGTAACTGAAGGCGAGGTGACGGCCTTTATCAATGTCACCATCGTCCCTCTCATCGTCCCTCTCATCGTCCCTCTCATCGTCCCTCTCATCGTCCCTCTCATCGTCCCTCTCATCGTCCCTCTCATCGTCCCTCTCATCGTCCCTCTCATCGTCCCTCTCATCGTCCTCCATCATCGTCCTCCGTCATCGTCCTCCCTTGGTGGGCTACATGGATAGAAACAACGGGTTGGAAGTGAATCTCAGCAGGCTTGGAAGTAAAGAGTTGGGGGTTCGCGGCTCGCGCAGAAACCTTCAACAAAGTTGCAGAGGCAACTATGCTACCAATGTATTCACTAGCCAGACTTCGCAATGTGTTGCTTGAAGAGTTTTCCAAATCACAGAAGCCTCGCAGGTGATGAGTAGTAAATTTCCTAGGAAATTTAGCGTTACTATGCAACTTTGAGTGACACACGACGTCTGTCCATGCTGCCTCGTTGCTCATATCGGTGTCATAGTTCAGCAAGAACACGTCGGTCTTTCGGCGAGACGAGGCAGATGGCGCCTTCATGTTCTAGGAGGGTAAACCGACTCGCTGGTTCGAAGTCTTTAAAAAAGCGACCATTTGGAAACATCATCAGAGTTGCAGAGCAAGGAAAAATCCCAAAGGGTTTCCTCCGTCTCTCTAAGCAAGTATGTTTCATTAAATAATAGTGATGATTCTTGGCAATCATACCCGTTTGCATCTCGTTGAGATAACCCGTCGGAGCCATTTATTGAAAGCTTCCTGCGTCCGTTTATATGGCCCACATACTCGCAGAACGATAACAAGGGGAAGGCAGCTTAGCAGCCAAATCTTCATGTTCTCATTACCAAGAGGCATGCGAGGATTTTCCAATTGTCTATATAGGATTAAGGAGAGTACAAGCACTTCCGCTGACGCATATTGCTGACTGACTATCGCTTTTATACCTTAGGTTATCAACCAGGAGACGAACATCCTCCTCGAGAACACACGCCTTCGCGCACGGGCGGGGCGTCGCAGACCACTCAACAGGAGAAGTCATGTCCACCGTCCTCATTCCTATAAATTCTCAACGCAACGCATGTGTTCTTGCAAGAGCCAAAAATAAGCCATTCGTCTCAAGCCAATGTTTGGTCCATAATGCATCACAATGGTTGTAGCCGACAAGATGTACGCCAGCAAGCCTCACTGCAAGCCCGCAGTCCGGAGGTCTTGTTCTCGTCTGTCAGCATTTCTTCTTAGCATGCATCGGATTGAATAAGCAGACGAAAAAGATCTAATGGACTGCTTTTACATACCGTCATGATCATTTTCAACTCGGAATGAGCAGCAAACTATCATGTAGCCACCGGCATGCTCTACTAGACATGAAACCTTGAGAGAACATTCGATATCATTCACAGGTCATACAGTCCCTTACCATCATACGCTTTAAATACACACTAAACCTGTTAGAGGTGTAGGCTGGGCTCTACCAATAAGAGAGAGCCAGCAAAGTGCCACTCTCCTAACACCAAGCTATTTCAGGTATAAAAGACACAAGAAAACATTGATAGTAGAGCAGGCTAATCACCACAAGGAGTTGTGTGACAATGAGCTGCACAGAACACGCGCAAGTCACCAGGTGCTTCCTGAAGCAGTCTGCGCAGAAGGACCTCACCGCTTTCAAAGGCGCCATCTGTATCAGTCTTGCTATTGTTTCTCCCCTTGTCTTTATTGATCATCATTGTCCCGCATACATCATATGACTTCTGATGCGTATTCTGTTGCGCACAGTGAGATGTCTAAAGCTACTCACACGCCGCATCCTATGTCAGAAATTGCATGTCTTGCGTGACTTTCACACCCTACCCTTTATCAGACCCAATCAGACACCAGACGGCAGCAGTACAATGCTTACTGCGTTTCAATGTATGCAACATCATAGAGCAATCTTTTATACTTACTACTGTTTTTGCAATTTCGCACTACTGCGCAGAGGGCCTTCGACTCTTTGACAGATCTCTCTTTACGCAGCCTGAAAGAGACACACAACAGTGGAAGAACAGTAGTAAGCTACTCAATGAACATCTCAGGACAGACTTGGGACTCTAGAGTAGTTAGGAAGACGTTTAAACCCCCTCAAGCACCTAGTGAAAACACCCCTTCACAGACCTCTGCTTTACTGTCCTCCCTCATCACTACTCCGCGCGCACGTATTCACAGCCTCAGACGCAGGGGATAAGCTTGAAATGCATCTAACCTACTTTCAAGACCTGTCTTTCACATTTCCAGCAGTCCCTGAGAAGAATGTTCTTCAATATGACAAGCATTGTGCACACTTACAGCGTCATTCCCTTCTTTATTTCCACTATTAAGAAAACATCTCCTAAAAATAGCAGAGCTACTTAAAGAAATCTAGCATCCTCTTAATGAAGCCCTTTCATGTATAAAAAAAAGCTGCAGAGGAGCGGGGCCATCACTTTACTCCAGCCCCCCCCCCCCCCCCCCCCCAACAACCGCTACAGACATCTCCTCACGCAGAAGCCATCAGACATTATGTACTTAAAGCCAGCATCTTCACACATTGCTTCCTTTCTTTCTAGGCCACAATGCGTCAAACTCATAGTCCTCTGACCAAATTTCCAGATTTGTTGTTGCGACGAACAGCAGATGAAATGGAAATTGGGCTTACAGCGGTCATAAACCTAAGAATAGCGAAGCTGCGGTGTGACAGAACGACCAGCACTTGACCGATCATCTTTCACACTCCACACTCCATCATCTTTGAAAGCGCCCGTCCGGTACAGTTTCAAGCCCCAGATACTCTACTAGAGACAAAAGCCTCAGAGCATGACGTCTAAGGCACCTGCTTCATCACACTTTCTTTGACATCCACTATGGAAGCCAGCTTCAGGAGAATGCATACTTAAAGTTGACATCTTCACACTGATTCCTTTCTTTCTGAACCACAATGTGCTTGCGTCTTGTTCATACCAGAATTGACGGAGCGTGTTTTCTTGGCACCTATGCGCAACGGATAACCAATCACTCTACTTAGCAAACAGTAAGTATGATAGGAGAGGCCCTTCAAACCGCACACGCACTCACCATCCGCGGAATCCTCTATCCGTGAAGTAGTCAGGTCCCCAAATACTCCAAAGACAGAACACTTCCAACCCCAAGCCAAACCCATCGGGCCATCTCACCATGCTAGCATCATCAACCACCCACCTGCCCGCCAACCATCAACGCAGACATTTCAATCATCGAAGAACTCCACAGTCAAATTGCACCACCTTCAAAATCTCCAGAAAAGCGCTCTTATGTACTCACACTGCGTCTCACCGAGTCCTGGGACCTGCCCGGGTACTGAGTCGCCAGTCCCGACAGTCCGGAACGCACCCAAACCGGCCCCACTCTCGGCCCGCCGATGACTTGCATCCCGTTCTTTCTGCCCACCAACCGGCCCGCGTACGGCACAGACGTCTTCCGGAGAAATACCAAACCTTATTCTGGTCGACGGGCATCCCTTACCTAAACTTCCCTACTCCCAGGTTCGATATCGAGACACCCCTACTCATGCTTCAAGATCTCACTCAGATCAACCTCATGAACATCGGATAACACGCACTCTAGATTAGCATGAATCTTCGACTCCTCAAGCTTCACGCACTGCATGCGGGGGCACACCTTTATTTAACAGACGTCATTTGCAAAAGATTAACATCATCAATTGAACGAGGCTCATGCTCGTAAGCATAAGGTGGCAGAAGATCATCACTGCTAGATAAAAGGCCCATCCCAAAATGAACGCCCGGTGCCATGTTTAAGTCCCGCCGTCTATGCCGGTTACCGAACGCAAAAGCAAAATCGAAAAGGCGAGATGTGGTGTATAACCCCTGAACCCCCCGAATCCCAGAATCCCGATATTTTTTGGCACCAAATCCCGTTTATCGAAAAAATAGAGATGGAAAAAATGTTTCTGCCGTTACGCCGATCGAAATGCCAAGATGCAACGTGACCTGTCGCGCGATCCGGTTCTTGTTGTGCTGTTCCATGTGGTATCGTTCTTATGTACAAATCTGTTGCCTGGATGAAGGGAAATCGTTCCCGCTGAAGATGTGAGGTGAATTGAGACCTGAAACCGGAGCGCCTCGCTGTAGTCGTTCGCCCGAGTCGGGCCGTAATGAAGAGGATGCTGGAAATCTCTACGATCTTCGCTTCTTTTCTTCCTTTTCCAGCTTTTCGACGTTCTCTTCCGTGAGGGAGTCACCCGTGTCACCCGCAATTACCGTCTGGAATGACGCGCCGCGTCGCTCAAGCTTCTTCCCGCCAGCAGCATCCATCAATTTGCCGGCCTGGGCTTGCAGAGCGAGCTCGTCCGTCTCCGATCGGCGGATCGGCTTGGAGTTCACACCTGGCGAGTCAAACGGTGACGGTTCGTAGGAATTATTCCTCGTCAGAGGCCTAGGTGTGGCCACGTCGCCCCTGTCCTCCTTTTCAAGATCCCTGTTGTTGTTTTCTGACTCCTTCTTGATGGCATTCAAGGTGTCTGTGGAGTCGCCACCATGGTCGTGTTCAACACCTGGGATATCTGCATTGCTGCAATGTTCAGCAGTGTCTGAGCAGTCAGAAAGAGAACCATCCGAACCCCTCTGCGCCGTCCCTTGCTGTCGTTTAGCCAAACTCCATCTCACCAACATTCTTTCGAGCGTCTTGCTCTTGACCGGCTTGGAAAGATAGTCATCCATGCCTGCTTTCGTGCACTTTTCCTTGTCACCTTGGATCGCAGAAGCTGTCATTGCGACGATGGGAATGTCTCGCACGTAAGCCTTGTATGGCACGTGGTGTCGAAGAAGATGTGTGCACTTGTAGCCGTCGATGACGGGCATCTGCACGTCCATGAGGATGATATCCGGCTTCGGGTGCTTGCCATCCTTTGCCGCAGCCATGTATTCGAGCGCATCCTTGCCGTTCCACGCCGCAGTCACCTTGAACCCAAGTTTCATGATCGTCTTGGTGGCGATTTGCTGATTGATAGCACTATGCATGGTTAGTGTGGGCCCAGATGTTTGCCAAACAGTATACTCACTTGTCTTCGACCACCAGTACATGAATCTTGGCGCGTTCAGCGGCCGGCAACATTTCCTCATCGGAAGCTGGTGGGGTTCGAACAGATAGTCGGCGGGAAGGGGACCTGTGTTTGTCGGTCAAGAATTGCGACGACTCTCCCGAAGCGGGAGGCGTGTTGATCAATTGCTCAAATTCTGAGCTATTGCAAGAAACGCTCATCTCAGACTGCAACCGATCTGGAAGCGAACCAATCTCCACGATCGGCTTGCCGGCTTGTCGCCCCTGAGGCTTGCTGAAGGGGACCCAAAACGTTGCGACGGTTCCATTGCCGAGCGACGATTCTAGAGTCATGTCTCCGTGCATGAGGTCGAGCAAGTTCTTGCAAATGGTGAGGCCCAGACCAGTTCCGCCGAATTTTCTAGCCGTGGATGCATCACCCTGGCTGAACGGTTGGAAGAGCTTTTTCCGAACCTCCTCTTCAATACCGATACCGCTGTCTTCGACGATGAACTTGACGATGATGTTATCCGCAGTCTCCTTCTCCTTCTGGACCGAGAATTTGACATAACCTTGGTTCGTAAACTTGATGCTGTTGGTGAGGAGGTTGGTGATGATTTGGCGAACACGGCCTGGATCGCCAATGACGACCAAGTCGTTTTCGATATCTCTCGAGATATCCGACCTGAAGTCGAGATTCTTGCGCTCCGCAGCGAAGCTTAGCATCTTCCTGACATCCGTCACAATTACCGATAGTGAAAACTGGACCTCTTCAATGTCCAGACGTCCAGATTCGACCTTTGAAAAGTCAAGAATATCGTTGATGACCGTCAACAGAGCATTTGCAGATCTCTGGATGTTCTCAACGTACTCCATCTGCTCGGGGTCGAGCTCCATGTCTCCAAGCAGCTCGGCCATTCCGATGACACCTGTGATGGGCGTCCGGATTTCGTGAGACATCTATGAAGTAGTCAGCGACTTTGCGTCATTCAACTTGATCATCACCACTCACATTAGCAAGGAACTGGCTCTTCAGTCTGTTGGCCTCCTTGGCAGCAGCTTCGTTCGCCATTGCTTGCTTCTTCTCTCGAGACTGTTCTTTAAGGTCCTCCGCCTTCTCCTTCAGCTCACTGACGTCCATAATGACTCCAATGACACCCTCAACGCAGGTCTCATTCGTCACGATACCGTCCTTGGATTTCTTGCCGAGAATCGGAAGGAACCTCGTCCGGTACCAGCGTCCATCCATTCCGTGTTCCGCCACCTCTTCAGTCTTGCCGCCGGCTAGTATATCTTCAATGGGTCGGAGGAACTTCGGACGTTCGCCGGTCTTGAGCTGAGCGTTCAGACGGTTGAAGACATCGTACATATCTTGGCCGATGAACCAGTCAGAGTTCTCGTGATTGCTCTCCTCCTCGCTGTCCCAAATGAGTGCTCCTTCGAGCATCGTCAGTTTGCGGTTCATGTCGACTGTAAAGATGGTAACTTGTGAATGAGCGAGAACGCTCAAGAGCTGCTGCCGGGTTCGCCTGGCAGTCAGTTTTGCCTCGATGCCCTCGTTCACGTCGGTGCAGGTTCCAAACCACTTCTCAATTTCACCCGTCTCCTTGTTCTTCAACGGCAGAGCACGGCCTAACATCCACCTCCACTCCCCAGTCTTGCTGCGGCACCTGTACTCGGTAACATATGGATCTCCCGTCGCGAGTGAGTGCTTCCATCTTTTGACGGTTTCAGGCATATCATCTGGATGGAATGGATGTTTCCATCCAAGACCTAATGAGTCTTCCGGCGTCAGGCCCGTGTATGTGTACCATCGGGTGTTGAAGAAATCGTGATAACCGTCGGGCCTGGTCGTCCAGACCAATTGAGGCATTGTGTCGCAGATCAACTTGAACCGCTCCTCGTCCCGTTCTTTGATCTCCGTAATTTCTTCGGTCATCTTCGTGACGTCCCGGAATGTCACCACACCAGCTAGAAATTCTCCAGTAGCATCATCCCTGATGGCCTCCCCCAAAGCATCGTAAACTGTTCTCTTTCCGGTGTTCTCCTCCATCATGCCAACACGCATGTTGCTAAATGGCTTTTCAGTCCGAAGAAGGACCGAGATGGGGTATTCGCTGACGTCTAGTTCCCTAGTAAAATCTGCGTCGTACACGGTCCAGCTTGGCAACAAGTCGAAACCGTCGGCAGACTTCTCCAAATCGCTTTCTTGGCGCAATAGGCTGCGTGCTGCCTTATTTGGAAATGTTACACTGCCGTCTTTCCACATTGCAAGAATCGGCATTGTTGTGTTATCGAGAAGAGCATCCTTCATGAGAATCATCTTCTGCAAAATCGACGGCGTACTCGCGTGGGCTGCTGTTGAGGGTGGGCCCATTGGTGGAAACGGGCTCGACGACAGTGACACCGCACTAGGGCTGACACGGAATGAAGGCGAGCTCGAGTCGTGGCTGGAGCTCACGGATGGCGGGTTTGAATTTGATATAGTTTTTCGGTCTGCTTGTTCCAATATGTTCGGCCTGGCTGTGGATTTGCGACTCGGGATGAGACTTGAGGGGGGCGATTGAGAGCTCGTGAATGTGAGCGTGAAGTAAACCTGGTGCTCTTCAATCTCCCATATCGTTACAATCATCTTGGCGTATACTTGATGATCGGACGCTCCACCTTTGCTTCGTGCGTCAAAGCCAGGCTTGCCTAGTTCCTTCCTGGTGATGATAACATCCACCACAGCATCCTTGACCGTTGGTGTGCTCGGCGCGTGATCCGGTGCCGGCGGGGCCAGCGAACCGGCGGTCGGGGTGGCTTCCCCACCCTGACCAAATAGGTCGGCTGCGTCCTTGGAGGTCTGCCGTGCACCCATCTCCAACACAAGAGAATCCAAGAAAGCTTCCCATCCAACCCAAACTGGACGTCCTTCTTGAATCATATCGATTCCGACCTGGGAAAGGGACTGCCCTCTTAACCGCTCCGCAATGTAAGAATGGGTGTCCTCCGATGCGTCCGACATGCCGAGCATCCTGCCCATCGCCTCGTTGGCAAGCACTACTGTCTTCAAATTGTTCAAGACCAGCAACGGTACTGGGAGGTATTGCATGGCGGAGAAAGCGAGCTGACCTGGCGTGATGAAGGGCATCGATAAACGAAACGGACTCGTCGAGTTGGATCGCTTGCCACTGCCGGCGGCAAGGTTGAGGTTCTCGCGGAAAAAGCGACTCCTGGCACTGGTGGCACTTGTAGTGCTTCCGACGCCATCGCTTCGGTAGGAACCGACTTCAGGCTGGGATTTGGTATCGAAGTTGAAACCGCTGTCCGTACTGTTCATACTGTCCATGCTGTCCCCAGAAGACTGCCGTGAGCCTAACTTGGGAGGTTCTTCGGGCGGATCCGAGGTTTTTGGGGGAAGAATCACGGGGCCGTTGCCTCGCGCATGGCCGCCGGCAAGGATAGGCTCGGAGGGTGGCATGTCGATGTTGGCTCGCGCATGAGATGCCGCAGGTCGTTGGTTGACCTTCCAGCCGGTGAAGGGCGTTGACAAGTCAGCAGGTCGAGAAAACAGTCGTTGCAGACGGTGATCGCAAACAGAGGACGCCGAGGGTGGAGGAGTAACGGAGAAGCTGCGGACCAGGTTGAAGCAGCAAGTGGGTTGGTTGCTAGAGAATCGTGTGGGGAGAGAAGGCGAGGCAGAGCATGGCGCGGCGCCCTGTGTTGTGTGAGAGGGCGTGCGTTCTAGACTACCGGATTCTAGGCCGGTCTCCGGATAGGTCTTTGGTTGGGAATGTGCTCTAATTGATTGCGGTCTAGGCGTAGCGCGCGGTGGAGGGCGAAGATTGTGCGCAAGCGCTGTCTTGAGTGTGTGCGAGAGAGTATGTGTCTGTTAGTCGACAAGCCTCCCGATTCCGTGTGGGACTAGCAGCTAGCAGGAACAGAGCGACAACGGCGGCTGAGGCTGTCAGGGCTGGTGAAAGCGCAAGCAGATTTCGGCGCTATTCGGCAGAGGCGAGAGGAGGCGGAGGGGGGATTTGGGCGTTGTTTGGGATGAGTTCTCGAACAACTCCGGGTCGACTGCAAACGGCGGCGTCGAGGGGCGGCGGCGGAGAGATGAAAGACGGAGTGGGAGGGTGTGCTTGTGTGACGACACCGCAGCGGCAGTCGCAGGAGCAGAGCAGCAGCAGAGCGGCGGCGGCAACAGCAAGACGTCGGGCTTAGTAAGGATGTCTCTGTCTCGCGGATGGGAAGTCTGAAATCAGCGGATGGCGGGCTGAGGTCCGGAAGTGGTGTGGTGTGGTGAGGTCGTGTTGAGGTCGAGGTTGTGCGAGAGTTGTGGTCCAGTCGCGGAGCAGCAGGAGACGCAAGACGGAAAGAAAGAAGATGCAGGTGCAGGTGTGATGACGGGCTCGGTAGGGCAGTTACCGCTCATCAGTTCCAGTTCGAGCCCCAGATGTCTAGTCGAGGTGCACAGTAGTTCGCAGCAGTCGCGGTATCTGCAGTCTAGCTTGGCGCAATACGAAATGGAATAAGTGGCATAAGCGGAGGGACGCAATATGGGAGAGGGGGAAATGGAATCGAAGGGAAGATTAGGTCCAATTGGTAGGTAGAAAAGAAGATACGCCAACCAAGACCAAGATCATCTAGTAGTAGCAATGGGAGGTGGACTAAGCAAGACGGAGGAAGAAGATGGAAGAGATGGGATGGGGATGGATCCCGTCACTGAGGTGCTACTGCTGCTGCTGAGAAAGGAAGAAGCACGAGAGGCAGGCAGAGGCAGGGTCAGGTACCTAGGTAAGGTACCGTATCCATAAGGTAAGGTAGGCACGCAGCAGGGCATTGAAGGGGAGGCAGGTACAAACTGACAGTAGGTAGCGCGGTGCAAAGAGGCGGTACAGATGGACAATTAGCTAGGTAGGCAGGCAGGTTCGCTGCACCACCTTACCCTACCATCTTTACCTACCCTAGGTAGCATTGGCATCGACAGTGACAGTTGCAGCAGGCAGTCAGACTGGACGAGGATGCGGACGAGGACGAGGGATGGGACCGTCATAGTCCAAACTTTGTTTAAGTGGGAGTGCCCCCCCGGTTAGCGGTGGTGAAGCGTCAAGACGCAGGAGAATTGGTCGAACCCCAGCCCAAAGTCTGGGGGGGCCTGTCACCGCAGCTTGGGGGTCCTGGACGCCCAGGGCAATTCTTGGGAAGGAAACATGGACGGGGGTCTTGGAAGGAGAGGGTGGAACACTGGACAGTCCAAACTGTGGAACATGGACTCGACTGGAACCTGCGCCGATTGATTTGAATCCATCCAGCAAGTCGCACTTCCGGTGGACTTGGGCTGACGCTGCGCTCGTGGCCCCAGGATGACGGGATGACGACGGGTGGGGAGAGGAGAGGGCAGAGGACACAGAGGAGGAACGCTGAACACTACGAACCCAGGGAAAGGCAAAGAGAAAGGCCCTTCCATTGCCGTTTCCAGTCAGTGTTCATTCGTGGTGGTGTAGCGCACAACATCGCCCGCACGCTCAGTCGGTCTCCTCAGGCGGGGGAGGCAAACACTCATCGTCATCTTCACCCGAGCAGTTTTCTGAGGTCGGAGGGCAACTCGGGGTTCACTGGGGAGAACATGTCGGCCATGTATCCTGCCAGCACAAATACGCGGAGGCGGTACTCGTTCCTGGTTCCTCTGCTGGTCACTTGCGTAGTATTACATAAGGCATTCTTGTATCCGAGGACCGCTAATGCATCTCACCTACAAGAATACGGGTCGAGAGGGGATGGGAAAGTGGGCAAATGTATGCAAAACTCCAGTCCGCCCTGCCATCGGGGGGATCGAATTCACTCACGCTTCACCACTCCTCCCTCCAGAGCTGTCTCCGTACTCTACACCACGCATGCTTGCCCAAGGCATCGTCCACTGCCCTGCCGTGTCTGCACACCACCACCACAACTGCCACCACCACCCTCCCTCGCATGCAGCCTGCAGAACCAGGGGCCACCCTCCATATACGGCGTTACAGCGGTTGACGCCCCACTGCAGACCGCTCTGTTGAGCCCTGCGCGCCCACTCCAACGCCCTGCCACCACCGTTCAGTGGGTCTGCCGTCCCTGTTCGCTGGAAAGTGTGCCCATCCATGGGCTCTCTGGGCTGGGCTGGCTGGCTGAGATGTCTGTACCTACCTAGGTTATCATAGTGCGGGCTGTGTGTGCCGTAGACGCCCCTCACCACCTCACCTCCCTCTAGGTACGCCGAGCTCGCAACTCTCCCTCTTCCTCCCGTCCGCCCATCCACCATCCACGCCTTCGATCCATCTCCGCCCACCCAGAACCTCAAAATCTTCACCTCTTCGCGGGGACTTCCCTTGCTGCTTCTGTAGCTCAGGGCACCAGGCACTGTCACCATCGCCCGGGCAGGTTTCGCTATCGGTTAGGGGTCCCTCCTTTTCTCCTCATAATGGACCCAAGCTCCAACGTCCCGTCATTCCCAAGGAGTATTGTCCACGCATGCCAACAGTACCTCATCTTGCTGCCGTCTGTCGCACCCACGCGTGTGGTGTACATGTCTTGCGCAGCCCCTAGATGCTCGGCTGCATCCCCATCCGCCTCGGTAGGTTGGCCCTTCCAACGCCGGCCGCCCAGTGTAACCGATGTACACCTCGCCTCATGCACTAAACCGCCTCACGCCCAATCGACTCTCAGTGGCCAATCTTTTCTGGCGACCCCTTCTGTGTGCATGGAATCATCTGGGATTTTTTGCTGGGACACGCCCACAAATCTCCACTGGCAGGCTGCACGAATAAACGACCGGCACCAGAAATCATGAGATATTCAAACCGAACGAACCCAGGAGTTGGGATGGTTTGTCTGAGGAAACTCGTCACCCCTTCTTCCGCCTCGCCTTGCGTTGAGTCTCTCGTCCACTGCGGTATGGATCCTCATCGACACCGCCCGTCATCACGATCCATGGGAGTCCGTATTACTGCTTGTGCTGAGCGGGTACACGAGCCTTGTGTTGGAAAAGTCCGCAGCCATGACGGCACCGGAGGATCCAGCGGACAACGCGACCCTCGGAAACGGGGCGTCTCCGGACGTGAAATTTGAGAAAAATGGGCTGCCACGCCCACCTGTCCAAACCCCGGCAACGAAAGGGTGATGGGCGCTTCTTGCAGCAATAGACCCTGACCAGGCCCAACCCGAGACAGAAACACACCAAACTCAGGCCGATCTGTCCAACAATCGGAACTTTTTCCTTTCCACGGGCGGCACATTTGCTGATCTTCTCTTTGTCTCGAATTCGACGTCCCTGGCTCCGTTCCGTGCTTGTCTTGAATCGGTAACCCCAACTGATCAAAAGTTTTCATGCCCGTGTTTTTCGTTTGTTTGCTCAGAAGCTTATCCAGTCGGTGAGTATCGTCTCAGGAAATTACCAGAGGAAAAAAAAAACACTCTTTGTTGGGTGCGTATACACCAATCCGTCAGAGACAGAAAGCTTAGCTTGCTGCCTTCGCCGCTGGGCCTCGATGGCGATTGTGCCAAGACCGCTGGACGACTGCAGGAGTTTGATAGAGTCAGACGAGAGCGACGGCTGAGTGGATTTGAGAATGTACTCCTGCACACTAGGCATTTACCACAAGCCCCGAGTCGGGCTGGGGACAGCCAGAGAGCTTGGTAGCGAACCTGCAAACTTGGTCTTAGCCCGCCACCCTTGTCACGAACTGCTCTATCCATACAGAGATTCACGATGGCGGATTCTCAGCGTTGGGCGCCATCAAATCCGCATAGGCTTGGGCAACTGCCGCTACGAATGAGGCCACAATGATGAATGTACCTCATCATCGACTCCAATGTCTTCGCGGCGTCGCTTATCCGGGTGATCCCGTCAGCCGGGCGTTTGACCGGCATCGTGGTGGTTGCTCCTTCAGCATCAATGCACTGGGATTTTTCTGGTGTCCTTCGAGGAAACGCAAGCTGTTCGGTTCGTCGTGTTTGCTGCGAATTGCATATTTGAGGTGCCCGCGTGACTGCGACGGCTGCGACATGATCAGCTCTCGGTGAGTCCTTTTCCAGCATTCAGCACCCACTTACTGTGAATGAATACCTGCCAGTGCTTGCCTCCTACACTGGATTCGGATAAACGCAAAAGATGGCTCTGACTATCCTCACCCAGCGTGGTTTGGTGACAAATTTGCCCTGCGTCTAGACCTCACGGCCTCTCCATCGATCGAAGATCTACCACCCGAACAGGTCTAGCTTGAAAGCACTCAAGACGCCTAGACCGGGATGGCCACAGACCCGACCAGGGCCCTGATGGTTCTCTCCATATCGGTGCGCCATCAGTGCCACACGAGCTCCACGGAACAACGCAGATCATCTGACCCTAGCAGCCAGTCAGAGCCAATCAAGACAACGCGGAACGACTCCGTTCCGAACAGCTTTGCTGCCCGAGCGTGTCAGCATCGACGTCATGATGCCATAAGCAGGCATTTGGGTGCACCGGTGTCGCATCAAGCAATCAGGATTGGCCCAGACCACGCCAATCCCTCGACATGTTCTCGAAAGTTGTGCGTGCGAAGCAACGCCAAGTGGCCTGTGCTGGCTTTGTTTGACATGTGCCCGGAGCGTGCCAACCGTGCCATTCGTTCCATGACTCGACTTCACATTCATCTGTCTTGCCAACAAAGCCCTAGCTCCAAGGGAGTGTTTACAACCTCCACAAGCCACCCATTATGTCATTCCGTCCGGAGTGCGTCGCAATATTCGATTTCTCGCCTCAAACAAATCATACAGCATGATCTAGGCTGCGCGGCTCTATTCAGCTTGCAAGGGTATCATCGACCATGTCGTCATTTGGACCCTGAAGGATCCAGTGGACCCCTTCTCTTCTTCTGTTTGGGATGTCAGAGTTCGTCTCGGCCTCGCTTCTTCAGACTTCCCCGCTCTTTCAAGCGGAATTGTCCTTCATCACTCCACACGTTGAACACGTCCACCACTGTCTTTCCATGGTCGTGCCGCAAAAGGAACAATCCCAAGTCAGGGGTTTCGCCGGGGCTGGTACACCGTGGTTGGCAGCAACGCCGACGCTATTGTTTCTCCTTGGCGGGCTGCGTGTAAGATCTATCGTCTCTGGCTGTGATGTTCCACCCGCCGTTGAGGCTACTGATGCCCGTTGACGCTCGCGCTTCTCGGCATTTGGCGTCCACACTTGGCGCTGAGGATCTTGGCCTTTTTCTGTTCCACACGCGTCGCAGCATAGGAAGTTGGCAGGATTATGTAGAGTACAGACCCCGCACGTCCAACCCCGTTGCTGAGCTGGCAGGGGCCGTGGGGCTGCGATCACTGGCGGTCGGGTTTCGGGCCTCGGCACCGGCGGCGGGGGCGTAGGTCTGGATGCCGGTCCGGGGATCGGAGGTGGCGCGCTGTTGCTTCTCGGTTCGAAGTCTCCCATGACGGACCCACCCCCGTTGCCGGTAGGATTTTGAGCACTCGGAGAGACGTAGTAGCCTCCGTAACGCTGCTTTTCCTCCTCCTGCACGAGTTCCCAGAGTGCCTGAGCGATTGCTGCTTCATTTGCAGCGTCCTCTTCGGCTTGAGTACGGAAGCCGTTTCGCGTTGCAGTCTCTGAAATTTGCTGAATCTCTCGGTCATTGTGGTTCATGTTCCCACAACCCTGTAAAGTGCTGCTTCTGCGCTCGATAGCACCAACAATTGTTCGCCGAATGTCTGATCCGGGACGAGGCCCAGTACCACCAAGGCGTTTTCCCGAATTCTTGGTCAAAGTACGACGTTTCTCGGCAGCCGCCCGGGCAAGGCGGCGAGCTTCTTGCATTGGAATCCGGCCGCCGCCTCCCAAGCGTTGGCCATCGGAGAGAAAACCTTCGCCCGTGTACCCTTTCCGTATGAGTGCCTCGTGCTCATCCCGTAGCTGGTTCCACAGGGCGTGGAAATTTCCGTCGTGTGGTCCAAAGACAATGTGGGAGAGCTCGTGGAGCATGGTGTCGACGACCTGCTCTATGGGCAGAAACAAAGATCGGTCGCCGGGGTATCGCAATCGGACCAGAATTCTCTGCCCTCTGTTGACGTTGAGGCCTGTATCAGTGTTAGTTGGCGGGAAGCAACTGCAGGCAAAACCACATACCAAGCAAATTCGCCTGATCAGGGTAGAACTCTGCAAGCTCCCGAACCTTCCAACCCCTCGCCCGCATGATGGGCTTCACCAGAGAGGCAACTTTCTTGAGGATTTGGAGGGCATCGCTGGCCCGCGGAAAGTCCACCAAGTGGGAGTATGAGAAAATGAGTGCATCATGTTCAGGCATGTTGGCTGTATTTTTGCCCGCGGCCCGGTCAAAAAGGTGGTGTGTCCGCAATGTTGTGTAAGCCGAAGATGGAGTGACGTCGGTGAAGGTTTTCAGGGACGCCGCCCGCAGAGAAGCAGTAAAGGAGACAAGGAGAGTCAGGAAAGAGAAAACAGCAGGGGTATCGAATGGAAAGCGATGCACATCGCCGAAAGGTGTATAGAAACGCTCAGAAAGAGAGTCATTCGCATCGTAAGCAGTGGACGACACGCACGAAGACGCGTAAGGCTTGATGCCTCGCGGTGATAAGGCGTTGGTGGCCAGCAAGGCAGTGTAGCTTGGCGGTGAATGTTGGGCAGGTGACTCGCGCTGGACGTCCAGCTCACAAAAGCCCAGGCGGGGGCGGGGTGCTTGATGACTCAGCTTCAGCTGCTGCGGGCAGGAACCTTCAGGGCGGGCGGGCAGTGACATGCTCTCCCTCCCGCCTTCCGCCTTCGGGTGGTCGATTCAGCTGTCAAATCTGGAAGAGGCGTTGACCTTGTCACCTTACCCATGAACCAACTTTGTCGTCGAACCCTGAATCACCAAAATTCCAGTCACCATTGGCCGGCTGACCGAGCCACGCAGCGGAATGGTGGAAGCCCGGAAAACCTGATGTGGTGCAGCCAGATGTTTGGACAAAACAGGGCAGAGATGTCTTGCAGAGATTAACTCGCAGCGATCTGCCGCGCCAAGTGACTACACCATCGGTTCGCTTGCGCTTACTTCAAATCCGACGACCTCCCTTCGACAACGAATTCCTTGGATGCCGACTTGGCATCGGGAATCTGGGCCGGCGCCGGTTCAGATGACCATTTACTTAAGGACAACATTCCAGCTCGTGTCTGGATCTTTCGTGCGGCAGTTGCCGACTGTGAAACCTTGTTGTGCCATCAAGTAACCTCACGTCTGCCAACTTGTTCAACCTTGGAATTTGCGCAGCTTTTCTTCCAAGTTGGAAGAGGACCAAATCCCAACTGGGCATACCAGCTGAGTGGCCAAGTGGTTGTCCAAGTCAGACGAGCTGATGACGTTCAGGACGGAGACGCTGTTTCAGTAATGCATGAATCCCGCCCGCATCCCGACCGGCACCCCCATTGGGCTTTCCGTTGACTGGTCACATTAAACTTTGCTCCGGCGCTGCCAATTCTGACATGGACAAACCACAATCAAGAACGCCTATTTTTCGTCGCATCTCGCTGGCAACTTCAGATGATGGGTCTCTTCGCTGAGAAAACCGAAACGACGGGTTCACGAAGGTCGGTTACGGAGCCGGAGACGCATGCCCTTTAGGTGAACCCTCCCATGACGCCTCCCGTGACGACTCCGGAAGTTCGGCATCACGACTTGGTCAGCTTTGCGGGCAGGGGTCGCATGCCCGACTCACAGTGTTTCGGAAGCCAAGCATACGGCCACCACACCGGGCCGACGTCTTCAGAAGACAGTGCCCGCGAAGAATCTATTTGAGATGGCATGCCTGATCGACTGTCGCAGGTTGTCTACGGATGCGCCTCTTCAATGGCGGTCGACCCGGTCTCCTACCAGTAAAACTCGAACCATTCTGTACCCCTGGTCTCTCGTCTCCGCAGACATGGCGGATTCTTCTTTTCTATTTGCGATTCGTAATCGCTTGGGTTGAGATCTCCCACTTGCGACTGCGCAATCGCGCATTTCGAAACGGTCTCCCCGAAGCTGATCTATGCGTGGGCAAGATGGAGAATCACACTTGGCAAAAGCTTGTGTGCATATCTTCCCTTGGCTCTCCGCAATTCAAGCGTTGTTGGCTCCATGCTTCCTTCTGCTTAGACGACTTCTTCGCTTTTCGCTTGTTTCCCGTATAGAGCTCCGTGAGCCTTAATCGCCGGGCTTCATTCCTTCGCCAGGCCTTCTCTTCTCTAGGTGACCATGCGGTTCGCCAACTCGGCTGCGATTGCAGCATTCGTTCCGTTCTTTGCCCATCTTGCTGATGCGGCTCCTTCAAAGAAGTCCGATATCTCCAGGTTTGAGATTTCCACTCTAGGTGGCGGGGCTTTCCGGATAGAACAGGTTCCCAACCCCGATTTTTACTATGGAAATCGACGAGGACCCATTGCCCTGGCCAGAGCCTATTCCAAGTTCAACCATCCCATTCCGGATGATCTTCTAGGTCTCATTGATCAGATTCTGGGAGAACTAGGCCTGTTGAACGGATCGAAAGGCGGACACAAAGGAGGAAAGGGAAAGGGAAATGGGAGTGGGAAGGGTGGTAACAACGGCTCTGGAGGCTCAAAGGGCAACGGCACAACCACAACGCCGGGAGCGGGAGGCAATGGCACCACAGGAAATGGTCAGTTTTCAACTCTATATGTGCCTAAACCATGCTGATGGTCATTAGGTGGTGAGGTCGCCGCCATCCCGGCCCAGTTCGACAGCCAGTACCTCTGCCCGGTACAAATTGGCACACCTCCTCAGACCCTGAACCTCAACTTCGACACCGGCTCGTCCGACTTGTGGGTGTTCAGTAGTGAGACGCCTGCAAGCCAAGTAGGGGGCCAAACGATCTACAAGATCAAGGACAGTTCAACCGCCAAGGCTGTTACTGGCGCGACATGGTCCATCTCGTACGGTGACGGCAGCTCATCCAGCGGTTCCGTCTACACGGACAAGGTGACCATCGGCGGGGTCACAGTCGACAGCCAGGCCATTGAGTCTGCCAATACAGTCTCGGCATCCTTCACCAGCAACCAGAACCAGTCAGGACTCGTTGGTCTGGCCTTCGGAACCATTAACACCGTCACACCCACCAAGCAGAAGACATTCTTTGAGAATGCCTTGAACAACCTCGCCATGCCGCTTTTCACTGCCAACCTCAAGAAGGGCGCAGGTATTTGAAACCTCTCTCCAGTCACCAAGTTCGCGAACTAATCATCCCAACAGCTGGTAACTACAACTTTGGCTACATCGATACGACAGAGTTCACCGGCGACATCGCCTTCGTCCCAGCCAACACAACCCAGGGTTTCTGGCAATTCACCGCCCAAGGCTTCTCCGTCGGCTCAAACGGCAGCGCCGCAACCTCCGCGCCCCACCAAGCCATCGCCGACACGGGCACGACCCTGATGCTCCTCCCAGACAACATCGTCTCGGCGTACTACAAGAACATCGCCAGTGCTCAGTTCGACAACACCAACGGCGGCTACGTCTTCAACTGCAAGGACTCGATCCCGTCCTTCACCGTCGATATGGGCACCTACAAGGGTGTAGTCCCCGGCGAGTTCATCAAGTTCGCCCCCGTGGACGGCCAGACAATTGAGACGTCGACGACGTGCTTCGGCGGGATCCAGAGCGCGGCGACGCTGCCCTTCGCGATCTACGGCGATGTGTTCCTGAAGAGTCAATTTGTCGTCTTTAGTTCTAAAAGCGGAACCAACGAGCTTGGATTTGCGAACAAGCCGTTGTGATAGACCATAGACCATGATATAGCAGTCGGGCAAGGCATCGCGAACAGCTGGGTGCCCCGGCATAGATGGCGTTGTTTGGATGGTTTATGCATTGTTCTCACCACATGTCAATGAAATGTTACGACAGCGTTCAGGTTTGAAGATAGATACAGAAATAAACATACATAATGTTGCCTATTTGCTACTGTCCACTACCCCGCTGTCTCATCGTCGACCACTTGAACTATTAGTTACGTTAATACCAATCACGATGCCACAAAGCCCTGCAGAAGCACTCTTCAAGTAAGCTTCCATAGCGTATATGTACCGGTGCAGCCTGGGATCGGATATGACGATCAGGCAACCAATGGGCTCTCTTTCACTTTTTTCTTTCATTAAACAATGATCGCGAGCTCTGTTCAGCAGCCACCAGATAGTTATGACAGAACATTACAACGTCGAGATCGAACCCTTGCTCTTGAAATCTGTCGTCCGCCAACAGATTCGTCGTATTCTTCCTCAACAAATTCGGAATACCTAGACAGTTCGCAATGCCTTCACACGCAGGACGGCGGCAAGGCTTGGTACTTAGAAAAGTCTACACGTATCGATATTTTGACAACGGAATGTGGTCCCTTTCCAACGGGATTCAACGTAGGCTTGAATTTGTTTGCCGATTATGGCTTAGATAACGTCCATCCTTCTTATATAACAATCTCGATCGCAATGAACGGCAGAAGAAAGCTCTCTCCTATTGCAAGGCTCAGCTGAATCTCACCGTACAACTATCTGGTCAGCTTGTTCCAGCGGCTCATTGAGTGGGAAAGCCTCTGGGCTTGTTCATCTGCTTTTAGATTATGTGAATGATGATTGTGAACATGTTCATGTCTTGCGGCAAAGTTGTTCGGAGGTTGCATCAGCTTCTATCGACGACAGGACTTCCACCACACGCCAGACATCGTCGACCGACGTTGTCGTCGCGAGATTTGCCTCAGTCCCCTTGCCAACGCCCGGCCGTTCTCGTTGTGTATATGAGGAATCCTTTGGTAGATGACATGAAGTCTCAAAACAATAATGTGAAAGGACTCCGTGAAAGCATTGATCTCCATACTTTCGAGTCGTGTCTGGAGTCTCGCCGCCTTGAGGGCAGAGAAGAGTGTGAATCTGGGCATGTTCTCGGGGATGACCTTCGATTCATAATCTCTCCTTATGTATTCAGCCGGTTGTTTCAAAGACAGAGACCATGCGGGATGATACATCGTCGTTATGTGGTGGCAATCGGTTTGCTCAACAGCTATCTCACCGGTACGGGCTGGAGGCAAAAGATTTGGCCACGAGAAGTACCTGACAATTCCCGGTGGCAGAGATTGCCCTCTTCCATCTTTGATTTTGATACATTTGGCCCATTCCAGTTTAAATACATCTTCAAGCCCCAATTTGGCCTTTGTTGTTCTTACGAAGGGTGCAGTCTTCAGTCAGTCCCCAACGGTGTGCCCACCAATCTGAGACCGGTCGTCGAAGGCACTATCACATACCTAGTCAGCATTTCTCCGACTCTTTTCAGTTTCCCGGACACGTAGACTGACCCATTCGACACAACCCAAGAAGCTTCCTAGTCGAAATCGTAGGCTTGGCTGTTGCACTGAGCGCGCCCGTTGGCAGTAAAGTAGCCAATACACTCGGAGAGGCCGCCGGCGCTGCACTTGACGTCGTCGCCGTACCGCGCGGCGTTCTTGCAGACTTCCTCGCAGCTGTGGGCGTACGTCGAGGTCGTGCAGCAGTGGGACCCGTCCGTGAACTTGCACTGGCAGTAGTCGCAGGCACGTACCGCCAATGCCACGGCTAGCATGGCAAGGACGGATGGGATGAGGCGCACCATGGTGAGATCTCGGTCGAAATGGGATCTTTGAGGGAAGCGAGGTGGGTGAAGGTAGAGATAGACTGATTGTTTTGAAGAGGTGCATCGAGTCTGTGGTCTACAGTAGCTACGGGATCTCTTTCGGCGGCGTGGTGCATACTTTCTTATATATCCAGGTAGCAAATGCTGCTTTTCGTATTCTATACGTCGATATTAGCATCACGAAGTGGCTTGTCCGGTATTAGTTGCTATGTTTCTCGTTTCGAGTCATGTTGATGCTTGTCCATCTCTCGGGTTTGCCCCAGATTCTTCAATTTCTGGAAAGAGGCAGTATTCGGCACGATGTGGGGAAGAAACAGCCCCAAAAGAACAGCCGCACGAGCACGTGGGAGAGATGTTGGTCTGTAATGACTGGAGATGAATGTTGAAGCCCGCGACCAAGCATGTGCCTTGAGATTGTGAGCGGCGAGAAGAATCAGCCATGTTTGACCTGCGGTTGCCCATGGAGTATGGTGCGAAGCGTCATTCCGAGCCAGCGCGGCAATGATGACACATTTGAAGAATCTCTTGGATTGAATTGCATATACGAAGCTGCTGGCTCTACTCTTGCAACCATGTAAGGTGCAGTAAATATATGCTGGCCCTGACCTCGACCACCTGCAACACCCCAACCTAGTCTATCCTGCTGCCACATTTCCCGAAGCCCAAATCTGTAGTGCACGCATGTCTTGGTGATATACGCTAGACGAGCCCCCTCCGCTAACCAACGCCAATGCCTGCCTGCCCCCGGTGACCGCTCTATTTCTGACTGTTCAAGAAACTGAGATACGAGTTCCATCCGATGCTGATGACGTTGACGAACAGGACCCGGTGGTGCAGAGGGACCAGCTTGAAGTTGACCATCTGCACAAAAGGCCAGAGCATGTAGTTGGAGGTGAGCGCCGTCGTGTAGCTCTTCTCGAGCTTCTCCTGGGGAGGGACGCCCTCGAGGACGGCCATGGAGGACAGGAAGACACCGATCATGACCGGGGCGAAGACGCCCTGGTCGACACCGACGCGGGCGAGGATCTCGAGGTTCTTGTTGCGGAGGACGACGTTGTTCTGGAGGAACTTGAACCAGGTCGTGGCGGCGGGGCCGAAGACGGCTGGTGAAGTCAGCATGGGCTTGCTCATCCAGAGATTTCGCTGGGGAGCGGGGCATCAAACTCACTTCCGCCGTAGAGGGCCATGCGGCCGGTGCGAGCCCACTCATGCTTCTCGAGGCCGCGCTTCTCGACGAGCTGCTGGGCGGTGAGGTCACCGGTGGCGAAGAGGATGGCGGTGGTGATACTCTGGGTGAGCAGCGGGCGGGCCGCAAGTCGTGCTTGATACCTGTGGGGACAGTCAGTGATGCGATTCAGCGATATCAATATTGCGATGAGGCTCACCAGCCGAGCATTGTGAAGGTCGTTGGAGATTGGTGGAAAAACCGAGCTGATTGGGCTGGATTTGCGATTCAATCTAGTTAAGAAACGACGCAGAAAAATGAGACGCTCAATAAGACCGAGGGAACTTTGATCAACACAGAATGAAACAGGTCGTGAGCGAGTGAATTGAGGCTGGGCGATGTGAATTGGTCAGTTGGGGAGGGTGAGAGGTGAGAGGCGCGCTTCAAGATTTGGAGGGTGCTGCCCCAGCAAGGAAGGTGGATGACGATCGGTAGCTTCTGTTTGCTGCACGTGACGGCAAAGCTCTTTCCATCTGGCTTGAATGGAGTGGTGCAATCACAAGGAGAGGCGAAAATCAATGGGAATCTAGAACATCTGGAAAAAGAAACGACTTTGATCTGACGGTGAGGCGGGAAGCTCTGGTTTAAGCTCCTACCCAAGACTCAGGGAATATGGGATTTATTACTCGGGGCCATCGCGATAAGGGACTTTTCCTTGCCTCGCAGCCAGATGCTGGATTGGCCACGAGTCGGGATTTCCAAAAGCAGATCTCCGTGCCGATGCGTAATGCAATACTCGGGGTCATGTTCCATCCGGCCAGTCTTCCCCGAAGCCCCACGATGTCCATATCCACAATCTGGGGTGCAGGAATGAGGTTTGGCTCAATTATCATTCCCAAGCTTTTTGATCCCATTCCGCAGCTTGAGCTTTCTGGGTTTCCTTTGCGCGTGGTCGATAGGAAAAAGTCAATCGTGGAAACATAAATACAGCGGACGAAGAGGCGGAGATTTTCGACAGGCAAAAAGCCAACGCGACCTCGTTGTCGCTGCCAGACGCGTCTCGGGCTCGGGGCGTTGCTGGCTTCCGCCCGCCCAGGCGACATCCTTCGCTCACCAGACCTCAGTACTCAATGAGCTATCTCCACTCACAAAATCGACGGCGTCGCTTGCCTAACAATGTTGTCGCTGGAGTCGAAGACAACGACGAGCCCTGTTCTGAGTTCCCCGACATGCTCTTAATACCATCCTCCGACACCAGCACCGATGCAAACCTCAGCCCAATGGATTGCGTCTTCTTCATACCGCTGCGCAAGGCAACGGACACAATGAAAACGATGGATATATCAAAAATTGCACCCACGATGGCCCCGAAGGGCAATCGAGAGAGGTCGACTCCGCGATGTGCAATGCAGGCCTCCCTCTCTGCCGCCCGGATTTCTTGATCCCCAGAAACGGCCAGATAAGGTAAGTATGAAGAAAAGAAAAGAGGAAAAGAAATTTGAAAAGTTGGGAGACTGGCGAGGTTTATATAGATTTTCGCGAGTGGCCCGCAATCAGTAAATTGGTACGTACCCTGGCTGCCTGAGGTGCAGGTGAGGCCTTCCAGGTTACGCCCACCTTCTGCCTGAGGTAGGCAGGCAAGCAAGAGGCAAGAGGCAAGCGAGAGGTTACCTACGGCCGGTGGCAATAGAAGGCGCAAGAAGCTGGTGCCTGGTTTGCCATGTCAAATGAACCTAATGGCTAGATAAAGAGGGCGGCAGGAGCTTTCCTAGAGCCGGGCAGGGGTTGAAGATGGAAGGCACGTATCTCGTGATGACTTCTCAGGCTGCATGGGAAGGACGCAACGGACGGCGCACCTCCCTCAACTACTGAACTGACATCAGGAATGGCAGTCCATCTACAATACGAAAGGGGTTGCATTGAGCCATTATATCCAGGCTCGCCCGTTCGTGACATTGAGATGGGTGAACGAAATCGCCTGTAGACCACATATGGGTATTAGCAGCTTAATGGTCCGGGCACCTCGTCGGTGGTCGTCGTCATTGCGGCTCATCGGGAGCTGCGAACTCCGCGCCAGTCTCGGTGTGGCCTGTGAGCTCCGGTGGTGGGGAAGACGAGGAGAAACTCCGGACGATGGGGAGTAGTAACGTAGATCTGACAAGAACAAACCGACTTCATTCTCGGAACGATAAGTCCGGCATAGGTGATTAGGACTCATCAGCAAATAGTAGTACGTCGACAGAATCACACTTCACACAACGTCGTTGAGCGCAACTTCTCTTATCGTCCACTACCGCGGGAGTGTCCTCGGGTGGGTTCTGACCTTCTCATCAACTCCACCATACTACCAAGCAGGGCCGGGATCCTTCGGGGGCACCCTCTGAGCCGCTGCAACGTTGCAAGCCACACCTAGTGCATGAGTATCTACCGTGCGGCTCTTGACATCTCGGTGGTCGCATTCAGCATACTTCGAACATTTAATCGATCAGGATTCAAGACCACCTCTTGTGTGACCTTCGAGGATCAAAGCGATATCCAACGATGATAGCCTCAAACCTGCTCGAACGCCTCAACCGCGATGGCTTCGTTATTGTTCCCTCGATTGTGTCCGAGGGACAGCTCGCAAAACTCCGGGAGGCAACCCAAGCAGCTACGGCGTTGGCCCGGGCCGGCAAATGGCCCAATGTACGCACACTCCCGAAGCAGTTTCCGCCATGGCCGCTCGCCGGCCCTGAGCCGCCAGCGGAGGGCATCTGGGGCGTGCAGGGAATGATGCACCCGGACATGCCCAACAACGATGTCTTCATCCGAACGTATTTCTCCGATGCTGTCATTGAGCCAACCAAGCAGCTCTTGCAGTGCACTGACGATGACCTCGTCATGGAGCTTTTCAACTTGCTCATCCGTCCGGACCACGATTTCGAGCTGCGATGGCATCGAGACGACATCCCGGCGACGGCCACTGCTGACGAGGAGCTTGATCGTCTCAATAAGCCAGCCTATTCAGCGCAGTGGAACCTCGCCTTGTATGACGACGCTAGCCTTATCGTTGTGCCTGGATCACACACCAGAGCCAGGACGGACGTGGAGCGCAACGCGGATCCATACGAGAAGGAGATTCCGAACCAGCTGCTGGTGGAGCTCAAGGCGGGAGACATTGTGTTCTACAACAACAATATTCTACATCGAGGGGCCTACGTTGCTAGCAAGGAGCGAATGACACTCCATGGAAGCGCCGGCCATGTGAACGGTAGCAATCTGCGGGCGCGTAATGTATTGCAACACGGACTGAAAGGCTGGGCAGATAAGATTGACCTCGGTGTGCTGGACGAGAAGGAGCGGGCTCGGGCTGAAAACATGCGGAGAATGCTTGTCAAGCTGGGCCAGGAAGCGGGGGAGGTGGGATATTCCCTCGAGGGGTAGGAGAGATAAAGAGATAATGGATCGTCTTACAAGACAATGTGCCGAGTCCATGCAAGTAATGCTGCACTTCCAAGGACGAGAGGCTGGGTTGTGTTGGAGACTGACCAGCGGTGTGTCACAGCTAGCTGGGCGGTGACTTGGAATTGCGCGAGTGTTGGTCATGCACAATCGGCGCTTGTGATCCCGTGACCGTCTACCCTGAGCCCATCCCCAATAACAGTAAAAGGAGGACCATGTTCGGTGAGAGGTTCTGGAACAAACATTCGCGTCATTCCTTGAGAATTAACAACCGCTGCCGTCTTCCAGACTGAACGTTGTTTCATCCCAAGCTCAACAGCAATTTACACAGCGCTTAGAAGGGCCCGGGAGAAAGGCGAATGTGGTCTGTGCGCCGGTGTGATGCCTAAGTAACCAGGTATCTGTGGATGTGAGCTTTTCCCGTTCTGCGGCCAAATCCGGGTTTGCCAACCATCAACCGACTCTGTCGGCATCAGCCTCAAATCTCCTCAACCACCTCCCAAAACACCGTCACCTCCCCCGATCGCTCGATACCCGTACCACTGGCGACAATGTTGCCCTCATCGGTGCGGCGCGTGGTCGCCTCGGCCCCTCAGTCGCCCCTCGTCTCCTCCCTCAGCACCTCCGCTCCGAGAGCGGCTGCGACCTTCAACCTCCAACAGGTCCAGAGACCCGGTGGCCACCAGAGACGATGGTCCTCTTCGAGTCCCTCGAGTCCGAACAACAACGGCTCCAAGGAGACACCCGCCGGCCAGAACGTCCACGCCTCGGCATCGAGCTCGAACGCCAAGGCCAGCGGCGAGAAGCGGAAACGGAAGAGTAAGGACAGCGCCAACAGAGATGCTGCGCAAAAGCTGCCCAGCGTGCCTAGCACACAACACCTGTCGCAAGAGGGTACGTCTTAAGTCTGAGATGGTATCAATATGGATCACACTGACTGGTTGCCCGCAGCCCTGGGACTGTCGACCTTCTTCTCCCTCCACCGGCCGATATCAGTGACCCACAGCATGCCCAAGAGTGTCACCGAAGAGGCTTTCGCCGCCATTTTCAAGCCTCGAACCCGCGCCAACAAGACCGCCGATGTCATCAACACGCTATCAAGGACGGCCGACGATATCGAGGGCGCTATGGCGAAGATGACCGTCACAAACCAGGAGGTCGATGCGTCAGGCGAGCCTGTCCAGAAGATTGACCTCAAGCATGCCGACGGCAGCGAGTCGAGCGTCTATGTCCAGCTGAATGCCATGGCCGGACAATTCGTTCCCTTCCGCCCTCCCCCAGCGCCTCAGCAGGAGGGTGTCACCGATGCCCACGCCGAGTCCGCCGTTGAGGACGTAGTTGACGATGCCCCCCACCACCGCGTCTACAAGGCCATGTTCACGATCGAGGAGAGCACCGACGCCGACGGACAGATCCAGGTCCTCGCCCACAGCCCCAAGATCATGAACGAGGAGGCCCCGCGCTCGTTCCTCGAGCGCATGGCCCAGCGCCAGATGAGATTCGACGAGGCGCAAGGCAACGACACCATGCACGCCCTTAGTGTTAGACGTCAGCGCAAGCTCAAGATGAAGAAGCACAAGTACAAGAAGCTGATGAGGCGCACGCGCAACCTGCGCCGCAAGCTAGACAGAATATAAGCTGGTGGTGGCTGTATATACAAGCCCACGGTTTTCTTCACTATTCTTCTTACGCATTTCGGGAAATGGGTCTCTCATAATTGGTGTTCGGCCTAGCATAAACGCTGTCTCCTTTTTCCTTGGTCATCATTACGACTACATAGAAAGCGAGAGACAGCCTTTGCATCAGATAGCAATGATCAACTGTTGCATCACTCATGACCACGCCGTGTCCCCAAGAGAGACTCAGAGCCTGCTCAACGCCAAAGACATCCTGTAACAACACGAAGTGTATTAGTAGCTACATGAGGGAAGGAGGAAATTCACGGCTTCAAGATTCTCATGACTTGCTCCTTATCTTGAGCGATCGTACGTGACTTGGGTGGTGATCTTACCAGGCGTGGCTGGTCACACAGTAGTGGGGTGGTCCTAGCGGGAAAACTTGCTGCACCCCACCACCAGTGTCCATCAGGGAGCTGACCGCCCGGCAGAAAATGTTCTCTCCGCCAAATTTTTGGTTTTCTTAAGGTCTGCGACGCCCGTGAGTTTGCGCCTAGTATAGCAAATCCGACCTGCCCCCCCTCTACAACCTCACGCCGTCTGCAAGCTTCTCAAGATGTCGACGCGCAAGGCAGTGTAAGTTGTGAAGCTCCATATGCTTCTGCGATCAAATTGCTCACCCATTACTACAGAGATCAGCGGATTCCCGCTCTCATTCGCAATGGCATCCAGGAGAAGAAGCGCAGCTTCTTCGTGGTTGTCGGTGACCGTTCCAAGGATGTCATAGTTCACCTTCACTACATCATGTCCCAGGCGGACATCAAGCAGAACAAGTCTGTCTTGTGGGCATACAAGAACAAGCTTCTCGGCTTCACCAGGTAGAATCCCTCGACGCGCTTACAGGAAAGCCAGCTGACAAAGTCATTATCAGTCACCGCAAGAAGCGCGAGACCAAGATCAAGAAAGAAATCAAGCGAGGCATCCGCGAAGCCAACAACGAGGATCCCTTCGAGCTCTTCGTTTCTCTCCATAACATCCGATACGTCTACTACAAGGAGACCGAGAAGGTACTGGGAAACACGTTCGGCATGTGCATTTTGCAAGACTTCGAGGCCATGACGCCCAATATCCTCGCCAGGACGATCGAGACGGTTGAGGGAGGTGGTCTGGTGGTTCTTTTGCTCAAGGGCATGAGCAGCTTGAAGCAGCTGTACACCATGTCTATGGACATCCACTCGAGATACCGCACCGAGGCTCACGACGACGTTGTTGCCCGCTTCAACGAGCGATTCATTCTGTCGCTGGGTAGCTGCGACTCCTGCTTGGTTATTGACGACGAGCTGAACGTCTTGCCCATTTCCGGCGGTAAGAGCGTCAAGGCTTTGCCAGCGGCGGAGAACGACCAGCCCAAGACGGCCGCACAGGTGGAGCTGGAGGAGATGAAGGAGTCACTTCAAGATACCCAACCAGTCGGCTCCCTGGTTACCCTGGCGAAGACGGTCGATCAGGCCAAGGCGCTTTTGACTTTTGTGGATGCTATCGCGGAGAAAACTTTGAGGAGCACAGTGACTCTTACGGCTGCCAGAGGTCGTGGAAAGTCTGCTGCCATGGGTGTGGCTGTTGCGGCTGCTGTTGCCCACGGCTACAGCAACATCTTCATCACTTCTCCCTCACCCGAGAACTTGAAGACGCTGTTCGAGTTCGTCTTCAAGGGCTTCGATGCGCTCGGCTACGCGGACCACGCCGACTACTCGATTATCCAGTCCACGAACCCCGACTTCAACAAGGCCATTGTCAGAGTCAACATCCACCGCGCCCACCGTCAGACTATTCAATACATTAGGCCACAGGATGCGCACGTTCTTGGCCAGGCTGAGCTCGTCGTTATCGACGAGGCCGCTGCTATCCCTCTGCCCCTGGTGCGCAAGCTGATGGGCCCCTACCTCGTCTTCATGGCGTCCACCATCAACGGTTACGAAGGAACCGGTCGTTCGCTGTCCCTGAAGCTCATCAAGCAGCTGAGAGAGCAGTCAAGACCTGGGGCCAAGACCAACGGCGAGACGGAGGTTGCAGACCGGTCAACAGGCAAGGCCGCAAAGGACCAGGCCTCGAGCCTTCAGGGCAGTCGCACTCTTCGCGAAATCACTCTGTCTGAGCCCATCAGATACGCCCAGGGTGACTCAGTCGAGAAGTGGCTGAACAAGCTTCTGTGTCTGGACGCCACCCTTCCCAAGGCCAAGGCCAGCACCCAGGGATGCCCCGACCCGTCTCAGTGCGAGCTCCTCAAGGTCAACCGGGACACCCTCTTCTCCTTCCACCCCATTCCCGAAAAGTTCTTGCAGCAGATGGTGGCGCTTTACGTTGCCAGCCACTACAAGAACTCACCTGACGACCTTCAGCTAATGAGCGACGCCCCCGCCCACGAACTCTATGTGCTTATCGCCCCGACAACAGACGGCAAGCTCCCTGAGCCGTTGTGTGTTATTCAGGTTGCGTTGGAAGGAAAGATCAGCAGGCAGAGCGTCATTAACAGCTTGAGCAGAGGACAAAGGCCTTCTGGTGACTTGATCCCCTGGCTCGTCAGTCAACAGTACCAGGATGACGAGTTCGCCTCTCTTTCCGGTGCTCGTGTCGTCAGGATAGCCACGAACCCCGAGTACGTGTCTATGGGCTACGGCACCAAGGCTCTCCAGCTTCTTACCGATTTCTACGAGCAAAAGTTCACGAACCTCTCGGAGGATGCTGATGTGGGCATGGAGGAGACGTTGACGAGAGTGACCGACGCAGAGCTGGCCAACACTTCTCTGCTCGCGGATGACATCCAAGTCAGAGACATCAAGAAACTGCCGCCCCTGTTTGCCAGATTCTCCGAGATTAGGCCTGCAGCTCTGGACTATGTCGGTGTCAGCTACGGCTTGACGCAACCTCTCCACAAGTTCTGGAAGCGCGCCAACTTTGCCCCTGTCTACCTTAGACAAACCGCCAACGACTTGACTGGCGAGCACACGTGCGTCATGCTCCGGCCTTTGGAGAGCACCGGAGACCAGACATGGCTCGGCGCCTTTGCGAGGGACTTCCAGCGTCGTTTCCAATCTCTGCTGTCCTACCAGTTCAGAGAGTTCCAGTCCATTGTCGCGCTTAGCATTGACGAGTCCGCCAATACTGGTGCCAAGCTCGATGGCACTGAGCCCACAGCCCTGACAAAGGTCGAGCTCGACAGACTCTTGACGCCCTTCGACCTGAAGCGTCTCGAGTCGTACGCCAACAACATGCTCGACTACCACGTCATCCTTGACCTTGTCCCTACGCTTGCCGGCCTCTACTTCACCGGTAAGCTCAAGGCCAACATCAAGTTGACAGGCGTGCAACAGGCTATCCTGCTGGCCATTGGTCTGCAGCGCAAGGACATGGACGCCATCTCTCAGGAGCTGTCTCTGCCAAATTCCCAGCTGTTGGCCATGTTCATCAAGATCCTTCGCAAGGTCACGTCTCACTTCAGCACGCTCGTATCCGCCGCTGTTGAGGCCGAGCTTCCCAAGAACGCCATTGGTGTCAGCAGGGACAATGCTTCTGGAGCTCACGACGATGAAGTCGTGGACCAGAGGTTCCAGCCTCTTGAGACTTCTCTCGAGGATGAACTCGAGGAGGGAGGCGATGAGGCTCTGCAGAAGCTCCGCAAGAAGCAGCGTGAGCTCATTGACTCCCTTCCCCTTGACCAGTAAGTCTTGCATTGTCCGTGATATTACAAAGGAACCTCGGACTAACAACCATCTAGGTACGAAGTCGACGGCGACGCTCCTGCTTGGGCGGAGGCAGAGCAGGCGGTCAAGGACGGCAAGTCTGGTGTCGTAAGCGTCAAGACTAGCAAGTCGAAGCGCAAGGCCGGGCCCACGGCGGCAGACGTCTACGAGGAGGCCTTCGGGGACAAGTCCCACAAGAAGGCGAAGAAGCACAAGAAGGACAGGAGCTGAACGGGTTGTAAAGGATGACTAAAAGTGTAAAAGCATCATCGTTCTCAAAAGGGTTTTGCGGTATTTGTCCTACAAAAAGGGGCCCTGGAGTTCAACTGGCATCTTTCTTGTTTATATGAGAGGTTTCTTGATTTGAGTAGAATTTAATGTTATGGCCATTTGAAGAAGCATGAGTTTGATGGGTCTGGTGACTGCTGACGATGGTTTGCTGTCGACGGGGGGCCCCAAAAAGAGAAGGCACCAAGGCACCTTCCTTCTCTCCTACCTTTTTTCGATTTTCAACAACGTCCCTTCCCTTTCGCGATCCGATTTCTGCAGCCCATTCACCTCTCTCCGACTTTTCATCCTCCGACACACCCACCTCTTCTAAGCGACCCCGATGCACACGCAAGAATATCACGACTTTACCATCATCGCCCATCAAATACAACCCACTTCTATACTCGCGCATGCTGCCGTTCTGACCAAGACAATCCGACATCCCCATCCCGAACAGAGGAACAATCCACGACACCGCCAACATGTGCACCGAAACCATCGCCTTCTGTGACAAGTGCGGCTTCCACCGCCACATGCACTACCACCTGTGCGCCTCCTGGATCTGGTCCTACCGCGAGATCAAATGGGGCTTCAGAACACCCCTCGACTCCATCCCCAAACCGCGCGACTGCCCCCATCTCGACGGCGAGGCCAAGACGGAGATCCTGCCTGGCCGCTGCCCCAACGCGCAGTGTCCCGGCCACGCCGCCAAGGCGCAGCAGGACACCGAGAACGACGCCAACGGCACGGCGGACACGAGGACCAAGGTCGAGAAGATCGAGGCGGAGAGGATCAAGCTGGGGTTTAGACGGTTCCGGCCACAGGCGTTTACGGACCCGTTGGAGGTCGGACGGCCGCACCAGCGCAAGCTGCCTGTCGTGATGCTGAATTTCAAGCCGGAGGAGGGGTCGGGATGGGGACGGGTCCGGGGCAGCGCGGCGGGTAGCGCTGCGGGGAGTGCGGCAGGGAGTGCGTCAGGGAGTGCGCAGGCGGAGGTTCATCCTGGGGCGAGACCCATTCCGAGACCGTCGACGTCTACGCATACAAGCGCAGAAGATGTTCGGCCTCCTGTGCGGAGACGGAGGGAGTTTAATGGTCCTATGATGATGCCTCATTGACGCAACCACACGGGATAGCCTAGATGACCCGACAGCGGGCTGGGCATAACGCGATGGATAACGAAAAACGGGAGGCGTTGGTTTGATACCCATACTTGCTCAACACGTCGCAAAGTCGACATTGCTTCGGACAGCGGCCAGTTCAGCCTTTGCTTACTTACAGATCAATTAACCGCTCTTATCTTTTCATCGCATGAATTCGTGAACCTTGACTTGACCAGGTGAAGTCCAAGGGTGGACCGTCGTGTAAGCCATCCAGGCATTGACCAATCAAACCCTCGACCCATCATTCGATCGCCCATCGAGAATGTTTCGCTGCAGCACGGTAACTCGGCAAGGATCCTCCCCAAAACACCCAGCTGCCAACGCCAATTAAGCCTGTTTTTCGACGCTCCTCCCCCCTGAAGAGCCAATCTCGGCAGTGGGGTGCGTGTTCTAGGCGTTCCTGGCGTTCCTGACTCTCCCCCTGCCGGCGGGCGACAAGACACTCCACAGCGCCCATCCTGTCCACTGAGGAACCTTTTTGGCCCTGGTAGGATCATGCACGTTGGGGGAGCACGTCCACCTCCGCGACCTGGGGGTTGACCTGAACTTTTTAAATTTCCCCCGTCTCCCCAAAAAAGGCGTCCCAGTAAACATTGGATCGTCCCATCTCCTCCTCTCTTCCTCACCCTCAACTTCATCCAGCTCCATCAGGGTAGAGAGCTTGAGCCGTCAATCAACCCTGCCCGTCTTCGCTCGACGCGATACAGTCCCCTCGTTTTACGATCCACCCACGTTCATTCGTCGCGGTCACTCCCTCGTTGTGTATTTACACACGCCACTGTCGTTGCCAAGCTCTCTTCAACACCAAAGGAGACGAAAAGAGAAGCCAATCGAGAAACCCTCCCACAGAAAACAAGATGCAGCCGCTCGCCCTCGCCCTCCTCGTCGGTGGCGCAATTGCCGCCCCGGCCCCAACCCCCGCCGCACCCCTCGCTGCGCGCGCAGACGTCCTCGCTCCCACGGCCGCCTGGATCAGCGTCGCCGGCGACGGCGTGCCCAGCACTGTCACCCCCGTGCCAACAACCATCTCCGGCACCCCGACCTACGCCTCCGCGGCGCCCAACGCGCTGACCGGCAGCGTCTTCACCATCACCGACTTCAGGCTCGTCAAGGTCACCACGAGCACCGGCGCCCCGCCCGTGCCCACCGCCGACCACAAGAACGGCCAGGGGGCCTTCGCCCCCTGCAGCAACTCCGACGGCGACTTTGCGCCGTTCTGCGACCCGGCCAAGGGAAGCACGCTGTACACCGACACGACTTACTATGGTATGTGATTGTAACTCCACCAGGGAGCAACGAATGACTGACCTGTGTAGTGACCTGGGACTCCTCCGTCCTCATCAAGGGCAACCAGACCGATGTCCGCGTCAAGATCAAGGGCAAGGAGGTTAACGGCACTACGGTCGGCGACATCGTCTTCAACAAGGACACCGAGTCATCCCAGCTCGCGGCCTACGGGTACTACGCCTGGACCGTCAGCAGCGGCCTGATCCCCAAGGGCCAGGACAACGCGACCATCGAGCTGCTCATGACCTACACCATCAACGGCGTCGCGCAGACCGACATCACGGGCCCGCAGGTCCTCGTCTCCAAGCGCGCGACGTACCACCCCGAAGGCGCCAAGATCCCCAAGGGCCAGGAGCTGTACATTGCGCTGCCGACCGTGTTCGGGTTCCTCATCATCTGCCTCATCGGAGGCTGCATCTGGAACCGCAAGACGCGGACGATCGGGCTCGGCAACATCATGAGCCGCTCGAGGCACGGTTACGGCGTCGGCAAGTCGCGCGCGCAGAGGCTCGGCGCCAAGGTCAGGAAGAGCGTGTTCCGCGGCAAGGACCGCGGCATCGCGCTGCGCACAAGGGAGATCAGCCCCGACGGGTACCAGTACCGCGACGACCCGATGCCGCAGCAGCCGCAGTACCAGCAGCAGCAGCACACGGGCACGGGACGGCCGAGGAGGGACAGCGACGCGCTGGGCAGCCTGGCGGGCACGCCCACCTCTGACCGGTTCGACTTCCACGACACGGGCGCGCAGGGAGGTAATGCCTTCCGCGACGAGATGCGCAGGCAGGAGCGGGAGAGGTATTAGACGCTGCGTTTTCAGACGCAAGTGAAGTATCTTTTATGCCGAAGGATGTCATGACTGGGAAATGTTATTTTGAATGATGTCTGGACAAGAGTATAGAATCCATGAGACGACGATTAGAGATCTCTGTGCATGTAATATGTAACAAATAATGAACTCACGATGAGGCGGCTTTGAGCTGCGTATGAGTTATTCCACCACCTTGGCCTTGATTCCTAATTATGTGAAACGGTTGCCTGGTATAGATGGGCTGGCTTGTGGCCCCTGGACATCAGTCAGAGCGTTGTCTTCAGGTTGTGTACCTGGGGGGGGGGGGGGGGGGCGGGGGTGAATATCCGGTGAAGATGTCACGTACTCATTGAAGTCATGATAGTCCCAGTTTACCTTGGCCACTGAAGGTATCGTCAATGAGGCAGGAGCGCAGGTCGACAAAGCAGCTCCCTGTTCACGCTTAAGACGAAGAAAACTTCCCTCCTTGACTTTGTTTTTGCTTGTAAAAAGAGGAACACATAAAGAGAAGCAAGAGAAACAAAAGGGAAATGATGAGAAAAAGACAAAAAAGCTCGGGTTCGACATGGTACCATAGTCTATAGCCCTGATTCGAACCCTACGAAAAACCAACGGTTTTTACAAATCGGTCTGTCAGACCAACTCGACCAACGTTGTGTTTGAGTCTGCGGGGGACGTCTCCCCCTGACAATCGGAGGCAGAACTCACCTTCTTGTAGGGTACTCGCAGCTTCCCTTAGTTGTCAGGCAGACAGACTCAGGCAGGCAGGTAGGTTCTGGGCAGGCGCGGTACCACCTGCCACTCAATACCCTGACTGGCAACAGTTCCAAGGTCTTAGGAACAGGAATCCAAGCTTAGTTTACAAAAGGCACTTCATATAGTTTGACGGATATGCAAACACAGCTCACTGCATCGCTAACGAACCATCAATGAGATCGCATGCCTTTAGGTATCATCCAGGGTGCAGGCAGGCGGTGACAAACCCCCGTTCGCACCTTCCACGCGCCGGTGACCATCTACAAAGTCTGCGAATTGCGAGACAAGTATGCTGTAACGTCTCTTGGAGCCGTCATATTCTCCCGCATATTCCTCACAGCGGAGAGGGTGAGACTTCTGCAGCATGCTTATCTTACCCAAAAGTTCGTATTCTGCGAGTCAATGACAGTGAAGACTCAAATACTGAGAGTCTGTCCCAAGGAACAGGAGAATGACTGGCATTATTTGGCTGTCCTTCAGAAAGGATAGATGAGTCTCGGGGTTCATACACGCCTCAGCTTAGCTCCTCTATCCCTGATACCAAGTGGTCACTTGACTCGTTCGTAGAGTGACGGGCTCTCGGCACTTTCGAGCAAGTTATCAGCCGTGAACACCTTCCATACCATCAGTAATCCTGAGAAATTTGCCTGGCCTGGTCCACTATCTGGATCTGGTATAAGTAATCGCATCATGGAAATACGGGATAGTGTTACAAGTGACAATCTTGGAGGCTGTTGCTGATTGCTTATGAGTTGACACCTGCTCCACGCCACGAACTCTCAATATCTACGTCTATGTGGCAGGCAGCTCATTATCTGAACATCAGCCATACCGCTAAGGTCAGCGTTCCCGGAATATACTTTCCAAAGAACCTCCTGAAAATGACGAGCTGGAAAGATCACATCCGTGATGACATAAATGTGAGGAAATGTCACCAGTTTGGTCGGTCTCGGCGTGGACAACAATGCCATCCGGTTTAAACCATTCCAATTCATAAAGTGGATTTTGGTAAAGTTATTGCACATCCACGAGGAAAACATAATATATCAAAACTACGAGCTCATGATGTGTGGCCTCCGCTATACCCCAACTGACAGGGAGAAAATGCACGCGAGTAGTTGTCTTGTCGAGGCCATCTGGGTTCCCTGCCGGCCATGTAGGCCCGTCTGAGGTTATCTTGACTTCCAACGTACAGGAAATTATATACCAACTCGGTGTCCTGTTTTAATACGATCAAAAAGAGGCATCAGGTGTATCATGGCGGGTATGATGAGTTGCTGCGCGAGCCTCCGTCATTTTTCTTGGGATATTTCTTTTCATTCACCTAGTGGGAATGACGAGAGGTGAAAACCATACGTGGATTTGAGTTGGTATTCGTTTGGATACTTAGAAGCAAGTCGAAGATCCAGTTCTCCGAGAGATGTTCCGCGATTCTTGACGACGATTGCCTTGCAGTAAGTGCCGCTTGCAGTTGGCTGCCTTCGTATATTCGGGCTTCCAAGTTGAATGCGTAGGGAGACGCTGGATTCATGAATGAATCTAAAGTATTTCCAAGAAGATGACATACCCTTTCGTCTTTCAAAACACATAGACGCAATGTTCGTGACTCGAGCTTGGCAATGCCAAGGATTCTGGACCAGTCTTTGACTGATAGCTTAGGGTTCATATACTTTCTACCGATCGATACGCTGCACGTGTCATAACATACTTCAAGCTGTGACTTTGACGCAGGTGAACGCGATACCCTCGTGACATCCATAATGTCCATGTTAGTCCCAGTTTTCCACAGTCATTCTCAAACCTCACCGTGTTCTTAAACAAGCCAAACTATCAAACGATGTCGACTTCGTGATAGTGTCCCTTCCGTTCACATTCCGTCGGTTGCCAGAAACGGCAAGTCTCCTAAGCCCCACTTGTCGCCGTGATCCGCAACTTGCCGGAGCAGATGTGGATATCCGGACCAGGGCATGAAATGACTCCGCAACTCGCCCACAGTATCGAAAAATTCAGCAAAAATGAAATGAGCCAGGTTCAAGCTCCTGTAACTCCTCGACGGGGAATTGAACCCCGGTCCCCGGCGAATCGTAGAATGACAAGCCGATATCCTCACCACTAGACTATCGAGGATTGAGTTGATTGGTTGATGATTGAGGTCACAATGACAATGATGAAGGGTTACCGTCCTGAGCCCCACAGGCGAGCTACTACAAGATTTTCGCAAAACATTGGAATGGTCTTGCTGTAATGCTTTCCATAAGTTCGAAAGCTCTGTTCTAATCTCCGTTGTGGCTCCTTGCCGCTTAGTGAGGTGGCCGAATGTGAGAGACCTTCATCGTAAGTCTGGACAGCAACATGAACCGAACCTCCAGCCAACGTGGGAATATGATCGGTGTTTCGTTTCCAACAGGATTTGGAGTCGTGTCTATGGTTTTCCGCAGACAAAGACCTCAAGTTGTGTTAGCTCTGTCTTTTCAAGTTCATGAAATTCATTCTCTAGGGACGTTGCCTCCAAGATCTTCCCTGATCTCGTTCTCCGGACATTCGAATTAAACATCGTAATGACGTCCCGGTTTCAATTGAAATGAGGCGAACCTCAACCAAAGTCTTGACAGAGGATTTATTTTCGAGGCGATGTAGTTCATTCGGCTTACGAAGCTCCATCAGAGTCGTGCAATTCTGAAGCTATGAAGTCATGTCCTGAATCAGTGTTGACAAGTCGATCGCGATTGAGTTGCAAGGAGTCGTATGAAACAGCCGTTCGAGACCACGGTCGAGACTGAAGATCCCATTCCTAGAGCGCGCACCTTCGGGCAAGCGATACTTATGGTTCAGCATGGGCCAGCGCGCGGCGTAATCCATCAAGCATGGAGGTTGTCCGGCAAGCTCACCCTCGACAAATCAGACCGTCCAACGGCTCCCATCGGAAAGTTCAGAGAAGGGATATCCCCTCACGGTTTGGCTGTGCTTCAAAGGCTAAAAGACAGGGCGCATTGAATACCCGCCCGTGGTGAACCTTGGGGTGGGAAGCTGGCCGTTGTCAACTGTGCATGGCCCGACTCATTCACATCGTCCAAACCGAATTCAGACTGCAGTAAAGTCGACAATTAGCTGACTTGGCAAACATTTCAAGTTTGCCATGATTAAAGGAGCCGCCACACCACCCCAGAGCTAGGCTGCGGAAACTAGCAGGCCAGACGCTGCAAGTTTCCCGTCTGCGAACCGCTTTAGAGCGGAGGCATGCCGTCACCTTTATGGAAACTTCAGATGAAACCAAGGCCTTGAGTTGTTCGATGATGGCTGAGCAATAAAACCAAGACGTCTTGGAGTTTGGTGTGCAGACGGACAAGTTGCCATCTCTCTCACTCCATTAGCAGACCCGATTCCTTCCCGGTTAGCAAACATTCCCGGTGGTTTGTCGTCGTCTTCAACATGTCGTTGGATAACCTCACCTTCAAGAGCCACAGCATCACGATCGCCAAAGAGGCGCCGTCGCTGATATTGTCGCCATGGAGAGTCTTTGACAAGGTTTTCGCCTCTATTGCGGGGTATCCGGCCAGCGAGTTCGAGTACGCATACGGCAGCACGCCGCTTTCGACTTTGACGGAGACGCTGGCTATTATCGCGCTGTACTTGGTCGTCATCTTTGGCGGACGTGAGGTGATGCGGGAACGCAGGCCTATCGAACTCAACGGCCTTTTCAAGATTCACAACCTTTTTCTTTCAGTTCTGAGCGCAGGATTGCTTCTTCTGATTGTCGAGCAAATCGTCCCGCAACTCTGGCGCGATGGCCTTTACCACAACATCTGCACGTACGCTGGCGCCACCCAGCCGTTGGTCACTCTGTACTATGTAAGTCATCAGGAGTCAGATTTCCATTCCCAACCCCCTAGTTAACGTCTAAAAACAGGTCAATTACCTCGTCAAGTACTACGAGCTCATCGATACCGTCTTCCTGATGGCGAAGAAGAAGCCCCTCACCTTCCTTCACTGCTACCATCATCCCGCGACAGTCTTCCTCTGCTTCACCCAGCTTTACGGCAACACGCCCATCTCGTGGATTCCTATCTCGCTGAATCTGCTTGTCCATGTCGTGATGTACTGGTACTACTTTCAAGCCGCCCGTGGAGTTAAAGTGTGGTGGAAGAAGTGGATTACGAAGCTGCAAATCATGCAATTCGTCCTTGACCTTGGTGAGTCGCACGTCCATGAATTCCGTAACGCTAAGTAAGAGAACTTTGGTGCTGACTATATACCCTTCACCCAGGCTTCATCTACTTCGTCTGCTACGACCACTGGGCCGACGTCTACTACCCCTGGCTCCCCCACATCGCCCGTTGCGAAGGTGAAATCACCGCGGCCGTCACCGGCTGCGTCGTCATCACCTCATATCTGTTGCTTTTCGTGGCGTTCTACATCACCACGTACAGAAGTGCCAGCCGCAGCAGGGCAGCCCAAAAGCCCAAAGCAGGCACCAGGGAGAAGGCAGCCCTCTCGGCAGCTGCGGCGAGAGACGCGACGACACCAGTTCAGACCTGAAATGTAATTTCGATGAGTGCATGTATAAACCGGGTGATACCCATGGGAAATCCTGGCTCTGGACGGATCAGAGCTCGAGGTCGGACGAAGTTTCAAACATCAAGGTAGAGTTCTGTGGCGGGGAGAAGACGTGGGGGTGGCGGAACGGTCAATGCAGGTGGTCAACGGCTTGATGTTCAAGGCCATGCTGGATAATAAGCAATCCTGTAATATTCGTGTGTTGGCTCACTGATGTCAACTAACTTGCTTCCTGTGTATTTCTATTCGAGAATTGACAGAGGCTGTCCATTTATAATTAGGGTCTGATCGGTATGATTTTCGTGTTTTGGAGACTCTGCTAAGGGCTACTTCGCTAGCGCTGTATATAGCGTATATATTACGCTAGGTTACTATTAGTTTAGATTATTACTATAATATAAATAGTGAGTATTTTACTAACCCCTTAATATTTCTAAGAAGCTAAGATTATTTAAAAATAGCTTTAGTTTACTTAAATATATTATTTTTAATATTAAAAACCTCTATTTTTTATTATACTAATTATTTATTTTATAATTTACTTTATATTTAAGATAGTAGTTAATAGATAATATTTTAATAAGATTTTATTTAGTATATAAATAGAGGAAGTAATTTTAAATAAAATTAAAGTTACTATATTATTAAGTAATTCTAAGGAGAATTAAAGCTTCTTATTAATATTATTCTTATTCTTAGTAAATTAACTAATAGTACTTAAGTTTTATTAGAAGTTTATAATATAATAGAGGTTATTTTAGTTTATTTTTAATATTAAGATTAAAAGCTTACTAAGTAATAATAATAAGATATATATACTAAGCTATATATTTACCTCTATTATACTTATTTTATAGAAAGAGTTCCTTAGAGATCTCTTTATAGTTAAAAACCTATTAATAAAGTTTTAAAATATTAATACTTTATATTATAAAGTTAAGATACTAAAAGACCTATTTAGTATTAATTATAATAACTATATAGATATAATATTAATATTAGAAGAGAGATAGTTATAATAATATTAAGTTAACTTTAAGTATAAATAAGTAGAAGATTATAGCTTCCTTAAGATAGAGTTATTAATAATATATTTATAGCTTTCTAAGACTACTATAAACTAAAATATTACTAAACTTAGTTTTAAAAGTTAGTTAGTATATTAATTAAGATTTTTTAAAGAGGAAGTAAGGTTTTTAGTAAAGTAGTTAGCTTTACTACTATTTAATATAAGTAGCTTACCTCTTTTATAAGCTATAATAGTATTAAGAATAGCTAATCTTATAGTAGTATAAGTATTAACTATTATTTTAACTTAAAGGTATAAATATATAATATAATAATAGGATCTTAATTAAATTAATACTACTAATATAGCTATCTTAAAAGTAGTGTTTTTAGGGGAAAATTTAGTAGCTTTACTACTAGTATATTAAAATAAGCACCCTTATATTAAAGTAGTAGAGACCTAAAGTTATAAGTTATAGAGGATAAGTATTAATAAACTAGCGTTATATATAATAAGGGTAGATAATATAAAGCTAATAATAACTAATATTTAATAGCTATTTAAAGTTAAGGTTAGGTTAAAAGGTTTTACTTTTATATTAAACCTCTTTTTAATAGTATTAAGTAAAATAGTTAAGTTTTTAGTATTAGAGGAGAAGGAGTTAAAGTAGGAGTTTTTACTAATTAATAGTATATAGATATTAGCGCTACTACTACTATTACTATAGCGTTAATATAGTTATAGAGGGTTAATATAGTTATAATAAGTAGTTAATAAGTTAAAAAAATAAAGCTTAATAAGTAAACTAAAGAGGTAATAAGAGGGTTTTTTTTTAGCTTTAATTAGGGTAGCGTTTTTTAAATAAATTACTACTTAAATTAATATAATATAAATTTAGCTTATTAATTACTAAAAACTTATTTTTATAAAGTATTAATAGTGAAACTCCTATTATAATATAGTAATATTAAACTATACTTTAAACTTTAGTTATTAATCTACTTATATTACTATTTTTACCTTAGCTTTCTTAAGTATATTAATCTTTTATAGTGTTAACTTTCTTAATACTTCTTCTTTTTTTACTAGAAAATTCTATAATACTATTATTATATATACTAACTTTATTTAGATACTAAAGTTATACTTATATATTATACCTCTTATAATCTTAAACTTCCTCTTTAATAACCTAAAGATATACTTAATAATACTATAAAACTTTATATAGCTTTATAAATATATTAAGTATAATATAGAAAATACTTAATATTATACTCTAAGTAACTTTAAAGTAATAAGAAGTGTTCTTCTAAAGTTCTCTAAAATTTATAATATATAAAAAGATTATTAACTTATACTTTATATTTTAGAACTTTAAGTTTTTAATATTATAAAGTTAAAGCTATAAAGTTAATATAAAGAAGGTTAATTTTAATATATAGAAGGTATTAATAAACTTTATATCTAATTTTACTAATAACCTCTCTATAATTTAAGTTACTATTAGAAAGCTACCTAAGTAGATTAGTATTTTATTAAAGATAATAAGAATCTTATTATTAGAGTTATTATTATTAGAGTTATTATTAATATACTTTTTAAAGATAATTAATAAGATTATAATAAGCTACTATTCTTTATTATTATTATTAAATATTTATTTAAAAGTATTAAAAATATCTATATTAATAGTTACTTTTTTTAATAATTAAATTAATAGATAGTATACTTTATTAATATATTAATATATTACTATATAAGTATCTTAGGCTAAAAGAAACCTTTAACTAAGCTCTTTTTAGCTATATATAATATTACTATATTATTAAAAACTAATACTCTTATATAATAATAGTTTTAGTATTATTAGATTTATACTTTAGAATCCTTAGTAATTAAGCTTCTTTAAATAAGCTTATTATTAATCTTATTACTTAGTAGCTAAATTTTAGTTTAGTATAATAACTTAGAGGATTAATAACCTTAGAAACCTTTATTAAGTCTAGTTTTAACTTATATAGACCTAATATAGTAAGGTGGCCTTAAAAATACTATTTTTTGTTATTTTATACTGACTGTAGCGGTGGTAAGCCAGGGTCAGGAATCATACCGATCACACCCTTAAGAACGCCTCCATATGGTTACCTGAAGAGTCCGACGGCTCGAATCATGTCGTTTACCGTATGCGGAATACCAAGCAAAGGCAGGGAACCGTGGTTCGACCTAATCCCAGTTCGGACGACCTCTTCCTTTGCAACTCGTCCCGTCCCCCCTCCACCCTGGCAGCAAGCTTTCGTTTCTTCCTCATCACCAAGCAAGCAATGGCCAACCCCAGAAAGACGATGTTCTACCAAACAATCAGCATTCACATGCGAAAACTTAGTAACGTTTGAACCAGCGAAGTGAAATGCAGGCAGCAAGTTCCCGCCTCATATGTCTCAGTAAGCGCTCCGGAGTGGACTCCGGCAGTCGTCCACTGGGCGGCGTGATCGACAGCAGGCATTCCCCCTGTTGTGCGTACTCTTCGCATTCTTCAACCTCTGGGGAGAAACGCGAGCATCGAGATCCTCATAGGCGCGGCCCGGATAATCGCGACATTGGGACACCGTGCCGTTCTTCGGAACGGTCACTCCCGCTCTGCGTCCGTGTGTGCAGCGCATATGCAGCCTTGGGCTCATCGTATCCTTTTTCGCGAAATGTGCCGGACAGCCACACAGCCTCACTTTTTGTTCTCCCAAGCAATATTTTGAAAAGACTTCGGGTGGCACAACGGTTCTGCAGCGGAAGAACATCATAGCATTCAGATTCTCGTCCGTTCCCTGCGACGCGAACCGGCTGTTTCCGTCGATCTTGTGCGTGCGTACCGTCCGGGAACCCGGTCCGAGTACACTTCCCATCGGCCTCCCGCACGGCGCCCTCGGCCGTCGTCTTGTCGCCATTGCCTGGGGAAGTTTTCTTAGGTATTCCGACCTGCATTAGACCCTGAACCGGCGCAAAGTCGAAGTGAATCCAGTGGATCTTCGACAGAGAGCTATGATTTGTGCTCGAAGCCGAGTTGGCGCGGATCGAGCCGGCGTTCCTGGTGCCTTGCTTACATTCCTGCAGCTACCTGGCTAGCAGAAATGTTTCCTTTCCCGCCAAAGAGAAAGACAATGCATGTTTTGTGTGTTGTAACAAATCTGTTGAATCATTTTCGTTTGAGCCACTCGCAGCGGCTACACCCGTGTGTTTCTTTCAGAGAGATCTGAGCCTGTACTTACACATCCAAGCCTCCATCCAACCCCAGATTTCAACCATCAATCCATTCTTCTCTGTCAACAATCAAGTTCCACCTTCTTCAAATCCCAGAATAGCTCCAACTTTCTCAATGACCCCAAGGCAGCTTCCTGTCCTTCCAATTGGACTTGCCAAAGTCCCCTACCAGCGCCGGCTCGCGCCTCTCTCGCCGAGTCACCCCTCACCATCCCTTAGCTCCCCCGAGGACTCCTTTGTTCATCCCCTCAACTCAATGACATCAACTAGTCCGTTTTCCTCCCCACTGGTTCTCGACCCTTTCCCGGAAGCATCCTCCCCCTCCATCCGCGCGTGAACGCTAAACCCAATCCCTCCATCAAATCGCCCACTGGCTTCGTCCCCCGTTAGCTCTGCGGCGCACGTCCGCCCAATCAGAGATCGCTCCGTCAGACCTTTGGGGATCTCATCGAAGAACTATGCAGCAAACAGAGAGACCAAAGACCCGCGCCGTCTGCAGGGTCATCCGGCCCCGGCTGACCTGCATGCCGACCTGACTTACACACAAACCCGACCCCGGGCAAGAACCGAGACAAACAAACGACGATCTCGTCCCCCCGCCGGTGCTTATCTCGAAACGCCACCAATGCGATGACACCAAGTCAAACACCGTCCCGCCCAGCTGAAGACGTTCCCTTCAGTCCTCGCGCGGCGCCACCGACGATGAGGTCGTCACGATTAGCGTCCGGACGGGCGAGACAAGGTCGATTGCCGAGTGAGATTTGTGGAGGGGGACGTGTGAGTGTGCTTGTGTGTGGAGGAGGGGAAGGGCCTCTGTTTCTTTAAGCTGGATGAGCACACCACCACGCCCACAGACCTGTCATATCACCATTTAGCACTGACATCCGTCATCCAAGTCAAAACTCATCGGTTCGCCTCAAGTAGAAGGCTTGTCTCGTCGCAAAATTTCCTCTTGCTAGAGTGGCTGAAAGCCTCAAGACTCATCCACCATGGCTCGCGACGACGGCAGCAAGTCACCCGACGGGTCTCTACGGCGGCCGTCTCTGGGATCGAGAGACGAGCGTCCGTCCTCGGAATTCCTGGGCGCTGAGCGCTCTCGCATCTCCATCATCGCAGAGGACTCAGACGAGCGTACAGACCGCACTTCCGGCTCATCTCCAGAACTTGACGATGTCGACGAGAAACCGTCCCGGTCATCGTCGTACTCCGACCACGGCGACGACGATGACGACGACGAGGAGATTCTTCCTGAATCCCTCACGGAGGACTGGGAGGAGAAGATGTCCCGCTTCTCTCAAGCAAACACGCTCCAGGACCGACGCCGCCGAGAATCAGAAACCGTCGTCGTCCTCCCCGACGACAAGGCAGACAGGAGAAAGAGTACCGGCAGTGCAACCTCGACCGTGTCCCGCTGCTCACACTGCGGACACCACCGCCGCGCCTCATCGGTCACGCTGGCGAACGCCCCGGTGGTTCCGATGCGCAAGTCCTCCTTGCCGCAGCGGCACGGCTCTCTGCGGATAACACCGCGCGTGCAACCAATGTCGCCCAAGGCGGCCGCCGCCTCGGAAGCCGCCGCTGCCGCTGGTTGTTCGGAGCAGCGTGCGTTCCCGCTGAATGTGAAGAGGGTTCCCTCGCATGCCATGTCAGACGTGCAGATCGCGCGGCACGTGCAGAGCGATGGCAACAACTTCTCTGAGCCGCGCTCCGAGACTGCGTCCATCATCTCGTCAATCTTTGCGCCATCGCTGCGGCATCTGGCGAGCCATCCGTCTCTCAACGGCTCGTTGGGCTCGCCGGTGAGGAGAGGGTCGATCGTCACGCGTGTTGCTGAGCAGCGGCACCCTGGAAAGGCTGGAGCGAGGATTAGTCGCTTCACGAGGCCGTTTGAGCCGGACATTGACGAGGATGACGGAGAGGATTATCTGCGGCAGGTGAGGAGATTGGAGGCGCTTAGGGCGCAGCAGAGAATCTCTCAAGTGCTGGCGGCGGACATATTTTGCGAGAAGGAGGAATGGGTTGAAGGGTGGCCGTTGGTGTTCCTCATCATCGGTATCTGCCTTGTGGTATTTATAATCTCGGTGCACAGGACGATTATCACGACCGTAAGTTGAATTGTTGCGTAGAAGGGTTGCGATGCTGACAAGAACAGGCCATTCCTCAAATTACTTCAGAGTTCAAGTCCACGTCGGATATTGGATGGTACGGCTCGGCATATCTTCTCACAGCTTGCGCCTTTCAGCCTCTCTTTGGCAGAATCTTTGTGCTCTTCTCGGTCAAGTGGTCGTATCTCCTGGCAATGTTGATGTTTCTTGGCGGATCCCTCATATGCGCCCTGTCCCCAAGTTCCATGGTCCTCATTATAGGTCGTGCCGTGGCTGGATTCGGAAGCGCTGGCATTCTCACGGGTAGCTTCGTTGTAGTTGCAACCGCGATCCCCTCGAGATTGCGGCCGGCCTACACAGCCATCGTAGGACTGATGTATGACACGTTCCCCACTACAAGACCGAATGTTTGCTGACTTCTTGCAGGTTCGGTATTGGGACCACTGTCGGTCCTCTCCTCGGTGGTGTTTTCACTGAACTCGTCGTAAGTGAACCGATCTTACTAATTCCCTGAGATGCGACTGACGGAGCGTCAGACGTGGCGATGGAACTTCTTCGTAAATCTGCCGGTCGTAGGCGCCAACATGATCATCTTCCTCATCTTCTTTCACCCCAGACAGCCCCCTCGCGTTAGGCCAAGGTTCTTCGATAGAATTTTGGAACTCGACCTCCTCGGCAACATCTTCCTCTTGGGCGCCTGCGTGATGCTGTTCATGGCCCTCGAACTCACCAACCGTGGCCAAGCATGGTCGAGCGTCAGAATCATCGGCCTCTTGTCAGGATCAGGGGCGACCGCTATCGTTTTCGCCGCATGGCAATGGTGGAGGCAGGACGGCGCGTTGATCCCCCCGGCTATCATCACCCACCGAACAGTCGCGGCATCCTGCGTCGCGGCCTTCTCCACGTACGGCGCGCTCATGATCCATACCTATTTCCTGCCGCTGTGGTTCCAGGCCATCCGCGGCGAGGACGCCATCATATCCGGCGTAGACATGATACCCTACGTGGCGACCATCGGCATCTTCTCCCTGCTCTCGGCGGTCTTCGTATCGGTCGTCGGATACCCCGTGCCCCCGGCAGTTGTGGGCGGCATGATCGGCACAGCAGGCTGTGGCGTTCTGCGTTTGCTGTCTCCAAGCACACCGATCGCCTATTGGATAGGTTTTGAGATCCTCGTGGCTGCAGGCTTTGGCATGTCGATCCAGCAGGGCTTGACTGCGGTGCAAGCCGTTCTCCCACCAGATGACATTTCTGTTGGCACCGCTGCTGTCGTCGCTTCTCAGTCTCTGGGAGGCGCCATCTTCGTCTCTGTGGGTAACACGTTGTTCCAGAACTACCTCCTGCGGGCTGCAGCTAAGAATCTGGTTCCTGGTGTCAACATTCGCGTGGTTCTTAGAGCTGGCGCCACGGCTTTCCGTACAGCAGTTCCTGCAAGCGCGCTGCCCAGAATGACGACGGTTTACAATGATGCTTTGAGGGTTACTTTCACGGCGGCCATCCCGTTGGCAGGGGTAGCAGCTATTGCGGCATGCTTCATGGAGTGGAAATCAGTCAAAGTAAAGAAGGCTGCGTAGCTGTAGGCAAGTGGAGGATTAAAATATGAAATACGATTGCTCGAATGAACATTGCAATTCCCCCTTGGCCCCTGGCCCAATTGATGGCGCTCGGGGGCTGAAAATAAAGTGTGCCTTACCCGCGACATTATCGGCTGTTGGAGAGACCTCAACGGGAGCTTGTAGTAAGCCACGCTGCATCATTTCGTTGGCGTAGTTATTTAAGGCAGAATTGCAGGAGCAGATTGAGATACCCGCCTACTTCGAATCGCCTTGTAAGGACAATTTGAGGGGCGCCGGTGTGCTGCTGAAACTGTCTAGCTGCCATGATCGCGATGTGATTCGCCGTATGAGCCGACGACCGATCAGGGATGCGAATCCCACGGCGACGAACCCCAGTTTTGTATGACCGCAAGCCTTCGAACCAGAGCGGGAGAAACTGGTGTCGTTTACATTTGCGAAAGGCGGGCAACAGGGGTAACTTCAGCCGCCAAGAAGCTGCAATACGACGCAAAAGCAACGTCGGTGGTTCATACAGTGATCTGCGCGGCGCGGTACCTTCGGTATTTATCAGTGTTTGTCCCGGATTTGACTTATTCTCTTCCCCTCCCCTCTCTCGTCGCCCGAATCGTTTTCCAACTCAGTGTGAAAATGCATCTGTCGCGCTGGTATCTCGCAACACTGCCGCTGGCGTCCTTGGCGGCTGGACAGACACAGACATGCTACTGGCCGAGTGGTTCGTCGGCACCTCTACTGCAGGCTTGTTCGGTGGCCTCGGGCAACGAAGCTGCCGCATGCTGTTTCAATAACCATTACTGCATGACCAACGGACTTTGTCTGTCGCCAACCGAAGGCACTTGGTACCGGGGTGGATGCACGGACAAAGACTTCCAGCAGACGGGATGTCCGAAATACTGCGATACAAGTAGTATTGTGGGCGCAAGTAAGTCAATTCCCTCAGGTTTCAGTTCCAACAAAGGCACAAGCCTGGCAGATGAAGTCTGACTCGGTTTGGCAGCGCCGAATCGTCATGCGGCAGTGTGGGCATGCGCTTCGAAAGTCTTCGCCTGTACCAGTCTCGATAACTGCTCGAAGCAGAACTTCACTGTAGGAGCATACAGAGCGGTGATGAATGTGGCCCTTTCGACGGACCTCGCCGACAGCGCAACGACGGCTACAGCGTCAGCGTCTGTGACCAGCGGAAGCGCAGGAGCCTCAGAGACTACCTCGAGTGATGCGACCAGTTCGACATGTCCGGCTGTAGAGAACGGAATCTCAACAGGTGCAGCAGCCGGAATCGGGGTGGGTGTTGGTCTGCCGTTGGCTATCGCGGTTGGCGCGCTGACCTTCATGCTCATGCGCGAGAAGAAGAGGTCAAGGGCGGCGCAGGCGAGTTATCAGCAGCCTGGATACGGCCAACAGCCGGTATTCAGTCAGCAGCCCTACACGAGCACGCCGTCGCACTGGGGTAAGCCGGAGGGTCATTATGTCCCCAACGAGGTCTCGGGACACGCAGCGACACATGAGCTGGCGGATACCCCAGGCAGGCACGAGCTTGGCCATTGACGAAGGAAGGCCTCGCGACATCGACGCACGAAGTAACGACACTCGCTAAACCAGATCTCATGGCGGGTACATGTTAAAATCGCCTGAGAAGGTCGACAGGAGCTGCTGGAAGGGTAACGAACCCCTTGAGGCTGGCAATAAATACCGTGACCCCGCCGTTCCTGGCTGCCTATTCTTGTCAAGATAGGAAGACATGAGGACCCCAACGCGTGGTCCATCTCTGACGACCCACGTTGATGCCGACGGTGCGTTGATCGACCTGAAGCCACCGCGAGTTGCTAATGACGGGCGAGGGCCTAGAAACCAAAAAAAAAAAGCGGTATGCGCTTAGGTGGTGGTCGACATCGGAACAAGATCTGGAAGCCGGGGTCGATCCTTTCGAGGCCGTAGGATTCGGGACGGCGGGAGATGGACACGAGCAAGTCATCAGGATTGCCAAAAGAAGGAAGGGGACCCCATCAGACGAACCACTTGTGCGGCTTATGCACAAGCCGAGGGCCGTGCCGCTGCACAATAATTTATCCACGTACTACAGTTTACCAGTTAACCAATCATATTTCATCGGATACCTGAATTCTAGCACGTCCCCTACCCGCCGACACCTCTTCTTTCAACCATCCACTTTACACCTCGACTTGCCTCAGCCACTTTATCGTCAGCAAAGCAAATCATCGCCTGACGCGCCGCATTCTTTTGCCTCTGGTGATTCCATCATGAACATGACGCTTGTATTATAGTAGGCGTCGCCCTCAGTATGAGGCGGGCCCATTGAACACGTGTGGCCGAAACATACACCAGATGGCTGACTTCGTCGGCAGGGTCTTCCTCTCGCAGCAATGGCACAGACACCATCATGACCACCATGAACCACGTTTCTGGTATCTCCGAACCACAGACTCGGGCATCCTCTCTTCGCATTCCTCCTGCGCTGCCTTGACACCACGACGATCCAGCCACTCAGAGCGCTGAAGGTGGCTCATGGTGCCCTTTCCAGGAAACCCCTTGTGCTAGCGCCCTCCAGGGCTGACCTCTTCTCCATTTTGGGCGGTACCAAGCTGCATGGACTCGCGCCGGCGCACCAGGTTGCGGCTCACAACGAGCATTGTGCGCTTCTCTTTGTCAGGCGATAGTCATCGCTGGATCAATCTCGCTCAGTCTCAATTGGGTCTGGACCCAGGCCAGATTCATGCAAAAGTAAGCACCAACATGGAAGAAGAAAGCTCCATTCAGGTTTCCACGGCGTTTGCCGTTTCTCTTTCGGCATATGCGTGACGGAGCTTGCTATCCCGCGGCCATGGCATCTCCTGCGGGCGCCAGCCAAGCGGCGTTCTAGCACCTAAATGTAATTTAATTCCGCGATGCTGGGAGACGTTGGAGACAGTCTCGTCCCCGGCGACCCCTGTTTTAAGACTCATACCCAACCCAGATCTACTACACCTTGCCACCTTAACCACTTCTCTGTTACGTCAATATCCTCAAAAAGCCATTCCTTTAGCTTTGCTTTTGCAAGTCAACCCCTTAGCTGGGTGTTCTTGGCTTGAATTCGGCATATTTCGATCATATCTTAAGCCAAAATTGCTTCGCGCGCAAAAAGATGGACGACCACGAGGCTCAGTACCACCAGCAGCAACTCGAATGGCATCAGAAGAAGCATGAACAACAGGTGCAACGACAGCGGCAGCTTAGAGGACCCGACGATGAGGGCCAGACACACTCCCCAACGTCATCCTCGCCGCCGCCGCCACACTCGCCCAAGTCGCTGCAGCAAACGTCTTTGACAACTCTCAAGAACGAGGACGAGAAATCCCAGAGCAAGCAACAGACCCTGCAGGACGAGCAGCCCGGCCTGGAGCCTGCGCCAGTACGCTGGTCCAACGCCCCGATCCCATACATACCACATGACGACGTTCAGAGTCCAGCGGGGCAGAGCTCAATTGTGAGCCCAGGGGCTTTAAGTCCTGGAGGGCAAACGCTCACCTCAGACGCGAAGTGGCTGGAGAGCCAACTATATGCCGTGCCAGTTGAGTCAACATCACCGCCGCCGCCGCCGCCGCCGCCGCCAATTGGCAAGCGCCGAATTCTCGGTCTTTCTGTGCCCGTCTTCTGGGGTCTTATCATTGCCCTAGTGATTGTCCTGGCCGCAGGACTTGCCGGCGGCGTCGCAGGCGGTCTGATAGCCCAGAAGGCCAATGCCTCACCCGAGTAAGCCATCTTTAACTGAGCTCGAATCTTTGCCGAACTAACTCTTTAACAGCCCAACCTCAACCGCCGACTCCGCGTCTTCCAACCCGTCGGCAACCACGACAGCCGCAACCTCCGCAGCAGCAACCGCGCAAGCCTCCGGCAGCGTTCTCCCCGCCCCCACTGACGGCGGGTGCCCCAAGATCAACTCGACGACCTTCACTCCGCTCGATGCCATAGGCGCGGTTATAGATGTTAGTAACGGGCAGGGCCAGACCTTCCGTCAGCTGTGCGAGGTCAACTACCCCGGCGGAGCGGCCTACGGCAACCCGGGCATCTACGACATCCTCAAGGCGTACGTCTCGACGTTTGACGAGTGCATGACGCTGTGCGCGGCGTATAACCAGGCGTACTACACTAATCTCGGCAACGGGGACGTGGCGAAGGGGGGATACTGTCGGTCTGTGGCTATGATCAAGACGCCGGGCGAGTACTGCTACTTGAAGAATGGCACGGGGGTATCGGATACTTTTGGGCATCCCAAAGACTTTGTTAGTGCTGTTGTCGTTTCTGGTCTCGATGTCTAGTTTTGGCTACTACAGGGGTCCGGAGCGATTCTCATGGGTTAATGCGCGGCGTTGGGGTAAAAGTCATACCATCACTTAATGTCCTACCACTTATCATAATCTACCAAACCAAAGTCTGTCTCTTCGCATGGACTTGGAACCAACTTTCTACCACAGATACCAAGCCGTGTCATGTTACAAGGAATTTGGGTTATGCGTCAGTCGTGTCGCGTTATCAATTCATGCTCATCTAGCTGTCTGCTCCATCGTCCTCGACTAACATGGCCTGCTGACCGTGACATGGGTTCTCCACCTTCCGTTACTAGGCCATGAGGTTTCCGGCAGCTAGCTCACTTCTTGCTGGAACCGCCGTATCCAGACGAAGACTTGTCGCCGCTGGAGGAGGTGTAGGTCGAGCCGCCCTGGCCGTCGTTGTAGTAGGTGCTGCCGTTGGGGTTGGAGTAGTAGTATGATCCGTCACTGTTTTAATCGACATGCGTCAGTCAGCCCGAAACTACCGGCAGTCAGTACAGTTGGGACTCACGTGTTGGAGTAGTGGTACGAGTTCGAGTTCGAGGCGCTGCTGCCGTAGTCGCGGGCGCAGTAGTGGTTGCCCTGTGAACCCATCATAGTCAGTCAACATGTCGAATTAGGTGAGATTGGGGAGGACGAACTTGGTTATTGGTGCCGGAGCTCTTGTACGAGTATCCCTGGTTGCTAGGCATCTTGGCGGTTATTCAGAGAGTCTTGGGTCTGGAAGTTTAGATGTGAGGTTGGTTTGCTTTCTGGTCAGTGGTGTGATGAAGGGAAACTTGATCTGAGATTATCTGAGATCACCTGCAGAGGCGGGGGAATTAAATAGGAGGTTGATCACAAGCCATCTCACCTTCCACCTCACCCCGCATCTTAGATTGCTGAGACAGGGAAGCTTCCTGTTGCTGCAGGGGAAGCTGCAAACAAAGGGAAGCTACGGCAAATTAGGCCGTGCGCCTAACCTTCTGTCTTCAACTCTGAGTGAAAGAGCCAACGGCACGCCATTTCTTTCACAAGCAAGTGCTTTGCAAAAAGAAAGCATATTGAGGGGTTGAAGCTCCCATCTTCAAAACAGCTTGTGATAAGGGAGCTTTGGCCGCGTGACGTCTGTTAGGACCCCGCCGCGCCAGGGACTTGACGCTATCGTGAGGTTTGCATGGCAGGGCTATCCCAGTATGTCTTGGCAATCTCACCGAACACTGAAGCTATGGGGCAGGTGGGTATGTCGAGCTTGGGGCAGCAACATAGGTGCCGGCGGAGACTTTGTAAAGTCAAGTTGAGACGCCAGGCCGAGGCTCAACTTAACACCATGACTCTCGAGTCGTGGTCGACAAGTGAGAAACTCACGGAGTCAGCTAGGCGCGTAAGCTTGCTGACTGAGTCGTACTCAAACTGGAGAGTGAGGGGTTCCGGACGAGTACCAATGTATGGACAGCCTCAGATGCTCCAACACTGACGAGCTACCTTCCAGCGAGAATCCGACGCAATGCCTCGCAAATTGAGAACCAAACAGCTTCAAATCAAACGTAGAAATCATATTTTGCGCCTGGTATATGCGAATAAAGAAAGCAAGCAGGCAGCCCTCCCATATTGTACCAAACCCAGAAAAAGAAAGCAGGCCGACAGAAGCCACACCAGTTTCCCCCAAAACCCCCGTATGCATCATCATAACCATCATCCCGTTCATTGGACCGTCAAATCATTTCATACCAACACTTGACAAACCAACAAGTCAGCATTTCAGTCGTGTCAAGCCAAGGCAAGAAAAACCAAGAGGAAGAGTAAAAGAAACCCCCACGGCGGCAAACGGAAATAGCAAACCAACGCCCCCCTCTTCCCCCAATCCAAGGACCTCGCGCCCCTCCTGTGTGATCGGCCCCCCCGCAAAAAAAGAAATTCTTCAAGTGACAAGGCTCCGTTAGATAAGATCTCACTTACTTCTTTCCGTATCCGGAGCACGTCCGGTACCCACTGGCCGAGGTGAACGTCGACCCGCCGTTGCCGTCATATTTTCCCCCGTTGTTGGGATTGGCGTAATGGTAAGAGCCGTTTCTGCGCGAATTTTCTGCCCATCAGTCTTGGTTCATTGCTGCCTCGCCGTCTTCCTGGCCGGAAACCATGTTTTGTCGTGATGAGAGACAATTGAGCGGGAGGGAAGGCGCTTACATGCTGTTGGGATGGTGGTATCCGTCTTGTTTTGAAGAAGAGCCGCCGGCGTCGCGGGGGATATGTTGGCTGCCCTGTGTTCCTCTGGTTGTAAGCAAAAAAGAACCTCCAGCTTCCGAAGCTTCGGCATCGCGAGATTAGAGTTTCCGAGATGAGATTTCCGTTCTTACCTGGCTGGTGCTCCCCGAACTCTTGTAAGTGTACCCCTTGTTGCTTGGCATGTTGAACTCGTGTCGATATACTGGGTGGGGAGGGCTGGCGGCGGATCTTGATCCTTTTCGAACGCAGCTTCAATTCATCCAAAAATCGGAGAATACAATTCTTCAATGGAGCTTTCGTCGGGGTTGGCGTTTGTTCACGAGACAGACAGGGGGTGAGTTTGGCGTGTGAGAGAGGGGCAAAAACAGGTGAGGAAAAGGGGGATGGTAGGACACTTTAAAAAGGCACCAGAAGCAGGAGGCAGCTTTTAGCGGCCGGGTGGAGATGGGAAAGGTGAATTGAATGGTTCTCTCCAACCCACGACGAGTTATACACACCTACGAGAGAGTTTTACGGGCACATGGGCTGATCATGGCGATGCGTGTTTTGAAACGATACGCTTGCCTATTACCCCGCCCTTGGACGAGAGACATAAGGCACATAGCACGACACGGGCGTACACACACGCGCCCGCGCGCACACACACACACACACACCCTTCACACGCACACGGACGACTTTTCGGGCAGAGCTGCGTGTATTCTTTTTGGCAGTCTGGCCGTCAATGCCTTGGACGGGGGTTGGGTATGGATACACCAGCAATCACAACACCACATCAACGATGGGCCGACTGGGGAGGGAGGGACGCGGGGACCCAGAATGAAGCTAGCTGCCGGCAGCAAGGAACCACATCAGCAGCAGCAAGCAGCAGGAGCAGAAGCAGCCAAGCGGGCTGACGGGGGAAAGTGGGCAGGGCGAAGATGCGCGCCGCCGCCGCCTCGTGGGCCGAGCGAGGCGACAGACAAATAAGAGGCGAATGACATTCCGTAAAGCCATGCGCTGGCATTGCGTCTGGGCCTGACTTCGGGGGTATTTTTAAGCTCCATGTGGGGGTGCTGGGTGAGAGCTGCTGCTGTTTGCTGCCCGCTGTTGCTGATGGCAGCTGGTTTTTATGGGACGAAGCGAGCAGAAAGCCGTCCGAGGGGTGGGTAGGTAAGGTAGGCAGACAGAAGCAACAGGGACGCGCAGTGTTGGTGGTGGTGGTGGCTCTCGGATGTGGGCAAGGTTGGGACGACATGGCAACTTGGATTTTACGGCGACGACGGCGGTCCAGGGGTGCGCATTGGGGGCAAGGGAGGGAGGGTCAATGGTGAACGTGGGAAAAGCTTCACTACCACCCCCCCCTTCCTCCTGGTACCTGTCTGTCTGTCGCCGCCGCTGCCGATGATGGGTTCTTGGAGAACGCATGCTCCAATGGACGGCGCCCACATGCAGCGAGAACCGGGAACGCCCGGCCGGCCTTAGGTTGGGAAAAATGTCTCTCGATCAGAGGTGCGGGTGGTGGGATACGCAGCTTATATCTCCGAGGTCCCGGCTTCGGTGCCTCGGACCTGGCTCCGAGCGGGTAACATCTCATCTCATCAATCTTCGGGAATCTGGATCTTGGAAGGGATCTACACTCCGTTGCGTTGACAGCGTCCGCCCCCCTTTTTTTTCCCCGCTTATGCAAAAACATGAAAAAAAGCCAATTTTACGCTGTGACGCGCATTTCTCTGCATCGCACGCAAAACGCGTCAAAGTCATCACCAACACCTCAATTGCCGTCAATCACTATAGTCCCAGTAGTATTCAAACGTATAACTACACGATAGAGACATAAGGTGTGTATTTCATGCTTCCGTAGCAGTCAATCTACCCATCGAGGCATTGCCAACCCAGCTAGTCACCTCATCCCCATACCATTCGACCAACAAAAGGTCTATTTTCGTCATGAGAGATCAAGATGACATTTGCTGAGGAACAGAAGAAGAGACCTGCTGTATGACTTTATATATCTACTCAGCATACGGTTTGTATGGCTCTGAGTAATATATAAGCATACCAAGGGGCTTGATACGGTTCTTCAGAGCAAATGCTTTGGCAGTCAACAGGATTAATGACTCTCCTGATAGCTCAGCTTGTTCACGATATTGAGCAAGAGTCTACTGCTGTATAGATTGTGCCCTGTTACTTACAGTTTGCCGCTGGTCAGTACATGTCCGTGGTTTATTATATCAGATACATCGAGAAAGACGCCGGGCGACGACGACGATACAATGGCGCCCAGAATATCGAATCTACAGCTATCGACGATCGCGATGATACTGCCATTCGAAGACCAAAAGACCCACGAGCTGGCAAGTATCGTTGGCTGTACCGAACGAACGATTCGACGACATAGATCACGACGTAATATCACTGGCGAAGTGCAGAGATATAAGAGGTGCCGCCAGAGTCGACAAAAGATGGAAATATGGCATCGTACAGAGCTTCTTGAACTACTGCAGTACCGCAGCGATCTATCTCTTGAAGAGATGCAAGATTTCCTATTTGAAGCCTTCGAGATCCAGATCAGTCGTTCTGCAATCAGTCGACAGTTAAACTCAGCTGGCTGGACGAACAAGAAGTCCAAGATTATTGCTGCTCAGCGAAGTGACGAACTACGATACGAGTACTTGTACCGTATACGACGATATCGCCCCGACCAGCTGGTATTCGTCGACGAATCCGGCGTCAATAAGGATACTGGGATACGGAGGACTGGATGGGCGCCGAAAGGGCTTGCTGCGTTTCGAACTGCAGAGATTGATCGGTTTCAGAACTCTCGCGTACAGATCCTGCCAGCCCTCACGTTGAGCGGTATCCTACACTTGACTACGTATTATGGTACGACTGACGGCGATGGGTTCTTTCGTTGGCTACAGGAGTGCCTTATCCCGAAATGTGGGCGTTTTCCAGAGCCAAACTCTGTCATCGTTATGGATAACCTCTCCTGCCATCGTATACCTGAAATCGAGGGTTTATGCCGGGTATCAGGTGTCCATCTCGAGTTTCTGCCTCCGTATTCACCAGACTTCAACCCCATCGAAGAGTACTTCGGCGATCTAAAGCGATACATCAGGAAGACGTATTCGAAGTGGAACAACGATGAGAATGACACTCGGGATTTCATGGAATATCTACGTGACTGCGCTATGGAGATTGGGTATCGTCTACCCCAGATCGAGGGCCATTTCCGCCATTCGTTCGTCAACTTTGATGGGACAGAGCATATATTTGACGATATCGAACTATAAAAGGGAGGATTTGCTGCCAATATTGAACATCAGCAAGCAATCCAAATTTTCATCGTGCGTTCGCGCGCAATAGATCTTAATCGTGTCGTCATATGATGGTCAATCATCAAATCCATGATTGTAGCCAACAAGATTGCCAAAAGGTTAGCCACAAGCGCACCAGAACACAAAAAATATACCGTCGTCCATTGTTTTCGTCGGTAGCTACGTATACATATCAATTTTGCCTGTATAACGGCTGAAACGCGTTGTTGATGCTTGTGACGATGATTTGTGATGATGACACGTCATCACGATCAGAGACTTCAACCATAGTCAGAGACTTCAACTGCCCCTAACCAGTATCGGGATGGACCGAAGTGTATTGTTTGCAGATCCAAAATAACAGTAATTCTATTGCTTTTATACGTATAGAGCGGCAGTGTTGAATCTACGGCTATGGGTAGACTTTTCCGTGGTTGAACACGTCATGCAAAAAAATCGCGCATACAGTCAAACTTCACACCACTCTTGCTGTATCACTCTTCTTCGTTATCCTCCTCCGAGTAATACGTCTCTGTTGACGACGTATCACTCGAGATTTCAATCTGATTGTCCTCATCGCCTTGCTCGATTTCGTCTTGTTCGATCTGTAACTGCGTGGGCAGCATCTGCGACGCTGACAGCAGTGGTGACGAAACGAAACCAAAGAGTTCCGAAACGCCTACAAAGTTAGCCATATTCGACAGTAAACAGCTCTATATACACTCACCACGTCGACCAACTTCAACTGGCGTACCACGGATCTCTTGCTCGATGGATTGACGTGGCACTAGGGCGTCGATATGTCGGGATGACCCCAACTCGCCTGAAACTAGCGCCGCAGAGTTTTCAACTGGCGCCGCCGCCGTCCCTCCTGGCAATCCAGCGTATATTCTTGTATAAACATCTCCTTCTGACTCTCGATGGTTTGAATGAAGTTCAGAGTGAGATACCACGTCGGAGAGGGCGTCAGACTGCCCTCCGTAGTAGGCGCTGTTGTCTATGAAGGATTTGATCGAGTTCCTGACATCTTCGGTAAGATCTTGAGTAAAACCCTGTTCAGTAAACCAAATATCTGGTAACTTGCGAATTGCCCGCAAGCTACTGTCTACTGATCGCAGTTTCTGTAGCTTCTTTCTGAACCCTTCGTCGACGTTATATCGCTTGCCGCGGACGGATATAAACCACTTGATGAAGCTGGCCACTTGATCTAGAGCTTTTCGAGGCGAATCCGGTACCACTGGCGAGGACGAACGAATCGGGAGTGCGATACTTGGTTGACGAGTGCTTGGAAGGTTCAATGGCGGAAGAGTTGGCAACGAATACTGTGAGATGTTCGCATATGGCCAATATGCCGGCGGCGGCGGCGCCGGCGGCGGCAGCTGTACGTATGGGTTAGGATATTGAAGATGACGATCTGGCGCCCCCGCGTTGCCGTATATATTGACGATGGCGTTGCTGTTGGCGTTGGTTAGGCCAGATCTTGACCCTGATGATGGAAGTGCGGCATTTTCAGCCTTCTCTTCCGTCATCACTGTCGTCTCCTGGTTATCATCAACCTCCACGATATTCTTACTTCTCTTGCCCTGGCGTTTCTGATCCTCTATAAACTGGTCGTGAAGAATCTCACCAAGCAGTTCTTTAGGTGGTTCCATATTGTCAACGCCAGCCTGTCCAGTCATAATAGCCTTCGCCCACTTCTCTATATGGTGAGATTTGATCTTGTAGTGCTTCTGGCCTAGTATATAGCACCAGTTGAACTTCTCGTCGCCCGAACTATTCTTACATCTCTGGTACTCTGGGCAGATGTGCGTACGGAGAAGTTGTCTGTGCATACCCTCCTTCCGACGCTCGACGTTTGCAGGATCGTTAGCCTCACGATCGATCGCCTCTTGCATGCCGGCTGAAACGCCTGCTCGGCCACCTTTTCGAGGCGTTCGTACGCCAGTCACTATACCACCAGAGATTGGTACGGCGCTGTATTGCCACTTGACGGTGAGGTGGACTTCACCCCTCTCTTCAGCTTGTTCAAGAGAGGGGACAATATCAACCCATGGAATACTTGGCCAAGTGACCCCTCCAGTAGACGGATAGACCCGAGTGAAGATTGGTGTTGGTTTAGATGCGTTGGTGGGCTTCCTCCAAGCAACGACAACAGCGATATTGGCCTTCTTCACAATATACGAGTGAGCCACTTCTGCCTCAAGTTGGGCGCCGCTGTCTGCCTCCCAGTCTCTACTATTCGCATCTAATACAGGAGCAATACTGAATCTGTTATACGCGATGCTCTCGATGGTTAGATCGAGAACAGGTAAACCGTTACCCTTGAGCGCTGGGCCACGGGTAACCTGGATTTGTAGCAGAGTTGGTTCCTCGTTACCCATATCGTCCTCCTCTTCAAATACATCGTGGAACGACATAAACGTATCATCAGCGCTATGGCGAGGGGCCGTAGGCGTATCGTCCGCAAATCGAGTGGTTTGACGAGGGGTTGGGTTAACTGGGGTCGAGTCTGGTCGAAACGGTGGCATCGACGAAGGCAGAGTACTTCGGAGCCGGATCGTATGCGGCGGATCCTTCTTTCGCTTCCTCTGCGTTGTCGTTGCTTTTTGGCGAGAGGACGCTTTTGGAGCTCTTCGTGATGACGGAGGGGCTATAAGTACACGCTTTCTTCGCGATGTAGACTCAGCCGCCACCAAATCATTAGTCTCGGGTCCAGCCTCGGCGACGATAACCTCCTCGGCGGCCTCCTCGGCGGCCTCTTCGGCGGCGGCAGCCCGGCGAGCCCTCTCGGCGGGCGTAACGATCCTGATCGACGGCGAGGCAGAGCGTTGAGGAGGATCTCTGGCGGCGTCCTGTGCCAGTTGTTGTATACGTCGTTGTTTCCGCGTACCGTTGGCGATGGGTGACGGACGATGCCCAGAAGGGTCATCATCCGCCTGCCGAGCCGCGCGGCGGCGTTTAGGAGGCATCACGATGCCCTCAGATAATGAGATTCAATAGAAATAGATCAATTGAAGCCATCAGAATAGGTCAATTGCCGTACTACGAATATCTACGTGGCGTTGGGCAAATTTTCATGTATATACAGGGATTATGCGTGCGTAATTTCGGCAAAAAGGGGGGGCGGACGCTGTCAACGCAACGGAGTGTAGAATGTCACCCCTTTTCTTTCCAATCTCGGTTACGCGTGAAATCATAAAAGTCTATTTCTTCTTTTTTTACCTCCTATTTGTCTAAAATGGTCTAAGAGGCTCTAGTGGGATATGTGCAGAGAGTGGCTCTCAAAGATGATGATGACCAAGTCATTGCTTGTTGTCCTTGACGTCACCGTCCTCGAGCTCGGCGATGAACTTCTCGGCGTCCAGGGCGGCCATGCAGCCGGAGCCTAAAAGCGATATCAACGTCAGCAAATGTCGGGGTTCCACAACATACGCGGCCTAACAACAGCCAATGGCTTCGCGGGGGGGGAGGGACGGGAATGCTCACCTGCACTGGTAATGGCCTGTCTGTATCTCTTATCCTGGACATCACCGGCGGCGAAGACACCCTCGACGCTGGTCAGGGGGGTGCCGGGCTTCGTGACGATGTAGCCCTCGGCGTCGGTCTCGAGCTGGCCCTTGACGAGGGTGGTGGCGGGCTCGTGGCCGATGGCGTAGAACAGGCCGTTGGCCTCGACCTCCTCCTCCTTGCCGGTGACGGTGTCCTTGACGACGAGGTGGCTCATGAGGCCGTCGGCGCCGCCCTTGATCTCGGAGCCGACGGAGTTCCAGCGGACGGTGACCTTGGGGTGGGCCAGCAGGCGCTTGGCCATGATCTGGGAGGCGCGGAGGACGTCGCGGCGGACGAGGACGGTGACGTGGCTGGCGTACTTTGTGAGGAACATGGCCTCCTCGGCGGCGGAGTCGCCGCCGCCGATGACGAAGAGGGGCTTGTTGCGGAAGATGGGGACGGCACCGTCGCAGACGGCGCAGGCGGAGACGCCGTTCTGCCAGTACTTGTCCTCGCCGGGCAGGTTGAGGCGGCGGGCGGAGGCGCCGGTGGCCAGGATGATGGCGTCGGCGGTGTGGGTCTCGTCGGGGGAGAACTCGGTCGAGTACTTGAAGGGGCGGGAGGAGAGGTCGAGGTTGGCGACGGTGTCGGTGATGATCTCGGTGCCGAAGCGGGCGGACTGGGCCTTCATCTTCTCCATGAGCTCGCCGCCCATGACGCCCTCGGGGAAGCCGGGGAAGTTCTCGACGTCGGTGGTCGTAGTGAGCTGGCCGCCGGCGGCGATGCCGTTGGCCATGAAGCCCTCGTAGAGGACGGGCTTGAGCTCGGCGCGCGCCAGGTAGACGGCGGCGGTGTGGGCGGCAGGGCCGGAGCCGATGACTGCGCGGAGGAGGGCATTGTCAGCTCATGGGGGCTTTGCATTGAGGGTAGCAGGCAAGCAGGGAAGCAGTGAAGCCATCGTGAGTCGATGTGAGGGGGAAAGGTGAGGGGCCGTAGAGGTAACGGTAGCAGCGGTAGCGGCGGTGGTGACGACTTACTGACGACCTTGGAATGCATGCTGCGGGCTGTTGTTCTAAAATCAACGGGTTTGGCGGTGTTCTTTTTCAGGGTGGTAGTGGCTGCTGCAAAAGACAGGCCGGTCGCGCTGGAGCGAAGAAGTGTTCGTCTGAGGGTTGAAGAGAACAGTTTGGCGGTGATATGCGCGTTCGGAACACGCAGTATCCTCTCCAAAATGGCGGGGTATCTTTAAAAAGGAAAAAAGAGACGCAGTGCGAAGGGGGGGTCGCCTCAGGGAGGGGCGTCCTCGGGGAGTGGAGGGGCAACGCAACGAAACACCAGGCGGGTTCTGCTTCTGCTCTCTCTCCCAATCAGCTCCTTGCAAAGCTGCAACTCGTGGCTATCGTTGACGATATCTGCTCGCTGCTACGCACTATCTACCAGAGTCAAAGACGGCGTCTGACTGGACGGCGACTGCTTCCAAGTGGGAATCGCAGCGCAAGGCTAGGACGGTTGGAGCTGTGCTGCAGTTGGATTTCTAATGGTTGCCGGGATTTGGCCCTGCGATGGTGGATTCCAGAATTTTTCGGGCGGCGGCGCGACTCAGGGTTCTCTAGCGGACGGCCACCCAGAAATGCGCAATCGGAGCGCCGGCTGCGCTGGATTACTTAAGCGCCGAGTCTCCGGGCGGCCACGCCAAGTCACACCCCACTTACCGAGGCTCGCCCGAGTGACATAACTCCGAGCGGAACGCATGCTTTTTTCGAATTCCGGTCTCGGGGCCGACTTTCCGCAAGGGTTCTCACCATGCGGTTGACGCATTTCCATCTTATCAATCAAAGATCTCTATTTGGAATTCTCGTCTGCTGACGTCAATGAAGCCTCGTCAGGTTGATGTTCTGGACTGGCCAAGGCCGTTGTCGGTGGATCCGGATGATGCGATTCTGTGTGGTGCAACAACATTTGATGACTCTTCGTGAGCATGATTATTGAGCAATGCCAACGATTTGGAATTATCATTCACACCAAACGAACTGCCTGATCTTCTTATGCGACAGCGACTTCTCTTATAAGACCGTTACAACTTTGCTGTTGTCGTCGCCCCTGTTGTCGTCGTCCATCTGTGTGCGACCTTGACCGCATTCTTGTGCACGGAAAAGACAGCGACACATACACGAGAAACATGACAACTTCTCACTGAAAGCAAGAGTCACTCTTGTAAGAGTTCTGCTTGTTGTTTCACAGATTGCACTACAATCCAAACAACAGTTCGGCGTTCGGCGCGGCATTACCACCTACCTGGGCGCCTTTACCTCGCAGCCGAGACATCAAATCACAATCCTCGATAGTCTAGTGGTGAGGATATCGGCTTGTCATTTAACGATTCGCCGGGGACCGGGGTTCAATTCCCCGTCGAGGAGTCAAAAGAGTCTGAATCTGGCTCGAATCAATTTTTGCTGGTTTCTTTTTGGATAGTGTGGGCGAGTTGCGGAGTCGCGCGCTTCCCGCCCTTGTCCAGATCCACTCATGCAGATCCGGGATCACGGTGGCCAGTGGGGATCTTTGGGCCGGCCGTATCCGGTAAGAGTCTTTGCGACTAGACTTGCTAATAATTGAGCGGTCCTAAGTGATGAGTTATGTATGAATTTGTTGTAATGCGACTTTGCTGTCGGGTGTCTTTCAAATATAGAAAGTCAAGATATGACTTCTGGAAAATGGGGTAATTTGTACCATGGTTTGCTGTATTACATACAAGCACAGCCCAATGGCGCTCTCCCTGTGGTTGCGCAAGCGGCTTCTCATCGATCAGTGGATGTTCAGTGTTTTAAACCCTACAACTGTACGTTCGAAAACAGCAGCGCTTGCCCCATCCTCGCGTAACGTCTCGCAGATGCCATGTTTGTCAACAAGAAGTCAAATGATCAGATGTTATACATAGAGTAGAATCGATCGAGTGTTCCGAGTCCTTGCGAGTGGGGAGGATGCAGGAATAACGGTTGTGATAATGAAACATAAATTGCTGCCATTGGAGTAGCTACACAAGCTGAGAGGTTTCATAGCTATCCAAGGTGGTAGCTGCGAAGCTCGTGAACTGTTTTTCGAAGGCGGGTGGAAACCCTTCTGCCTCAACAATATAAGTACATCAGAGCCGATGTACAACACACAGCTCCAGTAATCTCTTTGCTCGGCAAGACTTTTGGTATCCGGGCGGATAGTGAAGATAGAACAGACCAGTAATAAGTAAGAAGATGGCGAAGATGAAGACAACGAAGATGGGTAGACGACGACGACTATGAAAACGACAATCACAATAATGATAGGGATAATATTAGATAAATCGTCTTCTGATATAACACATAGTATTCCGCCTGCTGGATGTGTTCATCCGAATAGCAAAATTCCAGAATACTTCAGAGACCTAAGCATATTGCACAACGAATCATCTTGTTCAGAGTACAGAAAGCTCATTCCATGGGAATCCACAGCCGTTCTTACACCTCGCAGCACGCAGTAGCGGCCAGAGTCTGAGAGGGTTTCCGCACACACACTCTCTCTCTTTTGTGCTGTGCATCCGAAAGCCAGCCGTAGTCCCGCCCAGTGAGGCAGATCCAGCGCACGAAATCTAGACGCGAAAAAGAACCATAAAACTGAATACAGCAGAAGAAGAGATTCCTGCGACAAGTTTATTCGAGGAAGGGAAAGCGCGTTGCTGGGTTGCAGAAGAAACCAGATCAGACATACCACATCAGTCCAGTCCAGCCATTAAATTGTCGCCACCTGCCTTGGTGATGTGCCCCTGAACAAAGCGAATCTTTTCAGAATACTGATCCATGATGGCAGGTAACAGCCCTTGAGCTCCCTTGGCAGCATCCATCCTCGGAAACGAATCCAAGCCCAGTTCGACAGCTTTCCGCATCGAGTCCAGCTGGTCCTGGAGCGCTGTCAGGAGAATGTAGATGCACACTGGATTCGCGAGATTATTCACAGCTGCAATGTCAGGCGCGGCGGCCGGCGTGAAGCCGAGCTCCTTCATGCTGGCGTTCGACAGCAGCGCTGGGTTGATTGCGCATACGCCAGCCTCGCCAGATACCGAGCAATCTGATTCCGACGGCCGCTTCTTCAGAGATGGGAACGCCAGCTCAAGAATGTCGACAAAGACCTCTAGGACCAGCGTGGCCGGCGACACAACCATCATCAGAGCCGTCTCGTCTGACATGGAGTCTAGCATGGGTTTGCGAAAGGCGAATTTGGCGCCGCCCATCATCAGCCAGGCGTTGAACTTTGTCACCTTCTGGGTGATGTGCAGCATCTCCTGGATGGCGTTGGAGGCATCGGTCCCAGGATGCCGAGAGAACACGGCGGCATGCTCCCTCCTCTTTGCGACGAGCTGCTGCTGGAACGCCGACAGCTGCTCGAGCCTCTTGAGGACGATGACTTCCGGCTTGGCGGCCTTCTTCAGTTCGTCAAAGTCATGTTGCAGGGGACAGTCTGCCGACGGGAAGCAGACGATGCCCATGTCCATGCCGTCCCATGCTTCCCAGGGGATCGGTGTTTCTTCCAACGTAGACGGCAGAGCCTGTGAAACTAGATCGGTATGCTGTGATGGAGTGTCTGAGGATAAGGTCGATGGTGGTGTCAGAATTGGCCCAGCTCCCGGACGGGTCTGCACAGGGGGCTTCTTCGGTGGTCTGCCTGTCTTCAGCGCGGGACTGAAGACGCATGCGACGCCCTCGCGGCTGCATTTCTGACATGGCCCATCGCCCTCTTCCGGACCTCGCAGACAGCGGATCTTCTTAAAGTGGCACGCATCGCAGGCCTGGCGGATCCCTGTGAACGGTCCTCGACTTGATTTGGTCATCGATACAGATATAGAGAGCTGAGGTTGCGATCGTTGAGTTTGGATGACATGTTGGGAACGTGACCAGGGTCCAAGAAATCGTCTTACTGTGCCGTCTCCAGTCTTACGGATACCTCGATTGGTGAATGGTCAGAAACGTGGGAGCAGGCAGACGACGAAGGATCCGGATCCTTGACGGCGTCGTAGGAGAATCAACATGTGAACAGCTGATACCAGCTGTAGCCCTTGGCGATTCCGTCCGAGTTGACGCTCAGAGCTTCTGCCTGTTCATCTTACGATGTTGCTTTCTTTTTCACTCGAGGCTGGAATTTCGGAATTCTTTTGGTGTCTACAAGGAGGAGTAAGCTCGCCATAGCTGATCTGATGTTCGTTTAGATGCTGTAATTAGAGAGTAAGCTTTGAAAAAACGAGAAACAGTCATTGAGCAATCAGCTATCCCCAACACTTGGGTTTTCAAGACACGGATCAAGAGTCGCGAAGGGTTTTGCCCATTTCACGAAGTCATCGGGCTTTTTATAATTGTTGCTATGGCTCGGGAACTACCCGTTCAAATACCCATAGGAGGCGCGTCACGGCAAACTGAGCCCTGTTGCCTGCATGAGAATGTCACTCCACCAACCTGCCGAAACCCGCCGAGATGGTGCAACCCGCCGAGCCGCCCTAGAAAAGGGATCAATTGTCCCATTTTCTCGCCTATCTCTCATATTCAGCTAGCTCAGAAATGATGTGAAACATCTGGTCAAGAACTATGATGGCTACTACCTCAGAAATCTTCCACAAACGCAGGATCCTCCTCGTCTCAACCGTCGGCGGCTTCACCCACGCCGCCCCGGTTCTCGAAGTCGGCGCGGTCCTTGCGGCACGCGGCCACGAGGTCCATTTCGGCACCAACACGGGTCAAGAACATTGGGCTTCCGCCTACCCATCCATCAGTCGCGTGTATAGCTTCGGTCCCGCCCTCCCGGACGATGAGGCGGAGCAGCATTACACCCGCATGAGACAGTGGCGGCCCAGCGATGGTGTCGGCTCGATCATGCAGTCCAAGTACCTCTTCGATTCGTATTGGCCGGACACCTATTTCCACCTACGCGAGCTGGTGCTGGATTCGGATACTCGGCCAGACATGATCATTGCCGACTTCTTCGTTGATGCTGCCGCCAAAGATATGATGATCGAGCTTGGCGTGCCCATTGCCATCATGTGGCCGCAGATGCCCTACCTCCTGGCCCCAGTGAGCTATATACCCGGTCAGCCAGGCTTCCAAGTCGACTTTACACCGACGTCAGAGAGAGCATCCATCTGGTCGCGCATCAGAAACGAAATGGTGTTGTTCTGGGCTCTGCCGCATATCATGGGGTGGACGGGGTGGTTCAAGAAATTGAGGAAGCGGCAGGACGTCCATCACGCGTTGCCGGTGGCCACAAAGCCGAATCACCTCGTCCTCATCAACTCGTTCTTCGGCCTTGAGCCTCCCAAGGACTTGCCGCCTCTGATGGTTCCGGTTGGCCCGATACTCAGCGATGAGTTTGCCGAGCTCGACGATATGTATCTGGATTTCCTCGAGTCTCACGATAAGACCGTGTACATAGCTCTTGGCACCCACATCGTCCTCCCTGACGTGGACTTGGCCAAGCTGATTCGTGGTCTCGTCATGTCATTGGATATGGGGCACATCAACGGCGTGATATGGTCCATGCCAGCAGCCGCCAAGAGACGTGCCGATACGACGGCCTCTTTTGAGAGGAAGGGTGGGTCAAATATGACAGTCGGGGATATTCTCAACGGAAGTCACTCTGAATTTCTCGTCACAAGCTTTGCGCCGCAGCGAGCCATACTAGAGCATACCAGTACCAGGGTCTACCTCACCCATGGAGGTGGCTCCAGCGCGAATGAAGCCCTATTCCATGGGACACCCGTTCTTGTCATGGGCTACTTCTTCGACCAGCTCGCCAACAGCGCGCGCTTAGTCGAGGCGGGAGTCGGTCTGGCCATGGACAAGTTTGACTTCACGCCCGAGGGGATGGCCAGCCGGATTTGTACCATTGTAGTCGACCCCGAAGGCAAGATTTCCAGAAACGTTGAGCGCATGAAGAGGATTGCGCGTGTCGCTTCGCGGAGGAAGCACTTCGCTGCTGACATGGTGGAGGAGGTCATCCACGACCACGAGCTACGCTTCAGACGTGGGCAAGAGCTCCGGCCCATGCATCTCCAGACCGCGGATATGAGAATGCCAATTTGGAAGGCGAGGAATTGGGACCTGTGGGCTACCTCGCTGCTGTCTGCAACGATAGCTGGCACAGCCTTGTTCCTGGGTGTGGGATACATCAGGCGGCTTGACTCTAAGAGCTTCAGCCAGGTTATGGAGATGCTGCGAAAGCTCAAGGGGAGGTGATAGGATATCTGGACTTGTAGCACCCAATTGATTTCATGAAACCCGATCAGCTAGACGAGGTTGGTGAGACGATCCTTCTCATGCACAAGGCTCAATTGGCCGTTGATATGGCGGAATACACGTCTGACGTGTGCAATCTCTGCGTATCGCAGGGGTATTTACAAGCCATTGTTATCTGAAATGGCAGAAGTCCCATTCCGAAGTTGCCAATCATAAGCGCTAAGTATGTAAGCTTGGGATTCAGCCACGCGTGTAATCCCAGCATCCAGACTGTCGGGTCTTTAGCCAGGCAGCTGAATTCCCTTCATTCCAGACTTTTTCCATCTCCTTGGAAAAATCGAGGGAGATCTTCCTCCGAGCTTCAACAACGCTGCGGTTTTGTTGAGACATCACATTTGCGTCGACTTCTGCTATACGGTGGACAGAATCTCAGCATGGATTCGTCTAACAGCAATGTGATGCTCGGACGACCTGGTCTAGATATCAAGACTGCGGCCACGGCTTTCGGTTTGCTTGCTCTTGTCTACTATGGTATCGAGTTCTTGAAGGCGGTATGGATTGGCCTCACAGGACCGCTTAGCAAGGTCCCTGGGCCGTGGTTGAACAGATTCACTGCAGTTCCATGGAAATTGACGGTCATCACCGGCAAATCAGGACAAATGTGCATCGACTATCCAAAGAAGTACGGCGAAATTGTCAGGATCGGTATGCATCACTGCCTTCCTGGGGAAACTTCACAACACTGACTCTGCCACCAGCGCCCAACGTTGTGATGATTTCCAACAAGGAGGCAGTCCACCAAATCGTCGTCGAAAAAGACCTCCGCAAGAGCGCTGCGTACGAAAAGTTCCGCCAGGATAAAGACATCGCGACGATATTCACAATACGAGACCGCGCAGAGTACCGCACCCGGCGACGCCTGCTGTCCCACGGCTTTTCGGTCAGCTACATCAAAGGTCTCGAGCCGATGATGTTGAGCTGCATCAGGGATCTGGAGGAGGTGATTGATGAACGTTGCGCCGCTGCCGCCGGCGGGAAGGCAGAAATCGATATCTGGCATCTCTTTGGATGCCTAACCTCTGATGTCATGAGCGAGACTTCTTTCGGAGGCTCATTCAAACTGGTGAAGAACGGGGAGCATCCCATTCGTTTGAGGATGTCGCAGAACTTCAGACGCAACGCTGTCGTGAGCAGTCCTTTATGAACCCGGCTCATTGAGTATAGCCCAACTAACCGAGTCAAGTACCAAACACTGCCATTCTTACGTTGGATCCCCTCCCTGCCAAAGTCGCAAGACCCCGAGCTTAAGAGGCTCGTCGACGAGGTCATTGCACGAAGGAGAACTTCGCAAGACAAGATCGCGAGGCCTGATATCCTGCAGTTGCTCCTCGACACTCACGACCAGAACCCAGAAGACTTCTCAGACAAGGTAGTCATGGCAGAGATGTTTCTCTTCATGCTGGCTGGTGGCGAGACAGCGGCTACCACCCTAATCTTCGCATTCATATTCCTCTTGGACGATCCGGTCCGTTACAAAAGGCTTGTGGACGAGATCCGCCAAGTCTTCCCTGTCGCAAGCTCGCCAGTGACTAATGAAATGACGGCGAATCTGCCGTTCCTCAATGCAGTTCTGAAGGAGACTTTGAGGCTCAGAGCACCAGCAGCTTCTGGTAAGGTTCTCGTATGGTGAAGGCTTGCAGTTGCTGACGTCTATGTAGGATTACAAAGACAAACTGATGAGGATATCGTTCTGGCTGGGCATCTCTTTCCCGCTGGAGTAAGTTGTCTCCCGGCCTAGCCGCTGTTGCTTAGGGTATCTAACGCGACCAAGACTGCCATTACTGCCAACACGTTCCCATTGCACTTGAATGAGAAGGAGTGGCCCGACGCCGACGATTTCGTTCCCGAACGGTGGCTTTCTGATTACAAAGGCGTTCCAGCCGCCGAAAAGATGTCGTACTACCCATTCTCTGCGGCGTCTAGAAACTGCATTGGCAAACAGTGAGATCTCCCACGCCTTCGAGTTCACCGAGAATACTAATGATCGCATCAGATTTGCGTGGAATGAGCTTCGTCTTACGATGGCTTCCCTCCTTAGGAGATATGATTTTTTCTTCGTGCCTGGCCAGTCTCGGGAGACAATGGTTCTGGTGAGCCTGCAGCTCAAGTCAAACAAGTACCTGATTGGTGTCAGGCCGAGAGCTTAGTGCAAGAAAAGGCTCTAGGCAGGAGACTTAGATACTTTAGGCAGAAAGCTAGCTTGAGTTCCTCCTATAATAAACATGTCAGTGGACAAGTTCGAATATACTAGGCTTGGCTCGTTGTGTGACACTTGATCCTAAGTTCATAGTGTGCAGGGACCCCACTACGAAAATGGGCACCCGCATCCTGGACCACACTTACGTAATGCGACGCGACCCCGGTCAGTCGATTACCTAATCCAGTCCAAGCTCCGAAATTCCATGCTCCGCTGGATTTTTTTTTCTTGTCGTCCCGTTCTTCCGACCATCCACCTCTCCCATCTTTCTTCCACCATGGCCACAGTCAGAGACAGCTTTCTCGACCTCGAAAAGCACCGTCTGCAACTTGAAGACAATATCGCCAAGTTGCAGAAGGCTCTGCAGCACTGGCGACAATGGGACGCGGAGTATGAGTCCTTGAAAGAGGAGATCGAGTCTGCTCCCCAACCCGCCAGCTCTGAGCACCTCGCGCGCATCCGCCGGGACTTTGAGGGCGAGGTCGTCGACAAAAAGGAGATCAACGACTTGTTTGGCAGGATCGACCTCAAGCCTGCTGAGCAGATTGTCAATCTTCTGACGCGTCGCATCGACTACGTGTCCAAGAACATCGAGACACTCGAGAAGCAACTCGAGTCTGCGGAGCAGAAGCACGCCGCCGCCAGCATTGTCAGCAACCCCGACGTGCGCGACGAAGATGGCCTGCCCATAACAGAGATCATCGAGGAGCTTGATGAGGAAGGCAACATCGTTGCTAGTCGGCTCCAGCGTCCGGGCGACTCCAGTGGGCAGATCAGGGAGATCTTGGAGAAGGCCGGCGTTAAGGATATCCCTGAGGGCAAGACTGAGGGGTCGGAAAAGGTCGAAGCGATCGTCGAGGATGTCACCGACAAGCCTGCGGAGGCTGCACCACCGAAGGAGGAACCTGTTCCTGCTGTCGAGCCGCCCCAGTCTGATCAGAAGGTTGACGATATCGTCCCGGTCAAGAAGACTGTCTCCTTCTCAGAAGACACCAAGCCGGCTTCAGAGCCTCAGATTTCCAGAAACGCCCAGCGCGTCGAAGAAATCATGAAGACGGCCAAGGACCAGGAGGAGATCAGCCGGCAGCCACCTGTCGTTCCCGAAGGCGAGACTGAGGAAGACGCACTCCTCCGTCGAGAGATGCTCAAGTACGGCATGGAGGAGGTCGGGGCTGTCGTCGCCGAGCTGACGCTCGAGGAAGGCTCTGGCGATGACGGCGATGACGACGATGACTGGGAGTACGACTACTCTGACCTTGACGAGGACGAGGAAGAGGACAAGTACGGACGTTCCACCAGCAGTGTCCTCGACGACGGCTACCACCAGCGGATGCTTGAGCTCGAGAAGCGACTTGGTGTCAAGTCTCGCTTTACGGAGAAGGCCGAGGAAGAGGCGGATGATTCCGACAACGAGGATAAGCAAGGCATCGGTCGCATCGTCATCAAGCGTGGCGAGCAGGCCAAGGCTTCGGAACCTCCCAAGTCTACGCCTTCTCCGGTCGCTTCCAGCCTACGGACCTCTTCGCCGATCGAGTCTGACAGCAAGAAAAGCGTTCGCTTCGCTCAAAACCTCGACATCGCTCCCGAGACGACGCCGGCAACATCGACGCCAGCTGTCGCTCCCGAGGCTCCCACAGAGCCCATCGTCGAGCCTCTTAGCGACATTGTTGAGCGTTCTGGCCCTGCGCAGCAAACAGAAGTCAAGTCTACACGCAAGGCTTCACGCTTCAAGAAGCAAAGAGCAGCCCCGACCGTCGTTGACGACGACGCTGTCCCCAAGGGTCCAATGGATGTACCTGTCCGTTTCCTCGACCAGGACCGACCCACTGCCCCTACCGGCCCAGAAGGCAAGACGCTCGCCGATGCCATCGTGGAGAAGGAGGCCAGCCCAATGGACGACGACGCCTTTGGGGATGACTTCATCGACCAAGACGTTGCCGACGAGTACCACCGCAAGCGGAGAAACTTCATCCAGAAACAGGGTGGTTTCTTGCAAGAAGACACCTCTGTGATCCGGCCACTGGACGAGGCCGACGGCGGTCAGCGCATCAGCAAGTTCAAGGCTGCTCGTCTTTCCAAGCAGTAGACGGCCGGATCTCAACCCAATAGGTACGTGGTGATATTTTTTTTACTCAACACCCTCCCCAAATGATGATTTAGACTTCAAAAATACAGTTATCCCTGTCCGAGATACAAAATATGTGTGGATGTAATCTACCTTCTGATATGGCATCTTTTCTTTGCTCATGACTGGACTCGTCTTCGGGAAGACTTGACTGACTCAATTCTCAGATACTCAACCAAGTGAATAACTTCCAACATCACACGCCCGTGCCATCCATCATCCCAGGTAAGACGATCTTCTTTTTCGCTTCACCCCATCCTCCCAAATGATGAATTAGACATCAAAAATACAGTTATCCCTGTCCGAGATACCAAAATACGTGTGGATGTATTCTACTTTCTGATACCACTTTTACTTTCCAATGTTGTTTGCATCAGTCCGTCAGGAATTTTCGCTAATCAACATCACAGATGCCGTGTCAAGTGATTCGTGCGCCGAGGCAGCTCCATGCCCTCTTGTCTGCTTGCTTTTCCAACGCCATCCGTCAGGACATGCGAGGGTGTTTAGAGCGGATAGAAATTGGATTCATAGACCCAATGTCGGGTCTCATGTCGGCGAACCTGTGCTCTAAGGATTCCTGACGTGCTTTTGCTATCAACCTCTTTGCTGTCGTCAACCACTAATCCGTTCAGTTTTGCTTCTTCACAGTGCATGGTCATTTTCCTCTTCCAGGGACGCGTTGTAGCGACGGACCGCTTATTAATCTGACAATTGATGGGCTGCAGCATTCAATCTGCTTCACCATTACTAGCGGATCCAAGAGGAATGTCACAACACATGGGCTCTCTGACGCCATAACCGTTTGCTTCTGCTCTCCCATGGTTTCGGCGATTCGTTTCACCCCTGACATTTTCTCGTCCCGTAAACTAGTTCGTAATGAATACACTTTCAATTCACCAACGCCTATGTATCATGTGTATGCGTGCCCCCGTGTGTACCTCTCTTAGTTATTGCCCTCTCCTGCATCATGGCTCGTCTAGCTGATCTTGGCGTTGCTGAAGTCCATCTCAGGGTGCTCGGCCTGGAACTTCTTGAGGATGTCGAGCTTCTTCTGCTCGTCGGAGGTCGGCAGGCCCATCTCCTTCTGGCGCTGGTCCCACATCATCTTCTCGACCATGCCGCGCGTCTCGCCGTCGAGGTCCGACAGCTTGCTCGTGTCGGGCTGGATCTTGGACACGTCGATCTTGGGCGCGTCCTTGACCACGTGCGGCCACCACTCCATTTTGTTCACCTTGTCCAGGTGGATCTCGACCGTCTTGGTGCCGTCCGCGGCCGAGGCCAGCGTCCAGGTCGAGTCGTCAACGATGATTGCATGGGGAAGCTCGCCCTGCGCCCTTCCGTGTCAGTTTCCTTGTCCTCTGCAGTGATGATGTGCCTCCCGTGGGGTAATGCATACCTTAATGATCGGCTCCTGGCCCTTCACGCCGGCGGAGATTGTGTTCTTCTTGAGGTCGATGACGAGGTCCCTGCTCTTGTAGTTGCCGGGCACGCTGAAGGTGACGTCGACGTCGGCGATGGTCTGCTGCCACTTGTACGGCAGCGCGTTCTGCTCCTCGGCCTCCTTGGCGCGGGCGGCGGCCTCCTCGGCGGGGGTGGGTTCTGTGTGGTTTTGCGCGTGGTCAGTTATTGATTGTTCATGATATGTCACCGTCGACCTTCCGCTCAGATAAGCAGGAGGGGTGAACACGTACCAGGTTTGTCGGCCATGATTGCGGTTTTGCGGTATACGGAACGATGGCAAAAGTCGAAGAAGACCCTGGAAAGGCTGACGGAATTCTTGGAGGGGTAGCTTAGCTGCACTGCACCACCATCAACCCCCCATATTACGCCCCCCGGGCCGTGCGTTTTCGATCGGGGAGCTCTGACCAATTAGCTTCGCTTAATAAACGTTTCCTTTCCCAATCAGCCTCGCCGTCAACTTTACAAGCCACCACCGCCGATCTGGGCGCATCTCAATCGTGAACTTCGTTCCTTTCAGGCAGGCGCGGTGCTTGATCTCTTCAACTCCAAACTCCAGTGCAACCTCAACCCGCGGTCCTCCAACGACCCATCTCAATGCCGCCCTGAGTCAACTACGTCGTCCATCGAACCTTCCCATCCAAACCCGACGAGACGAAACGAACCCCCATCCACGTCAACAACCCACATCATGTCCGCCGCCCGCGCCCCCAACGGCGGCGCCGTGCAGACCGACGACTCCGTCTGCCCCGTCTGCAAAACAATGCGCTACCTCAACAAAGACCTCGAGTTCCTCATCAACCCGGAGTGCTACCACCCCATGTGCGCCAACTGCGTCGCCCGCATCTTCTCCGACGGGCCCAACCAGTGCCCCTACGCCGGCTGCCACAAGACGCTCCGCAAGAAGGGCTTCAAGTCCGCCTACTTCGGCGACCTCGCCGTCGAGCGCGAGGTCGACATCCGCCGCCGCGTCGCCGCCGTGCTCAACAAGGTCGAGGACGACTTCGAGACCCTCGCCGACTACAACGGCTACCTCGAGTGGGTCGAGACGCTCACCTTCGACATCATCTCCGGCACCGACGCGGAAAAGAAGGCCGCCGAGGCACGGCTCATCGAGTGGGAGCAGGCGCACCGCGCCGAGATCGAGCGCAACCGCCGGCTGGCCAAGGAGTCCGAGGCGGAGCGCGTGGCGCGCTTCGAGGCCGAGAAGGACGAGGCGCGGCGCCGCCGCGCGGAGGCCATGGAGGAGGACAAGGCCGAGAAGAAGAAGGAGCAGCGCATGCGCGAGGAGATGCTCGACGGCCTGGCCTCCGGCGACGTCGGCGAGGCCAAGCAGACGCTCAACCGCATCCTGCTCAAGAAGCGCGGCCAGGGCCGGATGGCCGCCGCCGCGAGCTCCCTCGCCGACGCCACCGGCAGCTCCGCGCCTGGCCTGTCCATACGCGGCCTGAAGAAGGAGAAGAAGCGCGTCGTCGAGGAGAACAAGCCCTACGACCCCTTTGGCGGGCTGCGCCTCGACATGGAGCGGTACGCCCTTGGCCCGCTGGACGAGTACCGCAACCCTTGGGTCGACGACGCGCGCAAGAAGGACGAGATCGTGGTTGGCGGGTACAGTGCGGAGGAGTACCTGGGGCGGGCCATGTTCGAGGCGTTCTCGGGGTTGGCTGTGTTTATTGACGACGAGAAGGGGCCGGAGAAGGTCGCTACGGCGGAAGCTGCGGCAGCGGCCGCTACGGGAGTGACAAGTCAGAGGATGGAAGTGGATGACGTTTTCTAGTTTTCATTGTTTATCGCGATATTTTGGGCAGGCATAGCGATGGCGTTTGGCGGGTACTTGGACAGGATTACTAGACGGCGATGACGCAAAACAGTACTTGCGAAGCAGAGATTCAAAAAGAGTCCTGAGGGAGACAACTCCCTCTTATGCAAAAATTACTTTCTAAAGTCTGCTTACTAGATAATACATTTTTCAAGCTCAGGCTTCGATGATAATGCCCGGTTTCCACCAGTGACTTAATCAGTTGCCGAGCTTTGTTTTTCGCAAGCCGTCTAAGCACCCTTCCTCCGTAGTACAAGCAAAACCCAGAACAACGCCTCGCTTGAGATGAGAAACTAGAGAAGGAAATTGCCCCGTCGCATGCAATGATGCTCGCGGCACCATCTTTGAAACAGTCGGTATTATGTCTGCCAGGGACTTTGCTGAATAGGTCGCGGGAAAACGGGCACAGTATCCAGAGAATCCAGCCCTCCGCCCATGGCCTGCTGGTTGTGCTGCCAGCCCATGCCTGTCTGGTGGTTCACAAAGGCACCCTGGCGGAAAGGGTTCGTGGTCCCTGTTGGTTGTGGAACGAGCGCACCAGAGCTGGTAGCGGGCCTTTGCTGCTGCATTTGCTGCCCGGTGAAGTTCTTGGCGAACGGGTTGGTGCCAGTCATCATCGGCTGCAAAGGTGCAATGGTCGGGAGTTGCGTCGTCGACTGGCTCGGCTGAGAGCCAAACGGAGAGTTATTAGGCGCAGGCGCGGTCGGGAATGGTTGTTGCGCTTGAGGCGAAGATCTCGCAAAAGGGTTGGTAGATTGCCTGTTGAGATTGGGCTGAGGGCTGGCTGGGCTCGAGAACCCGGTATTAGTAGACATGCCCGTTTGCTGGGCCATCAACATAGACGCCCGGAATGGATTCGTCATCTGCTGAGCCGAGTTGGGACTAAGCATGCCGGTCGCACCAGTAGGGAAGCTAGCCACGGAGTCCTGCGGTATGGCACCAAGAGTACCGGGCTGGAAAGGCTGTTGCGGTTGAGGGGTGAAGCCGCCGAATCCAGCCCCAGTAAAGGTGGGTTGCAATGGTTGTGGTGCTTGCTGCTGGGGCTGCTGTTGAGGCTGGCCGAAGGGGTTTGTGCTCTGTTGTTGCTGCTGCTGCGGTTGCTGCTGGTACGGATTGGTCCCAAATCCTGTCGGCTGAGGTGCGAATCCGTTCTGCGGCTGCTGCGCTCCAAACCCATTCTGCTGGAAGCCTGTAGGTTGCGGTTGGAATTGGCCATTGGGGGCAAAGCCAGTCTGCATAGGCATCTGCTGCTGTTGCTGATGTTGCTGCTGGTTCGGCGCCATCGTCGTTTGGTTCTGTTCAATCGATTCGAAGAAATCAATAAGATCCGGCGCAGGTCCCTTGGCAGTCTCAGTCTTTGGCTGTGAAAATCCGTTGGTGCTCGGGAACGGGTTGTTCGCTGCTGGCGCGGGTTTGGAATCGAACACAGCACCCGCTGACTTCATGATCGCACCTCCTCCCTTCTTCTTGGCCTGCTGCTCAGCGATGTACTGCCTTCTGTTGACCTCAAAGTCGGGGTCGTGCAGGTACTCCTCGAGTTGTCGACCCAAATTGACGGGCGCGTGCTTCAGCTTAGGAACTTCGACGCGGGTCTGGTGCTCAAATTGCCGTGCGACGCTCAGGTATTGCACTACGAAATCCGTCTGCTTGGTGAAGTTGCGGTAGATGGCCATGGCTCGCTCGGCGTCGACCTTTGACATTTCGAAGAAGTTGCCTGGCTAGTTAGCAAGTATACAATGTGCGCGAACTCCAAGACCTACCTAGGATGTTAATCATTCCCTGGTTCAGAGCCTGGAAGAGAGCCAAAAGGTCAAGCACCAGTAGTCTGAATACGGTGACTGTGATTTCGTTCTCGATTTCGCCTTCGAGTACCTGCTCAACGTCAATACCAAAACCCAGCCATCTCCAACCAAGTAAGACTCACATCGCATTTCAGCAGGGCTGTGATTTGGGTTTGGAGGATTTCCGTCTCCCTCAGCAGGCCTTTTTCGACCGTAAGCTTCTCCAACCTCGATTCTTTGGTCCGGACCCAGTCGCATTTCGTTTCGCGAAACGCCTTTGCTCGGGAGCTCAGGTAGCTGGCGTAATGCCGAATGTTCCGACCCTGTGTCTGGGCTATTATGCGTTGTTAGCACCGCATCCACCGTCTTCATCGACAGCCTCAATATCTACATACCGTCCGTAAAGCTGCTGATAGCAAGCGTGTTGGGGTGCCTCGCGAGGAATGACAGTGTGACATCGGGTGAGCCTTCACGGATCATCAGGTGAACGGTGATTAAGCTCTTGAAGACGACGGTCCATGTCGAGTCTCGCAAACGGAACTGCAGGGCGCGAAAGACCTCCCCAACGCCAGCCTCGCCGGCATGTGTCGCTACGAGGATGTGTTCGATGTATTTGGTCTTGGGTGGCGCGGCCTAGAGGCAATAAAGTCAGCATCGTCATGATCGGGCGAGGCGCGAAGAGCTAGCGGCGTGGAATGACCGTCGCCGCCTCCCTTAACCAACCTTGATCTTGGTGGCCCCCTTGACCGATTTCTCGAAGGAGCTTGACATTTTGTCGGTCGGATCGAAGTGGTTGTTCGTCGCTGTCGGGGAGTCGTGGCAGCCGGTGAGCTTGGCGACGAAGGGAAAGCTGAGTTGAGGGTTGCGATCGGACGAAAGTCGCGGCAAAGGAAAACCGTCGAAAGGGAACGGCCGTCACGGGCCTCGACGGGGTATCTCGAGCGGGTTAATTGCTCCTTTACAGGAAGATGGATTATCGCGAGGTCTGCGCTTCTTAGAGATGCAGACGGGGTCGTGGTCGACGGGCGAGAGAAGTATCGGTGACGGGGCGCGACGGAGGCGGGTTGCAGGCCAGGGAAACCCTCAGCTGGGCGAAATTGGGCCCTGGCAAGCTTCAATGCAGGACGAGTGGTTCGGGCTCCGGGGTAGGACCAACGGCCATGACAGGGCGTTGGGATATCGGAAAGGGACCGCGGAGATGGTGATTAAGGATACAGATTTGGCGATGCAGTTGTCGAGATACGGCGGCGCGCCTGATGGAGCGGAGCGTGAGCGAGGAGCTAACGTTGGGTATTCGGGAAATGAGGGCGGGCAGCGTCAGTATCGACGTTGGCCACGTTTGGTCGGGAAGGGGTGGGTTTGGGTGGAGGAGGACGGGCCACGGTCTTGAATTGGGAAAGACGACGGCCGTCGGTTGGTCGGGCTGCTACGTAACCTGGGCTGTGAGCCTGTGAGGGACGGGGGGAGAGGTGCAAGTGCGTGTTCAAGTCCAGAGGTCAGGTCCAGGTCAGGTCCAGGTGCGGTGCGCCTAGCGGCCGCGGCCTCTGATTCCTGGGCAGCCCTTCTGCTTTCCCGTCTGCATCGCTACGCCACCGACACTAGGACGAGTCTTGGTCCCGTCGTCACCTTTCCTTTTCCTACTTGTCTTTCCCTTAGGTATCTTCACTCGAGTCGCCTGGAGATGTAGATGTCCTTTTCGACTCTACCTAACACCTCTGTCGTGGCAGCAGCTGTACCGCACGATGGACCGTAGACCTTAGGGGTATCTACCATCCGTAGTACAACAAAGCACGTACCCGGTTATGCCGGTAGCAGTGGTAGGGAACCCTGTCCACGAGTGCCTGTTTTGCGGGCTCGTGATGCTGGCAGTCGGCACCTGTCGCCGTGGCATTCCAACGACGTGGAGGGAAGAGGACTTGCGGTGCATGTAAGGTAGTGAGGTAAAGTACCTTACCTCAGGTTAGGTACGGTAAGGTCAGGTCAGGTACGCCATCGGTGGTCCTGGCGTTGCGCTGCGCTGCACTGCGACCTCAACTGCGACACACACCAAGCATCTCCCGCCGCTGAAGAGATTCTCTACCAGTGCGGCGTCCTCTTTAGCGCCGCCTGAGTGTGTGAGGTGGGCCTCAGGACGACCCCGAGGTCCCGTCAAGGCGGCCCCCCATCTAATGGTAATACCTTACTGACACGGACGAACACTGGCAGCTCCGACCTGCTGGGGTGCAGGTTGTTTTTTTTTGGGGGGGGGAGAAGTACGGATAGAAAGAGAGAGTGTGGGTGGAGATGCCATTGCTGCTGTTGCTTGCTTGCTTCTGCCGTTCACAGCTGGTTTCTTCTTCCGATCGGTGTGTCTCGCCCATCAAATGCCCAGGAAAACACGACCCGAACCGTATTCAGTACCAATCCGAGGATTTGACAGCACATCAGTCAGCCGCCAATGCGAACGCTCCCTCTCCAATGAACCAACCACGCTCAAAATAATACAGCAGCCAAGGCAGGTACGGATACATCAGCGAGCCCCTCTCGCTCGGCAGTGCAACAACTCCAACGCCATCCAACGGCACCATGGCCGTTGAAACACCATCAAGAAACATGGGGTTCGCTGGCCACCTCTTCACATGTACCGCATCTTACTTCTCCCCAACATCGGTCTTATTTGTTTGATTCATAAAAGTCTGGGATATTGCTGGCCACCCGCACAGGGCGTCCTCCCCGTCAGTGTGTATGCACCGGCGAGGTCAAATTGCTACTGTACACTGAATGCTCGACTCGTATTTCGCTCCCTCGCTGGCTTTCCCAGTCTCGACTTGCCGTCATCCGTGCCTCCCACACCCAAGCCAACGCAGCTCTCCAACAAGAGTAAGCTCCGTCGGCAACGACTGCGAAAGGTAGGAACATCCGATGTGTCGCAAACTGAGCCAATCGACCATCTCCGGCCGATGTACGGCGGGAAAAACGTAAAAACGCGCCCGACCGCAACTGTGCCCATCACCAGTCAGTGAACACAGACGGGACCTGAGGCGCCACTTGGCGCTGACAGGTCTGTCGGTTACTGCTGCGTGCCAAAAGCCCCCAGAACCCTCGTAGAATCTTCCATTTCGATAAAAATCAGAGTTGCCTTTCATCGCGTCCGATGTTGTAACAAGGTCGTGTCGAACGCCTAGATCATGGCCCCCACCGCCCTCGACACCTTTGCCCTGAAGCCGCCCGAAGGGGAGAGCTTGGATGCCTCGGACAGCGGGAGCTGCATCATATTAAACACGCGCGGCTTTCATCACCTGCAGAATCGTTGTCAGTAAAGTTTCTCGATGCGGTGTGTGCGGTGCAGCGCGATACCGGGGGGCGGACCAAACATACACTTTTTTGAAATGGAAGAATCATGAAGAGGAAAAGAAGAGATTTTTTGGAGCTCGACGCGAGTTTTTTTATACAGGGAGCCTGCCCCGCGCTAATCACTTTTTTTTTGGTGGGGACCCGCCTCCTGCCTGAGGTGCAACACACCTCAGCTGAGCTGCCAAGGTGAAGGTGCCCTGCAGCGCGACTGCCCCCCTGGCGCGCATTGGCTACGAAAATGTCGGATGGGCGGGTTCAGTGGGCTGAGCTGCGATAGCTTCTCATGAATATTCAACGTCAAATCTGACCCGCCAAGGATATTCACCCGCCATGTTGCGCCATTGAGATTTTTCAGTACTGGACTACTAGTCGCAAATACATCTCAATCTTGAAATCATCGTCAGCGACTCTCGTTATACCGCTGGACGCCTTCATAGCCCTCTAAAATGCTTCGACAGTGCTGTCGGATGAGAGGCCTGGCCAGCCTGCATCCTCGCATATCGCAGTCGCAGTCTGTAACTCGGAGGCTAGTATTGATCTCAAAACAGCCATGTTGCTCTTCGATTTCCTTCTCTCAGCAAACTCGCTGTGGATCAACAGCCAGTCCAAAGGCCGACGATGTTCACACGGCTCTCTCAGAGAAATTCAAGACTTGCTGTAAGCGGGAATGCCAATCGATATAGAGGTTTTATGGCTGATATTGGACTACCCAGTTGCCACCCCTGACATGTCCGAGCCTGAGACTTGGGGTCATGTCGGAGCCAAAATCACCATCAGCGGTTACATCAGTAAACTTCGAAAGGTCAGCAGAAATTTGGCCTTCGCCAGCTTAGAACGCAATGGTCAGCGGATAGGTCAGATCGCCGCCAAAGGGCAGGAGGAGGTTGATAAGTTGAGCAAGATACGCCCTTTTAGTGCAGTCCTTGCTTCGGGCACTGTCACTGAGGCTTCTACCTCGTCGCATTTTGAGATGGATTTGGAGTCGATAAAACACCTTGGCTTCTTCCCGCCTGAAATCATCATCGGCCCAGACACGCTTTTCCCACCAGAGAAGCGCCACCTGCAATTGCGCTTCCACAAGGACCTTCGCGAGAGATTGCGCTTCCGTGCTCAGCTCAAATCAACTCTGGCACAAGCTATGGTGGATCGGGACTACATGGACGTGGAAACCCCAGTCTTATTCAAATCGACATCTGAAGGTGCCAGAGAATTCATCGTGCCAACGCGCAAGGTCGGGCATGCGTATGCTCTGCCACAAAGTCCACAGCAATATAAGCAGGTCTTGATGGCATCTGGCATGTCTGGCTACTACCAATTTGCGCGATGTTTCCGCGACGAAGATCATCGTGCTGACCGGCAGCCCGAGTTCACCCAGGTTTGTATAATCCTCTCAAGTTCAAAATCTGCGCGGCTGACATGCTGTACAGCTTGACATGGAGAAGTCCTTCGCCACGGGAAAGCACATTATGGAAGACGTCGAGCACGTCGTTGGAAGAGCCTGGGAGGCCATGCGAGAGCAATATGTCATGGAGATTGGGAAGAAGGGTTTCTCACCAGTCAAAAAGTCATCCCTCCAGGTAGGCAGATCACGTCTCACACGAAAGCTATTCAAAGACTAAGATGGTCAGGATTGGAAGCAGAGCGTCCAAGACAGTGCAAAGGATGACTCTCAAACACCACTCTACCAAGAATACCCTGTCATTCCGACGCCGTTCATAAGGATGAAGTACACGGACTGTATGGATCTCTACGGATCCGACAAGCCAGACTTGCGCATACCGAACAGGGTCAGTCTCAACGCATGCTTGCCTGTCTTTGACTGACACCATTCAGATATGCCGCGTCGATAAGCACCTCGACCGACACTTCATCAGCATGATCAGCGACCTCAAAGACCCCGCTGTCGAAACATGGAAGTTCAGCCCCCTGGACGACATTGACAAGCACGACGTGTCAAAGGCCCTGCTGAAATTCATGGGTGAACTGCCCGCGAGTCTTTCCAAAAACCCAGACGGCGGGCCGGTGGCCCTAGTGTTCGACAGCAGCAAGCCTCTGAACGGGTTCTCCTCCCTTGGGCCGGCAGGCATCGACAGCATTCTACCCCATGTTCCGGAGGATTCGGGCCTTTCCGACTTACAAAATGGCGACGTTGTCTTCTTCCAAGCGTGCAAGAAGGGGCCTCGCGGGGGCGGCTCAACCAAGCTCGGCGAGATTAGAATCGCATTCTACCACGAGGCTGTCAGGACCGGACTCATCGACCGCGATGACTCCTTCAAGTTTCTCTGGGTCACCGACTTCCCAATGTTCACCCTCACGGAGGAGGGTGACGTCGGTGGGCAGGGCGGCGCGGCAGGCTTCTCCGCCACCCACCATCCGTTCACGGCGCCGCACTCAGAGGAGGATTTCGAGCTACTCTTCACTGATCCGATCATGGCCAAGGCAGATCACTACGACCTCGTGCTCAACGGCATCGAGCTCGGCGGCGGCAGCAGACGTATCCACGTCGCCCAGATCCAAAAGTTCATCTTTGAAGAGATCCTGAAGATGGATAAGAAAAAGGTCAAGGAGTTTTCGCATCTGCTGAAAGCCCTCGGCTCTGGGTGTCCGCCGCACGCCGGCTTCGCCATCGGGTTCGACCGCTTCGTGGCTGTCTTGAGCGGCGCATCGTCTGTTAGGGATGTCATTGCGTTCCCCAAGAACAACAACGGCGTTGACGAGTTCGCGGGCGGCCCCAGCAAGATGACGAAGGAGCAGTTGGAAACTTACAAATTGCGCATTGTAAAAGAATTCCGGTGACGCATACCTGGGATGGTAGAATTTGCGCCAATTTCGGAGCATCAGTCGTAGTGACCTCTAAGTGGATTGTGGACGAAGGTTCCAGGCTTCTCCGAGTTTGGAGAATTCATGAACAAGACCGCATCGCGGGTCAGTGTGTATCACCAATTCTGTGGCGTGGTGTATCATTTTTATTCAAAGTAGAGTACGATAAAGCGTTTAACGCACAACATGACCAGTTAGTTCAGTCAACAACACGTCATCCAGAAGCTCAATAGAATGGGGTGAATCATTTCATTTGATGGTTAACGCTCCTAATAACACAATCTCAGGAACCTCTCATCCAATTTTCCGGCGACAGTACCCTAGCCATTATTTACTATCTCTTCCACTGCCCCGCATCCTCCGCGCCCTTTCCCACCGAGTTCAAAGCATTCTGCAGCCCGCCGCCGAGGTTGCCCAGCCCGTCACCAATAGGCCGCCCGGCGCTACCGCCCGCGCTCGTGATAGTGTCCCCGACGCCCTTGGTCGCGGCGCCCGTGACATTGCCGACGGTGCGCGTGACGCCGCCGACGGTGTTGCCCAGCGTCGAGGTGACGAACTTGGCGGCGCCCGTGACGCCGTTGTTCTGGTCGTTGTTTCCGACGGGCATCCTGAGGTGGTGGTGGTCTGTGGAGTTGTAGTGCGGCGTGTGGTGACTCTTCTTGTTTGATGATGAACCTGTCCAGGAAGACGAGGACGAGGACGAGTTCGAGTTGGATGTGAGTTTGTTGAGGATGGGGACGTTTGCGAGTTTGCTGTCGTTCTTGTTGTTCGTCATTTAGCTCGATGGCCCGTTGGGGGTCTTTGTATTAATTAGTGTAAGCGGGGTGATGGGCGCTGCTGGAGGACAAGGGAGATATGCATGATGACGGCAGTGGCTTGATGGGTGGATTTATATACTCGTCTGTACCGCGGCGTTTTGGTAATATCTGAGCTGATGGGCAGAGTGCGATGGCAGGCAGGAGAGAGAAAGAGCTCTCTTGCCCGCAGCGGTGACGTCACACGTCGAGGTGGGAAGACCCCTGTCGTGCGCGCGCGTCCGGTCTGGAGGAGGTGTGGCTGATCGCACCTATCAAAGCCTCATCTGCAGTGTTTCTGAAAGAGGGGGAAAGGGATCCCTGGGGGCAGGAGGTTTCTTGACATCACTGCGCTGCACGCATTGCATTATTGTTTGAAACAGAGGCATTATGGTCTGCTGGTTTTTTTTGGCTTTTGCATACTCTGTTCGAATTTGGGGCTGACGACATTGCGTGTGCTAGCCTGATGGAGAAGGTTGCCGAAGGCCCGTGGGATTTCGGTTTGCTTGGAGCTTCCTGGCGGGATGGGAGAAAGCTCGCGTTGGGATGACGATGGGTAGGTGTAGAGGAAGGTGTTAGGGCGATGTTCAGGTCGACGCGTGAGGCTGTGTTGGACACCATCTCTGAAGAAACTGTGATGGCAGGTATGGTTTGCAAAAGAGAAGCACATCCATGTTGTCGACTGCATCATGTCACTGTCCGGGCCAACGATGCCCGTGACGGCGGTACGAAAGCCTGCCGAATGTTGCGCCTTCCGCGGTTGTTCCGTCAGAACGGAGGATGCTCTTCTCCTGAGATCGGAGCACCAGCAACGCCCGAGATCCCAAACGGCTTCCGAGTGCCTTAGGAGCGGTGCTGACTGGGGCCCCTTCCCTGTCTTCCGGCGGCACCAAAACCGCGCGATCCCCGCAACGGGCCCGATCCGGTCCCACTTTTTGGATCCGGGATAATGGTGGCCAGCCCGGTATCACGAAGCCGACTGTCCTTGTCCCATGGTAGGTACTTCAGGATCGTGGAAATGAGCAGAACCTCTGAGTAAAAGAGAATATTTCATCTGCAAGGATTGCCCTTTGAGACCCAAGAGGGAAGGAACCTTAACGGCAGCTACCCAGCACTCTGACGGCGCCGCCACAACCCGCCTGAGCCAACGCCGTCGGGACGATCTATGGCATGTCGCGGCGCCTCCATCGTTTAATTCCACATTTTTGAATAGTCATTTTGTATCTCTTGAGGATTTGTTTGATATGGTACACGAAGCTCAGTACTGCCTCATCTTGTGTCTCGCCTCTCAATTACGCCTCTATCAACACGCTGTGCAACTTGCAGGTGGCTGAACCGGTATTCAACGGGCGAAGACCACACGAAAGACAACAGCGAGGATGAAAAGGATGTAAACCGGTGCAAATGAATCGGTCCGAAAGTTCCAAAACGGTGATCTTCTCGGTCTTGTTTAATTAAGTCTCTCTCTCTCCAAGAGTCATTGCATGTTGGACTGCGTATATAAGACTGCATAACACGCAAAAATGTTCCCAAGTCTTCCAACCTTCCCACCACTACCCTACAGCTATTCCTCACAAAATTTGATTCAGTCAGTCTTTACCACCACCACCAACAATGCATTTCCAACTCTTCGCCATCTCCGCTTTCATAGCCACGGCCCTGGGCCTGCCTTTCCCGCCCGCCGGCGGCCTTATCAACATCTCACCGGCCACCAACGTCGACCTCTCCAACCCCGTCTCGTGCGTCGGCATCGCAAACTGCAACGGTGGCCTCGGGACACCGTCATCTAGGTCATCCGGGTCCCCCCTCGCTTAAGGGGGCGATACGCTTGTTCAGCGAAGCGGAACTTGGTTGGGGAAAGCCAAGAGTGGTTCTGGCGAGAATATGGACCGCAAGACATGAACCTCTTTGAGAAACGACGGTTTTGGAAGAAGTATTGCGTCATTGCCGCTGGTGACGGTGGTTTGGGGTTTTGCGCGAGGAGGTGGTTGATCCTGTCGTGGCTTTGCTATTCGAGGAAACAAAGCGGAGGGTGTCCCTCTCTCAGCACTAGGTTTTCATTTGTTGTTGTAACATTCGATTCGAATCTTTAGTCAAATCCAGTTCGCAATTTCAAGAAACCTGTTAGCGAGAGATGAGAGAACATTCAGGCCGCCGTGTTGATACTTCTCATCCTCGCGCCACCGCCGTCATTTACGTGTTGGAGCCATCGAAAGCTATCCTAAGATTTTCAAGTTCTCGCATTCTCAACATTAATACCGACAGCGAATTATGTGCTTTAGTATGATTCTCCATCGAGGCCCTCAGCTGCCATATACGAATTAGAATGTGTGTAGTGAGCATGACGGGCCCCTGGTTTCATGGGTATCCGGTTTCTGTTTAATCCCAATCATCCAGCGTCAAGAAGAAACTCCTACAGGGACTCATACTCAAGTATTTGGCCGAGCAAAAGGCAGATGAATGGCATCGAGACAGAGCCACGGAGGGTCAAAAAGCGGATGAACCGATGTATATGTGATGGCGAGACGGCGTCGTTCAGCGCTGCTTACACCATGCCTACGAGTCTGCAGACTTTCTGAGACAAGTGACCCTCCTTGTAGAAGACACAATGAAGATGACATATTCAATTTGCTTCTCAGTTGATTCGTAGCTTATGGCACATGTAGTCCTGATGCTGGTCATGCAAGTATTCAGGGATCAGATGTCGTTGAACAGAAGTCTGATGAACCGTGATGCACTGAGGATTTTCGCGATCTTCGAATGACCTCGACCTGTTCCCCCATTTTGCCGTGTTACAAGAAGGTGGCATTCCTCTTCTGCCTCAGTGACTTTTGCCAAATGCTCACTCTATTGTCACCTTCTCCCATGGTGTCGTCTATCCCGCCGGCTCTCGTGATACCATCATGCCTGCTATGTGGAGAAGTAAACAACATACCGAAGCAGCACCGGCGGTGGAAGCTGCCGACCAGCAATGGGATTGGGCATCGGCAGGATGATGCTGGCTAAGTGTCCTCGTAGTCGAAAGGTTCTTGCATATTGACGATTTCCCCTCATCGCAGTTTCAGCGAAGATTCTCCAGAATTGACCAATGAGAACTTCACGGGTCAAAAGATGTAGTCAGGATAAGCAAGACCACTTACACATCGTCGGGGGTTTTCTTCGGTGATCGACAAACCCCATGGGACGGGTCGGAGCCGCGCCGCAGGCCACTGCACGAACTCCGCAAGACTCCGCACGCAGCTGTACCCCAACACCCAACACGCTGCACATGCGCATGCCGTCATGGCCCGCATTCTTCTTAGCTCCCTTGCTTCAGCTGCACGGAACAAAGCTCGCGGTAAATCAGAGCTTCCCCAGAAGCTGTAGCTCCAACCCCGGACGCTCCTCTCGCCTCAAACCATCAAACCACCTCCTCTCTAGTCTGTGCGGGGAAAGCTCTAGCTACACCGCAGTCAGGCCGCTCAATGCCACGCCGGTGATGTGATCTTTTCTCCTCGTAGGACAACTGATAGTTTCCCGTTGGTCACCACCACTCTCCTCTGCAGCAGCTACAACTCCACGACAACATGGCACTGAACGACTGGCTCGATTGGGGCGATTGGAAGGGTATAAGAGGGGAGGAGATGGCGGCCTTCTGTGCATCATTGATATGGTGGATCGCGGCGCTCGTCGTTCTTTCGCAGTGCATCCGGATGATTAGCTCGCGACAAACGGGACCGATATTGAACGAGAAAGGCGCGACGATAGTGAAAGAGCAGAAGCGCAGCATGTTCCTCCGCCTACCCATCATCCTCACGGCCGTGGCCGTTCTCGGGCTCTGCGCGGTCGTCAGAGTGGCAGACGTCGGACACCAGTTTGGACGCCAGCTTTCGTCGTACACGGCAACGACCACGACCAGCAGCAACGATGCCCAGTTCACAGTGGCCATGGACTCAGACGTCGGCGCTGATCTCATCCCCAACATTTTCGACCCAGAGGCAGTGGACCCCCAGAGTGTCTGCCCCGGTTACACGGCATCCAATGTTCAAGAGACTTCTCACGGATTCACAGCAGATCTCGATCTCGCTGGTAAGGCTTGCAATGTCTACGGCAACGAGATTGAGGCTCTGAAGCTTGTCGTTGAGTACCAGGCGGCAGACCGGCTTCATGTCGAGATACTGCCGAGACATATCGGCAAGGACAACTATACGTGGTTCATCCTCCCTGAGGAACTGATTCCGAAACCTGAAAATGACGGGAAGACTCAGTCGGCTGGTTCGGACAGCGACCTGGAGTTCAAGTGGGCCAACGCGCCGACTTTTGGCTTCAATGTGACAAGGAAGAGCACTGGAGATGTCCTCTTTACCACCGTGGGGACCAAGCTGGTCTTCGAAGACCAGTTCTTTGAGTTTGCTTCACCTCTTCCGAAGAACTACAATCTTTATGGACTCGGTGAGGTCATCCACGGCTTTCGATTGAACAGAAATTTGACTAGTAAGATGGCTCATCCGAATCGTTTGACTTCTTTGGCTCACAGTGTTAGGGACTATCTATGCTGCTGACATTGGCGACCCCATTGATGGAAATATCTACGGATCACACCCTATCTACCTAGACACCCGATACTACAAAGCCGATGCTGATTCCGATGAGCTCGTCTACGTTGCCGAGCCCACGGACAAGACTGCTAATTACAAATCGTTTACTCATGGCGTCTTTATGAGAAATGCCCATGGTCAGGAAATCCTGCTTCGAGAGTCTAACATTACCTGGAGAGCGCTTGGTGGAACAATTGACCTCTACTTCTACGCTGGTCCCACGGCAGACTCTGTCATTACCTCTTACCAAAAGAGCGCCGTTGGACTCCCTGCCATGCAGCAATACTGGACCCTGGGCTTTCATCAATGCAGATGGGGCTACACCAGTTGGGACAACCTGCAGGAGGTCATCGACGACTTTGCAAAGTTTGAGATCCCACTTGAAACGATCTGGGGTGAGCATTGCGTTGCGAAGGTATAACAGAGCCGTGTGCTAACCTACCATCAGCCGATATCGATTACATGAATCAGTACCGTGATTTCGAAAACGACAAGAACAGTTGGACCTACGAAGACGGCGAGAAGTTTCTCGACAAACTCCACAAGAACGGACAACACTTCGTGCCGATTGTCGACTCAGCAATTTACTCGCCAAACCCCGAGAAGGAAGATGACGCCTACCCAACCTATGACCGCGGCCTTTCCTCAGACGCCTTTATTCTCAACCCAGACGGCTCACTCTATGTCGGAGCTGTATGGCCTGGCTACACGGTCTTCCCTGACTGGGTTGGTGCCGTGCTCGGTAAGAGCAAGACGTTTGCTTGGTGGAAGACGGAGCTCGAGACCTGGTTCAAGAAGGTTGCCTTCGACGGCATCTGGATTGACATGTCCGAAGTGGCTTCGTTCTGCGTGGGCAGCTGCGGAAGCAAGAACCTCACCCAGAATCCTGCCCATGTCCCGTTCCAGCTTCCAGGAGAACCCGGCAACGAAGACTACTCCTACCCCGAAGGCTTCGAGAAGACCAACGCCACTGAAGCTGCATCCATCTCTGCACTCTCAGCTTCAGCCGAGGCTGCCAAATCCACCGCCGTCAACGACGCGGAGCCAACCTCCACGACGACCTCTTACCTTCGCACCACTCCCACCCCCGGCGTCCGCAACGTCAACCACCCACCGTACGTGATCGACCACATCCACGGCGACCTCGCCGTGCACGCCGTCTCCCCCAATGCAACGCACCACGGCGGCTCCGAAGAGTACGACTTCCACAACCTCTTCGGCCACCAGATCCTCAACGCCACCTACCACGCCCTTCTCTCCGTCTTCCCGGGCAAGCGCCCCTTCATCATCGGCCGCTCGACCTTTGCCGGGTCGGGCAAGTGGGCCGGGCACTGGGGCGGCGACAACTACTCCCTCTGGGCGTACATGTTCTTCTCGATCCCGCAGGCGCTGAGCTTCAGCATCTTCGGCTTTCCCATGTTCGGCGTCGACACGTGCGGCTTCGCGGGCAACGCCGACATGGAGCTATGCGCGCGCTGGATGCAGCTGAGCGCCTTCTTCCCGTTCTACAGGAACCACAACGCCATCGCGGGCATCCCGCAGGAGCCGTACCGCTGGAGCACCGTGGCGGACGCGTCCAAGAAGGCCATGGCCATCCGCTATGCGCTGCTGCCGTACATGTATACTGCCTTTTACAGGGCGAATACCCTGGGTGATACGGTGATGAAAGCGCTTGTGTGGGAGTTTGCGGACGAGCCGTGGCTGGCGGATGCGGATAGACAGTTTCTGCTGGGGCCGGCTGTGCTTGTTACGCCCTGCCTTGTGCAGGGGGCGACCACGGTTGATGGCGTCTTCCCCGGTGTTGGCAAGGGCACCGTCTGGTATGACTGGTACAACCAATCCGCCATCACTGGAGTTACTTCTGGGCAAAACGTCACCATTGACGCGCCGCTTGGACATATTCCTGTGTACCTCCGCGGCGGGTACGTTATTCCGACTCAAGAGCCTGGCAAGACGACGACAGAGAGCAGGGCCAACCCGTGGGGGCTCTTGGTTGCGCTTGACAGCGAGGGCGGTGCTCAGGGTAATCTTTACGTGGACGATGGCGAGAGCTTGGAGCAGGAGTCTACTCTGACTATAGAGGTATGTTCTTGAGCTCGCTTTGGTGAAATTGGAAGCTAACAGACGTATAGCTCACCGCCTTGGACGGTGTTCTCAAGGCCAGTCCCTCCGGAGAGTACAAGGACGCCAACTCTCTCGGCAATGTCACAATCATGGGAGTCAAGCGGGACGTTTCGGCCGTGACTCTGAATGATCAGGTTCTTGCAAGTGAGAACTGGTCGTTGGACACCGCTTCTCGTGCTCTCAAGATTCACGGATTGCAGTCTTTGACTTCGAAGGGGGCATGGAATTCCGAGTGGACACTGACCTGGGCTTGATAGAACGCTGGAGCATTATGGGCTATAGCCGCAGCCCCGTGGATAGCACAATGGCAGCATCATAATAGATTCAGACAATTTCCCAGATCTCTTTGAGGTTCAATTTTGTGCACATTTTCTGGCTTTCAGGGAACGAAGCCACCCCAGAAGTCTAATCTACACCTCATCGAGCCAGCTACTTTGCAGAATCCTCGGCTGGCTCGACCTCACACTCGACGAATCAATCGGTTTCAATCCCGCCTCCAATAGATTGAGAGACATGTTTGGAAGCAAGCAGGGTGTCTATCTAAGCGATGTGACCGGAAAAGAGCCACTCCATCAATGGGGTTCGAGCTGCGATGTAGACATAGAACGGTGAGAGATAGACATGAAGAGTGGCCGATGGGTGATTACGAGCTGAAGTTTGACGCAAACATGCCGTTTCTGGGTGACGACTATGCTTCATGGTCAACAACCATGATATTGACCAAATGAGGCAGTTCGCTTTACTTTCGAGGTCAATCGCCTAGCTTCTGTCTCAGCTCCGACTTTGTCAATTGATTTGTTCCCCTCTTAACACACACGGCGCAGCCATCCCGTCGGCTGAGCTGAGAGCGTTAGGGCGCCGTGTCCACGCGTCGAGCGAAGTTTAATCTACAATACTTCTGTTATCGCCCTCATGGGGCCAGCCCTACGGCCTCTCGTGTTCATTTCTCGCGCGGCTCTTCGCTCCTGTTACGTACTGCGTCAGGTACCGGCCCGTAAGCACTGTCCGGACCAGAGCTCAACCGGTGCTTCATGTCGGCTAGATTGTGGCTCAGCCTAACATACATGTAATCGGCTTTACTGTTTTCCTCTTATGATTAGCGTAGCGTGAGGCTGTCAAATCCAAGAACTGGTTCAAAACTCTCCGAATAGTCTTAGCAGACAACACCAGATTGGGCTCTGAGAGTTGACCTCGATTGCGGCGTAAAACTGGCATCTACGTACCTCGTAATAACACTAATATCTTTGAACATGGAGCCAAGAAGCCTTCTTGGTTTCCCCTAACTAACCTTTTCCACATCTCGGCCCCATTCGAGAACATGATGTCGTACGTTACCCAGAGGGGAGGTCTCTCAGCAGCCAAGTTGTCTCTGCTGGAGGCTGCAGAAGCCTATGCTATGTTCAAGATGAAATTATGAAGACGTGAAGTTTTGGAGATAATCTTGTCGTTTCGAGTAACGCAAAACGCTCCTCATCACTATTGATCAGGCGGCGGTCTGACTGAGAGCCAGACAATGCCCAAGACCGATCAGCTGGCTGAACTCGAACGTCATTTTATCGGACAGCACCAACAGCATGAGCGTAAAAGCGAGTTTTCTTTTTTTCGGTGAACCTGCCATGCATTAATGCAGGGAGGGTATTGCATGCGCCCATTTACAAATCTGGGGTTCGTCGCATGTTCTCCTGCGGCGACGCAGCAACCCCACCCAAAGTCCACAGAACTTAGGCAGACTTTTGGACTCAGAAGTCATCAGCCGGGTATGTGGCGCAATGGCTAGCGTGCGGTCTTCCGGTACTCATTACCAAGTTGGCCGTGGTTGCAGGTTCGAGTCCTGTCATACTCGTTTTCTTTTGTTTTTTGCGTTCATTTAGGATTGGAATGAACACTTATTATGGAGGATTCATTTGACGCGCTTGCACAGGTTGAGATAAGTCAGGTTGTAGGGAGACTTTAAAATACATGTTGCAACAAGATATTTCATGCACAGTTGCGCCGCCCATTGCGCTCTTCGGAATCCGCGGTGTAATCTGTTTAAAACTATTGCAATTGCAACCCTTCGTTTCCAGGCCCATCAATTTTATCAAAGAACTCCATGATTCATAGACTTTTGGTATCATTGAGCCAAGCGCAGTCGCAAACCGGACCACGCAGGAAAACCGTAAAAATGCTCTATAGTACACACCCTCTCCACACCCTCCTCCTATCGTCAAATCAAGAGCCGCTCCTCTTAGTGACCACCACGTCCTCGGAACCTCCTGTTCCCGCGATCGCGCCACTTGCCTCCTCCGCGGCCGTGCCTCCGGTCCCCGTGGCCGCGGTCCTCGTGCATATCCCGCATGCGCTGCTCCCTCTGCACCGGCACCGCCTCGCCGTCCTCGCGCTCGCCGTCCTTCTTCTCGTCCTCGCCCTCGACCTTGACGCTCGGCTTCTCCAGATCCGTCCTCCAGCGCGGGTGGGCGCCGAACTTGCACCCGGGGCCCTCGGGGCAGAAACCGACGAGGTAGTAGACGCACAGCTTCCGGCGGACGTGTTTCTTGCTGCAGCGCGGGCCCAGCGGGCAGAAGCCCTTGTCGTAATGCGGGCACGGCGGCAGCTTCGACTGCGGGTCGATGTGCAGGTACAGGCACTCCTCGCCGTTGGAGCAGTAGCCGTTGCGCATGAAGAAGTTGCACTCGGGCATCTTGCGCAGGTTGTACTCGTGGAGGAACTCGCAGCTCTCGCCCTTCTTGCACAGGCCGCGCAGCCAGTGCTTGCAGACCAGCGAGGGCCCGCCGCCGCCGCCGCCGGAGTTATTGTTGGAGGAGGACGGCGAGGAGGCGTGGCGGTCTGGGCAGGAGGCCCCGAGGGGGCAGTGGCCCGCGAGGAAGGGCTTGCATTGCGGGCGGTCGGAGGAGAGCTCGTGGCGGTAGGTCTGGCGGAGGAAGGGGGTGAAAGAGAAGTTCGTCGCTTGCGGGGCGTGAGTGAGGATCTGGGTTGCCTCCGGGCGGGCTACGATTGCCATTTTCGGAGAGGTGGAGGGGGCTCCAAGGAGCTGTCGGGTGAAGCGGGTGAGGTTGTCGCTGGTTTTTGATATGGGAGATGCGATCGGTTTGGTTTGTTGATGTCGCGTGGTGGTTTTGTAAGGCTGTTGCGCGAAGTTCGCGGTCGCGGTGATCGGATGCGCGAATATCTTCGGGGTGCGCAATGATACAAGTGCACGATTGCGGTCAAACGGCCTCGCCCTGTTTGCCTGCGGTTTTGACTTGTTTGGAATAGTTATGGAAGGGTGAAGCTCGCGATGCGCAAGCGTGGATTACCTTAGCTCTGAGATCCGCCGACTGCCCCGTCTGGTTAGTCAGCAACCGCTGCTTGAGCTGCTGTGGGGCGCATTCTTAGCTCCAGTGATACGTAAAGTGCTTCACAGTTGAGAGGACGCTACGTTTTCACTGCGCAGGGGCAAGTGGACGACGCAGAGAAACCAGCGTAGTTACTTCACATGTCCTCAAATATCAAATTATTATTTCTCTGGGCATCGATCAAGATTTTACGACGCCACAGTCGAAGCTCCGAACAACCAATAGGCTTCTCGGTGGAATACGGAAGCATTACATCAAACACTTTCAGAACCTCGTACAACATGTGTTGCGCAACATGCCCGTAGCTTGGTCAAACGTACGCCTCCAGTATCACCAACAATTGAGTGATGATGACAGCGCAACCCACCACATCGGAAGGGAAGCTACAGCACGTGGGTTTTCCGAGAGACCCGCAGCCAATTCATCAGACTTTCTGAGCATACCAGAAGAACATGTTATAGTAGCGATGCTTGCTATCGTCCTCCAAATCTTCCCAGACGGTTTTGCACCAGGCATCGGACTGCGACTTTGAGATGCCCGTAGCCTCGAACGGTTTGCCTGTGAAGGCCGTTGCCGCCCACTTGACAGCAAGTTTCGAGTAGTAGCCAATCAATCGCTGGGTGTTGTCCTTTGGCCAGGTGCCAATTGGGATTTTCAGGATTTGGCACTGGACGTTTCTGAAGCCAGCGGCCTCGAGGTGAGGACCCAAGTCCCGTGCTTTGTGGAAGTCCAGACCAAGACTCTGAAAGGCTTGGACGACGAGCTCGTAAAACGTCTTGAGCTTATCGTCACCCGTCATAGTGCCGTCGTCGGAATGGATCTGCCCATGCAGCTCTTGGAACTCAATCCACCCCCCGGGCTTCATGTTTCTGAGTGAATCATTAATAGTTTCTCCAGCACCGCATCTGGATCAGGCTTACTCGTGAGCGTCTACCAGGACCTTGTCTAGCTTCCGAAGAATTGGAGCCATGGATCGGAAATGCACAAAGTCGAAATCTCTCCCGTTCACCCAGTCATCCTCGGCGTCGTCGACGAAAAACTTGACATTGCCGGGTGTCCACTCCGGCTGTATGGGAGACAGGTCGATGCCTACGACAGACGCGCCAGGATAACGATCGGCAACTTTGAATTATCTTGATCAGTATTGGCTCACGTGCGGGAAACCGTCAACATACTGTCAATTGCCCAAGCACCTAATTTCAAACTGTTAGAGAGAAAGAACGAAAGGGTCGGTGTTACCAAGGGACCACTGTACCGGTGCCCGTTCCAATGTCTATGATTTTCTGAGGATTGCGACCGAGAGGGGCGAGAAATAGTCTGCCATTCTGGTTACAAATCAGACTTGGACGGAAGCGTCACTACATAGCGTCACGAGGCGTTTGAGCGAACTTACGAGAAGCTCCAGCATCAAAACATGCTTGATATTCTCCCGACCCTGCTCTGTCTGATCGTTGGGCATTGGATAGCGGCCATGGCGATACCTATGGTACCGGCGCCCGTTCTCGTCGTACTCATGGGCAAAGATGCTGGCAGTGATGGAGCGCGAGCCGACAGAGGAAGCGTCCCACTCAACGGGGTCAAACTCACTGGTGTCGACGGGCTCGTCGGCAGCTTCGATGGTACCAGCGGGGTGCAGAGGAGCTTGTGCGTCAGACATGCTTGCAGGTGCCACCTAGGTCGGTAGGTAGGTACGCAGGCGATTTGTTCTCGAAGGTGGATGGTGGTGGTGCCAAAGCGAGGGCATCCTAGTTCTACGCAAGGTGAGTTTACTGTAGCGCGGAAACCCACTTGGAGCCAATGAGGGTATACTGGACCATGGCTGTCGGGTCTTTCACCAAGATCGGCGCTGCACTAGGTGAAACTTTCCCAAGATGACTTTATTTTTGCTGCGAATGGGGCGGACTGGTGCAAAAGCATAAAATAGCCTCTCGCGGTGAGATTGAGGGATTGCGAGAGAAGAGAGGAGAGAGTGCTGGAGGACGGAGGTCTGGCACTGTTGGCTCTCACACGAAAAGCGGGTCCTCACATAAATGTCAGTAATCCATGAAGCAAACACTCTTGCAAGATTGGTTGGTGAACCAAGTGTAAACAGGGATTGTACTCCGCTTTGGCAGGTCAAGCGATGTTGGAGGAGCGTCTTGTCGAGTGTGGTAGATTGCAGCCTGCTGGTAACGTTTGGCGAGAATAAGCACCGAGCAGTAGAGGAGGAGGCCGGGAGGCTGTATCACGACAAAAGGGGACTTGGTTCCTGTAGATCAGGGCTGCTTTTTGCTTCTCCGCGCGGAGAGCGCCAATGGTTGATGCCATGTCTTGAAAAAGGTCATTTTTGTCTCTCTGAAGCTGGGGCACACTCATGATGATCCAACATGCGCCCAGGATGAGCGTGTGATGTTGTGTTCGCCGCTGCATATGTGCACGGGTCCAATGCTGTGAGGGAGAAAACTTGACAGGGCCGATCCTCGCCAAGGCAGCATCCCACGACGGGTCGGAGGGGTTGGCCGCGGGAAGTCCCTGAACGACCCCTCCCGTTCTTCGGCCGGGCCGTAGGTAGGTATGTGGGTGACGGGGAGGGGCCATGGACGGCGAAGAACCACGGGCAGGGAAAGTGGGATGGATGTCTGTGAGGACGGGCCGCAACATACACAGGGAGAGATTTGGCGCGTTGCCTGCCTTGGGGAAGGCATCTTCAATCATTACCTACCTTGACTTACCTTAGTAGGTAATTACCTCCACTGAATCTAAATCATTTGACTTGGAAGGCACGGTTTTACAACCACTTTCCCAAAAGTAAGGTAACTAAGGTAAGGTAGTTGCGTTCTCAATAAGACCGTCTTACCTTCCATCAGTAAGGTACGTAGGTAGGCTTCTCCTTCACAGTGTTCAATCCTTCCATTCCTTTTGCCTTTCCTCTAACAGAAAGGGTATTCCCATCCACTCCTTCCATCCTCGGTTTGCGGGCACACTGGAGGAAAGAAGGAGCCCTCGCACTTGCCTTAGTGTGGCAGGGGACTTGCAGAAAATGGAAGATGGCTCAGTTGGGCAGAAAAGGACCCACGTTCTTTTGGCATTCCCACCTCAGGGTTCATTCAGTTCCGTTGACAGTGAACACTACGCAGTACAGCACCTAAGGTACCTACCTACCTTACGGATACCTAGCTCGCCAAGGCTGCAGAATGACATGCACTTCCACTTCTTCTTCTTTTCTTTTTCCCTTCCATTGCATCTGGGGCCGTCTTCGGCTTCTTCAACCCACCACCACGCAGCTGCTCCTCCCCTCAGATGCCGTCTCCGCTCCGTTGATGGGTCTCTTCTTTCATACCGTGTCCGACTTTTTCTCTCCTCAACGAGACTGACCCCGCACTTCCCGACCGGAGTTTGTTTGCTTCATCAAGGCACAAATCCGACCAACGGCTGCCGACCCAAGTCATCAACGCCTATTGCTCTCCCGCCAATCTCACGCCCGTCCCTTCATCTCTTCTTCGCGCGACGTGGCTGTTCTAGCGCGTTTCTCCCACGTTTCTCGACCTCCCAAGCAGTCCAAAGACTGCCGTCGCCTTTTACCTAGGAAAAAGTCAATTCTATTTTCAAGCACCGCGACCCCTCCAAAACGTCGCATCACTCGCTCCGATGCGGAAGCCAGAGAAGTCAGGAGGATGCCATGCCATGCGTATCGACCCTGACTGACTAGACTTTGCTGGGGTTTTTTCACTTAGCCATCGCCTGCGCCCAATCATCGGAATCGACTACTGCAAGTTACTTACATACGGAGCACGCCCGCATATCTTCGTACGTACAGCCTACAGAATTGGCAGGGTGCGGCGTGCCCGCGCGGGATGGGATGGATGCCCACGGACACACCACGGAGCCATAGAGCCCATCATCGCTCGAGTATTCTCTCTCGGCTTGACATCGTTGATCGACCTGCCTTAGTCAGTATGGGACACCCATGGATCTTCTCTCTTTCTCGTGGGCCGATGCGACCGAGACGGCGAGGCGGAAAAAAAAACACCCGCTCTGCCTCCACGTATCCAGAGACAAGAGATGGCCCAACATATCACGGGACAACTCAGCTTCTCAACGAACAATGCGCCAACAAGACTACAATGCATACTCACCGTCACGCCACGCAGACCGACAGCTATTCATCAATACCCAACTCGACGGCCCTCGGTCAATGACCTCATGCTCCCAAATCGTCGGATTTCCCAGACCTCAGGGCTGCTTCATGTACAACTATGTGCTGCCAGCGTGGCATGCAGTCACCTGCAACCATCTCCTCCACTCGACCCTCTGTGTCAGTCGGCTGTTTCCATCGTTTGGGTGGGCCCCCGCGCAGCCAAGCTGCCGCTACACGTCTGCTCACTGGACAGTTCCCTGCCACTGAGTCGCATGGCTATGCTACTGGTCAACCCTACGACTGAGACGGCCGTCTATATCTCGTCCACGTACGGATACCTTGTTTGGACTCGCTCGACATGTTTTGCCCAGCCCGGCTTGCTCTGCGCTCGACTTCACCGCCTGAAGACGCTGCTCCTTGCGTGTCCGTGTGTGATTCATTAGTTTCCCCCAGTTTCCCAGCGCATCAGCTGGGATCTACCCGTTCCAAAGCACCAGATACCGCTGTGCCGCTCAAAGGGTGGACGGATGAGGGTCTCAGTGCATGTCACTCGCCTATCGATCCACAATTTTCACGTCAGTGTGATGGGCACTGTCTGTAACGTTCAACTCAAATTGGCTGCAAAGTACAACAGCCGCTTGCTCAATCGACAAGCTACAGCTGATCCCACGAGGTTGGGAACGCAAACGACAACACAACCAACAGCGTTCGAATACCAGACCAAGCCCGCATTCGCCAGCGCAGAGCTGAAGGTTGCTTTAGAGTTTGGCAATGCAGTGCAGAATTCCTGCTTCTCGGGCAGTTGTGTGTCGTCCCATCTTAGCCTGGAAGGAACCTCATGGATTCTCCAGGTACGCTTTCTTTTCCCACGACGCCTAGCGCCGACCATTAGCGATGGCTTCAAACCAACTGCTGGAGGTCAGACCGCCGCGGCCGCGAATTCTCACCCGGCGGATCTTCTATTCAGCTTCCCCGTCGAGAAGGGGACGTGCTTGTCAAGAGCCCAAAGCCACAAGCACCTTTCAGAGAACCATCGTTTCTCACCGTCGCATTGTGGCTGGTTTGATGTATACCGAGCCTTGTAGGCCTGCGTCCCTCGAACATGATTCGCCTGCTCCTTTCATCCTCGGATCGTCATAACACGAGGAGACAGGTCGCTGCAAAACTGCTCCTGCCAAATATCTGGGAGACCGGTCCGACTCTTTTGACGCACGCGTGCTGAAGTTGGTCAATTGTCTTGGTTCAAGGCCAATTGGACGACCTTCATCGGAACAAACGGGCCCTTTTGCGCCGGACTTGACTGGCTGACGTCTAATGAACAACAGACACTGTATGTACCAAGGGTGCCGTTGCAGTACAGACCACGGCGCTTCGTCCAGGATAATTCGTCTCTTACAGCCGCAGACCCAACAGGTTCATTTACATTGGTCGGTGAACAACAGACACGAAATGCGGCTGGCAATCACAGTGTCCACGTCTTGAAGCAGCATCACCAGCACATATCGACACAAACAAGAACACTGGCCAGAGAATGAATGCCTGCTCCCTGCCTACCTCGTCGCGAAGACCTGCATGCACGGCCGGCCAGGCGTGGAGAAATCATTCGGAAGATGCAGAAAAAAGGTGGACGAACAAAAGAAAAGGAAGAGGAGCAAAAGTAGCGGTGCGGCGTGCAGGGATCATTCCTGTTCCCTGCAACCCTGATCGTCAACTGCCGCCAAGGGTCGGCGGTCGTCGCCGACGGCTGGATTCAGACAGAGAAGTTGAGAACAGACTCGCGCCGAACTAACTAGCTCACGGGCAGCAGAATCAGGATGGGCAAGCTAGGCAATCAAAATAACGGCACCAGAAGGACGACCACGCCCGACCACGAGGCCTTGTAATCTTGTTGCGGCCCTTCTCCCATTATTTTGCCCATCCTGCTCTATTTGTAGCCTGTCTGTGTCTCCCCGGTTTCCGAATCTCTGTCTGGTACACGCCAGCTCGGTGGCACAGGCACAATGGCACTCTCGTTGCTCGTCCTACGCCTTTCCCGCACACCCTTCTCTATCCTCTCTTCGAGATCTCTCATATATGACTTGACAAAAGTCTCAATACCATCACTCCACCCCTGCAAGCGCAGCGCAACCGCATCTTCTGGAGGCGCACCCCCCCATGATTCCTCTTCCACCCCCAGCCCAATTATGTCATGCATCATGGCATCGATGGTATCCTGGACCCTCTTGTAATTTTGATACCCGTCGTCTCCACCGCCTCGGACAAGACCTTAAGTGTATGCTACCCTACCCACGTTCGCTCACCGTCGCATCTTCTTGTCTCTGCTGCACTGTGGTGTCTAGCCAAATATATAGGACAACCTCGATGCTGTTTGGGGCCACAGAGGTTCGCGCTTGCTGCCTGACCGACCAGCTCATTGCTCCAGCATGCAGCTTTGGGTCCAAGTCCTTTCCTTCATATACTGTCCTTACCACCATCCCCTTCTCGCACTAACTCTCTGAGTTGCTTCTCTTCCGTTCCAACTTTTCAGATTGTACGCCATCACGCGCCACTTCATGGCAACGAGAGTCAGAATGAGTTCCTCATCGTCGTCGCGCAAGTCGCGCAGAACGACTAGCATCTCGAACGTCATGTACACCAACGCCGTCTACTTTCCCAACGAACGAATCTACCAAGGGGATACGCCTGGCGCGATGAACTACGGGTGTATCAACCACGTGTATTACGCCTTTGCAAACGTGTCGCCGGACGGCGGTGTCTTTGTGAGTCTCTCAAAATTCAGCTCGCATCACGACCGGGCTGACCAGCGGACTGTAGCTCAGCGACGAGTGGGCCGATGCCCGCGCACCAGTCGATGGCGTGCAAGGCGGTCTAGGATCTCTAATGCACCTAAAGCAGAAACATCCGCACTTGCAGGTTGTCTTATCCATCGGCGGCGGTAGTTCAGCAGCAGTCTTCCCCTCGGTCGCCGCGAATACGTTGTACAGAGACAACTTTGCTCGGTCTGCGAGAGGTTTGGTGGACGCATCTGGCTTGGACGGCATCGATAGTAAGTTCTGCCTATTTCTGCAGCATGGGAGGCGAAGCTCACCACTCCTCGCCAGTCGTCTGGGAGTATCCTTGCGATCCCCAACAAGGCCACCACTTTCTCGCCTTGATAGCAGCCGTTCGCCTTCATATGCCGGAAAGCCACTACCTTCTCACCGCCGCTTTGCCAGCAGGGAGGGCGGTCCTTCAGTACATCGACTTGCGACGGACGGCCGACTACCTCGACTTCATCAACCTGATGGCTTACGACTTTTCAGGCTCGTGGACGCATCGGAGTGGCCACCACGCTCAACTCTACGCACTGAGCAAGGATGAGAGCTCGGGAGCTTCGGCGGTGCAGTATCTCGTCTCTCAGGGGTTTCCCTCGCAGAAGATCCTCCTCGGCATCCCTCTCTACGGACGCAGCTTCCTGCACGCCGCCGGACCGGGACAGAAGTTCAAGGGGGTTGGCGGGGACAACGGCACGTTCGACTACAACCAGCTGCCGCGCCGCGGGACGAAGGAGGTGTTGGACAAGAAGCACATTGCAGCTCAATGCGTGGGGGCCGACGGCGGTTTCGTGACGTACGACAACCCCGACACGGTAAAAATGAAGGCGGCTTTCTGCAAATCAAAGAGCTTGGGGGTAATGTGCCTGACCGTAAACTGCAATAAAGGTTACAAAGTCGCTGACAGCATTCGACAGGGGCTCTTTTACTGGAGCGGACCATTAGATGCCAAGGACAGCTCCCGCAGTCTCATCGCGACTGGTTTCAGGGCTCTGCACAGCTCCTGATCGGGGAGACGTTATCATCTGAGAGTGGCGATCCTACCCTGGATATGACGCCTACGAACGACGGTCTTTTTTTTTCCCGCTCTGTATTTCATCTGCATCTCTCCAGCAACAGCAACAGTTCTGCCGACAAGACATGCGCATCGGCAATCATCGGCCTGGCGGGCCGAAGCTTCTACGGACGACGAAATCTGCATTTGCATGGCGTACGAAGGGGACCAGCAGCAGCATCTGGCGGAGGCGATTTGGCGTTCACTGTCCATATTTGGGGGCTTTTTTCTTATGCATCTTTTGACGTTTCCATTTTTGTCCAATCACGATCGTCCTTGTTCTATTTCATGTTTTGTTTTTCTGGATTCCCCAGCATTTTCCCCGGGTGGCACGACTGACGCTTTCTTTTTTTTCTCTTTTTACGAGGGTGCGGAGGCGGGGATGGGGAGGGGGACCGGAAAGAAGAGGAGGATACCAAAAAAAGAATCTCGGACGGCTGATGATATCCCGCATGGACGTACGAAGATTGGAACAAGGGGCGGTGTAGCGGAAACATTGTTTTGGGCATGGCATCATTGAACTGACTGACTGACTGACTGCTGTCTGTCTCTCTGTGTATGTGTGTGTATTTCAAATTGGTCGACAGCTTGGGGAAACAATTGTCTTTGATCATGACTCACAATATAGAACGGGAGGGAGCGGTGGATTGGCTGCGGCGGGGGGAGGGGCGTTATTTTGGATTTTTTTGTACCGTTGGGCGCTTTGTAGACCGCCTTTTTCCTCAATATATTCCCTCGAAAAAGAGAGGCGGTTTCTCGTTGAACATTCTATCTTGTGTTTCACAATTTGACTGCCTGTCTCTGCGGTCCCCCCCCATCGTGAGATTTCATTTTTTTTGTGTGGTGGGTGATTGGGGCGGGAACACACAGCACTGCACTGCACCACGGTTGGGTGTGGGGTTCTGTTGTCAGTATCTCCGGTGTGTGTGGTGCTGTGCTGCTGGGTAAATTGAGGTAACCCACGTAGATCCCGCGGAACTGTAGCTACCTAGAGGATGGGGCAGGCTGGACAGAGATGGTAGGGACCTCGAGGCTGGGCGGTACGGTGGCGGGGGGGTATTAAGGTAGGCGGGCTCGGAGTAAGCTCCGGGATACGGGAGCGGTTCGATTCGGTGGGTGATTTACATAGACATACAATTCGAGGGGTGGTGGTGGAGGTGGTTGCTGATGATGATGATCGTTTGGAATCGGGGTCGGGTGGTTGGTACTGTACTGCAGGCCAACCTTGATTTTACTCTTGTGCTTTGGCTGGGCGACCCATGTGGAAGATAGGTGGGTGTGAAATGTGCAGATTTGGCATTGCGATTGTGTATGTATCTTTTTTTCGGAAGAGACAGAGACACTGTTTGGCATGGGATTGTGAATGTTTGTTTGGGGACAATGCGGTTGTTTTTGCCCTGTCACGAGTGTGTGGTGGTGTGGTGTGGTGGGTTGGGTGTAGATCGGCCCTGCAGTTGGGGATTTTAGGGGAGGTGGTTCCTTGTTTTTTCCTGGTGCGGGATCTGGTTAGGCAGGCAGGCGGATGAGTTTACACTGGAGGCAGGACCTTGCATTGTGTTTCTTTGGGAAGGGGGTTGGGGGCGGTAAAAACGGTGATGGACCATGTACAGCTGAACAAGGTATGCGGATGCGCACGCCAGGCTGATCTTTCCCTGGGGTGTGGTGTGTGTGTGTTGTTCCGGCTTGGTGTGATTCAGTTCAGTCGGGATTTTGGAATGGGTGTTGGATGTATTGCATGTCGATCGGGGATGGGGGGAGTGATTGGGCTGGGGTCCGAGGATGGGGGTGTGAGGTTTGTTCCGCTTGCTGGGGTTACATTTTGGGGTGTTATTGTTGATTATGTCCATGCGATTCAATGTGTGTGCGGATGGAATGGGGGTTGTGGTTCACTTTGTGATTTTGAGTGGGTGTGATGGTGGTGGTGGTGTTAGCTCTTTCGAGGGCGTGTTAGATGGGTTGTTACCACAGGCTAGAGGATGATGATGGTGTGTGGCGCACGTGGGAGCATGTCACGGGAGCGATAGTCTGGAAAAGGTTGGCTGTCGGTGAATGATGGGTGAGTCGATTACATTACCTGAGGTGAGATGAGGTGAGATGATCCGGGGGGTTGCGGTGAAGGACATTCCGTCCGGGTCTCTGGGGAGCATTCTAGACTCATGCGGGAACGACGACGACGATGACGATGCCAGGGCCTTTCCCATGTCGGTGTGTTTGGCATCCGCTTCTTAGACTGGATTGCGAAAGCAAAAGCAAGTAATGAGGCCGGCTAGTTTGCCATGTTAGTGCCTTCTTCCGCCTCACATTTCGCCCGGTCCTGCGGGAGGATCAGGGGACGGAGCGGGTTTGAAGCCCCAATATAGAACCCGCACTGGAGGAGACGACGCCGTACTCCTTTTTTTTTTAAGGCGGTCGTCTTTTGCTCCTCCGAGGCCATCGAGCGGCGCTAGGGCCGCGGTTTGGGCGGCCTACGCCGTTTAGCACGGGGGACCGGAGGGCAGACAAATGACTCGGGTTGCGCGTCGGGCGTGCTCCCACGTGGCGGGCGGGCCGCTTGGGCCGTTTCTGGCAGCGATGCGTTTGTTCGCGATTGCGACGGCGTCGCTCGGATTTTGGGGGTTTGTCGGAGGAGGGGAGGTGAAGAATGCGGTGTGTTGGGAGCGGTGGTCGGCCGGCGGCCGATGTTGTCGTGCTCGGGGTGGGGATGCCGATGTGCGGGCTGTTCGAGTGGAGGTGGAGAGGTGACATGACTCGGCTATCGGATTTTGGAGGGGGGTACGGATACGATGCGATGACACGGAGGGGTAAAATTATGTCATTGGTGCTTGTTGAAGAATGCTTATTTGGATGTTGATTTGGTGTACGTAAGATGGGTTAAATCGTTAGGCAGGTGCTTGTTGGTGGTCGATAGGTGAAGGAAGGCATTAGACAGGGTATGCTACAGGGGGCAGGGGTTGGTGTTGTTGGTGGGTGGGTTTGTCTGTTGAAGAATCAAGGCGGGTGGCGGGGACTGAGGGCGCATGTGCTGTGAGCTCACATGTGAGGATTGACAGGATCTGGGACCGCGGTGCTGACTGTGTTCTTACGTTCTCCGCGGGAAGCTGGTGATCGGAGGGTCGGATCGGGGCGATGACTGTCACCGGCTGGGAGAGATTGATGTTTGCAAGGTGAGGATGACTTGGCGGCAATTATTTTGTGACGAGTCGTGACGAGACGGTCAGAAGGCACCTCGAGTAGATGGATTAATGGGTCCGGGCCGGAATCATCGGGCGAGAATGATGCGATGCGGTCGACCGGCTGACGAGTCGTGAACCTAGATGGCTTGTCGTTCGTGTTCCAGGCATCGGCAGTGGTCCGAGTCAACTGGTGGTAAGTTCGGGTAGAGCGTGATGGTGTCCATCTGCCGTCCGATGATGGAGGAATTGGTTGGTTCGTGCCCAGCTGCCACGGCACTCCTCCAAACTATCGAGCGTTGTGCGCTGGCCCGGTGTTTTGGATGGTGTTCGAAGGGTCGGGATATCCAGGCGAGACGAGAACTGATGGAACGTTAGCTTATCTGATGGAATTGATTACTGAGTAAGTTGAGGGTGGGAGGGAAAGGTGTTGCGATTCGTGCTGTGTGGTGTCGTCGCGCTGCAATATGTTAGTCGTTAGTTTGCATGAGGCAGGCTCGTTCGTATGCTGGCGAATGAGGTACTATCGTGTTGTAGTGGAGGAAAAATAGCCTGGCTTTAGTTCAATGGTTCTGGTGTCAGCTGCTTGGCAAGGCGAAGTTGGAGGTTCGGGGTTGTAGGTAGTTTAAGGGCAAAGTGGCAAAGTCGATATATTTTGGCTGTCATTGCTGTTGGCGGTGACGGCATCCATGGATGCCGATGATGCTCTTGCCATTTCGCTGACGCCTACAGGGTTGTCACCTGCCCTCTTGGGGTTCTCGTACCTGTTTGCAAAGAGACTACCTCGTAGCACCTTTCCCGACTGGTACCACAGCTAAACGGAAGAAGGCGCCAAAGCACCTTCACTTTTGATAGTTGAATTGAGACTCGTAAGCGCAATGTTACACGAAGAAGTCGCTGGTTGTGATTGATTGGGTCCAGTATCCGGTGTGCCGCGCTTCTGGCAAGGTCATTTCTCAATTCAGTCGGTAAGAATACTGAGATGTGACGACCACCATGTGTGAGGGGCCATTCAGTGGTGGTCAACTTGACGGTCCTAATTGGATTGTGGTGGATTTTGCGAAAGAGAATGTCCCCCCTCTCTGTATTCGGCCGTCTCTGACAGTGGACCTTGTCGCTCTGGATCGTGCCCTGCAAAGAAGAACTGAATCCATGCGAGTGTAATTGACTTGGCCCATGGTCAGAAAGCACCAATGACCCCTGGGCTGCGACCACAACACAGTCTCGCATCATTCCAACGACGATGCGCATGCACGATGGAGAATTATTTGCAAGACGTCGTCCTAAGGTTGTTTCGATGAATCCAATCTTCCCCAGACTTTCGAGGTGGGACGATCCGAAAAAAGAAGCACCGGAGCCGGCTTCGAGAAGCTCGTAGGGCGTCCGGCATAGCTGCCGATTGGCCAGGCGGGTCCTGTCGCAGAATCCCTGCATCCCGTCTTGACACGTGACGACATCGAGACACGGAGCTCCTTCCAACCTGGCTTCAGGGATTCCGTCAGCTGCAACGATCCGCAATCCTCTGAGCCCAAGAACGCCGTGCAAATCCGCCGACTCTGTTCATTGTCTCCGCCACCATGAACGGGACTTCAATCGCTGACAAAACATCACTCGATGCAGGTAAACTCCCCAATTGACTGCCCCTGCCAGACTGCAATCTCACCCTCAAGGCAGCCGACTACGACCCCATCGACCACCTGAACCACCTCTTCGCGCACCCCTCGACAGTCACCACCATCGGCCGCGTCTCCGACACGCTGCAAGTCCACAAGAATGATCTCGCCGTCGAAATCTCCGAGCTCGAGGTCGCCCAGGCCTACGGGCCCGACTCCAGCCTCGAGCGCATGCAGTCCGCCCAGGCCGAGCTAGCCCAGCTCTTCCGCAAGATCGAGACGGTGCGGTCGCGCGCCATCCAGACCGAGCAGAACATCACCTCCATGACGGCCGACATTAAGCGACTCGACGGCACGAAGCGGAACCTCACTCTGAGCATGACGGCTCTGAAACGGCTTCAGATGCTGACGACCGCATACGAGCAACTCCGCGGCCTGGCCAAGACGAGACAATACAGGGAATGCGCGAGTCTCTTGCAGGCTGTGCTGCAGCTTATGAAGCACTTCAACAGCTACAGGAGTATCGAGCAGATTGCTACCCTGAGCAGAGGCGTCTCGGAACTGCAGCGGGAGCTGCTGGAACAGGTCTGTGAGGACTTTGAGATCGCATTCGCCAAGGGGGAGGTCGCTCAGCGGAGGGGCACCCTGGTCGAGGCTTGCTTGGTGATGGATGCCTTGGGTGATATGGCGCGGTCGCGGTTGATGAATTGGTACGTCAACACGGAGCTGCGCGAGTACCGCCAAGTGTTCAGGGGCAACGACGAAGCCGGAAACCTCGACAACATTGGTCGGCGATATGCGTGGTTCAAGCGCATGCTGAAGACGCACGAAGAGGAGCACGCTGTGATATTCCCGCCCCACTGGCGCGCAAATGAGATGCTCGCCATGGCCTTCTGCGACGGAACGAGAGACGACTTCAAGGGGATCCTCGAGAGGAGCATGCGGAAGACAGATGGGCAGAAGATTGACGTCAACCTGCTGCTCAGCTGCCTCCAAGAGACACTAGACTTTGAACAGGGATTGGAGAAGCGCTTTGCTGGGGATCCAAGAGCCAGTATCGATACGCTCAGCTCGGCTGATGACAGGGCGTCGAACTTCCACGGCTCCATCTCTGCTGCCTTCGAACCATACTTGAGCTTGTGGGTTGAATCTCAAGACAAGCAGCTTGCCGTCATGATACCCAAATACCGCACTGTACCCCTTATTCCCGAAGACGAAGAGTTCTCTCGGCAAGCTGTCATGGCGTCTGCGATTGAGCTCTTCCACTTCTACAGGCTAACCCTGTCGCAATGCGCCAAACTATCGACGAGCGATAGATTGCTTGACTTGGCCAAGACTCTGGCGAAATACCTAGATGAATATGCACAGCAAGTTCTTCTACACATCTTGCAAAGGGCAGGTCCCCAGGGGCCACCAATCCAAGACGTCATTCTTGTTCTAAACACCGCCGACTTTTGGTCAACAAACACAACACAGTTGGAGGAGAGCATCAAGAAGCGCATCGACAACAACCTAGCCGACAAGGTCGACTTCTCGTCACAAGCTGACGCCTTCCTCGGCGTTGCCAGTGCTGCTGTCTTGACGCTTGTCCGTAACGTTGAGATCGCGTGCGAGGGCGCCTGGCGGGAGATGAGAAACACCAACTGGAGCACTATGGAGAGTGTGGGCGATCAAAGCTCATATGTTGGTGAGCTGCTGTCATCAGTGAACGGAAAGACCGAGGAGATCCTGGCCATCGTGGAGAAGGGGCAGTACGCGAGAGCGTTCTGCGACAACCTGGTCGACCACCTCGTTACCGCCTACATTAGTAACATTGTCCAATGCCGGCCTGTTTCCGAGGTTGGCGCTGAACAGGTGAGATTGCTGCCTTCAACACCAATGTTCGTCACTAACACATGCTAGATGCTCCTTGACAAGTACGTTTTGACCAAAGCGTTCGAAAACCTCTTGTCGTTCCACAACAAGGACACCGGACCGCACACCGCGCCAGCAGGCTACGTCAAACGCGTCAACCAGACCATGAACCGCATCGATCCACTCCTCAAGACCCTCCAGGTCCGCCCGTCGCCCCCAGAAGGTCTGGTGCAGGCCTACCTCATCCATATCGGTGACCGCTCCGACACCAACTTCAAAAAGATCCTCGAGCTCAAGGGCGTGCGCAAGGGAGACCAGGGCCACCTCGTCGAGCTCTTCGCTATGCACCGCGAGGGCAACCTCAGCGACAAGCTCGTCGCGCAGAGCCCGCTGCTCACGCCGCTCATGGCGACGACGGGGCTCGGCAGCTCGGGGCTGGGCGTCATCGGCGGCGCCGGGGCGGGCGCGAGCGCGCTGGGGCTGACGAGCGCTGCGGGCAGCAGCGTCATTCCCGGGCTGCAGACCAAGTTCGACGCGACGTCCCTTGGCGAGAAGCTGCTGAGCGCGACGAGGGACCTGGGGCAGGGCGCGGGCGGGCCTGCGACGATGAATGAGAACTTGAAGAACTTTGGCAAGTTCTTTAGGAGGGATATCGGCGGATTCGGGGCAAGGTTTGGGAAGAGGGATGGTAGTGCAGATGATGCGCAGCGGTGAAAGGTGCATGGGGTTTGAATATAGAACGAATAGATGGGTATTCGCGGCGCCTGCTCGTGGTGCATTCGTGAAGATGTCTTCAGGCTCCATTTGGACTGGAATATAAAACCAATGGTTGATTATTTCTGGACTATGGCCGACAGATTAAAGGCTTGGAGCTTTTCTACCAGGATGAATAGACGGCGAATAGACGGCCATGGCTTCGTTTGCTGGCGATTCCTGCTGCTGTTGGCTTGCCTGGGTCTGTTGGGTTGTCTGCGATGGGATTCGTCTCGTCTCCGTCGGTGTCCGGTGAATAATCCGTAGAAAGTGACCGGGGACAGGCACTGACGGCTGTGGCTAAGACTGAGGATCTCAGATGAAGTGCTGTGGTGAGTTGCAGCGGATTGTGCCATGAACAAGCGTTGGTTAAGACCAGTTGCATTGCAACCAAGGCATTAAGGCTATTGGGTCTTTGCTACCTTGCTTGTTGGTATCGATGCTTGGGGGGCTTATATACGTTTTGGGTTGGCGCCTGACTGTAGGAAGAGTTCCGGCATGAATAGCTAATCGGGGGTCTTAAGAACGATCTGAAATGATTGCAGACTGCCGCTCCAGCGACGCTGTTCACACTCGCGATTTTGGTGTTAGCCAATAGTATTTAAGAAAGCGCTGCTAATCAAAATCATAGGTCTCCCCGTAGCAATAATGTGAGTGAGTCTGAGATCATGAAACTCACAGTCAGGTATTGAATGCCGAAATCTCAGCCGACAACGAATGCCTCCTTGTAATAGCGGCATTTCCGTAGATGTAGCACCTTCGTCCCCTGGGAAGAGCATGAATACTTCGGCGTCACTGAAGCCGGACTAAGACAACATGAAGTCAGCGCACTGAGCCCCTCAAGCAGGAACGCGGATATGTGATTATGCGTAGCTTGAGAATCAAACACTTGACGCAAGTCTTCAGTCGTGATAGGAAATGACAGCTATGGGTTCGATACGTTGCACTGTTTCTTGGCCCTTCTTTTGCAAGCTTGGCTTGCAAGGTCCAAGATATATAGTCTGGACAGTGCTTGGCGCAAGAAAGAGGATGGGTATCACTGCGCCCTCCGTATGAGGAGCATGTGAAGTCATTTAAGGAGACTGGTTATAAGAGTTCTTGGACTTTTCAACAGTAAATTCAACCGCTTCAAGGCAAGAAAATTGCATGTATCCTGATGAGAAACGGGTTATATCGCTATCCCATCGATCTCATCTTCATATGTTGATAATATCATCGTGGTTTGTTTTCGTCATATCTCGTCATTGCGGCTAATAATTCCCGTCGCAAAGGTATTCGGTCTCAGTCCTAATGCAAGAGGTCGGTGCCCCTCCGTTGTGTTGGTGATCGAAACGTCTTTGTCCAAAAGTTTATAGGAGGGAATGATTGTAGATGGATACGGCTACTGCACAGTCCTACTATTTGGCGGAAGTACTGACCGTCTTACGGAAATGGCAAGAGATTTGTAGTAAGGCTATTGAATTAAACCTCAAGCATACTCTAACAAACGCTAGGCAAGAGGAAGTGTAGTAGAGCTATTGTCTTGACTAAGGATTATCTGCATGAGACCGGCGACCCTGAGGGAAGCCTCTCTTTCATCCACTCACCCAGACTCGTCTTCCATCTCTCATCTTCTCGACCAGCCACAACGGCCTCCACGTTTGGCGTATCAGTATGCTTTCTTCCGTCAAACAGCGCATCAATCTCTTCAAGGGTCTTTCCCAGGACCTCTACCCAATACCACCAGATGAAGGCGAAGAAGAGCACATTCCATCCAGCGTTCATGATATACACCCAGTAACCTACAGCGTCGATGGCAATAGGATAGGCGAAGTTGCCGGCAATGCCAACAGCGCAGATAATGAAGCTGAACATGCTCATGCCCTTAGCCCTGATACGGAAATATAGCATTTGAGCCGGCATCAGAAAGAGAATGGGGATCCATCCGAAGGCGTACGATATCGAGAACAGAAATACCGCAAAAACCGTCGCCCATATTCCGGGGGTATACGTGGTGTCACCGTAAAACTTGGTCAGGACGCCTAGCAAGACGAGGGCAACGGTTACGCCCGCCGTGCTGATCATTGCGGCCGACTTTGCCCCTTTCTTGTCTGTGTAGTAGCTTCCGCAAATTGATACAACCAGAGATGCGCCGTTCAGCCCAACATTCTGTGTGTCGTCAGAATCGCCAGTCAGAGATCTCGGTTCATGAGCAACCTACCACGAGCAGCTGGGTTCCTTCGTCGCTGACGCCGGCGTGGCTCAGCATCTTGCCCACATTGTACATGAAAACGATATGGCCCGTCAGCATGGATATCAGCGCGCACGATGCTGTAATGATTAGTCTCTTCCTCGCCCCGCGGTTGCGGACCGCCTCCTTGCAGGTCATCGGATCCCGTTCGTACCCAATCGTCTCGCAAATCTGTCGGAACTGCAGCCGTACCAGCTCATCCGCCGTGTCTCCTCCAGCATTCACCTGCGCAAGAACCATTATCGCGTCGTAGGCGCGTCCCTGATCGACCAGCCAGCGCGGACTCTCCGGCAGCCACGGCAGCAGCGATATGCAGAGCAGCCCCCACGCCCCTTGCACCAGACTCGGCAGCCTCCACGCCCAGCTGCTGCTGATCTTGAACGATCCGTACGTCACGCCCGCGGCGGTCAAGGCGCCGATGTAGAAGCAGTCGTCGAAGAGGGCGAGGCCCCACGCGCGCTGGTCCCATGGGAGCGTCTCGGCGAGGTATGCGGAACCGGATATTACGGAGGCGGTGGTACCGAAGCCGATGATGACTCGGGCGGTGCAGAACATGGCGATGTGCTGTGAGGACGCTTGCAATATGGCTGCGAAGACTGTAATCATGGCGGACCAAAATAGGCCGAACCGTCGGCTGTAGGTGTCTGTTACCCATCCCCAGCAAAGACACTCCGCCCAGTTAGTCTTTGTAGTTTTGAGTCTTCGGACCTTTATACACGAGAGCCGAGAGGAATATGTTCTCATCTCAAGTTGTTGTCTTTGGAGGCCGAGGTCGACTTACAGATAAACACCCTCCGATATAATTAGTGGCAATATTCAACGAGCGAGTCGCGGTGGTCAGCTGAAAGTAGTCGCTATACTGCGGCAGAATATTCATGCCGCCCATCATCGCCCCGTCGTAACCTTGCATCTACTTAAAGGTCAGAGCATTGCGACAGATAAGCATCGTGTGGTGTTCTCCTCACAGCAGCTGTGACCAACACGCAGGCCAGCAGCAGGTATGTCATTCCCGGCTTCGATTTCGGTTGCCATGTCGGCGCCTGGAAAGGGAGAATGCTTCCTTTCACGAAGAACTGGCGAAACGGCAGCGGCATGCCTCTGGCGGCAACGCACGAGATGGTGTTTGGTTATGCTGGCGGCCGGGGCATGCTACTTCAGGAAGCTTGCCTATCTCAGAGTTGATCGCATTTGTCCAAAACCATCATGGTAGAGGCGGACCGATTGTGCGAATGTATGTATAGTTCTGGAAGCAGCATGACTCGTCGTCGGGATTTTGACTTCGTGAGTCCCCTCACCATGGAACTTTGAGCTTGCGACAACGAAGATGAGATTGAAACAAAAAGGAACAACACAAATGCCCCGTCGAAAGTTTGTTTGGTATTCACCTTCCAAAAACGGCATGGCCTCAACCGAGATTAGCAGGACATCCGGAAATAGCGCTGGCAACCAGATAACGGAGTCGTGCTTCCGCCTAGTTAGTATCTCGAATGACACCTTTGAGATCCTTCCCAGATTTTGGCTTTAGGTCCAGGCTCCGACTAGACGCCAATAGACTTTGATTCCGTCTCCCCCATTGGAGGATGCTGGCAGCCCCGGCTGAGTGACAGCTTCAAGAATTTGTAAAAGAGGGGAAATCAAGGAATCCCCAGGCTTTCTAGGGTGGAAGATGGTGAGGATCATTCTTATCGATTCCTTCCAGAACGTGATTGCCTATTCACTTGTGAAGTTGGGTTTCCTGGTCCTCTGATGTAGACCGAAAGCGAGAAAGCGAGCACACGCCTACGCAATATGTAAGGCTGTGTCTCTACATGATAAATATGTGGTCTTCAGCACATTCGGTCTTTCAAAAGACAAAATGTCCGTTTTTGCTTGTGGTGGTTTGGCTTCGGGAGTCAGGGGTCCTTTCGAAATCTTTTCGCTCTCGGGATTTCCGTCCTTTGAACGAAGTCTTGTTCTCATTCTTTCACCACGCTCGCATGGGTGTACCTCGAGATTCAACAACAGAACATGGCTAGAGACGGCAGGCGGCTTCATGGTCGGTTACTAGGACTTGGAGACAGGTGGATTCTGTCGAGGCTCATCAGCTCAACTAGTTTATCGGGGATCTTCCTATTCTCAATTTGTTCTTACATTGCCTGCTTTCTCTATCCCGATGGAGTTGAGATATGCGCATTTAGTATAACCTTCTCGAGAAACTGCATAGCCCAAGCCGCAAGCATGATCGATCGTCAATTGAAAGGGGCTGCCTTCATAATGCCCCCTTTAGCAAAGCTGTTTCGAAGCAAATGAGATCTTTGCCAGCATCGTGTCTTTTCGGAATAAGTATTTTCGGCAATGGTACGCATAAAATACTGCCTTCGCGCTTGCTTATTTGTAGCGATCCTGCTAGCCCCCTTCTCCATCAGTCGCTCCATTGGTAGCTGTCACTTTTATTGAAGTATTCCAACACGTATACGGCCAAATCGCAAGGCAATAATTCCATCAATTCGAGAGCCCGCCGTCCTCAAACATGTCACTCGCTCCAGATCAATCATTTGAACATAGAGTTCAGTGGATCATCATGGTGTGGCGATCCTTGGGTGAGATCAGAGTCAAGAGTTTCCGGTCAGTCCATCGTTTATACATCAGAAAGTCGGCTTCGGAACTTGAGCTTGCTTGTCATCATGTATTTGAATAAGCTACTTCGACTCTATGAACCAGGGGAAACCAACAATAGCAGCATGGTGCCTCTGTCCTTGTTTGGCAGGCTTATACACTCTGGAATGTTGCAACAAAAACCTTCTTTGAGGATAATCATCGCTTCTTGAATGCTATGAATGTCATCCTTTTTGATCCGTCACCTTCTTGGCTGTATATGATGTCTTCAGGTGTAATACCGCAAATGTTAACAACAAGTCGGCTTCAATCCATGCATCTCACTCACTTATGCTGCCCAACTACCAACCCAGTATATATCAAAAGACCATTTTGACCATGGGCACCGAATGGGCAAGGAAACAAATTCATCCTTCCTTTGGATTCAAGATTCGCGTAGATTGGCGGTCGTACTCAGCTGGTACATGACTTTATACCAAGAGATCTCCCGGGGCAGCTGGCTCAGAAATGCAGCATGAGATCGATTGCTTCCGGTCAGTTCATCGTACACGCACTAGTCAACAGGCTTTGCAATTGAAGCGTGTCTCATGCTACCGCTGTGCGTCTACAAATGGTTGATGACACGTGGAACAGGCAAGAGCGGTCAAACAGCCGTGTAGCTTGTAGCCATACAGCCCGAGAGGTCAACATACGGCGCGCTCCAAGGAGAGTTTCTTGACAGAGGATATCTCAAAGTTACCTGACTTCGGAAACAAATAAAAGTACATTTCTGCCAAGAGAGTCGTAGTACTTACAAATGAAATCGAGTCCCTCGATTATCATCATTTCGAGGTCTTCCCCTATTGAAACACGACAAATGGAATCTGGGGTGCCTTGATCTCGGTACATCGCAGCTTATTGTAAGCTTTGTTCACTGTTAGCTCTCATTTTCTTCCTTGTATACGATGTTTGGAGTGTAATACTGTGACATCTACAACGAGATGTCCTAGACTCATGCCTCTCATCTCTGCTGTCAACATCCTGATTAAGGCACGATCGAAAACCGAACATTATCCCAGAACGCTGGGCTCAGGCATGGTAGGAGGAGTTGATTGCCGTCAAATTTCCAGGAATAAAGAAGGTCTCAATATATGTGTCCAGTGGCCAAAAACATGTACCGTTATCGGACAATGGATGGTCGAGACATATATATATATATATATATATATATATATATATATATATATATATATATATATATACATATATTCAGGGCTTCTAACTCACTAAGCAGCAGCCAATTAAAGAGAGGAGTTGCGTCTCACAGCAATTTCGCGACACTTAAGATGCTCTCGTACTGGCTTTCTTTGCCAACCCAGTACCTACTACACCCATCGACGCCGATTCTTGACTTTTCCCCCGTTTTCAGGGAGTCATGTCTAATACGTGAGCGACTATAGCGGCACAAGAACTAGGCTGGTGATGTAGTAGTCGTATCGACAGACGTTCAGCTTTGGGCTAGTGAGCTGCAGATAGGTCCCTGAAACCAGACGGATGCTGACAATGATCATTTCCGCCGCAGGTCGCCGATAGATACCATAACCAAAGGCCTTTAAAGAGAGCCTGTCTCTGCCTTGCTCTTTAAGCCACCATACATTTGAGTATAAAGACCAAGCATGCCCTCATTGAACCGAATTTTCCCGATCACAGATGAGGGCTGTCATCACGGTCACTACCATTCTTGGTCAAGGCAATCAAGGACCTCGAGACCTGACTGGCTCATTTCTCTTCAGTGCATCCTTTGAGCCGCGGAAACTTCCATGTAATTTGTATCTCTTTTCCAGCAAAGTCGTGGGGCTATATGTCTTGAATACGCTGCGAATGCCAGAAGCATCCGAACCGTCGGAAATGATGGTCGAGATCGTATCATGACAGCGAATGAGGGGAGCGTAAGAACCGTTTAGAACTATGAATTCTCTGGTGATTTGTTTTGGCAGTATGGGAAAATACTCCGCACATTCTTGGCCCGTCCCTTCGAAGAAAGTTCGTCCGCCATGCCGTGCTCTTTATGTGCCGCCCTCGTAGAGCGCTTCACCGCGATCCCTGTCGTTAAGGTACACTTCCTCAGGCACATGTATTTAATGATGCAAACACCATGCTGAGAAGAAGCCACGAGCCAGAATTGAACCAATTGACGGCCAATTTGGTGAGACCCACGAGCGGGATATCAGGACTGGTCCATGGTGACGTTCTGGTAGGTTGGTATTACAAACCGTACATCTCCATCACCATTGGTCTCTGCATATTCCTCCGTACTAGCCCAAGGCAGACAGAACCCGCGGAAGTCGATGTGCTTTCTCTGCGAAAGGGTATAGGAATAGGATGATTTGAGGTGTTGAAGAGTGAAAAGACGTGGAATGGTGAGCTCTCCTACTACCCAAGAGCAGATCGAAATCCTCCGATCCTTGTCTCGTTGTAACAGTCTTCAAGCTTTGAGATTCTTCTTATATATTTTATCACAAAGTTGCTCCTTCTAGGGGAATGCTTCAAGACACCTAGCGACCCTGGAATCTGTCTACCTGTGTCCACAATCAAGTGACTGGGGGCGAATTTTCCAGTTTTTTCTTATATAAAAAGTGTATGCAGTTCATAAATACGAGAAATTGGGCAAATGCGGCGAGTGCGGCGCGCGCGTTCATTGGGCTGGTACTGTGTGTCCTTACCAGGACCTATAGCTGTAGCAACGCTGTTCAGACTGAGGCAAAGTCGATGGTTATCATTGTGACGGACTTAGACAGTCTTCTCTTCTCTCCTTCTTCTCATCTTTTCTCTGATATTTCCGGGGAGTATTGCTTCAATAGCCGTCGATCGGTAGCAAGTCTCCGTCAGCACAGACGTAACACATGACCAACGATCCGTTTGAGAACTATCCGGCGCCAAGACGCGAATATAATCACCGAAAGCTGTTCGAGACATTGGGTTTGGTGCCTGTCAGCTGGATCGACGGCATCACTTTGGAATATATACGCATTCATTTCTTGGCTTCAGAGGAGTTCGTCGTCGGCCACATACAGAAAGTAATATTATGTCGATTTTGCCTATTAGCCAGGAAGACAATAAACCGGCTTCCTGAATTCGCTTAATATTCTCCGAGAGGCATCGCGGGTAATGTCAGGAATTCGGAATCGTGTTGATGCCGCACCCATCGTGGTTCCTGAACCCCAACTCTCGGCGAATAAGTCTTGGTTCGTATTGCACCAATACTAGCCAAACAACAGAGCCAACCTAGGTATCAAGACAACGACCATGAGCAATTCGAGATCACGCACTCTCATTCTTTGACCATGCCCCTCGGCGAGCTGAATTCATTGAGTCACAAACCACTACCACCACTACGATGGCATTTGCTGAGTTATGATGCCCTACGCCAATCTATCAATTTATATACTCACAATCCTGCATGATACGGAACAGCCAACATCAGCTTGCAGCTGCACGATCCCCCTTTCAGCCTCTGAAGAAATCCAGATCCTGCAGCCCGCAAGACGTGGCCGTGGCAGACGCGAGACAGCTCACGCCGGTCTCCACTCCATGGCATCATTTTGCTTGGACACGTCATATCAGCATGCGAAAATTCGCCTGAAAAGCATGTTAGATCTCAACTAGTGACTTATTTCGCGGCTGAAAATAGCGTGCGAGTCACTATTGGTCTGCAAGAGGCCGTTTCGTGGCTAGAATCGCGAAGAATTTGTTCCTGAAATCCGAGGGCGCTTACTTCTCGCGGCTCGGATTGGCGATGAACCCCACAATCGGTCGCGCGGGTCTGCAAGTGCACACCGAGAAGCCTGATCAGGTCAGGTACACCGAGCAGATGTGAAAGACACACAGCTCGGTTTCAGTGATGCTCAACCGGTGCTCGAAGAGGCTGACAGTGATAAGCCTACAGAAACCTGAACAGAAGGCTTGGATGTATACACATATTCAAAAGAAATATTTCCGGCCATGTAGACTTCTCCATTGCTATCATGACTATTCTATAATTCCCAAACATCAATCGTGATACTGTTTTCCTTACGAGCGGGGTTCGTTATTCATATCCTTTGTGTGTGCAAAATATACTTGGAGAGTGGCGTTCAGACGCGAACCGGCGAAAGTCATGGGAATGCCGATATAAACAAATCCGTCCTCTCACCAGAGAGAAGTTGATGCTAGCATGGCCCCCTAAACAGTCGTGCGCTCCGACTTCCACACGTTGCTCTGCGCGTCCTCGGGCACGGCGATGAAGTCCTGGCTGTCGCCGCCGCTGCTGGTGTCGCTGCCGTCCAACGAGCCGTCGTATGAACTCGTCTGCCACGCGGACAGCTCGTCCACGCGGCGGATGCCCATCATCCACGAGACCAGACCGCGCGGCACCCAGCGGCCGACGAAGCCGTAGACGTTGGCGCCGAGGCCGACGCGCACGGTGCTGCTGGTGATGGAGCCGTCGATCACGTCGAAGACGGCATTGTGCAGGTGGCGCAGGTTGCTGCCCTTGAGCCCGCGGATGCGGCCGGCCGAGATGGCGGAGGTGCTCTGGACGACGAAGTTGCGGCCGTAGGCGTGGCGCGCGTTATCGGGCCACATGAGGGTCTCGGTGGCTTCGGCGTCGATGCCCGGGGCGCCGCCGTCCATGAGGGCCCGCTGGGAGGGGTGGGCGCCCTTGGACGGCTGGAAGCCGGAGAAGTCGAAGGTGCCGAGCTGGACGTGGGTGACGGGAATGCCGAGGGGTCGCAGCTCGGCGGTCAGGACCTCGGTGAAGGCGGAGAGGGCGGAGGAGACGGTGGCCTCGGGGGCGTGGAAGGGCGGGTTGATGGAGGAGATGATGGACGGGGTGAAGACCAGGACCTTGGGCGGGGTCCACTTCTCGCCCGGGGGGCACAGGCGGCTCGTGAGGAGGGGTAGGAAGGCCTGGATCGTGAGGATGGGGTGCAGGAGGTGAGTGTTGAAGAGGTCGGCAAAGCTCGACGGCGGGATGGTCGCGATCGGCGAGGTCTGGTAGTTGAGGGAGGGGATGAGGATGACGGATTTGAGCTGGAGGAAGTTTGATTTCGTGTTGGGCGCGGGAGTGTGGGGGGAATGCAGGTACTGGGCGAAGCTGTCGATAGCCGCACCGGCTCTGGGAGGCTGCTGCCCGTTAGCACCCGAAGAGTGTCACAAAGACGAGCAAACTTACATCAGTTGTGTCGATAGTGAGGGGCAGGATATCCGGCCTCTTCAGGTTTTGCACCATGTGCTCGTCCTCCTCGGCATTGCACACGATGTAGACGATAAAGCCTCTGCGCTCGAAGTCCAGAGATAACGACCTCGTCAAGGGCAGCGATGGCGAGCCGGCGATAACGACGACCTCTTGCCTGCCTCCATTTCTCGCACGCTTCGCACGTCGTACCTTGCGGTTGTATCTTCTGTTGTACTGCTGGTATGAGACCACACCAATGACGGCGACGAAGGCACCGGTCAAGATCTTGTGCTTCGATACCCAATCCGTCACCTTTTCAAATCGGGTGAGGGCTATCACTTCGATCGGGCTGCTGTGGACGGGGGGTTGCGGACGCAGAGCATCGGGGACCCATTCTGCCGTTGCGAGCGTCTCCTTCAGGGCATCGGCGGCCTTCTCGACGTGAGGGTTGACGATGCTGGCGAAGTCGTCGGTGTATTTGCGAATGTGGTTGGGCAGCGAGGACAGCTGGAGAGCGACGATGGCGTCAGTAACGGGGATCTAGATGATTGCTCGTGTGATCACAAGCTCGAGCGGATTGCTACTCACGACGTCCAGGAACTGCTGGTCGTCCGCCGACATTTTGGGCGGCGTCTGGTCACGATGTACCGGGGGGGCCACTGGAAGCGAGATTTCGGTCGGAGGGGTTGGGTATGAAGGAAGCTTCGTATCTGGCGGTGAAAGTCTTTCTCTTTTTGAGATAGCTGGGGGATATGTCGGCGGATGGAGCTTTTTCCTCGCGGGCCGGCAAAAAAATGGTCAAGGGTGTTCGACTGGACTGTTCGTTCCGCGTAGATGGTGGGGAAGCCTCCGCTGCCCAAGGTGGAGTTTCACTGGCCGCCTGCCTCAGTCTACTGAGGCCCTCAGTGCCCGCTCACCGAGGGGTCCGGGCTTGACCTGGGCGCCGGAGCTGATTGGTCGGCCGAGTTCAGCGCAGAAGCCCCTCCTCGGTGCTATCTAAGGTTTGTTTTGTTTCTCCGAATTCAACGTCACCACCCTTTCCGGCGCATGAACCTCCCATTTCCTGAGCCCATGCTCGACTCCACGAGGCCCCTTTTGAGCCGTCTTCGTGCACGGCTGTTAAGGGTGGCCAGATGACAGGAGGACAGGAAGCCTTGACCAGATGCCTGACTTCGTATATCCATCAGCTGAAAGCATCGATTTTGCAACGGGCATTGTTCAGTTCTGATTGACGTTAATTTAATGCTTTGCTGCTTGACAACATCATATCGCGCGGAATCTGCCCACGGCGACTGTGTGGTCAAATATCCCTTGTTGGAGAAGACGATAGAGTGGCTTTGCTTTCGCGTTGTATCCCATCCCAGTGCCACAAGAGGGTCGTATAAAGCCCAACGTTTCACAAAATCCCTTCATATCTCCCTTCGGCCCTTGAATACCGGCTGAAACATCATCTAGCTCCGTCTGAAGTCTCGACGTTGAGAATAGTCTCTTGTCGACTGAATTTCGCCATTCCGGGCTAACGGCGGCCCGAGTTGGGCTTCCCATATCGGCTTTCTCGCTCCTCGACGATCGCCAATTTGGCTTATCTGGAAAGTTGCCAAATATGAGCGATGATAGTTTGAGGGGTTCGATCGGCTCTGGCTCTTTCGAATTCTTTTTGGCGGCCGGGTCACTGATCTCGTCGCCTGATTGCGATAACACGTTGCTCATTCGTTTCTTGTTACACGATATATGCATTCCGAAAGCTCGGAGTGGACGGTGTCGACGAAATAATATTTCCTGACTCGGTTGACTTTGGTTTCAGCAATCATGGTCCACGTTGGATAATGGAGGAGCGTTGACTAAAGAGATCCCGCTCCAGACCATCCAGTCTTTCAGCCTGCTTCTGTAACATGAACGGACCCTTGGGGCCAAGAAAATGTTTTTCCATTGTCATGGATTGTTCACGAACAAGATCTCTTTTTACTACTGTTGGATGTTTCTGTATGATTTCAGGGTACGGTCGACGACACCCGAGGCGCCTTCCGTCTTCAAGGTCGTTGCTGTATGAGCCAGCCGAAGAAAGCAAATCTTCGGTATAGAAAAAGACACTCACGACGCTGATAAAGGTCAAAGGAAGGCATCTTTGACTGCCGCTGTATGACGAAGACCTGGTGCGGAGCGTCGGTCATAAAGGAAGAGACGAAACGAAAACGGAAGGGGGAGCCTTCGAGTTACACATGAAGTTCTCAACAAAGCTTGAGCGTGGTTATCACGAGAGCCCCCTCTTCTGATAACTCTAGGTCGGGCCCTTTGAGTCCCCCTCGCTAGCTGAGTTCCACAGGACTGCGGGAAGACCAAATGTCAGGTGCGCTGGAGGCAAGAGGTTCTCACCTGCCCGCACCTTCCTTCTCTACCTCTACGACCTGCTGCCTGAGGAAGCCCGCCCGCCCACATCCTACTTCAACAAAATTGTCACTGTTCCTTCCATCAACAGCCCGTGGTCTAGTGGGGTTACTAGGCGCATCAATTGATGCGAGTTCTCGAACGTCCCACGCCACGGGTGCGCAAGTTCGAATCCCACTCTGGTCAACCATTAGTGGGGTTCTTGCTCTGCCGCCGTTAGAAAAATCCATAGCATCGTTACACCTGAGGCTGGTAAGAGTCTCCTATGGATTTTCATAGGACCCTTCTGGGTCCGAACTTTTTGATTTTTTGTTGATTTTGATTGTGTGATTTTTGAGGTGACATGTGCGCGAGCGCCGTCGGCCAGGGGCGACTCTAGCCTTAGGACATTTGTTTTTTTAAATTACGCTCCTTCTATCTGGGTGTAGCAGCGAGCGTTTAGATCTGAGATCGCCCTGGATTTTATGAGCAGAATAATTCTTGTGAAATGTGCGCTGCCTAACCTGCTGTCATGGCGACAGGGGAGCTGTGGATGTCTTCCTCGTCACGAAGGCGAAAATTATCCAAGTAGTAATGTGTTCACGACCTTTTAAAAACCTTCGACGCCTGCTATGATTCCTAATGCCTGAAAAAGAATCGTCGCTGACGAGCCGTCTCACGAGTGTCCCAGAGCTCTCTTACAACGTCTCCATATCCCAGAGGGGGGACATTGGCAACTCCACGTGGCCCAATTCCGCACATTCACAAGGAGCTTCGCAGCTTTTCGCCGTCATCGCTGGCGGATGTATATGAGGAAAAATAGTTAGAGACAGCTTGAGCATGCCTCATCACTCGTTACTGGCGCACTCATTTGTACCTTGACAATACCACGAACAAGCTCGGCCTGACAAGTGTGGGATCGGGCCAGCACGTTTCCAAAAAGGATGGACCATCACGATTGCGCTCCCAGAAACAGATCTCTGGCATAGTGCAAATCTTTATATAGCTATAACTTTCGGCCTCCAGATACGGCGTACTCCGATATCCCCCGGTATGGTGTCGCGACACTGACCCACGCGCCGAACAGGGTGAGGTAAGGCCGCCATCACCAAGGAGCCTCTCGCCGCATACCTTACAAAGCTTTTAACGGTTTGACGACTGGTCTCTTTCAAATGCCAATCGTCATTCTTTCCATCAAGTATGGTCATTTGTTTGACATGGCCCCTCCCTCAAGTCATGTGTCCGCTTCACCCCTTTTCCTCGAGGGCATCAGATTCACAAAGCCTAACTCCGATAGAGTGCCTCCACCGTCCGGCTCCGTTGGTTTATATCCGTTAATCTGGTATACTCAGGCGATGCGCATTCGAAATCCTTCTTCGATTATTGCTTTTCGCCTCACAGAGCATCATAGGTTCAGTCTCACTGGTTGCAGAAATCAGCTTCACCTTCGCCTACACAAGCACAAAGGCAACGCTATCTGTCAAGAGCAAGCAGAATTTATCCAGAAGAAAACGGCAATTTCAAAGATCCACGCAGGTTATATGCATACTCATCGCACAACGAGTGCCGTAGCAACAATTCAGAACAGCTCTACGCACGCCAAGAGTGGTTCAGACGGCGAGCGAGCTTCTAGGTATAAGTAGGAAGAAGAAAAAGACTCGAGTTCTGGGCTCAAACCAAATGCGCCATAAGTGACGGGCGAGAACAATGTTTCGTGTGGTGGCACACTCCAACTTTAAATTAGCCCGCAGGAAAAGAAGAAACCAACAAGCAAGATTGGAATACAGAAGATCGACAGCATATATCGTGACGCTTTTCGTGCCTCGTCGTCACTCAAGTATGCGCAAAGAATACAATCAAGTCACGTACGTCGCGCTACTCTGCCTCAAATCGGATACCGGGACATACAGTACCATGCCTCATCGTCACTCGGCTGAGATGAAACAGACCAACTTGGTGGAAAGCATTCATTGGCTTCAAAGTCTTTCTCATATGAACTGGTACCGTCCCCTTTTAAGCCACCCGAAAACAATGAGAAAGGCTTTTGGAAATTTCCTCCGCAGACCTACATAAAAAGCGTCTCGCATCAGATCTTGTAGGAGAGAAACCGCAGGCGCTCAATGCGAGTGCTTCCATCTCATGTCGAGTTAACAACCGCCCCCAATCCGCCGCGATGACGAGCTGGCGGGTCGGGGTATCTCTCTACACACATGTCGCAGGCATCTGCCAGTATCATCCGTGGCAACGACGTATGCACAGGCAAAGACAGAAACGACCAAAGAAAAGAAAGACCGAAGACAGAGGAGTAGCAACATACGCAGAGCGTAGCACGAAAAGGCCGAACAGAAGATTCGATCAACTCCCTAACGAGGATCATCTCATGCTAATCCACCAAATTAGAAGGCTCACTCTTCGCTACGTCAGACAGTCTGAGTCAATATCTTCCACAAGACGAAACAATACGGAGGCGTCATATCCTCGTTTGAAAGCTGTTAATGTGGGACTATACTGTAGTGATAGCGGACACAGAGCATTCACAAAACGGGGGACAATGCATACTTGCTGGACTAGATCGGGGGAAGTTGATGTAAAGCGGCTGGCTGAAGTCGACCTTAGCTGGGCCCCAAAGATATGTGTGGGACGCTCTGTTCAGAACTGCAAAGTTTCAAAACGATTATCTAGTGTCTGTTCCAAAGCTGGGAATCCAGTCTCGCCCGAGGGTACCTATTTCGTGGCTCGGGACACAACGCAGCCACATACTCTACGAGCGATAAAGACGGGCAGGGAAGAAACGGGATAACGCAGAGAACGTTTACTACAATCGCAGAAACAGAACTCTGAATTTGGCAGGCAGTGGTGGGTTCAAGGCTTACCTGGTCGACTAACAAGCTGATGCCTCCCAACGCATTGTCCTTCGGATGGTTGCCACCATCCATAAGACCTATTTAATACCGTGCTGCTTTCGCTGCCCCCATCCGAGCGTATTCTGTACAGCTAGATGGCCATGCCACTAGAGTAAGGAAATGTTGCATGTAGGACTAGAGACCTCTCACATAAAAAGGGGTTTTGCTATCGAGGGGCCACCAGATGGACTCAGACCAGAGAATGGGGTCAGGTGCGCTTATCAATTTGTTCCGCAGGTCGTCATTGCCATGCGCCATCATACTTGCCCCTAAAATGAGGAGCAAAGGGTAAAGAGGGAAGAAACTATTCGCGACGTCAAACACAACCTTCCTTTCACCACTCCTATCACTCGAGTATTCAGTTCAAGTCCATGTTCAATATTCGCCGGCACCAATACGTCATCTTCTCTTGCGCCGCGCTCGACATCTCTGGTGTCTCCTGCTGCATCACCAGAAACCACACCGGACGGGACCGAGCCTCTGCGCACAACTGCGAAGCAACTTTTGACCACAACCGGAATGCCTTGGATTCCGTTCCTTCGCTGTCAGTTGCCTCAACTCTTATTAAACACCACTTTGCCATGCGTCTATTGCTGAAAACACCTGATACAAACAACCCTGACTCCAATTCAAAGCATTCACAAGGCTTCTGCCATCAACGTATTTTGGCAGTAGTCACCTTCATGGCAGCTCAAGTCTTTATCCGCGGAAGAAAATCTACCGCGAAAGAACCAGAGTCAGAAGCCCCCGTCTACACAAGCTAGAACCACAGCTCTTGGTGACGTTGAATGCTTTGCAAGGATACCGCCATGAAACAGACAACCTTGGAAGAGAATGGACATTTGCATAGACTTAAAATTCGACGCCTCATTCCTACCAAAGAGCCTCAAACCCCTCAATTCACGAAACCACGCCAAACGCAACTCCCATCCATCCACCAGCCTCACCACCATCTACCGAAACCCCAAAACCCTCCCCATCAAGATCCAATTCCCCCAAAATCTCGATCCCAAAAAGACCGTCATCTTCATCGCTAAATCCCAGTTTCTAACGTGCGCCGTCGAAAACCCTCACCAGGACACCCCCTCAACCCCCACACGGCGCAATCCCATCCACGCTTCCTCAAGGAAGACCCCTTCCGTCCACAATCAAGGTTGGGGTTATAGCATGAAGACGCATCTCATAAGATCAGACGAACCATCGCCTCTGATCCCGCGCATCCCATCTCGGGACGCGTCGTCCAAACATCGAATATCCCCGTCCACCTTTGCCTCCAAAAACGGCCTTTCCCATTCACCAATTCGCTTTGACCCCCATTAAACCAAACCCACCGCCCCCATATTCTATATCCCTCTTCCTGGCTTCACCGCATAAGCAAGCCAAATGTCCACCTCACCACAAGTGACTCACCGACATACACACATATACCCAACCACCTCAAAACCCAGAAAGGGAGCACCATCTCACCTCACCTAACCTTACCGGCCAGATCCAGCCGCAAAGTCCCTCCCTACATGAACCGCAACCCCTCGCCACCACGGCCAACGCATCGCATCCGCATAACCTTCAATGCATCAATGCCAATCCCCAGTGCCGGTACACTCCTCCCGCGTCCCCCGTCCATCATCTCCGCCCTTCAAGCCCCACGTCCATGCGAACCCATCGTGGGCTCCAACGCACTTCACCCAGCACACCTACCTCACTTCACCTAAACCCTCAACCCCATCCATCCCTTTCTAAAACCCATCTACCTACCTACCAAAAGGAACAATTCACCAACCACCAGCCGCATAAACCAGCACTCTCCCATCCCTCCCCCAGCCCAGCCCAGTCTAGCCCCACCAACACCACACCCCAGTCATCCCATACCCCCCTAATCCCAATCCCGTCTAGGTTACTCTCCCCCACCCTTGCAACTTACCCCACCATCATCCCATCGCATCCCAGCTATCCATCCCATCCCTCTCACAAGCTCAGACGAAAAACCGCCGGAAGGATCAATCCCTCACCCGTCCACAATCCCATCTGCCAAAATTCAAGGACGAAAGAAAAATCCAGATTGGCAAGAACAGAAATGAACCGCGCGTAGCATAGTAAACGTAATACAAGAGAAGACGATACATCATATCCCCAATCGGTCCCATCTGCTGCACCCATCCATCCCCCCCGGCCCGCGGCAATGCAACCACAGCCTATGATTAGACACCAGGCCCAGGACCAGGACCCCATGCTCGCGTAACCCACGACCGTCATTTCCCATGTGGACTTTTGGGCCACCAAGACGATCACTTCCCTTGTGCGCACGATACCGACACCGCCAGAAGCCAATGGCCCGCAGACGAAAAGTCATCACGTAAATCACGGTGAGGCAAGGAATCACGGCGGAGAAAAGACATGTTTGAGTCGGTGCAGAGAATTTTTACTCTTTTTTTGTGCCTTTGTACAACTACCTTACACAGGGAGGGAGTGCAAATGCGGGTATACGAAAGTCTCGAGGGCTCTCACCCCGGCTGGTCCCAGGACGGCGTAATTACTGTCGTCCCAATCCGTCCCCAATTCATCCAGAAATTCTTCCTCCTGCGATGAGATGGAGAAACTGTCCCAGCCTCTCTCCAGAAAAACAAGTGAACCCAATCCGCCCCTGAAAACTCGTATCCATTGGCGGCCCAATTAGGGGATATCTGGCCTCCAACGGAGTAAAGAGCGCGAGGCAGACCGATCCAACATCTCGGAAATGGTGTTCCCCCAGTCGCGAAAAGTACCGGCCAAGAGGTTCGTGTGTGTATCGTCCCATCTTTGAACCGGGCCAAAGACGCCCTTCTCTCCCATGCGGTCGAAAAAGTCGCCCAAGGCCTCGCGTTCCGTCGAAAATAAAAACCACCTCACTTTTTTTGCTCCCGTCGAGAAGTTTCTTCCGGTCGAGTCTCTTCCCGAGACCTCTGCAATCTGACCTTCGTTCTTGACCATCCTTTCGCATCATTGAAGGTCGGGTGTCGAATCTCTCGTCTCCCAAGACTACCTCCAATTGCAAACGGAGACTGCTGCTTCCCAATCCTTCACCCTTCCTGGGGTGACCTTCTCGCGAACGTAAAACTCTTCGGGTGTTGTAATAAAAATCCGCTGAATGCTGGAAAAAAAAAACTTCTTCGGGGGTTGGGTATGATCCGTATTCCTTTTTTTGGGACACTTCTGCTGAGTGAAAAATGGACTTTGTTGCAAAAAAGAAAAAAAAAATCAAATCGCTCGATGCCATGACGTGCTGATGAAAGAAAAAACCATTCTGAATGCCGCATGCAAACAATCTTTTTTTCCTTTTTCACTTCCTGGACACGCTTAAATGCCCTGCCACGGGTGTAATGAGGGGAAAGCTTCGATTGCCCGTATCGTAGCGTTGGACGCTGGTGGGTATCCGCTTGGGACTGGTGCAAGCACAAGTCCCGATCAAACTCGAAATCGGTTTAGGCCATGTTGTGACCTGTTGTGTTTTGAATAAACGGGGCGTATTGCTGTTGTACTTGTTGTTGGGCAAATGCCGCCGTATTCGGTTGAGGGGTGGGGGTGACCGGGCATCTAGGAGGCATCGCGTAGGCGTCCTTCTGGACAGCTGCGTAAGCGGCACCGTCAGGAGTGATGGGCGGCGTCATGTAGCCGTCGGCGACTCCTTGGACGGCTCCATGGCCTTTGTGCGGGGTGCTGTAAATGCTGGCCTGTTTTGTTGACTCAGAAGGCGGACTCGGAGGGCCGGACTGGGCGCGGGCGATGTTGGCCTGGTGAGCCATGAAGGACGCCAGCTTCTTGGAGACGCCGGAGAGGTGAGGCGAGGAGTACTTTCTTGCCAGAGCGACGGAGGGGCTGTGGAGGTGCTGGGACAGAGTCAGGAGGGTGACGTTCTCAACGTGGTCCCACTCTCCGTCGTTGACCTCGGGCTCGCCAAGGATCGCTCTCGCCAGAGCCAGAGAGGAACGAGCCATGATGGAGGGCTTGGTGGACACGAAGTCGCGGTGGTACAGGGCGATCTCGCAGATGTAGGCAGCCATGTGCTCAACCTCAACCTTGTCGTGCTCCTCGGCGACGATGAGCTGGGTGAAGAAGTCGACGGTGGGGTGGCCAATGGTCCACTCAAGTGTGTTGAGGACGTGCATCTCCATCTGGGTGAACATGCCAGCATCGTAGAGGCCGCAGCACATGTTGTTAAGCTCGTGGATCTGGGGCACACGGTCCTTCTTATCTCCGTACTTGGCAGCGATCAACAGAGCAGCACATCCAACAAGTTGGTAATGTTGCTTGTACACCACACGCTTGGAGCAGTAGCGGTCGAGCAGGTTGACGGTAAGGAAGAGAGTCTCGGGAAGGAGGGCGAAGGCGGCATGGGCCTCGATGAGGAAGTCGATGAGGTAGGGTCTCATGTACCATTGAATCTCACGCTGCATGTCGATGAGGTTGGCGTCGGGCATCGTCTCATCCTGGGCCATTGTCAGCAACAGAACCCATTGACTGGGGTCCGCCTCGTCTTACCTCCATGTGCCTCATGTGCTTCATGATGTCCTCCAAGTACTCATCACCGGCAATGCGGGAAAGCTCGCTGGCGATAATCTCCTGCCGTTGCCTGGCAATCATCTTGGCAGCATCGCGGGTTCCCATCCGTGGCCTTTCGGGTTGCTCGTTGCCCTCTGTGAAGTAGGTGGGATCGGCCTGCTGTTGTTGTTGCTGGTAGTACGCCATTATGAATCGAGAAGTGAGTCGAGGGCGGTTGTAAGGGGGTTGGAGGATGACGGGGTCGAAGTTCCGATTTGGGAAAGAGTGACTATTAAGTTCTCCAGGAAGCTTTTTTGGTGGTCGGAGATACGGAAACGAGCAAAAAAAAGAAAAAACTCAAAAGTCGGCTGCGCAGGGAAAGAGTGTGGAATGATGCGACCGAAGGATTAGAATATTAGTATTAGAAGGAGCGTGGTGAAGATGAACAGGGTCCGGCAAAAGAGTGACTGTGGCTGGAAGTGAAGCCGAAATGATGCGAGACCGAGTTCCTGCGTACGGGATGACGGACGGAAAAGTGGCCGGGTGACTGGCCGTTTAAAGAAGAGGTCGACTGGAGGGCTCTAGAAAACAGGTAATTATTGGTTAGCCCGGTGGTTCCTCTGGACGATTTCAGGCGCTCAAGAGAGCCTAGAGCAGCGGATGTTGTGAGACAGGCAGCTATCGTTGACTGGTGACGGGCGCAGTCCAGGCGGTTGCGGGCTGTTAAATTCGCAGCTGGCGATCCAAAGGGCAGATCTCGGCCAAAAGCCCGCGAGCGCTGATTCGACAATTGCGTGGTGGAGACGGGTTGGCACGACGGGAGATGGAGGCATCGATCAGATTGGCGAGTTTTGTCTGGGGCTAGGCGGGAGAGGATTGAAGGGGAGGAAGGGGGCGACGAGAGGGCAGGTTGAGGAACTGGGGGGGAAACAGGTGCTCAGTGTGATGGCGAGGCTTACCGCCACAGTGGGAAGATGGAGGTTGTCGAGACAAGAGGAAATGAGACAATTCCTGAGGGTTGGACGGGGGAGCTACGAGCGAACGTGTCCCACGAGCGATCCTCTCCTCGGAAGGTTGGTGTATGAATGTGGGGGAGCTTTCTCCGTGGGTCAAAAAATGGGATAGTAGCGGTAAGGGAGAGGCAGAAGGGTAAGTAGAGTTCAGAACCGGTTCGTCCGACTCATCGGAGAAAGGAAAGGGTGCTCGGTGCTAGATAGGAAGAAGCTTGGGCAGGGTTTTGGAGATGGAGACGAGAGTTCATCCCGTCATCAGATCAGGCCGGAGTCGTCGTCGAGTCGTTCATCCAGAGTCCACATTGCATTCATGTCAAGTCGCGAAATTGCAGCATTCACCAAAACGTACCTTCACAAATGATGCCCAAGGGACAAAAAGAGAAAACGTCTCCTATAATCCTGACGGGATCATGTATGATGACTCTCGTTGACGGTCGACAACTCGTGAGAGGTGTGGTTTGTTTTCCGTGAGCGACGATTGGGCCAGGTGACGAAGCGAATCGTATCTGGCAGCTTCTGCGGAGCTTGGGGACCTTCAATTCCTTGATCACAGGGGATCGGAGATGGAATGAGGGCGGATGGGGAGGCCGGCGGAACGAGAGGGAGCAGTCGTCGGAGGGCCGATGAGAGTCGTGTCGTTGTCGGGCCTGAGTCGAGTTCCTCGGGTCGAGAGCGAGGAATTCTTCAGGGGGTGTCTGGTCGCAGCGCAGATGGGCGTGGGACTGGTGTCGAGTGAAGGGCGAGGCGAAGGGGCGGAACGGGAGGGACGTCGGTGGATTGGGATGCAAAAAAAGAAGTGTAGAAAATACCAGTCAAGGCCTTCTGCACTATTGATGTCTCTTTCTGTCTTTCAATCCGGTCTCTTGCTCTTGCGTTTCGTCTTGCGGACTTCTTTGCAGAATTGCAGCTCCAAGCGGTTGGTCGTCAAGTGAACCCTTTTGAATGACCTTGGCGGAGGAGAGCGGAGGCGGGATGGGGAAGGTTGCGTGTAGGAGAAGCTGGTCGTCCTAACTGCTGGTTGGTTGGGTTGGGGTACTTGTTCTCGTCGGAGAAGAAGCACTCGATTGGTGGTGTTGAAGGGAGAGGTTGATTTGGTGATGCCGAACCTTCTTTTTGGAGGGAGGACAGTCGCCAGATTAAGTCTCTCCTTCCTTCCTCTTTTTTCCTATTCTCTGGGAGGGGGGATTGAGTTAGAGAATGGAAAGACCCTTTAGTCGTTTTCGGCGAGTAAAGAGGTCAGGAAGGGTTGGCTTCGGAGAGGGAATGAATGGATGGGGAGAGTCGAAGGGGAGGAAGGAAGGGGGGAGGAGAGGGTAGGTAAAGGGTTGGAGAGCGGAGGAGGAGATGAAAAAGGATTGGAAGAGAACGAAGGTGTTTTAACCAAGCACCGCACCACCGACGCTCAGCGAGGATGAGGAGTACCTTACTACGTGGGTACGGGTGTGTGTGTGAGAGAGAGAGCCCGCCGGTAAGAGAGAGAGAGAGAGAGGGACGAGTCTGTCCCCCCAGTCCCATTTCAGTTCCCAGTCTGCAGTCTCCAGTGTAAGGCAAGGTCCCCCCCTTCCTCGGTTCCAATAAAAAGGTACTTGCAGCTTTGGCCTTTTTGGTCTAGGAGAGAGTGGGAAGGAGCGGCCTGGGGAGGTACCTTTTCTGCGACTTGCGTGGGAAAGAGAAGGAGAGAGGGGGGGAAGGGGAGGGGAGGGGGTGTACCGTGTGGTGCTTTCCTGGGCTGGGCTGGCAAGTGCAAGTGCAAGTGCAGGTGCGGGTGCAAGGTGGATGGATGGTGGACAGGAAGGACAGGACAGGCAAGGGCAGGGCAGGGACAAGGGACAAGCTCGAACCAGGCTTGAGCCGGGCGGCGGGCATGGGGGATGGGGCTTGGAGCAATGCTGCTGGGGACTGGCAGCTGGCAATTGTGCGGCCGGCGACGCGGACGCGACCCAGGGTGCCAGGGTGCTTGGGAACCTGTAGAGGGAAAAGGGTACGTACCGGATATGCTGAAGCAGCTGCTAACAGTGCTGCAGCTTCAGTGAGTGCGCTGAGTGGACGGCCAAGCTGCTGCCGCACTTTACTTGCAGAGCCGGCCCTCTTTTCCTTGCAGATGTGCCCTGCAAGTGCAGCAGGAGCGACAGAAGCAGGCTGAGTGAGCGATGTGATGCGAGTGAGATGGACGGGAGATTCGCAGTTTCGCCCTCTTTTTTTTCGAGAACTTCTTCCAGTGGAATTGTTCTGCAGTCTTCGGATGCCAGCGAACGAGGCAGACAGGCAGTGAGCAGACTCCGCGGGCAGCAGCAGGCAAGCAAGCGCTTCTCAGTATCAGTACTCACACACACACAATTGATTGTCTGCCCTAGCTAGCGAAATGTCGGTTTCCAGCTGTCGCCGTCCAGTGTCCAGTGTGAGAGAGAAAGCAGCAGCAGCTAAGATAATGCCTGTCGAGCGCGCGCCGAGAGTGGATGGCGGACTTGCAGGGTGGGACCTTACAGCAGACGCGAGCCGGCCGTCGATTGGCTGCGGCTGGTGAAGTGCTACTGCGCAAGTACGTTAGGAGGTACGGAACCGTTTGGCACCGTGGACCTGACGCCGGAGGCAGACAGGACAAGGCAGGAGCAGGAGCAGGAGCAGGAGCCAGCAGATGCACCCCCCCCAAGACGCCTGAGGAGACTGACTGCAACAGCTCTTACGACACAATGACCGCTTTTGTGCAGCAGCCCGACACAGTGCCTTGTTCTTGGATAGGTATCCGTACTGCACTATTCGAAATACCGTTATGCCTGTTGGTATTGTATCTGTGCCTAGCCTTGATATGCCACGCCGCAGATGATGCCACCCGTGTAGCTACCTACGTCGGCAGGACTCGCAGATTGATAAATGTCTTTGTGTGTATCACTGGCAGTAGCGTGTTCCACCGCCAGGGTCAAAAGGAAAAGGAAGACGGGATACCTATGGTACGTAGAGCTTCAGAAGTAAGCAAAATCCCCTAGATGGCGTCCGATTTAGCGGACCACGGAGGCGTCAGACTCTGTGGCTAAACGGCGGGCCGGCTGCGAGAAAGAATGACGAGACACGAGGCGAGACGTCGAACGGGATCACCGGCGTGGAGCGGGGGGTAAGAGAGACTGCTGAGAGTGGCCCAACGACGACACCTCCAGTGGAACCCGATGCGCCAACAGCCTGCAAAAGTGCTGCTGTCAGCGTCGACGACGGCGGCGACGACGAAGCCTGGAGCCGGTCGTCGAAGTAAGTGAAAGAAAAACGACGGTGGCTGGGCTGAGCGTTTCCTTTCCACCCCCCGGCTCTAACTGATGTTGCCGATTGCCCTTTGTCGCGGATGGTTTTAGCGGTTCGTCGACGAGACGGTTCGTTCGTTCGTTCTTTTTGCCCAGGGGCTCTGCGGCCTTCTGGTTGGTTGGATGTCAGGACTTGGCCAAGGCAGGGGACGCGGCCGGACAGTTGCACTGGCGAGTAATGATTGGCGGGGTGCCTGTCCGATATATGTGCTGACTGATCTGATGAACAAAGGCAGGCGGCTTATGCTCGCTTCAGGGAATGCATGTATTCGTACAGAATATGTAAGATGCTCCCGAGCTGGTGGTAGTAGTGTGCAAAAAGGCGGATATGCTGTGTGGATTCGAGAGCGACGGTGGAGATTCTGCGTCCTGGGTGGTGGTGGTAAGAGTGGTCAAGGTCCAGGGCGGCCGGTTTTGCGTGTAATGGTCGTGTTTGTGTGCAAGGTTGGAGGAAGGTGTAATAAGAAGCGTGAGCGTGAGCGTGTGCGTGTGGTGGTCGCGGTTTGGGTGGTGTTCAGAGTCTGGAGCAGGGATTGACGGGAAGCCAGGCGCCGGCTGGGATTGGCCACGACGCGGTGCAGGGGATGGCTCTTGGTGTGTGTGTGTGTGTGTGTGTGTGTGCGTGCGCCTTGTCCTTCTGGAAGAAGCGTGAGGTTCCTCTGTAGTGGATATCGGGGGACCGTGGACGTGGATCTTGGGGCAGTTTGGCGACATTAAGTGATGGATGACGATGATGCAGATTTGGTCTCCGTACGAGGTGCCTCCTCTCCTCCGTGGGCGTGCGTTTAATCGTGGAGAATATGCAGAGTAGAGCGGGAAGGACGACACACAGTCATGTAACTGTGGCTTGGATATTGGGGGGGCATGCAGAGAATATCCCAATGAAATGACATAAGCAGACGGATATGACAGTGGAGAGTGTGCTCAGTATTCAACGGCGAGCGACATTGGATGCATTTCCCGTCTCCTTGGCCTGATTCTTCCCACGGCGCCCTCCACCGATTGATATATGCGTAAACCGTCATCGCAATTCACCACTGTCTGATGGCATCGCCATCGAGAAGGGCAGACAGGCAGGCGGTCGTGGTCGAGGAGGCCCGTATTATTGTTATTTGTTATTCGCAATTTCGAATCTCGCCCGTAGGTCTTATGTTTGTTTGTTGTTATTCCATCCGTCAGTGAACGTCTTGGGGCATAAGAAAAAAAGGTCGATGCCGTCCGGGCCTCTCCGGGACGGGCCTCCACCCAGGACGCAAATCCGAGAGCTGCAATTGGGCCGACCGTCTGCAGGTGTCGCGTCCCGTCAGCAGCGGCGCACCGACCGTCATCCATTCAGCGGCCGTCCTTCTAGAAGCTCCAGCAAACGGTGGGCGGGCCCCCACCCCTTGCGGCCCTCGGGCCACTGAGCGTGCTTCAACGACAGATGCCTCGTCGCCAACCAGACAAGCAGTTGTGCAGCTATCCAATACCTGTGCAAGCTTGTTTCTTGCATGAAAAATGCGAGATGCAGGTCTCCATCGAGGCCGCCCACAAAGAAGACCGACCACCTGCACCTCGTGGAGCCTGAGGATTGAACCTGAGGACAAGCTTCGTCCGTCACTTTCATCATCAAATAAAATAAAAAAACAGCCTACAAACGCAAAATGACGGGATCGTCACTCGCGCAGGGGCAAGAGTCAAGAGCCCAACGCCCGTGACCTGCAACCGGGCCCCCGTCCCCATGCTACTTGGCTTTACTAACTTGCGTGCCAATACTGCATGCGTCCATCAAAACTTCCAGAAACTCAACACCACACGCAAACGCGAAAACCACACGTCCCTCGGACACCTTTACCAAACGAGCCCGTCGTAAATGGGGTGGAGGGTCATGCGTGTTCTCCTGCGCATATGGTAAAAATGGTATCTTCCGTGCGCCGCCCACACTTACCGCAGGCGCAGGCCAGGCGGCGCAGGGTCGACCGTACCACCACCACCACCACCACCACCACACCGGCTCGGCTTCAGATTGAACAGTCAACGGCTCCTTTTCTGAAGTTGCAATTGCTGGAGCCTAGGGAAATCCTGCTTCAGATACCAGCGACAGGCGCAGGCTTGGCGGGGCCAAGTGTCCGGTATCATCGCTATGGATCGTCATCTCATCATCATCAAACAGCCCGACAACCACCAGATCTTTCCGGCAAACGCACGGCCTGCCAAAAGAAAAAGTGAGCCGTTCGATTTTCCAGTTTCGGCGACCGCGTTGAAGTCGCGTTGAAACCCAATTGAGTCGAGTGCAGTCGTAATAGTTCGCCTCTTCAACACCATCCGTGCTTGTCTGTAACTTCAGCCCCTCCAAAGCCGGACGCATCGGAAAGGGGATTGTGTGGCATTGGCATTGGCATTCGAGGATTGAGGATTTCGAGGATTCGCAGGGTTGTGTGGAGTCGATTGTCATGCCAGGTGCCGGAAAGACTGTCAATAGTTCCCATCTGTAAGGCGTCCCGAATACCTGAACGTTTAATGGTTAAGCGAAATCTGACTTGCGCAAGTCCTGGCGTGTATCCTTTCCAAACCGTCTTCAAAAGTCAATTGGGCCATCTTGAGTAAATTGGCCCTGGAAGACCTACGCCAGATCATCGTCCCCCATCGCGCCTCGCGAAACAAGAAAGCACGCAACACCCAGGAACCAACTGAAATTCCCCAAACCTGGCTGGCTCGTTTCCCTTCTCCTCACATGCACAGTACTTGCGTATGCAATACAAGCAACAGGAAACCATCTCGCATTGGACAAGGAATCTCCAATGCCGCAACTCCTCCCAAGAGAAAAAATGAGGACATGGACCACCAGCCAGCCAGCTTGCCCAGTCGGCAACCCTATCCCCGGTCCGTACATAAGAATCACGACCGGCTGGGCCGCTTACGTCGGAGTGGATTCCATCGTCCACCGGTCCCCAATTGCAATCGACAATGCCCTTCCCAAAGGTACCCATCCAAGTACCTCGCATGACCTCGCAAGGCATGACTTGGGCCGGTGTCCACCCGCGCTAGGTACTTTTCGGGTACCTTCCCCTTTTCTGTGTCTGTCCCCTTTCCCATCGGTGATGAACGATTCCAGCTGCTTTTGAATTAAAGGTCAGGCAATTAAGATATGCGGAAGCCCATATCGTGATCCCTTTTCTCATGTCTCCAAGATGAGTTTGTTCAATGCTGGCACGTTAGGGGGCAGCGGCTCAAGCGAAGACCAATTCCAGCGGGCATATCAAAACAGCACACCCAAATGCCTGCAACTCCATAGGGCAAAGACAATTTTTCCCAACCGAAGCCTAGAGAACCCCCCAGCATAAAGACGCCAAACGGTCGTCGACCATTCCTTTTGGCAAATCGTATCTCTCTCCCGGTACCATCCACAAGTCCACACTGAGGAGTCTCTCATCCCGTCAAATGACATCCCAGTCAGCCTTCACTGAATCCAAGATGCTCATCACCCCCCAAAGTTCCAGGAGCCAGCCGGGAACGGTCGTCAATCTGCCCACCCTCCCTCGTCCAATCACTGGCCCCCTAATGCCTGAACGCTCGACCATCTCCGACATCCCGGTCCCGAGCACGAGGGCGACCGAACCGAACCCGGAACGCCGTTTCCCACGGACGCGCGACGGGACCAATCACAAGACACCAACACGAACTTGAATTGCAAAGTAATCCCCCCCAAACCGCGACGTTCATTAAAAAGGAAAGGAGGAACCACTTCCCACACACACGACATTGCCTATTCGTGTATGTGCGCATGTCTCCTTTCTGTTTAACCTCACTTCTTATAAACGCATTCGTATGTAATATTCGCAATACCACGGAGATCCCGTCATGCAGATCCAAAGTCCAATCCAATCGCCAATTGTGCCTGTCCTGTCCCCCCCTTTCCCCTTAAACGTTCAGACCCGGAGGCCGGTGCCAGTGCCTGCTTCAAGCGAGATGGAACTGCACTGCAACAGCTCGAGCCAACCCTACCTGGCCCAGCATCACCGGAAAAAGAAAAGAGTGAAGTGATGCAAAAATGCGTATGTAACTGAGGATCCCTCTCGCCGCCCACCCAGAAAAAAAAAGGGCGTTCATTCACCAGACAACAACGACGCAATCCAAGTCTCTGAAATTCCCCCGTGTTCCATACATGCCTCCTTAGCGCCAAGCCGATCGATCCATTCCCCGAGGGAAGCAGGCAAAAAACCAAGTAATTTTCACACAACTGCAAAAAAGCCCACTTGGCCTGCATCGTATCCCAGATCTTCGCGTCAAAATCGCGGGAGTGTGTTTTCTTACACCACCTGAGGGGTTAGCTTACGGGTAGCACGATACTACAAAGCTACTCATTCACCCGCATATGCGTGCGTACATTTACACAAACGTCACCTCAACCCATCAAACCCTCCGTCCGTCCCTCCCTCTAACCCAAACTCCCCAACTGCCCCATCGCCGCCAAGACGCGCAAGTAAAGTGAACCTCTTCATAGCCGCATGGCTCAGCTCACTCGAACGACGATAGTCCGCCCCGCCCCGGCCCAACCGACAGTAACCCCAACGCCACCTGCCTATGCCGTTTTCAATCGCCTGGATATCCGGCACGCATCGTCAGGCACACACACACATACACACACACATACACACACACGCTCTCGTCGATCCGCCGCCGCGCCACACAAGCGCCAGGAGGAAAAAGAAGATCGCGATCGGTTGGCTCGCTCCCTCCCCTTTCACGCGCGTGTTCGTTCCATTAGAAGCAGGCCATTCCGCACGTCAGACGCGCCAGCAAACGATCCCTTCCCCCCCTTCTAGTGTACCCAAAACCTAACGGGCTCGCGCTCCCCCTGAAGCCTGAAGCAAGCCACATCTATCATCGCGAACCAGAAAATCCTCCTCCCCCAAAAATACACACACGCACATCATCCGCCAGGAACACGCAGCGGGAAAAGCCACCGCAGACTAATCCCATAGCTTCCGTCCGTCCTTTCCATCTAGTTCGACTGTTTTTAATCATCTAGCCTGATCCATTTAGCTGCTGCCTTGCACGCCGTGTCCCGCGTGGGGGACGCTGTAAGACTGGCTCCAATATCTATCCCTCCCTCTACCCGTTCCGCCACCGCACCCTGCGCCGTGCATCACCGCCGTCAAACTCCTCTGCAGTAGTGACCATCTTCCCGTAGCCGCGCAAGACACGAACCGCTCATAGCTCCAAAAGCTTGCAAGACCCATTGAAGAAAAAAGAAAAGACGTCCCCTACAAACGCACCAGATTACCCAATGACCCCTGTAACCTTTGCTTTTCCCCCAATGACCACGCGCGCGGGATCTGCGTCGTCGCCTTACCACTTTCCACACCCCGGTCACCGCTTCAAGTCTCAGAGCTGAGACCTGCCTGCCTTCTTTGCTTTCTGCAGCCCGCGCATCGGCAGCACGATCCATTTTCGGGGTATGATGTCCCATCGAGATTCAAAATCTCATAGACAGAAAAGAAAAAAGAAAGGTTTGTCATCATCGGCTGGCGCGTATCAAGTATTGAATGTCTCACAAGAGAAAAGTGCAACACTGTAGACACCACATCAAGTCATCCGATTTAAACGCCCCGTTCGGCTCCGCGCATGCATATCTCGTCATCCCATCTCACCCAAAATCCAATTGACACTCTGAACCATCGCTGCCGCCTAACTTACGACGGCGGCTACAGACGAGACATTGAGATCGAAGCAAGCGTCTAAGTACGCAACCGCATCAAACGCCATTGCCGCGTTTACGGTCCCCGATGAACCAATGCGAAATATGCCGTCTTCTCATCCCCAATCCTTAGCCACGTACCTCTCTCTCCTGAATATATGCTGTCTAAGGAGTAAAGACACGACGGCGCTTGTCAAAACCATACTGAAGCATTATTCCCTCTTACAATCATGCGATGACCGAAAGCAAAGAACCCCAACTCCGAGTGCGGGTATATACTCCGTCCCAGCTAAAAGGAGGCGGCGGTAATCAATCGTCTTGCACCCCAGCGGGAGCAAAACCACCAGCCTAAAACGGTTACAGACCGTACCTGGAAGGGGGTGCGAGGGGACGTGCTCCGGGCAGTCTTCTCTCGACCACCAAAGGAAAGAAAATAGATTCATTCCCACCGCAAACCCCCCAATTACCAATGCCGCATCAACATCGTCATCAAACGGTCCGAGATTTCTGCACATCGAATCGATGCCATCGGTAATGAATGCAACGGCAATCATCGAGACATTCTCTTGGAAAAGGACCCCTGTCCGGAGGCTCCCCCAAACCAACACGGCAAACCCACACCCCTGACCCGCGGTTCCGTCCCACCGGCGCCGACAAACTGGGAAAAAAAAAAAGGAGGGGCGGGGGGCACCGGGGTGGGAAGTTCATTTGCACATCTGCGCCTCTCCCGACTGAGACCACGTTTATTCTTTGAATGGAACACTCACTCACTTCAATCTCAAATCTCTCTTCAACGACTCAAGCAACTGCTTAATTAGTCGGGTTGACGTAGTCAATCGGACAACTCTGATTCAAAGCGTTTCGAGAAACACCAAGCTTCCTTCCTTGCCGCTTTGTCCTTGGCTAGAGCGCTTGTCAAATGAAAGAAAACCCTTTCCCACCTGATACATCAGACGAACAAAGGTCAGTGCTCCAGCCCACATGACCTTCCCACGGACAAAAAAAAGCCGCTGAAAGGATTGGATTTCCATTCTTGGGTCTGATAATTGGAAAGAGGCGCTTGCGTTGGAGAATAAGGTAAGGTAGTCCCGTCTCGGCCACTTTACGCGGTTGGTCCTTTATGAACCCCTCAACGCGGTCGCGCCGTAGTAGACAGACGTTCCTGTAATTGTCATCAAGTGTTGGGAACAGACGTAATACTCCCCGGATTTGCCCCTGCCCCTACTCAGTCCATCTCAAGTGCAAAGGCTGCCCGGAGTCATGTCCGTCCACAGCCTCAAGATACCCTGTGCCATCGCCACAGCGGCAAATATCGAAGGCTCGCCATCATTAAGCCTCACCATGTCTCCTTGCCCTTCCCCGGATCTGGCCCCACCCAGTGATATCCATCCCACGGCCTCCAAAACCGGTCGCTGCCGTCCTGGCCTCGGCCCTTTGACGGCGGAGGCTTCAAGCTTGCTTCGACCGCCAATGGAGCCGTCACACCCACCAAGCTTTCGAAACCCCGTCTCCCTGTGAACCTGCTTTGCTGCCTGCCTTCTGCCAACGCAGCAGCTGCAGTTGCAGTGACATTTGTAGGAGCCAAAGCAGGCTCGACACAAACCTTGGTCGGCAGGCCGGCTGGCTGGTGGTTGCAGGGAGGTTGGACGAGTAAGAAGCGCGCCTACTCCAAATCCGCCCAGAGACCTCATCCTTGAAGGCTTGCGTGCTTTTACTTAGTGCCACTCACTTACCCCTCACCCCGTTCGCTGTCATACGAAAATCGACATCTTCCACCACCTTCAGATAACCCTGGCAGATGGCTACCACCTCTACTAAGTTAGCAGCGCTACTCAAAGTATGGCACCCTACCCCCGCCTTCAGCTCAGGAACGTCGCGAACCAGCGCCGGCCGCCGTACACCACCATTCCAGACGGCCCAAACTGAAAACCAAAAACCTCCCCAAAAATCAAGGAACACGCAATTATTTCCCCGAACCAGTTGCCAACTGGCGAGGTAGCACCCAACCACCAGCACCACGCCCGCGCAACTGATAAGCCCAGCGAAGCGTCAATTGGACCACGAACCTCCATTGCTCGTAGACCGGATTCTAAGAATCCCACTCGCTTGCGAACCGCGAAAAAAGAAGTGTCAAGATACGCTGGTCCAGCTGCGTCCGGCCATGCTCTGCCGTTCCCCCACCCCACACCATTTCTCATCCCCCTCCATGCCCTTCCCCTCGCGCCATTCGGTAGCCCGGGAAGGCCCTTGTCCGGGGATTCCAGCGAGCCCGGGTTTGCGTAGATAGTAGATAGGCAGTCGTGAGCCCGTACACCTCGTCGCATGCGGCTAAAGCAAGGCAGGAGATGTGGTGGTGTTGATTGTGGATTTTGGCGCCAGATGTCGGCATCATTTCTTTCTACACTCGACGCCCTTCTCCCGGGGGGTGTGCGCCGGCTCGTTCGAGGTTTTGATGGGTCCCCGCATCTGCATCCCCAGATTGGAGAACCCGACGACGACGCGCGCACGATACGCGACTGGCGACTCTTCAGCGACGCCCCTCTCTCTCACACGCGACGGGCGACGGGCGGCGATCCTCGGCACGACGACCGGAGCGCCGGGTCCGTAGAACCTCGACCCCTCCCCTCCCCAAGATGGTGACGCTGTCGTGCTGCCAATCATCTATCTGGAGGGACCAATTGGGCAACGGCAAATCAAGCAATATGCCTCCTGCACGTCTTCAGCTAGATTAGGCCAACTGGAGATGTGCGAGAGAGCGTCAAGGCACGCAATCGAACCGCCGGGCGTATCATCATTGATCAGCAGGTGCCGTTATCTTTGGTCCAACGGCCGGAGTTGGTCCAAGCCATGATCTGCAGCATGCAAGAGCGCGTTGCGTATCTCCGAAGACTCGCACCGACATTGGTTTCGAACCGTCGACGTGGCTCGGCGGAACAGACCGTGTTCCCCAGCCCCAGAAGGCGAGAGGTTGAAAGAAAAACTCGACCTCGCATAAACCTCTCAACTTGAATCCATTCGCGTCGCCCAATTTTTTTTTTTCTCTCCTTCGCGTGACTGGGGCTGGATTCTCTCTTTTTCTGCATGCAGGATGTAGGTACATGTAGTACCAAAGTGGTTGCATGCGTCTCGTTCTCGATGGCGGTGACGTTTTACGAACCAACGTACCTACGTCTGTCTTTTCGTACTCCACGCCCTCGTGCAACTGTGGAGCGTGTTGGAGATTTCAACGCGTCTGCCACACCAGCGACGCTTGTCCGGGAGCGTTTCCTCTAAAAGTTGCCCCCGCAGTGGAGACTGTTCGATATCCATCATGAACGGCAAGTTTTTGAAGCCTCAAACCGGGGCGTCGGACCCGTTTGCGAAGGCCTGGACCCTGAATTTCAGGAAGCCCCCTCGAAGCTTGGGTAGTGGTCTCATTGTTGTCTGTTTGAAGCACCAGATGTCTTGTACGTTGTCCGTTAATCCGAGGTGATAACAATATAGCAGCTGTGGCGTTAAAATTGTATATTGAACCTTCGACTTCAGCCACACATGCCTTGCCGCAGAGATAATGCTTGGCTTGGAGGACGTGGCATCACAGAGACGTCGGCTCCTACGCGACAATGCATTCAGAATTTTCCTCATGCAGGCCATCGAAGCCATTTGTCGTCGATATTGTCATCACCGCCAGTCGCCGTCCGCCTGCACCTCGTCGGCGACCGCAGAAAGAATCTGATCACGACTCCGTTTTTTTCAGCCACCCCTCCAGCCCCTCTCATGAGAGCCGTATGCCGCACGATTTCTCCCTCTCTGACGGGTTGTACCCGCAAGCCTCGGCGGTGATCACGGCGCCAGCAAGCAGTCCCCGGCCTCGATCAACCAAAGTCAGACGTTGGCCCAGAAGCTGCTGCAAGTAACGGCGCGGGGCTTGGCCAAGATGACTCGTTGGAATGACCTCACGCGAGCGCGTGCGTCGTGACCCGAAGCTTCGGAGGTGGCCAGAATGGACCACACAGCTTGCTGCTGGTGCTGCTACTGCAGCTATCTGCACGACGCCAAAATTTGGGAACCACAGCCCGTCCCCGTCGTCGAGAAACCCTTGTCGGCCCCGCGATTTCGTACCCGGTCTGCCGCTTCGTGACACCATTTAGCTTTTTTTCTTGCTCGCCATCTGCCTCGATGTGATTTGTCAATGGCTTTGACGGCCCGCGGCAGCTGCGGCTCAAGTGCATCGTGAAGCTCCAATATCAAAAAAATTTCTTCACTTTTGCTCCTCTTCCTCGACCCATCAGGTAATTCGTCTCAACGGCAACGCGTGCAGATTTTTTTTTGCAGAGCCTCCGCACCAAGTCCCTTAATGCCAAGACTGTGGTTTTTTCTCTTCCCCTCTCTTACCGCATCTGCAGTGTTTTGACCGCCGTTGTGACTGCCGTTGGGGGCCCGAGGCTCCTCCGTGAGATCCTCCCCAACCCCCCGGACCCAAATGTCGCCGCAACGTTGTCCACTCAGCCGTTGAGCATCAAAAGACTCTGATTGCTGGAACGTAGCGGTCTGTCCGTGGGGACTCGCACCGACAAACTATTGATGCAGCGGTATGCGTGAGGTGGTTTGCCTGTGCACCGCAGGGTCTGCGGGGAGAATGGTGGCGATGGTTGGTGTTTGCGGACGTCACTCGGTGTCTGACTAAGGCATGCGGATGTCGCCTGGGTTGAGTCAATGCCAGCCGCTGTCTAGGCCAAGGTTCAACCCCATGACGTTTGGCAGACTGCATTGAACCCCCTGATAGACAATTGGCTTGGCCAAACCCAGCAGGTGCATCAAATTGTCGACATGTCCCTTGATAAGTGGTTGGATTAGCACCTTAGGCGTCGTTGCGAGCATTTGACCGCTCTTGTCGCCAGCGAAACCGAGCGGCGAAGCAGAGACACGGCCTGGTTGCCGCAAGGCGAACATTTGGTGGCGGCACGGCTCAGCAGGCCGGAATTGCGGTTTTGCTTCTCCCAACAACCGACTTTCCAGCGGTCAGTCGGCAAGCCTTCATTGGCGCGCAAATTCTCGGCCGGGGGAGGACGGCGGGCTTGCCTAGGTGCTTGCCTTGTCTCAGACCCTGACGGGCCATTCCACCCGAGAGGAAAGGGATCGCTGACATTCTTGAGGCGGCGTTGCCAGATGTCGTCGTACACGGCATGGTAGGAAATCAATAGTCTCAACAGACAGGGCAATTTGGAGCTTCGCTTCACAAATAGACGTGACGGGGTTGGCTCGATGGTTTTTTGGTGTGACCTTTTGCTCCGGTTGAGCACCCACAGAGGAGCTCGGAGATGGGGTCTCGGGGACGGCGAGGCGTACGAAACGAGGAATTGGCAGATTCTGAATGAATGCAGGGGGATGAGGGCCCTCGTGGAGTCGTCTAGAAGGTTTTTGGAAGGCAAGAGAGATGCTTGCAAGTTGCAAGTGGTCGCAGCTGTCAAACGGGACAACCCCACATGACTGTGATCGGGTGCTCCACCACCGTCCCGACACGGTGCATCTTCAGCCACAGGCCGGCGCCCCGGCACGGAAAGGGGGCCCACTCAGATGCACAACCAGAACAACCCGCACAAAAGACACGAGGCTGATGACGCTAAGGAAGGTTGAAAATTCCGATCCCGTCTCCAGTTCCACCCAATCGGCCGAGCCCCCCTTGTCCCGACCGGGATTAGCGCCAGATCTTGTGCACGCCGTGTGCTTGCCATGCGCGATCCTAGCATGTTCCGCCTTAGTAATGCAAACCTTATCCTCTGCATTGGTACAGTGTCTCGTGTGTCTCTTTCGTTGTGAAAAGTGAAGGTGCACCGGAGGAGACATCGTCAGTTGGGAAGCTCCGGTTGAATGGCTTTCTACCGGCAACAGGCAACTTCCCTACAACTCACTGCAAGCAACTGGCCACCTTCCAGCACACGGACGTCTGTCCATCTCAAGACGCGGAAGCTGCCATCACGTCGGGTCGGAACTCGTACGGTGGAATGGGCGCCCTGCAGTTCATCCCAAGACACTGACGGTTTCTGTCTCCTGTCGCCAGTCGCCCCAACCCCTTTGCACTGCTGCAGACCCTGTCCCAGCAAAACGCCTCCTCTTCTGGAGCTCTGACGACGATGTTCTCCCCAGTGCCAGCCAAGCAGCTTTTCCCTCACTTCCGGACCCTTTTTGCAACCCCGTCCGCAACAAATCGGGTTGGCCCGTTACGAAGAGATTTTTGCACCTCAATCTTTTCCCCTTGCCGCTGCACCGTCTGTCACAATATCCCGCCCAGCCGTCTCTGCAAGGGTTCACGTCCAGCACATGGCCTGGCCCTGCGAAAAAGAAAGATTTTCCGAGAACGAAACCTCCAGCTCGGGCCCCCGAACCCTTAAGATGGCCGCTATTACTGCCATTGCCATCACATCACACCTGCGAATACGCCGCTCGACGGACCAGTGACCCGGGTGGGCCTGGAGTGCTGTCCGCGAACACAGAGCTCCGGTATCCGCATTAGGGGTTTGATTGTGCTTCCAATTAAGCCAATTGAACCCTGAATAACGGCACAGAGGTCATATGTTGGCGTTGCGTTGGAACGCCATATATTGCACGCCCGCTGCCGTCGAACCTCAGGCAAAGGCTATGTCGGTAATGGCCGTCGACAGGAGCAGCCAACGTCCCAAGCGTTGGGCCGCCGTTGACGGAACCGAGGGAATAGCCGCACACAGGCCACCTGCCATCCCATCATTTTCTCAGCGGCGTCTGTCGCCCAATTGCCAATTGACAGAGCGTTCGTTGCCAAAGCACACATTTTGTTCGGAGCTCACGGTGTCTGCAATTCCGCCAAAAATGGGAAGAGCAGCGCGAAACCGGACCATCAGGCACTCTATATCGAATCATGCCGTAGCACCGCTCTCACTCACGCGAGCCTATGGTGTGAGGCCGTGTAAACTGAATTCGCCTGCCAGTTGGTTCCAATGGCAACCGTCGCACTCGCCAATGCAACTCTTCCATGCCTTGTCTGTGTTTCATGACTGGCCTTTTCCAGGAAACGATTTCGCCGCTGCAACTGCGCAGCTACACAACGTCGTATCTACGCCCGATTCGTGCTCGCGGGGAAGCTGAAAGCGTCTTGTCGGTGGGTTCGCGTCAACAGCCGCCGCGATCTATGAAGACCATCGCCGTATGTTTCGACGCGCTCTGTTTGAGCTCTGAAGAATGGCGTGTTAAACACTTGTTGCACTCTAGAACTTCAACATGGCCGTCGACCACGGCTGGATTTCAAACGAAGCTAAGAAGGCCACATCATATTGTCTAAGACAGGGCACGGCAACGTGATTACGATACAGCAACGGATATTCCAAGTGAGGCAGATCTGGTAGCACCGTCGCGTGGCATCTGCAATGATCATCAATCATCAACTCTACTTCAGGCACAAACAACGCGCTACACAACTGCTAGAGGCCCAGATCGCGGCCCAAAGGCAACCCCTGGTGGTTCTCCAAATGCCCCGAATCAGACACGCCGTCAGCCGCTCGGACACCTATCAAAGTAACTTTCTGGACGGGTTAGGCCTGTATCCCCTCGCCTGTCACTAGCCAATCGACCCTAGCAACATCAACCGCAGCATCCCATCGCCGATGGATGATCAGTCAATGTTGCGACATTCAAATTCGTGATTGCTGACGAACCGCGCCATATCATCTTGGCCACACAGGAACTGCAGCTTTCAAGGTCTCGGAGCCCTGGATCTTACCCCAGCTCGGGCCGCGGATATCACAGATTGGCTGCGCGGAAGCGTTGCCTTTGGCGAGCTGCAGAAGCCTGGCCGCGAAGTTCGTGTCATGACGCGAAGCTGCATACCTTCAGCCCAGGTCTTGCCTAGCTTCCGAAGTTCTGAAGAAGCCATGCCAAGCGAACCTGAGCGGTTCACGCAGCCGGCCGTCTACCTATTGGTTTTATTCCAAGGATAGGAATGGCAGTGGAGAACCTGCGGCTTGTCGTCGGGGAGAACAGCTCGGTCGTGGAAACGCCATGCCGACCGAACGCAATTGATGGACCTGCCAACCATGGGATTTCATTGGAGCTTTTTCGGAGCTTCTTGGAGCTATTCCCCAGGATCAGGGTGCATCGAGGCTTTCCTTAGGAGAGCTGCGCCTACTGCTCAGCAGGCGAGGTGCGCTTCCGATGCCTGGTCGAACGAACGATGTTCTCAACCGGCGTCGTTGCCCTTGTCAGCCGTGGCGTGGCGTTTCGTACTATAATTCCAGGCCGATGTTGGGGAAGGTCATCTATCGCGGCTTTTCATTCACCACGGAAACGGTAGATGAGGTCTGCACCGTGCTCACGTCGTCCCATCTACGGTTACCGAACGGGCAAACGATCGGCGCCTCGCTCAATTTCAGCCTTGAGCGTCCAGCCACCTCACTTTTTGACGGGCGGATGTCCGCGAGGTTGATAGCCATCATCAATTCTTGACACCTGGCCGATGCTTTTCTCAATGTCCTAGTCTGGCGACAAACATGTCGTCATTAAAGAACCCAGGAAACGGATCGTCACTGCGAACGCCCGAGCAACAGACACATGCTGCCGTCCTAGAGATATACGGCAGTGGATTCTTGTGGAACAGAGGAGATTTTGCCAATCTGGCAGAAACATTTGAGGGCGCTTTAATCGTGGATACGGGTGCCGTCTCGGATTCCAGCACAAGTTCGTCAGCGCCGTGCCACTCGCTACGGGTCGGCGCAGGAAAAAAGAACCCCTATGCTCGTCATCATGACTTACGGGTTGAGAAATCTGCTGCCCCGGTCCTTACGCTCCCCACAGAAGCTATCACGAACTGGCCTGAGCACCCACCGAATGCCCCCAGCAACCGGCTTCTCGGATTTCCTCGGCTTGTGGTATTGTTCTGGGAATCAATTGAGGCTCATTTGGAGATCCAAAGCCCTCGCCTGCCCACTGGAAACATGACTGAAGGAATCTTGCCTGTTGGCTCCATATCTTCATGATTGTTTCCCCAGGGCCCGAATCCTGCAGCAGCGGACGACCCACCGCACCCCGACACATCCCCCACAGACGGGACACCGGATGCGCCGACCGGCCTGCCTATTCCGGGTCCTCGTAGAGGGTGTCAGCCGGGCCTGTAACACCATTGCGCAGTCTTTTGCCGGGGCCAGCGCCTGGGCGAATTTGCCTCGGCGGCTGCAACGGAGCAATCAGCAGGGCAAGTGTGCATTTGCGGCACTTGGGATTGCAGCTGAATGCCTCAAAAGGGCACAAGATGCGCAGGAGTTCGTCGCCTCCAGCCAGGATCGGCTCTAGAGCACGGGTTGCGACGCTGACGCCAGCCAGCAGATCGCGTCTTGCACGCGTTATTTCTAGATCATTGCTGGAATAACGGCGTGTTTCGAAATACAAACATGACGGCGCTGGCGAGAGGTCCTATCATCGTCCCCATCCGTGCCAGGTCAATCACTTCACCCACCAGTCGCTCACCGGACGGCCGACGTCCCAGCGTCTGGAAGCAAGACATCCTGATGCCATCCCGCACAGACATGGATGATGGAACATGGCTCGGGCATGTTTGCTGAAGCAGGCTACCCTTAGGGGGCTGGTTGGTTGGGGTTCCGCAGGTGTCGTCGAGATTGGTGATATCAGCGCAGCAGCGCCGACCGAGACATGAACCGAGACATGAACATCCCATCAGACGTGTTGATAATAGCTGACCGACATATCGCGTTCTGGACGTGCGTTGCGTCCGTTCGTCCTAACATCAACTCCACGCTGCGTCGCAAACATCGCAACATCAACAACCGAGAGACACACAAGCACATGCTTCTGCTGCAAGCAGGCAGGTTTGATTGTCATGTCTGCCAGTTGTCCAATATTGCCAGGGGTCTCCCCTCGAGATCTCGGATGGAAATTGGAACTAGTTGAACAACCACCACAATACATTCCTCAATTGAGTTGCACGCCAACCCAACCGCAGCCACTAAAAGGACGTCTTCGACGAGGGCAAACGAAGCATGATGCTACCAAAGCACCAACAAGCGTGCAAATTCAACGAATAATAAAACCACTTTACGCGTTACCTCGTTTCCTCCACGCGACAGACACGGCTGCCCCCCAAACCGGTCAGCACCGGTGGCCTCTGCGGCTGGATTGGGCAGATTTGCACTCTCGCATCTGCAAGCCACAGGCGCACGCCCGGTTTCCCCCACCGTAAGCCTGCACCTGCACGCAAAACAAGATTTCGCGCGCGAACAGCTTGCCTCCTCTCGTTGCGAGATACGGCCCATTTCAAGCAGGTAAATGCGAGTCCTCCACTTGTTGTGTCAAGACCTTGGAAACCCGTGGGCCAATTGGCTCCCTGGGGCCCGTCGCAATCGCGCGTGGCCGTCTCAATCTCCTGCAAACCACGAGGCAGCTCTCCGCCCTAATTCTCCGATTGCGCGATGCCTTACGGCCGTCGAACAAGGGGGAACATCTGTCGCTATTTCGGCGCTGTGCCTGACACCCAAGGCGCATGGGACGGGGACGATTGAGATTGAAGCGGAGTGACAGAGTGGATTGGACGTTGTGAAAGAGGCCATTGATAGCCTTATCACCAGGGGCGTCTGCTGCAACGACTCAGGAGCAGAACGTGTGATCAAAAGACCGAAACCTTCGTATTCAACTCTCCAGCCAACAGCGCAAGAGCGCAAGTGGGCTTTTCGCCTCTTTCAACGACTCGGCCGTTGCTTTCCTCCCCGGTAGATCACGATGGGCATGAACAGCTGCATTAAAGGTCACAGTCGCCATGGCCAGCCGAAGACGCCCCCAGCCCTCTTCTTTTTTGGGGTGGTCTCGGCAGCGATTGCATCGGCGGTCGAATCGGGTTTTCATCTCCGCTCCCGCCTACTTCTGAGTCGCTCTAAAATCCCAGGAAAGGCTTCCGCGGGTGCCACGCATCTGGACACACGGCGCGCCGGCAACAGGCTGGTTCTGCCTTGGGAGGATTGGATGTATTCAAGAAAAAGCAATGTTGCTTCTCGAATTTTTTCTTGCGTCGTTGCGAGGCGCAACGTCTATTTTTCTCCCGCCTTCCCATTCCCCCTTACTGAGGCGGGTAATCCGGCACTCTTCCAAGGTCGGGGTTGACGTTTGCACATCATCATTCTACTGTTCTCGCTGGGCTGCGAATAATAACGTAAGGGGAACGGGGACCAGGTTTAATATGTCGAGGCCTTTTGAATTTTGTGGTTTTATCTCCTGACATGCATTAGAGGGGGGCAAACGGGCTAGAATGCTCTCTGCGCTGGCTGGATTGGGACCGGATTGCAACGCATCGTCGCGATGCCCGACTCGTGTTGCCGTCCCACCGCCTGTGCTTTGCTCCGGGGCTGGCTGGCTGGCCTTTTTTAAACAATTTCACCATGTCAAATGCCATGTCGGTCTGGAGGATAGGCGAGATGACGGAATGCCTATTTGGGGACCCCCCTGGGAAGGGAAAGGGCGGATGCTGCCGAGATTTGCATGTGCGAGGTCCCAGGGGGTTGGAATGGTCCGGGGCAGTGGGTTGGGTAGGACACATTACGCTTTGAATGTTTGGAGATGCGGTCTGAGGGGAGGGTGAGGTGTTGATTTAGGATTAGTACACCGAGAGAGTTGACGAGTTGTGTGATGTATGAGGTTGGGTGGTGAGGTTACTTGACTCGGTAGCTGATGACAAGAGTGAGACGATCATGGCGAGCTGAGCACGAAGCCGTCACTCGGAAGCATGTATGATAATATAGTGACCGAAATGGTGATATATGGCGAGACCGATGGATTTTGGTGCTGGGAAGGCCAATGACTGCTTTGCCGGACAATGCTCACCAAGGAGTTTCTGAGAGCTTTTCTCCTTCGGGCTGTCTTCCACTCTTCTCGAGAGACTGCCTCCGTTCCACATTGCCTCCTTGTCATATCTTTTGCGATCTCGTTGTCGGTCATCTCTGTCGCTGCTCGTGTATAAGGCTTTTCCACACGCAATATGGTCGTTGATTTGTCAGTGGTGTGTTCATGTACACAGCACTCTTCCCCCCCCCCCCCTGCCTCGATCATCATACAGCTGAGGTTAAGAGGTCGTTGACGCGGGGATTCGACAAGCAGTATTGTCTGCCTCTTGCCTCGAGATGTGATACCAGGTACGTTGGTTATATAGGTCTTTGGGAAACTGGGAAAGGGGGGCTCTGGGTTCTGGTCCGACTTGAGAGAGCTTTCAAGATGTCCACATGAAAAAAACAATGCTGAGAGGGCAATGGGAGCTGTGAAGATTTAGGACTTGGACTTGGAAGGGGCTCATTCATGTGGTGAAGGATGGGAATATGCGTCGTACGGTATGGCATACCAGCAGAAGGGGGATATGTATTTGGTGTTCAAGTATTCTCTGCTCATACGCCAACGGCGATGGGGGAGGAAAGGGGGCAATGTGAGCCTTATCTGATGCAATTGTTACGTGCATTTGCTGCTCCATGTGAGCAAATTGGGCGTAAGAGTCCATGATATCCTGGTTGTGGTTAAGAACATCTTCACATATGTCCAAGCCATTATCACTGGACAATTGGACAGTAGGATACGATGACTCTTTAAGTACGTGATAATAGCACCACGTGCGTGCTGTTTTCCACCACTTGTAAGAAATCCTACTCGTCAAACGTAGATGTAGGATGGAAGACCTCGTGATCCTCGTAACTATTGATGGGAGAGAATGGCACTCTTGTTCTTGAGCTGAGAAGCCTGACTTCCCAATTATGCAAGGCGAACTGAATCACCTTGCGCGAATACAATGAACCAGCGCAAGCCGACATGAATAGGCGAGCTCTACGAAGTATGCAATATTTCATATAAGTGCGTCGTCGTGGAATGACGATGTGTTCCCACGGCAGAACAATCAGCGAGCACAGTGACAATAGCGATCATGATCCCTCAGATGGAGAAGTTGGGCCTGTCGCGCAACGTACTGTTTTCCAACCATAGATAAGTCTACTTTGCCATCTTGGAACACCACCGTTGGTGTAAGTGCGGTATTCATGAGGGATACTCTGATGAAAACTGTGGACGCTGGCATGCTGTGGGCGCGGTGATTGAGAGATACTGTGTATACTGACCACAGCACGTTGGCAGAACTTTGGCAGACGCCTCAGTTCACTTGCCCAGCGCTGCTTTGGTTGTGATTTGGCTGGCCCCTTTGCTTTTTGGACGAAGTTGACAAGACAAGTTTATATACAGACCGGGCGCCCTGCTCCTGTCAAGTATTGTGTTAGATTCCACTCTGAGCTTCCCCTTACACTGGCTAGACCAATGCGCATAGACTTTAGCTGCTATTGCCGCTTTAAATATCAGAGCTTGTCACCTAACATTACTTGATACGCAATGATCAATTCTTCCACGTGTTTTCGGTCTGGATTTTGAAGCAATGTCGCGGGAGATGTCTTTTGTTGGAGTTTAACAGGCTCTCTCAGGCCAAGACTGCGTAGGCAGTTACCGTCGGAAATCACATTTTGTGAGAAAGGAATAAGAGGATGAGAGGTAGCAGAAATGACTAACGACAGGATCTTACTGTCAGTAGAGGCTTTGCGGCGAGGCATTCCGGCCATTGGTTCCCCGTTCGGATGGCACCACTCAGCTCCTGCCCAGAAGATGTGGTTTCAGCTAATAGCTTTGGATATCACCACCAACAACGGAAATTTTGGGTGGTGGTTGAGAAATAGGTGGTCTGGGAAGGGTTTCCTTAAACAGAGGCGTACACAATTGTCTCGTCAAAGCAGAAAAAGGCTCATGCCACCCTTTGCAGAGACGACTCTGCCCGAAGTTGGAATAAAGGTCTAGGTCTGAACTTGGCCAGTAGCAGAGGCCCAATGTGACCGCACTGTCAGGCTTCTCAAACCTGCACCTGCATCAGCTAGAGAAGGAAATGCACTCTTGAAGCTGGCTCGAGATGGGCTTTGGTGACTCGCACTCATATCCTGTTGCTCCCCTACCTGCTGATTGCTGAAACTATGTGGACACAGCTGCCCCCGTAAGTGTTAAAAGTTAGCCCATACCACAGAAGAATTATTCCGTAAACAAGTGGAGGGTTGTCTCCATATCTGCCGAAGAAAAACACAATGACTAATTGGTGTCAACCTGCATGAGTTCCTGAGAAGAAACCCCAAGCGAGCCTCTATCTCTAATCATCATATCTCCTCATGTCTAAGCACTGGCTGGAGTGGTTGTCGTCCTCATATTATCCGCGCTGGGAACCCAGGCGGTCAGATGATGTTGTCGAGGAATTGCACAAAAGCGAGTAGCGTAGAAACCTTCCAGTGAACCTTATCAGATGGTTTGTTCCATATCGTGTTGACGCAAAGCATTAGAGGAGAGACATGATTGTCTATATTGCCAACAACTCCTCCTACATAGCCTTGCATTTATAGCCTTGAGGTAGAGGTAACGCTAATGTAGAACCATCCTAGACTTTGTACATAGACACAATGCGCCCCTTGCCACAACTGTACTTAAAACAGAGGAATCTTTCTTCGATGGAGAGTTCCATCAGCGCGAACAAATGCACTGTTTGCATGATATTTGTTTGAACAAATGACGCTCTCGTTTCTTACCGCAACCCCTGGGACCAGTTTCAAGCTCGCCAGACTGAGACGGAGACAGCAAGGGAGCTGTTTACTATACCACCTTCGCTTGATCCTTCTCACTGTCTACTATTTATTCTGCGTCAGATATTCATGAGTTTATCAAAGTATTGAAGAGGGACGAAGCAGCGACGAGGAATAGGATAAAGGAAAGGAACCCAAGAGAGTTATGTAACGACTGAACCCAAGATGAGCTCGCACTCTCACCTAAAATTCTAAAGACAACGCCACAGCATTTGGTTCCTTCATCATGAGATAGTGGCAGCTTCTTTTAAATACATGTTTCGGTAGTGACAGCGGCATGATCTAAGATGAAGAGCTCACCATCGTCTGAGTTGTTGCAGACAACGCCCCTAAGACGACTGATTAGTGGGCTCTTGGCGCCTGGGAGCCAATGCGACGAGGGACGTCGAACCGTACTGCTGATGAATTTCAGCGAGTTTGCTGACTTACAAAGCATTCCAGTCTGTTCTCGTGATAGCGGGTTGATAGTCAAACAATTATGCGGATAATTCTAGATCTGGGTTACAGAGCGAGAGAAATCTAACCGTAGTTTGGGAACGCAAGTCATGAACGATGCAAAACCTAGCACGCCCGCCCGTCAAGGACAACTCCGATGGTGTACGCCGTAACACACAGCAGACGTCACATAATCTTACAGCATGACAACATTCAAACGACCACCTCTATCTGTTCTGATGTGTCGAGCCCATCATGGCGGCGCCCCAATCCCCAATGCCGTCCATCCAAGAAAAGGGGCCCAGATTGTCAAAGGCACCCGCCATGGGATTCCCGCCGCCCCAGCTGTCTTCAAAGATACCCAGGTCCCTCGCAGACCCCACAAACGGCACAGCAGTCTTCTCAGCAGCCGCGCCGTCAATGACGCCTTGCATATCATCCTGGCCCACCTCCGCCGCAACACCTTCATATACCCCCTCTTCCTCCTCCTCCTCTTCCCCGCCCGACTCGTCGTCGTCCTCCTCCTCCGCCACCATGGCCGCCCACTGCTCAATCTTCAATTGCGCAATCCGTAGCTTCGCGGCGGTGAGGGACCAGATGTTATGTCCCACCCCGGGCGGATCCTCGCTGTGCACCGCGAGCGACGCGGCCGCCTGCTCCATGGCGCTGCCCATCTGGCCGAGGATGCCGGGCACGTCGAGGCTGAGCGCTGGCTGCGTGGCGAGCTGGATCTTGAGCGTCGCGATGGCCTGCGCCAGCTGGCTCTCAGTGGAGGCCGCCGAGGACAGCGAGGAGGTGCCCGTCAACGTCGAGCTTGTGGTGCCCGGCGTGGTGGCGGAGTCGAGCGGCGAGGGGTTGTTGTAGTTGCCCGACGGGTCCTGGGGCGGATCCGGGGCAGGGGCGGATGCGGTGGCGCGCGGGCGGCGCAGGTCGCCGATGAGGAGGAGCTTGGCCCAGCGGCCGAGGATGGTGATGGCGTGGATGACGTTGAGGGAGACGGGGAGGGTGATGTAGGGGTAGGAGGGGATGGGCTGGCTGAGCCACTCGTCGAACCAGGCGCGCAGGGCGGCGTTGGATTGGTAGAAGGAGTCGAGCGGGGAGGGCGTGCCGGCGGCGATGGAGGACTTGGAGAGGGAGGAGAGGAGGGCGGCGTCGAGTTTTGGGGGTTCGTGGATGCGGAGGCGGACGGTGTTTATGGTTAGACGCATGAGTTCTGTTTGTTTCGTCAGAGGAGTTGAGAAAGGCACACTTCAAGGGGCTGCGGGAGGGAACGTACCGTCTTCTTGTAACCTTAGTGGCATGCTCTTGATGAGGTTGTTTAGCTCTGCATCAAATGCAGAGGCGTATGCTGCAAAGGGGGCTCTGGGTACTATTTCGGGTTCCTCTTCGTCTTCGTCGTTGCGTTGGGATAGGCTTATGATCTTGCTGGAGAGGATCTGTATCCTGATGAGGTAGGCTAGATACGTGTCCGATTCGTATTCCTGTGTCATCTCGAGCTCGCGAAGACATCGGCGCATGTATGGCGTGAACTTCATAGCTTCAATCTGCCCCATGCCGATGGATATCCTGCAGACAGGTCAGCAACACACGATAAAACGAACAGATGACCAGGGGGTCGCCGACTTACGTGGAGCTCAAGTACCACACCGCAAGCAGCAATCTCTTCTGCTCGCTCGTCCTCTCCCTCACCTCCCCAAGGTTCTCGACCAACAGCTTCGTGCGCTCCTGGTACCCCGGACTGCGCGTGAGCCCCAGCTCGGCGGCCTGCGTGACGGCGAGCGCGACGAGGTTCTGCATTTGGGCGTGGACGAAGCAGTGGTGGTGATGCCAGCCGAGCATCACGACGAGCCCGGCGAGGAGGTCGAGCGAGCGCTCGGAGCGGAGGATCATGGCGTCGGCGACGTGGGCCTTGAGGCGGTACATCTGGCCCTGCATGGAGCGCAGGCTGCGGAAGGAGGCGACCATGCGGATGCAGGACATGGTGAAGGGCCGGGTCGCGGCCAGGTCGGCGGGGGCGGTGCCGTGGGGGATCACGACGAAGGGGTACGCCGGGGTGAGGGAGTCTTGGTAAATGGAGAGGAGGGTCGCGTCCGAGTCGAGCGGACCCGGGACCTGGCCGGGCGGCGGGCGGCAGATGCATGTTGAGGGCCCGAAGGAGTTGTAGGAAGGTGGGATGGTGATGTAGGTGCTCCTGGATGGGGTGCTTGCGTACGTTTCTGGGGACCTTCCCGAGGTGGTGGCTTGTGATGCTGGCGAGGTCTGTTGTGTGTTAGTTGGATGATTTGGTTGATTGTTGAAGAGTGGGTGACTTACTTCATCGATAGACAGTCGATTGGTTGTTGCGGTGATGTCGTTGGACCCCTGCAATGCTCTGATGAGACTGTTCAGACGTTCTTCTAGTTGTGCCGTTTTTCTTGTGACCGATGTTAGCCGAGCCATCAGATCATGATAATACCTTGATGCAACTCAAGAGCGATATCAAGAATAGGAGAGAGGTAGATGAAGAAGACAAGGGTATGTACTCACGATGGCTTATTCTCTCTCCTCTTGCGCGGCCCGCGTATCTTCTCAGTGCACTCCTTACCCAGCCTTCGACACCTTTGAACCGACATATTGAGCCATGTACACAAAAGCAACGAAGGAGGATGCACAACATGACGTACCTCTCACACTTGGGATCCGTCGAGCCAGCCGGGCGGAGGCACTTTGCTTTGGCTACCGCACACTGGGCACACGCCGCACCCCATTTTGCAGGGGGTTCGGGACGGTGAGGGCGGCTGATGGATGGCGGCGGCGGCACGGCGTTTGTAGGCGTTGTCCAAGACAACGACATTGCTACCGTGGTGCGCAAATGAAAATGAGGGGTTTTTTTGGCTCTTTCTCTCAAGAATCAAATCAGGTTCCTTCCTCCTGAGCTACAATCTTGGTTTGCAGTGGATCGGGTTTGCTTTGCTTTGCTTGCGAACGGCGGGCAGGAGCGGCGTTTACAAAGTTGCCTGTCGATCATGAAAAAGGAAAGGCGGGCCGGCGTTTATATACAGGGCTTTACAAAGGTCCGAGCACGGAGAGAGCAGCAGCAGTAGGTAGCTGTCTTCAAACCTACGCCTCAGCATTGTCTTTCATAAAGAAGGGCACGTTTGCCCCCTCCTCGAATATGATGACTCTGCTGAAGATCCCTAGACGTTACTGAAACTCTAAAACACAAAAGAGGGTAAGTCGTTCATGGGGACTCGTCAGGATAAGAGGCATTGTTGAGTTTGGATTCATGGATCTTGAGTGTTGGTTAGTAACCAGCCCGCTGCGGGTGGGCGGCTGGCCGGAGTTTACTGTAATTCTCCGCCCCGATCGCTGGCTGCCGATTGGGGCCCTTGCGAGCGGCACGCTGAGCTGAGGCTTGCACTTGGCTGCTGGAACGCTAACACGGTAAAAACGGATATCTGTTGACCCAATTTCATACTCGAGCATTAGATGGACACAAAGAACAAACGAATCAACGCTGTTCCCGCCAGCTTAAATTTGGCCTTGACTCTGTTGCCTTCAATGCATCGCCCCTCTGAGTCCGTCGCCTCCGGTGGCCGCCCCACACGATCCCGGCGTTCCTGCCGGCGCTCCTACCGGCCGTCCGGGTTGACATCTACTTGAAGCCTGCCACGCGTCTTCCAGTGTCATTCATCTTTCCTCGTGACAATAGTTTGGTTCGATGCTAAGTGAATGAGAGAATTAGATTCATAAAGATTCATTAGTCGGGTTCTTGTTGGTTTTAGTTAAGGATTCGAAGTTGACGGACGTTCTATCTGTATAGTTTAATAACCTAGTCCACACTCCTCAGACCAAAGTAGCTAATGAACATGAGAGCTGCAAATAAAATGTAACCAATGTTACTGTTGCCTGTCTATGATTTAGAAAGTGCCTATGCAGAGAACTATATGATTATGAAACCGGGTCCAACTCAAATTTGAAGCTCCTTCTGAATTGGAACTTGTACGCCCTGCCCCTCAAAAACCTCATCACCAACATCATAAGTCAACATCTTCTGCCCCATGCCCAACTTGCTCAACCCAGCCGTATTATACACCCACAACCCGCCCGACAGAACCATCTCATTTAGCCTCAACCGCCACGGCTCCTTCTTCTTGCGGATCTGGCCCCTGCTCTCCGTCGTCTTGAGCATCTGCTCCGTCCGCACCTTCCTTTTCTGCTCAAACTGCCGCAGCCCGTCCTCGATCGACACACCCGGACAGCTGCCCAGCATCTTGGAAAACAGGAAAATGTCCTCCAGCGCCATGGACACGCCCTGGCTAGCGTGCGGCGGCATTGCGTGCGCCGCGTCCCCGATAATCAGGCACCGCCCGCGCGACCACGGCCGGCCCGTGGGCACCTTGTAGATCGGGTAGAACTTGACCACCTCCGTCTTGCGGATGATGTCGCGCACCGTCCGCGGCCACTCGGCGTCGGAGTCGCCCAGCAGACCCAACAGCGTCGCCTTGAACCCCTCGACCTCCTTCTTGCCGCGCGTCTCCCAGCCGTCGCGCACGTCGCCGAACGAGGGGAGCGGCACCTCGCGCGAGAAGAACCAGTACAGCACGTCGCGCGCGGGTGTCGTGGGCGTGATGGCGAGGAGGCCGTCTGAGGTGAGCGTGGCGTTGAGGTCTGTCATGGAGGCCGCGGCGGGGGAAAGGGAGGCGGTCGGGAGGAGGGAGAAGACGTTGGAGATGCCGGTGTATTCGGGCGTGCACTCCGGGTCGACGTAGAGCTTGCGCACGCTGGAGTGGATGCCGTCGCAGCCGATGAGGAAGTCCGACGTGTCTGAAGTGCCGTCGTCAAAGGAGGCCGTCACGCGCTCGTCGTGCTCCTGGATCCCGGTCAGGTACTTGCTGTAGTGGACCTGGATGCCTGCGGCGTCTGCGGCTTTGAGGAATACGTCCATGATGTCAGTTCGGCGGACGCGGAGGTAGCTGAAGCCGGTGCGCTCCTGGCTCCACGAGACCATGTCCATCTTGCCGAGGACGCCGCCTTTGGAGGAGTGCAGGAAAGTGCTGGCGGTCTCGGCGCCCTTTGCTGCTACCTGGTCGTAGAGGCCAAGGCGGTCGAGCAGGCGCAGGCCGTTGGAGGGAATGCCGATTGCGCCGCCGAGGGTGCTTGGCCGTGGGCGGATTTCGTAGACTGTGCATTTGATTTGGTGGTCTCGTTGGAGGAGAAGGGCTGTTGCGAGGCCTGCTGGGCCGGCGCCGATGATGGTAACCTGGAGGTGACGTGATCAGCAACTCTGAAGTATGGCTTGTGGGTTGAGACATGCCTGCGTACCTTTTTGATAGACTCCATCGCAAGGGCTTGTCTGATTGAGGGATTGAAGATGATCTTGCTTGACATTTGTCTTTGTTGGGGATGCTACTTGTCTTGAAAGGGAATCTCTTGCTGGAGGTCGCAAAGGCACATCTTATAGCATCATTTTCGAAACAAGAGGCCTCGTGATGTGTGAAATCGGCCATCTGAACCGCCGCTTACACGGCGTGTCGGCGTCTCAAAGAGGCAACTTCCACTCCCGTCCACGCCACCGTCTCACCGAGCACGTCGGCGCTCCGCATCGCCGGTGGAATCGGCACGGCATCCAACTTGTCACCTATACCGACATTACTTCTTCACTCATCCAAAGCCATCAACAAGGCCTCCCTCGCATTCGCAGTATGAGACGGGATGGGCACGGCCAGTGATCGGGCCATTGGACCCACTTCTGCGGCCGGCCGGTCGGAGCTTAGTGGGGGTGGGGCCATCTGGCAGGTGTCGTTTCGCCGTCGGCGATTTCGCTATTCTCCGGTCTTGTCGATCCCCCCAAGACTCTCGCACTTCGACACAATCAGGGGGAATAATCAAAAATCAAACTTTGCCAACCAAGGCCGTGATAACCGAGCGCTAATCACAAAATCTATAATGTCTCTTCCACCTCGTCAGACAGCTTCACCCGCTTCACCCGCTGACTCGTCAACCCCCTGGGCTCAATAACATGCTTCGTCCGAACCCCGTCCGCGTCCACGACCATGACCTCGCTCTTCCCCTTCCACCCCTTCTCCTCCACATCAACCATGCGCAACATCCCCTCGTCACCCTCATGCGCCATCCTCAATAACGCAGGCCTTCCGCCGTCCTCCTGCCCAAAAACACCCTCCCACAACCCCCTCGGCTGCCCCGGATCGCACACCCGGTTCGACCCCGGCGCCCAGCGCATCTGGCCCGGCATGCGGTGCGCGCCCAGAACGTCGCGCCGGTCCTCGCCCAGCCACAGCGCCCTGAGGCTCGGCGTCGCCTGCACGTAGCAGCACTTCACCGGCAACAAGCCCGACAGCCGGCCGTAGTCCCTGCCCTCGGCCTCGTCGATGATGGCCGTCGCGCTCTGCAGCCACGTCGTCTCCCCGTCCATGGTCACCGCGCACGCATCCTGCGGGCCCCGTGGCGCGGAGAACTTGGTGTTGCTCGTGCTCGCGGGCTTCACCATGACGGGCACGATGCCGCCGAGCGCTTTCTCCTCGGCAGGCCAGACGGGGGATGTGGCGGAGACGAGCGGCTCGCAGGTTAGTGTGTCCGCGACGGAGACCTGCATCTCGTAGAGCCAGGTGCGGAGGAGGTCCGGGCCGGCGGTCTCGACGCTGATGCAGGAGACGGCGGCGTAGGATTTGCGCTCGATGCCGAGGGCGGCGGCGTCGCGGCTGTAGAGCATCGGCAAGGTGGCGCCGGTGTCGAGGAGCATGCGGAAGTGCAGCGTCGCCTCTGTGGGGTCGGGCGTCATGTGCGGGTGCCGCGAGGGCCGGCACCGGCGGAGGGTTGATGGAGGGAGTGGGTTCGGGTTGGGCTTGCGCTGGGGGAGAGGGTTGGCTGGGTCGAGGGGGCTTTCCTCTTTCTCGACGGGGGACGTGGGGACGGGCCATCTCACGTCTTGAGACTGGCCGCGCCGCCGCTTGCGGGAGGGAGGGCCGGGGTGGTAGACGAGGTTGCGCATGCGGCGGAAGGACATTGTCACGCTGTAGTGGCCCATGTCGTATGTCGTGTCCGTCTCGGGAACCCAGGTGCCGCGGCTGGCGGAGAAGAGGGGTGCCGCGGCGCGGGTGAGGGGCGGCTCGAACCAGAGCCAGCCCTCGCCGTGCATGCGCGCGTAGCGGTCGAGGCGGTCGGCGCGGTCGGCGGTGAAGGAGGTGTACGTCGGGGCGAAGTCGACGAGGTGGCCTGCGTAGATGATGGCCCAGTTGGAAGAGTAGGGGATGCGGGAGGTGCGGTAGAGGGAGATTGCCGCGGATATGTTTGCATGTTCGGGGGGAAAGGTAGATTCTTCCAGGGCGGCTTCGAGGGTCTGGATGCGAGATGCGATGGTGGTCTGTTTGTGGTCTTGGAGGGATTTGAGGGGCGTTTCCACGTCCTCAGTGACGGAGGACTGGAGTGCGGCGAGTTGGGTGCGGGCTTGAGTTAGGGATTCGAGGACGAAGGGCGCGCCGGCAGGGGTTGACGAGAGGGTTTGGTTGTAGATTGCTTCCCATTGAGTGACCAGACGTGATGCCGCTTCGATCGCCGTGAGATTCTTGCCTAGGGGCGCGCCGATGACGAGGGATGGCGCATCAGATGGGGTCGAAGTTGACGTCCGGAGGCGTCGGCGCCAACTGGCTTCGATGTCCTGCGTTTCTTTCTCGATGCGGGCTTGCTCTATGAGTTGGAGCTCGTTCTCTTTGGCCGCATCGTAGTCCAGCGTTGGGGAATTGTCATCGCTGGCAGAACTGTCGTCGTCGTCTTGTGTTCGATCTGCGACATCAGCTTCTGCAGCGTCTTGATCTTGGTGTGGAAGCAAGTCATCAGTCTCATTGGGATTCTCGACATGAGCACCGCGCTCGCTCTTTGAGTTGTCGAGAGGCATCGCCCCGCTGTTGTGGCTCTCGTAGGATGCCAACGCCTCTGAAGCCTAGATGGCAAAGATGCGATGCAGCAGCAAGTCCAACGCCTTTCTTCTGAATATATTTCCAATCGTAAATATGTTTGTCTGAAGGTATCTTCACGGCTTTTGTGTCTTGCATCGCAATACATTACAGATGAGGCTGCAAAGTTTAACCGCAAAGCTGCGACCGCCATCCATCGCAGAATCCAGCTCCAAAACACCTCACACCATCCGCGACAACAAAGCTCAACCGTTGCGCTCAATGTAAACGGCTTGGACAAAGAGACGCACCGAAATTAGAAGCTCAGAGCTCAAAGCTCAAAGACTATCCCGAAACCGGCAATCAGCTTGCCCTGCTCTGCCCTGGCAAACACATTGTCCGCATTAGCCGTTTATCCCTTTTCTCAGTCTCTCCCATTGGACCCTTTGTCACAACCCATGTCGTAAATGCCCACGGTGACTCTTTCTTCGGACTTTTGTGACACTTTAGCATGAATGTCTCAATGAAAATTTCAGTCTTATTCTTTCCCGCTCCTTTGGGAGGGTTACCTTCCTTGGACTTCTTTCGGCCGTCGTGGCGGTTCTTTTCAAAACGGCCATGTCTCGCATCTCGGAAAGACGATTGTGAGAATTCCTCCTTCATCTCTGTCTTTCAATCTCCTCAGTTCTCTTTTGTGAAAGAAAGGCGTTGAGTTGCTTTTCCGTACTCTCTGTGATTCCTCCCATAGAGAGATGATTCTGGTCCTGAGCCACTTGGTCCTCTTATTGATATCACCTTTCCGCCGCGGCCTGAGCTTCCCCCTTTCCTCCCGGCCCGTCACATCGGACCTGTCCCTTGAGATCTTTGCTCTTGGAGAGTTGGCAGAGTGCCGCAGTGAGCGCCACAATACGTCGCCGTCATGGCTCAAGAAAGGATGCGTAAGTCTTCTCAAATCACAACTTCTCCCAAAGACAAGATTGATATCTGACTGGCAAAAACACAACAACAGCCGAGCTGACCGAGCTCATCCGCAAAATCTACCACCGCTTCCCCTCCGAGACGTGGGAGCGCACCCGCACCCTGCTCGACCACCACCCGCCGCACCACCTCTTCGCGCACGTCGAGGACCTCATCGCCACGCGCGCCGTCGACCACGTCCTCCGCTCCGACGCCGCCTTCCACCGCCTCGCGGCCGACTTCTACGGCCCGCGGCACCCCTGGCTGCGCGATGCGGACCTCGGCCAGGCGCGCTGGGAGGAGTACGGCGAGTTCACGGCCCGCAGCGCCGCGGCCGAGGTGCAGGCGCAGACGCAGCAGCAGGACCCGGCCGCGGCGAGGAGGGCGCTGTTGCTGCGCAAGATTAGAGAGGGTGGCGACGTGGAGCGCTGGCGGCGGGTGCTCGGGCTCGAAGATGCTGTGTTTTCCGAACAGGAGATTCGCGGGAACGACACGGAAGGGCCTGCCTTTGGGAGGGGCGAGGTGAGGGTCGCTAGAGGTGTGGAGGTCGGCGCTTGTATTGACGGGCCTGGGGGCGAGTATGGCCCGGAGACGTGGGTGCGCGCGGAGGAGGAGGAGAGGGTTGCGCATGTGGGTGTGCCGAGGGCGCCTGGCGAGGGCGGGGAGGCGCCGCGGAACCCGTTCACGACGGAGTGGGTGCCGAGGGCGACGCCGGGCGGGGAGAAGTTCCCGGAGACGTTTGATCCGTTGTATACGAGCAACCAGTTCATCCGGCGGTCGAAGAAGTACGAGCATCCGAAGATGCCGGTGCAGGATGAGGACGAGGAGATGGCTGGGGAGGAGAATCCCGAAGCGATGGCGGCGCAGGCGGGTGTCACGACTTTCACGAAGCTGAGGAGGGGGGATTCTTCGACCGTGACGCAGACTTTGCCCCTTCCGGTATGTGCAACACTTTTGTGGTGTTTGTGATGTTGCTGACCAGGTCTCAGGGACAACCTCCAAGGAGTGGCACGCAGACTAACACCGGCAACGTGGGTAACATCCAGCTCTTCGGCGGGCACACCGTCCCGTCGTCGCCAGCGAGGCCACTTATACCGGGCTTCACCATCAGCACCAGGACAGATAACCCGCAGACATCCCAGCCGGTGACGCACCCGTCCATCGTGGTCACCGACACATCCTCCATAGGCCACACCTTGCCCCTCTTCGGACGCATTTCAACCACCACAGAGCACACTGAAGCTTCTCTACCTCAAACACCACGCATCCACACTCCCTGGCGCCAGGAACTGCCCCCTCCCCCCATCCCAGAAGACGAGCTCCCGTCCCCCGCCGAGGACGTCGAAATGGCCGACTCCGACTCCGACTCCGACGCCGTCTCCATCGTCTCGTCCATCGACCCAACCTCCACAACCTGGCTCGAGGACTTCCTCCGCGCCGAGCCCAGCGTGCCCGCCGCCGACCTCGAGATGATGACCTACCGCGGCTGGCGCATCCACTCCCCGCGCATCCAGCTCATCCGCATCAAGAACTTCCTCGCCGACGAGGACGTCGACCGCACCATCGGCTGGGCCGCCAAGTTCGCCGAGGTCGTCCTCTTCCTGCAGCACTGCATGCGCCTGCCCGACGCAGCGCACAAAAGCTGGTGGGACGACCTCCGCGAGGCCATCAAGATGGCGCACACGCACCAGCTCTTCGAGCAGCACCACTACGGCGAGCAGCGACTCGTCGTCGACTTCCCCGAGATGAGCGCCGCCAGCACGCGATTGCCGCAGGTCCAAGGCGGGCGCGGCGTCGTCGTCGAGGAGCCCCCGCAGGAGCCGGTGCGCCCGCGGTATTTGCTGCACCGCGTGCCTGAGTCGTTGCATGATGTGGATTACCAGATCCCCGCGCCGCTGCTGCGCAATACCTTCCTGACGTGGTTCCGCGAGGACGGCAACCTGGTCTGGATGAGCACCGGCAACGACAACCCCGGCTCCGGGGACCGCGGGAAGAGGTTCGGGTACGAGCCCGACTTCAACATGGCGCTGACCGAGGACGCGTGGTTCGGGAAGTGCCTCGCCGGCGGCGCTGAGACGACGGCCGCGAGCCTGCGCGGCGAGGCGAACTTCTACATCCTGTCTAACGAGCACGTGCCCGGCGAGGTCGAAGAGGTTACCGTCAATGGTACCACGCATAAAGTCACCCCGCTGTTCCCCGAGGGCGAGACGCAGCAGCGCTTCGCGCGGTACCGCGGCGCGAAGCGCGCGGCGCTGCAGTTGTGTTTGACGCACTTTGACGGCGTCGAGAACGTGGCCATCCAGGGGCCGTTCCGCAAGCTCGTGATGCCGCTCACGAAGCGGCAGAAGGCGGCGGCAAGGGAGGCGGCGGGTGAGGGGATCGTGTACAAGCCGCACGCGCTCGAGGCGCCGCCTGAGGGGGCCAAGGTCGATCCGCTGGGGCTGACGTTCTGGCACCAGAAGATGCGAGAGAGCCACTACACCAGGGCGAGGGCGACGCGGGACCAGACGGAGGAGGCGCACCGGCGGTTTCTGCGGGAGATTGGCGCCGGCGGGGAGGGGGATGATATCGTGCTCCCGCCGCGGAACTACCTCGGTCCGCTGACCGGGATGAGCTATCTCACCGAGGGTGAGACGGAGAAGCTCGAGAGGATGAAGATGCTGAACGGGCTGCGGGATAACCTGCAGCGGGCGTATAACCGGGCGCCGCGGGAGATGTTGCAGGGGGTGCTGAAGAATATTGAGTATGGGTTTGCCGGGGGCGAGTCGTGGGACATGCGGGACGAGCTGCGCGAGCATAGACAGAGGCACGGCAAGTATCTCCGGCTGAACGGCGCGGAGCTGTTCTGGATGGAGTGGATGTGCGAGCCGTCGACGAACGTGAGGGCGCAGCGGGGCGGGGGGCTGCCGGCGCTCGGGAGGGAGTTTGAGGTGTTTGTGGCGAGGATGGAGGGGTTGCTTGGGGATATGGACATGGGGAGTCTGCTTGCGAGGGCGGAAGACAAGGTCGACGTGGGACGCGTGACGGAGGCGTTGAATGTGGGCTTGAGGGAGGGCGATTACGAGTTAAAAGAGGATGTTGTTGGGAGGTTTTGCAAGGTGCTTTCCGAGCATGGACGCCTTGGGTGAGTCTCCCCCCTTGATATCATCAACTCATCACTAACAACCCGCAGATACGAGGCCGACAACGGAACGATCACCATCTCCCGGCCGCACTGCGACTGGCACCCGGAACACCGCGTCTACTGGCCCACGGGCTCCGACCCCTGGGACCCGCAGAACAACGTCTTCCACCGGACCAACCTGCCGGACCCCAACGCCCGCTGGAGCTGGCAAACCGCCTTCGACAATATCAAGCTCGTCGACGCCACGCGGGGCGTGACCAAGACCATGCTCTGGGCGCTCGCGTACCGCGTCGGCGTCGAGCTCGACGGCCTCGTGCGCGACCTGCGCCAGGTCCGCGAGCAGCTGCGCGACGCCGCGGCGTGGGACCGCCGCGCGGTTGGGCTGCAGGACGTCACGGGCCAGTGGCGCAATCACTTTGAGCGGCACGGGAGGGTGGAGGTGGACGGGTTGGGGCCGCCGGTGTCGTATGTTAGTGTGGTGCGGGCGGGCGACCCGGCGAAGTGGGAGCCGGGCATGACGGAGCCGGAGGCGTACGAGGTTGTGAGGAGGGGGGTTATCGATGAGCTGAGTGAGGGGAAGAGCACGCTGTGGCCTTCGCGGCCGCGGTTCTCGAAGAAGTTAGAGGGCGGCAAGGAGGTGGAGGTCGCGACGCTGCACCGGGACCGGGTGTGGGACTGGGCGGCGCCCGAGGTCGCGGGGCGGAAGGGGCGATTCTTCTCGGTGAACCGGTGGCCGGTGCATCTGCAGAGCGAGAGGACGCAGGAGAAGATCAGGAACAGCAAGGAGGATGCGGAAAGGGCGCGGGAGACGGAGCGGGAGGCCATCAGGGAGAGGTTAGCGAGGCTTGAGGAGGAGAGCCAGCCGACGGAGGCGGAACTGCGGCAGCGGGAGGTTGATAGGATGCTCTCTGTGCCGTACCACGAGGGGGACGACCGCACGGAGTTCTTCCCTTCGGTGGAGTACTGGGGCGGCGACACGCGGTTGCAGAGGAGGGCTGTGGAGGCGCATGTGAGGGGGTTGATTGCCGGTAAGTCTGCTTCGTTATGTGGATGATATGCTTGGATGCTGACGGGATATGCAGAAGAGATGGGTCCGAATGATGGAAGAGCGCCTCGTGGACAGGTCCAGCAAGGCTCGGGAATTGCGTCCTTGAGCAGGATCAGCTTGCCAGAGGTCAACTCGCCAGACATCCCGCACAGCGTGCCTGGTTTCCTGGCGAGGGGCTGGAATCCGTTTGGAAGTACAGTGCCGCAGGCGCGGACCGAGCCGGCAGCGCAGGATACTGAGCGATTGAGTGATACCTCGTCACTGGTGTATTCGCATGAGGACGGCGAGCCGGAAGAGGTTCAGCGGCGGGTGCATTTCGAGGATGAGGGTTGAGCAGGGAAGTGAAAGGGATTCGGGCGTTAGTGGACAGGCATTCGTGATTTCTCTGGATTGGATGCTTTAGACAAGAGATGTATTCGTCCCAGCATGGACTTGACATGTGTAGTGAAGGTTCTGAGTGAATGGCACGGCGTTTTTCTTCAAGCTCCATCAAATGTGGTTTTGATTTGCAGCACATGAGTGATGCCATCGAACGTGGAGCTCCGTTGTGCCCGCTCACTCGAGCTCGTAGGCCAGAAGGTTTGATTATCGCTTTCGGACACATCCCGTTCTCAGCCGCCCTTCACTCGAAGAACAGGCCGTGGTGTATCAGTGTAGAGTGCAAGGAGCCGTGTCCGCACTCGAGATAGCCAAACCTCAGAATGGGACCTTGCCGGCCGGGGCTCCTCATCGTCGGCTTGCCACAGGCTCAATCCAGTCCTGCGTTGGTCGTCCTACACATCAGCATCTCAATACCGCATCACCACGATTCCAAGCCATTGAGTTCCATGCCCATAATATTAACGTGAAAACAAACAACCCGAAAAAAAGACCACCGTCTGCAGTCGAAGTTTTGATCTTTATTTTCAGATCCGAGCTAGCTTGCCCATAAAGCCTTAATGTTCATCATGCCCTGGCCAACCCAACGATGCAGTATAACGGCAACGCGCAACTCCATTTGAGAGAGAATTTTCCCAGAAGCCACCACAGGGTTTTCGTAACATGATATCCTTTCCCTGCCGGCGCCTCAAATCTGTTTTCTTCTTCCTCCCGCTTTCACCTCGTCATTACCAGACTTCCTGTTGGGAGAAATCTAGTAGCGCTTGCCCTCGCGCAGAGTGTCGGCGTACTCCTCGAGCGGGGATCTGATGAGCTTGGTCTCCTTCCACAGGTTGGGGGTGAGGAAGCCGTAGGTGTTGGAGACGGCGACGAAGGTGGCCTTGAGGGTGTTCTCGAGGGTCTTGGTGGAACCGGCGGAGGAGGTGTAGGCGTCCTCGACACCAGCAAGCTGGAGGAGACGCTTGACGGCGGGGGAGGCGACGAGGCCGGTACCGCGGGGGGCGGGGATGAGCTGTGGTTGTGCGCATTAGCAACCAACTTCTGATTTTCCTTCTTTTCTGCCTTCCACTGAAAACCAGGACGCAGCGAGCGGGATATACATACACGGACGGTGACGGAACCGCACTTGCCAGACTCCTTGGTGGGCAGGGAGTGGGGCAGACCGAGGTTGGTACCCCAGTATCCGCGACGGACGGGGATGACGCTCAACTTGGCGATGATGATGGCGGCACGGATGGCGGTAGCGACTTCCTTGGAGGTCTTGATGCCGAGACCGACGTGGCCCTCGGAGTCACCGATAAGGACGATGGCCTTGAAGCGCGTGCGCTGACCGGCACGGGTCTGCTTCTGGACGGGCTTGATCTGCAATTGGGGAAAAAGAACCACAGGTTAGCACATTGTCCCTCTATTTCCCTTTTTCAACTCAATTGCAACAATAACGACCCCGTCGTATCCGTAGACCTAGACGAATTGCAACCCCTTCCCCAAGATCTCCAATTGCGCATTGTCGGGCAAAAAGTCGGTTTGCGATAATTTTCGATCTCGGGGGATTGGGAGTAATTCGTCGTAGGTCTTTCGGTCTTCGGGATGTTGTTGTTGTAGCAATTTTGTTGCATTGTGTTGTGTGCGCGCACCTTCATGACCTCATCCTTAAGCTTGGGCAGGAAGAAGTCGACAATCTGGTACTCCTTGATGGGCAGGGAGTGCAGGTAGATCTCCTCCATGCTGTTGATCTTGCCGGCCTTCACGAGACGGCCGAGCTTGGTGACGGGCTGCCACTCCTTCTCCTCGCTCTTTCCGCCGCGGCGGCCGCGACCACGACCACGTCCACGGCCACGGTCACCACCGCGGGATCCGAAACCACCGCCACGGGGGGCGCTTGCACCACGGTCAGCCATAATTGTCGATGTGAGGTGAGGGGAGGGTTGCAGAGGAAAAGAAGTTGCTGCTGCGGTTAGTGGTGGTTGATGGGGGGGAAGTTATTTCGAGATTCGTTCACCCACGACTTTTTTTGCGGGGGTCTGTGGTGGCTGTCAGGGCCGGACTAGGACATTATTTTTGCAGTTGTGCACCGGCCTTTTTCGGAAGGCGGGCTTTGGCGAGCCCTAACGGACCTGAGGAGGAAAGAGGTGGCCTGAGCTCCGAGGCAGACTTTTCGAGGCGCTCGGTGAGCAGGGTGGGGGTCCTGGGTTCCGCGGGACAGCTCACCGAGACAGACCGAAATCATATCATTCGGCTCCACTATTGGCGCATGGTGGGTGAAATTCCCCAAAGTCGCAGACTCAATGCGCTCCAACCACACTCCACTGATAAACCAGGGTCGATCAATGCCTTGGGTAAACAAACCGTGACCCAAACCGAACCCCGCGCAGTCGCAATTTCATGTGAGTCACTGTCCAGTTCATGTTGCAGTCGTCGTCGCGGCGCAAAAGCTCCCAAATGCAATGTCCCAGGGTTGTCATCATTATCGTGGGCCGCCTATGTACACCAGCCTTTGTCACCGCCGATCCCCGCCTCCATTGCTTGTGCTCTCTTCCAAACGACGAAAAAATTTGGGCTTACGAACCTCCCCCATGCGCAATGCAAACTCCATGAGCTGTGAGCCGGATATCGTACATGAGAAAAACTAGAAAAACCAGAAGTGGGGTTGGGAGGGTATCGCAACTAGAAGCAACTTGCGCTGCAAAGCCACCAGGTGTGTGTGTAGAGTTGTATGTGAGGGCTGAAATACTCGTATGAAATACTAGTAGATGTGGAGTTGAGGGTTTGAATATGGACTCATGAGCAGTGTGGTTCTCTTCCAGTCTTTTACTCGTCCTTCCGGATGAGAGAGTCGGAGGGCTTGACCCGTTGCGCCCATTCGCTATGCATATGTTAGTTGGTGAGACGATTTCTCTGATGGTGAATAAACTCACGTCCAGCTTCCGTCGTATACTCTGCGCTTCTCAGGGGAACCCCATCCGGCCTCCTCCATAGCAGTCTCAATGACACAGGCAGTCACGCCGGTGCCGCAGCTCGAGACGATGGGCTTCTCAGGGTTGACGCCCTTCTCCTTGAAGATCTGCTTCAGCTTCTCGGCCGGGTAGAAGGCCTTGGTCTCGGGGTCGAGAACGGCGTTGAAGGGGATGTTGATCGAGCCGGGCATGTGGCCTGACGACAGTCCCTCTCGCGGCTCGGGGTCCTTTCCGGTGAAACGTCCCGGCGACCGCGCATCGATAACCTGCACGCCCTCGGCGCCCTCCTTGTTGTGGTCCAGCGCAATCTCACGCACCTCCTCGAACTCGGCAACCTTGCTCTCGTCCAGCTTGGGGATCGGGTAGGGACAGCACTCGACGCTGTACAGCTCGCCGGACTCGGTGGGCAGCTCCTGGTCAACCCACAGCTTGAAGTTGTTGAGGAGGTGGACCTTGGGGTGGCCAAAGATCTTGAGGGTCCAGCCGACGCGCGGGGCGCTGAAGATGCCGAGCTCCTTGCTGTCGTAGACGACGACGGTGTCCTCCTTGCGGATGCCGAGCTCGCTCATGGCGGCGGCGAAGTCCTTTGCGGAGGGCAGCATGTGAGGGTAGGGGCTGCGGCGGTCGATGACCTTGTCGAGGTCAAAGAAGCGTGCCTTGGGGATGCGCTGCTGGCGGAAGACCTCGATGCCGGTGCGGCCGTCGTTGGGCAGGAACCAGGAGGCGCAGAGGGGAATAACGCGGGGCTCCGGGCTAATCTTGGAGGGCGGGTTCTTCTTGAGGGCCTCGTCGAGCTCCTTGGGGGTGACGAGGTAGGAGGAGAAGGAGCGGCGCAGGGCGAAGGCGGCGAGGGGGCGGGCGCATTGCCATTGCGGCAGCTTCGCGGCGGTGCGCGGCGACCGGAAGATGGCGACGGTGGCCATCGTGTGTGTGTGTGGTGTGTGATGGTTTTCCTACTCTTAGGAGTTCTGAATCACCTGGGTTGGGTGGTGAGCGATGTCAGATGGAGGTCGGTCGGGAGAGGACGGGACGGACGACGACGATGACTGCGGCGGCGGACGGGGGATCGGGTCGTTTATCGGTCGATGACAACGGCAGCAGGGCGGGCAGCCCGGAACGCAGGGCCCTCAGAGGGTGGCAGGAGAGAGGGAAGAAAAATCACGAAGGCCAAAGCCGCAGAGGCATTGCATGTGGTTGGTTTGCGTGCGGGGTTCGGAGAGGGGAAGCTACGAATGAGGCTTGACCTTTTTTTTTTAAGGCGGTTGGCAGTAGTGAAAGACGTAGGTGGAGGAATTTGCGGTGGTGGGTGATGGTGGTGTTGTTTGGGCGGGAGGCCGGTGACCGGTGGTGGGCAAGTTTTTTTGGAGAAGGGCGACCGGCGGCTGGTGTCGTTATGAACGTCGACCAGTTGGCAACAAAGATGGGAATCGCAATGGAAAGCGGGAGACAGCAACTGTCCGGTAAAATCTGAGTGACCACCACCTACAAAGGTAGCGCCAACTGGTTGGTTCCAGTTTCCATCGCGCCTCCTCCGCGGGCAATCATTGGGCGGGTCCAATCCAGTTCAGCGTCAACGGGAACCCATCAATGGGACTTTACACGACGTGGACAGCCCAGGGCATGTTCCCTGGCTGCACCTGCCCTCTGAACTTCTGAAGAGATAAGCGGAAGGTGGTCGGGGTCCGCTTCGGTGACTGGCCGGCGACTTGAGCGTCCGTCGTTGGCTGACAATGGCCACTGCCAGACTGCCCACGCTTTGTGCTTGACCAGTGGAGCAGACTAATAACCTGGAAGGTAAGGTAGCACGCCAACGGTCCACCAGCAATCAGTCGCTGCTGTGTGGTGTTCATGGGCACGCGAACGCTCAATGCGGGGAGCTTGGGCCATGTCGCCATCTTTTTTCGACGTGATTGACTGGCTTTGGGGGGTGCCCTGCTGTTGCCCCGCAGACGCTGCTGGAGTGTCCCGCGTCGCAACTTCAACAAACAAGAGCCGGATGCACGTCAGCAAGACAGGCTGCTTCGGCTTGACTTACCTAACATCCGCCAACTTGTGTGTCAATGTTGATGCAAACCTCTTGCAAACACAGAGGACAAAAGCAACAACCAGGATCCATATTGCATAAAAAACCAGCATCATGAAGGTCAAGATTACCCGCTGGAACACCGTCGCGACGTGGCGGTGGGATATCCCCGAGGACGACGTCTGCGGCATCTGCCAAGTCCACTTTGACGGCACATGCCCAACATGCAAATACCCTGGCGATGACTGCAGCCTTTGTGAGATGGCCATTCTCTTGTCGACTTGTTTCTATTACTGACCACATCCAGTGTCTGGCAAGTGCGGCCACAACTTCCACATGGTGAGTCAATCTTCATCAGCTATACGGTCCCATCCTTCTAATACAACAAACAGCACTGCATCATGGAGTGGATCAAGCAAGACTCAGCCAAGGGCCAATGCCCCATGTGTCGTCAGAGTAAGTTCCTCGCCAACCTTCCTGGATGGCGTGCACTGCTGACATGCTACAGAATTCGAGTGGGAGAACCAGGTCCCCGAGGTTGGAGTCGAGCGATAGTCTCCGTATTGATTTCTTCCTGGAGTTTTGGCGTTTCATTTTGCGGGAGAAAGTAGAGATACCCAAGTCTGGCGACAAAGAGGGTCGTTTTGCATCAACATAAAGACTTCGGTATGAAGCAATGCCATAGAAGAAAACTCTATCAGGTTTACCTTGTTTTGGTAGCCCATGTGTGGGCGAGAACAAAAGTATTGATTGAAATTGAAACTGCCACAGAATTTTTATTGTCCCTCTTGGTTCATTAGACTTATGGTCTTGTTCCTTTACCTCTGTGCCCGGCCTTGATGAGACTGAGGAATACTATAGCTTCGACAACAGCATGGCCACAAGATTATGTCCAAGATTCCCAGCCATGAAGTAATTGGATCAATTTCTCTTCGTCCCAAACAAAATTCCCAAGCTATTTCTAGATTCGTTGACACTTCCTCCCATCTCCAAACTCAGAGGGAGGTCGTCGTTGGCTGCATCACATGCAAGATCACGACCCCTACTCGCAGTCACGTGGGGATAAGCGATAAGAGACGTTACCCCAGATCGACCTCACTCCACCATGCCGCCCTACAGCAGCTCCAACTTCCGTCCCTCCCTGGACCCCATCGCCGAGTCCTGCTCCCTCCACCTCGACAAGGGAAAAGATGCCAACCGGCGCATCGCGCCCCAACCCGACGACACACCAGATTACCCCCGCGACTGCCGCTGCCGACACATCATTAAGACCATTTGCAAGACCAAACCCTACCCGACATCAGCAGACCTGCACAGTCTCATGATGGCCGACGTCCCGAGCCCCGAGGTCGCCGACCAACAACACCAAGCTCCCGCCGCTCCCGGCGCTGCCTCCCTGTCATCATCGCAAACACAAAAGCCAACCGACGCCAAACCTGCGCCCGCGGTAGAAACCGTCGTCACAGACACCGACGCCGACCCGCAGCAGCAACAGCAGCAGCCCGCAGAAGACCACCAACCCTCCGACGCCCACCCCGCGACCCCGAAACTCGACCCGGCCGGCTTCTTCACCCTCGTCTCCAACGCCAGCACGAACACGACGCACCACCCGACCGTGCGGTACATCTTCGCCGACGACGACCCGGACGTACTCACCTCCGCGCTCGCGGCGCAGCACGCCGCGAACCAGGCCTCGTCCTCGTCCTCCTCGGCAGCAGCGGCGGGAGCACCGAACAACAACCGCGCGATTTTGTTGGATGTCGTCCCCGGCGAGGATGGGCGGTGGACGGTGGCTTCGGCTGCGAGTTTGAGCGCGGATTTTGCGGTGACGCAGGCGAGTATTGAGAGGCAGGAGGGGGAGAAGGAGGGGGGCGGGATGGTGTTGAAGATTGATGGCGTCGAGGGCGAGGGGAGCGGCGGTGGTGGTGCGGGGGATAAAGCGGAGAGTTTGCCGAGTTCGAATAGCGCGGTGGCTAAGTCTGGCGGGGAGGAGTACGGGCCCTTGTTGGAGGATTTCGAGAGGAAGATGAGTGTGTTGAGGAAGGTTGTTAAGGCTGGGGAGGGGAGGGCTGAGAAAGCGCGGGAGACGAAGGCTGCTGGCGAGGAGGGGAAGGGGGATGAGCAGGAGTGAAGGCTGCAATGAGGTTTTGGGTTTGCTTTGTGATGTTTATTGGAAGCGCCTTATGGACAGGGCTGAGGTTTGCGCAGCTTGTGACGAGGTAGGTTACTCCATGAGGCGGGATGTTGACGGTCACTGACAGCTTCACAGACGTGTTTGGACGAGAGATGTGTCCGTGATGCTACATCATAGCTGTGGATGGATGTGTATGAGTAACGAATCATGAATTACGACTGGGGCAAGGCATTATAGACGCTACTACACAGCCGGACAGATGGCTTGGTGTTATCCTAATCGGTAGAGAGGACTTCGCGGTCCAGTTTTCGGGTCAGGTTGGACGAATAGAACAAGTTTTGACAGTACGCTGGTGCCATCGGTGATTGGGTATTGGCCGGCTTCGTCTCCCGAATTCATGTCTTCCCACGGCGCCTCTTGAGCAAACGGAGTATCACGTGCCCGACTCACGTATCGTCATCGAGATATGAGATGTATTTAAGAGAGGACATCCCCTATTTACCTAAGTATAGAGAAATCAATATCACACTCGTAGAGGCTTTCCCAGACTTTTCAGGTAAAAGAGGAAGCTTTATGTAGGTTCAGTGGCTGGTAACCCTTACCTTCGAGTTCGTGTCTGCTTTCCACACTTGCTTCGGTGTCGTCCTTCATTACCGCCTTCATAGTAATGATATGTTGGTCTGAAGCAGAATAAACAACGGGCAGAAGTCACAGGACGCCAGATGAGGGCTGTGTGGCAAACTACCAACCGCCTCTTTCCCAGCGCGGTGGCTTTGCGGCTTTCTGAGAGTCGCAATGAGAAACAAAGCAATGTTATGTGGTGATCGATTTCCTTGCAACAGATGCGATTTTGCGCATGGCTCTACATTAAAGAAACCTCCTTTCCTTTAAGTACAGTTGCAGTACTTGTAAATTCACCCATGCGGACGTCTTGGCGTAATAAAAAGCATCACGAGCAGGAGTCATCACACCATAAGCATTGTCAGAACGGATTCAAGTTTTTCTATTATAGAACAAAGCCAAACACCTGCAATAAGGTACCTATGCTACATAGATTTCTTCGTCATGTTACGAAACAATCTCAGTCATTATTCCTACGAGAATATGATGAGAATGACAGACATGGACGACGGCGGATAGACATGACGACAGCTGTGATGCCAAGACGGGCAGTTCCAATGAGCTGTTCATTTGCACAAGCTCACTAAACCATGCATCTGCGTAATCGACCGTCAGCCCTATTTGCCGCCTGCGGGAAAACGAAAACAAAATCGAAAACCTCGGTTTATATAATTATGTTTCCGTAATCGCAGCTGCTCCCGCAAGAAGACATTTGCACTTGCCCTCCAGGCTTACACTTTGTGGGCTCATCGCATGTCTGAACCGGAGGAGGTAAGACGGATCTCAGCTATACATATATTTATACATATTCTCTGTTCTCTTCTAGCAGACAGGAAGCCGGCAAGATGCGACCTGGGCTTGTACGTTCTGCAGCCAGTGTTTGGGCCATGAACAATTAAGAATTTGTGTCTCCTAAGTGATGAGAAGGTCTCGCCGCAACACCTGCATCAGTGTTATGGACGCTATCTCTGGTTCTACCTGCTGTTTTTCGTCCCGTATTCCCCTATGAATACGATTTCTCTTCGTCGCTGCAGATAGAACTTCTCCACGAGAGACGCCGGCGACTTTCCACAGGGAGCAGCTTGTCCAAGAGCATCCCTCAATAATATGGGATGGATGATGCAGAAAATCAACACATTTTTGATCAGGTCAACCTAGATGATAGTCAAGGCGCTTTCTTATAGTAAATCGCTTATCTGTGTGTTAGTTGAAATTTGAATTAGTGAATCCGAGGAAGACAACTAACGGTTCAAAGATGCTTAACTTGCTGAGGTTCTTGTGCGTATAAAATCAGTCATCAAGATCTCCAAGAAGGGAATGAGCAACCCAATGATGTTGCGTCATAGCGAGACATTCTACTTACCAAATAGCACGACGAAGCTGTACGATTCCTATCAGCTTAAACAAGCCGCTGAAAGTTCGACAACTGCCGTGCTCGCAGCATACAAAATTTGAACCGTCTTGTCAGAGTATTCTTCGTAGATACAACCAGTACGAGAGAGGTGATTGAGGACAGGAGCAGTGTTCACCGTTTCCAAGCGATATGCTGCGCTCGAGCTAAACTTCGCCATCTGCGTGTGTTGACGGTATTGATCATGTGGTCTTCGCAAAAGATTGCATTGTTCATCCTGGAGGAAGCTTTACCATTCGGGAATGACAAGAATTTATAGAGCCGTCTACTACACAAAGCCATTGTATTCAGGTTGACATGCGCCAGCACGTTTTGGCCGAGCAAATAATGGGCTGGCTCGCATGATATGCCGGGCCGAGATCGGTTTGAAAACAAGAAACTCCTCGTTACCAGCAGTTGCCACAAACTGGGGCCGAGTGTCAGACTCTACGAATGACCAGTCAGCTAGCTCGTTCGATTTCTCGGAACTTGTAGAAACATAAGCTACGCTGTGTTGCGTTTTAAGGAACGTCTGCAACCAGCGTTCTGAGGTATTCCATCGTGAATAGCTGCCCGATGACAGGCTAAACCAGGAACACGAAGAGCAAATAAGAGGCCGACAGCTCTGTTTCGCCAAGGCAACCGAGAGTCTTAGACTGGCCCGGACAACGCAGGCAGACCTAAGAATGAGGCAGGAATCATATGTCTCGCCTTTTTGGAAGGAACTATTTGTTCTCTAACATCTGTGAGACCATATGGACAACAGCGAATGTATATATGTTGGGCATTGCCGGCGGAGTTCGATGTGATGCCTTCCTGTATAAAGCCAAGCTGCGTCAGCACGTCTACCCCTCAAAACCAGTGTAGACTTCTCTGCTCTCTGAGCTATAGAGCCGTTCTGATGACTGGTACATTTACGATTCGTAATACCATTGGGATTGGCGGCTTGGGACTTCGAGCTGCCGAGGAACACTGGTTGATGTTATCCATCCTTTCTTTGGGGGTATTCATGTATATACTTGAGGTCGATGACAGGGTGGGCTAGATATGAAAAACACCTGACATAATTAAGTTTGTAACTTCGCGCTCACAGCGAAACGTCTTTAAATCCCTTAAGAACTTAGCTATGGGCAACCTTCTGTGAAGAGAGATGGTTGTGATGCGGAACATCTGCGGTGCGAAACTTCTTGCTGCTCGTTTCTATGGATATTTGTTAGATTAGATAGAGAGTGTTATTGAGCAGCACTGGGATCTGTGGCGCGGGAGGCTCGATGTTTTTCTGATGGAAGCTTCATTGAGTTCTGAATTATTTACTTATTTAGAACACCCAACGGTCTCATGTATAAACAACAGCTTCGTTACGTCTGCTTCGCATTCTTCCCAAGCAATGAGTCTCAAATACACTCCCACGATTCATGTGAACCCACTATAAGGTCTACTTATTCCTTATGTATTCTGATGGCATGCCAGATTTCTTGGCCTCTCCTGAATGACAGGTGAACAGAATAAGACCAGGACGATAGAGGACGATGAGGATGGATGAATGATGGTTTCAAGAGTTGGTCTTCCAACCAGGTCCCTCCCATCGACCCCTCTTTTCTTCTGTAATAGACAGAAGTAACCGTCAACGCAAGTCACAAGTGGCGAAAGCTTCAATTGGTGCGGCGTCAGACTTGAACATTAATGATATGGAGCTTTTTTTATAGGTCAGTGAGGCGAAGATGGCAACCGGAGTTGCGATGTGCAAGAAGCCCTCGAATGCCTCTTGGTCTGTCTCATGACCGCAAACTTCGGATTTACCTTAAAACAGAGCAAGTATGAGATCGTACCTGAATATTTCAACCACCACAGTGGGCGCAAGATGTGCTTCAAACGCCACAGTTAGACTTTAACCATGGATGTGGAAGCTCTGGCTAAGGCGCTCCATCGACATACCCAAGGAATATGACGTGATACGGATGATGTTAGTTCACCATTCACCTCCTGTCCCTCATCATTTCTCAGAGTTTAGTTGTATGGATATATAGACGTTGACAATCCACTGACAACCCTTCCCCTGAAACAAACAACTGCGTGAAGGAAATGTATACGACATCAAGGGCCCCGTGTCAATTCCATGGTTCATTTATCTGCAGGAAGCGAGCAGCATCCACAGGTTTCAACCACTTTATTGGAGTGTGCCTGTCTTCATCACGATATGAGGATTAACTTAATATGCCCTCTATCGTTGGTCAGTATGTTATGGACGAGGCAACGCGTTTAAGAAATCTGTATGAGAGATAGATGCCATAGAGGAGGAACAAAGTAGACTTCGATTGGAAGTATATCCGACCTGTCTGAAAGGCAGGGTGAATCTTCAGAAAAAAGTCAAGCAAAGGCTAAGTGCCTTTTCCTATGTCTCAGCATTCCAAATGGAGCACGACGCGAACAGTCATGTCTTCAAGGAGAAGATTTGAGGTGTCAAGTGCACTCAAGTCCTGAGAATTTCTCAAACATTTGTCAACATAGAAACGTCTGAGAAGACTGAACAGTTCTGGAGAGGTAATTGGTGATTGATAGCAAGCCGCTGCATAAAGTTTGGCGATAGTGATGGAAAATTGGTGGTCCAATCGTTTCCATGAGAGCCTCAGGTTCTTTGGAGTAATCAGCGTCCAAGGCTCAAACGCCCAATAACACGCGATAACTTAACATTGGATGTCTGCGCTTGTTTCTTTTGTCATTCATACAAGGGTTCTCCTTAAAGAATAAGCAGATAAAAATGCCTGTGGGCTTATTCTCGGACAGAAGACAGGATTGGACGAGAAGCATTGCTCCTATGGTCACCTGCACTCATGCATGCGCATATATATTGCGCCGCAAAACAACTGTACATATCATATGTTTCGAATTCCAAGGGGGGAGGGGGGATCTTGTGTGACTTGCTTCCGCGGTTGCGTGGTCACTCAGCTGGCTTCGTGGAGCACAACCAGCTACCTTAGGTATCTACTTATAGGTCAGAAGTTAATGCAAGCTTAGTCCATCTAATACAAACATTATATCGCCATGAAGGAATCATCTCTGGCGCTTCCAGAACCCCATGAAACTCTTTGCCTTGCGACGAAGCTCAGCGTCTAACGGCTTTGTCGGTTTCGAATGCCCGACCACTGACAAGACTCCAGGTTGACTAGCGATTTGGGGGCTGCCCGCATTGCCAGCGATACCCGGTTTGGCCTTGGGTATATTTTCTGCTCTTCTCTTGGGGCCATGGCAAATGTCGACTGCCCTGGTGGTATCTCGATGTCGTCGATACTCAGTCCAGACCAAGCTTCTTTCTTCATACGCCTCTGCCCAACGCCAGATGTCGTCGTCATACTCATCGTCGGAAACCTCATTATCTTCATCCAGTTCGTCTTTCCATTCACCAGGGACAGTGCTTGAAGGAGGCTGGCGAGCTCTGTCTTGTGATTCCACCAAATTCCAGAAGTCCCCCGCAAACCCGTTGGGTTCGTCCACCCATGTCAAGGACCAGTGTTGCGGAAGATACCCGTAGACGATCCCGGCTAGTCTGATACGGCGTAGTTGCTTGCGTGAAGTCCAGGCGACAAACCGCTGATGGAGAAGACTGTTGTTCGCCTGGTAAAGACGATACTCTTCGCGCCCATAGAGGAGAAGGTTGACACCACTAGATTTAAGTGTTTCTAGCCATCTTCTCAGCAGCCTGGGAATCGATTCGTCAGATACATCGCCCATGCATGCGTCGAATGCACTCTGCAAGAGGCTGATGAACGGTGTCTGATACATCGGTAACAACTGAAAAGGAGCAATATTCTCCACGAAGTGGAGGCTGTATGTGTCCATTTGGACTGCACTTCTCAATATCCCGTGCCAAAAGCCTTCATCTGACGCCTTTTCGGACTGAGTTTTCTGGTCGCATGAAGATCTGCCGATCCGGAACGCAACTGAATGAATGATGGAGCACTTCTCCTTTCGTGACAACTCTAAAATGGTGCCTTCTGCCATCTCAGCTTCTGGCAACAAGTCGATGAAAAGCTCGACTGAACAGTTGTAGAAGACCGACTGAGCTGCGAGCCGAGCGCACATCAGGTGTTGAGATAGCTCAAGAAAGTGGTATCTAAGCGCGAATTGGCGCCTAAAGCCTTGCACAAACAACGACGACCAAGCTTGTGTAATCACAAATACGAGTGTTTCGTGTGTCTCGAGGCAATTCTCGACTTTGCCAGGCTCGGAAGTTTTGTTCTCACTCGCGAAAGATCTCAGAATTCGGAGGTAGTTGTCTGCGTACTTTTCTCCCATCGTACAGAGACATGCGAATGCCCATGGAGTTCTTCGGGTTTCGTTGTCAATAGCATTCCAGACTTACATACACAGGGATTGCAGCATACCGTCTCGTATCCTTGGCCATGACTTTGACCGAATTCATTGCAGGGGGATCGGACAAAAGGTTGCAAATCCGAACAGATCCTAGTCTAGCCGCGAGCTTCTTTCAATGTCAGCTTCTTGGACTTCTCTCGCGGATCAATGCACTACTTACGTGTAGAAGTGACCAGCCGTTTCGTTGCCAAAGGCTAATTCCTTTGACTGAGTAAACAGACAGAAGTGCCTCAAGATTATCGTCTGATACAGCACGATAGATTTCATCACCCCAACAATCCACTGGAAAGCTGAATCTGACACTCAGCTCCGGGAATTCTCCTTGGTTATCAGCTTTGAAATCCATGACTCGCCCATCGAACAACCACTGGGGAAAGTGGTACTGTCTATGTGTGCCGAGAGTATTCTGAACTAGCCAAATCACATGTGATGTTAGAAACGAAAGACCAGCTCCTGAAAGACGAAGTTGTGGTTGCGAGCGGTAGTATTCCGAGATGAAGAGCAGGTCACTGGAATAGCCTTCGAGGATCAGAAAGACATCCTCCAAAACTTGGTGCTTCGGGTTGGAGTCCTGCAACAGCTCCATCATTTGAGAGAGTTGAATTTGCGTATTGAGGAGTCTGTACTCGATATGCGTCTTCAGCCTGGCAGTAATAACGCCATTATAGTCATGCACGCCGTACTTCTCAGGCTGCTTTTGCGACTGAGACGTTCGCGCCCTCTGAAGATTGCCTTCGTTGTGGTTACATTCGGATGTCATCCTTCCGCTGTATTTGCGTCCTCGTGCCGGCGCGTGTCTAGCCAAATCAGGCGTGGCCGTCTGAAGCGAGGCCTGAATTAATTCGTTGTTCGAGCCGGGAACCTTGCCGGTGAGTCTTTTGGATCCATTCCCCACCGAGCTTTCATGTATCAATATCGTGAAGTGAAATGATAAGAGTTTGACTGACAAGTTATAAACATTTAAAAGGCCTTGAAGTGTTGAAAATGCTCGATGTAGTCGCTTTTCAAGAGCATCCAAAGGTCCTACGCTTGAGAAGATCTTCTTCATCAACTTTATCTTTTGCCGGTAGCTCGCAGAACGGTGAATATCTTGCTGTAGCGTATCAACAAAGTCGGCCAGGGATTCTAGCGCAGAGCGACATCGCCCACAAGCAGCCCTCAATTTGAGATCTTCAAGAAGTTGTTGATGAACTGAACTCGAGGATGCCCGGATCTGCTTCTCGATTTGGCGCATCATGCTCCTCCAGAACTCCATTTCCTCGACCAAATCTTTGAGGCGCCCAGGAACACCTTGAAGGTCCTCCCAAAGTTTCTTGAGCTTCATGGAGGATATGCCAATCTTGGCGGTGATCTCCGCGATGGCGATGACGCTTGCTGCGAGGCCTACAGCCTCAGCCATGGTGAATGAGCTTGCGGGCGCCGCGTTCGATACAAATGGCGTCCCGGGGCGACAGAGAACAGCATTGAGGTGATACCGAAACAGAGATACTCGAAAGGAGGGGGGAAGAAGGCTGTAATCCCGCGCTGCTTATGTTTGTGGCTGTGTTCTGGTTGGGATGGCTTGTACGCGGTGTGCCTCGAGAACGCCTGTTGGTCGAGAAGCCGCCCTGTCTGCCTTGCATACCCCCACCGCTGCGGCATAGCAATCGCCTTGCTCCGACACCCCTCGTCGAATCATATCCGTCTTACAGAATAGGGCTTGCTCCAAAGCGCTTTGTTGGTGAATGGACTCTTACTGCGGAAGTTTCGAACAGCAAATGTTGGCGATATTTCCATGGTATCATGCACGATGCTGTATACTGTACCCTGTTGAGCAGACGACTCTAGACTGAGACTAAGGTCGCTCTCATGATGAACGTCAAATTTGGAAGCGCGACAGTCCTGGACTTCAGATCATCAGACACAGGGCATATATCTCGATTGATATCGTTTCATTTTCCTGACTCGGGGTATTTCCTGAATATTAAGAGCCGACATTCCCAAGACCTCGTAACCAGTACTCAAAACCCAAAGGCTGTCCTGCCACATGAGCCCCAGACCAGTCCCCGACCCTTGAACGCCGTGCTCAGCTGATTTTCCAACATAGTAGACAAGCTCCTCTAACTCCATGCATGGCTCTTCTGAGAAAGCAGGGTATCCAGTGATCTGCTTCGTGTATCGTGCTCTAGCGCAGCGTGAAAACAATCAAAACTTTTTTTGGTTTGTAGTGTGCTGATGTATATCCGTGGGTTATCCCACCGGATGTCGAGGACTCTCTGTGTCCTCGGAAATGGGGTCTCGTGGATGGTGAGAGCCGGATAGACATGCCGAGAGTAATGCGTTTTCCGACTGGGCGGTTGAGGCAGCTGATAATGGCTTCATCAAAGCCATGTCGCAGGTCCAGAAAGATCCGCGTATTCCTCCCAAGGCACCCTTCCAGCCGATAAAAGCCCAGCGAGAATTTCCGCGCTCGTGGCCGATGGGGGGCGGGGCGTGGCGTTCGTCGCACATCGACACGTCCGCCCGTCGTCTCATCCGAAAAGCCTCAATCCCGCGTCCGACCGTCACCGGGGTCCACCAGCTCGAGCGCGCAACGCAACGCCGTCGTTCGAATCGTCAGGATCCACACATCACGTTATACGTGCAGCGATCGGAGTCCGTGATTCTTTTTTGTGTGTGTTCGCTGTCCCTGTCAGCCCCTCCGTGCGGTTCTGACATTTCACGCGTATTGTCCGTTCACTTGGTGCCCAAATCGGGAAACCCGCTCGCCTGCAACACGTCGTCCTGTTGCCACCCCGACCCGATCTTCGCTACCGACGCCGGCAGGGTCGGGTCCTGTTCGCAGTTCGTCCCGTCCCAGATGCGCGTGCTGAAGCCGCCTGCCCAGGGCGCCGTGATGTCGGGCAGCGCGAGGGGCTTGCCTGGGTGGGAGAAGCCCTTCTGCGAGGAGTCATCGTCTTCGTCGGAGTCGGTGTCGTCAATCAGGATTTGGGAGTTGAAGATTTCCAGGTCTGGGGGCGGCTGCTGGGAGCTGCTCGTCGCTGCGGGGACCGTCGGGTTGGCGGTGCTGCTGCCCGGGGGCACGCGCTCGATCTCCACGACGACCTCTCGTGTCCTGTAGATCGCCATCTTGGGCTGTTGGCCGCCTTCGAGGTCGGCGGTTCCGATGGATTCTCTCCGAGAGCCGGGGGCCGTGCTGACTGCTGCGGTGTTGGTGCCGCGGGTTAGGTTGGAGTTGACTTCGCCGGAGTTTGCGGGACGACCGGCGGGTGTATTGCGGTTGTAGTTTGGTAGTTGGAGAGAGTACTCCGAGGGATGCCATGAGTTGCGGTCGCCGTTCCAGTCTGCGGCGGAGAGAATACCCATGTCACGTTTGCGAGCGACCTTGCCGATGAGTTCGGCCATGGCCATCTCGATTTTGAGCTTGACCATGTAGGCCAAGGGGTGGAATTGCATGTAACTGGATGATATTAGGATCATCAAAGGTACGGAAGAGTGGGAGTCAGATGCCCATGACTGTATGCACTTACACGAAGGTGTTGTTTAGACTCATCATGGCAATGATGAGCACATCCATGCTCAACGAGAACCCGATAATGAACATGTTGAACCTTGTCAAACGCTTATACTTTGTCAAGCCGTGCATGACCAAGTTCTTCTGCACGATGCGAACGAAGTAGATGTTGAGCGCGCCGTCGACGATGAGGTAGATGACCTTCTCGCACCGGTCCCACCAGTCGTTGATCTCGACATAGCGATCCGAGACCTGCAGGCGGGCCGGGATCCAGATGTTGTAGACGGAGATGTTGATCGCGGTGATGAGGACCGCCACGCCGACCTTGACGCGCCATGCCAGTTTCCTATTGGTGAGGAGGATTGCGCAGCGGTTGATGATGATTTGAAGTAAGAACTGGACTTGCAGTGCCCATGTTGTCAAGATGGTGAAGTAGAACGCAAAGCTAGAGACACGCCGCGTTTAGTATTTGCTGCCGGCGGGCAAGTTCAAAAAGTTGGCCTACCTTGGTGGAATGATGCCCTTCAAATGCAACCAGCAGATGACGCTGAATATCGAGCACACCAGGATCTCTAGCCAAATCATCCAGATGTACGGGTTGCGCAAGATGCGGTCACCCTGCCGCCTGTACATCGCCGTGGTCTGCCGGACCGCCGTCCACGTCGTGAGCCAGCCGAACCCGACGGTGAAGCCCCAGGCCAGCGAGGCGATGACTATGTCATCTTGGGTGACAACTTCGAGCTTGAAGTGCGGGGAGAGGAGATTGCTCATGATGAACCAGCCAGGACATTATAGCAGGTGTGCCTGAAACATCCAACAATTGAAATCGTATATGGGGGACTTCCGTTAATCCATGAGATGCAGATGCTTCATTCCGAACAACAACGAATCAAAGTTAGCAAAGTTGTGAATTATCAGCAAAACGAAAGAAACCGTCTTCGGAGGAGACACTATGTTGGTTTGTTGTTGTTGTATGGAAAGGGGTTAAGTGAGAAAAGAGTGAGGCGAACACACACAGTGTCCAGACCATTTACTTACAAGTGGCATGGTCCACGACGTCATCCGCAAGACCCGACCTGGACAAAATGCCTCGGGTCTTCCGATCTCTTGCGCAAAGAGGAAGAAAATTTGCGATTGGGGGACACACAAATCGAAATCCGAGAACGCAGGAAGCGCGAGCACGGGAGAAGGGACGGGGTAACAAAGTGCCTGATGCGCACGCAGGACTCGCAGGTGCTTTTGAGGTAGACTCTTGGCTAGAGAGGATTAGCGTTGCGGCGGTTGGACCTTTCGAACGTCGCGTTTCATAGAACGAGTCATGGCACGGGCACACACTCTCAGTCACACACACACACCATTCGAACGGTGCGGATGGCGTTCGCCGTTCTGCTGGTGGTGGCTCTAATCCAGCCCGCCATTCCAGCAGCTGCAGCGTAGCGCCGCGCTAGTCTTGGAAACCTGGTTTCTTTTCTTCGCGCAGAAGGAATTTCCAGCCTTCTGCCGCAGGTTCCAACTCCACACTGGAAGCAAACGGCGGCTTCATCCTTACTGCAGCGAGGCCAGGAAGGGTTAGGCGGTGCCAACGATGCGTGCTTGTCCTGTAGCTCCGGCTAGCCCGACGGGAGATGAAGATGAGAGGAAGGTTTGACCGTTTGGCCTAGAGGAGAGTGTACAAAGATACGTCTCTCCTTTTTAGCCTCAGGGTATTCCCCCTAACAACGACAATAAAGCGAGGCATGTGAGAAATTGGTGCCAAAATAATCCAGGGTGCCCCTTTTCTTCATTCATAGCAAGATGGCCCATGCTTGATGGTGCACAACGTGGAGGAGCAGAACTCTGCCGATTCTTTTCGCTGAGGGTATCCAAAAGGCAAAGATTGAACGACATGGAAGAAGAGGAGAGAGTAAAACAGACATACCCCGGCAAGATCGGCCGTGTGGTGGGAAGCGGTGAGGGCGCCGCGGGGGAAAGCGATGTGCGCAGCGCCCAGGCTGGCAATGTGTCAACGCCCGCCAAAAGTCTCTCGTATGCGGCATTAGGGCAATTCCCCAATAAGCTTTTTCGGCCATGAAGACTTCGGATTCGTAGGAAATGGTCTTGGGCAGAAAGGCTTGGCGTCTAATCCCAGACTAGAATCGCGCCGCTCGGGGACTTCCCCCCTTCCAATGACACCAATCGACGTAGCCAGGGAAAGAGAGGGAATACCTTGGCAACCAACTTGGTTGTTGTCCCCCATCTAACCCCGGACAGGATATGTAATATTACCAGCGACTCGGTATATCGCACTTTGGAAAGAAGCGAGAAGACAACAGTCAGTCACTCCGGGATCGCCCCAAGCCGGCCCCTCCCGGAACATAGTCCGCAGCCAACAGAGTTTCGTGAGCACGTGGCACGTGCATCCAAGAGGGTGGGAGAGACGTCCGCAGTAATTTGCAGAGACACGAGTCTAGATCTGTTGCTTGGAAGAAGCCTGGGGATGGCGGAGGTGAGTGGGAGTCCTTCCGGCTATATTCCGAGATCTTAATTGCATGGTCTCCATAAGCTTCGTGTGAAACGTCGGCCAAGAATGGGGTCGACGGACCGTCCCTGATGAATTGTCTATCTTCCTCGATCTGAAAAACGACGTTCCCGGAGGAAAAAGGCAAACTGTGTGCTATGCCTTTGTCAGATCTGCGTTCGTGAATTAGATGGCGATCAATCGCTTGCCAGATCGTCGCGAAACCGCAGTGTGGTGCGCCTCATCTTACATACGAAGCATTGGTGCGTAAGGAAATGCCTATTTTCAGGACAACTTTGAGATGCGTGGCTGGCCCAGCCCGAGTCTAGGCCACGGAATCCGTGCGCTCACAGTAGACGCCGACTCCTTGTGTCAGTCCCTTCGAGTCGTGGGTATGCAGTTTTGCTCGCGACAGGCAGATCGGATGGCGCTTCTTTGTTGCCTGCAATCAGCTCTTTGGGCAGCACTTTCCGACGGATAGCGCAGAAGCGAATATGTGATCAAACGCGCGTTTCCTCGGCAGTCACCTCGTGCCTTGGTGAGGTCCTAGGGTGCCGATATGTTGACGTCGTAACGTAAGCGTGTTCTGGAAGCGTTCCATCTAGATACGTAGCTCAGGAACAACCTCTCCCTGCCCAGAGGTGCAGAATACTCGGTGGAATTAGTGATACATCAAGCGTTCTTCGTAAGTAATCTTCATGCCTGGCAAGCGAGTCGCTTGCTCTTTTCGTCAATGAAGCCGTATGAGTCGCGCGCCGCGATATCCCACAGTCTGCAGCTGGAGATCTATCGGTTTGACGATGTGAACAACTGCTCGAGTCATCGACTTTCCGGAACGAGCGAGCAAATTCCAACGACGGCCGGTTGACGATGCGGCAATCGAGCGCGGCTAGTTCTTGAAGAAGCCTCGGCTCAGAAACATGGGAATGCTGAGTGTTGAAGCTTTACCGACGGCGCTTTCGCCGGCAGCCACCCGCGAACAGATTGCCCCTGACCAGTACGGGCGGCCCGCAACTCTTTCTCGAGCACCAGGTTTCACGATGATGGCTAGCTCTACATCGCGCCCCTTTGGCCCAGGACGTGCCGCCGCGCTTCGGGTCCGAACGCAACTGAGGTGAGCAGAAAATTTCCGTTGACAGGCTTAGACAGGCGGAGTTTGCAGCGAGACGTGGGTGAATTCTCATAGGTGCAGCGTGCAGTAGAATGCCGGGTTCTTGGTGTGCGGCAATAGTAGCGCGTCCAAGACCATCTTTCGATCAAGCTTCGATGTGGAGAAGACGGAAATCGGGCGATACTTCGGCGTCTGCTGGTCGAGAGGGTGCTGAGCTTTGTTCCCCCTCCTCCCGCCGGCGTTGACATTTCTTCTGCCCAACATTCCTCGCAAACCTTCCAACCCAGAGGAAGCTTCAAAAGCTTGTAGCGTCTTGCTGTCGGCATGCTGCAGGCCATCTCTCAGCATCTGCACCGAACGAGTCATTTGACCGAACTCACCACTAGACTGCCCAGGACATAGCGTTTAGCAGCTCAACAGTCTAGATCAGACGGACGCGATGTCCAGAAGGTTTTCAGGGCTTCGAAATCTCTGATAGACCTCGGCGACCGCGGCGACTGCTGCGCCATCCCCTTGGGAGAGCTTGTCGGGGTGCGTTCCGAACCGCGAAGGCCCAAATCCCGCGGGAACCCATGCTGGTGATTTTGAGTATTCTGCCCGCAGTCGGCCCCAGAAGTATGTGCCTAGATCAATAGCAGCAATGCCAAATCTCAAGTTAGTGCGGTTGCTGCGTATGTCTTCCCTGCACATCCGTTATTTCCGGAGAAACTGCGAGAGATTGCAACGCAGATACAGATGTCGATGCACGCATGTCGTTGGATGACACGAATGAAGATGAGATTGGCTCAAAGGAACATGTGGTATGGCTGCAGCGAAGCGACAGCGACGTCACGTGACCGGAGTCGCGCCAAACGCGACGTTCCGTCGCCACTTTCAACTCTTCTCCGCCGCCAGAACACTCGGCGGTGCTTCGGAGTGCACATCAGCTCAGTTGGGCTTTGACGCTCATGTTCCATCCCATCACGTCCTCGGATGCTAGCTTCGAACAGATGACTCCCTCAAATTATGCCGTATGGCCTATCTCCCACATTACGTACGACGAGCTTCAAAACACATGCCTATGTACATCAGCGTCCAGTCAAGATGATCAGCTGCAAATACCATAGCCAGATTGGCAGCCTTCGCCGCAGTGCAACGCCGAATTGCCGCAGAATCCCCATTGGCTGCAGCATTGGTAGTCACCGTTGCCTCTGCAGGTCGATCCTCCCGCACCGCAAGAACCATCGGTAGATACGGGCAGTCCCGACACGCTATCGGTGCCGACATTGCCAGTACCACAAGTGCCGAATTCTGGCTGACAGCCAGTTCCGCAATAATCTAGGCCAGATCCGCAATATCCGTACATACTGCAGCAGTTGCCGGCTCCGCATGATCCCACGTTTACTCCGCAAGCTCCGCCTCCGGGTGATGGGGTGGTGGGCGGATCCGGCGCGGGCGCCGGAGCGGGATCAGGAGTGCTGCCGGTTCCACATGTGCCGAAGTCAGACTGGCATCCCGTCCCGCAGTGATCCGTCGACGTCCCGCAGTACCCGTACTGGCTACAGCAATATCCAGTGCCGCAGGATCCAATCCCGGCTCCGCATCCTCCCGTGCCAGGGTTCGGCAGCGTTGGACTCTCTGGGTTAGTTGGTGCCGGGTTTGTCTGCATTATCAGTTATCAATTGGCAATTTCTTCTTGGCTCGAACACTTACATCGCAAGTTGTTAATGACGGGTTCACGGCGGCCTCCACCAGCCAGTCTTTCATAGTCGCTTGGAAAGATTTGCCGTTGTAGGGGTTTGCGTCGCCTCTAGTTGCTTCCCAGACAGCAATACCTCCAAATGATGGCCGGCAGTAGTACGCATCGATCAGGTTTCTAGCCTGCTCATGTGTAATGTAGTTGCCCTCACTAGCAGCATCCGGTGAAGCTGGCAGGGTGATGTACAGCTTGGCAGCGCTACTGGCTGTAGTCGATAGCCACTGAGCCCAAGTGTCGTAGGTGAATCCCGCCTGTTGTGTGGCCTGGCCAGGAGAGTATGACGGGTTGCTAGCCGTCCAAGTCGCCGCCGAGCACGCCGGAGTGTTGTAAAATTGGACAAAGATCATGTCGAACGGAATGGCAGTGATCATGTCGCCCATGTTGGCATCGGGGACAATGCACTGAGGTGCTCCAGTGAGATAGTACGGTTTCGATGCCGTCGGGAAGAAGGACCGCAAGAGAGTGAGCATCGCAATGTAGCCCTCCGAACTGTCTATGGAACGATTGTCAACGTTCATCCTGTAGGGACAAATACCAAATACGAGAGAAGGCGACACTTACCAGTTGATGGCCACTCAATGTCCATATCAAAGCCATCCACTTCAACTGCCTGTCCGTCATTGTCGAACGGACGGGGACCTGTCCAATCAGCGCTCTGGGGGCCGAACATCTTCCAGAGGTATGTCGCCAGGACTTCGCCCTCGTTTCTGCCCGTGAGTTGATAATTCGTTACACCACCTCCTAAAGAGAGAATGATCTTCTTGCCGTACTGCTGCTGGCACACGGGGATCTGGGCGTTCAGGGTCGGGCAGTTGGACTGCAACTGATCCTTCGAGGGGTCGATCACACCATTCCATCCGGGACCTGGGTAGACCTCCCCACCGCACCGGTTGCCAAAGTTCGTACCCGGGTAACCGTTTGCTTGCGCCGGAAAGAGGTGGACGAAAGACAGAACGATAACATCAATCTCAGGCTGCTGGCACTGCTCTATCAGGTCGCCCTGATTAGGTCCTTGCCCCTGTGTAGGAGTCAGCTTGAAGATCCACTCAATATGGAGCGAAGAAATTCACATAATAGACGACCACGTTGTTCTTGGAATTCGGGTCGAAGCCTGAGCACCGTGAGACCACGCCGCTCAGGAACGTGAGGAAGAGAAGGAAACGCATTGCGAACTGCGGTTTGCGTGGCGCCGGAGAGCAACTAGCAGAGAAATAGGACGAAGATCGCATCTGACGATCCCACAGACCGGCCGGGGTCAAAATGATGTCGAAGAGATGCTCGTCAACTAGCAGAAATGTGATGAAATCGAAGCGTCCAACCCCTCAGTGACGCAAAAGAAAAGTAGCCGAGAGGAAGAAGGAAGAAGAAAGAAGGCCCGATGATGAAATCTTTCCCCAGCTCCTCCTTCCTCTCCAGTCGGTCCCTCTTTCTCTAAATACCAAATGGAAGTCGCGCTCCCACCGCACTTGCCGAGAGGAAAGAGCACCCCTCCATCGCGACTGCACCTTCTCCTGCGGTCCTGGCATTGGCGGCGCAGCCTGGGAAAAGAAATGCTGCAGAAATATTTCTCCCTCGACAAGCTAAAACTAGCAGTTTCCAAGATTCTGGGTTTGAGACGACGGTTCTTCCAACTCAACTATTCCGACCAGCGTGCCCCTCCTCCGGTTTCCCAGGGCGAGAAAGGCCCCTTGACTCAGCCCGCCACCAAAGCCGACTAAAGGGCGACATCCCATCGGGAGGCTGGTGTCTCCAGGATCGACGCATCGTTGGCAGTCGACCAAATTTTTTTTGAGAATCTTGAAACTGATCAATCTTGGTGCAAGTAAGATTGAGCCTGTGCAGAACGCAGGCGTTTGGAGCAGATTGTAAGTCCAACCGGCCGTAGGTTCGGCGTCGTTAGTGGGGCCATGCCACCGAAACCGCCGAACAGCCCCACCGAACCGCCGACCGAACTTTCCAAACAGCCGGGCCGGATGTGCGCATTAAAAGCCACAGAGTTCCCGGCTGCACTAAGCTTTTCCTCCCTCCTTGTCTCAGTATTTTCTGTAGCATGACAACCATGAGCGACCTTCCCCAAACGATGCGCTCCCTAGTGGCGCTGCAGCATTGCACCCCCGCCGGCTTCGAGGTGGCCGAAGTGCCCCTCCCGACGATAACGAATCCTACGGAGGTGATAATTCGGGTGCATGCCGGAGCGATTATGAAGGGCGATTGCCAACGGGCTGTGGGATCTCGGATTGTAGCATCGCGGAAAGAAACGTGTGTGCTCATGTACCCACTGCAACCCATTTTGATCAAGGAATGACTGACCATTCGCTAGATTTCCCGTGAAACTAGGCTGTGAGGGCGCTGGTATCGTTGTTGTGGTCGGTCCAGAAGTCAAGCGCTTCAAAGTCGGCGATGCAGTCTACGGACACGGCGTCGTCCGCCCCGCCTTCAGCAATCCAGACCCAGGTTTCTGCTCCGAATACGCAATCACACAGGAGAGGCTGCTTCTCCCAAAACCGCCGCAGATAAGCTTTGAAGAAGCTGCCGCACTTCCTGGGTACACTGTGACGGCGTACCAAACCATCAAGCGCGGTCTTGAATTAGCCGGTTGGGACAGCCTGGAGGGAAAGACCGTGTACGTCCCGGCTGCCTTGAGCGGAGGGGGCTTCAGCGGGATCCAAGTGGCCAAAAACGTGTTCGGTGCAGCGAAAATCATCTCCACAGTCTCGACACCAAAGCTGAAGCTTGTTGAAGAGTATCTTCCCGGGATGGTAGACCAACTTATCGACTACAAGACGACGAACTTGACAGACGTCACTCCCAAGGGCAGTGTTGATTTCATGTTCAACACGCAATGGGACAGCATGAACCCAGCGATACCCCTTCTCAAACCCAAGACAGGCGTCATCATGTCCATTGCCTCGATTCCTCCATCACCTTTGGTGAGGGAGATCATGGGGCCTGGCATGGTCCCGCTCTGGCTGGCTTGGATGTTGGACCTGGTTCAGTGGTGGTACGCTTTCAAGTTCAGAGGGACGAACATCCAACACGAATTCGTGTCGGGTAATCCAGAGATCAGAGAAGACTTAGAGAGAGCTGGTGAGATGATTGCTACCGGGAAGGTGAAAGCGGTCTTTCGTACGGTGGAACTATCTGATATCGAGTCTATCCGGGAAGAGTGCGTCAAGGTCGACACCGGGAAGGGTGGCCTTGGTAGGCTACTGATTAGGGTGAAGGACTAATCCTTGCTTTACTGCCCGTCGACGATCTAGACAAGCCCCTTCACAATCGCGATAGAGCTGGTATAAATGTCCAGCACCCTAGCCTTAATACCATCTTCAGCACCTGCAGTAATCGCATCCGCTCTCGCGGTCCACATAATCTCAGTGTTGTTGTTCCCGATGTCGTTCAACTCAATCGTGCCCTGAATGTTGACCGCAGGCAAGCCAGGAGCTTCGTAAAGCGTATAAGCCAGGGAGTGTTTGTCAGCATCGACCCAGTCCAGTCGCTCGCGAGCGAATTGTCCGGCTAGGGTAATGTCTCGGACAGCGCCGGGTCCGAAGCCGGTGAGCTCGTTGAAGGTGACGTTCTTCATGTACAGCTGGGCGGCTCCGAAGGCTGAGTAGATTCCCCAAATGGTCCCGACAGAGGCGTTGAAGGTGTCGGTGACCTGCCCAACGAAGATCTTGGATTCGTTTCGAGAGGTCAGAGGAGATGACGAAGCGACTAAGACTGTTAGGTCAATCATTCTCAATGATTATAGAGAAGACATACCTCCACAGAGGAGCGCGAGGGGCGCCGCGACGAGAGAGATGAACTTCATATTGTGATGTTGAACAAAGAGCGAACCTTTTTTGGGTGCCTGCCTGCTTCTGATGTCTTCATGCTCCCTCTATGGCCTCATGTATTCATCTCTTATACCCATTGGAAGCGTCTAAGATAGCAGACGGCATCGACTGTCGGCGCCGAGTTACACTCCAGGCGCCGATGATTCATTTGTCAACGGCCGAAGGACAAAGCGATTTGTCCGAACCTCCAATGCAACCCTTGACATACATGAGTTCCCGGCGATCGCTATGGGTCAATCTACAGAGGTGCTCCATTCGACGGCGAATCCAGGCACTGAGAGCCGAACTAGTTCATCCCGCCGGCCAGTTTTACGAATCAAGTCCTCCGCCGTCTGGGCCGTTCATCTCATCAGGTCCTTTGTGATCTTGGCGTAACTTAATCCATTTTGTTCCTGGATTTTACTGAACCACAATACCTGATGTAGTCTGTTCTGACGGACTTTGGGTGCGCTCAAGTCCCGGCGATCGATGATTCAACTGACAACGGCACTCCGTCGCAGCTGTTCGTCGGAAAAAGGTGAGAGCGTTATTTCTCAAATAAGTCACAGTTAACTTTACGATGATGCTTTTTGATCGTTCTTGAATTTCTTGGGTGGTTTGATTTCGTAAGACTGGCACAGAACAATCCAAGACAGCGACCATGGTCCGAGCGATCCCGGGGCCGGCGGGCGAGTGGAGACATGTCGGGTCCGGACCCGGCGGGGGTATTGACGCCGGCGGTCAGAAACAAGCCATCAAGATGATCAAGATCGAGCCATTGCCCCTCAAATTCCACCGTGTGTGAAACAAGAAACATTCAAGACCAAAAAAAGTGGCGTTCGCGATGATGTGCATCAAATTCCAGCGCGACTTCAGCCCTTTCAGCCCATGTCGAGGAAGCCACTGTGGGCCCATTAAACACCCAGCGGGTCCTGTCGCGACCGCAACGCGAAAGCAGGACGCGCCGCGCCAGGCCTGTCGCACCAGACCGTCCAATGCGCATTCCATTTCTTAGCGCCGTGAATCTCACCCTGTCCGTCCAACACACCCACAGCCGATAGACACAAACATCGTCAATTCGTCTTCACAGTAATTGCGCCGCAGTGTTTATCGATTCCACCGCTATCTTCCAACTCTCCCCAAATCGACACAATGGCCCTTAAGCGCAAGCGCTCCGCCTCCGAGCTCGTCACGCTCTTCAACTCCCCCGCCCGCTCCGACTCCAGCGTCGAGTCTTTCGACTTCCCAATCTCTCCCAGCCTGGCCTTCCCTCGCGCATTCGCGACACCATCACATCTCGACAGCCGAACGAGGAAGCGGTTCCGCGACAACCGCCCTTCGCAGGAGGAGGTTCATCGTGAGTAGACTCAATGACGCTACGACTGCGAGACGATGCACTAACCATCAATCGCATCATAGAACGCACATTGAATATGCTTTACTCCGCCCAACAACAAGATCAACACATGGAAATCGAATCATCACTATCACCTGCCCCCGTTCCTGCCGTCACCGCACGCAATACACAAAAGTCTCTACACAGCTTCTGGAACATCAAGTCCGCGCAACCTCCCGTATCAAGGACAGCCAGCCCACCAGTGCATCAGAGAGCGTTGAGCCCCACGAGCTGCGAGGACTGCGGTGCCGGGCTTGGGTCAGCGGATGCCGACGGCATGGACATCGACGGGTGCGAAGGAGACAAAGCTTGCGGCGCCTGTGGAAAGCATGTCTGCTCGCAATGCTCTATCACAAACCTTGGGGAGCATAGAAGATGTTTACACTGCTCTGGCAGCAAGTCATGGGTGACGGGGAGCACGCCTGCTTGGGCTACATCATCGATGCGAATGTTCTGAGCGGTAATCGTTTGGATTTAAGGCTGGGTTGCTTTGCAAGGCATGGCGTTGTGGATGACAGGCTGCTATTGATTCGGCGTTTAGTATATACATCATATGATACCGGGGAATACCACGATTGAAGAAATACAAGACGCATTGCATTCAACCACTGGCTCGGCGAGACGGCTCGCAAAAGAGCTTGGCCACCACTCGGCGAGCCCGGTGACCGCGAAATGCAAGGAGCGCACAAGAAAGCCATGCAGGTAGCCTTGTGCAGCCGCCGACATGGGGCGCAGGGCACTGCCTTCTATTGCCAAGACCAACCCTGCTCAGAAAATCAAACCTCGTTCCGAGTCCCCAATGGGTGAGCATCCGTCTCTCCAGACGGTGAAATTGCTTTTCGTTGCCGCCATACCGAGGTTTTCCATATCCACTCCAGGTCGCTTACTGCTTTAGTAGTGTCTTGATCCCGATCCAGGAGAATGGGTTTGCGTTGACTACGTGGGCCTCTCTGAGCGGATACGACTTCGTGCAGTGGCTTCACAGGACCAACATGCAGCCTGAACCAATAGACAATCAGCATATGCGCAACTGTTCGACGACCAGAACTTCCCTGCCGCCAGGCCAATCTCAGCTGTGCTGACACCCTACAAGTCCCCGCCCAACCCACTTCAACATGAGATCAGGCTGCGCACCTTTTCCCTCAATATTCGCCCGAGATCCGAACCTGCGTCTTTCTTCCTCCTTCCATCGTCAACCTGGTCTGTTCAGCGCCATGGCGGAGGCCTTGGGTCTTGCTTCCAGCATCATAGCTGTTGCTGACCTCGCTGGAAAGACAATCTCTCTCACAATCAAGCTCAAAGCGCTCTGGGAGGAGGTCAAAGATGTCCCGGTCGCCCTCCTTCAAAAAGCAGAATATCTACAAGATCTCGAAGAGCTTCTAGACCTAGCAGAACAAGATGCCGCAGAAGATTCCACGCCAACTGCTATTTGGAACGCCATTAACCGAGCCCGCGCCGCCAAGAACGATGTCCAGGACACGATTGACGCATACACAGAAGAACTCGCCAACAGGCGGCGCTACAAACGGAGACTCGCAGCTGCCAAATTCGTCATCCAGAAAGACGACCTCAGAACGGTAGAGCAGAAGCTTGACAGGGCCTTGGAACTCTACAAGCTTGCTAATACCGTCGCTCACGGGTAAACTTCCTTCAGCAGATGCTTGCCGAGAACCGGAAGGCTAACATCATTGTATCAGCCGATATGGCAGATTGATCCTCAAACAACTCACCGCGCCAACGATGAGTACCGTGGTCATTTCCACACCCACCCAAAGCCCTTTCATCGATTCAGGGGACTCCCGAGGCTGTAGTTCGAGTCAAATCATTACAGTCAAGGCTGCTAAGCCAAGGAAGAACACCATTTTCGAGGGTTCTTCAGCACTGGGTCGACTGTGCTTCGACTACTATGACGAAACCTACAGCTTTTCTATGAGAGTTCCAGACTGGCTGGGTGGGAAGGTTTATTCTGCCATGGTCCAAAGAAGCATTGCAGGCTGGCAATCCTTCCTCTCGGTGTATCCCACTATTTATCGTTTCGAAGACAGAGTTTTCGATATATTACAGGAAGACGACATCAGTGCTTTGCAAGAGTATCTTTGCGAAAACAGCCTAACACCCCGCGTCCATAACAGTTACGGGTTCAACCTGCTTCATGTTAGTACAATCGCTTCTCTGAATAACCTATGTCGCCTTCCATTAAACTGATTATTGATTCTTTTATCACAGTTTGCGTTACAGAAGGAATCTGTTGAGACTGCAAAGTGGCTCTTGAGCCATGGTTTGCACCCAGGCTCATTCGCTGAGTGCAAAGCTAGCGTTAATATTTCAGCGGCAACGTATGTGAGAAGCTCGCCTTTTTTTCTTGAGGTACGTTTTGCTAATTGTGTTATAAGTTTACCGTTCGAGGTCTACATTGCATCTTTTACTTCGATGACACGAAGTCGCCAAGTTGAGATTCTCAAGCTTTGCCAGCTCTACATGCCAGACACTGTTGAGTCATATGATTTGATTTGGGGTACAATGATCCGGAACAGGTCATATGAGGATTTTGCAGCAATCCAGACGGTCATGGAACCTCGTTATGCCGCTTTTGATCTGTTTGAGAGATATAGACATGCCTCCAAAGGTGTAGAATTCAGCTATTGGAGTTGGCAGGAATTCAAAAGAGTTTTGCCCGAAGCCGAGACTCTCACCACAGACCTCATCGAGATATGCAGAAGCAATGCGATCTACTTCGGACTTTCAACAATAGCAGCAGTGGGTATATCCAGAGATCTCGCGAGACTACACCACAGACGGTCAATTATGCCAGTGGACTGCAGCTTCTATCGAGTTCTGGGCGATATCGCAAGCGTCGACCCGGAAGACATCACATTTCGTCACGAAGGCGATTTCTTAGGCATGACTGGAGCCACACCATTATACATATTTCTCCGGCGACTCCTATTTTCCTGGAATCCGCCCGAAGTCCTTGATCAGCTTCTTCGGTCAGCAATCACACATTGGGCGACCATTCTTCACGTCAGCGGCATTGATCTCTTGGATTATGGTCGCAGAGAGAGGAATTACTACCAAAAGCTTGGTTGGTGCGTATCAGGAAAGACCGTTTCGCGTGAAGACTCAGAGGGGTACATGACGGGGATCCCTTACACCTGCTCCCTTCTCGGAATCACATACGGCTCATTGCCCTCGCAGTGGAAGCTGTGGTGGGCTCCAAATATAAACAATTACGCTGCAGACTTTTGGAATTTGGTGGAAGGTTCAAATTTTAATTCCTCTGGCTTCAATGTTCCGGGGGGTTGGATGGATGACTTTGACGATGAGGATGACGATGAAGATGATGAGAGAGTCCCGTTTATTTGGTCGGAATATCGCAAGATAAGGCCTCCGAGTTGAATTTCTTTAATCATGCTTAGCTCCAGACGTCAGACGGGCTTCCTGCGTTGGTTTGTGGGACAGTCTGGTTTTGCGGTCGAGCTTCACGCATAGGTGCGGTACGGCGAACAACAACCTAGGAAGTCGATCTCAGGTGGGCTGAAACTACTCGTTCGTTCCAAAAAAGTAAATATTTCTCTAAGATAACGACTTGGTCCTTGTTCCTTAACTTGATGGTTCTAGATAAGCCCTCTTTTGTTTCGCCCGTCGTCTTGGCGAAGCCGCGAGCTTGTTCCGGCTAACCAAGCAGACCACTAGTATCCGCTCGAAGAGCAAAAGTCTTTCGTAGCTGAAAGTGATTAAAGCATCATTCATCGGCATATTTAAAGTAGTTCAAGCGACGATTGAGTGCCGAGTTTTGGAGGGGAGATGCGAGTCGTTGTCTAATTGACCTGATTTATGCGCTTGAAGACGGGGGTGTTGGAGAGACGTTTTGTCTAGAAGAGGTGTCGAAGACAGCAAGACGCCCTTGTGAATACCATGTGCCTGAGCCGAAGAACCATTGAGTGATTTCAGAATTTGAAGCATGATCGGCTACCACTGGCAATGGGAACGGCCTCAAAATGGCAAGTCAATCAGGAGTCTTGTCGGGGATCGCGGATTCGGGGTCTATTAGGCCGTCAGATGCTGAGCTGCGGCGCAAGGCGAAGAATTCCACGAAGTCCTGCAAGTCTGGGAGATGAGTTTTCGCAAAAAAACACCCAGCAAGCCGCTTCTCCTAAGCTAGGCGTATCCCACAGATGGGCAGGCAACTGGTTCCGCTCCGGCTGAGCGGCCATGCAATCGCGCAAAGCCAGTGACAAAAGACCCCCCCAGAGTCGACATCAATGATTTCCGCAGCTGTTCTTCGGCGCAGTCGACTTGCATATGCATGAGTACCAGATGACCATGGGGGCGATGGTCCTAAGCCAATACTCCGCCTGCTGACATGCAGCCCTGCCCAGCATGGAGGTGTGGCAGATCAGGCTGTGGGCATACCCGTACGACCCGTAACGTTGATGAACTCGGGCGATTTCTCCCTCTTCATCCCACTCGAATCGCAACACTCCTCAATCGCGCATCGACTTTACCCGGACTCTATTATCGTCATGGCAGAAGCTCTCGGTACTGCAGCCAGCGTCATCGCCGTGATTGACCTGGCGGGCAAAGCCGTCACCCTATCCTTCAAGCTCAAATGTCTCTGGGACGAAGTCAAAGACGTGCCAGCCGCTCTTCTAGAAAAGGCGGAAGAGCTCCAATATCTCGATGAAATTCTCCGCGATGACGAGATCCACGCTGCCAACAACCCGCTGCCGACCCCGGCATGGAACGATGCCATCATGCAGAAGGCCATGAGCAGAGCTCGCGCTGCGATGCAAGATTTACAAATGACTCTAGATGCGCATAATCGCAGTCTTGCCGACAAACGACGACATAGGCGGAAGCTTACAGCCGCTAAAGTTGTCCTTCACAAGGAGAGTCTGATAGCGATGGAGCGGAAACTCGATAATGCTCTGCGACTTTACAGAATGGCTGAGAGCCGTTACATCTTGTGAGGCCCTTGCAAATGATTTTTACTCCGCTGACGCTGACTTTGGACACTTGTTTAGCAAGACATGTGCTTCTATAAACGCCCGACGACTTCTCTCGCCTCTGCAGGCGTCCGACGCCGACACGGTCGAAATTCAATCGGATGATCTCTCGACCCCGGTAGACGATACTTCTGAGTCTCTTAGACTCAGCAAGTCATATCTTACAAAACATTCCAAGCCAGACTTCACGGCAATCTCCAAAGGCACCGCCCTCCTCGGCAGACTTCTGTTTGGTCTCGGCAATCAAAGCTGTCACATTTCCATTCGCACCCCAAATTGGCTCGGAAACACCGTGTACTCTGTGATGGCCCAGCAGAGTGTGTCAGGTTGGCAGTTGAACTTATCATCTTACGTGGTGGTAGATGAGATCCCAAATGGCGTTATAGAGGCCGTGGAGAATGATGATGTTATCGACTTGCAGAGACGTCTTCGTGAAGCAAAGTTGACCCCGTATGTTCATGACCAAGACGCCTGGAACCTCCTGATAGTAAGTACACCCGAAGAATTGCCATTTCTTCTTCAAACCAGAGTTTTTGCTTTGAGGGTTTTGCTCACCAATATCCACTCAAAAGTATGCTGTGAAAAATGGCGCTGTTGAGATATCGCGCTGGCTTTTGCACGCCGGTCTATACCCTGGATCCTTCGGTGAATGGTCAGAAACACCGAGAAGTAAGGTTTCAGTAACAATCATAGCCCGGTGAGCGACACAAGATCCCCTGCAATATGAATCTCGATAGGCTGACGGAATTTCAAGGACTCCACTGGAACGGCTGCTGTTTGGTCCCTGGGATTCCGAGATACTCGAACGTAATGCCCAAATGTTAAGGATTCTTATGGACTACACGCCAGACATCGCTGAAGAAGATGATAAAATATGGTACCTGATAATGTTTGATAGAACCTTCGAGCAGTGTCGCGAGATTCAAAAGATCACGAGTCCTCAGTTGCCCTCAGCACCGTTTCCATCTAGGCTGTGGCATTGCTGGAGACTGTTGATGAGGAAGTACTGTACTTTCGGAGAGATCTTGTGCTTACTACCAGAAGTTGGATCTGTCAGCACTAAGTTGATCGATTCTTTCTGGATCATGTCAGAAGAGACGCTCGCTCTTTCGCATCTGGTTGGGTTCGGAGTAGGCTGGGAGATTTTGGAATCAAACGGCGAACTACCCCATCTCTCAACGGAAGGCAGTTATCACCACGTTCTCGATGAAATTGCAAAAGTCAAACCGGAAGATTTGTCAGAGAATTCAAATACAATTGGGAAGGTGACATCGCTTGTCATGATGCTCTGTATCATAATGACGAAGTTTCGTTCACATTCTACTCAGACCTTCGACTGCTTCTTGCAGTCAGCTATAAGGTCTTGGGTAAAGATCTTGTACGCCAATGGTGTCAACCTTTTGGAGTATGGCCACAGAGAAAGATGCTCCAGCTTTTATGATCGAGAAGGAAGAATCCCACGGACGCCTCAGGAGACGGGTCATCGGTATACCTATTTCAGACTTGTTGGGATCACTTACGGGGCATTACCTGAACAGTGGAAAGTATGGTGGTCCTTCTATGGCCTGGAATACGCCGGACACTTTTGGCACATGGTTGAAAATCCGGTCTTGAGCATTCCAGGCGGTTGGAAGGATGATTTTGCCTCTCCTGAGGAGGTTAAAGAAGAGGACCTCGTCCCGTGGGATGACGAAGAGAGGCCACACAGGATTGTTTGGTCTGAGTACCGCAAAATCAGACCTCCCTGCTAGGAAGTGTTCTTTCGTGTTCGAGCGAGCATAGTCACATATAACTCCGGGGGCGTTTTGAATACTCGCACGTTGCTACTGAGATAGCCCTTGGAAACTGAGGCATCTTACCATTACAAGAACGAATAGATGACAAAAGCTGCATTTCGAACCGAATCTAACCTGTGTTGTCCATCCCACTAAAACCTACATGGCAAGAAATGTTCCTGTGAGTATGACCATGTGGATCGCGCCCCTGCTCAACTTCATCTTTTGACCAGCACCACATGCAAGATTATGCATCAAGTAAACGAACAAGTCCCATGACACTCCGGCACGACCCTTTGAAGCGCCCGGGATGAGCATCAGCAAACATAAAGAGGCGTCAGGCGGGGTAATGATCATGGGCTACCTTATGGAGTGGGTAGCTTGAGAAGCTTGAGAGGAGACTAGATTCAGTCATCCACATGGCTCTGATATACATTGGGTGCCATGAAAAGTAAGACCACAATTTTCTAAATCGCGAGCGTCACTGGACAGCTTCTAACTCTAGAAGACCAGCAGACACACAAGTGACCAACCGCATAGTAAGCCATCTTCAGATCCAGGTCAGGTTGCAAGGAGACCAGACTGTCGTCGTATAGACAAACAGCAATAGGAAAGCTGACAATGTAATCATCGAGAGCGTGTAACCGTGGATCCTGTCTCTGCAGTTACTGGCGATGGAATCCCGTCAGGGCTAAGCGCATGTTTGATTTTGAGGCAGAATGTCCATACAGCAACAATTGGCTCTGTGTTTTCTGGCAGAACTCCATGCTGGATCCCCAAGAAGTTGCGGAGGGCTGCGCTGGACATCGGACTCATACCGCCTCTGAATCTGGACCTTTGAATCTGGAGTGCTCAACTTTCACGAAGTTACACGAAATACAATCTCTTCTCCTCTGCCTCAAAGAATAATCCCTGTGAATAAACTATCAGAAATGACCACCGCGCGGGACAAAAAACACACCAGCCCTCAGAGCACCTAACCACCCACTAATACCCACACACAAGAGACCAAAGAGACTCCCATCCAGACTTCTCTCACATTTCGTCACCGAGAACCCCCAAGAAGGCATTCAATCGCAACCTCCTGCCGCCCATTGCGCGGTCTAACAATTCCAAACCCCATCAAGACCCCCTTAAATAGATTCACACTAGCCTTAGGCTATACTATGTAATGAGCAACTAACATTGTTAAAGTACACCATCCTGACCATACAGGGTTTCCTTTTCTAAGGAGCCACAAATGCAAGAGCACTATTGTTTACACCTTACTGCCAATGCCGTGAACATACTGCCATCACCTCGCCTCCCCAGCAAAACTCCCACCTCCTCAAAACCACACTTCGCGCGTATCCACCCACATAACCACAAACCTCCAACCCCGCGTGACGGACGCCAAAGACCCCATCACAATCCCGAACACCTCACCTAACTCACCTTCTCTCCCCAACCATCAGTCCATTCATTCACTGCGCCAAAATACGCCAAAGGGCCTTTTGCCATGGTTACGGGACGCCCATTGCCCAGACTGGCTTGGGGAGGTGCATTGTTAGAGAACCAAACCTTCTGGAACCCCGTGTGCCTTTTAAAAGGAGTCTTCCACCCTTAAGACTCCAAACCTACCCCCCAGTACCTACTTACCCATTTCATATCTTGAGGACCGTGACAAAGGCCTCCCTCCCCCAGCGCAATCCCCCTTGCGATGCCTCTCACAGACACCACTCACCTCCAGACATACCAAATCCTGACCTCTCCAGGCTGGACACCTCATAAGACCTCACTTGGAAGCAGACTCCAATCATATTAATAATGTCAATTCGGAACCAGACTATATTTACTCAACATGCCAACGCCCAGAATGCAACAAAACAAAGAATTTTCGCGCCAAAACAACTACCATGCCCCCTCTCATTCATAAAAGGGAGACATGTTGAATCCAAAAGACGCGACGCACTTTCACAGACAGCAAGAAAAAGTCCAACATGGCAAACAGTAAAAGAAAGTCTGGTTACGGGTGGGTATACAAAGAAACACCCTATACGAAATAATCCTTCTTTTGTTTTGCTTCCTCACACAGGGAAAATATCAAAAATCCCCAAGGCCTGGGTTTCCCGGGATCCTTTCCCCCATCATCATCTGCTCTCTTCCCTTTCCTTGGTTTTGTTATTCCATCCAAACCGGAAGAGAGACGTATGTGTGTGTGTGTACTGCTGCAGAAGTAAAAAAAGAAGTTTTTGCCTTCCCTTTGATCCAGTCCGTCTATAAAAAGGCGAGTAACTCTTATGGTGGTAAACGGTTATGAGAAATCGATCCAGACGTCAAGTCGGAGGGACGGGTTATACGGGATAAGGAGACATGGCGGCCCCGCGAGGCGGCCGGTTAAAGGTGGTATGGAGGTAAATTTTGTACAGTGTCGGAGAGGTAGGGTGTGACGTCTAGTTGCGGACGGCGGGCATGTCCCACTTTCCACCAACGCGGGGAACGACAGCGGCGTCTTGTACGGCGTCGGGGCTCCACGTAGCGCCCGGTGTGACGATTCGGCGCATGATACGGCTGATCTTTTGGGGGTGGACGGAGCTGACGTCGACGGGTACGCTGTTGGAGAAGGCGGGGAGGGAGCCGAGTTCGAGTGAACGCTTGGCGCCAGCGGCGGGGGCGGCAGCGGTCTGGCCGGGCTTGATGACGGCGAAGTAGATGGCGACGACGGCGGCGATAATGGCGATGATGAGGACTGGGCTGAGTTAGTGGCAAATTGGAACATAGCCTCGCTGGAGCACTTACCGCAGATACCCAGGCACCACCACTTCTTCTTGCGGGTCTTGCGCGCGGTGTTGACGGCCACACCAATCTCCTGGTTACCTTTGTCAAGGTTCTCGACGACCTCCTCGCCCTTCTGCTCGATCTGCGTAACGGCGGCCTCCTGCTGGACGACGAGGACGTCCATGTCCTGGAAGAGCTGAGCCAGCTCGACCATCTGCTGCTCAATCTTCTGCAGGGCAGCCTGGCGGTCCTGTACGGCAGACAGCACGGCATTGGCCTGCTGTTGGCGACCAGACTGCATGACGGCCTGCTGGAAAATCTGGGCACCGGCGCCGGCATCCTCCACAGCCTCACGGACCTCGCGCTCGTCGGCGTCGGGGCGCACAATGCGGTACTGACGGGCCATCTGGTCCTGGGTGCGCTTGCGGAACTGGGACTCGACCTGCTGGTACTGCTGGATGGCGCCCTTCAGGCGGCGGTCGACGCGGCCGACCTGCGGCGAGTTCTTGGGCGTCTGGCCTTCGGGGGTGGACTTGACCTGGCGGACACGGTCTGTGAGGGAGCGGTACTGGGTCATCGTCTCGGAGGAGAGGGCATCGAGTTGGCGGGCGGTGGCGGAGTTCGCGGAGGTGTCTGCGTCGGTGAGTGTGCGCTCTTGCAGCATGCGGAGCTGGTTGAGGTTCTGCTCGATCTGGTCGATGCCTTGGTCGATGGATCGGCACTCGTTCAGGATCGCGTTAGGGTCGGAGGACTGGCCGAAGCCGCCGGCGTTTTGGGCGAGGGATTCCATTTCGACATTCGTTCCTGCGAAGGACGCGTGTGAGCGATGCGAGCGAGGACGACCGTCGCGGTCTTGGAGCATACCGTATTGGTCCCTACCCATTTGTGGTCCGTTGTTATATCTGGATCCTCCGTAGGGAGACGGCCCTGAGCCAAAGGACTGCTGGGGAGGGCCTCTCATAGGGGCGCCGTAGCCTCCGCCTCCTGAAGGGGAGTCATCGCGCTGGTCAAAGGGGTTTTGACGACCACCGTATCTGTCATTAGTTGAGTCTGTTAGTCTACCGCGGGAGAGGTCGTATTCGTCGTCGTGGGCGCCGTCGGCTCCTGAAGACAGAGAAACATACCCGTACTGTGCCATGATGTTAGTTTCGGCTTCGGACACCGGTGGAGGACTGGATTAGGAGAGGTAGGGAGGTGAGGTCGAGAAAAACGCGGTAGAGTGGTAAAAAAGCAAGCAACACCATACAAATGCAACGCAACCAGGCTGAAGCAAGAATGAATGATGTGCAGAAAAAGGTTGGTGATCGATCCAAAGTCAAAATGATTGTGCTTGGGGGGTTTGGGTTGGGTTGCGATTGCGGAAAAGGGAGCGACCGGGTGGAGGACATTCGACTTCGAGAAGGGGGGAAGAAAGGCCAGAACATGTGCCTTGTGGCTCTGGGGGGTTTGACACAGCGCGACACACAGAGAGTCAGGCCAATGGCAGAGAAAGGCACGACGCAATGCAACGTCGGTAGGGCAGGGCAGTGGGTGCAATGGGTGCAATGGGTGCAAAGGGATTGGGAGAGAACAGGAACAGGGCGGCGGTCGAAACGCCGGAAGTGCGAGGGTTGGGGTGAAACACTGACACTCATGGCTGCTTCTGCGAAGCGCGTAGGCTTCTTCCTTGCGCGACGACGGGGCGATTTTTCAAAGAGAATTGATTTCTCGCAGTCGAGGTGTCGTCGGTCGCGCGACGCAAAGGAGAGAAGCTGGATCGATCAATGCCTTTTTTGTCTTTTTGTTTTATTTCTTTGGTAGGTAGGCAGGCAAAGCAGGCAGGCAGTATCGATGAGGTAGGTGGTAGAAGCAATTGAGTACGGGCAGAATGGGCTGTTTCCAAGGAGGGAGATGAGACGGATTTTGTCGACAGATGGAATGTTGCAGTATCCAAGAGTGACAGCGTAACGGCAGCGACAGCGATGAGAAGACGAGAAAAGGTCTTGGTGTCTCTTTTTGGTGGTGGATGTGGATAAAAAAGAGAGGAACCAGGAGACAGGGAAAGCGACGCTGGGCCGGGGGTGGCTCTCTTTCTCTCTGTCTGGGTGGATGTGGATTGTTCAGGGGACGAAGCGAGACGAGGCGAGGAGGTGCGAATGGGCCGGGCCACCTTTGGATTAGATTCCACGTTGGATTGATTGACTGCACTGCTGCTGCTTGCTGCTTGCTGCTTGGCTATTGCTGCTGGGTTCAGTGCTGGTGCGCGGGAGGTGTGGCTTGAGGCGCTTCTTTGTAGCAGAAATTCGAATTGTCTGTGAGCAGCAGGGAAGGGGGGGGCCCTGGCTGCGGAATGATCGCCGTTTAGGTAGCGAGAGATGATGGAGGGTCCGTGTTGATTATGAGAGGCAGCCGTTGCAGATGGCTGGTTTATTTTTGTTCGTATTTCGTCGTCGTCCTTTTTCTGACTGATGGCCGTCGTCGTGAGTAAGGCTACTGCAGTATGCTGTAGTTTGTTGGATGTTTTGTATGTATGTACGGTACTTGTTGTTCGTGGTCGAGTAACTTTTGATGGTTCGAGATACTTGGCACCTACTAAGGTCCAAGGTGGTGACAGTGACAGGGGCAATGCAACACACGCAAGGGAAAGGGGCGCGGATGCGTGCTGCGTGCTGCGAGCTGCGTGCTGCGAGCTGCGTGCGGCGTGCAGGAACTCCTCCCAAGAGCGAGGACGGTCCCAGACTCCCAGTGGGTGGTGTCTCGACTCAGGGCACTTGCAACGCCTCTGATTGGTCGGCGGGCGGGGCGATGAATGGACCCTGAAGCTTGGACTCCCCTACTTCGAGGCCAGTACCCAACTCGCTGCTCTTTTTCGGGTGTGGTGTAACACGCCCGAGGCGAATAAACTTCAGGCGCCGCGCGGGAGATGCGAGGACGAGGGCCCGATCAGTTAATGCGCCAACTCCAAAAAAGGCGATTATTGGTGACGTCGGGCGACGGTTGCTGACTGAATTTCCCCCTCCTTTTTCTCTGTTAAAGAATGAGGTGAGGCCTGAGCGACTTTTGGCTTTTGGTGCTCCGTTATGCCTAAGCTGCTTGCTTTGCTTTTCTGGCTGTGCCTATTGCTGGCTGACTGACCGTTCGTGCCAAGTGAGCAAAACCCAGAGACTCCAGAAGGCTAACGCTGCTGAGGTGCTGATTGAACCAATGCACAGCCTGCCAAAGGTTGCTGAACTTGCGGCTTCGAGCGGTCTCGTGACGACACTGCGCCGGCAAAGTATCAATGGGCAATGGGGGGAGGAGGCAACTTCGAGTCTGCTGCTGCAGGGATGTCGTCTGCCTTAGTCGTGAGCGAATCGAATCGCGTTGCTTCGGTCGCAGCGTCTTTTTTTACCGGCCAACGAAAGGCCGCTGCTGAGGGTGCTGTTGAAACCCACGCACGCAAATCGGTGTCCAATCAAGTTTGCTGACAGCACTGGTTCGTTTCGCTGGATTCCTTTTTGTTTCTTGCGGTACTGGCGTGCGGATGGTGGTGCACTGCGTGTTCGTGTTGGCCCGCAGTGCAATGGTGATGCCTGGCTTCAATGCCTTCGGTGGTGTGTGTGTGTGGACGGGTCGGGTCGATCAATGCCCACGACGGTCGTTGTGAGCGAGTCGAATCAACCACCTTCACCTATCTCTGAGACGTTGACTTTTTTGCTTTTCCAATCGGTTGATTGGATCTATTTTTCTTTTTAAATGACAGTCGAATGGTGGTGGTGACAGTGTGTTTCGAGCGACGGGCGGGCCCCAGAAAACAAGCAACACCAAGAAACCGGGGGTAGTGGTGATGCTGCTGGAATTGAAGACTGGGTGATCGAGAAACACTTCGAGGGGAAAATTGGGAAAGGGAATAAAAATTAAAAAGACCCCGTCAGCAATCCAAAAAATGGGAACGCCGCCTCTTAAACCATCCACACACACCATCTCATCTACAGCTCCTCCTCCTCCCCCCAAAGAAGGAAAAGGAAAATCAGGCTGGGCCAGAACGGAACAAAAAGACCCAACCAAAATTAACACAATCCAGTCAAGAGAATCCTTCCGGCCACTGTGCTGCAGCAGACTGCAGCAGCGGCAGCTTCCTACACCTACCATCACACCCCGCTCCTCAGCTTACGGTCTCGGAAAACCACCAAAAGAGCTAAGGCTACACGAGAAACAAAAAGAGGCTTGCCATCTGCATGTGTTGTCTCCCCCCTTCGCTTCACCTCACCCCTCCAGCGCCCTCCCAAAGTTCCGTCCGTCTCCGTGGACATGTGTCTGTCTGGTCTGTACGGCTGAGCTTAGCCTCACCCTCACCCAAGACTTCAAGCCAAGCTGGGCATCAGCTTCTCCGAAAAAAGGGTGCGGGAAACTCTGGGGTTTCCCCATCATCCGGTATCCAATGTTTCTTCCGCCCGGGAAGCAATGATGATGTAGCCAGAAGCTCCCAAGAAGAAACCCCGACGTCAGGAACACCACAGAAAAAACAACCCCGGCCGCTCACCTTCCTTCGCCTACTTTTAGACCCGGCCTGCTGCAAGCCGTAAGCCCATCGCTCCCCATCGTCAGCAGGCTGGGTGGGTTCGAACTTGCCCGCGAACGGCTAAAGCCCACCCGACCAGTTAGTTCTCAGCCCCGTCGCCGATGAAGTTGATCCCCGCCATTCCGGGGGATGTATCCGTACGTGCAAATACAGGTGCCTAACAGCTTTGCTTACTATGGAGCTTCCCATCAAATCCCACAGCCGCACGAAGAGGCGCGGGTTAACAAGCTCAGCTCGCCAAGGACATCAATACAAAGTCCTACGGAGTTTTTACCACCCAACGGACACAGCCTTCCACACCGTCCCATTTACATCGACCGGCCGGCTACCAATCCCGCCTCACACCTGCGCCTTCCGCCGGGACGAAGCACTTCCTACTAGGTGCTCCCTTGGGAGAAGCACCACTGAATCCGCTGCAGTCCGCCCACAAGCGGCGGTCCAGATCCTTGGCCCGAAGAACTCTGAATTGTCCCTACTTCGAGAGACTGGGAATATCCCATCTGGACACTTGTTGTGCCAAAGTCAATGCTGAGCATTCTTCTCAGAAAAGGGAAAAAAGAAGAAATCTTGTTCGTTGTCGGCGTTGGCATCGCCACGACGCGCGGGGTACGTCAGTATCTCCGAGGAGTGGGAAGCAAGTCTGGCATCGCACCCCCTCAACTTCCTCGATGAAGCTTTTGATCACGCATTCCATTGCCTTTCACCCTTCCACAAAGTATCCCGAGTAGAACCCAGACAAAGCCCGCAATGCGTAGCCCTGCCAATAACCCAAGACCGCTGCTGACTACACCACATCCCCCTCCATCCCTTAGCGCAGGGTGGAAAGGCAAGTAGAACAGTTCCATAGGGCTGTGCTGCATTCCCACACCAGGACCTTCCCTCCTAATACTACAAAAAGACCTGAGTTGCTTCGTCATCCCGAACGGGACAGGTAACGGCCCTTCCCCTCCCCCGGCGGGTTGCATAGTACGGAATATCGGCTTGAACAAGACCAGACCCGAGCGGCGCCGTCGCGTTCATGCGAGCCGGGCGGCGGCCGTTTTACTTATACCACCCCAGATCTGGCCTTTCGTCTCTTTTGGGCCGTGTGCGACGGTTGTGGTGTCTTTGACCTCTGTGGTGACTTTGGGATGAAATGTCGTTAGTGGTTTTGATCGAGGGATTGGTAGCCCACGCGCGTACCAAGTTGTGAAGTATGTCTGTGGTATGGAAAGCTGAAGCTGCTTCGGTGGTCTGATGGTATCGTGCTCTCAGGACTGGTTTGCGCTCACGAATTCGGCTGAAAAGTTCTGCGAGCCCGAGTTGTCGAATATGAAGAGATATATGGACGATTCAAAAAGCATCTAGAGAAACCCTCTCAATCTCTCTTGTCTGGTCTGAAAGAACTAGATGCTGCATAAGTGCACAAACCCCACCATCGCATTACACAGTGACAAAAAGCTTGTCTCTTCAACTCCTCTGCGTGTCATGCTCTCCCTGCCATATCGTCGGTTTGAAACCCGTGTCTAACCCACCTCAGAAAACTCCTTCATGCCGCACACGCCTGAACCATCCCCTTCCTAACTATTGAACACCATAACCAGAAAACTCCTCATTACTCAGCAAGCCTTCTCACGATACTCCTCATACCACAGCGTACGCCGAGACATAACTCACGCTCGAGTCGCTCGGCTCCGTCACCATGCTGCTCCGCTGGTACTGCACAAACTTGAACACCGGGTGCCCCTCGCCGAGCTCCTCCAGCGCGGCCATCGTCACCCCGATCGGGTGCCGCCCGCAGACCGTGTTCTTCGTCTGCTTCAAGTTGTCGTAGAAGTTGCTGTGCTTCCCCGTCTTGATCGCCTCGATGGCCAGGTCGTCCACCATCTTGATCGTCTCGTGGATCGGCGGCCCATCCGGCGCGCTGTACCCGCGCAGCCGCTGCATGCCCTCGACCGTGCCGTCGGGCGAGTACACCGTATAGTCGAAGTGGCTGCCCCAATGGCAAAAGTCCGAGCTCACAATGAATGCGTTCTCCGGGTCCTTGAGGTACGGCGCGAGCCACTTCCCGACCTCCTTCTCTTCCGATTTGTTGTTGTCGCCGACGAGGATCGGGACGACGGGCGGGAAGTTGTCGGGCGAGCCGAAGGTCTGCTCAAGGCGCAGCCAGAGGTAGGGCAGGTGCATCTCGAGCGAGTGCTCCTTGTCGTCGTTGGTGGCGGGGATGGGCGGGACGTCGTGGGCCTTGCTGATCTCGGCGACGATGGCTTCGTCGACTTTGAGCTTGCCCCAGGGCGTGCCGTAGTTCTGGTACTCGGTGACGGCGCAGCCGCGGAGGTAGAAGGTGTGCGAGGGCCCGAGGAGGAAGACGCGCTTCGCCTTGGAGAGGTCGAGGGCCTTGTAGGCCCAGGCTGCTGTCGGGCCTGAGTAGTCGTAGCCGGCGTGTCTGTGGATGGCGAAGCGCCGTTAATATGAAGGGCTACCTTGCTGGAAAGTGACCAGACGAAGCTTACGGTGCGATGATGACTCTGGCGCCCGGGACAGGCAAGCCGTTGCCGTCAATCTGGTCCGGGACGCGGGCGAGGTACTCTTCGAGCTGTGACCTGAGGACCGTCGGGTCTCCGGCGTACCACGAGCCTGCCTTTCCGGGTCGGCGAGTGTCTCTGGGCGCCATGATGTTATGATCACGGAGTGCAGTTGCTGAAGCTGTTTCTCAGAGAATCTTTGACGAGGATCTGTTGAAAAAAGAGCTCGGAAACCAGTGCAAATTGTAGAATGACGAAAGTTGGAATGATGTACGCAAGCAAGTCTGGAGCTTCCTGGCGTGATAGGTAAGGGCCCCCTCTGCCCCGCACTCTGCTGCTGCTTGAAAGCTTCGGGCGGGAGAGCTCCTGAGGGGCCGGCGAGGGGTAGATGTCCCACTCCAACCACACGCTGCGATCCCGGGAATCCCCCTTAGCGCCGAACAGGTGCTCCACACGGCCGGGGCCGAGATGAGCCTTCGATGTGTTGGTGACATTCTCTTCATGCAAGCGCCCGAGTTGCTCGTCGAAATCTGTATTGTCCTTGGAAAAATTGGCTATATGGAGCCAATCCTCACGAGTCAACCCACGACCCAGGCATGACCTCCCTTGGCCGCTCCACACCCGCCCAGAACTCGGCGGCAAACACCTCAAACTCAGGCGCCCACCACAGCCGCCACTGCCTCAGCTGCGGGCCGTAGTCGAGGCCGACCATGCGGACCGGCAGCCAATACAAGTCGCTCCTCGGATGATCGAGGTCCACCGCCTGCATCCAGGCCTCCCGCATCCTCAGCGGGGCGCGGACGTGTTTTCGCGAGGCGAGGATGGCGTCAGCGTCGAAGGCGCCTTTGACCTGCGGCGCGGTAAACTTGAGTTTGAGCGCTTCGCCTCTGCCGTATTGTAGCAGGTCGATGCCGGCACCCTCCAAATCTCGCAGCCACTGCCGTATGATGCAATGGAATATGGTGTCCCACTTTGGGTATGGTATGTCGGGCGATATGCGGCATAGAGCGCCGCCGATGAGAGAGACTAGAGGTGTTCCTGTCCAGACTGGGACGCGGTACCAGTCCCATGGCACGACAGTCTCCACGCTGTGAAGGTCCTGTAGTCTTGCAGTTTTGATGGTGTCAACAACGGCGTAGCTCCAGCCATCATGGTACGACTTCATTCGAATCATGGAGGGCATCCTCCTAGAAGCGTCCTCATCATCTGAGGATTCGTCTTCATCCAGATCCCGGCTCAGCCGCGGGTCAAATTGCATCTCATCAGCAAACCGCTTTCCTAGTGCCAAAGCAGCGGAATGTACCAGTGAGAACCCTGCTTCAGTAGACTCTCGCACATCTTCTTGCACAAAATGTGCGTCTTGTCGAATCAGAGCCCGGTACACCTTGACGTCTTGCGTCGTGAACGCCCCAAGACGAAGCGCCTCAGCCCGCTCTCGCAATGGCATGTCATAGTAGTCCGGTAGGAAGTGGCGTCGGAAGACGCGGAGCCAGTCGTCGCCGTAGGAGCATTCCGTCTCGAACTCGAACATGCGCTCGATGCCGAGGGTCTCGATCTTGTCGCTGCGGGACTGGAATAGAGAGACAAGGGCTCGGTGCTTGGGGTCGTCTTGCGGTGCGAGGTTCTTGCGGGACATGACGAGGGTGCTCAAGGGACTCCTTGGGATGGATCAGATGCTGGAATTTTGTGAATGACATTGGTATGTGGCTTACTCTGAAGTAGCGTCTTTGTCGTCGATGAAGTTCTCGAGGCCTAGATCGAGCAGTGTCTTGCAGGTTTCGACCTGCTCCGAGGATGTTGCGTACTGCGAATGGTGAGCTGGGCTGGCCGAAAGCAGACATGCCGTGGACTTACGTATAAGAGTGACGCGCCCTGCTCGTCTCTATCAAGCGGTGACGCTTCTCCCTTACTAAACATGCCCATCATGGCATTCACGTCGCCTTCATTGACGACGGAGAAGATGGCACTTCGCTGCGACCGCACACTAAACGACCGCAGACTTTGCTGCCAACCTCCTGCGATGCTCCAACAGAGCTGGACCTCCCACACAGCTCGAGATATCCAGGCTGGAAGCTGCACGGCAACATTCCACTCATTTCGTTCTTTGGATGCTTTGGTCGCAAGCTTTCCTGTCGCCGTGGGTCTATACGAAGGTAGCCTGACGCCCTTCCAGGTAGACTCGGACCTAACGATGACATACTCTGTTGTTGGTCGCTTGTTGACTTGCTGATCTTCGAGCGTCGAAAGCTGTCTGGTGATGCTCGCAAGCTGAGTTGACACGTCAAAGGAGATCCTCCTTGCTATCCTGTCTTCCGAGAGTTGGTGTAACACTTTCTGCTCACGGACGACTTTCGCGGCCGTCTTCTCGGCGATCCGCTCCTGGGAAGCTTGCATTATCGCCCTGATCGCATGAGTAAAGGCACAGCTATTCAGATCTGTGCGATACAGAGCTTACCTGTCGTAACACCCAACGCACATCAAAACCATCCCAATCGCCGAGTCAAGCCTCCTCTCAAGCTTCTCCAGATCATCGCTCCGCAGCGCAGCCCACGCCAACCCCACCTTCCTACGCGCTCTACTCTTACGACTACCCGACGTCTTCCCATGTTGTTCTATACTGGCTTCGAGCTTTTTGATGAGCCCTGCGAGGGCGTCATGGGCTTTCTTCGCGTATGTGATGCAAGACTTCGCGTGCTGTGCCGAGAGGAGGTCCATGTCGGGATCATCTTGACAGCGACGAAGCAGGTCTTGGAGGACGGGCCCGAGGGCTTCGAGTCGATCGACTATATCTTGGAGGTCGGCCGGGATGTCTTCGATTTCGTGCCACAAGCGGACGGCTTTGACGACGCCGAGGCAGAGTTGGCCGAGGGCGATGCCGCTTGCTGCGGCGCCGATGGCTTCCATGTTGGAGTCGAGAAGGATTCAAATGTTTTTCATGGAAGCTTGATTACAACATTTCATGAAGACATGTTCGAAGTTGCGTGTGCAGGATTGATGGTCACACAGAAGAAATCCAAACCCCATGAGCGGGAGGCCGTCGCTCTGATCAATCAGAGAACCATCTGCGGCCGCCGATGGCCGTATGTCTCGAAGATCAAGGATTTATTTCGTACAGCCCCGATATAGCCACATCATAGCATCGCATTGGGGGCGGGACGAGCCTGTCCCGCGGGCGGCAAAGATGCAGCTTTTGACAGGGGTCTGTCGCCAGTCCCGGTGAACGCGTTGAGTTGAGCCACGGGCGCGACCCAACCAACATGATTTTGCAGTACTATTTGATCACTTGAAACTTAGCACTGAGTCATCATGTACCAAGTAATGCAAAGTCTAAAGGTGGATAATGTCAGGGTTGTTTGGATTCAGTCTCGTCGAAAAGCCTTCGGGTGGGTGAAGGCTCCCTCTAAATCATCTTCGTAGAAATGTTGGTGATAAGATGTGTGGTAAACTTAAATTTGAGAGTCTTCCTTAGTCTCTTGCGTGTGGTTGTTCTTAGCAGCTAAAGGCGCTAAAGATCTGATGTGGTGTTTCCCATCACGCGTGGTACTCATCTCTATCGTCGTATTCACTAGGAGTATCCTCAATATGAGGAATGAAGGAGTCCAACCTTAAAGGCTCTCTGGAGGCTGAAATCCTTTTGTCTGGGCGCAACAGTATTTGATAATGCATTCTTTCAAGTCATCTAAGTCCATTCTGAGTTCATCAGGGGCGGCTGAGCGATTGAGCGCCTTCATTTGCTTGCCTCTTAATCAAAGATAGGATTCCTATCATATATCTCTGAACTTGGCGGAGTTTGGTTTGTGGATGAGGGCTGGTTGAAGCCGTGCTGCTCAACTGAGATGCTGCTTTTGATGTTGATGAGTATGTTGATAAGATGATATGGCCTGGGAGTCATGGTGCCTTCAGGTGAGAACATCCGCTTCAAAGGTATGTATACAATGGACCTAACGCTCTATCTCATCTGCGAATAGACTGAGATTCAAACTTGTGCCCCACATCTTCTCATGAGCAATGCGATTAATGGCAGTGGACAGGAAAAAGGCCAGAGGTTAGCATTAAGGCTCTTGATGGTTCTTGAGAGATATGTAGATGGACCCCAGGTGATCTTCATATATCGCATTCATGTCTGGCTCAACTCATGATGGGTTTCGATTGGAGGTTAGTATTACCCAACTGATCAGACCTTGATTCATGAAATCTGGCACTGTTGCTCCCACTTATCAAACGCGCAATATACCGCCTCGCCCTTGGGAAACCTGAGTGGCAGTATCTCGACTTATGACTTGGATCTTTAGGGTCGAGAACCTGTCTTGCATAATTACGGGCTCTCAGGTTGACAAAACCCGCTGTATAGCAGAGGGTTGCCCCCATTGGACAGGTCACTTCTAAGGTTTGCTTTGCAGCAATTCTCCAGATATATTGGCACCTTTTCTACTTGCTTCACTGCATTTCAAACCCACCCCAAGGCACCTCAAGGGGATAAACTTGCGCGAAGACTTACAGCTCCAGGCTCTGAGGCTGTGTTCCCCGCTCAATTCATGTCTGCATGCCATCCAAGTTAGGCAGCCTGTGAGATTTCCCTCCACCCCACCATCCTTTCATCTTCACTGCATTTCAAACCAACCAAAAAGGAATAAACTCAAGTAACCTGCGGCGGTTCGACTGCCTGTTTCCGACAACTGTCCTTCACTTCGAATTCAACCTATCTCGCCCGGGGAGGATGAAGTCGACTGGCAGGAGATTTGGGCACAGGCCATTGTTTTAGCATCTCATAGAAGTGACAGAAGAGGCCTGGAACCATAGAAAGTAAAGACAAATGTTCACACTCCAACATCTACCAAGAGGTTTAGGTTCGGTGTCAAAGAACTGTTTGCCAGACAGAAGCACACGATCCAGGTTAACATTCATGCAACGCTTTTACATCTAGGTAGCTTAACTTAGACCAGGAGTCAACGAGAAGCGGTGAGACTCGGAGATCTAGACTCTTTTTAATTCCTTCTAGTTGCATGGCTACCAGTTACAACACGGGTAACCCGCCGCTTAAGCATCGACGGCAGCAGTTTGCGAATGGGACATCACGAACTCGACTTCCGGTCTTTAACTGTTCCGACCCAGCTCATACGCTGCGTTCTCTCAACATTGTGTAAGCGAGTATGTGATAGGTTATCGTTCCCAGTGGTTACAATATGGCTTGTGAATTCAGGCCAAACTAAATTTTCTTCACTGCAATCTTAACCCACCCGGAGAGGATGAAGTCGAAGACATCCCAGCACCCACTGCAGACGGAGGAGGTCTGGCACCTTTCAAAAACAAGGACGAGTCTCTATCTAGCCCCATCACTATAAGGCATCGTTGAATTTCCAACCGCCACTTCAATGTGACAGAGACTGGAATGTGTTTCTCGTCGGTGGGCTGTTTCAAAGCACGATCATGGTCTGATGCACATTATCCAGTTGATGCATGTCAGCTACTCCAACGCTTTTCGCTCATCATCCATCAAGAGCTACTCCTGCCGTCGTTCAGCCCCGTCCTTTGGGTGTTGCAAACACACTCAAGCATCTGGATGACAGGAAAATCAAGAGAAACCATATAATTCACGAAACCAGCGGTGAGCACGTCAAGATTCTGCAAAGCTTTTACTTTGAGGGTGGAGAGCCTGAGAGGTCGCAAATTAAACGATCGCTGTGGTCTAAATGCCTACACTCATCCTTGACCTTCACCTCGAGAAATGCATTGACTTGCGACAACCTAGGAACATGGATGAACAGTACGTTCAGCGCTGACGTTGATTAAGGTTGGTTGAGCATGATAGAACGTCTCCATCGAGTGTCTCGCCAAACACTCACTGAGCTGGTAATCATGGACCAGTGGTAACAGGACAATGATGAATGAGACTGAAGCAACAATCAATTACATTATCTGAGTTCAAGCGGTATGATATATTCCGTCCTGGTCCCATAAACTCTATACTGCTCTCTTCCATGCCAAAAACCACTCCGCCAATGTCCATAACTCATACATGTCAGTAACGTCGTGATAACATAAGAATCTCTCGGCTCTAAACCTTCACACCAACGCAACCTCCGGCAGGTCCATTTACCTCGTCGTCACAGTCAGCATCATGATCTGCGACCGCACGGCGTCCTATGATCCTGCTGCGCTTCATGTACCGGTTGGCCATGCTCTTCTTCGCGGAGCCATATCCAGTGAGTCCCTCAGGAGGAATAGCCGGGCCAGGCCCCATGAGCGGTCCAAGATCTGGAAGAGCGCCATCGCCGGAGCCATTGTCAGTACCTGCGGGCGCGTTGTTGCCACCAGCCCCAGAGTCCCTTGCTCTCAGACCGCTGCCGTATCCACCATCGGGGCTTCCTTTTGGTAAGGAGTTGATGATGCTCTGAAGCAGAGCCTCCAACTCTGCCTGTGACAATCCAAGAGGAGTGGGCGTTGGTGGAGGTGTCGCTGCAGCTGGCGGGTTTCCTGCGGGAGCTGATGCTGGTTGACTCTGAGGTGGGGCTACAGGCGCGGGAATGTTCGCAGGCGCGGGGGTGCTCGCGGGTGCCGGTGTATTTGCAGGAGTCCCCGAGGGAGGATTACCTTGAGGTGCAGATGAAGGGTTCTCGGCATTCGGATCAACAGCGCCACCATTGCCTCCAGAACCACCATTGCCGCCGGAGCCGTCGCCAGCGTCGTCGTCGGATGGCATGCTCAAAGCTTGACCATCAGCACTGTACACGGTGGCGGCCCAGTCACCTCCGCAAATGTCTGCAGACAGACCGTCACAGGGTTTGTTGCACTGCTCTCTCGGAAGGCGTTCGGCGATTTGGAACATGTTGCCACACCAGCACTCCGTTCCGTACTCAGTACCAGCAAGCTTGAAGCCCATAGAAGCGCAGTGCGCAATGCACTTCTCGTTGGACATGCTACCAGCAAAGTAGTCTGATGGGTCGCCGTCGAGTGTTCGGATGTTGGAATCCTTGAAACAGCCAAGAAGCTTCCAACCAGAGCAGTCCGAGGCAGCTTTGGGTGCAGCATTGTTGGGAGCGGCGTTGCCCGAACCTGCGTTGGGATCTCCAGCACCAGCACCCGCACCTCCGTTGCCAGTTGACGCCGGTGAAGGCGGACTCGTGTTGGCTGGTGCTCCGTTGCCACTCGGCGCACCTGATGCAGCACCTGCGCCCGCTCCATTGTTGGGGTTACCGTTGCCGGTGTTGCCTCCAGAGCTGGCGTTGGGATTGGGAGGAGATTGTGCAGGAGACGCTCCATTTCCATCAGGGGAGTTGGCCGGTGTAGCAGTACCAGACGTGTCAGGCAGGCCGTTTCCAGAGCCGTTTCCAGAGCCATTTCCTGAGCCATTTCCTGAGCCATTACCTGCGCCGGAACCGTTGTTGGGATCAGTAGGAGATGCGCTACTCGGAGGTGCCCCAGCTCCAGCACCACCGGTAGGTTGTCCATCATTGGAGGTTATGCACGGCGTCGTTGCGGTGTTGGCAGGACCGGCATTCGCGGGCGTAACAGCGGGATCTCCGTTGCCAGAGCCTCCATTGTTGCTACCCGAGCCGTTGCCAGAGCCATTGTTAGGGTTGCTGGCTGGTGGGTTGCTTGGACCTGCGCCATTGGCAGATCCATTGCCCGTTGGCTGACCTTCGTTTGCCGTAGAGCCAGGTGTTGATGCAGCACCATTGCCGTTACCGGAACCGTCGCCGGTAGGCTTCCCGTTGCCTGAGTCGCCATTGTTGGGACTTCCATTGCCGTTGGCAGAGCCATCATTGAGGTTGCTTGCTGGGCTACTGTTGCCATCTCCATTTCCAGAGGCATTTGTCGGCTGGGAATCTTTTGCCGTAGAGCAGGGAGTTGATGAAGCCCCATCGCCATTGGAGCCGTCACCAGCACCGTTTCCAGAACCATTGCCTTCTCCATTGCCATTCCCGTTGCCATTGCCGTTACCATTGTTAGAGCCGTTGCCAGAACCGTTGCCGCCATCTCCGGGAGCTGCGGTAGGTCCAGGAAGGACGAAAGCAGTTACGGTGGTGATGACCACATTGGCCGGGCCGTTGGCGCCTCCTGATCCCACGCCTGCATCCGAAGGGGCACAGTACCAGCCACCTTTGCAGTGATAGCAAGGCCAGCCCATCCCGCACGGAGCAGGCACCATTGGCGTCTCCTGAGGGGGGCAGAACCAGCCGTCGAGGCATTCCGAGCATGAGTATCCCCTTCCTGGGCAGGGACTAGAACCAGAGGGTGGCTTGGAGGGAGACTCTGGGCATGCTGGACATTGAACCAATGCAGGACAGTCGGAAATGGGGATGACTGGGGTGGATGGCGGGACGTTCCCCGATGGCGCGGGGGCTACTGGTTCTTCAACAGAAAAGATGCCGCCAGATTGACCTGTTGGAGACGCTCTGGAGTCGTTGCCTCCACCTGGCGTCGCAGCAGGAGCCTGCGAAGGGGCTTGCGAAGCGGCCGGTGAAGTCTCGGCGGTGACGGTGATTGAAGGGCTCGCTGCAGGTGCTGAAGGAGACGAAGTGACGGGAGCGGGAGCAGTTCTATCCGACTGGTCAGGGTTTGTAGAAGCAGAATTGGCTAGGAAAACATGTTAGCTTGTTTTTCGTCTCCGCACGATGGCAACTTACCAGGTGTAGGCGGTGTCGTAGGACTGCCCGATGGTGCGGGTGGTTGACCTCCTCGATCGGTGTTCTGAGGTTGGCCGTTGCTCGGGCTTGAAGTCTCAGGACGAGGTGCTGATGCCGTGAGTGCAGGACTTCCACCTCCAACAGAGGACGGATATGCCGGCGATGACTGGCCATTGCCAGCTGACGGAGAGATGGGTGATGACTGACCACCAGAAGACAGAGCAGTAGACGGAGCAGCGGACGATTGTTGCCCGCCAGTAGCGCTTGGTGTCAATGAGGGAACTTGGGAGGTAGCTCCGGCAGCTGGAGATGATGGAGAAGCACTGCCTGCGTTGCCATTCGCCGACTGAGAGGCAGATGAAGCAGACGGGACTGATGTGACTGAACCAATGGCACTTCCACTTGCCGGCATCGCGTCTGACGCAGGAACTCCGGACGACCTCGAAGGAAAATCAGAGCAAGGGACGGCAAGAAATGTTGGAATACCCTTGGCGATGTTGACGACAGTGCACAGCTCAGACTCTGTTGCATCTCCCAGAGTAGTGACCGGGCTTGGAGCGTCTCCCATGATAGGAATCGCAGTTGTGGCCTCACTGACAGCTTCAGAGACGGAAGCTAGAACACTTGATAATGCGGTGGAGTCGTCAGGAAGCTGTGGCGCGTTGAGCCCACCGAGATTCGTGGGAAGTGTCGAAGACTCAGGCAAGATGACTGTGGCCGCACCCAAGTTGCTGCTCAAATCCGGGATGATGGGGTTGTTAAGGGGGTCGGAGCTGCCGATAGGGACCATGGAAGTCATGATATTCCCAGAATCTGTCACAGCAGCGACAGCCGATGGCAATGGGGTAGGTGGGTTGTTCAGAAGAGATGTCGCGGCACCAACCGGTTGTGCAAGCTTGTCCGTGATGATGGGAAGATTGCCACCAACAGGAGCCTCGGTCATGCCAGGAACGGGAAACGGCAGTTGACCACCAGCTGAGGATGAGGCAGAATTAGGTGGTCCTGTAACGCCCGACAGAATTGACGGCACGACTGAAGTTACACTGCCGCCAACGCTGGCAGCTGCATTCACCAGACTCTGGACTGGTGTTCCATCGATGAAGGTGCCAACAACATCGCCAATGTTGACTGTTGAAGCTGCGGCAGCTACACCGCCTCCTGCGCGCCTAGCAGTCAGGGTTGCGATGATCCCACCAGCGTGGCTTGTGATATGGCTCAAAGCGCCGTCGACGACGCCACCAATAGCACCGAGAGGGCCTTGAGGTTGATTGTTGCCAGCTACAGGAGCTGCAGGAAGAGGAGTGGTGATGGCTGGCTGGTCTTGATTGGGAGCTGGAGCAGGTGGACGAAAGATGCTACCTGGAAGGGAGTCGATGCCGAAGAATTGTCTGCGTTCAAGATCTGAATTGCTTTTGGCGACCAGGTTAGAGCGGTCTTCCTCCAGAATTGGCTGGACTGCCTGGGTAACGGCAAAGGCTGTGAGGAGAGCCAGGACGATCAGGCTGATGATGACTGTCGTCTGCCTCTGTCGAGGCGTTGGTCCCGAAGGACAGGTGGGCCACATGATGGGCGATGGGGGCTATCGAAGCACGAATGGAATGAGTGAGATGACGAGATTTGTTCTGATGAGGACTGCCAGTGGGAATGAAGGTTCCAAAACCGGGTTCCAAGAAAACGAGCCAAAATTGTAGCGAGAGTGGGATGTGAGGAGGTTGTGTGGTGATGTTGGTGGGAGAAGAAGAGGAGACGTCGGGGGGATGGAGAGGCAGACGGATGATATACTCTGCCATGACCGAACCTGATAGCTTCCCATCAAGGCAGGTAGGAATGATTCCAGGAAGGCGTCATAGAGGTAGGAGAGCTGCCCGGGACATGATGGGAAGGGGGGTGCTGCTCTCTTTCCTGGGATGGTTGGGTGAGGGAAGGAGGTGTTGTGACCAAGGGAAGGAGACGGAGGCTGTACCTATTGCTGTGAAGCAGGAGAAGCTAGGCAAGCGTGCATTTGCACCTGCTTGATGCCATCTAGATAGCTTCTGGGGCAGCAACTCCTCCGCACACTTACCATTCTTTGCCTTCGTAACAAGCAGTACCGCCTGCTTTGATGCTTCCCTGTTTATTGACTCAAGTCGCCGGGATGAAGGTGAAGAATGCGTGATGCGGCAAGCCCTGATCCCCGCCGTCTAGTGGTATCAGCTTTCCTGTATCTCTTTGGCCGGCTCTGTAGATGGTGAATTTGAAGGTCACTCACATAATCCAAACCGGCCTTGGAATCGTACCAGGCAGCACAATTATCGACACCCATTGAGCAATAAGCCTTACTCGACCGACGCTTTGCCCAAAATTTCGTAGAATTCTCACTGTCTATCCGAACTGTCGTTTAAATCGATGCTTCGCCAATGCCAACATTGGATGCCTCCCATAGTCTTGATAAAGTCTCTCCAGCGCGGTCTCTCTCTCATCTTTCGATGTCTGTCTCGGCTTCCCCAGATCTGTCGCCAGACGCGCTCTACCCCCGAAAAGAAAAAAGCACCTTCCGTGACGTCTATGCCTTCTCTTCCTTGCCCCATCTCTGCGTCTCGTCGCCGCCTTGCCAGTCCTTCTCGACGTAGCCAATCTGGCTCTTGACCTTTTGCACGGTATCCTTGTCACCGGTGTTCTTTCCGATGTTGTCACTACAGGACTCATTAGCATCAACACCCCCAAACCCTCTCTTTCCGGAAGCACCTACCTAATCTTGATGGCCGGCTTCCCGTTCGCAGAGCTCAGCTTAATCACAATATTCAACGGCACAGACTTGGTGCCCGTCTTGAGGTGCTTAAAGTCATTAGTAAGGAACGTGCCCACGCCAAACGTCGGCGTGAAGCCCGCCGCCTCGGAAATGGCCTTGTACTGCAGACACTTGTCGATATCTAACGAGTCGGAAAACACCATCGTCTTCTTCTCCGTGATGCCCTGGCTGTCGTAGTACTGCCGCAGCATGTTGACGTAGTCCGCCGGGTCGCCCGAGTCCTGCCTGACGCCCTGGAACAGCTCCGCGTACGTCTGCAGCGTGCCGTCCGCCTTCTTGAACTGGCTGTCGTCCTCCCCGTCCAGCGCGTGCACCGGCTGGCTGAAGGAGCGCAGGAACTCCTGCGTGCCGAACGTGTCCGTCAGGGCAATCCCCAGCTTGCCGCCGAAGCACCCGACCCAGTAGCGCAGCGCCAGCTCTGTCGCGGCGCGGTAGTCGTCGTGGATGGCGGCGATGCCCATGAACCACTCGTGCGCGACGGTGCCGACGGGCGGGATGCCGAAGCGCATCGCCAGGTGGACGTTGCTCGTGCCCGTCAGCTTGCCTGGCAAGCCCTTCTTCTCGCCCTCCTTGCTCGCCTTGACGAGGCCGCGGAAGACGAGGGCCTGGGTGTGGTAGTCGCGGCGGCGACGGGTGCCGAACTCGGAGAAGGTGCAGCCGGCCTCGAGCAGGCGCATGCCCTTGTCGAAGGCCTGCTCCTCCTGGCCCTCGTAGCTCCAGTCGGTGTCCATGAAGCGGAAGTAGGCCTCGGAGGTGAGGGCCAGCAGGGGGATCTCGTAGAGGATCGTCTCGAGCCACGCGCCCTTGATCTCGACGTGCAGGTCGCCAATGTCGGAGTCGGCGCCGGTGTCCTCGCCGACGGGGTGGAAGGTCGCGATGGCCTGCTTGCTCGGGTGCAGGCGGAACTCCTTGAGGAAGTTGACGTACTCGTCGGTCAGGTAGGTGCAGTGGGTCCTGAGGAAGCGGTACTCTTCGTCGGAGAGGGAGATGTTGCCGAGTTCTGGTGTTGCGCGTGTGGTGAGTCAAATGTTCAATCGCGCATCATGAAGGAGGGGCAAGGGGTTACTCACTTCGGATTTGCTCCTGCAGCCAGTTGAAGGCGGCTCTCGACAGCTTCTTCTCGGGTGTGCGGTTTGTGAAGGCGTAGGTGACGGGGACGTCTCTGAAGTACTTGAAGACGGCGCATTGCATCGTCAGCTTGTACAGATCGGTATCCAGGAAGGATATGACGCCCTCGGGGAAGGGCGAGGAGCTGTTGAAATCCATGATCGCTGGTTGTTCACAGACGTGGCGCGGGCTCGGCGTGCGGAATTATCGTTGGTCAATTCGTCGTCGCTGAGGGGATGCGACGAGAAGAAAAGTTTGGAGTCTACGCGCTGTGCAATCGGAGAAGAATCTGCAGGCGAGGTCGGACTCCAGGTTTGACGAGCGGCGCGCGATCGTGACAAAGCTCGGAGGGGGTGGAGGGTGGAGGGGTGGTGAGGAGGGGGAGGGGTAGCACACGCTGCACCGGCGGCTCAGTGTGTTTGGTTTGGCGGGAGGATGACGAATCGGCGGGACTCGGCAAGCCTGAGCTGGGAAAGCTGCAACCGCGAGAGAAGCTAGCCAAGGCAGTTATCCCTAGCTAAGCTTGCTGATTGATAAGGCGGCGGGCGGGTTGGCAGGGGTTGTGAAGTTTCAATGCGACTTTTAGGTGTCGCAGTTGAGATTCAGACAGCGGAATGAGGGGCGGAGGGGGGCATGAATCGCCCTTTTTTTTGTGGTTGGTTTTGAGAGTTGTATGGAGACAGGCTGATGTAATTCTGAAGCCCATTGTTTTGAATGTTTTCAGTAAACCCTTCTTTACCACTTACCTTGAGAGTCTACAGTTTCGGTGAGGCAAGTCTATGAAGAGAGATAAAACAAAGAGGTACTTTTGCATTATGACAACTGACGATTCAAATCGCGGAGATGGCCGCATTCAATGACAAGTTCGGCGCTGTCCACCACCTGCATTCCAGTCGTTGACACAGTCAGCCCGCAGCTCGCATTCAGAACCAAAGTGACTTACATAATAAGCTAAGGTGAGTGTGGTGGCCGCTGCAGAAGGGGTCCAATTGGCAACCGTCAACTGGAATGACGCGCGGCACTGTCACCTCTTGTGTTTGCAATGAGAAAGAACACTATGCGCCGTATGATAACATGCTCAATCCCGTTGCTGAGAAGACTTAAACCAACGAACAGAAACACCCGACGGAGCCCACCACTAAAACATCATTCGTTTGAATGAAGAACAGCCGCAGTAACGCACGCAATCACCCAGGCACACAGAGAATCAGCCAAGTCCCTGCTTGCTTGGCCCTCTCACGGTCTCATCCTCTCAGATGGCCTCCCGCCGGCGGGGTGGAGGGGCACCCTGTGCACAGACCACACCTTATTATTTTTCATCGCTCCGAACGCCGACAAAATTTTGGCAGTCGTAATTTTTTTTATTTTTTTTTCCCCAGACCAGCGACGAGGCAGAGCTGCGAACCCGAAAAAACATCGCCAGCCTCACAAACCCCCACGACGACGACGAACCGCTGCCTCACTCTCTACGGGCAACTCATACCTTCGATCGAGCTCAATTGATACCCTCTCTAATTCTCGTCGGCCCGGCCAGGAGGCCAAACCACACACCACGATGGACCTCCACCGCTGCCGCTTCATCGCGTACCCTCCCTCCGCCATCAACGCCCTCGCCTTCTCCCACCCCTCCGCCCGCACGAAGCAGCACTCCGCCCTCTCCCGCCTCGCCGTCGGCCGCGCGAACGGCGACATCGAGATCTGGAACCCCCTCAACGGCGCCTGGCTCCAGGAGACCGTCCTCCGCTCCGGCGCAGACCGCTCCGTCGACGGCCTCGTCTGGGTGACCGACCCCGACGACACCCCTTCCGCCCCCGGCGCCGCCACCATCCCAGGCCGCGCGCGCCTCTTCAGCATCGGCTACACCTCCGCCGTCACCGAATGGAACCTCGAGACCGGCCGCCCCCTGCGCCACGCCTCCGGCCAGCACGGCGACATCTGGTGCCTCGCCGCCCAGCCCCCGGCCTCGCCCTCCGACCCCGTCACCCGCCTCGTCGCCGGCACCATCGACGGCGTCCTCGCCCTCTACTCCGTCGAGGACGGCGAGCTGCGCTTCCAGCGCATCCTCGTCAAGTCCCCCACCAAGAAGGTCCAGATGGTCAGCATCGCCTTCCAGTCGCGCCACACCTTCGTCGTCGGCTGCTCCGACTCCACGCTCCGCGTCTACGACATCAAGCGCGGCTCCTGCCTCAGCAAGATGACCATCGGCCCCGAGAAGGACCGCAAGGACGCCGGCGCCAGGGAGCGCGCCGACATCATCGTCTGGAGCGTCAAGACGCTGCCCTCGGGCGACATCGTGTCGGCTGATTCGGCCGGCCAGGTCTGCATCTGGGACGGCAAGACGTACACCCAGGCGCAGCGCATCCAGGGCCACCGCCAGGACGCCCTCAGCCTGGCCACCAGCGCCGACGGCTCCGCCATCATGAGCGGCGGAATGGACCGCCGCACCGTGCTCTACAAGAAGACCTCCGGCAACGGCGCCAGATGGGGCAAGGTCTGGAGCAGGAAATACCACGAGCACGACGTCAAGGCCATGGCCTCGTTCGAGAGCAGGAGCGTGAGCATCGTCGTCACAGGAGGTAAGCTTCCACATTCCCATCATACATCCCAACCAAAATTACTAACTAAACCCCCAAAGGCCCCGACGCCTCCCCCGTCGTCCTCCCGCTCAAGGAACTCGGCCGCGAGAACCACAGAACCCTCCCCCACCTCCCCCAGACGCCCCCCCTCGCCAGCGCGCCCGATGCCCGCCTGCTCATCAACTGGTGGGACAACCAGGTCGAGGTCTGGAAGCTGCAAAACTCCTTCGACGGCCTCTTCGGCGACGGCGTCGCCCCCGCCGACAAGGACAAGGACCTCGACACCAACCGCAAGCTGCTCAAGACCATCCTCGTCAACGGCGACTCCTCCATCTCCTCCGCCGCCATCACCCCCGACGGCTCCCTCTGCGCCGTCGCCACCCCGACCGCCCTCAAGGCCTTCCACCTCCGCCACGACGGCAACCCCACCAAGCCCTCCGACGTCGCCGTGTCCACCATTCCCGTCCCGGCCTCCTTCGCCTCCAACGGCGCCAGCAAGGTCATCCTCTCCCCGGACGGCGCCTGGCTCGCCGCAGTCCAGGACGGCTCCAAGGTCCTCGTCGCGAGAATCACGCGCGACGCCGACACCGGCGCCGTGACCATCGAGAAGCCCCGCGCCGTCGCCCGCCTCCGCCGCAACGTCCCCAAGCACCAGTCCCACGGCGGCCTCGGCAGCTACGAGAGGACCGTCGCGCACCTCGCCTTCTCCCCGGACAGTCGCATGCTCGCCGCCGCCGACCTGGCCGGCTATATCGACACCTGGGTCTTCGGCACCCCGTCCCCCCGCGCTGAAGACGACGACGAGGAAGATTCCGCCGACTCCGACTCCGACGATGCTCCCGCCGACGCCACGGAGCGCTGGATCCGCAACCCAACCGCCTCCCTCCTCCCCAAACTCCCCGCCACCCCCGTCGTCCTCTCCTTCTCCCCAGACCTCGCAACCACCGCCGACAACGCCCCAGAGTACACCCTCGCCGCCGTCACAACCGCCTGGCACATCCTCATCTTCAACCCCGCCGCCGGCTCCCTCAACGCCTGGTCGCGCCGCAACCCCGTCTCCCGCCTGCCCGCGACCATCCGCGAGACACGCGACCTCGCCAAGGGCGCCCTCTGGCAGGGCCCGCGCGTCTGGATCTACGGCATCAACTTCCTCTTCATGCTCGACCTCTCCCAGGACCTCTCCGCCCCCGTCGCCGTCGCCGACCCGGACACCGCCGTCGTCGTCCACGCGCACGCCGCGGGCACCAAGCGCAAGCGCAAGGGCCCCGACTCCGGCGCCGGCTCCAAGATGTCCATCGGCGCCATCGTCCCCGCGCAGGTCGACCGCTTCGTCGCGGCCAAGGGCACCAAGGAGTGGCAGGACGACATCGAGGCCCGCGCCCCCGCGGACGCGATGGACGTCGACTCCGACGCGGTCTCCGCCGACGAAGCTGCCGCTGCGGGTTCCGACTCGGAAGAGCCCGAGTCCGGCCTCGCCACGCTCCGCGGCCGGCAGGAGGAGACTCAGGCCGAGGATGGCGCCGGCAAGACCCGCTGGTGGCACACGTACAAGTACCGACCCATCCTGGGCATAGCGCCGCTCTCCGGCACCGGCGCCGCGTCGCTCGAAGCCGTCCTCGTCGAGCGGCCGCTGTGGGAGGTGGACCTGCCCGAGAGGTACTTTGGCGCCGACGAATGGGAGAGGTGAGAGAGTGTGTGTCCAACACGCTCTGCCCTGCCCCTCTGGCCGACCAACCAACCCCTCCTCGTGGGCACGCATCTCAGCGGGGCGCTCATTTCCCGGGCAGTGTCATAGGCACAGCTGGGAAGACAGGACCTCCGAGGAGGAGGGAGAGGATGGAGGGAGAGGGGGGGGGGGGGGGGGGGGGGGGGCTTAGTTCGGGTTGCCGAGCGAGTACGAGCCCCCAAAGCTGTAGACGCAGCAAGGCAGGTCAAGGTCAGGTCAGGTCAGTCGCGCAGGATGAATGGCCAGATCGAAGCCCACACCAAATCTCGGTCAACTTCGGCGCTACCCTTTCCTCCTCCTTTGGTGCGTGTTTGTCTATCTCTCACACACCCACCTCGATGGGCTGGGCTATGCCTCTCTCCTCACCGCCAATGGGCGAAGGTGAAAAAGAAAAGAAAGGAAAATCAGGCAGGAGGGAAAGATAAAGGGTCACCGTTACAATTACTCATGTTTCTTCGTTTACTTTTACGTATCTAGTTTGTCTCGTTGCTGTACCATACGGTTGTCTACCAATATCCTTCTGTAGACCGAGAGAGACACAGCTACAAATGTCGTCAAAATTGGTTAGTCATCATGGACAAGGGAGTTTTTCCTCACTTTGGGAGTAAATATGCAAGAAAAGAAAAAGAGTGGGAGATGTAAGAGAAAAAGAGGTACAGAGTACGAGGCATGGAAAATCCTAAAAGGAGGCCGCGTAGTCTTGCGGTCTTGGCGGTGAAAGGGGTGCAGGGCCAAAAGAATTTGTGTGCTTGGCTCCATCAGCCTGCTTGCTGTGTGGGTGGCCCGACCAACCCCCCGTATGATCTCATCTGCGTCTGTTAGTCGTTCTCATAGATATCAGGGTAATGGCATGAGAGAAAAGTTCCCTTATTTTGAAACATTCTCAACAAGATTGTCCGTCTCCTCGTGTTCAGGCCGCTGAGACCGAGTGCGAAGCTCTCATGAGATGCGTGCCGTTTCCCGTCCGGAAGATGGGCGCAGACGGACGACAAAACTAGAAGTGGGAGAGATGTCTGATTCGGAATCCAACGTTGGCCACGAACCTACTGCACCAACCCTTCCGTAAGACACCAGTGACGCTCGCCTAAGCCTGACCGCCCCGCGGCGAACGCAACAAGAGCAAAAGCTTGTCTCGCCGTCCCGGCGTCCACAGACAGATGTGATAGAGGGGGAGGAGGCCAAGCCCTGCGTAAACCCCCATCACCCGGGCTTGTCCCCATCTCCCCCGGGCGAAGCCCGATGACAAGTCGTCTCCAGGCATTGGCCGCGGGAAAAGAGCCAGGCTGACAAGCTGCTCGCGCGTACGGCGCCTGCCTCGGTGTGTCCATCCCGCTAGAATCGGCACGAGATCCCGCCGTAGATGGCGAGACTCGTGTTCACTGTGATGAGCCTGGGCAGTCGAAAAGATAATCATCCCATGTCTGGCTCCGGCCAAGGACCAACACGTAGGCCATGGGCCCCGGAGGCGGCGCAATCCATACGGACTATCAAGGGGAGCTTACGAGTTTAAGCTTCAACCTCGCCTTTCTCCAACCTTGACGCCGCGTCCTTGTCGATGTTGACAAGCTCCCTCTTCCCGGCACCTTGTCATCCACATTCGACACTCTGACAGCTTGAGTTAAACAAGGCTTGCAACGCCCGGGAACCCCGTGTTGTGCCGGGATCTCGATACATTGGTCTGAACATCGTCATTGCCGTCCGTAGCGAGGAAACAAAATCCGCTTTCCCCCTCCCCCACGATTCCGGTCTCTGTTGCTGCGTCATCTGTCATCTCAAAAAGTTCACGCCGTTGGATACAGACGATAGACGGGTAGAGAGTCAGGTGCCCATGCTGCCGTCTACGCGGTGAAATCCATAAATCGACGATCAGTCTTTCACTATACGGACGAGCGTACTCAGAAAACGGAATCAAATATCCGCTTGGCGTCGCGGCCAGTGTGGGGGTCGTACTCAACCCGTACGTCTGCCTGTACTTAGTACGTAGCGAGTCCGAGGCACCGGCACCGCCGCGTCCTCCCACCGGGATGTATCCGTTCAAAGAAGATGACCAGCTTAGTCACGCTTTGAGAAGACCAGATATCTGAAGAACCAGACGAAGGGGAACCAGGGACATGGGCAGGGAGTCAAGTCTTTTGCCCATGTTGCCATGCTGGCTTGTCCTCGAAACACCATCTTCCCTTGTGAACCGATACCTTAATATTCTCGCCAACGAGCGAAGCGAAGAAAAGACCGCCGGGAGCGGGTATCGACGAGGCTAACACGGATAGAGCAAGGTAGTCGACGACTAGCAGACTGTTGTGTCTCTCTCGCTGTGGTCCAATGTCTGATCTGCAAGGATGGATAGGAAGGGAAGGGTCTAGGGTACGCGCGTCCCGCCTCGGGCTTTCTCTGGAGCACCCCCCTCCCTTCCGTCCTCCTTCGCACACAAACCGACGACAAACGAACCGGCCGGGTCAGACCACGCAAGCCAGCCCCGATAGGCTGGGGCCGAGGACAACGAGATCGACGGCCGCAAGGTTTCGCCGTTTCCTTTTTCCCCCTCGGTAGGTAGAATGGGCAATGTCGCTAGACATGATCCCGTGACTGGGGGCAGACCGAAAGGCTGTGAGACGCCAGCGCGGTTACCGTACCATCCAACACCAAAGCGAGCCCGGAAACTTGGGGGCGGGTACTCCTTTGTGGGCGGTTTGTGACAACATCGTGAAAACAAAGAACGGAAGGAGAAGTTGGGATGAGCGTTCGTCATCTCGATGTTTGAATCGTGACCTCCCGGTTTCACAGATGAGAAGAAGGGGCGAAATGGGGGCCAAGAAGTCAATAGAATACGCAGCCCGGGGCGGAGTCCAATCTGGCTGACATCCTGAGGTTCTGGATAGACGACACGTCTTTATGGACATGAGTCGGCGTCTTGGCACTCGCGACAAGACCGCATCCAGGCGACGGACAGAAATTGACGTCCTTCTCATTTAGAAGTTCGCGTAACTCGGAGTCCGGCTCGTGATTCCTAGGGAAGTGAAAGAGAGCGCAATCTGTACCTGGATCAATCGGGCTATGCCGACCTGGACGGACTAGGTGTCTTTCCATGCAATGCCTGCATCTCCGTAGGGTTGGGGGACCATGGTGGACGGGAGTGAGGTGGTTTTGGGTCGTTCGTCCCATCGTGGGCCACCTTCAGACCGCCCAACACCAACCCTCACTTGTCGTTCCCACCACTCTGCTGTTTCGTTTCCACCATACAGCCCTCGTCACCAACTGCATCCTGCTATTGTTCCTTTCAACACAATTGGAAGTCGAAGATGCCGCCCTCTGCAGACGGGAGGTGGGAGAGGCACTATTGGCCGGTTCGATGCAGGGCCCCTTGGCAAGTCTGCCGACAGCCGACGTGGACTGATGGAATGAGAGGTTTCTGAGCAGCGGGAAGCTTGGGCATTTCTGGCCCCTGGCCAATCAAGCAACACCTTTGCTCTCTAATTCGTGAATAAGGCGAGAATGGAGATTCGACAAGTCGCTCGCTACGCCTTTGTGGCAGTTCGAGACGAGAAGGAGTGCGGTCTGAAGTGGGGTGGCAACGGGTTTGGAACAACACGCAAGCCACCATTGGGAGAACCGACGTGAGACAAGGTGGATGACGCGTCACTGAGCCGCTAAGGCCCACACCAGGGGTGTTGACACATCCAGCCTGCACCCAATTTGGGTCGCCCGCGAAAAGCATCGTGGTCGCCGATCAGGCCTCTGTTCCAGGCTGTGGGGAGTCCTGGAGAAGAGTCCCAGGAACTGTATTGAGATTTCAAATCGCCAGGAACCGGCCTGCAAGAGAGACCCTTGTCGTTCGTGATGGATTCAACATGTCGAGTTGTAAGATTGCCAAGAACTGGTGATGGGTTGACGGCGGCCAGATTGTGTTAGAATGGCGGTTGATAGCGCCAGTGGCTACGGCGCGCGGCCAGGCCCTCTTGAGCCGACTTGGACTCGTGCTCTAGTTTTCGGCCGCTGACTCGTCATCATGGTGCCGGAGGATTATTGCCCTCGTCAGAGACCGTCTGAGAAAAACCAACTGCTCGGTTCATCTCATCAAACCCAATCACTCCGACTGGCGTACAGCCGCGAGCCTGAGGTTGGGAGTGCGCAGACTCAGGCATCAGAGCAGTGTAAGTAAGGGCAGACGCGACGGGCATTTGACTTTGCGAGAACGATTTGACGAGCCCACCGTTGACGCAAGTCCACGTAACGTAACACAAGGCTTGACGTGCGATCAGACCTCGATCGGGTGAGGATCTCTTTGGATTGGAGAGCTTATCACTCATGGTTCAGGGCGACCGCTAGAAGATTTCGGGAAGAAATGGCCCGCAGAAGAAGCTCCAGAGGTGCTTGTCGGTGTGTGTTGTATTCGAACATTATTACTGAGTGCCAGTTTGTCCCATGGATGGGCCGGGGACAGTCTCAAGCTTTGGCGGATGAGGCTACCAAGCTGCCAGCTGGGCCAGGTTTCGCGGACTGTACCTCGTCAGCCGCGACTTTGACGAACTGCAGTCGAATGGCCAAGGGTATCTGGCGATTATCGCAGCGCGCGATGCGGGGATCGGGGAAACGAGTGCAGCTAAAATGGAACTGTTGGATGAGCATGGGCGGACCGGAAGAGACCAGGACCGGGAAGGGGAAAACGAGGCTGAGTAGGAGGCGAAAGAGGCAGGACCTTGAGTCCGGGGGGTTTCGAAGACTGGGAGTACCTGAGTACTTTGACTCGTTTTTGAGTGTGTACCTGACTGAAGTTGAGTGCAGATGGCCGTCAAGCCCCTGCCGCGCCTTTGCCGATGAGAACGGATGGCCAATGGGAGATGGCGCAAGCAAAAGAGAGTGTGAAATAGAGGTGTCGCACTACGTGTAAGCTTTTTTGGTACAATGGGATGTGGTCACGTAAGTTTTGGTGGGAGGGACTGAATTGAGTCGTCGTCGTCGTGTCTCTCCTTGGATGTCCTCTGCTGTGTGGACGCGGTGCCGGAGCTGGCGGCCTAGCGGTTTCCGGAGGACACTAGCCACAGGCGAATGCAGGGCAGCAGAGAGTCCCAAGATTGCGCAGGAGTTGTTAGACCAGGGACAGAGTTTTAGGGGTCCAAAGGCCGACGAGACGCGAAAGAAGCGAGGTGGTGTGGTGGTGGTGGTATTGGAAGAGGTGCAGTCGCAGCGACAGCCACTAAGGGGGCAGAAGGAGCAAAACGTCCCTTATCACGGAATGCTAAGAGAAGCATTTTGGACCGTTTTTGGAGGGGATCTGGAGTGGCTGCTAGTTTGATGAGCGGTTGGTCTCACACGGCGATCCTCGTGGGCGCTTGCGCTTGCGATGTCGTGCTGGCCACAAGCATCCGTTCTAGCGATAGGTACCGTCGCCGTACGCATAGCTGCTGACACTCGACGATCTCGAGAGGCCGTGTGGTCCGTGAGGGTGCGAAAGAGGCACAAGAGGCACAGCGGGAAAGCCAGCTGTGGCTTGATCTGATGGGGCTCGTTGGCGGAGCGGACAAAGGTGCCGTGGGCACCGCGGTTGGGATGGTTGTGGTTGCGTATTTGCGCAGATTGCGGACGGGAATGCTGGGATAAACGGCAATGATGTGCAGCGGCGAAAAGGAGCCTGAGCCTCAGGAGGGAGGCTAGGGCGGAAATGGAAGAAACCCATCGTCTGTCTGCCTCTGGTACCGTACGTACTGCGTAGAGAGAAATTGTTAGTGTCAGGTGTCTGTCGCTGCTGCTGCTGTTTCTGTTTCTGCCTCGCTTGATGTTGCCACAAATGCAAAAGATGGGAAAGGGCAGCTGCTACGAAACAAAGACAGCCAGAGCAGGAGCAGGAGCAGCAATGCCAAGAGGTGCGGCAGCAGCAACATCAACAGCAGCAGGAAGGAGCTGCTGCTGCTGCTGCATGACAACTGCTGCACTGCAAAACGGACAGTGGCAGCCGGTGCTGTCGTAATCGGTCACGGCCGGCAGGCGCCTGGTGCCGGAGCTGGGCTCATCCGTAGGCCTCTTCCCTCCCCAAGGTTCTCGACCCAGTTACAGAATGGATGGGAAGCTCCCCCAGCACACCCAGCACGCCCAGCACCCAGCACACCAGCACCGTCTCCCGCGCTCAGTTCGTACGGGACGATACTATGTTGGGATGTGCCTTAGACCAGGGAGGCAGCGGGAGGGAGGACAGGTGAGGGCTGAGGTGAGGCGCCAGGGCCAGCTGAGCCACAGATCTGGGACGGATGGAGCCAATCCAAAAGGCTAAAACCGCTGCAGGTGGCCTGGGCTGCCGCTGGCTGCCGCTGGAAATAGACGAAATAGGCCTCAGCCACGCCTCGTCATCGCCCTTATTTTCCATACACACGGCGACTCCAGCGGGAAAAGTGTGTGAAGGGAGGAGGGGGGGGATCTTGCTCTGGCCAGTGACAGCGCCTTTAATTAGGTACATGGTCGAGGTACCGGTACATGCTGCTGCTGCTGCTCCCATATGGCGTGGGTGCACTGAACACAGAGTAGGTACAGTGTTGAAGATGTTTGGTGGTGCTGGTGTTGTTGGTGATGGTGCTTGTTTGCTGGTGTTGGTGATGTTTGTTGCTGGCACTGCTGCTGCTCATCATGAGAATGCGTCCTCATCAAACTGCCCACAACCCGTTCCTGGAACAGAACAGCTGATCATCCATCACGACAAAGACACGATGCCAAGACAGGACTCGATATTGCCATCGTCGTCGCAATTCTCAGCCTCGTTCGGTCTCGCAAGTGATTCGTCTTGTATGGGGAAGACAGAGTCGCAATCTCATTTCGATTCAGCATCCGTACGTACATGCTGCCTGCGTCTTGCGTCTGCGTTGCGCGGATCTCCTCCGGCGGCGGCGAGTCGGCGACAATACAATCAGCTCAGCAGGAGGAGCACTGGAGTCTGGAGCAGAAACACCTCAGAGTGTATCCGTAAGGTAGTGTCCGTCCCGGCCTCGTCACCGGGAGGATTGCGTTGCCGTTGCCTGGGCTCTGCCAAGATTGCGTTGCTCCTGTGGGCGGCTGCGCAAGAAAAAAAGACTGCCTCATTACCTGGGGCCCCTCCAAACGTCTCTTCTCGGCCTGGCGCGTCTGGTAAGTGGGAGGCGACGGGATTTATCGATAAGAGTATTCGTCACTTGGCGCATCCGTAAGCCGTCCGTCGGTTGGTTTGCTCGGGATGGGATGGGATGGGATGGAATACATGCCTGCGAACTGAACTTCGTATGTACTACGCAGTACACTCTGATGCCCGGCATCACCAGCCAGCCCTGCGAGAAGTGGACTGCGGGCTGTGGTGGACGGTGGATTTTCGACGTGGGTTGCTCTTCGTGACCCTGTCCAATTTGGCTGTCTTCTGTCTGGATATTCACCACCTCGGGAGGCAGATCGTGGGCTTTCTTTCTGCTGCGTGTGTCTGACTCTGTGTCGTTGCCCGCTGTCCACCACATCTCGAGTTGGCAGGCAGTCGTCTCCTCAGTCAGAATGGAAGGCGCTGCTCCTTCCCTACGGGCACCTCCAAAAGTTGCAGGGAAGGCACGGGTGCTGGGGGCAAGTACCTGTACGCAGATACCTCCTTCCCCGGCACGCTTGCCTCTACTTGGGGGGGCACTCGGGTCGTGGTACGTGCCGGGGCGGATTGAGCGGACCCCACTCACCATCAGTCTGGCGTCTGTCATTGGCCGGTGCCACACAGCTTACGCGTAAACCGCCCATGAGGAGCCAGCCAGAGAGCAGCGTGCGTATGCGACCTTACGCTTCGCACTCCTCCCGCTGGCCCTCCCACCCCCCTCCCCCCCGTCCACCATCTCTCCCGTCGAGGCTTTCAGTGTCGTCGTCGTCCTTCCCCCATGTCCACGACTCCGTCCGCCCCCCCCTCTCGCTCACTTTTGCTCGCACTTACGCATACGCAGCACGCAGCGCAGTCACGCTGTGGCAGTACCAATTAGAGTCTCCCGTCAACTGCTGCGTACGCTCTTTACTCAGTCCCCCCTGGGCCCTGGCCCGTTATCCACTCTCACTCCCCCCAATTGCACCCTCCTCTCCGCCCGCTACCAACCCTTTCAACACCCCCATCCCCCCATCTCATCCCTTCCTCTCAACACCGCACTTCGTCGCCCTACGAAAACCCGATTTCGATTTCTACCGAACGACAAGCACCCGATCCTGTTCTTCGAGATCACCTCTCGCGAGACCGGCCACGATCGCTTCGACTTCGACTTCGACTCCGGTGCCCGCCAGCCAGACAAAAGACGGCCATCGCCTCTCCGACCGACCGATCAAAAGTCGCCAATTTCTGGGCTAGGACTACTCTCGAACGCTGCCGAGCCGGGACGCAACGAACTAGCACCACACTCGGACTCAAGAAGGAGGGAAACCAAACACCACAGCAAAAGGGAACAGTTCCAGCTTGACAGTGGCACTCGACTCCGACGACGTTACGAATCATTCACACGACAACCTGCGCTGACGACGACGACCGTGGTCTCTTCGCCGGCGATTCCCACCACATCCACTCTTTTAGCCAACTCACTCGCCGCCCTGATCTGACACCACCCAATTCGTCTTTGACGACCTTTTGGGAGAGTTCTGTCGAAGACTCTCCTCCATCCAACCCTCCCTTCGACACTCTCGACATTGACTTTTACCTACCACCGACAACAACTTCAAAATGGCTGGAAACGGATACCCGCCTGGCCCGCCCAACGGCAACGGCGAGGACTACGGCGAGGAGTGGGCTCGGGATTTGAGGGTAAAGTTCGAGTCTCTCCTCCGCGACAAGCGAATGAACGACTTCCGCTCTTCTCGTCAAGGCACTCCCCAGCCTAGAGAATCTGCGAGCAGCGCCAACCTCCGAGGTCTCGCTTCTCCCGGCAGACCCTCAACTTCCCACAGCAACACTGGATCCATGACACCAACACCACCTGCTTACTCTTCCATCCGCCATCTCCCTATCGTCCCTACTCCTCCCGCCGCTGGCGACCGCGACTCCCAAAAATTCCGCAACCTCCTCATCAGCCTGTCTCTGACCCCTACCAAGTACGAGAACCCCGGTTTGTTGGATGAGGCCCTGCAGTGCATACCGCTCGATCGGATTTACGGTGAAGCCGAGGAGGAGTGCCAAGTAATGCAGGCCGAGGCCATGAGTATGGGTGATGGACGTAAGGCTACCTGGGGTTACCAAGACTGCGTTATCCGGGCACTGCTGAGGTAAGTTGATTCACACGGATCCATCCGTTCTGTTCTAATTCCCCGCCAGATGGTTCAAGCGATCATTCTTCACATGGGTCAACAACCCCCCTTGCCCCGTCTGCATGTCGCCTACTATCGCCCAAGGCATGACTGCGCCGACCCCCGATGAGAGTGCCTGCGGCGCACTCCGAGTCGAACTCTACCGCTGCTCTGCTGGCGAATGCGGTGCTTACGAACGCTTCCCGAGGTACGGTGATGTGTGGAGGTTACTGCAGACCCGCCGCGGCCGTGTCGGCGAGTGGGCCAACTGCTTTAGCATGCTCTGCCGTGCCGTCGGAGGCAGAGTCCGCTGGGTATGGAACGCCGAGGATCACGTCTGGACCGAGGTCTACTCGGAGCACCAGAAGCGATGGGTTCACGTCGACGCCTGCGAGGAAGCCTGGGACAACCCGAGACTCTACACCGACGGATGGGGCAAGAAGATGTCCTACTGCATCGCCTTTTCAATCGACGGTGCCACCGATGTTACCAGACGCTACGTCCGCAAGACCGAACACGCCTCTGAGAGGAACAGGTGCCCCGAGGAGGTCCTTCTTTACATCCTGCAAGAGATCAGGAATATCCGCCGCCAGAACATGGGCAAGGATGAGCGATTCAGACTCGAGAAGGAGGACAGCAGGGAAGATCGCGAGCTCCGTGGATACGTCATCAAGTCCATCGCCCAGGCCGTTACCGACCTCGTTCCTGGCATGCCCAGCCCTTCAACCAATGTCCCTGTCGCGCAGCCTCAGCAGAGGCGCGAGGACACCAAGCTTCCCGCTGAGCAACCTGGTCGCCAGACGACTGGATCCGCCGAGTACCTCGCGGCCCAAGCCCGCGCGAGGAATAACCAGTTCCCCCCGCACAACCCGAACCAACACCACTGAAGTGTCAGCTCTACTGTCTGCGAGGACTACCTGATCTACTGGCGGCTGAACCCGACCAACGTCTCGCCGACCTGAGGCCAATTCTTCTGTGACCTGGCAATATCCGCTACTTTTTTCAAGATACCCAGCGGGTGCCTGGTCCTTCACCTCTCGGCCTCATGGTCGTCCGCCGTTCACCCACGATGGTGAGCGGCGCGTTGCACGACTGTGCATTACCAACAATCAGGACAATGATAATATTTTCTATGTCTAATCTACCTAAATTCGATACATCGAAAAAAACGCATTATAGACCGGCGCTCCGTGCCTACGTAACAAACCACAACGCCTCCGTCGAACCTCCACTGTCACTTTCAACCTATCGATACCCCCTGGGTCTCTCGGGTTCGGAGTACGGACTGTATCTACTACCAAATCATTTACTTGTTTCACTTCTTTTTTTCTTTGTTCAAAAATCCACTTGGATATTCGCTGGAAGCTGGCGGCACAAGGCGCAACCATGGGAAAGGCAGGGCTTGCCTGGTCATTTTATATACAACCAACCCCGCGCGTCACGGGGTCAGAGGGAAGGCGAGAGAGCCGGCGATCGGGGGTTGGAGCCGCGGACAGTACTGGCTCGCCCAAACAACGACGCCGAGCTCCTCCTAGGGGGGCGTTCAGGGAGCTACATGTGTGCTGGCTTGTCTTGCATCTTCGAATCTTTTGCATGAGCGACGATGGGCACCAGATGGACTTTGTATCTGGCCGAATGGAGTTGATGAGTCGAAGAAGTTTAAAAAAGATTCTTTGTATTCTCCGCCTGCTCCATTGAGACGGGCGAGAAGATGGGAGGCTTCGGATCGCGAGCTTGAACAAGCCATATCCGCAGGATTAGAAGCAAAATCAAAAATCAACTTAACGTTATCAACTGTTACATCATTGCACTGCACTATCTGGTGATGATTGAGTCAATCTGTCGGTGAGCAAACCGCTTGACGTGCTGACGATCTCCGCTCCAGCTGTGCTGCGTCGGGGAGGGGGCGAGTGTGGATTCCATGTTTCGTTAGTCAGCGCGCAAAACGAGCCAAGACGGGTTTGAAGCCCAGAAGGCGACGGATAGGCGCCCCGATTAATTCTTGTTTTCATCCAATGTTTGGGGCTCCGTGGACCGTGGCCGCCTTTGCCCGTTTATTCTTGGGATTAGGATGTCTTGGCCGGCTGCTGCTGTTGGCTCGCTTGGCGCGGGTGGCCCCCCCCCCCCCCCCCATCCCCTGGTTTAGGGATCTTCTTGGTTTCTCAAATAGCTGCGACGGTTTTGGTGGTCTTTTTTTTGCTGCGTGCCGTGCAGGAGGTGAGGAACGGCCGGGCTTGGCCGGGTGGAGGGGAGGGGGTCTTGGCTGTGACGGCCCTACGTGTTACGATGGGAGATGTGCGGCAAGGTAATGAATGGTGCACAACGTTGGTAGACAGGAGGCTAGGTGGTTAGGTCTTGGCCTTTGAGATTGGGGGCAGGTTGATTGATGGGATTGCGCAAGCTCGGTGAGCATCATTTCATGTCGCGAGCAGGTGGCCTTGGCGGAGGCACGTGTTGTGGGAGGGATGGAGGGAGGTTTTCGATGGGCGCAGGGCTAGGAGATGAAAGGCGGGAATTGGGGGTGAGGGCGATGTTTCTTCGGTCAGGATGTAGTCAGCAGGGCGGGCAAGGAAGGGGGGAGGACAGCCGCCGCCGCCGTTCGCCGGCGGAGGTACGAAGGCCAGTAAGGCAGAGGGAACAGCCCAAAATGCGACAAAGATTGATGGAAAGTCGGCGCCGGATGGCGGCTTGGCAATCCGGCAGTGCAGAAGCTGCATATGCACATTGTATGCTGCCATGTAAGAGAGAGTGTGTGTGTGGGGTATCGAGGGGAGGTTGTGTGTCTGAGGTTGTGGTTCGGATAGATTTCACAGGAGGTTAGGTGTTCGTTCCTGTTGCTTTAACTATCCATCACCTTGAGAAGGTTTGGTTTAAAGTGTTGAACTAGTGGTGGGTGGCTTTATTGGCATGATCTGGGAGATGAACAGCCAAGCGTGAAGCTTGCGGTGGAAGCCACGGTGGTGGTTTACGGCCAGCGGCAATTTTGCACGGCAGGGAAAGCGGAAAGGAACGCAGGCGCCGATGGTATTGAATTCCCGCGCGGATATCTCGATCTGCGTCACGTGTTATACTCGGATCCGAAACATATTACAGAGAAGAGCCGCCCCAGTCGGGATAATTCTGGACCTCGGGTTCGCAAACTTGTCCGAAGGGACAAAAAAAAATACAAAATGCCACGCGGTTTCTGTGTCGATCATATGTTATCTACCCTTTCCTCGATATTAAAAGAGAAAAAAAAGGAAAGCGAGCCAGCCCACTGACCAGACGGGAATACTCGATGGGGAAAGGGAGGATGACGAGGAACTGGGTCGGAATGTGGGGGATACTGGAGCTGGGGGACCTTTTTTCTTCCCTCGGGGTGGAGCTTTGCAGCGTGGTTTGCCGAACGGGAGATGCGCTAGCTGGAGCTGGGTTTCCAATGTGGCTTGTGTGCTTGTCTATCCGTGGCGTTTCTGGCAAACCAAAACCCAAGAGTGTGGTACAGTAAAATGAAGGGGCCGGGGTGGTGGTCGTGATGTGGGTTCATACGCGCGCCCGCGCCCGCGCGTGTTCTCTGTCTCTCTCGGTGACGGCCTGGATAGGTACGAATAGGCAGACGTGTTGTGCCGGGATGGATAGTGAGAAATGGGGTTGGTCCGATGTTAGATCGTTCGGTTGATGGTGCCATCAGGTACCCGAGACCAAAAAGCTACACTAGACTAAGAAAAAAGTGTGTAAGGTTGTATTCTCCTTGCCCCCGTCACGCCTATCCCAAATACGAAGCCTGGCCCGGGGGCGGGGAAATGAGGATGTGCTGGATGTGGTTACGTGGTTGGTGGCGTTAACGCAGAGAGGGCGTAAGACGGGCACACATTTGAAGCTTGTCGGGTTAAGCTTTCTATGGGGCTTTTGCGAAGTTGTTCCTGGATGTCTGGCGTTTTGGCGTTTCTCGGCTGGGGGTTAGGGTTGATGAGGATGGGCAGAAGAAAGGGGTGGGCTGTGGATGTCAGAGTTTCTCTGTCTCTTGGGGGACCTCCACAGGTGGGCTCTGATCGTACGAATAGAGAGGATGGTGTTCGTCATCTTTGTGTGGGTATTTTCAGCGAGGTTTTGGCCTTGGTGTTGTGTTGGTTGAAGGATGTGTTTGTCTCTTGTAGCTGAGATATTTTCCTCAGATCGTGTGATACGAGCAGCGTTACACATGGAATGTACGCGTACCATGTATTCGGTGTTCTAGATTGACTTAATCAATGGTCATTTAGTATTAGAAGGCTTTAGCATCTTGTTTTGCCGTCACAACGTTTTCATATGCAATTATAATAGCAATTAATTGGCATTGTTAAAAATCCTTGTTGGGATTTGCTTTCTCTTCTCCATCTCTTCTCTTTCCAAGTCACTGTGTCAGATCATGATGATGACTGCAGCACGTTTTATTCACAAATACTTTCGGAACCGATCTTGTAATTGATGAGCTGCTCTCAGTCCCATGGCCTTGCATGGTCCACCGTAAGGTGCGGTTAGGACGTTGGTAACGCAAAGTGACACTTGATCACAGTGCGATCTCACATATGTTAGCATCAGGTAGTACGTCAGTACCATTATCTCAGCTCTGCGACCAGATCAGTCACGATCGTGACACAGTTCAAAAAGGCAGGTATTTCTGACGGACTGCCTGCCGAACATCCCACACGTCAAGTACAGACCATAGTGTGTTCCTTAATCCTGTCACAAAGCTGCCGCCGTCAAAAAGTCGCAGATGATCCAATTAGAGAATATGAAAGAGAAGCACAATGTAGCCTGGTGCTTGGTCCCGATTTTTATATCACTGCCATCGGCCTTGCACGGCCGTAGATGTCCGCCGGGCCGCTGACAGATGTGGGTCCCGCGGACTTACACGGCCGGGCCGGGGAGATAGGAATCGGCCCCGGTCACCGTTCACCCAGATGAACCAATGGTATCTCACTCAATGGTCAAGCAAGTCTGGGCATCACCGCCGACCTCACGTCTGTAGCTCCATTCTCAGCACAGCCGAGTCTCTCGTAGTTAGCTCGGGTCGGTGTCGGTCCCCGACAGCTTGAATCATGGGACGATCCGGTGGTCTCAGCGACGCAGATCACTCAATGCAATGAGATGGCGAAAAAAGCATGTGCAGAGGGAAAGAGACAGGCAGAGTTGCCGTTAGACTCTGCCGAATCCCGTCATCCATAATCCAAAATTTGGTGGGAGCCGTCATACGCGGGCAAGAAAATCGCAAGTCCTGACCGATGTAGCTTGGCACCATGTTTTCTTCGCGGGGCTAGCCGCCGCCGGCGGGGAGTGTGGGGTCCCGGCATGTCCACCACAGCATGCAACGCGGGGAGTACCCGCGGCGGTGCCTTCGCCCAGAAAAATGCCCGTACCCCGGACTGTGAGAACAACGACTCAAACGGGCGGCGAATACTTTAAAAAGCTAGACTTTCTCTCCTCCACGGAATCAAACCTAAAAAACCACCTCCCTCGAGACGAAGGCAAAGGCAAAGAAACCGACCACCCCCCGGATGTTGATAAGGAGCTTTGGACACCTTCCAGTCTTTCCCACCCACACCTCGTCGCTTTTCCGCTCTCGCTCTCGTTACGTTGCGTTGCGATAGCTGCCAATTTCGTATCGCTGCAGCACCGATTTCCGCTCACATCAGAAGAAAAAAAAAAAACATGGCCGGCCACTTCCGTGCTTCATTGGCGGCTGCCACGGCCCCACCCTCCAAATCCTTCCCCGACCGGCCCCAGTTCTCGGGCTTCATGAAGCCGTGCCGGTTCGAGGGCGAGGTCCGCAACCTCGAGATTGCCGGGACTGTGCCAACCGAGCTGGACGGCACTTTCTACCGCGTCATGCCGGATCCGCAATTTCCCCCCTTCATTGATAATGATCCTGTAAGCTTGATTGAACGATGAAAAAATGCTTTCAATTTTAACTGGATGGTATTGTTGCTAACCTGTGATTTTATTTTGTGTAGTGGTTTAATGGCGACGGAAATGTGTCAGCTTTCAGCTTCCACAACGGCAACGTTGATTTCCAGCAAAAATACGTCAGGACGGAGAAATTCGTTCGAGAACGAGAAGCAAATCGAGCGCTGGCAGGTAATTATCAACTCCTCGCCTGATTGCATTTTCACTAATATAGCCTGAATATCACTGACACCAACTGCTTATAGGAAAATACCGCAACAAATACACCGACGCAGTAGAGTTCAAAGTCCGCACAACGGCCAATACCAACATCTACTACTTCAACAAATCTCTCCTCGCCATCAAAGAGGACGCCGCACCCTATCTCATGGACCCCGTCACCCTCGAGACCAAAGGCCCGTGCGACTTTGACGGCCAGCTGCCCAGCCTGACCTTCACTGCACACCCCAAGCTGGACCCTGTCACGGGCGAGCTCGTGTGCTTTGGGTATGAGGCCAAGGGTGACGGAACGCCCGATGTGTGTTACTTCAGTATTGACGCAGATGGGAAGTTCAACCAGACTGTGTGGCTGATAGCGCCGGTGGTTGGGATGATTCATGACTTTGCGGTGACGGATAACTGGGTATGTCGAAATTAATTGGGTCCTCACGACTTTGCTAATGATGTTCGCAGGTCCTATTTCCTATGATACCTCAGATATGCGACATCGAGAGACTAAAAGCCGGAGGAGAGCACTGGCAATGGGACTCGAACGTCCCCATCTACATCGGCGTCCTGCCCCGCCGCGGAGCCAAAGGCAGCGATGTCAAGGTAAACACGCATCACTCCTATACCGCCATTTAACGAACCGACTTACAACTATCCAGTGGTTCCGCGCACCAAACGCCTTCCCAGGCCACACCACAAACGCCTACGAAACCCCCGCCGGCAAAATCGTCTTCGACCTCCCGCTCACCGACAAGAACGTCTTCTTCTGGTGGCCCGACGCCGAGGGCAACGCGCCGAACCCGCACGACATCCACGCCGAGTACGTGCGCTTCGAGTTCGACCCCACGGCCACGGAGCACTCGCTCGACCTGCCGAAGCCGACGGTGATCCTCAAGCACGACATGGAGTTTCCGCGCATCGACGACCGCTTCGCGACCAAGGCGCACCGGCACAGCTGGTTCGACATGATGGACCCGTCGCTGGGGACCGACTTTGCGGCCATCATGCCCGTGCTGGGCGGCGGACACCCGCTGTACAACGCGCTGGGCCACTTGGACCACGAGACGGGGAAGCTGGACGTGTACTACCCTGGATCCACGCACATGGTTCAGGAGCCGGTGTTTGTGCCGAGAGGGGAGGATGCGGCTGAGGGAGACGGGTTTCTGGTGGTGCTGGTCAATAATTACAAGACCATGTCTAGTGAGTTGCACGTTATTGATACGCGGAAGTTCACGGAGGCGGCGGCAGTGGTTAAAGTGCCTATGAGGCTGAGAGCGGGGCTGCATGGGAACTGGGTTGATGCGAAGGAGTTGAGGTAAAGACTGTCTAGGTCTAAATGATGGTTGTTCGAGATGATGACTGTGTTAAAATGCATGTGAACTCGGCGACGGCAGCGTTAATCATACCCACGTGTCGTTCTGCGGATTCTATCGTCATGGAGAAGGTTTCCATCCCATCGTACATCATTAGATATTGATAGTAGATCCAATAGGCCCGAAGCGGATATTGGACCACGCGATCTTGCTACACCGGGATTAGTCAGGTCCTCCAGTAGGTACGAACGATTCTTACGCTTTGGACCAACCCCACTGCACGTCCAAGTCATTCGGGTCATTCTCCTGCCACGGACAAGGACCCCGAGTAACGCCAGGATAATTGCCTGTGTTGACGGGGTAGGTGGAATCGAGCCAAAGGTTCCAAGCATAGTACTGGGCGATGCCACATCAGTTGAGTTTCTCAAATCTTAGAAAGACAGAAGAAGGCTTCGTACATCATCCTGGATGGACAGCGCCATCACCATAGGCCGGCGTAGGATGTCGTTCTGGCGGGCCACGCCTCCGAGAGCCTCAAAGATATCCGGTTCACTAAACTCCACTGTCTTGATCCGGCAATAGTCCTTACTCAATCCATTGACATCAGGAAATTTCGGCAGAGCCGGGGATGGAGCATCGATTCTCTTGCCGTCCTGGATGAAGAACTTGGTGATCTTGTCCTCTGCGAACCGAGTGACGACTCTGAAGAAACATCAGCTTAGACATACTTCTCAGTCAGAAAAGGGCACTAAGTATTCATACGTGAACTTCTTCGATGTATCCACATCCCCTCCAATGCCGTAAAAGTCCGTGACACCAAGCCTGTATGGGTTATAGTCGCAGCCATCACTGTCGCACTGCCGCAGGCGGTCCTCGCCACAAGCTCCGTTTTCGCAAATGGCATAGGAGTTTATGCGGCTGCATATCTTGGACGACGTCTGGAAAGCTCTGGAGTTGGAGTTCCTACGACGATGAGCCATGCCATACCACGAATCAAGGCCTCTTACCAGACATCAAACTCGGGACAGCATGCGCCGCGGTTGCCCTCGCCTCGAAGGGCATCCCAAGCGGACGGACGCCAACCGTCGAAGTTGGCCTGGGGACACGTCAATGTTACCCATGATTTTCACTCCCGAAGACCAGGATGACTCACCTCGCCACCGACAAACCTCAACGATCTCGTACACGACGCATCACAATACCCCGTCCCATACCTCGCTCCCGCCTCATTCCCCTCATACCTCGCCAATCCACCATCAGCTTCCATGGCCAAAAACGTCAACGCCCCATTCAATCCGCATGGCACCGTTCCCAAGTCAACATCAAAAGCAAGCTCGTTCCCAAGCAACGAGAACGTCTGATACTTATCCCCGCCCTCCTCCATAAGGAACACCCTAGAGTTTCGACTCTTGCTGAAATCGATTGGCGTCTCGTACTGCTGGGAGAGGGAGTCGCCGTTGGTGGCGATGCCGTAGCCGGGGTAGTAGGCACCGTCAACGGCGCAGCGCTCGGTGCATGATTGCGTCGAGTTGCAGTAGTCCGTCTGCCACTCCTGGCGCTCGAAGCAGCTGTGCCAGTCGTCGACGACGTGGATCCAGCGGTATTCTGCGTCGATGGTGATTTCGCCTTGGACTGTGTCGCAGGCGGAGCTGGTACATTGCTTCCAGGAGAGCTTGGGATGGATCTCTTGCTGGAGGTCACCCACCTTTTGCGCCTCGGCGAGAAGCGCCAGGGATGCGAGGAAGAGTACTCGGCGCATGATTCAAGTGTGGGTAATTTGTTTGCCAGAAACGGTCATGCTGGGATCTTTTGAGACTACAATCCAGTTGCAATTGTCAGGGCATTTATATCAACTTGGCCTGGAACTCGGGGGAGCATGCTTCTCCTGCGCGACTTCTGTCAGTAGCATGCTCCACGGACGGAAACTCCAAAGGTCCGCACGCATAGACAGAGAATTTTTGATGTTGTCAATATTGATCGGGCGCAGGTATTGATCATGTGCATTAGCTGATGACCAAGAGATGGCTTCCACGGAGGGAGTTCCTCCTTCTGGATGCTTTTATAGTTGCTCTGCACCTAAATAGTAAACACCAGGCTGCAGATCTGATGGCTGCTGACGTGGGAGTCGGCTCAGTCCGAGAATGCACATGCCAGCCTGCTTATGCGTTCATCTGCTCACCACATGCAATCTTGACAAGAGGCCGTTTACCTTGGCAGAGGCCATGTTCGTCACATTTCAGAAAGCCTAGTCGATTGACAGATTCCTCTAGAAAACGTGCTTCGTCACGACCAACGAAAAGCTAGCTTAATTTGTCGGATAGGGGCTTGCTGAACAGTTTTGTCGCATGTCTCTACATTTTCTCTTTCAACTCGACTTCCAGAGACCTTATAAGTTAGGTTGACTCCTTGATATGAACCGTGAAGACGGACACCACAGCTGCCTAGCGAATTGTTCAAATCAATGATATTTTGAGAAGTTTGATGTAAATTTGAACATGTGCACACACGTCCATGTACAATTTTTCAGAATCTCAGCTCCTTCTTTGACTCTTCTACATGCCACACAGCGATCAGTCTCCAGGGTCTTAGCCACTCGACTTCATCCCTCCGGAGGGGTTTGAAATGCAGTGAAACAGAAAGGAAAGTCACATGCCTGCGTGCGACCCCACTCGATTGGCTAGGACGACCCGTTGAACTTTTGCTCACTCGACTCCACTCCCTTGAAATGGGCTAAAATCGCAGTAAAATATCAATGGTACAGAACGACATCCAGTCGCTTACCGTGGTATAGCAGCCTTCTTTTAATTTCATCCCTGAGTCGATTCTGGTTTCCTCGTACGCCCGATGATCTTGATGGATGGGTGTCCTGACTATGTAGCTACCCTAGAGCTGTGGGAAAGTAATAGTCCCGAAACATTCGTCGTTCAACCAATCCATCACTTCTGCCTTAATCACGAGTCTTTTCAGTGATGACGTGATATCATGTCATTTTCTCTCGGTTAGCCACTGGTTGAGGCAGAAACCACCCCACAGAGTGCGGTCTCTCACACAACTCGCTCTGCCAGCTTATAAACATCTTTTTTTGCCCTCACAAAGCTGATCACCTCAACAACATCGCGAGTCCTCTGCACTGAGACCAGCGCTTCACAATTCCTCTTCATCATTCCCAGCCCACATGTCGGTGATGATGACGTTTGTGTGGCCGTTATCCATCGGGATCGGTCTCATGGAGAGAGTAAACACCGTGCTATAGACAAAAAAGCAACACGTCAGTCAACTCGCATCGAGGCCGGTGAGGTTGCTTGCGTCCTGTCTCCAAAGGCAGAAACAAGCGGTAAAGCGAAAAGAATCAACGGGAAACCACTTACTCAATCGCGGATGTCGCCGTCGATGTCTTGGAAGCGGTGATGCCTGAGCCGGACCCAGCCCGGGTGCTTCCCGGGTTCGAGATGCAGACCACCTTGCCGGCGTAGCGTCTCACATTCTGGCATGATCTCCCCAGGTCCGCGTTCCAGGACACGATCTGAGCCCACGTGGCCTTGGCAACGTTGGCGATGGTGGTGCAGGTGTCGCCGCTCTTCACGACGTACGGGTCGCACGTGAGCGCCGAGGGGATGCACAGCGCGGTGCCGGCGGCCGTGGGGAAGTTGTAGCATCCGGCTAGGAGATTGTTCGCCATCAGGAGCTGGGCGGTGTTGATGCGCTGCTTCTGCGCGACGGACTGGCACGTGTCTCCGTCCTGGAGAATGTACGTCTTGCCGGCACACACAGGCGTCGCTGTCGAGGTTGCGATGGGAGCCGTGCCGACTTTGACCCAGGGAGGGCTCGCGGCCGGGGGCGGGGTGACGGCTACGGTCGTCTTGCAGGACGACGCGATCGAGCTGAGGGCGCTGGAGATGTCGGCGTTGGACGCGAGGGGCATCTCGACCTGGGTCTTGACAACGGACAGGGCGCAATCGTTGCACATCAGACTCGGGTCACCCGCGGCTGTCGGCTGTTGGTTCTCGGGGTCGATGCCGGCCAGATTGCCCAGGAGCAGGTTGCAGTTTTCACCGGCACTGTTTTGTTTGTCAGCGTCAGTCGCAGATTCGACGAGCAGAGCCATGGGTGATGGTGGGTGACGTACGGATTGGACGTGCAGAGTATGTTGAACCTCTCCCACACCAGCTGGGCGGTATAGCCGGCGTGGTAGCTGAGGCCATTGGGGCCAGAGTAACGGCTTGTCTCGCAGGCGGACTTCACCTGTTCTATATACCCATTGAGAGACGCCCTGCAGTCGGACGTGCAGAGCAAGTCAATGGTACTCTTGCTGTAGAAGTTGTTGGTTTCAGTCGCCCAGTTCAGAGAGGCGTCGCAGTTGAGCGCTTGGTTGAGAACCCTGATGCAAGTATCGGTGAGACCCTCCGTGCCTTGGGGAATAGCCGGGATGCGGACATCAGCCAGGACCTGGCGGAAGCCAACAACCGCCCAGACAGCCGTTGAAAGGGAGACTCGAATGGCCTTCATCTTTTCTTTTCTGTCATCTATTGCGAGAAACTGATTTTCGTTCTGATGCTTGGAGGTTGAAGAACGCGAGTGAAGAAAGACACAGGTGGATCAAGGTGAGTTGAAGAATCCCACTCTCCGTAGGCAGCAAGCCCCGCCTTTGTCATTTGCGCATCTGAGCGTGTTTGACGACGAATACGATGTCAGGCCACAGTCTCTTCCGCATGCAGGGGGGCCTTGGGAATGAAAGTGTGATATTGTTGGCGCTAAGCTGGTGAGAGTGTAAGTAGACATGGAAGACGATGGGGTCAGTTCAAGGGACTGTTGGCGCTAACCTTTTGATAGTGGGACTGTCATTGACTCTCGCTGTAGTCGGACAGGGGTGGGTTGATTTTGGTCCCGTCAATGAACATGTTCCAAGACGTTGGCATCGTAACGTTCAAAATGCTTGGTTCAACCACCGTCAACCACCTCCAGCTTCACCTCGACTTTAAGCATTATCAGTTTTCTTGCTCATACTCTCCGCCGCTCCGTTGACTTGCTCTGCAGAGTAAACCTGCAGTTGCCATTTAGAACAGTCCAGACTTGGATCCCAGAAGTACCCGCTTCATAAGTTCGCGACCCCTGCAACATGGTCTCAAAATTCGACGTTCGGCTGCGGGGCCGGGAGATGGATGCTGGAAATGGTAAGCGGCTCAGGTATGGCAAAAGAGCGCGGCCAGTCGATTCTCCATAACACAACAGAAACTGCTTGGTTCCCACAGTCGTCTCGCGCTCCAGGCGGACAAAAATGACCGAGTCCTGGGGACAAATGACCCTTTCCCGAAAACGTGCAGGGGTTTCTTCACTCTTTACGAGTCAGACACCATTGCTTGTCGATTCTCTGGGTGTCCCGGAACGATGTCTGGCTGCTTGGAATCTATTGCATTAGTGCTTTGCAAGACCGTTGAAGGTTGATCCTGGTGCCCAAACACCTCAACTTAGTTGGAATATAACCTTGTTCCAACAACCTTGATGTTTTGTGATATCCACCTAAGATGCAGGCGAGATGTTCCGGTCTTAATGGTCATTTGCATATACTCAAGCAGACTTGCTTGTGCAACGTAGCAATGAGCGATATATCATGAGCTGACTTCAGTCCCTCTCCCTCATTCTCACTCTCCTTCCTTTCCCTTCATTCTCTCTGTAATTTCCTGGCTCTATTACCTATTACCTTGTTCAGTCCTTCGTTCCCACCCGTGCTGACACTGATTGTGCGGAAATGTCACTCATTTGATTTTCATTATCATCATATAACTTACACTCATTATCTGGGCTACCCCAGGCACAAGCACATGATGCTTTTCCTTACAACACTCATCCTGGCGGCGCTTCTTGCTGTCAGGGGCGTTGAGAGCAAGTCAGTCTTTGCCCATTTCATGGTTGGCAACACAGAAACGTTTGACATTACCAAGTGGCAAGACAACATCGCTCTCGCGCAGCAAGCGCACATGGACGCCTTCGCTCTGAACATTGCGCACGGCTGGAAGTATAACGACGAGCAGATCGCCAACGCCTTCGCTGCCGCAAGCGCCAAGGGCTTCCAACTCTTTTTTTCCTTCGACTATGCCGGTGGCGACGTCCCTTGGCCGATGGCCGAGGTCAAAGCCCTCATCCAGTAGTACAGCTCCAGCCCTGCTCATTTCCAGTACAACGGGAAGCCCTTCGTCTCGACATTCGAGGGTCCCGACAATGCCGATGATTGGCATAGTATCAAGGCAGACACGGACTGCTTCTTCATACCGGACTGGTCCTCGTTGGGCGCGGGCCCGGCGCTGAGGGCCGCTGATGGTGTGGCCGACGGCCTTTTCAACTGGGCCGCGTGGCCCTACGGACAGCGCAACATGACTACCTATATCGACGCCTCGTACAACCAGCTCCTAGGGGGCAAGCCGTATATGATGCCCGTTTCCCCCTGGTTCTTCACCAACTTGCCGGGCTATAGCAAGAACTGGCTGTGGAAGAGCGGCGATCTGTGGTACGAGCGCTGGAAGCAGGTGGTATCCATGGACTTCGAGCCCGAGTTCCTGGAGATCATCAGCTGGAACGATTACGGCGAATCTCACTACATCGGACCTCTTGATGACACCCAATATGAAGCGTTTGACGTCGGAGACGCCCCGTACAACTACGTCAAGAACATGCCGCACGACGGCTGGCGAGAACACTTGCCCTACCTGATCGATCTATACAAGACAGGCACGGCTTCTTTCACGAAGGAGAGCATGGTCACCTGGTTCAGGACGTCACTGAGCGACACCTGCGCGGACGGAGGCACCACCGGAAACACGGCCTCCCAGCTCCAGCTCGAGTACAGGGCACGCGACCTGACGCCGGACCGCATCTACTTCTCCGTCCTCTTGGCTAGCCAGGCCGAGCTCAGGGTCTCTTTCGGTGGCAGGGACTACTCCGTCAAGGACTGGGACTACACGCCCGATGGCGGCGTAGGCGTTTACCACACCAGCATCCCCGTCTTGGGGACTGGCGGTGCATGGCACGCTCAAATCATCAGGGGCGGCAGCACCGTCATCGACTATTCGGTCCCGCAGGGCATCTCGGGAGACTGTCCTTCCGGCGTCACCAACTGGAACCCTTGGGTTGGCTCGGCCTCCAGCGGCGGGTCTGTCTCCGGAAAGCCTCCTCGCGACTTGTCTGACCAAGTCTGCATCGCAGGCTGGGGCGAGGGCAACTTCAACGACCTATGCAAGTTCACTTGCAAGTACGGATACTGTCCCTCGAGCGCCTGTATTTGCACCAATATGGGGAAGGCCCTCGACCAGCCCAAGTCGACCAGTGTGGTGGGCTACCCGGGCAACGGCGACGCAAACTATGGTGGTCTTTGCACATTTGCCTGCAACCTGGGCTACTGTCCTTCGACCGCCTGTTCCACAGAGAAGCAGCGCGAGTACGTGCCCGAGACATCGCCGTTCAACCCAAACACGTGCATCAAGGGCGGCGGACACGGCAGCTTCGCCCGCATCTGCAGTTGGGCATGCAGTTATGGTTTCTGTCCCATCTTCTCCTGCTTCTGCACCATGGAGGGACCTCTGAACCTGCCGCCCCCCGTTGTCAAGGTCAGCGGCGTGAAGTCCAACCTGGGGAATGATAACGGCCTCTGTGCCTTCACCTGTTCGCACGGCTACTGCCCGTCTCCCGAGTGCACCTCCAAGGACGACGAGTCTGAAGGCGGCAACTCCGGTGGGATGGACTTGATAGTCGGATACTTCCAGGCTGACAGCATCTCCCGACGTGGTTGTGCGCAGCGGTCGGCGAGCTTTGTGCAGACGGACTCGGTCAGCCACGTCAACGTTGCGTTTGCCTGGATCGATCCCGGCACGTTCGTTCTCGTTCCTGACGCGAGCACCGGGGACGACCAGATGAGACAGCTAGCGGCGCTCAAGGGAGAGGCAACCGGGCTGCACGTCTGGTTGACACTTGGGGGCTATGACTTCTCCACCGGGTCGCGAAGGGCGTCGGATACTCAGGGCATTTTCCGTGACCTGGTCAGCACCCATGAGAACCGCCGCAAGTTTCTGGACAACCTCGTGTCTTTCCTCCGGAACTTTGGCTTCGATGGTATCGACATAGACTGGCAGTGGCCGCAGTCCGCTGACGAGGCGACCAACTTTGCCATGCTGCTGAGCGAGATGCGGGAATACTTTGACACGCAATCCACAGGCTCTTCTTCGTGGGGAATCTCGTTCACGCTGCCTGTTGATACGACCGTCCTCCGGCGCTTCGACCTCGCCTCAATGGCCGCTTCGGCAAGCTGGATCAACCTCGTGGCCTACGATCTGGAGAGTACTGACAAGAGCACTACTCGACCAGTGTCAGATAAGAGCTCCATTGACGCGGCGCTGAGCTTTCTGGCTAACGCAGGGGTCCCGACCAACCAGATAAACCTTGGTATCGCCTTCTTTGGCCGCACCTATTCGCTCTCCGACAAGGCCTGCTCCGCCATCGGTTGCGCCGCTTCCGGCTTTGGCGTAGCCGGGCAATGCACCGGACGGCCCGGGTTCATGTCTTACGACGAGATTCAAAAGAACATTGCTATTGACAACGGCAAGATTGACGACAAGACCGGTGTCAACTACCTCAGGTATGTCCTGCCATCGATTTCATGATTCTCTTTCCCGTTGCAGACTTCTAACATTGAAGCCCCAGCTACGGTGACGGTCAGTGGGTGTCTTACGAAGACCGCAAGTCCATCATCGAAAAGGTCAAGTACGCCAAGAGCAAGGGTCTTCTCGGTCTCGCATTATGGTCCATCGATCTGGACGACAACGACCACCGGCTTCTCAACGCCACCTTGTATCCAGGAGGTCTCGGAAGCCTCTCCTTGACGACCGGTACAAACCACGACGACTCGTCCAACTACACTGGCGTGGACATCAGCCAGTGCTCCTGGTCCGACTGCCAGACTGTTAGTGTTCCGAGCTGCCCCGCCGGGAAGCAAGGTCTTATTGTCAACCGCTGTAACACCAAGGCAGGGACGGGGGAAAAGGTGTTCAAGTCGCTATGCTGTCCTCTTGGCCAGACGCCAAATCCCGACACCTGTGGATGGAATCGGCTGGACGGAGGCTCTTGCACGCCCGGGTGCAAAACTGGCCAGGTCGCCATTGCTTCCGACAAGTGGTTCATCAACTCAAAGGCGGTAGAGAATTACTGCTTCTTTGGCATGGCTACCTTCTGCTGTGACGCCGTAGAAACGGGCGAATCCGTGTGCGCCTGGGAGGACAAGTGCGTCAGCATCGTCTCTAACAGTGTTCCCACATCATCCAAGACATGCTCGCAAGGGCGCAAGTTCGTCACATACGCAAAAAGCGCCCCGGGCCACGGCACATGCCAGGGAGACGCCGGCGTCAACTCCTGGAAGCCTTACTGTTGCGACCAGGATGTCGAAACATCCTCCTTCCAGTGGTCTGGCGTCGGCGGCACCGTGGACGGTGGCAAGAAGGCATGCGAAGCGGCTAAGACATGCCCACTGGGGAAGACTGCCATCGCCTCGTCCTACCTCGGTGGAGGCGCAGACTGCACCGCTGTTGAATTGACCAGCGGACTGGGCATCAGCCAGGCTGTCCTCGTCACGGAACAACGCACGCTTTGCGCAGACCCCAATGCGCTCAGACGGCAGATCAAGACCCTCCCAGTCCCGCTAGAGAATCTGTTTCCTAAGCCAGGACCGTCAACGGACAAGCAGAAATGGGACGTCAAGATAGACCCAACCATGGGCGGGGCTGATCCGACCCCGGAAGAGAGCACCAACGCCGACAAGAACTCCTTCGGCTGGTACATCATGTCGGGCCCCGAGAGTGAGCTCACGTCTCTGAGCAAGCGGGATGGGTCTCACTGGGAGCTTTTCGACTGCGAGGCGGGGGCACTGCACGAGAAGCGCCAAACAGTCCGAGCTGTGTGTACCGACGATTCCAAGGCGAGCAACTGCGGCCTCATCCACAAAGGACGAGGCGTGGCGGAGACGGTGATCGAGATGCCCGAGGGCTGCGGCCCCGGAAGATACGCCATGGCCGTCTCCCTGTCGCCGTCCAGCAACCAGAAGATGCCGCACCGCCTGGTTAAGAGGAGACCGGAACTGGCTGACGCCCAGGTGTACGACCTCACCTTTGACTATGACTTCTCCCCGCTGAGGAGGCGCGCTGGAGGATCTAATGTCCTGATACGCATCGACTACAGCGACGATCCAGGGTACTGGTCCGACATCGTCGCCGCGGCGCCGACAAAGATCAGGAGATCGAAGCGACAGATCGAGGAAGAAGTCCACCGCCACCATGATGGCTCGTATAAGACGTACATGTACCACTTGTGGTCCATCGACAAGCGGTCGACGCCCGAGCACAAGCTGCACGAACTGCATTCGCGCTGGTTCTCCAAATCTGGCTCCATCAAGGACTGGATAGATAGGCTCCGAAATGTGGACGAGGAGTACGAGCTGGTGCGACACCGAGTCAACCAGCAGATCCGCTGGGACCTGTACGACGAGACGATATCCTGCCAGATCAAAGGGGTCGACACAACGGGCTATTTCAAAGCCTGGGCCGACTTGAATATCAACATCGAAACGTCGGCTCTCGTCACGCTGATCGGAAACATGGGTGACCTGAGCAGCTTCGACGAGTCCCACGTGCTCTTCCGGAACAGCGGCTCCGTCAAAGCGTCCCTTAACATGGAGGCGCTCGTCAACCTACACTTTCTCACCGGCAAGGTCGAGCTCTTTGGGCTGCAGAACTTTGGCGCCACCTTCACCGTACCCGGCATTGTGACTATCGGACCCAACTTCCGTGTCCTCGGTCAGCTGCAGGGCACCGCGACGCTGCATGGTCAGGCCCGCGTCGACCTCACGCTCGCGGAATGGGACTTTACCCACCAGTTCCCCGATGCAAACGGCAGGGCTGATGACGTCCTCATGGCTGACAAGAAGCTGGCCTCCGCCGGTGTGGAGAGGGCAGACCCGACGAAACCGCTCGAGGGGCCCAAGTTCTACTACGACGTCTCTGCCAGCGGCGAGCTGAGCTTGATGGTGACACCCAAGGTCACGCTGGGCATCGTATTCGACGACAAGTCGATTCCCGACGCTGCTGTGAGTGAAGATTTGTTGACAAGAGAGTGGCAGCTCTGAAACCCCCCTGCTAACCTCATCACCAGATCGACTTTGGCGTCAACGGCGTTGTGAGCCTGTACGGCTCAGCTAGTTCGAACTCGAACACGGCTTGGGGTTATTGCTACGGCATCAACGGCCGAGTCGAGGTCTTTGCTGAAGTATCGGCGCCGTAAGTGTCTTCGTGATCCTCCAGACCACGGATCTCGTCTCGCCAAACCTCATATGCTGACCCGTTGCCTCCCAGCACCTTGTTCGGGTTCAGCCTGAACCGACACTACGATATTTGGTCCACCGGAACAGTACGTTGCCCTAAGTTCCTTTGTGTTCCAGTCTTGTGGAGCCTGTCATGACATCGATGAGGCTTATACTTTTCGCACAGTTCCCCATCCTTGACGAGACCTGCGCCGCCGCCTCTTCGTCGCTCACGGAAACGCAGCCGAGCAAACGCACGGCCAGGCTGGTCAAGAGAGACAATCTCGTCGGATCACTGATTTGTCCAGCAGAGTCGACGGCAGAGGCTCCGAACGTTGGTTCCTGTCCAGCGTGTGGCGAGAGCACCCCTGGTTCTAGGTCACGGTACGTCAAGAGGAGGTACGGGTTTGTCCTTGAGGAGAGGGCCTACACATGCCCTGTGCTGAGCGACGAGATCTGCGTGCCTGGCGCCTCTGGTAGTATCTCTGGCCGCTCGTCAAGCGACGACATCGTATCATCGCTTGCCCCAAGGCAAATTGGCCAGAAGAAGGTCATCCTGAACTTCGGCGGCGGCGATGTGTTTCTCGACTTCGGGTCGTATGCGCAATGCGGAGATGCTCAGGACTCATGGAAAGGCCGGTACATCCTGAAATACGTCGTGGCGACCAACCCCGGGCTTCAGTGCAACGCAGACATTTCTTTGATGGATAAACCCACCTGGGAAGCGCAGTACTCAGCAATCGGATTCGAGACGGAGCACATATACGAGCCGCAGATGCTGAGAGACTTTTATCTGTGGCTCGGCAGAGGGTCAGGCACGACAGTGGGCACCTACTCGATGGCCGAGCCGCAATGGGTTGACAATGTCCTCATTGGCGCACAGCTACCAGGAGCAAGCCCCGGCAACCTTTTCCTGAGCTTCGACCAGACAAATCTAGGCATCACGCAAAACCCCACGGTTGATACGGTACACAATACCGTGGCGTTGGGCTTCGGCCGTTCGGAGACCCAGAAAAACAAGTTCACCAAGGAGCGCACTGATTCCAACCTGGCTCTGGTACAGTGGGAAATTAACAGCGGGAAGGCGACGTGGATGGGTTTCGAGAAACCCTCCTTCAATCCTTCAAGTGACCTGGAAGAGGATCGGCGACTGCTCCGGAATGCCATGGCCGTCTTCAGCTATCTCAAGTTTGTGCCGCCCGGTTCGGCGACGGGGCAGAAATACGCAAAAGTTGAGGCCATCTGGAACAAGTGGATGCGCGTCTCCAACTGGATCGACTTTGTATTTTGGGAATTCGACAGGCAGTTCACTGTCCGCGGCGGTTGGCAAGCGTGGCCTGGAGCTCCCGTCAACAACGCCGGCGGGAACCCCTCGCTGCGCGCCTTATACGCGCGCTTCGTCGAGGACAGCCTGGCCGAAATCGAGGCGACTGTGGCAAGCTTTTGCACGACGGCGGAAGCGGCATATCTCAACGCACATGGGCCTCTTAACGCCCAGGGAGTGCGTCAATGGACCGATCCAACTACGGATCCCGCTTGGTACAACTCCGCCTTTGGGCCTGGCGGCTGGGCTACGGCTGCGGTAGCGCGATTCCCGAGGGTTAGCTCCGCCAACGGCTGGTCTGCTTATGGGGCCACGGGTCAATTGGATATGATGGTGGATGGGGCAGGCAACTTTGTGAATGGTCTTCCGCCTCCTGATCGCATATAGTTGATGAAACCTTGCCTAGCCATATGTATATTGAGAGAAAGCATTAAACAGTTCGTGCTTTCTGTAAGTAGTGGTTGAGTAAACCATCACCCACATAATGAGAGTAAAAGAGAGAGACCTCATTTGTCGCGTCCCTGAGGCCTGAGCCAACATTCTCGAATGCAATCTCACCACCACAATTAACACGTTTTTGGGCATTGTGACCCGGGTTGTCGATTTCGGCAAAGAGCTCCTTCTGGGGCAGCCATTTAATGAGGAGATAGCTGCCATAGGGGCTCTCATCGGCCGTCCTCGATGATTTGGCAATGCCCTTCTCAGCTAGCGCCGGCTCCCAAGACGCGACCTCAACGTCGTCATCGTCGTCCGCTCTAAACTTGTTGATTGCCAGGATCATCCGCGAGTAGGAGCTATCCATGAAACGCTCGGGCAGGAACCACGACACTATCTCGGCCTTATCGGCCATAGCCAGACGACTCTGAAGCTCCTGCTCATAGTGGCGAACGCATGCGTTCGCGCGTTCTTCGTTTGAGGCAGTCTCCGGCAGAGGAAAGGTGACAACTTCAACCCGGTCTAGCGCGTCGGGCCCCTTATCGCGGCGGCGGGACATCTCGGTGCGTTCAAATAGGGCGCGCGCGAGCCGAGCACTGCGGGATGGGCGGGCGGTGGGGGTGGTGTCGTACACGACGCAACCGAAAGCGGGACGGAGAGGCCGGAGGTCAGATTCCGCCTCGGGGGTTATTTTCGGGACCTGGTAGGCGGCGAAGGTCGGGGAGCTATCGTGGCTGGGCGCGGCTTGGACGATGGTTTTCTGGGGAGGTCCGATTTGGTATCCTGGTCGTGGGCCATCCTCCTCCTCACGTTCTCCTCTCAGCGGTGCTGGTTTCCAACCGTCGCGGCGAGCGTTGCGATTGCAAACTATGCACATGGTTGACTAAAAGATGCGAGGGCGAGGAGCTGGGAGTTTGTTTGTCGTTATGCTTATTATGATTTGTTGTGATTGTTGGTTCAAGTGATTGAGGGGATTGAGGGGTTGAGGTGGTTCTTTTTTTCCTTCGTTGTTGTTGTTGGTTGGTTAGTTGGTGGCGTAGATTTATAGGTGCCTGAGAGAGGAAACGTGTTGGCGGAATGTGTGATTAGTCATCGTTCCTTCACGATGCATGGCTACCAACGACCATAATTAATATCCACTCCCACCAATGTCAGTGCTAGAAACAAAAGAAGATACTTGAACGGACTTGGGATCTGATGTAGTTATGGAGGGATTATTGAGCATCTCCATAACGTTAACACGCGTAGTTGGCACACGCCAACAGTAGAATGCAAAATTAAAACACGTTCCGCTCAGTATTTTGGACCATGCAAAGATGCCAGGTTCACTTGATCCTATTATACCTCAGTGACAATGATCACAAACTTATCCATCTCTGTCTCTTGGAGGCTAGGTTGACTCATATAGATGTCGCTGTAAAATCTACGGCTCATATAACTTGCGGCGCAACCCGCCATTAAGACATTTGCACCCTGACAGCATGTTTCTGATTGTGGCCCGGTGTACGGTAGCACCCGCAATTGGCATATACACGACATCTAACAACGATTCAGCGTCACATCGGATGGGTCTGTTGGGCCGCTTGTTGGCATTCGTTTGAAGTTGAGCTTCGGAAATGACAGGAGGTGCGTGAAGTAGCCTGACAACTCTAGCTGCGGGCGCCAGGCACAACTGTCAAAAAGCAAGTCTAGCCAAAAAGACGGGACTCAGGCCCGGATAGGCCGAACTTTCGCCTTGCAGCTGGTCAATTCAATGATATAAATCGGTATCCTACTCGGACTTCCCGTGCAATGGGAATATACACGGGCATCTGAGCTCTAATGCGTAGTATATCGGAATTATTCCCAATTCCTGGCGTGCTCGGATTTTCTCTAACCATGAATATCACTAAGTTACGTTCCCGGAAACCCTTAGAAATATCCATTTATAGGCGATCAAAGTCTTCGGCGGGCTACTCGATCGAGCTGCTACATAAGATCATGATTATGCCGAACGCCGAATCGTTGATCCAGATCCAGACAATCACATTCAACACTCCGAGCAGTCGTCACATGTCTTTCTAGTCGAACCGCATGCACAGATCCCATAGGTTGACGAAAACTGGCATCCGGCCTGAACGGTGGCAACCAGGCTCACCCAGGTGAGGACGAAAGCAAGATTCATGGCTTTACCTACGTGGTGTCAGTCAGTAGTATTTCCTGATAGGGAACACAATTTACGGTGCTGTATTGCGCGTCAGGGTCGAGATTTAGGCGTTGAGGTAAGGCAATGCGGAGAACAGTATAGTATGGGAAAGAATGGAAAAGGTATTAGGAACTACGTTCGCAAAGCTTCAAGACAGCAGGCAATCTAGGTTCAAGTAGTTCAGCCCATCCCTGCGGGCTAGTCCCGGGTTCTGAATTAGAAATGTATATCGAATGAAAGTTTGTAGGCTTATTATCATTGACCATCAAGCTGGCAAGTTAAGATGCTTACTGTTTGCTCAGGATATCACTTTCTACTCCTTTATGTAACTAGCAAGAATAAGTGTTTTCGATATCGACCTATGGGAGAGCGCCTGTATCTGAGTCGAGTCACGGAACCATGCAACAACCTGACGTCCCAAGGGCGGCTTGTTGTTGGAGGCAGCCGAGGTGAGGTTGGCGGATTTATCCCAATGGTTCACCGTAGTGGGGACTGGAACCTTCCGGTACTCTGTGTTTTGATCACCGATCAAGCGGGTGACAATGGTACTGCAGATGTAACAGAAGGTTGTTCAAGCGGATGATTGAAACCCCCGTGCGTCGTTGGGTTCGACACTTTGGGTGATTCCTCCATCCGTCTATGAAAGCCTGCAGACATTCATGGCTAGCTCCCACTCCCTACTTCCGGATAACTCTGAGCACCATCTTAGTACGAGACTTGCCTCTTTCTCCAGCACAGTTTGAGTCTCACGACACTATGGGCTTCCCCATTTCGTTGTTTTCGCACTTGGCGTTGCCTGCCACTCAGCAGCCCATGAACATATTATTTGATGATTAAAGCACTGCATGTAGCCTCTTTGGAGAAGTCACTTTCTTGACTGATGGCTATCGCTACGATGTCTACGGTTGAGTTGCGATCATCAACAGAAAAGTATAGAGAAGATCTAAGTTTGAAATGTAAAACAAAGATGGTGGCACAATGAAGTATACGAGCACAGTGGAATGCATCAACAGCGAAGTTATATACGTTTTCTCATTTCCAAAGGGTTTAGACGATTCGTGTAGACTGAGAAAGCTGGAGGTGTATGTCAGCTTGTGAGGTCCGGTGTAAATCGGTCGGTGCGTCCAAGGAGACCGATTCTTCAGCCGGCGTGGCAGCGCAAGGAATTGGGTACCACGCCGCAGTCCACCACTACTAGCATCAGCCCGAGATACTTTAGTTCTCGTTCCCCCATGTATTGAAAGCACCATAATCAACCTCGTCTAGCCTTATCTAGCTCTAGGTCGAGGATGCCATCGGGTACAAAGTGGTTGTAGAAGACTTCAACCGCATCCACTAACTCCATACAGATATTCCCAAACATTTCAAACCCATAGCAGGGGGTGATGATCTCTTTATCCATATCCGGCTTATAACCTCGACCCGTGTGTGAACGCCACAGCTCCTTACGGGGCTGCCAATCGATGCAAAGAAAACTGCCAGAGCGGCTCGCCTCGGGTTTCATACAAGCTTCATACTCGATAGCGGTTTCTTCGTTGCTTATCGATTCCTCCCAGGACGCTACCTCGACTTCGTCGTCATCATCGTTTTCTTCCAAGCGGTTGATAGCAAGGATCCTCCGCGCGTAGGTGCTTTCCATGATACGCCCCGGCAGGAACCAGGAGACCGCCTCGGCCACGTTAGGTATTAACAAACGGCTCCGGAGCTCCTCCTCATGGTGGCGGACGCAAGCCTCCGCGCGCTCTGTATCTGTGACCGACTGGGGCAGGGGTAGCGTGACGACCTCGACCCGATCCGGTCTGTGGTTACGCTTCCTACGATACCAGTAGGTGCGGTCAAACACGGCGCGTGCGAGCCGGGCACTGCGGGTAGGGCGAGCGGTGTGCGTCGTGTCGTAGACTACGATACCGTACGGAGGACGCAGAGGTCGGACCGCAGCTTCCAAGTCTTCTGGGCCCAGGTCTTCTGGGGTGTCTTCGAAGACTTCGTACGCGGCGAAGGTCGGGGCGCCGTCATGGCTGGGCGCAGATTGGACGATGGTCTTTGCTGGATTTGGCGAATGATAATATCCCGCTTCCGCTAGCTCTTCCTCCAGATTTTCATCGTAGATTTGCTTCAGGACCTCCCACCGTCTGCTCGGAGGAGTGAAGGACTCCTGCCATTTGCTCGGAGGAGTGAAGGACCAAGGGGGATGAGGGCAAACTCTGCACATCGTTATGCTGAAACTTTATGGATGAAGAGCTTGGATCAAAATGGAAGTTTCTTCTTCCTGTTGTTGTTTTCGGGGAGTTTTCACGGAGAGGAATTGGTGGGTGTGGTACCAACACACGCCTACCTATAGAAGACTCAATTGGCCGGGCTGCAGCTGTGTTTCCACTTGCAACAGTGGATCGGTTCAATGAACTGCCCGGGCGAGGCGGCACAGCAAGAATATTCGGGAAAAGGAAAAGCTGAGAGGGCTTCGACCGTTGCCCGGACAGCTGGCGTCCTGTCTCCCGGGCTCCCGGCTTGTCATTTGGATTAACACTCATTGGATATACCTAAAGCTTGATAACCTTTTCTCACAGGCCATGCATGCTGATTTCTCCATTCCTCTAGAACCCCCAGCAATGCTGTCCTTTCCCATGGGTCATTAAAGTAATCGCCATATAGCATGATTCCCATTCCCGCTGTGGTCAAGTTGGGCGGGGCTCTGAGGTGATGCAGTGCGAGACCGCAAAGCTCGAGGATCATGGCGCGAACTTGGTGTTCTGCGTCTCTCTGCGCGCGTCGATTGGACACTTGCCCGCTGCGTCGCCGGGTAGGTTAGCTTTCAACGAACAAGCAGCAAGGGGGTTCTCAAAACAGGCTTTTGGGAGGCTTCATACTGTAAACTAGGGTCCTCGGCCACCAGAATCATCCTTGCCAAGATGAAGTGTTGCAGAGCGGTGACCTCGATGTCTGACCCGTACCATACCAATGGAAAGATCTCACCTCGGGACCTGTCCGCAGGCCGCTGCACGATGGGGATGAATTGACGGGCGGCTTCGACGATCAAAACCTCCTCCTCGTTTCTTAGCCTCTCTGCAAGCATATTCGTCAGAGTTGCAATCCACTCGTGAAGATTCTCACCCCAGTTGAAGAACAGTTACGGGAGACTTACCCCACTCAGCCCCTGACCTTTCTCCCATTTTCCATTTGGCAACTTCAGACATGAACCAAATGAGCTTATTTGCGAAGCAAGTATCTCTGTCCAAGTCTGGCGGTTGCGCTGTAATCTGCGGAGACCGCTCCAGCGTCAAGGCGAAGTAGATCTCTTGTCTGACCGCTACCCAGTACACCGCGCTCAGCAGCCCAGACCATCTCGACGGTGCAGCTCGCAAGATTGCCTTTGTGATATCAAGAAAGTTGACATTTCCAATGCCATTTCCAAAATCAGAGCTCGTCGCGCTCTGCGCCTCTTCAGGATCCATCTCCTCAAACTGACGCAGAATAAGAGCGGCTGCGGCCAGATTCTCTCTATACTCCTCGTCCTGCGTCCGCGAGACCTCATGCAAGGCAGGTATGCACCGCAGCATATACTCGATAGCGCTCTGCGGCGTCAGGTCTGGCAGGAGCTGGTTCTGGTACACGATCACCCCGCCGGGCTCCGTGCGGAACCGTGGGTGCCGACAGAGGTGTCGCGCGGCGACGGCGAGGGTGGCGTCGCGTAGGGGCTGGCACGCGCGCGCGCGGCGGGTGACGATGAGCTGGAAGTGCCTCTCTTCGTCGCAGAGATCGAACTACACCAGACGGTTAATATGTTGGACTTGCCACGGTACAGGCGTCTCTGATAGCACGTAACCCATTGAGAGAGCTCCTCCGTGAAGTATCGCAGGAGGCAGGCTTCTTGGATGCCGTCGTTCGGCGGGTGGGTGTGCAGGCCGCCGACGGGGTCGTGTTCGCTGGGTTGGTGGTAGCTGTCTGCTGAAGGGGAGAACTGATCGACGGTGACGGAGGGACCGGTGGCGTGTGGACTGGGAACATGTGGTTCCTCGTTCAGGCGGATTCTGCCAGTGGGCAGAGCTGTCGTCGACCATGGGGATGCACCCGATGTGCCGGAGCCTGAAGGCGATGCTGGGAGGAATTGGCCTCCATCATGAGGAACAGTCTCGGTTCTTCGTCTCTTAGTGGGAGTTGGTAGGCGTTGTGATTGGATATCGTCCAGTCTCCTTTCGTGATTCAATACATCAGGTGTTTCTGAGAGGTTGCGGACGGCTTCGTGGAGGGCGGTGTTCACAGCTATGCGATCGGGGAGAGATGTAGTGTTACTGATGGGAGACTCATTGTTGGTGTCTTGGGCCTGTGGGCCCCCGCCTGTCTTATTGTTGCGGCTATCAAAACGGACTTTGTGAGAGCGTCAGCCGCCTCGTTGGCGAAGACAAGAAAAGGGAGAGAATGACTCACACGCTTTCGGTTTGCTGTTCACCCACCGCTGCTCCCGAGAGAATGCACCGTCGTAGTTGGCCGTCGAGCCCTGCCGGAAAGAAGGCCGTCGTTGGGGGCGAACACATTCAACACCACGCTTCTCACATCGACTACAGCGGGGCTGCTGGTCGTCGCCTGCGTGTTGAACGAACCAAAGTCAGAATTGGAAACCTGCATAGCTCAATGGCACCGAAGAAACGCCAAGAATCTTCAGCCGGAGTCAAGGTCGAGAACGCTATCGGCATTCGGTCGGTCTTCATCCGGGGAGAGCCTCCTCCATCCCAAGGAAACGAGCCTAAAACTCACACTTCTCATGTCTCTCTGCACACCTTTGACGTCAGACTAGTGGAACCTGTCAAATGGTCACGCGCGACCAGCAAGCGCGAAGAGGGACGCACGTACCTTTGCATCTTGCGCAAGGCTTCGTACCGCTTGGCATCTCCTGTGGGGTGAGCGGGATCCGTGGCCCTCACGCTGCGGCTGCTGCTGTTGTTGCGGCTGCTGCTGCTGACGCGGTATGCTGGCGACGGCGACGTGAGCAGCAGGATTCCTCCGTCGAACTCGCTTTGGAAAGTCTCGCCTACGCCGTCGTCGCTGGCCCGTGTTCGGCGAGGAGGTGGAGGTCGATAAGGGTGGCGGGAGCTGGGATAGGCGGACGAGCGAGGAGGAGGAGAGGAAGCGGAGCAGCCTCATCGGCGAAGCTTGCTCAAAGAGGGAATTCCTAAAGAAAGAAGAAAGCAAGGGCTAATATGTGGGGAAGATGGTTCGCTGTTCGCCGATGGTTCCGCGTCCCCGTTGAAACGTGGCTGGGCGAAGCTCAGATTGTGAAAACGTGCATTAAGCGCCCAGAAGGAGAAGAAAACAACTCGTTGTAACGCTTCACAGAATAGGACCAACCCGTCTTATGTGTCCAATTTACCCCGCACTCCAAAGCTGTCTTCCCCCGCAAAACCAACCGCCGGCCTTACTGCATAGTGTGTTCATTCAAATCTGGGGCAGCTGATGGGAATTACTGTATCCGGTAGGTGGCGCCGATAGTAGATCCCGAGCGTGTTGTTTCGAAAGCGGTTTGGCCAGCTTTGCGAAACTCCAGACCGCCGAAAGACAGGATGGCATTCGGCATCTTTGGGTGACGGAGTTCAGACCGGCTTGATCTTGTGGTCTACAGCTGTTTTCAACCTGCCAAAAGATACCGGGAAGGGAAGGAGCCGCCGATGTTAAAAGAGACCCTTCATCGCCCATGGTCTTTGACTTGGAGGAGCTCTGTACTGCGCTGTCATTCTCCTACATCATCATAGACGTTTCTGCGCCATTTGAAGCTTCTTCAATATCAATTGAACTCTGGAAGACTGAATCCTTTCCTAGAAATCTTTTAGATTCTCTTCAAGCCAGAAAATATCATAAAAATGTCCGGAGATAAGCTCAACGTTGCCGTCGCCGGCCTTGGTCGCATGGGTATGTCTCGCCCCGCATTCCCCCGAGCCCGTGAGCTCAAAGGAGCTACCACAGCTTCGGCGAAGCGGAAGCTCATGGGCTCAGATCGAGCCGATGTGAGCTGTTCTCGCTAACACCGGTCAACAGGATTGCGACACGCCAGACACTTTGCGACCCTAACACCCAAGGCCAACCTCATCGCCGTCAGCTCACCGGTGCAGGCCGAGCTCGATGCCGCCGTCGCAGAGTTCGGTCCTTTGAGGACGTACCTTGACTACGACGAGATGCTTCGCAAGGAGTCTACGCTGCAGGCCGTCATCGTTGCGAGCGCGACCACAGTGCACGCCGAGCAGGCCATCAAGGCCATTGAGAAGGGCCTGCACGTTCTGTGCGAGAAGCCCCTTAGCACAAACGTCGATATCGTATGTTCATCTTCCCATTCACCATCGTTATCCATGTGATATGAGCTCCGCGTTGCTGACCATTGACGTAACAGTCGCAATCCGTCGTTGACGCCTATGAGAAGTCGCTCGTCAAGAACCCCAACCAGAAGGTCATTTGCGGGTTCTCCCGTAGATTCGATGCCTCCTACCGCGACGCCTACCAGAGAGTTGCCCGCGGTGATGTAGGCACACCCTCCGTCTTCCGCTCCCAGACCTGCGACAAGCTCGACCCCTCAGGCTTCTTCGTCGACTACGCCGAGTTCAGCGGTGGTATCTTCGTTGACTGCTCCATCCACGACATCGACCTGGCCTTGTGGTTCTTTGGCGAAGACAGCGTCGTCAAGAGCGTTTCCGCCATTGGCATCACTGCCGTGCAGGAGGGCCTAAGGAAGCACAACGACAGAGACAACGCTGTTGCAGTTGTCGAGTTCTATGTAAGCAAACACACCCCGTGCAGCTCTCTACACTTGTAGATCACCAACTAACAAAATGCGATAAAACAGGGCGGCAAGATCGCGCAGCTCTTCTGCTCCCGCATGATGGCCGCCGGCCAGGAGGACACGACCGAGATCTTTGGCACGAGCGGCAAGATCGCCGTCAACACGCAGCCGCAGCTCAACCTCGTCAACTTGTACGAGCCCACGGGCATCCGCCGCGAGATCCCGCCCGACTACTACGGCCGCTTCCGCGAGGCCTTCATCACCGAGGCCAACGAGTTCACCGCGTGCTGCCTGAACAACACCGCGCCGCCCATGAAGCTCGTCGGCGCCGTCAACGCCGTCAAGATCGGCTGCGCGCTGCAGGAGAGTCTGATCACGGGCAAGAAGATCGACTTTGACGAGTCGGGCAAGCGTATCGAGAGTGCGCGCTTGTAGGCGGTGTTATATATATGCAGTCAAAGCAGGTGGCAGGCGCGTGGATGATAACTCATGAATGGGGGAAATGTTTACGATGATGAAATTTTAGAGATGACCCCTGCTTCTCTGCATGTTCTAGATGCGTGGGGGTTTTCCGATGTAGTCACGAGGCTCTTTGTAGACACGTTAGAATAGGGAAAACAACGTGTTTCGTCGTCATAATCTGCCCCTGTCACGATGGTCCGGACAGTTTCCGTGGTCACATGGCACATGTCTGATCCAAACGTGCGCCCGGTCGTTCATTTCTTTCTTCTTCGCTGCTGTTCCTGCGCGTTCTATTCGTAGCGGTGCAATCTTATCGCAGCTGGGTCCGCTCATTAATGACGTAGGCGCCAGGTCCCCGGTCGAATTGACTGCGGTGACACGGGTCAAGACGGGGTCACTGAAAAATGAGGCTTAGATGGGTCGGCGCAAATGATCCCATCGCCGACGCACGCCCTGGTCAATTGCGATGCCGTCGTTGTGGCCCCATCATTCAACAGATCACTCAGCCAATTGTGTGTATCATGTAAGTCAGACGATGTTATTTTTTGGTTCTTTTGCTGACTGTTCATCCCCCTGTTCCGCAAAGGGTAAATCGGGAAATTACCTATTCGGGAGGGCGGTTTACGCGGGCGGGATCGGAGGAGGGATTGTCCTTGGCTAGGGACTCGTTCCTGAATCTGTGGAATTCCCTGATTAGCTTGTGCATTGCGATCGGGACTTGCAATGGGGGAAAATACTCCTAGCAAAACTGCATATCACTTCTCCAGCTGATCGCGTCTGAAGTTGACCGCGGGTGACCTACTTTGCTGCCAATTGTCAATGGGATTTCCCTTCCTTTTGTGTAAAGGGAGTACATTGAAGATGCCTGTCGTCGGACCTTGAATCCCGCGGGTTATGCCAATCAATGCCTAGATCGGGACACAACGCACTAGCGAATTCCGAGGGATATGGGCTTGGCCTTTGGGGGGCCTGGCTGCGCTGTTCACATAATGTGACAATTCAACCTCCGGAATCTCTACGCCGGCACGGGACTCCATCCCGATTCACCCCGGCCCCAGACATCGGTCAAGAATAACGAAAATGGGGCCCATGTCGTCATAGCAGATTCATAAAGATACAACAATCGTCAGCCCCAGAAACCAGATTTCCCCCAGGCTTTTTCGGGGCGCGATTGATTCAACAACCACGCACTGCGCGGGCTATCTTTGATCCTCCCCTTGTTCTGCCGAGTGAACGCTGCGCCCAGAGCGTCCCCAAGGCCAGCCAACCACATGCCCTTGTCCGGGTCCTCGGCGTCTCAGAAGTTCAGTGGGAAAATGGCTAAGAATGGCCGCTAGTGTGACAACGAACCGGGGTGCAGACAGAAAAGCGCAGGCCTTCGCCGATGGGTTCCCAAAGAGGAATCACGTCGGCTACAAGTCCGCTGTCATGACGCCCAGCCGCAGCTAAACTCGCCGGTGGGCAGCCCAGCCCAACCAGCCAACCAGACACCCCTGTTATGGTGGCTCGCTTTAACCCTCTCTGCTCACCACGTTCAGACCGAAGAGTCGTGCTCTGCTCTCGTTCCCTTTTCCCGTAGTAATGTCTCTTTCGCCGATGGTTGGCGAAGGTTTTGGTTGGTCTCCACACTTTGGTGTCTTCCCCGTGGGGGAGGATGCAGACGACAAGGACCGTGTTCCACTCTGCCGGTGGGGAGGGTTAATGCTGGTGCCCGTCCGTCCATACGTAGTGTACTCTTCGTCGGGAAATGACAGAAGCATGGCACGAACTGCCTCCGCGCCCTCACTTGCGTTGCCCCCCTAGTCTGTAAACGGATGGGTCCCGTCTGTAGCCCAGAAATCCTGTTCTTGGTATCCCCCTCTTGGGTGTCCATTTGACTACTCAACACCAAGTCTTGAACACAACTATATATAAGAGCCGCTCTTCTTCGTCTCACCTGACATTTGGGTTTCGTCTCATTCTAAGCACGCTCCCTCTCCCCCATCCATTCCTTCAACCTAAGCACAACCGCCTGTGGTGTAACCCTATCGACACCATCCCATCCTGATCATCACCACCACATACACCCCCTCAAGTGCCACGACATCGACGACGATCATGTCGACCAGCCCAGACTCACAGACCCTTAAAAAGGTCAAGAGCCTCGACAACGCCCACGGCGAGCACGTCGAGGACTTCATCGACACCGTCGAGATCAGCCTCACCCCCGCCGAGGATGTCTCATACGGCCGGGGCGGCGTTCGCGGCCTCTTCGACTCGCCCTTCGTCGGCGGCGCCGCCCTGCTGGCCTCTCTCGGAGGCTTCAGCTTTGGCTACGACCAGGGCGTCATCTCCATCATCAACGTGATGGAGCAGTTTCATGCAGTCTTTCCTGATGCCGCCACGCCCTTTGGCAAGGGCTTCATGACCGGCATGCTCGAGTTCGGCGCCTTCCTTGGATGTCTCTTCATGCCCACCCTCGCTGATAAGATCTCCCGTAAGAGGGCTTTGACTGTTGTCGTGGCTATCTTCAACATCGGAGCTATCATGCAGACCGCGGCCCCGTCGTATGGTGTCCTGGTCGCCGGCCGAACAATTGGTGGCATCGGTGTCGGAACTCTGGCTATGGTGAGTTGAGCCCCTGAATTAAACCACCAAAACCACTCATCGTGAGATTCAACGACACACAAGGCTAACACTTTACTCAACAGGGCTCACCAATCTACATCTCCGAAATCGCCCCACCAAACCTTCGAGGCACCCTCCTCGTCCTCGAGTCCATCTCCATCGTCGCCGGCGTCGTCATCAGCTTCTTCATCACCTATGGCACCCGCCACATGGCCGGTGAAGTATCCTTCCGCCTGCCCCTCGGTCTGCAGATGGTCTGCTCCACCCTCCTCGGCATCGGCATCCACTTCTACCCCTACTCCCCGCGTTGGCTTGCTCTTGTCAACCGACCTCAGGAGGCTCTGCAGTCCCTCACCCGTCTCCGCCGCCTCCCTGCCGACGACCACCGCGTCCAGGCCGAGCACCGTGGCATCATCTCCGAAGTCGAGGTCCAGAAGATCATGCAGGAGCGCAACCACCCGGGCAAGAGCTTCCTCGCTCTGGAGTTTGCTGGCTGGTGTGATCTCTTCAGCAAGAAGCTGTGGCGCCGCACTGCCGTTGCCGTCGGTATTGCCTTCTTCCAGCAGTTTAGGTATGCAAAACAGACACTACAAACCAACTTTCCTTACTAACAGGTACTCCAGCGGCATCAACGCCTTCATCTACTACGCGCCCACCCTCTTCCAGTCGCTAGGCCAGTCCGAGGAGATGTCCCTCATCATGTCCGGCGTCTTCAACATCCTCCAGCTCGTCGCCGTCGCCGCATGCTTCTTCATCATCGACAAGGTCGGCCGCCGCCCGCTCGCCATCTTCGGCGGCATCGGCGGCGGCACCGCCTGGGCCATCATGGCCATCCTCACGGGCGTCTACTCCAAGGACTGGGCCGCCAATCCCGCCGCAGGCTGGGGCGCCGTCGCCATGGCCTTCCTGTTCGTGCTGCTCTACGGCATCTCCTACTCGCCGCTCGGCTGGATCCTCGCCGCCGAGGTGTACCCCAACTCGCACCGCTCCAAGGGCGTCGCGCTCGGCACCGCGACCGTCTGGCTGTGCAACTTCATCGTCGGCGTCGCGACCCCGCCCATGATCGACCAGCTCGGCTTCGGCACGTACGTCTTCTTCGGCGCGTGGTGCTTCCTCGCGTCCGTGTGGGCGTTCTACCTGGTCCCGGAGACCAAGGGCAAGACGCTCGAGCAGATGGACGAGGTGTTCCACGACACGTCCGCGCAGGAGGAGAAGGAGATCATCAGGCAGCAGATTGCGGCGCGGCACGGGCAGACGCTGGGCGCGGGAGGCATGGAGAGCACCAAGCTCAACGTTTGAGTCATTTAGAGCGATTATCATTATCAGGGCACGTGTGCGGGATGGATGTTTTCAGGGGTTGGCGTTGGTGTTTGATTACAGAGTACGGCTTGTACCAATAGCGATGGCATGATTACGGGATATGAATCAAAGATACCACTTTTCCAAAGGAACATCTATCTTCAAGATTGTGAATTTCGATGATACCACGTGTGCTTGACTCAATGCAGGTCATTCGGGATGAATCAGAGTGCATGCACCCATCTCGCATTCCCCGGACATAGGGATGCCCACAGCTACTCGAACTGATGCTACTTGACCTACTGAAGCGACCAGCCGTGACAACTTACGGAAAGATTACTTATCCGTCCGTATGCAGGCCCAGCTGTCAAATTTAGACGAATATACCACGTAGATGCCGATAGAATGGAAAAGGAGGGGGGCTGAAAGAACCCGAGTCAGTTGATTGCAGACTTTGGGAGGCTTTCCATGTGCCGTGTCCTGTGGCCCATGGCAAGCAAGGGCTTAGGACACGAGCGTAGCCAACAAGACTCTACGGAATTACAACGCCAAGGGCTAAACATACGCAACAGCCCCAGTACAGCGCTCCCCCAGGCGCCGCTTACAACGCGCCAGTCGTCATTGGTAAAAACTGAAACGCTGCAGCTGAGGCGACTTTGGGTCCAGCATGTGGCCTCTTAGCTGAATTTCCTCTTTCGGTAGGCGTCGCCGATGGCGGGGCGGCCGGATCGACGCGCCCGCCCGCTCCCCATCTTCCCCTCATCTCCTCCACACGACAACTCTCCATCAATGCAATATCGACGCGGGGCGAGTGCGGGCGCGCCGAGTAATGGCCGAAGGAACCCCAAGGACTTACACGCGTATGCCTCCCCTGATTCCCCAGATAACCCGCAAAATCTTGTCAGACGTGACATTCTTCACGGCCTGAACATGGGGTGGGAGATAAGATTACATGTTTGCGGGGATAGACTTTGCGTCATGTCTTACCTACGGGGCCTCGAGGTGCTGCGAGGGATTTGACTAGCGGAACATGTTGCTACACTTGATTCTCGGACCAGCCGCTGTCCTTCCAGAGTCATCTGGAAAGAGAAAGATCCGTACGTCGAATATGATGCTTCTCGGACTTGCCGCAGCATGCCTCCATCGCAGGGTCAGACCTTACGAGACGCTGATGTGCCGAATCTGTGAACGAATTCAGCGTTATTACACATGATCATCGAAGTGGTCATGGTCTCTTTTGTCCTCATCTTACGCACTCTAGGCTCTAGACGATCAGGGCATTGTATGGCACCGAAGTCGAAAATCTCCAGATGCTTGTGGCCATCGAGGCCGGAAAGGGTTTCTTGCGCGGAAAGCCATTGAGCAGCAGCGAGCAGGAGGTAAGCGAGAAATCACAGACGCCTAAGTCTCCTTTGGCGTTATGATTGCGAAAGGCTAAGCGGTGATGCTTGTGTAGTTCACCAGAGTTGTCGAAGCCACAAACGCTCCCGCCGCGATTCAAAGTAATGGCCGATTTGTTCTACGGCGATGCGGCAACCGAAATCTTCGACGCGAAGGCCACCGGCGGCCCGAAAATACTGTGCTGGTAAACAGGCTAGACATTCAGACTTTGCGGCCAGAGAGCTGACAGCGGTTTGAGGATGCGTCTACGCTTGAGGCAGATAGACTTGCTCATCGAGAGGAGCGTTCAGGTCACGCAGGGCTCTGCACTATGAGCTGTTCACAGGAGGCTCGGCTATTCACCCAGGCGGCACAACAGATTCACATTGTACCAGATTGCTGCGATGCAGAAGGGAGCTGAATTGCTTGCATCTCACTCGGCTTAGCCGCCAATCAGGCGCAAAGGCGCAGGAACATTGGGTCTGGGTGTAGGAGACACGGCGCTGTGCCGCATCCGTGCCGACGGCGGCCCCACCCTCACAGTCCCGGCCGAGAATGGATCCCACCCTCCCGAGAGTCGGTACCTGCGTCTGGCCAGCCGATCCGGCAGCGGCCGGGGGCCGCTTCCATCGGCGCAGGAGCATTGTGCCGAGGGCAAGCGGAAAGCAGACCCGGCGTCGATTTGCCGCTCCACACGGCATGAACGGCAGACTCCACCAAAACCCCCAAGATTTTTTGCCGACCGGGGCCCAAAGCAGGATTGGATGCCATGCAACCGCAAAAGCAAGTTTTTTCGGGGTTACCCGACCAACCCCATCATCAGCGATGCAGAAAGCCTTTCTCGCCCTGCATGCATGCACACGCGCACGCGGTGCTCTGTACTCGCATCCCGTCGGTAGTCAGCCGGCTTTGGCTCACTGCACTGCCCGACGCCGCCGCTGGGAGCCGGTCAGGCAGCTGAATCCCAAGCCCAGGGAGAAAAAAAAAGGTCTCAGATGACAGGCCGTTCATCCTTTTTCTCAGGGGAAAGAAAACGCTGATTGGCGGTGCCGTCTCTTGGCCCCCATACTCGACACGAGCCGGCGCAGTCCACGGGGGCCGAACTGGCTGATCAAATGGACGACAAAGACCTGGCAAGCGGTGGGATAGACATGGCCCTTCTTCTATTCGTACCAAGAGACTAGAAAAGCTGGTGGTGGCACGGCGACGTACCCCGGTTGCCGGGCAGCCGTGGCTGTGTCAACTCACCACCACACAAAAAACGACGCGGTGGCACCGTTGGCAGGCCTCTCTAGACGCGGCGTCCCCACAACACGCCATTACGGGGGATCGACTGACACGCTAAAACCCGAAATCTCCCAATCACCAACACCGATATTAATAGGCAAAGGAGGGAAAACTGGGGCTGCGGAACGGCTTGAGGCTTGAAGGCTTGTGGGCTTGCCGGGGAAGCGGCTTTCACACGTCAGACTGGAGACAGGAGGATCCAACAGGAGCTCGACGGCTTTTCGTGTTGATCAAAATAATGGGGAACTAAATAAGGGGAGGTGCTATGCGAACGGACTCGCCTGACCAGGGCGAAACTTGGTAAAAAGAAACGAAGAAGAAAAGAAGAGCCCTTTCAATCAAAACCTCCGTCATCCCCTCTGTGTCGGCCGCACTGCTCTCCTCCTCTTATCACTCACTCACTCATAATCCACAGTCGCTGTCCAGCCTCACGCGTCCCCCTCAATAAACTCACCATCACGAGTCTAATCATCTAATCAAACCAAATCAAACCGCCCAAAATGTCCACCTCCGCCGTCGCAACCGCCACCTCGTCCGGCGCCGCCGCGACCTCCACCGCGATCTGCTCCTCCAACCTCTACGACACCCCCATCCAGGACTCCAACTGCGCGATGCCCTACGGCGGCAACCACACCGACATCATGAAGGCCTGCTGCAAGGACGCCGACGTCGTCAGCTACTACGACAACTGCGGCATCTACTGCCTCGCCATCGACCAGACCGTCGCCGAACTCACAAAGTGCCTCTTCGACAACGGCGCCCCCGACACCGGTGTCTTCTGCCGTGGCAATGTCAGCTCCTCCGCCACTGCCACCGGCAACTCGAACCCCCCGGCCTCCGCCGGCGCCAGCATCGTCGCGAGCGGCGGCGGCAGCAGGGCGAGCGCGAGTGGCAGCGGCTCCAGCAGCAGCTCCAGCAGCTCTGCGAACGCTGCGGCTGGGGTGTATGCCCCCGCTGGCGTGAGCACGCTTGGCATGACCATCGGCGCTCTGCTGCTCTCTGCTGCTACTTTCGGCGCTCTGCAAATTTGAGATGGTCTGCGATGGGGTGCTTGGGAGGTGCCTGGGGTTATGACCCACAGGCGGGGGACAAAATTGCATGCATGGTCATGCACACACGGCCGATTTAATGATTCAATCACGACGCTCCTTTCATCACCACAACATTTATGAGGGTCCTTCTTCCCTTCTAACTTTTCTCCTTCGCAGTTTCCAGCCTAGAAGTATACTCCTTTCGTTACTATATAACTTTAACGGGAAATCTTTTTAAAGGCTAGGGTAGTCTAGATTTTCCCCGTTAGAGTTATATAGTAATTAAAAAAGTATACCTCTAGGCGGTAAACTACGAAGGAGAAAAATTAGAAGGGAAGAAGGATTCATCACCACATCGGTCGGATATGGGTAATATTTGAAAACTGGACTCTGGCAGGAGTAAAAAGCATTGCGATATCCATTCTGCGTGTAATGCAGATTAGTACTTGTATATGTCGATTAAGTCTAGCTTAATGGAAATAAAGAACAATCAACAGCACACCCTTCAAGTATGTCTCCAAAAGCGCTCAGCGTGAAATATGTGCATGCGCATCGAATCAGCACCAATAGAACCCCGTCCACATCACACCAACGCCCATCGTCCGACCCGTGGTAGGATGCACTTGCTGGCATATTGATACCAAAGTACTCCGCTGCATATCCAAGAAAATTCCCCAACATTCACAGGTGTCATCCAGGGACCAGCTTTTCACTAGCCACTTCAGACATACATTTTCCCTCCGCCGCAACGCAAATTTCTCCTCCCTCGGACTCACTTAGTCACTGCAGGAATGACCTCAATTCGATTGCTGGCCTCAACTGTGTTTAACTACAGGCTACAAGCGATAGTAAAAGGGCCATCTAAGCCTTATCAAGCTGATATCACAATTGGGGGGGGGGGGGGGGGGGTTGATTCGGCGACCAAACCGCTGGCATCGCCAACGCTCCTAGAAAGCCTTGCCACACATTCATGGTTTCACAGCGCCCACGGCAAGGCAAGTAAGCTTGTCATTGTCAATCAGTCAATTAATCAATCATGAAGCACAGCCAGTCAATCAACATGAAGTTAATTCGAGGCCTATACTTGATTGACTGCTTTGGGTGGGCGCTGTGGTTTGAGCACGAAATCAGTAATGCGCAGATAGAAACGAGCAGTTTATGATGTATATGATGTAAATGAATGTGTCATTGCAATTCGAGTATACGGAGAATAGAGTTCAAGAATAAGTGTTGCAAGGAAGTCACGAATGTGAAGAGCTGTTGCAGTGTGTAGGAGTTGGACCAATTGTAAATCTCAGCAATCACCCCCGTAGTTTCCGTTAAAGAGCGCGCAGCGAAGCCGTTCCACCAGGTTACGCAACTGAGCAACGCATGCTGAATCACTTGAACAAGCTTGGAAATTGCCAACCCTTATGGGAAAAGCCCACTGGGTGTGGCTGCTTGTTGAAAAGTCTCCATCGGATGCTTGCGTCGGCCCTCGAGTCTCGAGTCTGGCTGGGTCCCACTGCCAGATTAACAACTGGCGCGTCGAACAATAACGTTCCAGTTGGTCTTGTGAAATGCTTGACCGCTGACCAGGGGGTTTCCTTTGCAGACGCTAAGCGCGCGCGTTGCGCCGTCGGCGATGGAGGAGTACGAATCGAGCGTCTTTCGGCTTTTCGCCTATATCAACACGTCAGTATCTACTGCACGGACGACTGCAAAACCAAAACTCAACACTCACATCGTTGCACCACCAGATTGCAGAGTTCCACGAGCAGCTGACACGGCCGCAGGTGCCGGGACCAGCGGCGTTCCAGGGTCGGCCTCCGACGCCGCGGAGGTAGCCAACCCCGGCGTAGAACCTGTCGCGGTTGGCCTTGGGGAAGTTACCGCAGACCACCTTGGAGCCTGAGAAGTCGGTTCGCTTGTCCAAGGCCGCGGACTGCGCAATGGTCGTGTTGAGGAGCTCCTCGTACTCGGGGTTGAGCTCCTGGAGTTGATCGACAACCTCCTCGACGGTGCCGCTCAGCAAGACAGTCGGACCATCGGGCGTGGCCTGGACCTCCCACTCTGGAACGTAGACTTCGTAGCCTGGTATGGGGGCTTCGATGGCGGAGGCCTTGGTTATGAGTTGTTAGCTTTACCGTCCCTGCTATTCGAGGAGATAAGACCCACCCCCAAGTAACGAAATCCCCCCACAACGAAATCGCCAAAATCATGTATTTTAACCCTTACCCTAATAATTATATTTTTATGTATTACTAAATATCTCTACTGTTCTATAATAATAATATATGATTTTATACTCTCTTTATTATTAGAAGATTTACTATTAATTAATATTATTTCTAACTTAATTAGATAGTTTTATACCTCCTATTTCTTCTTATAAATCTCTTTAACTATTATAAACCTCTTATTTAGGTTTAGTTTAACTTTAGTGTGTTTTTTTAGCTTATATTTCTTAACTTATACTTTAAGGGATTTAATAATTATCTAGTTACTTACTATAGCTATATTATTAAGGTTTAGATATATACTGATCTTATAAATAAAGAGTATATAAACTATAGTATTAACTTCGCTAAAGTTTAACCTTATCCTATTATTAAATATCTATATAACGCACTATAAATTAGCTAAAGACTTTAGTATTTTAATAATAATATTACTAAGTATCTATATTATATCTATAGATATTTTATACTATATAGAGGTTTATAGAATATCTATTATAGTTAGTATATAGAAGAACTAACTTATTAATAGCTTAGCTATATTTATAAACTATACTTATTACTTTAAAGCTAATATATATTATATAAGATTATATAGTATCTATTCTTATATATAAATAGTATTAGAAGAAGTTCTACTTCTTAATTAGTATAGTATTAAAGGTGTAGTTCTATTCTTTAAGGTAATATTTATAGGCTTTCTTAAGAAGTAAGAATACTACTATATTAAGAAGCTATATAAAGTATAATAAATATATAGATAGGTATACTAAGTAAATATTATTAGTAAAGTATTTCTATATAAAATTATTAGATATATAGCTTTTATAGCTATCTATAATAAGAAAACACTTAGAATAAAGTTTCTTAGCTTCCCCTATAGTTAATAAGATAAATACCTTCTCTAGCTACTTAATACCTATAGAATTTAATATCTAGCTGTTCTAAGATAATATAAAATATTATCCCTTAAAGTTTTTAAGTTTATTAGGGAATTATTACTATTAAATAGTTTTATTTTTAAAGATAATAAGTAGAAGTAGATATTTACTATTTATTAAGATATACTTAATAATAAAGGTCTAAATATGCTTATTAGAGCTTTAGATAAAGATTAAAAGCTTATTAGAATAGCTTAATACTAAATTATCTTTCTATACCCCCTCTATAATTCCTATTTTATTTATATTCTATTAGAGGCTTATTAGGATACCCTTAACTACTAAGAGGGCTAAGATATTAAAAAACTGCTTTATATTATTAATTAATATATCTTAATATTAAGTATTAATTTTTTTTACTTTTAGAGTTTTAATAATAAGGTTATAGGCTAAAAAACCTTCTATCTACTTTCTCTTAAGGGGTTAGGTATTACCTCTAGCGTAGAGGATATATTTAGTGAAGATTTAGATGTATTAGTAGCTAAAAGTAAAGCTAAGGGAGCTTTATATAAATACTTATAATATTAGAGCTAACTCCTACTTCTTTATAAGGTATTATTAAGCTTTTTTTACTTCCCTCTTTAATATAGTACTATTTAAATAGTAATAGATAGTAGGAGATAGTACTCCTTATTAACGTAATATATTAATAAGGCGCTTATTACCCTATACTACTATAACTATAGTAGTAAGGTCCTTAGAGGTATATAAAAGTATAATATATAGCTTAGTATTTTTAAAAGTATTTTTTTTAGTTATAGTAGTATTAAAAAGTAGGGCTAGCTAGGATGAGGCGTGTTGTGAAGCATGCAAAAGTCGCGTTTTGACGCGATTTCGTTGTGGGGGGATTTTGTTACTTGGGGGTGGGTCTTATCACCCACTCTGAGTGCCATAATGGCAGGCAAGAAGACAGCGAGGTGGGAAGCGCGCATTTTGATGGCTTTGATAATAATCTTGGAGGCTATGGAGCAGCAGTCAATGAGAGAGCTGTGAATGTGTTGCTGAGACAGAAGAGAAGGCAGCTCCCGGCGCAGCAGTCTCTTACTTATAGTTGATCACAAGTTGGCCAGACCAGAAGAGAACTTTCTCATCATGTCCCATTTCAGAATCTCACTGCCTCTGGCCGAGAACTCAAGATGGCTTGAGCTGAGGATTGCTCAAACGTCTTGCAGCGAGGCCTCGGCCGCCATCTCGCACTCTGGCAACTGCCCACGACCATCTCAACTGCGGTAAGTGGAGATTGTCAAAAGCAGTCATGAGGCAACGATGAAGTGTGTGGAGTCTGTCATCGTGAACTATTGCCGTAAGCGCAGAGCCGTATTGGTCAGCCAAGAGTTCTTATGAGTGATTTAATTGGGTGTTGAATGTAAAGAATTTTCGTTTTGCATATTGAACACCTCCGTTGGCGAATCGCCTGATGCCGTTTGAAAATACAGTCAGCAGACGCTTGCTTTGGGTGGGTTGTGGCAAAATACGGTAATATTCAGTTGTCCTGACTCTTTACGGATTACCCTTTGGGGAAATAGCAGGTATCTGTAACTTTCTCTGAATGACAGAGAGCAGAGACCAAAGTTGTGTTTCGGATTTCCTGAATAGTGCCCACGAATTGGATAAATTTGTCATGACCCTTTTCTGTGCCGTTGCTTCAAACCAAATTCGGTATCCAATTCGCAATGAATGTTTGCTTACTCTGCTCGGTCTGACACTCAACACAAAAGGGTTAAGAATTGGGACAGAGCCTGGTCTCACAAGCGCTTTGAAAAGAATCATTTTGCATAACTGAATGCATAACTGGATTGTCATATCTACTTGTCATACTCAGGTGTTGATTATTGTGACACAGAAACCGTAAGGCCAAGATCAAATTTCTTTGTCCTCTAAACTAGAGCGTTGATTGCACTTAGAGCGGGGGTGCGTTCGGATCCTCCATGCACTGATCAATCCGCATAATCTGCTTGCCGGTAGCCTTGGCCTGCCTGATGAACTCAGGGAAGTACTCAACCGTTGAGTTGTACGAAAAGTGCATGACCACCAAGTTGCCCCCCTTTGCGACATCAGAGTTGAATGCGTCCACCTGCTTCTCAGGCGTGCTTGTCTCAGCCCACAGCCAATCCTGGACATCAACGCTCCAGTTAATGAGATAGGCTGGCCTCTCTGACCCCGAGGCAGCTGCCCAGCGCTGACGCATACGCGCGCCTTCCACGCCGTAAGGTGGGCGGAAGTAGTTTGATTTCTCGCCGAAAATGTTGTTCATTACTCTGTAGTCCTCGTTGTATTCCCAGTCGATGGCAGCGTTACTCGGAAGCTCTTCCATCCTCGGGTGCGTGTACGAGTGAAGCGCAATTTGGTGGCCTTCGCTTTTCAGTTGCTTGTAGAGGGTGGCCATGCCAGTGGAGTCGTCTTCGAGCACCGCGCCGAGAGCGAAAAATGTCACCTTGATGCCCGCGTCGCGAATGATCTGCGCCAGCCTGGCAGAGTACCTTGGGTTCCCGTCATCGATGCCGAATGCAAACGAGTTGGGCCTTGTGCAGGAAAAGACGAGTGTTCCCGAAGGAAGCTTTGACGGTATGCTCACGCCAGAGGGGATGGAAGGGACAATCTCGACCTTGGTCAGGACAAAGGACTCAGTGCTGTACACACTTCTGATGGCAACGCTGCTGACACGCTGAAGGTTGATGTTGAAATGCGAAATGGGAATGTAAATATCGCTACCAGTCGCGTACCGGCCGGCTTCAAGACTGTCCCTTGTCTCAGGATATGGTGCCACACCTGAGTTGCATTGAAAATTGTGCTGCTGCAGCGCGACGGAGAATTTTGTGTGGCCCGAGTATGCAATGTGCAAGTAAGAGCCGCTGTAGCCGCGCAAGTCTCGGCAACCGTTGCTAAGTAGTGACGTGAAGGCGTAATCAGAGGCTGGCGCACTGATGGTGAGACGGCTGGAGCCCCAGGAGAGGTTCATGTCTTCGCCACCATGCCAGAAGCCAAGTGAGTTCGTGCTAGAGCTGCTGAAGGTGTCGATGACAAGCGTAGAGGCGGTTGCGGCTGGTGCTGGGACAGTCGATGTTGGTCCTGCTGGGCTCGTGGCCGTGGGAACGACCCAACCACTCGGAGTACTCCCGCAATAGAGTGATAGTGGGCCCAAGGTGATCGCGTTGCTGGGCGCCGAGAGAACAATTGATCTTAGCTTGCTCAAGTTAAGCCCGCTGAATTTGGAGAAGGGGAAACTGTAAAGCTTCTCTGTTCCGTCAAAGGTCCAACCCAACTGCGCTGTTGTTTGAATCGACGTTGCTGTAATCGCACCGTCGCAAGTCGTCTTGGAAGTCAACTCGATTTTGAATGTCGTGCCGGCGGAGGCTTTGATCCAAACCGATACACCGCCATACGTGGTAGCATCTACACAGCCGACTTGCGAAAAGAAGTACGCATCGGTAGACTTCGGTGTCAGCGTGATATGGTTGTTGCTGACGACACTGGATTGCATGGTATCATCATCACCTGTCGGCAGCAGGAGAGCATTGTATCCGAGGAAGTCAAGGCGTGATTGTGATGCCCAATCATCCACCAGAAGCGGCGAACATGAAGCGGTCGATATAGCTGTGGATCGAGTCGATGTAGAAGTGACTTGGGCAGGCGTAGAGGCTAGGACGTATGATTAACATCAGAAACACCAGAACCGAGTCGACTCGCACTCACTAGTCAAGGTTGTCGGCGTCTGGCCGCAAACGAACGAAACCTTGTCAAGTTGCCATTGCTCCGTAGACGAAAATGATTCGATGACAATAGAGACAGCCGCGTTGAGGTTCGCTCCAGTAAAGCTACTCAAAGGGATGCGCAGCGTCTGCCATCCGCCAGTAAGGCTCGTGACACGATAAGATGTCTTCGTGTTAGTCGTTGCCGAGCAGCTAGTAGCCGTCGAGAGCTGGACTGTGAACGCTGCGCCCGCAACGGGTGCCTTGATCTCAAGCTGTGCATGAGAGTACGAGTCGGTCTGCAGCGCCTGGCAAGGGAACGTTTCGTAGAAGTAAGCTCCACTCTGGGGTGTGAAGCTCAGGATACCATCAGACGCGGAGATGCTGGCCATGCTACCATCGTCTATTGAGGTCAGTGAATTGCGGGGTTCGAAAAATAGTCCGCGTACTAACCTGACGTCCACGAGCCGAGATTGTTTCGGTTTGTCGACAATGAGTTGGACAAATCATCCACCAGGAGGTCTGCTGTGCACGCAGCAGCGACAGCCATTGCACCGCATGCCGCCGCCAACAGACATTGCGCCTTCAAGTGCACCATCTTTCCAAGTTGAGGCTCTGGTTGTGAGGGTGGTTGACTTGGCAAGCCCAAAAATCACGCCGACCGACGGGAACTGTTCATCCTATATGTGAGTGAGATCACGACATGTTTACCTGGAAAATAGAGATTTGCGCCATACTCTTGGCAATGGAACGACGTGGGCGTCGCTAATGCAGTCCCTTCGGAGCCGCTAGAAAACATCGACATACAATACTGGGGCCGCTGCAACGGCAATTGGTCTCCTGGCTCCTTCCGCACTTGGCGTTCGTCAAAGGTTGCCTTTGGGTCGATTCAGCTCAAGCCAAGATCTCGTGTTCAGTCCGATGTCACCTTAGCGCAAAGTGGCGAGCATGCTGACATCAGCCACAACGCTGCACGTATAAGACGAGAAGTAATCCGAGTGGCATTTCCCCGCGATATTTCAATAGTTCCTGCAGGCCAAGCGTGAGCTAGCTGAGCAGGAATGGAACATTGGGTCCTCTCTTGTAAGCATGCCACGTTTGTGGCCCTTCGTTGTTTACTCGACTACGAGCCTCTTAGATCTCCATGATGCGACGCGTGAACTTGTGTCGCGCAAAGAATACCATAAGTATCGCTTGGCAATTGCTCCTTGTGCCACGACAGATTTAGTCACTTAAAACACTACGTGCCTATTCAAAGTTGCTCAACCTCTATGAAACGCCCAAGGCAGAAATTGCTCGCCGATTGAGATGGAAGCTTCTATAGGTCAGCTTTAATTATCCCTGTCGCACGTTGATTTGATTAAGCCAAAGATGATCATTAATTAGGCATCATCATCAAAAGTCGTGCCTTTCATGGTGCGGCGCATAGGAACAAAAGAGCTGCCAAAAGCCGATCACGGAGGCTGAATTACCGCGAGATCGTCAGGGTTGGTCCGATATTACACTGGAATCAAAAACTTCATTGTAAACCTCTAATGGCTTATACTAATTGGAGTGATGAAGTTTAGAGTATTATTGAGGCTGAAGACCTTTCTCAGCCCGAAAACATGAAGCGGGACATCGCGTAGAGAACGGTGCTGTAAACTAGACATTCGAGTTCAAATGACATTTTTAATCCTTGGACTGATACCGAATCTTCCAAAACAGTTGAAACAAGACTTTCCAACTTGCGCGAACCTGCTTCAGCCTGGCTTTGCTCTCAACTCGCAAGTGATACTGGAGACAAGGACACGCAAAAAATTACAAACAAAAATAATGAAGCTCGGGTATCGTATCCGTGATTGACTCAAGCTTATGTAAGGAGCAAAGTCTTCGTCTTTCCAACGAGCTGCAGAGGCAACGAATTTAGGCTGGAGCGCTGCTTCCGAGGTCATCTCGCTTAACGGCTGTGCCGCAGGTTGGGCAAGAGGGGGCTTTTCTGAAATTTTAGTTGAGTTCAGTTTCCAGAGAAGTCTCATCAACAGCACTTGATTATTCGAAAAGCAGTTTGGTGATGATATTGCGCCCGAAACGCGGTTTCTTGAGCCGAATCGACGCGACTATTAACCAGTCGCAAAAAGCTTCGACACACTGAGCCACCGAAGGAGTTTATATTGAGCTGGCACTCCGAATCGCAGTTGGTTAATTCATGCGTCACGAGGCATTTAGAACCAACACAGCCCTGTGGTGTTGGCATGTTTAGTGCGGCACAGCGGCTAGCGGCCCGACTGAGCAAGGGTCCTTCGCCCGGGATGCGTCTCTTTTTCCCCTTGGGCGAGGCCACATTTATATGAGCTGGGCTCCGCGATAAGATTGGCTTGATTGTTGCCAAGCTTTTTGTTGCCGCGAGCCCGGTTCGTTCTTTTTTTTTCATGCTTAAATCTACAGCTCAAAAAGACACTGTCCTGCTTCCCTCCCGAGAAACATTTATCCGCTCTTCTCGACATCTCTATGTTCATTCAAACACTCACAGAAACTCAGAGAGCACTGACGATTCCACGCCCAAGTCGCCCAACATGCCGTCCGCTACCTCGACACAGCTTTCCCAATATGTGTTCAGCAATGCTGGACCCATGACCACTGTTTGGACGCCGCCTGCATCGTGTGCCACGCCGTCGCCCCAGCTCTACCTCGCATACAACGACTCTGGCACTGTGTTTCCCAAATGGGCTCAAAAATGCGAAATCTACGATTTTGGAGACTGCTACCCTTCCGGCAAGGCCATAGACTCTGCATGGTCTTCGGCCTCCAGCGCCAACGCCAACGACATCGCCAACGCAGGGACCATCTACTACTTTTCACCAGCAAGCGTTTGCCCCCAGGGTTACACGACCGCCGGCGTGGCCGCCAAGAACGGTGCTGGAGATGTCAGCTCCTCTGGCGCGTTCGTACCTCCAGTTGTCACCGATCCTGCGTTCAAAGATAATTTCCTGTCATGGAACCCGCCAAACAATGTCTTGATGGAGGCTATAGAGGATGGGGAGACGGCTGTTGTATGCTGCCCCGAGTAAGTCCTCTCCTCTCTGTGGTTAAAAGCGCCATCTTGATCATCTAACACCAAGCCAAGGGGATATACAGCAGATGTAGCAGGCGGAGTCAGATGCTACTCCAATGCGCCTTCGTCACTCTTTGGAGATCCGATGACTGGGTGCAATTACATGATGACGGACACCGGAGACAAATATTACACATTTGCGAACGCCACGTTCACTTACAACAACACGGTTGTTACCACCGAGGTTGTTACTTACACTGGAATACAGCCGCCGGAGGCTAGTTACCCTACTATCACAACGACTATCGACAGTGTCCAGGCGGACATGTACGAGCCTGTCGCAGCAAGAGAAGGTGTTACGTTGGTGTACAGAGCGTCTGATGTTACGGGCGCTCCGGCAGGCAGTGATGCAGCTGGTCCCACGGAGACAGGCTCGAGCAGTGCCGCTGGCTTGAGAGTCATGGCCTCTGGTGGAAGAGTGGGAATGGTTGCCGTTGCTTGGACATTCGCTGCCATCGTGGGTGTCATGTTGGGCATGTCTTAGGGAGGTGCTGGTTTATCTTTGATGTCGCACGTTTGGAGATACCCCCGATGATTTACCATAGCTAGGCAACAATTATGTATAAATATCATATCACGTCTCTTCATTTTCTGCAATAGTATTACGCTATTTCTGTGGTATCTACAAGCCAAAGAGCTCGTTAAGGTCAACAACGCTGATGCTGACCTGGTTGGTGCTGCTGGGAGGCAGTCTTCCGCCACCAATGATCGCAAGCTGGCTGCCGTCTCCGAGGATCTCAAGAGCACGTGAGTAGGCGTTGGGCTGGGGTACAGCATACTCAACCCAAGCACTGGCGTCACCAAGCTTTTGGTTGACGAAGATGTTGGACTGGCTACCGGCGCTAAGGATGATGGTGCCGTTCTCGCCGCCGAGAGGGGTCCAGACGACGTAGGGAGAGCTGACGGGGCGGGTGCCGGCGCTGGAGACCAGGGAAATGCCCGGGGCCGCGAGAATGTTGAGGGGGTCCTTGGTCAAGCGGTAGTGTACGCGGCAGCCGTCGGTACCGCAGACCTCGTAGGCGAAGATGAAGTCATCGTTGGGGAGCTTTGTGATGACGGGCATGCCGGGACGCGCCTCGTAGGCATTGGGGTCATTGACATCGTCGACGGGGTCGCTCCAGGACTTGAGGTCCGAAGTAACCTGGTGGGAAAGCTTCTGGCCGTACTTAGGGTCGCGCTGATCGGCGTAGTAGATGATGAGTTCGCCGTTGTGAAGCCTGTGTAACGAGCGCTGTTAGCGAATGTTTTCACGATAGGACGTCAGTGGCTTATTGCTTACAGGAAGTGAGGCTCCCAAACAGGAGTCAGGCCGTTGTTGGGGAGGGCCTCGCCACCACTGGCAACACTGCTCAGGAACTCCCAGTTGGCGCCACCATCAGTACTGACGTAGACATCGATCTTGGTCAGGCTGAGGTCAGTGGGGATGCTGTTACCAGCGAGCAGGATCGTGCCAGCAGGGTAGCCAGCAAAAGCCTCGGGGAGCTCGTAGAGGAAGGGCTGGTAGCGAAGACCCCAGCCATTGACAGTGTCCTGGACGCGTCCGATCTCCGACCAGCTGTTACCGCCGTCGGAAGAGCGCCAGATGGGGAAATAGACGATCGGAGGCTCCGGAGAGTAGTTCTCCCAAGTGGCGATCAGGTCACCCGAGCTCAGCTGGATAGTGCGAGCGTACAGAACGCGAGGGTCAACCCAACCGGCATCGGTCGGCGGGGAGAAGATGACCTTATTCGAGACGGTACCGGTGGCCTGGCGAGGCTCGACAGGAGTAGGGAGGGGGCTCGCTGCGACTTGAAGGGACAGGAGACTGGCGATGCCAGCTACGGCGGCACTGAAGAACCTCATTTTTTAGGACGGAGAGGATTGACCGGGCTGATCTTGAGGAAATGGGAGGACCGACGGATAGAAGTCAAGTTCCTTGCAAGGGGATGAAAACTCTTAGCTTCCGCACAGCGGGGTAGCTTATATATCTCGCCATTGAAGCTCGAGAGAGGTCGGTTCTCATCGTCACGCCAAGGAAGCATCAATCAAGAACATCATCACCAGCTCAGCTTGCGTGGAGGCAAGCTTGATTCGTGACTCGTAAACATCTGATTGGAATCCACCCCCAAGCCGGTAGAGTGGCCCTGTTGGGGATAGCTGGCGGGATGTGCAGGTACGACACTGTGATCATTGGCGCGTCTGGGGTACTGTGTTTTCGCGCAACCGACAATGTGACCTCATACTGCGTGGAAGAAAAGCCGTTGGGTCGGGGATAGCTCGACCGAGAGCAATGTTACCCTCCCCGCGTTTATGGATAAGTGCCGTCGAGATCTGGGGTTGAGGTGGGGATGAACCTAGTCAAGGTTCAGTACTGCCTGCCGAAACCAAGGATGCGCACCAATGAGGCTTCGTGAATCTCTCGGAGCGAACCGGGGATCGTCTAACCCAAAGGGTTCACGTGCTATTTGACAGCTTGAATTACGGGTTCTATGAGCTTACAAAATGGAGTTTATTGCCAAGAGACATGGATTTAGCTTGGTCATTGAAAATTAACAATGGGTCTGTGAATGACACAATCGTTCTCCGCCTTGGTGGAAAGTGTCTGCGCTCCGGGCGCCTAAATTCGGGTGTGATTCGTAGGCCGAGGTCGAATTCCAGGACGATGAATCGAATGATCCCGCTTCGGGCCGAGACGACAAAGTTGCTGATCGTCAAACAACCATGTGGTGCGGTGTCATTGATCAGGGCGATCGGCACACATTGTGAGCCCAGTGCTCATTGATCGCAACAAAAGTAATGATATTTCCTCTAGTAAATCTGATAAGATATCTACAAGAAGGGGAAAATACATACATTCAGCCCTTGAAGCCCGAGTCATTTGTTCGTTACCTACGCTTCGCTGGTGAACGACACAACTCGCACAGAGCCTCCGAGAGCCTTCGTAGCATAGTTGAAGATTCCATACCGGTAACCCATGAAGAATTGCCAATCGTTGTGAAGAGAGAATGACGATCCAAGATTTGTGAAGGTCTGACCGTCAGTGCTGTAGCTGAAAACGACATTGCCAGCTCCTCCAGGCCGAATATCCGCCTTCATGCTCAGATAGACTTCCTTCGAGCCGCTGAGCGTAAGGCTTTGCCGCTGCACCACCGTGCCGGTCGAAGCCGTTGTCCAGTCCGAGTTCATGTTGATACCGCCCATGAGAATGATGTCGTACGCGTCCCCGGAACGCTCAATCCCGATCAACGAAGACTGATCGCGCAGCGCTGCGAGGCCAGCACGATCGCCGTCAGCCATGTTGGCGACATCAAGACGGACTGTGCCAGTCCCGATAGGGCCTCGAATGCGGTAGCTGAGAGTGTTGCGGGCTTGATAGAGATCGGACGTGATAGTGACAGTACGGAGAGTAAGTCCATCGTTTACCGTGAAGCCGTTTGTGTCAGGATTGTGATTCCATTCCCATTCAGGACGAAGGGTCGTTCCCGTAAAAGAATCTGTGCCGAGAGAGCTTTGGACATCAACTTTTGCGAGAGGGTACGGATAGTCTCCCCATTGGCCGTTCACTAGTGTCAGAGACGGGAATCCATCACTGCCCCAGGTAATTGGGGCAAGAACTGGAAAGCGACCTCCTGGATATCCATCTACGAAGCCCATGTAGTACCAGTCCCCGTTGGGTGTATCGACTAAGCTGCCCTGGTGAGGTGAGCCAGCACTAGGCACAGCAGTGAGGCTTAGCTTGTCAGCAAGCACCTTGACCGTGTACGGACCCCACGGGCTGGAGGATTGGAGCACGTATTGCCCATCAGGCGGTCGGGTGAGGAAGATGTAGTAGTTGCCATTTCGTTTGTACATCCGAGAGCCTTCCAAAGCACCAATGCTGCTGGGAGTGTTGTATACAACCTCCGAGCGGACCTCGGAAAGACCGTCGGCCGACAGTTGGGCAACCGAAATAGCCGTGTTTCCGTAAGCCACATAAGGAGTGTCGTTGTCGTCAAACATCAGACCAACATCGTAGTAGCAATTCTCGATCGTGCCCGCTCTTGTCCAGGGACCGGCAGGGTTCGAAGCCGTGTAGATGTACGTTTTTGAAAATTCGATGCAAGCAACAAAGTACCACAGACCGTTGCTCGCCCGATGACGAAGGGAAGATGCCCAGATGCCTTTGATGTAAGCTCTCTGACCATCGACCAGGTCGTACTTGGTACCCCAGTCGAGGGAAGGCACCGAATGGCTGAAATACTCCCAGTTGACCAAGTCTTTGGACCGCAGGATGGGAGCGCCTGGCGAGTAGTGCATAGTCGAAGCCGTCATGTAGAAAGTATCGTCCACTCGATGGACCTCGTTGTCGGCGAGATCTTCCCATATTATTGGATTGGTGAAGGTCTGCGCCATGGCATAGAGTGCCATCACGACCACCGAAAAAAGGATGGAAGACCGCATCGTTTAGTGGTAAAGGGTGAGGATCCCCAAATAAGAGCCTGTGTGATGGAAGTCAGAGTTCAAACTTCATTCATGTCGTAGGGAATATCCTCTGACTTTATGTAGTGCTTCTTGGCCATGAACGAATCTTTCGGGTTCTTTGCGGTTGATGCGAGGCCATCGGATTCTGCACCGGCATCATTGGACCGCGAGGTCGGCAACTCAGTTGCCGGCAATGGACCGTCAATTAACCTGAAGAACGCCATAAAAGGACAGACGGGGCTGACTCTCGTAAATTTTCAAATACAAATCCCACCAATCGAGAATACTTTATCTGATGATATGTTGTAAGTTTCTCGTCATTTCAATCCGGGAAGGGGGAATTTGCGAGCCAATTCGTGATAGTGATCGACATAGAAAAAAGCGCTTCAATTATACCCCAGCGGTTCGGGAAGGGGCGCGCTCTTTAGTCTTATGCTGCACATTTTAATAAATTAACTTAGATGTGTATTGACTACGTATCCCTAGGCACGGGCAAAAACTCTGCGCGCGGTTTTCGTAGGGCCTATTACTCTTATTAGGTAGATTATCTATTTATCTAAGCTACCCCTTAGTAGCTAAGAAGTACTATTTTAACCCCTATAATCTAATATACCTCTTTAGGGATAATTAGTATAATTATATAGTTATCTTTATAGTTTAATTAAGTATTTCTAAATAGCTTTAATTACTTCTTATTATTATAGTTTTAATAATTTTATAAGTTATAGAATAATAGTTTTTCTTATTATAAGTAATTAGAGTAATAAAATAAAATATCTTCTATTTTATTTAATTAATTTAAAGTTTCTAATTAGTTATAGTTTTACTAATTATTTTAGCTTTTTTTAAAAATAAAAAAGTAAGTAAATAATTTTTTATTATTTATACTTCTTATTATTTTTCTTCTTTTTTTTCTTTAGTTTTTAAGATTTTATAAATTATATATTATCTTTATATTACTTTTTTATTATTATATTAATATTTACTTTAAGTAAATTAAATATTTTATAATATTTTTTTATAATATTTTTAATATTAAGTATAAGGTTTATTTTATTACTTCTTATATTAGCTATATATATATACTTAAAACTTCTAAGTATTATTATTTAGTTTACTTCTTTTTTAGCTTTTCTAATAACTCTAAAGAAGATAAATTAGTTTTTTTTATTAGTTTTAGCTATTAGTTTATATTTCTTTTATAAATATTTTTTATTATTAATCTTCTTCTTATAGCTCCTATTTTTACTTTACTTACTTACTTTTTTAGCTATATTAAATATCTTACTATTTAGCTTATTAAAAAAGAGGATTTTAATAATAGCTAAGTTAAAGAGATTTTTATTAAAAAGAAATATAGTTACTTCTCTAATATTTAGTATTAAACTAAAAAAGAAACTAAAAAGAAGAAAGAGATTAAAAAGATTAAAGCTTTTATTTTTTCCCTTACTAAATAGAAGAAAAAGGATTATATTACTAAGTATTTTACTAAGTATATTATTATTAAAAAGAAGAAATAAGAGAAAGAGAAAGCTACTTTTTAGGCTATTTATATTAATATAAAGATTATTATTATTACTACTATTAGTAAAAAGGAAGAAGAGGAAGAAAGTAAAGTTATTATAAGTATTAATAACTTTTTTAATTTTATAAACTCCTCCTTTAAGTTAGAAAATAAGCTTTATTTTAGTTATTTTCTCTCTTTTAGTAAAAGCTATTTATATTTTAGCTATTACTTTTTTAATAAGAATATTTATTATTATTATTATATAAAAAGTAATAGCTATTTTATAAGTATTAAAAAGATTATTACTTTTTATTATAAGCTTTATAAGATAAAAAAGTATACTAAAAGTAGTAAGTTTATTTTAGTTAAGGTATAAATTATCTCTTATTAAATATTTCTATATAGTTATTAATTTTTTATAGAGAATTAATATTACTTAAGAAGACTTTTAAGATACTACTTATAAGGTTATTATAGCTTATAAAGCTACTAAGAAGTAAAGTATTACCCCTCTTAAGTATACTTTATATATTTACTACTCTATCTTAGCTTTTATACTCTCTACTATTATATTTTCTCTTAGTTTATTTCCTCTTTATCTAGAGATTTTAGTTTATACCTCTCTTACTTTTTTAAGCGTTTTTTCTAGTTTTTACTCTACTTTAAGTTATATTTAGAATATTATTATAGCTATTTATTATAACTTTAATTATATTTTCCTTTATACTTTTAAGTTTAGTTATATTAACTTTAAGGAGTTTTATAACTAATTTAATACTTTTAAGTTAGCTATCTCTTTAACTACTTCTTATAAAGCTATCCTTTTTATTCCTACTTCTAAAAGTATTTAAATATTCTTATTTTATAGTTTTTTAATATTTTAAAAGTTTTAGTTTAAAATAGTTTTACTTTTAGGCTATAAGTTTATAGATATTTAGTTTTTTTAGTAGTTTTCTATTTTAAATAGAAGTTTTTTTATATTTTTTATTTTTTATTTTTATAACTTTTTATATTTATTATATAAAGTTATTTTAAATATCTTTTTTTTCTATTTCTTTCTTCTAGCTCTCTTTATCTCTTTTAAGCTTAAAAGTATAGTTTCTTTTAAGGGTTTCTTCTTAACTAGCTATTCTTAACTATACTTAGAAGTTCTTAAAAGCTTACTATAAGAAGGATTTTATAAGACTATCTACTATTAACTATATAGAAAGAGTATATACTATTAATATATATTTTTTATAGATCTCTTAATAAAGCTAGTAGTTATAAATATTAATATAGTATAATTTTATTTAGAGATAGATAAGCTTTTTAGTAATTAGCTTAACTATTTACTAGTTATTATATTAGATTTATATTATTATAGAAGTATTTTTTATAAGTTAAAAGGATACTTTCTATTTTATTTTTCTAAGGAGTTATATTTAGAGAGATATTATAAAGTAGCTTATAAATATTACTTCTTAAGCTATAAATAAGAGTAAGAAAAGCTTTACTTCTATAGTTAAAGTTATTATAGTTATTTATTTATTTACTTTCTATATAATAATACTTCTAAAGAGTTTTATTATAAATCCTTAAAAACTTTTTTAATCTAAGGTATTATTATTAAAATTTATATTAAAAACTACTTTAAGAGTGTTATATAGGTTTTTAGCTTTAACTTTATACTTAATATATAAATAGTATATCTTATAAAAATACTATAAAGCTTAATTTATAGTTTATTAGTATTTTAGTTTAAGATTTTAATTAAAATAAGCTAGATAACTTATTATAAATATAAGATTTAGTCTTATTATTATTACTATATATAAAATAGTTTTTACTTTTCTCTAATAGAGATTAATTTTATTATTTAAAACTTCTTCTTTATATAAAAGTAGCTTAATATACTTTATAAGGGTTCTATTTTATATCTTTAGAGAGTATTTTAATAAAAAGAGTTTTCTTATTTTTTTTATATAGATTAATTATAAGAGCTAGAGTTTCTTTATTTTTTAATTATAGAGAACCTTAATATTAAGAAACTATTATAAACTTTTACTACTTTTAAAGTAGTATCTTTTCTAGAGTTCTTTAACTACTTTTTTAGTTTCTTTTTAAAAAGCTATTAAGTAAGTAAGTATATAGTTATTTATATAAAAAAAGAAGTATATTTAACTTTTTCTCTAATAGTAGTTTTCTCTTATTATTTATAAGAAATTTAACTCTTTTAATTCTTTTTTAAGATAATATTACTATAAGAGAGGAGATTAATAAAGTCTATATAAAGCTTTTTTAAACTTAAGTACCTTTTTAAGCTTCTTATAGCTAAGTAGGAACTTTATATATATTATTTTATTAAGCTTAATATATATAAATATATTTATTATATTATATTAAAGAAACTTTAAGTTAAAATAGTTTATTATAGCTATTAGAGTTTAAAATAATATTTTTATAAAAGTTATAATATAAATATTTTAAATATTTTTTATTTATTAATCTTTTTAAATTATTAGATAAACTTTTAGCTTTATAAATTTATTATACTTATTAAGCTTATAGGTATATATTTAGTAATATTTAAGAACTTATTAATTTCCTAAAGTATTTCTTATAATTTCTTCTTATAACTTAGACTTTTTATAACTTTATAAGTAAGATTTCTCTATTTATAGAAAACCTTCTATTAGAAAGTAGTAGTTAAGCTTTAAGAGATTATATTTCTTTTTATAGTTTAGCTATTTTTCTTAACTTAAGAGTTATTAATATAATATTAAGAGGGGAAGTAACTCTTATTAATAAGTACTTATAAAGTATAAATATATAAATTAAGTTACTCTTAATAAGAGGGAGCTTCTAGAAAGTATTTTATATTTCTCTAAGCTTTTTCTAGAGATTTCTAAGCTTTTAATCTCTACTTCCTTACTTTATAGTTTTTCTATTATATTTATAGATTAATTTTCTTTTATAGCTATATAAAGCTAGCTAAGCTATATATATAAGCTACTTAAGCTATTTAATTTTTAAAGAGTATAAGGATTTTTATATAGATTACTTCTTATTAAGAATATAGCTTTAAGTAAGGTTTTAAAAATTACTTTTATTACTAATAAGCTTATTTCTTATTTCTTTATATTAAAAACTCCTTAAAAAGCTTTACTAAGTACTATAAATAAGCTTATTAGTTCTAGAGAAAGAGGTAATATTAGCTAAAGCTTAAACTATATATTTATATATAATATTATCTTCTCTAATTATTCTTAGTTAATTTTTTCTCTTTTAGTAGTTTTAATATAATTAAAGATCTTATTTATTTCTTTATTAGCTTTTTATTTTATAAGAGTACTATAAGATATCTTAATAAGCTAAGTAATATATTCTTAAATTACTTTAAGGTTTATATAATAGAACTTTTTTATTATATATATTAGATTTCTACTATAGAATTTCTTTTTATTAAATATTATATTTTATATAATAAATACTTTACTTTTTAGTAGGTTTTATATATAGAAAGAATTACTTAATATATAGCTTAAAAGAAAACTAATAAATATTTTTAGTATAAGTTTTTAGTATTTATTTCTTTTAAGTTAAGTATTTTTAATTATTATATATATATAGTATCTATATACTTAAAGATATAAGAGGTCTAGCTATATTAAGTATAAGTTTTCTTATAATTAGAAGTAGTTATAAAAAAGTTTATATAAGGTTTTTTATCTTTAACTTACTATTAATATATAGTTATATATATATATAGTTACTTTACTAATTTCTAGCTAAAGTATATCTAATAACTTTATACTTATTATTATTACTTTTATATACTACTTAATAGCTATAGCTACTCTTTCTACTTCTCTATTTTATATTTATATATATAGAGAAGATAGCTTAATCTTAATACTTCTTATATATAGTTCTTCTCTAACTTATTTATACTTTAATATTTTATTATCTACTTTAATTTCCTTAATTTAGATATTAAATATAGTTTAAAAGTAGTTTAGGAATTTATTTAGAGTATTAAGGAGTAAATCTATCTTTTTATTTCTTAAATAGAAGTTTTAAGTTAAACTTAAAGCTCTATTAATAATAATTATATTTAAAGTATAACTTTTATATCTTTCTTTATAGTTATAGAAATTTAGAGTAATTTTCTTACTTAAAAAGGCTTATATAACTACTTTTCTTAGTATATATTATACTTAGTAATATAACTTCTTTTACTTATATATATTATAGTTAGTAATTAAGATTTTTAAATACTTATTTAATATCTAAACTTTTTTTATAAAGTTAGATAGATATTAAAAGGTTTTTAGCTTTAGGTATTTAAGCTTTTAGTACTAAAGCTCTATTAATCTTTTAATAAGCTTATAATATATTAAGGTTATATAGTTATATTTTCTTTTTAGTTTTAAAGCTTTATTTTATATAAGGGTTAGTAAGAGTATAATTATAGTAAAAGCTACTTTACTAAGTAGTTTATAATTAAGAATATATTAGTTATTAATATTCTTAAGTAAGTATAAGAATATATAGTTTAACTTCTATAAATAATTATTACTAAAGTTTATATTTTATTATATCTCTTTTTAGTATAACTTTTATAGAGATATTAAGTTATTAATAAGTTTAAGATATAAAGCTATATTAAATAGTTATAGTTTTATTATACTATTTATACTTCTTATTAAGATTTTAGCTATATTATATATTTTAATAAGGACTTTATATATTTTAATTTATAAGAAGTCTCCTATTAGAGCACCTTATAGGGTAATAAACTATCTTATATAATTAAATATATATATTATAAAGCTTAAGTTTAATATTATAGATTTTATAAAAAAGTATTCTCTTAATATTATAAATACTACTTTAATATACTTTCTAGCTCTCTTATAAAGTTATATTAACTTTAAAATATACTTTATTACTTTATAGATATATTTTATAAAAGCTTTATTATTCTCTATTCTTCTATTAAAGATATATTAAATAACTATTTAGGGTATTTATACTTTTAGTTAAATTATAAGGTTAATATAAAAGTACTTAGAGAGAGTATATATATTATAATATAGTTTATAGTATAGTTTCTCTATATTTTAAGTATCTAAAGGAGATTCTTCTCACTTTTAATAAGTTCTTATTACTACTAAGAGTTACTTTAAGTTTTATCCTCTTTAGGAGCTTCTTTTATAGTTTATTCTATAGTTAGTTATTTTATTAAGTTATTTAGATTTACTTAGTTAAGGTTTCCTATTTTAAACTATAAAGCTAAATATACCTCTACTTATTCTAAATTTCTATAGAGTAGTTTTAAAGTATATAAGATATATTTAAGTATTAAAAATAACTTTACTAACTATAAAGTTCTATTAAGTTATTAAGGAGAGCTTAGTTATATAGTAAGTAGATATCTATATATTAAAGTAGCTCTAAGTAAGTATATTAATATATTTAGGAAATTAAATTAAGAAGTTTAAATTATTTAGAACTTTATAGCTCTACTTTTTATAGATTATATTTTCCTATTAAGAGATCTACACCTCTATATCTTTCTTTATTAAGAGGAACTTTTAATTAAGAGCTATAATTATTATTATATATTTAGAGATTACTTAAGTTTTTTATTCTCTCTTATTATAGCTAATATAAGTTTTTAGTTTATAAAACTATTTATTAATACCTATATTAATAGTATAATAATATTATAAAAGCTTTATAAATATTATCTCTTTTATAAACTACTAAACCTCTTATATATTTTTTATTATATTATCCTACTCCTTTTTAAAGAAGCTATAGTTTACTCTAAGCTTATTATAGAGAGTATAGTTTGTTTAAGAGAGGTTTATAAGTCCTATTACTTAAGAAGTTTCTATATTATTCTTATAGAGAACTATTATAGTTATATTTCTTTATACTAAGTAGTTAGAGATATAGGGAAGTCTTAAAAGCATTATAAACCTCTAAAAAGTAAACTTATAAACTTAAGTAATACTCTTAGAGAACTTCTTAAGGTCTATAATATACTATAATTAATAAGAGTAATAAAAAGCTTAGACTTAGTTAATCTAAAAAACCTAATCTCTTATGCTTTTTAGAAAGATCTTTTTACTATTTAGAGGTATTATTATATACTTATAAGCTGTTCTTTTAGTATTATAAATAGTTTATTAGTATATTAGTTAATATAAATTAGACTATTAATTAATAAATTAATTTAGATATATATTAACTATATATCCTTAAGTATAAGTAAAAACTCTGCGCGCGGTTTTTATAGGGTTTATCGCTCTTATTAGGCGGATTATCTATTTATCTAAGCTGCTCCTTAGTAGCTAAGAAGCGCTATTTTAACTCCTATAATCTAATATATTTACTTGCTAATAGAGTATACTCTGTTGTGTTAATAGTATCTACCCCCCTTTTTTTTCCCTACTTATATAAAAATATAAAAAAAGCTAATTTTATACTATAATATATATTTCTCTATATTATATATAAAATATATTAAAGTTATTATTAATATTTTAATTACTATTAATTACTATAGTTTTAATAATATTTAAATATATAACTATATAATAGAGATATAAAGTATATATTTAATACTTCTATAGTAATTAATTTACTTATTAAAGTATTACTAACTTAGTTAATTACTTTATTTTTATATTATTTAATTAATAAAAAGTTTATTTTTATTATAAGAAATTAAGATAATATTTACTAAAGAATAAAAGAAGAGACTTATTATATAACTTTATATATTTACTTAATATATAATTTATATAGTTCTAAGTAATATATAAATATACTAAGAAGTTTAATATAATTTTTTAGAATAAATATTTTAGTAGTTAATAAGATTAATAACTTTTTTAATAGTTTAGTTTATTTATAATATTAAATAAGAGTTTATTACTATATAGATTATACTTTATTATTTATAGTTTACTATTAATTAGTATATATTTATAGTTTATTATATTAGATATATTAAGAAAGATATTAGCAGTCTAGTTAACCTATATAAGTAGGTATTACAGTTCACTCTATACTTCTTTTTATAATACTAAAACCTAATAGCAGTACTTTAACTTATACCTAATCTTAATAAAGCAAATAAATAAATCTTAGTATAACTAGTTATTAACGCTTAGCTTAACTTATCCTTAGTAGAAGAGGGTAAATAAGTAAGTAGTAGAGTAGTAAAATATACTAATAAGAGCGTTATTTATAATACTATTATTTATAAGCGTATTATTTATAACACTCTTATTTATAAGAATGTTATTCATAACGTTGCAAAAGCATTATCTATAACGCAGAATACTAATAGCACTTATAGTAGCTAGAGCTTAGCAATAGCTTAAACTTATACTTAAGGGCATAAACTTAATAGTATAACTCTTTATATAGCTAAAAAGGTTCTTATAGCTATAGTATAAGAACTTAACTACTACTTTAAATAAAGCCTTAAGCTTATTCTTTATATCCTCCTATATATATAATAACCCTATATAATATCCTTCCCCCTTATTATACCTATATATAAGCTAAATAAAGCTATACTAGATAACTTAATCTATAAAACTAAAGTTAATAAAATTAAGAGCTCTAAGTATAGTAACTTTCTTTATACTAATAAGAAGATTCTACTTAAATTTACTCTAAATTACTTACTTAAGATAGCTAATAAAGATAATATAATAGAGTTATATAGCTTTAAAGTTAATATAAAGATAGTTAAGGTTATTAATAATAATTCTAATATATATAACTACTTTATAGACTTCCTTAAGATAGCTAAAGTAGCCTAAAAGCTTCTTAGTAAGTTAAGAAAGGTAAATATATTAAGAATATAGCTAATAGTAGTAAAGCTATTAAGACTATATAGTAAGGTAGAAAACGTTATAATGGCGCGATAGTATAGAGGCCTTAAGGCTACTATACCTAGTAGAGCAGCACAGACATCTAAACAGTAGAGGAGACTTTAATAGAAGATAGGCGCAGATTAAATATAGTATCTAAAGGGCAGTTATAGCTTAGAGGAGCGAGAGATAGAGGAGACTAACAGAGATAGAGGCAGCTAGAGGAAGACAGTTAACTTAGCTCGTTATAATAGTTAAAGTCAAGATATCTAAGTCTAAAAGTCACATAACCCAAAGGTCGTTAGCAGAGGGCGAGGAGACCAGTCTAGCTTTCGCAGTCAATACCAGTCAAATTTCACAATATAAGGCTAGCAGCCTATATTAAGAAAGATATTAAGTAATAATAATAATATAATAGTACTTAGAATATTAAATCTATAGCTATTAATAATTATAATAATACTACTATTTAAAAACTAAAAGATTTATAAACTAATAAATATTATTAATTATACTAAATAAATAATTTAATAATATTAATTATAATATAATATTATTAGTAAAATATAGAGATATAAGAGGTATTATTAGAGTTAATAAAAGATAGAAATATAATATTATATAGAGCTTTTTAAATTACTATAGTATTATAGTAATCTATTTCTTAAAAAGATATAAGATTTCTTATTTAAAACTTTTAAGATCTAAATTAGTTATTTTATAATTAGTTTATAGTTAAACTTAGCTAACTAAATAAATAAAAAGTCTAAAATTATTACTACTTAGTAAAATAATAAACTATAATATAAATATTTATACTATATATAATAATATTATTTTAACTAGTTAATATTTATTAATAAATCTAATATTAATAAGGATATTAAGATATAGAGAATTAAATAGATACTAAAAAAGTTTATTATATTTTAAACTATAGAGATTAATTAATTTTAAAACTCTTATATATAGATTTTATTAGCTTTTATATTAAATAATATCTTATATTTAACTATATATTATAATATAACTAATAATAATAGGTTTTTTTTATTAGTTATAAAAGTATTTTATTTTAAAATATAAATGTTTTCTAAAACTAAACCTTATTATTATTATAGATAACTTCTTTTATTATTATATACTTAAAATTAAAAGTTTATACTAAATATTAAATATTAATTTTAAATTTCTACTTCTATATTTATTAAACTTTAACTTTATTAAAAAGTATTTTAGTAATTTAAAATAATATATTAAGAAAATATATTTAAAGTAGAATAATAATAAGAATAATATTTAGGAGTTTATAGAATATCTATATAATTATACTATAGAAATTAAATATTATCTATTTTAGATTAAAAACTATTTTTACTATTTATTTATTAACTTTAATAAAATAAAGTATATATTTAATAGTATTAAACTATAAAAAAGAGGATTTATTATTAATATTAAATATTAATAAGTAATCTAAATTTTTATTATATATTTATATATAATAGATTTTAATTATATTATTATATAATAATTAATTATTAAATCTATAATTATAGCTAATAAGATTACTAAAAAGTTAGCTATAAGTATACTAAAATATAAAAAATATATTATTATCTATTATTTTTATTAGTAACTATATATATATATTAATTTTACTTATATAATAATTAGAATATATTATTAATACTTATAATAATAATTTATAATAATAATATATTATTATAATTAGAAACTTTAACTATAATTAGAGATTTTAATTACTTCTAACTAATATTAAGATAAACTAAAGTATATTATTTATAGATCTAAAATAATAGTAATTCTATTACTTTTATATATATAGAGTAGTAATATTAAATCTATAGCTATAAGTAAACTTTTTTATAGTTAAATATATTATATAAAAAAATTATATATATAGTTAAACTTTATATTACTTTTACTATATTACTCTTTTTTATTATTCTTTTCTAAGTAATATATTTTTATTAATAATATATTACTTAAGATTTTAATCTAATTATTTTTATTATTTTATTTAATTTTATCTTATTTAATTTATAATTATATAAGTAATATCTATAATATTAATAGTAGTAATAATAAAATAAAACTAAAAAGTTCTAAAATACTTATAAAGTTAGCTATATTTAATAATAAATAGCTCTATATATACTTATTATATTAATTAATTTTAATTAGTATATTATAGATCTCTTATTTAATAGATTAATATAATATTAAAGTATTAATATATTAAGATAACTTTAACTTAAGTTTATAGTTATAACATAGCCCCCCCACAAAAAGACTACAGCAAAATTCACCCTATATATAGGCATAATTCTAGAAACACTATATAGGTACCTTAACCTATACCCTCTACTAATTAAGGAAAATAGTATAGAAACCCTATACGTTCCTACTAGCAGGCAAACCCTCTAAACGTTACTATATAAAGTTAAACGCGCGCCCTAGCTGAATAGACCAGCGGAACAGTAATAGCGCTAGCCACGCGGCGCAGGGCTGGCGGCGCTGCATGTAGCAGGGCTGATCATATTAGGGCTGAAGAGGTCACTAAGGCTCTCATAGTAACGCCACTATAAGAGAGATAACTCCTTAACTAAAGAGGTTATAACGCCACTATATAAGAGATAACTCCTTAACTAAAGAGGTTATTAGAAGAGGTTCTCACAGCTAGAAGCATAAAAACTCTACTATACGTAGGGCTTTATACCTATCCCTCTTCCTCTTCCTCTTCCTTATCCTTAAACCTATATTAATAATAACCTATAATAAATCCTTTACTATGTTCACACTATAAGAGATATATAAGAATATTAATCCCTTATAAAGTATACCTTTTTATAAGGGAATAGCTAAGGGTATTACTATATAGAATAATATCTATATAATAAATAAAGCCCTTAAATATAATAAGTACTTTTTTACTAATTAGTAGTATATTATTAAGGTAGCTATAGCTAAAGCCCTTATAAATACCCCTAGAGGGGACCCTCTCTATACTATAATTAAGGTAATAAATAATAGCTTTAGACGCCTCTATATAGAGGTTATATATATTTCTAGCTATCTTAAGGAGTAGCCTTTCTTTATATAAGCCCTCTATAATACTAAGGTAGAGGCAGCTTAAGCTTAAACTTAGTAGGGGAATATTAATAAGTATGCTTTATACTAAATAGAGAGAGCGTTACTAATAATAGCATAGCTATAAAGGCGTTAGCTAGCTTAATTAAATAAAAAGACTAGATAGTGACAACTTAATAGCAGATAGTGAAGCAGTAATAAGGATAATGTTTAACAGCAGTATAGGTAATATATAAGAGAGAAGATAGGTTAATAGTTTAGTAGTTTGCAGTAATTAAGTAATTAAGTAATTATAAACTATATTATTGCTAAAGTGAAGTTAAAGATGATAAAGTTATATGTATATATAAGTGCAGCTAAGGTTAGGAGAGGGATATAGTTAGAGACTTAGGAGGTTATTAGGTTATAATCATATAACTAAAGGCTGTGTATATTATTAGGAGGTATAAAGTTAGGAGGTCTATCGCTCTAAGCAGGTAAAAATCATAATAAACAGCTAGAGGCTAGATAACTTTAACTTATTTAAAACTAATATTATAAAGTTTTTAATTAGTATTATTATTATTTTTTTAGTAATTTAATATATATTTTTATATAAATATCTCTTTTTAATTTTTAATAGTTTAAATAAAATTTAGAGTGAGATATTATATTAAAAAAAGTATTAAACTATTTTCTATAATAAGTATTATTATTTATAAAAGATTTAATTAAGTTTCTAATATTTTTAGTAAGATTATAAATAAAACTTTATTTAGTAAACTAAATATCTAATAATTTATAAATTATTTATAAACTACTATCTACTAATTATAATTTTTATAGTTTCTTTTTAAATTATTTATTAATATTATATTATTTATTATAAATAGATATAAACTACTTAATAAAACTAACTATTTAATTTAAAACTTTTTAAAGTAAATTTAATATTATTAATAAGGATAAATAAATTAAAAATATAATATTTAATTAATAAGTATTTAGAAAGTTTAATAATAGAAAAGTTAATAATAAATATTATAAGATATTTATATATAGCTAATATATTAATAGTAATAATATTAATAATAATAGCTATATATAGATTAAGATATTAAAAATAATAATCTAACGCTTCTATATTACTATATATATTAATAATAATATTATTATTAATATTAATTAAACTAAATCTTAATTTTAATAATAGAAATATAATATTTTTAGTTTTCTCTTTTATTATTATTATTATCTCTTAGTTATTATTAACTTTAATAATATTTTTATTTCTCTTATTTTAATATTTCTAATCCTCTATAAATTAGTTATAAAGAATCTTATTAAATAGTTCTTTAAGTAGTTTTATATTATTAATATTAGCTTATTTAGTTATAATAGTCTTTATTTATTTCTTTATATAATAAGATTTAATTTTATAATACTTTTAGTTTAATATATAATATTAATTAAACTTTTTATTATTTAAATTATTCTTATATCTTTAATACTCTAAATAAATATATATATAGAGAATTTATCTATATATATCCTCTTTTTAATATTTAATATTTATAAGATTATTAGCTTTATAATTAATTACTTTTTATATATTAGCTAAAATACTTACTTAGTTACTTTTTTAAAATATTTATATATTAGTTATTATACTACTAAAGATTAATATAACGTTATATTACTACTTAATAATAAAATAAACTTTACTTCTCTCTTTAGTTTATTTAAAAAAGAGAATAATATTAACTTATAGAATATTTAGCTAAATAACCTCTTTAAGAAATAGATAAATTTAAGTAAAAATTAATATTACTTTAAATATATTAATAAACTTCTTCTAAATAATAATAATAATAATATTAGTTTTCTTTATAATATATAAATAAACTATTTTTATTTTAAATTAAATATTACTATTTACTTCTTAATCTCTATTATTTATATCTAATATAAAAGTAATACTAAATTTATTATATATAATACTCTTAATAGTTAAATTAAGAATAAATAAACTATTACTTTTAAGTATTAATAATATACATCACATTAGTAACATAGTTATAGTAATATATACATTATGAAGGTTAACTATATTTAAGGCCTTAGGTGTGTTGAATACCTTAAAAGCCTTAAGAGCCTTTACTACGTTTAACGCGCTAACTGCGTTAATCATATTAAGCATAGTTAGGGCGCCTATCACACTAAAAGCAGTAAATACCTTCACTACGTTATATATTAATTACTATAAATAAAAAAAAAGAATATTATCTATAATAATAAGCATAATTTCTATTTATACCTTATTATAGCTAATATAACTATATATAACTTAAACCTTATTTCTATATACTCTATCTTATAATCTTACTTTTATTAATATAGCTTATAATTAACTCCTTATTTATTTATCTAAATATATATATCTTAAAGAAAATGTTCTTAGTATTAAATACTATTTAAATAGTATTATATTTATTAAAAGTAAGAATATCTAAGGCCTCCTCTTCTTTATTATTATCCTTAATAGTAATAACGTTATAAAGAAAGTTAGTAATATTAATATTATAAATATTAGCTAATTTATAATTATTAGTAAATACCTTAAAATAAGTAGCCTTAATATTAATAGTAACCTTAGAGAAATATTTAATTATAGAGTCCTTAATTACTATAATAGAGGTAGTAAAGTTAGTAACTTTAGCGTAGAATGCATTTAAGTTTATACCTTTATAGCGTTATATAAGTAGTATAGCTTTAGCTTTATTACTATTAATATTAATAATATTATAAACTACCTTTAAGTTAATATCTAACGCTTTAACTATATCTATAGTTAAATACTTAGTAGTATAGATAGCTAAAAACTTAACCTTTAATATAACCTTTATTATAAACTAAGGGTTAATAGAACTAAATATAGTATTAATCTTAATATAATTCTTAATAAATACTTTAAGCGCTTTAATAAATATATAAAAGCTAAATATAATATAAGTATTATAAACCTATATAGCGTAGTGGTATGCGCCTAGCAGGCCTATGCGTTACCTAAACGCATAGGCGTCAGTTTAATCCTAGCTATAGGAACCCCTTTTCCTCTCTTCTAATTAGTTAAGGACCTACTATAAAATATAGGTCCCTCTCTCGAGGGACCTATATATATAGTGGGGTACTAATAGCCTCTAGCTAATTATTATATAGTATAATGTATATATTATTTACTTTATTATATACTACGCTTATAGCTTAAGTTTTCTTCCTATAAAGGGTTTCTTAGTAGTGCGTAGCTTAGTATTAAGTATTAGTATAGAGTATTAGGGCTATAAGCCCTATAGTATAGATTAAACAGAGGGGGAAGTACCTTTATACCTACCTTTAATATAAGTATTATAAAGAAATATATATATCTTATTAGTAGTATAAGGAATAAAGTTATTAATAGTAATAATAGTAATATTATGCTAATACTTATAGAATACCTCTTAGTTATTAATAGTAGTATTAAGCATTTTAGCTAATTAATAGTAACTATTAGCCTTAAATATAATATTAAGGTTTAAGATAATAATATTTATAAATATATTAGATATCTAGCCTATTCTAAGTATAATAAATATTTAAGCATTATTAATATTTATAGTAGTAATAACTTTCTTAAAAGGTATAGTAATAAAGAGGTTATTAAAGTTAGTAGTAGATATAGTATATTTATACTTAAAGAAAGCGTTAAGGCTTATATAACTAAGCGTTAGGTTAACTATAAGCTTAAGTATAAATACCTTTATTACCTTATTCTTAGTATTAATAGCGTTAATAAACTTAGTAATATTTATATTAACTTAGTTAAAGTTATTAGTATTATTAGATACTATTAAGGTATAAAGCTTATTATAAGCCTTATAAAAGCCTTTAAGTAAAGTAGTAATAATATTAATATATTCACTATATACCTCTAAGGTCTTAGCTATAGATATAGGAGGTATAGTATTAGCTATCTTAATTTTACTAGTATTCTTTATAGTAATAGCAGGCTTAATAGCACTAATAACCTTAATATTAGTATTAATATTAAGTCTAACTATATTAGTATTAATAGGGATATTAATAAACTTAATACTATTATTATTATTATTATCTAACTTATTACCTTTAATATTAGTAAGTATATTAGAGATATTTTAAGCGTTTATAGTAATACTAGTAATATAGTTATTAGTATTATAAAGGTAATACTAAGAATCTTAAGAGGTAAGGTTAATACTATATTAATTATAAAGAGAGATAGCTAATAAGAAGGTAGTATAAAACTTAAGAAGCTAAATAAGTTTAAAATAGTTAATAATATTAGTATTGCTACTAATATAAATAATAAAGGGATATAATAAGATATTATTAGCTTTACTATAGTAGATCTACTTATATTTAATAGTATATTTAAAAACAGAAAGGTTAGTAATAATATAAGTAAGCTTTTTACGTTCCTCCTTAGGAATATTAGAGGAGTAGTAGTAAATATAGTCTAATATATATAATAAGTATAAGGTATTATTATATATATATTAGCTACTAAAGTTATACTATATATTAAGTATAAATACGCTAAATATCTTATACGCTCTACTATTTTTTAGAAGTAGTAATAAAAGTAAATATATTAGTAATAACAGCTAATATTAATAAGGATAATTGCAATAAAAGTAAAGATATTAATAAAGGTAATAAAAATAAAAGCTATATAATATAAGCGTAAATTATAAAAGTGAGGTATATATATAGAAGAGAAGGTTAGTAATACTATGCTAAATAAGATAGTAGTAATAAATATAATAGTTACCTAGTAATATATTTTTTTTTTTTATATAGGTAACTAGTTACTCTAATTTTTACTATTAATTAATAAGATAAAATAAGAAATAACTTTTAAATAAAGAAGATAGTTAAAGTTATAAAGGTTCTCACTTATATCTATTATAGTAAGAGTAAATATATAAAGATATATATAACTCTAAAGTAAGTATAAATAACTTATTATTAACTAATAATAGATATCTTATACTATATCTTATAGCTATAAAGACTAAATAGTACGCTTTAAATAATAAGTACCTTATCTTAGATTAATACTTTATTAGCTAGGTTTTTAATCTAAATTCTTTTTTAGTTTTCCTCTTTTATATACTAGTTATTTAGGTTTTTCTCTAAGTTTAAGAGATTATTCTTCTAAACTAATAGTTAGTCTTTAAACCTAAGCTTATTAGTATAGTTATTCTATTTTATACTTATATTCTTTAAAAATAGAAATAAATTTATTAGTATTTATTATATCTTTATTTATCTATAGTATAAATAAGTAGATATCCTTTCTATTTAATTAAGTATTAAACTTTTCCTTAAGTAGCCTTTTAAGGATACTCTTAACCTTAAAATATTTATATAATTTAAGCTAATATATATCCTTATTTTCTTATATATTAATAAAGCTATAATAATTATCTTATTAATTAAAGAGGTTAATACTAAATACTAATATTACTATAAGTTAAGTTATTAATATTACTAAATATATATTTATATTTAATAGAATATCTAAATAATAAGCTAATTTACTAACTTAGTTAATAACTTTAAAAGGGATATATTAATAATTATACTTTAATATTAAGCGTCTTAATAGAAAATATCTTAATCCTATTTTAAAGTATACCTAATCTCTTAATTTAAATATAATAAAATAGTATTTTTTATTATAATATTCCTTTATATAAAGCTAAGCTATAATAATTAAGATTTTTATTTCTTTTTAAAATATTTTATAGTTAAGTTTTAGATTTAAGTCTCTTAAGATATTTAAAATATTATTTATACTTATACTATAAAGAATCTAATTTAATAAGTAGCTAATTACTTAAGAGTAAATATTATTTAGATTATACTAAAGATTAAGAAGTAGTTTACCCTAATTACTATTTATAATATTTAAAAAATACTAAATAGCTAGTTTAATAGTTTAGTTTTTTCTTTCTAATATTCTATTAGTTTATAGATAATATATAGTTAAAAACTTTAGCTTAATATTAAGTTTAGTTTAAAATAATATCTAAAATTTTAATAAGAATTTATAATTATAGTCTAAAATAATTACCTTAAGAATTCCTTAGTTTCTATATTAGAGTTCTTAAAGAAGTAAATATCTTTAGATTTTAGTAGTATATATTAAGTATCCTAAGATAAATAATATTACTTTTAAGAATTTATTATTAACTATAAAAATAATATTAAGTAATAAGAAGTTTTCCTATTTATAACTAAAGTATCTTAATAGTATTTTAAGAAGATTAATAATAAAGTCTATTATAATAATATAAAATAGAATAAATAGTATTAAGATTAGTTATATAGTTCCTAATAGTAGTTAATAATTAATACTAAATATTTTATAATAAGGATAGTTTTAAATATATACTTTTACTTAGTAATATAACTTTTAAATATAAAAGTTATTATTTAGTACTTTCTATATTTATTACTCTCTAAAATAATAATAATTATTATAAGCCTCTTTAATTAATAGTATTACTATTTCTTTTAGTATATAAAGTTATTACTTAAGGTTATAGTAATTAATATAATAAAGGAGGCTATTATATATAATAAAGTTAAACTTAATATTATCTTATTAGTTACTTAATATATTATATATTTTCTTCTATAATTTTGATTCTTTATATGTTTAAATAAGTTTAGTTTTAAAATTATTATTTAATAAAGCTTTAGTTATAAAATTAACTCCTATTAGTATATTATCTTATACTTTATTAAGTTCTCTAATATCTTCTACTAATATCTTAGTTATTAGTATATATAAAAATATATTAGTAATAATATTTAATATCTTAAGAATATAATAGTATATTAGTAAAAATTAGCTAAGATATTTAGATAATAAAGTTAGGTATAAATTTAACCTTATTTTATTTTTAGTTTAAAGTAATATTTACTTAATAATATTATAAGTAGCTAAGTAATCTATAAGAATAATAATAAGCTTATTATAAGATAATTATATTAGTAATCTACTTTTCTTAACTACTTATATAAAATAGGCTACTTTAAGTTCTATTAACTAGTATTTTTACTTAGCTATATTAAGTACTTTACTTATATAGGTAATAAGTAATATATCTATTTATTTAATAGTATTATAAGGTTTCTAAATAATACTATCCTTAAGTTAAAAAATTAAGGCTAAATATCTATATTCTTTAGAAGAATTAAGCTAAATAAATAGCTACTTATTAAGATTATAGTGAAATACTATATTATTATCTATTAAAGTATTCTTAATATTATTAAAGTTTATAATCTCTTCTTTAATTAGAATAAAATAAGTGTTTTAGTAGAATATTTTTCTAGCTATACTTTTATCTTTACTTTATATATAAGCTTATATAAGTAATAATATTTTTTATTCTTATAGTAGTTATATATAGTCGCTATATCGTAATATAATATATTAAAAAAATCCTATAGCTTTAATCTAATATTTAAGTTAATAAAAGTTATAAAAGTATTTTATTTTTATAATAGCGTTAATATAATCCTATATATTAGATAGTCTAAAGGTGTTAATAGTAAATCTTAATAATTTAACAGATAGATATCTAATAAATAACTTTTATATAGATAATAATAGACTAACACCTAAAAATAGTTTAAAAATAGTATTAAGATATTTTAAGTAGCTTTTAAGGTTAGTTAATATTATTATAATATTATTAATAAAAGTATATATAAATTCCTTATAAAGTTATAAAAGTTTATCTATAATATATTAAGTATATATTAGAGAGTTATAAAAACTTATAAGTATAATTTTTAACTATTCTTAGCCTTAATAGCTAATAATTATAAAGCGTTCTCTATATTCCTTCTTAATAAGAAACTAATAAAAAAATAATTAAGTATTAATAACTATAATTTAAACTTTTCCCTTTAAGTGTTTAATTATATCTTATTTAAGGGGTATTAAGTATATATCTAAGACTATAGCCTTATTTAATACATATAAATTAATAACTATTTAGCCTTTATATTTACTATTAATAATACGCTACGTTATAAATATAAGAGCTTTAAATAGTATAAGTTTAGATTTTCCCTATTTTATTTAGTTTTATATATATAACTTATTAAAGATAGTATTTATTAATTTCTTATCTTCTTTACTAGCTAGGTATAGATATTATCCTATATTTATTTTTTGCTACTTATTAATAAGTTTAATATATAAGTATTAGTTTTCTAAAAGGTTAATTAAACCTTAGTTAATCTAAACCTTAAAATAATAAGAGATTACTTCCTTAAAGCGTTAAATAGCTTTTTTACTATAATTATAAATATAAACACTTTCTTTAGTAATTATAATAAGTAAGCTTTTTAGCTTAGTAATACCTATCTTATTATTTATACTAATAATTCCTTTATAAATATCTCTCTATTTTAGCGTAAAATTATCCTTAGTATCACTTTAAGTAGTAAAGGATTTATTAAAGTTAGAGGTTAAAAGCTACTCTTATTTAGCAGCTAATTATTTAGGTAACTAAACTAATATAGCTAGTTTTTAATCTATAAAGTGAAAAACAAAATGCTATATTAAATATTTATTTAATAATATTAATATAGTAGCTTATAAATAATTATAAGTTTATAATTTAATAAAGCTATTAGATTTAAATAGTAATAACGTTCAAAGTTTAATTCTATATTTAATCTTTAAAAAATAAAAAGTATTATTAATAATAGGAATAAATAGTGAAGCGTTTATATATATAAATATATACCTTTTTTATTTTAAGCTAAATAGAAGGGATTCTATTTTAATCCTATTAGTATAGTAATTTAAAAAGTTACCTAATTATATAGTAGTATTACTACGTTAGTAGTAATATATATAGTAAAGGTCTTTATTAAAACTTTAGAATAAATCTATAAAGGTATATAAAGATTACTATAAGATAGAATATAAATATAAGATTTAAAGTTTAAAATATTAATACTATTTAGAATATTAAAGTTTTACTTTATAAATAAACTAATATTAAGATATAATACTAACTAAATATTTATTTATAGTTTAGTAGTTATTATATATTTACTTAGTAACTAACTATAAATAAGTATTAAGAAAGTAATCTATATAATAGTTTTTATACTTCTTACTCTTTATAACTTAAACACTTTAAGTTACTTAGTAATAATATAAAATTAATAAAAATAAGCCTTACTAATTATAAACCTATCTATATTAATATCTATATAAATTATAATTAGCAGTCTATCTTAAAAACCTTAAATAATAATCTTAGTATAAATATACTTATAAGATTAAGTATTATTATAATATTAAGGCTTAATAGGACTAATAATAGTAATATTTAGTTATAATAATAAGAAAGTTTAATATAAAAAAATACTATTAAAATCTAAATATAGCTTTATATTATATAAATAAGTATTATATATATAGATTTTAAAGTTAATTAATATAAAATTTAAAAATAAAGTAGTATTAAAAATAAAGTATTTATTATTATAATAAAGAAGATATCCTAATATCTTTAAAGTGTAATCTTTATTTATTTAGAATAAAATATTAGCTTAATCTATACCTTTAATATTATAATTATCTTTATCTTTATTATCTATACTAATAACTAAGTCCTTATTATAAGCCTCTAAAGTATTAATAGCTTTATAATACTAAATATAATTATAATTATTATTATAAAATAAGTTATTATTATTAGTATTATTAACTTATTACTTAAGTTTAGAAGTAGTATATATAGAGGGATATCTTAGCGTTTTTAGATATTAACTATATTAATTATAATAGTTTAGTTAATATCTATATCTAAATTATATTTAAAGCTTCTTAAGTTATACTAACTTATTATAAGTTAATAGTAATATAACTAAAATATTTATAGTAGTTCTTATATTCTTAACTAATATTAAACTAAAGACTTTAAACTTTTTTAATTTTAAATAGTAAGGATAATAACTTAAAGAGGACTTAAGTATTATTCCTAATATTAAATATAAAGATATTATCTTTATATACTTATTTCTAGTAGTTAATAATAAAAAGTTATACTATAATCTTTTAATAACTATTTTATACTAACTTAGTATTATATTTTATAAGCTAGCTATAAATTTATTATAGTTAGTTAATCTATTAAGCTTTAAAATACTTATAATAAGCTTAATATCTATCTTATTATATATTATAGATAATATCTTTATTTTAAACTCTTCTATATTATAATAAAGTTAAGCTACTTTAATTATCTAGTAGTAAATATTATTAAGTTTATAGTTATAACGCAGCCCCCCTATAAAAAGACTATAGCAAAATTCACCTTATATATAGGCATAATTCTAGAAACACTATATAGGTACCTTAACCTATACCCTCTACTAATTAAGGAAAACAGTATAGAAACCCTATATATTCCTACTAATAAGTAAACCCTTATATAAAGTTAAACGCACGCCTTAGCTAAATAGACTAGCAGAATAGTAATAGCGCTAGCTATATAGTATAAGGCTAGCAGCGCTATATAGTAGGGCTAATTATATTAAGGCTAAAAAGGTTATTAAAGCTCTTATAGCTTAGTAATAGCTTTACTAAACCTTCTAGTAAGGTAAATACTACTATAAGAGAGATAACTCCTTAACTAAAGAGGTTATTTATAAATACTACTAAATAGAGATAACTCCTTAACTAAAGAGGTTATTATAAGAAGTTCTTATAGCTAGAAGTATAAAAAGCTCTACTACTATATATAAAGCTTATATCTTTCCCTTTTCCTCTTCCTTATTAACTTATAATAGATCCTTTATAATATCTATACTATATAAGGAATATAAGAATACTAACTTTATACTAAGTATACTTTTCTTTAAGAAAATAGCTAAAATTATCGCTATATAGTATAATATCTATATATTAAATAAAGTTCTTAAGTTTAGTAAGTATTCTAACTTTAATTAAAAGTAGTTTATTATAGTAGTATTAGATAGAGCCTTTAAGAATACCTCTAAAAAGGACCCTCTTTATACTATAATTAAGGTAATAAACACCCTTAATAGCCTTAGGGTAGAGGCTATATATATCTCTAGCTATTTTAAAGAGTAAGCTTTCTTTATATAAACCTTCTATAATACTAAAGTAGATATAGCCTAAGCCTAAGTATAAGCTTAATAGAGCTTAAATATTAATAAGTATGCCTTATACTAATTATATAGAGAAAGTGTTATTAATAATAATATAGCTGCTTTGAAGGCGTTAGTTAGCCTAATTAAATAAGAAGATAATAATAGTAATAACTTACTTCTAAAGAAGCTATTATAGCAGATAGTAAAGTAGTAATAGGGATAGTGTTTAATAGTAATATAGGTGATATATAAGAGAGAGGATAGGTTAATAGTTTAATAATTTATAGTAATTAAGTAATTAAGTAATTATAAACTATATTATTACTGAAGTGAAGTTAAAAATAGTGAAGTTATGTGTATATATAAGTGCAGCTGAGATTAGGAGAGTTATAATTATGTAACTGAAGGCTGTGTGTATTATTAGGAGGCGTGGAGTTAGGAGGTCTATCGCTCTAAGCAGGTAAAAATCATAGTAAACAGCTAGAGGCTGTAGTAAATATTATAATAGTTATAAATATCTCCTAAAGTATATTATTCCTTAAATAACTACACTTTAGTAAGTTTATATAGAAAGCAAAATCTACTAAGTAATAGTTTCTTTTATTATATAATTCTAACTTAAAGGTCTCTTAAAGCTAACTTCTCTTTAATTATTAAGTTAGTATAATACTAATTTAATATATAGTAAAATAATATCTAATAGAGGTTTAAAGCTATAGTAGCTATATTATTATTATTAGATTTAATATAACTATTAATAATATTAATAAAGTAATATATATTTTAGTAAACTATCTTAGAACTTCTATTAATATAGATATTATCTACTTTATTATTATATAGAAGTAAATTAAATAAGCTAATTATATCTATTTTAAATTATAATAATAAATATCTTATATTATCTATAAAAGAGCTAGATAATATATAGATAATATAGTCTCTATCTAAAGTAATAAATATAGATAGAAAGTTATAATTAATAGATATTCTATTATTAAACTATCTTAGCTTAATAAGCTTCTATTAAGCTTTAGAAGAGTAATAATTTAGTTAGTTTTTATTATTTCTTCTTTTACTATAATCCTTATCTTTATAGTTCTTCTTATTATTAAGATTACTTCTATTATTATTATTACTTAGATCTCTTTATAGAGTAGAAACTTATTCTATATCCTTAATTTACTTTTAGATATTATTATTAAATATAAACTCTTTTTTTTTTAGTATAGTTAATAAAGTAAGCTAAAGTTTAAGATAAATAAGCTAATACTATCTTTAACTATAATAACTTTATATATTATTAGATTCTAATATATTATTTTAGCTTTAATTAAAAAGAAGTTTAGTTATATAATAAATAATATCTACTATTATAATAGTTAATTATTCTAATAATATAATTAAGGTCTTAATAGTTAAGTTAAGTGTTAATAGTTAATTACTTAATATTTCTAACTTTAGAAGTAAGGATCTTAAAATACTTAAGAATCTTTATCTAAAGTTAATATATTCTTCTAAAGTTAATAGAACTACTATTAATTCTTAATTTTAAGATAAAATATTAACTAAATATTAAGGTTTTAAGCTTTTTAGTTTCTCTATATAGCTAATATTTAAGGTTTTATAACCCTCTATCTTTCTATTATTACTAAAAAGTAAAGTAAAGTTAAGTTCTTATTTTAAGGCGTTTTTAATCTTAATATATCTTATATAATATAATATATTAAGATAATATTATTATTTAACTAAGTTAGTAAATATATTAGGATTATCCCTCTAAGTTTTTAATACTTAGTTTTTAAGTCTTATAGCGTTAATATAAGCTTCTCTTTTTAAGTTTATAGTTTAAATTTATCTATAGTAGTTTATTATATAATATTTAAATCTTTTATAAGCTATAGCTAAAATTATAGCTTATATATTAAAGTTAAGTAGTAAATATTTAGTTAGAATAAGTATTCTATAAAACTTCTCTAAATAGTTTTTATAAATAACTTAGAAGTTAGTAATTATTATATAACTAATAAGCTTAAGTAATTTAACTTTAAGGTTTTTTACTACTTTAAGATTAGTTAATATTATTTAAAATATAATAGTGAGGTTTTATATCTTTTTAGGATATTCCTAGTTAGAGAAAGAGTTTAATATAATATTATTATTATTTAAGCTTTATAAGATTAGCTATACGCTAGAACTTAATTATTAAACTTAATAAAGTTAACTATTAATATAAGGTTAGCTATTTTCCTTAATTTAAGGGAGGTAAGTAACTATTAAGGTTATACTACTAATTAATATATATTATATTAGTAATATAGTTATAGTAATATATATATTATAAAAGTTAACTATATTTAAGGCTTTAGGCGTATTAAATACCCTAAAAGCTTTAAAGGCTTTTGCTACGTTTAACACGCTAACTATGTTAATTATATTAAGCGTAGTTAGGGCGCCTATCATGCTGAAGGCAGTGAACGCCTTCACTACGTTACATATTAATTAAGCTATAAATAATTTAGATTTATAATAAAATTAGTTCTTTATTATTTATATTATCCTCTTTTTTAAATATATTATAAAATAATATAAATATATTATTAATACTATAATAAGAAACTATAAATATATTATTTATAAATTAAATAATTTAATAAGAAGTTAAGTTAATTAAAGTTAAGTTTAATTAAAATAATAATATTAATAAAAATAGAGTATTTTAAAACTAAATTATATATAGTAGATCTTTTTTTTATTCCTTTTATATTATTATTACTTTTTAATAAAAAAATACTTTTAGAGCTTTTTATAATAATAGAAGGATTATAAATATATATTTTCTTTATAATATAAACTTAGCTATTATTAAATTATTAGTTTTAAATTTAGTTTTAATAATAATAACCTCTTTAGTAGTTTCTTTAGTAGCTTTTTTAGTAATAATAACTTAATAAGCTTTTTTAATAAGTATAATAATCTTAATTAATAGTAAAGTAAAGTATTAAAGAAGATCTCTAGTAGTATCTTATACTAGTTATTATATATATTATTATTTCTATATATTATTAATAATAAGTAATAAATAATACTTAGAAAAGTTATTATTTATTTATTAAGCTATATAATAATATTTAAGAGGTATTATAATACCTTTAAATAATAAGATTTAATAGAAATAGATTAATTAAAGCTATTAGAATAAGTTAATTATTATAATATAAATATCTATATAGCGTTAAGTAAATTTTATATATATATAGGGATTATATATATATAATTTCAGTAAAAAGGGGGGGCGGACGCTATCAACGCAACGGAGTGTAACATCGGTAATGCTCAGCTATTTTCCATGGTTACACTGTCCACATTAAGAATACAGTTAAAAATGTGTTATAAGACTAGCCGATTGCTATTGGGCTGTCGTGGCCTAAAAGGGAAGGGCCGGGTATATGTACATTCAATGATGGTTTGTGATGAGACAATAGGCTCCCCATTGTAAATGTTGGCATCACAAGCCACTATATGTAACTTTCCATAGCTCATAACTACTTGATCGCTGGCCCACCGGCCTATCGTTATGGTGATGTCCTGTGGACTTGACGTTACACATCAAGTATCATGTAATCGGGTGATTTTGAACAACCTTTGGAGTAATATCATCCGCGATTTAAGCGAGTCGTGGTCGTGTTACGATCCCGCGGAGTGTGACCAAGCGCATTGAGTGAGCGTCCGTTATTTCCGTGTAGCCTAGCTGGGGCACGCGCAATCTCCAGAATCGGTGCAATTAAGAACTAATCATAGCCGGTTCCGCAGTTTCAAAAGCTAAGTAGGAAATTTCTTTCCTCCAGTCTCACCTATTGCACAAACATGCCCTTTACCCAGCACCGCCGTTCGATATCTGTGACGAAGTTCTGGAGTGATATAGGATGTTTCATAGACGGGCGGCTGTTTTGTCGGCTCTCGAATTGTGTTTTGAACAGCGTCACCATCGGGCACCGCGAGAAGCTCAGCGGTCACTAATAACGTCACAGCTTGCAGAAAGAGGTAACAGTCTCACTCTGTACCGCAACACAGACGTTACTATAGTCATGAGACCAAAGTGTAAGCGGCATGAGGGTTGACATGATTTGGCCGTATTCTTGTCAAATTCTAATATGAATATATAAGAGCTGAAATTCTCGTCCATCGTCACTGCCTTTCGTGTAATTCAGAGACCAGCCTTCTCAGTTTACTCAGCCCAAACCACCTTCGATTCCAATCACCAAATGAAGAAAATTGCTTTTATCATGATATTCTGTGGTGTTGGTTCCGCAGCACCTGCAAACGAGCAGCGTCAAGCTTCAACATTCTACAAAATTGACGACTTCTATGCTGGGTCAGGGCCGAATCTTCATCTACAAGCTACAGCTTCGAAGTCGGCATCGTTACCGAAAGCGGCGCCATGATCAACCAAGCGTCTTGCAGGTCCAGCAGTGGCGACAACTACCACAGCCCTTCGATTCCGCCTACTTGGACGGAATGGTGCACCGATAGCTACTACAACTTCACTTCTGTCTCGGGAAGAGACCACGACTCGCATGGATACCATCTCAACCTCACGGACTCACTCGGCGGGCGCGGGACTCAGTTCTATCCGCGGTCACTGGTCTATCGCGTGCAGAATAATGCGAACCCCGACGACCCCGACCCGTTCCCCAACTATGCGCTCCGTGCCACGAATGCGAGTTATGCTCCACGGTGCACGCACTCTGCTGCATCTTCTTAGGCTGTGACATCACAGAACGATCTGAGAGTTGCGATACGCGGTGGAATACCTGGTGGAAAGTCTCGGGCTTTGGGGTACTTATGTTATGAACTTGTCATAAGAGACATTTTATGAAAGCTTCCCCTTCACGAAGCCAATGAAAAATTAAGAAAACCAGATCTTCCAAATTACTATCTACTCTCTAGAAGGCCATATGTACAGGTATTGTCAATATGATACATGGCATTTCACACCCCAGCTCAATCATACCACATTCATGGTCATGACCCATCAACTTCCTTTGCTCTAACATGTGCCTTAGAAGACTTAAGCATCGGTCAGGACGACATAGAAGCCGAGAGGGCAGCCGTCGTTGCTCTGTTGGAAAGAGAAGACGGTATCGGGAGAGCAAAGGCTACCAGAGACAGTAACAGTTCCGGGAACGTTGGCGGGAATGCCACAAGGGGCGCTGTTGACGATCTGAGATTCTGATGTTAGCTTATGAGCCATGTCGGACGACGATGCAGGACTTACGTAGCTGTGACCGGGAGTCATGGTGGGGGGAGGGTTGGGAGGGCTCGGGCCAGGCGCAGGCTGCTTGTTGTAGGAAGTGACTCCGGCCACGGCACCGGCGCCGATAGCGTATCCAGTGAACTGGAATGTACCCGGGCCGTGGAAGAGGTACTTTCCGAGAGCCTGCTGGTCATATGAGGGAAAGTCGAAAACGAGGTTGCAGACCTTGCCCTGGGTCTGAGCAACAGGCAAGTCGAGGTTGAAGACGGTGCAGACGTCGTTGGGGGTCACAATCGCCATCTTGGTGGCGGGGAAGGCAACGCTGGGCAGGTTCTTGGAGATGGGAACCAGCAGGCTGGTGTTCACGTAGGACTTGCCGAGGGTGCCATCGGGCTGGGCGGTGTTGGTCGGGCAAGTCTTGCCTCTCTTGCTTCCGTAGCTGTCAGCGCTGGGGGCAGCAGCCGCAGAGAGGGCGAAGGCCAGGGCGGTGGTGATGGTAGAAGTCTTCATGTTGAAGTTGGGGTTGAGCTGCCGGGCTAGAATAAGAGCCTTGAGACCTGAGGCTGATGTATGAATATGTAAGATCGGAGAAGAGAAGTTGAAGAAGTGTGTTGCTGTAGATGAGATTGGAGACGGATAGGAGGTTCCTGTCTCTTTATAGATAGTTGTTGTTGTGAGGTTCTATTGCAGCCTAGATGTGCAGCTCAGATGCGGCCTCGGATTATAGCTACTGCAGCTTATTGCCGAACAGGATGGCAGATTCTCTTGCGGCTGAGAGAGTTGCGTGTTGAGCTTTCTCCGGAGGACGCATCGCTTTGAATAAAAAGGCTCCCAACCCCACGGTAACGGTTGCTGTGTCCCAGCGTTGACGCGGCAGATGACTTCGTTCTAGAGCGAAGGAGCAGCGCTCCGACTACGCAAACTGGTTAAACGAAAAATATTAGTCCATGCACGTTGGTGGTAGTTGCCGCGCTCTGGCAATTTCGGGGAAGTTTTCGCTCGATGCGGTCAGATTTTAGACCTGGGGTCGCGGGTCTTCGCCCTAGCCCGCAAAATCAAGCGTCGGCCGGCATATTCAGCTTGATGTCAGCTCGACGACCAAGCGCGAAAAACGTGGCGCACAACGGTGCCAATAGTCAGGCACCAGACCAGAAGCAAAAAAGAAAAATGGCGCGGAGATCCTCGTATGCCAACGCTGTGACTCGGAGCCGATTGCCGGTTGGTTTTGGTTCCCTTTCGGCCTGCGCAGTTGCAAACTCAACAAATGTTGATAATGCGAGGGCGAAGGGAGCCCGATGAGAATCAACAGCCGCAACGGACTACCCCAACTCTTGGTTGCATGTATTGCTTCAAGGATGAGTTTGTGAGCAATTCGTACCCTTGCTGCATTTTCTTGACGTTGACGAATCCCATCCTGCGTTCCTGCGTCCCCGGCGCGGGGATTTCAATGTTGTGTAGCATAGACGCAACGCAGATGTAGGTAAGCGGCTTATGTGAGTTACCTAAAGAAATACGAAGTATCTCTCATCTTCACTAAAATGGCTTGCCGTTCGGTGAGTAAGATGCGCGAAACCGTTGCGAATCGCTACATGTTACTATCTGGTTGGCTGGCAGTCTAAATGTTGGTGCCGATCAAATGCAGTGCTGATCGTAATCCAGGGATTTAGACATCCATAGATGCCTTTGACGTCCGGCACTATGCTCTCTAGCGCCGCTTATCATTCAGGGTCGCGAATCGCGATGAACCAGGCAGACTACAAAGAAAGACGCTTTTCACCTCCAATCGGGACAACGATTTTCACCACGCTAAATGTCACTTCAGGTGTCCTGAGGGGATGTCTTAGTAGACATCTGATTAACACTGACGTGGGTGCTTTTTGCAGTGATGCCGCCTTGGCGCCAACTCTCTCACTGGCACTAAAGAATCTGATTGAGCATCCCCAGAAAAAGCGCCTGCAATTGCGGATACTTGCTTCAAGTTGGTATATGATACATACATTCGCGGATAGTTTCAGCGCTACGGGTGTCTTGAACAAGATGTGACCTCAACTGGCTAATGCCGGCCGCCCGGTCCGTCAAATCAGTGCCGCCCACGGCGACCAAGGACCCACTCGGCTTCCGGGAAGAGTCGAGGGCCCGGGCAGTACAGCGGAGAGTGTCTCGACAAATTCTATCAATCAACACGAAGGTTCGAGCTTAACATGCTGCAAATTCTGCATTTATAATCAAGTCTCAGCGTAGGTAATCTTTTCACAAGACAACCCTCCAAACATCGATGGCTAAGGTACCGTCACAGGCCTCGCAACATCAAGCTGAGGTCTGAACCACCCTCAATCTTCCCAGCACTAGCCTTGAGCTCCTCCACATCCCAGTTGGCGAAGACAAATCTCCCATTCAGGAAAGCCGCTTCTTGGCTGGTGGCCCAGACGAGAAAGTCTGCGGGAAGAGAGACTAAAACGTGTCAGCAATTGGAAGCTCGTTTAAGTCAGTCGGTACGCACTGTCGTCATATGGAAATTTGAGTCCCGCCTTCTCAAGCTCTTCAGCCATCGGAGTCTGGATGAGACCTGGGTGCACCGAAATGACCCGCAACTTGTCCTTGTTCTCCGAAGCAACGTACTCTGCTAGCTTCAAAGAGGACATCTTGCTTGCCACATACCCGCCCATGCCCGGTAGCGGAGGCATGATGCTTCCGGCAGTGTTGAGGACGATAAGGACTGGTAGAGATGGACCTTTTTGGTCCGAGGTAGTAGCAGCCAACATAGCTTGGGCCAAGGTCAGGAAGCCTTTTATGTTTACTTCGAATGCCTTCCAGAGCTCGTGGAGGGGCGCGGTTGCTAGAGGGCCCAGGGGCGGGAGGGCTCCAGCTGCGTGTATGACGATGTCGATACGTCCGAACTTGGAGAATATCTGGTTGAAAGTAGACTTCACAGCCTGTTCGTCGCAGACATCGACAGCAAAGCAGGCTGTCCCCGTGTTGAGGCCTTTCTAATGAATTGACTTTGCAACCTGCTCAAGTAACTCCACTCGACGGCCGAGGAGAATCAAGGCTTTTGCTCCGGCTGTGGCGAAGGAAAACAAAGCGGCGTTTCCAATTCCAGATCCGGCTCCAGTTATGAGGACGACTTTGCCGGCGGCGGAGATCGACGGATTCGTAGCAGAAATTGCCTCGTAGCTTGCGCTGTGGGTAGTGGGAGTGTAAGACATATCTAATTATGGTACTGATTGATGATGGCAAGTGTGATTTGATCTGGTTAGATTCATTCTACCAGATTCTTGGGAGACGGTAGCTGGATCTTTATAGGAACATAGGTAGACCGATAAGTTTCTGGTTTGCACGCAAAGCCATGGATTTCACGATTGGTCTTCATTCGAGTTTCAGCTCATGAAGGACTCCAGGTGGAGTGACAGTATCCTCATTGCAGCAGATGGAGGCAGATTGTTATCATAAGCGCGCGGGAAGGAATTGATGTGCGCTGTATTTGTAATCGTTTTCAGCTGTTCATACAAACGGGCAGTGATGCTGATTTGCAATCGTCGAAGATTCACGGACTTAGTGTTTCCTAATACGGCATTTCCTGAAAGAGTAGAATTACGTCCGTTTCTATTGAGTGGGCCACTGCACTGATCACCGCTGCCGACAGCGCCGAATATCCTCAGTTGCATGTAATCCCCGTTGAGATTCTTCGCAGATTCTTGCTTTTCTGGTTAATGATGCCCGAAAAAAACAATTTGCATAGTCTTGTCAAGTTTAGCGGTGCAAGCTCCCGGCTCTCTGTCTCGGCACCCCATGCTTGCTCTCGCTGACACGTCTTTCCAAGCCCCATTCCTCCTCCCGAGAACCTTCAGGGAGGCCAGGCTTGCCACCTAAACTCGCCAGCACCATCTTATTTGTTGCTGTGAAATCATCCAGTATCTGCAACTCTTTCTGGGTGAACCATCTCGGCACTAACACAACTCTCATGGGGATGAGCAGGATGATCAGAACCGGGAAGCCTATTGCTGCAAGGGTGTGCGAGATAGCTACACACGCCGCAACATCCGCGAATTGTAGGATAATGTAAAGCCAAATCTTGCGACGGCGCACTTGTAGCAACAGCTCGTCGCGTTGAATGAACCGTTTCTCGGAGTGGAGGAACACGAACTTCTGCAAGATGGAGTTTGACTCAATTGATCCCCACTGACACTCGTTAGTTTTCACCCAAAGACGTTGAACGCTACCATGAACTTACTCCGACCACGAAAAATACACCAGCAAATACCGCGGCCGGCATTGTGTGAAGAACGACAAGAAGAGGCCCGCTCATCGTTCCAATCAGGGCAAGCCCCATCAACAGGTGCGACAGTCGCTGCTCGACGACATGAGTTGCGCTGACAATTGGACGGCGGATCTCAGTGTCCTCCCCCTCTGATGTTGGGATGATCTTAAGGCTTGTCTTGTGGACTGTCAATGAGTCTGTGTGAACTGGAGCTTGGGGAACAAGGCCATTCGGCATCGGGAGCCCAAGGATGCCTGCGACGAAAGTGGTGCACCCGAGAAGGAAGAAATCCCAATGAAACCCGCCAGGTTTCTGAAGTGGGTATTGGCGAGCTTGCGCTGTAATACTGCTGACATTCTATGAAGTGGTTAGTATGAGTTCTTCGACATCCTGGGTTGCAACTTACATGGTCGTAGTAGAAGAGCAACATGGTCAGGAAACCAAAAGGCATGGCAACAAACACCCACTTAACATCGAGACTCCAGAAGTCTATAAGCCAGTTTCGGGGCTGTGTGGGATGGAACGCTGTCTCTATGGGAACTCTCATAATGTGTGCGTCCTTCAAAGGTCCTGGAATGTGGGAGAATCCGACCCAGAAAACCGTAGCAAACTATGGGAATGGACGTTAGGCAATCATTCAAGTATGTAAAAGATGATTTGAAGACGGCTTACGACATAGGCATAGTCTGCAAGAATGCCTCGAAAACCCGCTCTCCAAAGAGTGCTAGAGCCCAGCTTTTCTAGCGCGTAGACCGTTCCAAAATAGAGTATGGCAATCAAGCAGGCCAAGTACCCAGCAGTACTGCCCTCAGTAGTGAATTCATTGACTAGTTCCTCGACTCCTTTGACTACAATGATGTCAATAAACGGTGCCAAGCATAGCAAGGGTGATGACTCACTGATATAGATGATTCCCACGTACAAGCCAAAGGATTCGCTAGAAAAGTCCGTCACGTAGCGCATGTAGTCGCATCCGTTGAAGAGTGCAACTAGCCAGTGGAAGATTGCAGCCCAAATTCCTGTCCAAGCCATGAATTGTGGGTAGATAGAAACGTCATAAATCTTGATGATGTTGTAGATCGTGAAGTTGAAGAGAGAGATCAGGCCGGAGACGCCAACTATCGTCAGGGGCTGGGCGCTGAGTGTGCTAAAGACGACGGCGGCAAGTGCTGAGGAGAAGAGCGCTTCGTTGACACCGAAGAATTCGCCAGTTCTTCGATACATGTCGAGGGTGTATGCAATCGCTGGAAGCAGGCTAGACCGGTTAGCTATGTTTCGATATAGGCACAGTTGGAAAGCGTCATCTTACTTGACAAAGTACATCCGGATTGTACTTGCGACTGTGCGATATGTCCATGCGTCGGCGATATCGCTCCAGTAGTATGGAAACCTTCGCTTGATATCATGGTAGATACCCCGTCCGGGACGAAGCACCCTCCAGCGTCGCCATCCCTTCTCATCCTCATAGGAGTAGGACATCTTCGTCTCAACTGGCCGCAATTGCGTATCGCTGGAGCTGCTGGACTCTGGCTCTGTTGCCATTATGACCTGTGGCAGAGTAGTGGGATGGATGGGAGAATGTAAGAGCGCCAAGCGTTAGGGGTGCAAAAGAAATAGGATTAAGGGACGCTGCGGCCTCAATGAGAAGTCCTGGATGGTTGGATCTTAGACAGCCGCCTCGTTCGTATGAGACAGGAAGCTTGTATTATACAGGATGCAAGAGTCAGGCACAGGCCAGAGATCTTCCTAAAGAAAACATGACTGCAGGGGCAAAGGGTGCGCCGCCGTCTGCCTAGGGTAGGAGCGGTACTAGAATCGTTGCCCGGCGTGACGTCACAGGATCAAATGTTTCGGCTCCATTCGCAGCCTCCGGTATGGGGACTGCCATTGCTTTCGGTATGTCTACCGCCCTGACAAGATATCTGGCTGAACATGCGAAAGCTGATACTCCAGGAACGGCCGACTATCTATGAGAACCATCTCCATCATCTATCTACATGGCTGTTATTGAGCCTCCTCGTTCCTCTGCGATCACACTATATGTTGCTAGTCTTCTTCGCTGTAGATGAGATCCGAAAATGCCCGTTCCCTTCAGATCACGCATCATTTGGCGCACTCTGCCAAGGGGTGACAGTGCCAAGACTCAGCAGGTCTCTGGACGGGCAGAACCCAGCCAGTCCCGAAGGAGAATTGGGGGGAATGTACGATTTCGTCCGTATTTGCGGCACTAGCGCTGGACTAATCTTCAGTTTTCTGCCCGGGCAGCATAGACTTAAACGAACCACAGTGGCACCGTGGCAGGTCCCGTCATTCCCTGGCCACCGTGCCCCCAAACCCGCTCACGTAGCGTTGAGCACATCGCTCCAGAGATTTTTCCATTGCACTTGGTGCAGACGAATGATACGATGGGAACTATGTGACTATGATGCTTCATTCGGCCGCAAATCGGAGTACCTTTGCCGACACAGCTGTCTCCTCACCGTTGCCAGTCAAGAAACAAGAGGTAAACCGGCGTCTGTTGAGTCGCTCATAACTTTTATTAGGGGAAGTAAAAGACATTGCAACATTTCAGCAGCTGCGAGATACGTGCTACTCTGAATGGAGAACATTCTATTTCGTCGACACACTCAAGCGATCAGGCAATTGTGATTGATGTGACATTCGCCTCCTGTTCCAACTCAACATAAATATCTCGGCACAATACTTTAATTCAAGATTGCTTGCGACGAACGCTTGGCTTCCGCATATGTGGCAGACCTTCATTCCACTTTCGTATCTCCGAACTGTCGTTCAGTGGCGCCGAGATGAGAGTCGACTTGGGTGTTAAGTTTCCCCCCGGACGAGGCTGGTTCCATCCTGGAGAAGAGGTGGAGGGAACGATCGATGTTCATGTGCAAGACTCGGTGGCTATTGTCTCTATCATGGTCTCACTTCAAGGTATTCAGTGATATGATTGATGCCGGTGGCTCCAGCTGCTAATGGAGATGGCTCTAGGCAGGCTAGACATCAGATGCGCCGCTGTATTGACACCAGATTCCTCCGCCAAGATGCCGCAATCGAATACGACACAACAGTCACGCAAGGCAAGTATTCTGAAGCACACAGCGCATGGGCTCGCCGCCTGACAATTGGTGGGAGCAGATTTTCAAGCGGTCGTCACAGATCGCCCAGGCCGCGGGAACTCTCAAGGAGGGGAAGCATTGCTTCCCCCTGTCACTTTGTTTTCCGCATTCCACAGCTGACCCCCACTGCGAGACCATTTGCCTCCCACCGTCGACAGGGATCAACACTGCCGGCCTGAAAGTTACCGTCGCCTACGTGTTGAAAGTGAAAATTCAACGACAAGGGATTCTTCGTTTCAACACTGTCAAGAAGACAGAACTACTCTTCCGGCCCCTGCCTCAATTTCGAGTTATTTCGCCGACCATCGGTGATTGCTCGTCCACTTCTTCCATCGCAGCCGAGGAACTGGAATCTCCGCAGCCGCTGGCGCAGGTCGGGAGTACCCTGCCGGCATACAGCCCTTCCCTGCAGCTGAAGATGACCATTCCGGCGCCGCCGGTGCTAAACCCCCATAAGCCTCTAGCGTTGGCTATGGAGGTTTGCGTTCAACCTGACTTGATGCAGAGGCTGGGGCCAATCTCACTACGGAATCTGGTGCTGCGCCTTCGCACCACTACGGCAGTATGTGTGGGCCAGAGCTCGCGAGAGGACGTCAAGTATGATCCCATTTGCGGTATTGTGGGCGATATACCGATTGCTCCTGCGGAAGGGCAAAATGGCTTTTCGCTTGACCCCGGCATTTGGAAAAGCCACGTCGTCCCACTCGTTTCACCAACCTTTGGATCTTCCGTGCTTTCAATCAGGCATGCTTTGGAGGTTATCTGTGGGTTTTCCACAGGTACACACAAGAGGATTCAGGTATGTCGTCAAAGCGAAAAAGACATAGACATGAACTGACTGTGAAGGTACAAGTGCTTGCGAACGGGCGTTGAGGTAATTATCGCGGATGCAGAGTTCAACGACCCCCCGCCGGCTTATGCCATGATCAATGGTATTGAGGAACTGGCCTGCTCCTCCAGTGACGACTTGTAAAATTGAATTTTCAATCTAGTTCATACTTTAGCTGAAATATCAACAAAAGCCATTCTTCGCGATCATCAATGTTCCCACCCTTCCGACGGAATTACACACTTGTCCCAAGTGAAGAATGCTTGGCGAAAGGTAATGTTTTGGTCTACAGTGATCAACTTCTTAATCTTTCTATATTCCATCATGGAGGCACCCTTTGTGCACCATGAACTCTTAAGGGCTTTTGACAGCTCTCTTGCGCCAAAAGTCTGCAACCTCGTAGTCGAGCTTTCTCTGCGTAGGCCCGGCAGCCCAACCACTTGTCCTCAACTCGGCGACCCGGAGCCAGGGAGGCATGGCCTCTTCCCGATTGCCAACCCCGGCGAAGTGAACAAGGAAATCTCCCGGCCTTGCATGATACGCCTCCAGTTTGACCTGCTCATCCGCTGTGAAGTCCCTCTGTGGACCAGGGTAAGCATTGAACCACCACTGAGGTACCCACGTCACATTGTGTCGAAACTTTTCTTCTTGAAGGAGGAGCTCCATGGCACTTTGCTCCGTAAACTTCAGCTCCACGTCCGGCTTGTAGTGTCGGTAAGACAAGATCGAGTCGAAGAGGTCAACGCTCCACCTGTTGACCCTCACTAGGAATACCCCGTTATTCAAACCGTTCCAGTCCGTCGTCGCAAGGAGGTGAATGTTGCCTTTGGGGAACTTGTCTCGCTTGGTGATGTATGCCGGGTCGGGTCCGTTCGCGGCCCATCCAGGAGCAGGGGGCAGGAAGCTTGCTGGAGACCGGCAGTTGTCCAGGACGATGGTGTCGCGGTCGACCCACATCAACCATTCCAGTCTCTCTTCTTTGGGTTTCGCGAGCTCGTCGAGAAGGATCGAAAGAATGAAGGCAGGTTTGTTCCATAGATCGTCGACGATGTTTTCGCAGAGGACATGAACATCGGTGCCGTGGATTATGCTGTGGACCAGATGGGTCCGCAAGGCTCGTTGATAGTGGTGCTGGGGCTCGCCGAATTGAGCGGTGACTGTTGCAATTCGTGGATTCTCACGATCCATCTCTGCAGAGTTGTTCTTGCAGTATTGAATGCTTGTTGACACGTCCTCGGACAGAGAATCATGAATGAATGGGAAACAGTCGTCGTCTCCATGGCAGTGTAAGTGAGAATGTGAAGGCTCCGTCCTACGACGAGGCAGTCGGGTGAGGTAAGGATAGTACATGCAAAACAACTGTATTATTGCAATCAGCTGAAAGATAATGAACAAAGCCTTTACTGACGGGAAGGCTGTTGGGAATTTCATGATTCGGGTGTTGAAGATCGATAGCAGTGAGATTGGACGAATGTTGGCATAGGCTTCAGCAGAGGTTATGGAAAGTAATGGCACTTTAACCGAATGTTCCACGCCTCTTCCTCATTTACATTGCGTATGTTGTGACAAGGTTTCAAGACATTGCTTGGCAAGTCTGCATCAATGTCGCCCTGCTACTGCTCTTGGCCCTTGGCACTGCATTGGCATCTATGAATACGACAAGCTTCCACCGCGGCAGGACGTCGAAGCGGCTCATGCCGAGGCTGAGCAGCACATAGAATTCTGCCCTGGCAGTTATTTCATTCTTGGCTCTACCCCTAATGAAGGCAATCGTCTTTGAGGAATCGTTCCGACATATGGAAAGCCGACTCAAGAAAACAGCGGTACAGATTCGCCGTGATCCACTGGAAGAAATGCATTTGGAATTTAGACCAGAGTGTTGTGCTTGAAGATGAGCAGTGATTTGAACTCACTCACCTCTTCAGCTGGACTTAGGCAACTGCAATGAGAAAATCACCAAAGTAGGCCTGAATGCAACAAGCGACAGATGATTTCTTTCCAACCTTATGCCCACATTAAATGACCGCCACGCTACGTTTGTCACTAGGTATACATGTCATATGGACCCACCGTGACACATCGCGCAGAATCATCGTTTCATCTACTTAGCTTGAGACTTTACAATAGAAACCACCATCAATGAGTCTCGTCTATTTGCTCACATATAAGTCTCAGCTTGCCATTCTCCGAATTTGAGTATGGGATGCCGGCCAGCAGGGTGGTCAGCACAGAACACAGCGAAGAGCCTTGCTACTTTCTATGACGATCTTAACATGCAACGCTTTCACCAACGCAAACGTAATATTGCTGCTGCTAGGTGTGTTGCCAGAAGAGTACACTTTCCTCCACCAGGTTTATGATTCCAACTCCGCTAACCGAGTCTAATGATAGGTGTCAAACAACTTGCGAATAGCAAGGTATTGGAAAGTCTAATCATCGACGTTGTTACGCCGATCCAAAGGTAAGTTTATCGAAGCTCTAGACACGTGTCGCCTTACTGATTGTCCAACCAATCTAAATCAGGAAATGCTGCACCGTCTTCGTGATGTATATTTCCGACATTGCTGGCGCTTTTGCTAAGCCTTTTTCGGATTTGATGCCGTGGATGTTAGACTCTGGACAAAGAACAGGCAGCAGTTTTGGAGGAGATTGCTTGGCTACAAGGCAGACTCAGACGCCCTCCAATAAAACCGGCGATTCTGAGACATGAGGCATTTTGATAGACGAGAAAGTATTGCCAAGGGTTGCCTCAGGCGAAATCAGAGACAGATTCATTCTCTGTGTATCCATGAATGTCAGCTGCCACTGTTTTCATTACATCTAAAGGAAAGGGTGCCCCCTTTTTTATGAAGAGCCTGCGAAGCAAACTTACGTTTCTCCGAATCTGACTTCTTACAAATTCAATTCAGTCGTCTATAATCACTTGAAACTTGTTTGACGACTGTTAGTTCCAATATACCGACCTCCCCACCGTAACTTTGCCTCCCACTGCCTGTTCTCCGCGATGGCTCGCCCATTTTGGTTCCAGCTTTCTCCGAAGCACAGAAAGCCACGCCTTCCGAACCTTCCAGAATGGGCTCGACTACCAAGCGGATGGCGAAAATCAGCAGTTATCAATATCGGCCTTATGTCAGTCGCAATGGTGGTTCTTATCGCCTTTCTGGCTGTTGCGATATCCGAGACTGGCGATATCAAGCAGGCCTGGAAATTCTACGAGAGCGATTGTAGACACGATAACACGAAGAATATGAATACTCTACTGCATTTACTCATCAATGCGCTCTCGACTGTTGTACTCGCGTCTTCAAACTTCTTCATGCAGGTTTTGAATGCACCTTCGAGACGAGAGGTGGATGCAGTACACGCTCGAGGAAAATGGCTTGATATCGGTATTCCCTCGTGGAGAAATGCTTTCTATCTATCTCGATTCAAGCTGGCTGCATGGATTAGCTTATGTTTAACATCAATCCCCATTCATATGTTATTCAACAGCTCAGTATTTCAGATGACCAGTCGATTTGGGGACTTCGGACTCTATGTCGCCAGCGAGTCTTTCCTAAAGGGGGAGCCATACATCTTCCCGGGAGCCAGTTTGTACATCAATAATGGCTTGCAGTTTGAGGACCTCAAAACCGAACGATCTTCAGCAGTACGAAGCAACATCTCAACAACAGCAGCTAAGGTCTCCAAATGGGAGCGGCTGAGCGCAATCCAATGTCAAAACATATATCGTCCCAACCTTTGCACTGGCTTGAAAGACTATCACAACGTCGTATTGATAGTTGATGGCCCGGGCTGGACGCGAGATGATCTTTGGAACCTTTCGACGGTCGCTGACCGGCTCTGGGAACCGATTGTCCCACGATACGAATTAAACTCTCTGTTAATGGAAGATCAATGCAACATGTCAGGAAACACGAGGAGCGGTGTTCCAGGGTGCAATGTGGACTGTTACCAATTGTGGAAACGTGATGGAGGAAGCCGCAGCGCATCCTGGTCTTGGTTGGGCTTACAACCAGAAATTCCGTGGTTGATTCACGTCGAGTCTCCGCATATGTCGCTGAACAGAACATTGTACTCGGCTACCGAAGGAGAGGATTATGAATTTGGAGCCCGATTCACTTCGTTCGAAGTGTCGTACTGCATGGCAGAGCCGTCAATGTCTACTTGCTCAGTAGCCTTGTCAAAGCCCCTCATGCTTGCTGTAGTATTGTCAGTGTTGTTGAAATTGGTTACTTGTGTTGTTGTTGTTTGGGTTATCGGTCCCCAAGAGCCGCTCGTTACCCCTGGAGACGCTGTCATGTCGTTTATCTCCATCGAGGATAGAGGATCATTCTCCGGAGTTGTGACACAAGATATGGTTCGGCGAAGGAAGAGACAATCCAATACGAACAGCGACGTATACACGTTTGAATCAATTGAGCCCCGGCATTGGGCCAAAAGACAACAACTCAGAGCAATGGCTATTCCCCGGGGAGTCTGGGTAAGAACCTGTGGCATATTGCTGATCGGAATAATTGCAGCAGCAGTCTGTCTCTGGCAACAGCTTTCGAATGGGACATCCTTGTAAGCAACCTTGACTCGCATCTGAAGTTCTGAAGTCTACTAACCTCTCGAAGGCGAGGCATAAAGCTGAATGTGGATGAGGCAAGCAGCTTTCTCTATCCCGTCATGGGACCATCTCCTTTTCTCTCTTCGGTGATCATCGCAAATATTCCGCAACTTTTTCTTTCCTTTTGGTATCTCGCGTATAATTCTTTAATCACCCGACTGGAAATGAGCCAGGAATGGGCATTACTTTCTGTTGACTATCAACCACTACGCGTCACCCAGCCCAAGTAGGTCATCTCTTCAGTTTTATTCCAATTGGTATGGTTGAAGAGTGCTGTGTAGCGATCGCCTACACCAGCTATGGAATAGGGCTCCAGAATATCTCTCTCCTTGCGTTTACCACCATACTTCTACCACTCATGGAGCTAACTCTAAATTTCCAGGGGCCTCCAAACTTCCACGTATCGTCTGCAGTTGCCATATAAATACAGTATTCCAATGATAGTACTTAGTACTATTGGCCACTGGTTGCTATCTAACGCCGTATTTATAATTGTGTCTCAAGGCTGTAAGTGAAAGCAATACCAATATCATTACAGAGCCTGACTAACCGTATGATTTTCTCGTGGCAGCGTACTTCAGAGATATGCATGGAGAAGGATCTGCGAGCGACCCGATCAGTTTGTCTTCAGACGCTGTGGTTTCTATTGGCACAGCGTCACTGCCAGTTCTGGTTCTGACAATCCTTGGCCCCATCGCATTGTTACTGCCTGTCCTACTATCAAGAAGAATCCTGCCGGGCTATATGCCTGTGGTTGGGTCAAACTCTCTAGCGATATCAGCAGCCTGCCGTGTTTCCCCGCTGGCAAAAGTTCCTAAAGGTGATGGAAATGAAGTTGACGCCAAAACGTGGAAGCAAAAAGCCACGGAGCTTCAAGATCTCTTAGCGGTGGCCAATCAGCATCGAGAAAGCGAAGGAGACCCTGCCGGGATGAAGAGTATGGTTCTTTACCCCTTAAAGTGGGGTGATGTTAAGATGCCGGAGGACTGGTATAGTGAGATGGGCCACGAGGCGAACGATGTTGGTCATCTTAGCTTTGGGACCGTGGCCGATGACCCTCAGCCTCCCAAGGACGGCCGTTGGTACAGATGAAAGGGAGCAGGAAACACAATTGCAGGGGCCAGCGACCGCAGCGACTCCAGCAACCGCAGCGACTCCAGCGTCTGATACTTGATCAAAGTTAAACCCCAATCGAGAAGTTGTTTGAATAGCCGGTATGACTAAGGAAATCATGAACATGAGGAGAGCATGATGGCATTTGGTCAATCTGGACGTTGCGTTCGCGTAATGATAGCCAGCCCTGTTCAAGTTGCCATCCGGAATGAATAGTGGACAATGAATTAGTAGAGACGAATCAAATCAATCAAGCATCCACAAATAAATGTGGTTGGCGAGAGCTGCACCTCTGTCTTGGGTGAAGGCATTCCGGGTTATCAAGCCTCGGGCAACTCGTCCGATTGTCGGTTGAGATCTACTGTACGGTAGCATCACCTAGGTTCAATTCAGCAGGTCAGTTCAACTTCATCCAGCTTGCGGGGTAACAGGGGGATGCCTACGAATACTGCTTCGTTGCCAAGACACAACAACCCCATATGCCAAGAATCCCCTTGATACGATATCGGAGTGCCATAACCGAACTTGAGCGAAGCAGGATGCGACTCAAAATTCCACTTTATTATTCGTTCATATTTACTAGAGTATGTCTCGTCTTTTGGATGGACATGAGGCACGAGCTGCTCGGATCTCGCAACCATGCAATCTTTACTGAAATCCACAATCGCCATTCTCGCGTCAAGCACTCTGCTGCACTCATGTGTCAGTTGCCAAGAACTGGCGGACCAAGTCTTTGCTGCCATTGACTCCCGAAATGATGGTCTAAGAACACTCAACACAGAGGTAAAGCAATTATCATCAATTGACTGCAATTTCAAACAAACATGACTACTGTTGCCTATGCTTACTGACAGAATCATAAAGATTTGGGAGAATCCCGAAATTGGGTACCAAGAAGTCCACGCACATCAGGTTCTCACCGACTACCTCGAAGAGCAGGGGTTCAAAGTCACTCGCAGCGCCTACAACTTGAGCACCGCCTTTAGAGCCGAGTTCTCCAACGGTGAAGGACGTGCCGTGTCGTTCAACTCTGAGTTCGACGCTCTTCCGGGTTTGGGCCACGCTTGCGGGCATAACCTCATTGCCACCGTCGGTGTTGCCGCGGCAATCGGTGTGAAGGATGCACTTGAGAACGGGGGCGTGAAAGGCTCAGTGGTGTGAGTCCGCTTGCCATCCAATCAGTACAGTGAACTGACAATGATGTTGCAGCCTTTTAGGTACTCCTGCGGAGGAAGGGGGTGGTGGCAAGGTCAAAATGCTTGAGGCTGGCGCATACGACGGCCTTGATTGCAGCTTGATGGCTCATCCGGGAAACTCTGACTATGCTGCTTGGGGCAGAACCCTGGCGTCTTGGCGAGGCAACGTCTCTTGGACCGGAGGTAAGTTACCGTTACATTGAGCTCTTCTTGATAACTTTCGCTCACCGTGGCTCTTTGACAGTTGCTGCACATGCGGCCGCAGCCCCGTGGGCTGGTCAGAATGCTCTGGACGGCTTCGTCGCTGCTTATCAGATGGCCGGACTATTCCGCCAGCAACTTCAACCTTCGGACAGAATCCATCATGTCGTCACAAAGGGATGGTCCGTAGCAAACATCATCCCGGACTACATTGAAAGTCAGTGGGGTGTGAGAGGAAACACTAGGTAGGTTCACCATCACGTGTCCATCTCTTTGGAGCTTGCAGTAGACTTACTGTCAGACCACGACGTGATGTCGTCCTCGACCAGATTCAGTCTATCCTGTACGCGTCCGGCAACGGGACGAACACTACTGTGGAGATCACTCCATTCCAAGACTACTGGGACCAGAACCCCAGTTTCCAACTTGCAAGCACTTTCTACCAACACCAGATGAAGTACCTTGACCCGGCCAATGACCCGAAGACGGCCAACTTCACCGTATCTTCCCCTGAAGACTCACGTCGAGATGGAGGGGCCTCCGCGTCCTCTGATCAGGTACGTTCATATAACGCATGTGTTGAATAAGACATCTTCTGAACTGCGGTATACAGGGTAACGTGTCTTGGTTCCTTCCGGCTATTCAAGTTGGCTTCCCCGTTGGTGGAGGTGCTCCCGTACATAACGCTGGCTTCCGAGAGCTCGCCGGAACGGTACGTTGTTGTTTTTGTTGAGAAGCACAACGTTTGTGAGATCGCTGATCAAGATTCAGGACTTTGCCCACGAATCAGCCATCCAGACTGCCAAGATTCTAGCCTTGACCGGTCTCGAGGTGTTGCAGAATGAGACCTATGCGGAGACCATGTGGGAGGAGTGGAGAGCTATGATCGAAGAGGTGTCGGTCTCCGTATAGACAACATCAAACTTACATAAGATGGAAGTGACAGCGCGTGCTGTAGTGCTCATGTTGGCCGAGGCATCCTGAAAGAGGAATAGAACATTATGACTGAGCAGCAATAGGTCGAGAGAGAGCCTTGACGAATTTCGAAAACAATGGCAGCGATCGTTTCACTCATGCACTTTCTCCTATCCCGTTCTCGGCGATGCCGGCGTAAATTGGATTTTCTCTGACCATCATCCCGCACCACGAATCAAATCAAAAGCGATGCGCGTTGCAATCCTCCACCAGAGTCAATATTCTCACTCGTGTGGTCCAGGCTCCCTATGTTTCTACGCCACTCCCTCCTCGCTTGCCAGTGCAATCAACCCATGAGTCACGGTTGCGTTCTCCCACCCAACCTGACTGATCTCGGCAATGTTGATGCGGTATGCAACTCCATCGGATCTGCGTGCAACTTGCAATGCAACTTGTTTCTTCTCGAAATCTGGAGGTGCCGTGTTTTCTGCGATAACTACAAATTCGTACTCTCCGCTCTTGCTTGCACCAGCAGCAAAGTTTTCTTTGCATCGGCCAGTTTCGCCTACTTTTTTGCCATCAGAGTCAATTATGTGCTGGACATAGTATGCGTGCTGGTTTCTCTCAAGCGGGTTCCAGCCAGGCTGCCAGAGGTCTGACTTGATGGGCCCCGTCACTCGAAAACGCGCCGAGTCGGCCCAGAACAATAGAATCTGATCTTCCGGTGTTCTATCGAGTACTTCAGTCGTCAAAGCAGGATAGTGATCCTTGACCACATCGAGGAAAACTGCAGAGCTTCCTCTTGCGACAGGTGGGTTTTTAGGATTATCCAAGAACGAGAGGCGGACTTGAACTAGTCTCAATGGTTCGCGTCTCAGAATGTAGCAAGAAATCACGGGATCCAGCCTTTGTATGGTCAGTGATGTTAACCATTGGGTTTCCTGGCAGAGCTTACCCGGCTTCAACATGGCGATCTTCAATCGTCAGCCCAATAGGGCCTTTCCAGCCGATCCAACTCCAACTGGGGAATGAGACCTTTTTCTTAAGAGATGTCGTCGGGAGAGTAGTAAGGGCTGAACGCCTTCTCACCCCCTCCAAGTTTGGTTCCCAGCACAAGCCGAGTTCGAATCTTGAGGTCGGAAGGCCCCATAAGAATTGCTCTCCGGACATCTCCTGTGCCTGTTGAATAATAGCTGAGAAGGCATCGTAGGCATCACCTTCCCCAGTGAGCTCTCTGTTCGAATAATCACGCGCGAGACGATGCAGTTTGTGCCACATCTGATCGCCATCCATCTCAGGTGCGTACCGGTCTCTGTACGCCGAATTGAGATAGGATTCGGAACCTGACAAGTTGAACCATGAGACAACAGCGGATGCCTCTGAGTTGGTCTCCTCACTCCAGTGTGACTCGCAACAGGCCCAGGTGATTTGCTCGTCAAGAAACGTGATGCTCCTTCTTGAGACGGCTCGTTCTTGCAATGTCCAACCCCTGGAAGACCATGTCGTGTCCGAGGTAAAGTTTGAAAATCGGCTTGATGTATGGCTCAGCGTGGATAACAGGCATATCCCTTCCTCGGATTTCGATGTTCTTATGGTGATCTCCTTCTGCAACCGGTTCCGGTCAGTTGAAATACCAGGCAAACCGGCGTGAGAGTCTTTGCCGCTGGCAGCAATGATGTTGAGCAAGGCATTCACGTATGTGTCCGCCATCTTTCCGATCTGCACTGCTTTGTCTGCATCGCTATCCTGAACAATACAGAGAGCATCTACCCATATGTATCGAGTCCCCATGTCTTTCGTGAATGTGCAGGCATCTTCGATGGTCCGAGAGAGGCGGCCTTTGAGTGAGTTCTCTTTTTGAAGCTTGTTCCGATTCGCCTCGAATAACATCTCTTTCTGGGGGGTTTTACCCCAAACGTAGCTCAAAGTCAGGTAGTTCAGATCTTTGAGTAGTACGTCTGTGCGTTCCACAATTGCCATCGTTTCGACATCTATGAGACGAAACACAGGCATATATCCAGGCATATGTCCAGGAACTGGATGCCTTCGATTTCATGTCAGTCTTTACTGAAAGCCAGTGCAGTAACATGACGCACTGACCTGGAGCCTCCAGCTATGCCTTGGTTTCCGTCTTGATCTTCGTCTTGATCTTCCGCTCTTGCAAAACCACACGATGAGGCGTGGTTTTCCTTGCAATGTTTAAGCCATTGAATCGGAAGACGCATGTCCACCTTAGATGGTCTCTTTCTCCCCACAAAGAGGATATCGCCTGGATCATGGGTGCCTCCAAAGAAGGCTTTCACGTTGAAGGAATCCTGCGATATTGCGGCATCATACGTCTGAAAGCAGTGAAATATCCGCTTCCAAGATGCCTCCTTGAAACCCACACGTCCAGGATTTAGTCCGTTTTTGGTGTTATCGTCGAACGGAATGAAGTAAATCGCCAAACGTCTCATGATAAACTCCGGATTCGCCTCTCCGGGCTGAGCTCCTTCCCAAGCAGTGCCCTTCGGAGGTTGTAAGGCCCCGGCAATGTCACATGTAGCATAGCACAAGGGATCCGTCAAGCCAACACCGGCCAACTTCCTGAGCTCATCATTGTACTGATCAAGAACCTCTTTGGCAGCTTCGCAAAAGACACAGGTGGCCGCCGAGGCACGGATTCGGCTCGTGCGACCCAGGGTCCAACTCGGGTCGCCGTCGATAGGCTGGCCAAACTTGAGGGGAAATCGATCCTCAGTAGGCCTTTCGCCCGCGTTGAGAGAGTCAATTTCCGCTGCAGTAGGGTTGCGAAGGTAGCTAAAGTCGATCAGCGAGCAATACTCGCAAAGCTTAGTGACCGAAGCCATCTTGTCCGGAATACTTCTGAGGAGGTAGGAAATACTACCGAGTTATGTTCTTGTGCGGAGAAAGTTGCAAAAGTAATCAGGCTCGAGTCTAAGCAGGCTGTGAGCGATATATGGGTCGGGCAACGAAGCTCCACGAATCGATATCTCATTGGTAATCTGGAGTGGACACATGAAGCCATTCACTTGGCACGCGGCCTGATTTGTCGCCTGTGTAACATGCACCTAGGAAACCAATCGGAAGGTCGGAAATATAGTCATCAAATGCTCCATTGTTTCTCAAAGTATGTAACTGAAGGCGAGAACAAAATTAACTACATGAATCCACCCAGATGAGCCCTTCAGCGAGTCACACAAGTACCGTCAACCTCGCGCCTCCCATCCGGTCACCACACCCCTTCTGATCTCGTAAAATTCGTAAGTCGTCAAGACTTAGCCGACGGTGCAGCCACCGAGGCGGACGCTCTCAGCGTACATCTCGTAGGTGTCGGCGTTGGCGGCAGCCCTGGTAGCAGACAGAGCCTGGGCAGCGACGTAGCCGTAGCCGTAGTCGCCGGTGCCGTACAAGTGGGTCATCTCATGGAGGATGCTGCCGGCGCGGTCGTAGTCGTCGCCGGAGCACTGAGAAGCAAGCTCGGGGAAGCCCCAGAAGCCGTTGTTGGGGCAGGGGACGATGACGTTGTCGTCGGGGACGGTGTACAGCAGGGCGGAGCCGTCGGTGCAGTCGCTGTAGGTGTCCGTGCAGGAGATCTTCGGGGAGGTGGTCTGGACGCCGGCAACGTCGTTGTAGATGGTCTGCACCTTGGACACGACGGAGGTGGACTTGAACCAGGTGGTGTAGTAGTAGGAAGAGGTGCCAGCAGCGGTGGAGGCGGCCTTGGCCATGGAGATGGCGTTGCTGACGCTGGTCTTCAGAGCGGAAGTCTGAGAGGCCGAGCAGGAGGAGTAGGTGATGGAGCGCTTCTCAACTCGGGAGCGGGTGGGGCTGTTGCGGCGGGAGATGTGCTGCTCGGCGACAACGGCCTGGTCGGGAGTGACCGCGACCTCGCCGGAGGTGACATCGTCGCAAGAAGCGAGGCTCTTGAAGTCGGTAGGCGCCTCGGCGCCAGTGGCGTAGCGGAAGCCCTGAATGGCGGTGATCTTGGCCTCGTCGATGCCCTCGAGCTTGTAGCTCTTGGCGGCGTTGACGGAGACGGTGACAGTCTCGCCAGCATCGATCTTCTGGAAAGCGCTGGCGTCAAGGCCCTGGCGCTTGTAGTTGACGTAGATACCCTGGAAGGGAAGAGCGTTGCCCTCTGCGTCAAGTTAGTCCATGTTCTGGGTGTAGCTCTGCCCATCGCCGGATTGGAGGTGTAAACATACCGGCATCGGTCACAAGGAGATCCTTGGTGGCATGGTCGCTGAAGACCGTGTTGCCCTTGAAGACCTGGAGAGTCTCGGAGCCGGTGTTGGTGACAGCGACGCTGACAACGTGGGCATCAGAGTTGGAGATCTGGACCGAGAGGGGGCAGGTGGCCGAGGCGGCACCAGCCAGGAGGGCGACGGAGAGGGCTTTGGCAACCATGTTGATCGATGGACTGGAGTGTCGAGCGGTGGCTGGAGAGACAAGACAAGAACCTGATGTTGAGCGAACACTTCTTCGCTATATATACTCGATGTTCCCCATTCTTGGCATTCTCAACAGCCGTTCACGAACATGGGCGCAGATAAGGCGTACCGGAGGCATTGCCACGTCAAGGAGGTGAATCCACGTTGAAAATCATCATGGTGCAGCTTCTCAGCCGTTGAGAATCGTAGGGCCGATGCAATCTAAGCTTGTTTTGGAAGGAGACGAATCAAGGGTACCCTCATGCAAGACATATGGGCCAAGCATGAGTTTATTCAAGAAAAGCTTCGGAAAGTCCAGCCAGGACGAGGAGGTGCGGACGCACGGTGGGTAGCATGCATGGGACAAGCAACCAAGCAAATCAGTGGGGTGGGTAGCGATGCATCTTGTGATGTCGGCATGTGGGCGAAGAGAAGAGACGGGAGCACGGGAAGAGGAGCAATTGGGCGTTTATGTTGTGGTTCCACGCTTTCCGCTAAGCAAGTTAGGAAGGCTCATTGCGGCGGTTCATCTCAAAAATGGTAGGTGCCATGGGGTAATATCCAGGGGCAGGGAGCCAGGGACCAGCGGTCGAATCATCGGCATGGATTACATATAAGATATACACAAACAGGCGGAGTATTGGGGTTCTGCGGCGATGTCCGTTATCAGTGCGCTTGATTCAAGGTTATTTTTTCAGTGTTCCCGTCAAAAGCTCCTTAAAGTTAATCGCGGTAGCTCCCGGCGCGGAGCCGGGAATAGCGACGAGATGCCGAGGCAACGAATTGCTCGGATATGCCCCGTTTGTGTGGATGTTGTAGCCTGGGTTTGTGTCTTGCCAGCGCAACCTTTAGTCTTCACTGATGGCTTGTTTTCGCAGGCAAAGAATGCGTTGAATAGAACAGTAACTTGCAATTTGGAAGAGTGGATTAAATGTTGAACGTGTCAACAATGTGGGCTGCAATTGGCGAGTGGTAAAATGGGATGAACCTCGGCCATCAACGATCCTAGTCAGATGAGGGGACAGGCCAGAAGTGAAAGCACAGCCGGCGTAGGTCCACTTGAGCGATGTTTTTAGCAGTTCGGGAACGGCCGATCATACCAGAAAGGAAACTGAGATGGGATAGAAGCGAGGGCCTGAGGATCATGCCATGTCGGCGCTTCGCCGTCACCGACTCAGGAAGCTTGTCCATCATAGCACTGACGGCACTAAATAGTGAACATCCCCACCCATTTTCAACTGCTGATCCGTTCTTATTGCTCGTCCTATCATCATGTTTGGAGCCAGCGACTCAGAAAATTCACATTCACTTGTTCCAACGCTAAAAAAGCGCGACGTGTTCTAGACAGACAAGAGAAACATTCAAACGACGTTCAATTTAGGTCCGCATCCTGTATTGTGGGTTGAACATGGCAGTCCAGCCAAGGGCGGCCAAGATTCTTGGCTGGCGGGATGTGATCGCCAAGGGTCTTGGCCAGATGCATCAATCGTCTTGGCCGCATGACCCCCGGTTCGCTGGATCATTTGCGAGAGAAGTAGCAGAGAAAACAGGATTTGAAGTGACGAATGGCCCTCAATGGCTATTTCCAGACTGTCTTGCCGTGCCTTTCATCGTTTCACAGGCGTGGAGGACCCAACAACAATTTTGCGACCGCAAACATATTGCTTCACGCCAAGACTGAATTCAATCTGTCGAGATCAATTTGATGCGATTGAGATACAATTGCCAGACATACCCAAAGTCGGCTCCTGTGTAGGCAAATGAGTGTCCACTTTCTTACACAAGGTCTACATTTGTCGTCGCATTAAAACTCTTACCAATTGAAATCAAGGTCCTCCAAATTTAGTTCATCGTGAGAGATCACCCACAGGTCACATGTACAAAAAAATATAACGATAATTGTCATTTGCCAGGAGACAAGACATACACCAAAGCACTCAACCAGTACACACGGAAGGCTAACAGCTCCCAGCTTTGCTTAACATGGTTCCATGTTTCATACCTCGCGTACACGAGAGAGGACGCGCGTGCCAACTTGTTTTCCAATCTCACCATTTCGATTTTGTGATATATTAGGTAGAGTGTCAACACCAGAATTAGTTGCCTTCTGTACTGCTACTTTACAACCGGTCTGCTGTTAATTTATTCAGCTGGAGACGGCATAATAATCAATTACCTATTTCTTGAAACGGTGGTTGCGACAGTAGCTCACTTCCAGTCATTACGCGGCTGTTTAAGAAACAGTCGCATGCTCATTGGTCTATCACTGGGACATTTTCAATTGACTGCGCCAACAAGCCTTGGTCTAACACCGAAGTGTTGGTCTTCAGTGTATGGTGCTTCCGCTATTGAAACGTTCCTTCACTCTTGTCATAGTCACAAATCATTATCTAAATGTGGCAAAACCATCTCAAAGTTGGCAATTGCCGAAACATATTATTCTATTTGTCTGTTGACTCGGTTCAAATGACTTCTAGTACTTGTTTAACCATGGCGATCGCCTTCTCTTCCTCTAGACGTCTAGCAACAAGTTGTAAGCTAATGGGCATTCCATGAACGTCATTCGGGTCGTCTGAGACAGCAGTTAGCGATGATAGATGGGGCTGTTTTGTTTTGACACTCACATTCTGCATGAACTGCTTCGCAGACTGGCCCCAAAGGCGTCTCTGCCGAGCTGGGTGCGTCCACACTCTTGTCCGCAGACAAACCAGTAGGGAAAGACACGCAAGAATAATCGAGGACGTTGTAGACACCGGTATATCCCACTGCATCATCATTAGCACCTTTTCCTCACTTCTGGTTAAAGGGCACAACTCACCATGCTTGAAAGTGCCGTTCTTGACACTTGTAAACGGCGTTGTTGGGCACAGAATGGCATCAATACCCGCCGCAACCCACCGATCGAGGTACCTCTTCTGGAACGCCGTCCTCTGCAGGTGCAGCTGCCACATGTCGTATGTGCCGAGCTCCTTTGCCTTGGAGTAAGCCGCCATCTCAGGCCTCCACGGTTCTTCCGTCTTGTCCAACTCCTTCTTGATGGAAATACCGCCGTCCGCGACGAACATGCGGTCGAGCAGGCTCAGTCCCTCCTTCTGGTCCTTCGGATCCCACTCAATGATCTCGTGGCCCGCCGCCTTGAGCTTCTCGACGGTCTCGCGGAGGGCGCGTGCGACGGGAGGAGTCGGCCTGACCATGCCGTCGTTCCACATGACAGCAATCTTAAGCTTGCTGGGGAGTTCGACGTCCCTCCACGCGATGGGAACACATCGAGGATCATATTGCCATGTTTGGCGGTTGACGACGGTCTGGCTGTAGAGCTCGAGGTCGGTGATGGTTCGAGTCATCGGGCCGTTGACGGACTGGACTGCCTCTTGGCCGCCCATGCCGGATCGGCAGCCGAGAGTGGGGAAGCGGCCGAATGAGGGGCGGAGGGTGAAAATGCCGGTGCACGCGGCCGGAATGCGCAGGGAGCCGCCTGTCAGCTCCTAATTAGCTATGAAGAAGAAATCGGCGGATTCATGGGTGCGGACGAACCAATATCAGTGCCAATGCCCCAAGGGCTGCCCTTCATCACGATCAGAGCCGACTCTCCACCCGAACTTCCACCACTGGTGAGATTCCTGTTCCTCGGGTTGACTGTTCTTCCAAACACATTATTGACCGACTCGGCAATCATCATCGCGGTAGGAACGTTCGTCTTGACGTAGAACACGGCACCAGCCTCTTCCAACAGTGTCGCCAGCGCAGCATCGTATTCGGCCGGGCTACCCACATGCGAGGCGATTCCTACTGTGGCGTCCAAACCCTTCAGGTTGAAGTTGTCCTTGAGCGAGATCGGCAATCCGTGGAAAGGTCCTACTGGCTTGCTGGTGCGCTCCAGGTGCTCATCGAGAGCCTGTGCCGTTGCGAAGGCGCGGTCAAAGCATGTTTCAGAGAGGCAGTTTGTCTTGAAAGCGATTGTCAGCGCCAGTAGATTCTATGTCAACTCGCGCAATCTCAGACTTACCAGTTGATGCGCCGCCGCAGCGCGCTTACAAAAAGCCTTGGTGACGTCAATAGACTTGAGCTCTCCAGAGGCAAGCTTCGGGAGCAGCTCGGCGGCGTTGAGGTCAGTGATGGCGAGCTCTTTCGGGGTGAACCAGCCAGAGGCTTCAGGCCAACCCGTGACGTCCTCCTGGGATTCTGGAGGGAGCAGGTTCTGCGGGATGCGCCATTCTGAGGGGATCGATGAGGCGAGGGCCTCGCGCTTCTTGGCACCGGCCAACTCCCAGGGAGCGGAACCTTCCGTTTTAAGACTGCCCATGATGTCGTAATAAATTCGGGAACGATTTTCCGTATCGCGGCGCGCAAGTTCGAGTGTGCAAGGCAGTTCACGATAAGAGAGATTCTTCAACGCGCGCACCGAGACACGTCAAAGTTGTTAAATACAAGCACGCGCGGCTACCGGGGGCATAAGAATCCTCCTCATTGCGCAATACAGCACCGGTCATCGGTGATGGACTCGGGACGCATCGTCCGAGATCGTGCATCTTGCGAGGGGAAACGACTAGAGCGCGAGCTAACAGTGCTAGAACGGCGCCGCGGAGACTGTGAGGGGGGGCAGGGGATCCATTTCACGATTTGGGGTCAATCGCTGAGGGTGGGTGTCTCGGCAAGATAAGACGGCGGCCCGGGAAACTCAGCTCTGGGCACCCGTCCCTTCTTGTCTGTTGCTTCCAAGCTGCCGGGGTATCGTTATCCAGTCCCGGCAGTGATAAAGCTGCATATTTATCGATCACAGGAACGATGGAGATGCGGAGACTCGTATGATGCATGAAACCCCGTGGGCAAATGCAGGCCGATACAGGTGTCTGGGCGCAGAAGACTGCGGAGCTGGTCGCGCTAAAGATGAGTCCCAAGCCGTCCCTCGGCCGGTTCACAACCGTCAAAGATGCCGTCAAAGATGATTTCGTTGAAGAAGCGCGCCAAATACGGACGGCGGCGTCCGTTGGTTTTCTTGCCGCGAATGGCTGAGTCAATGACGTACCTTGGCGCTACAGGGAAGAGACAAACAGACACCACGGGCGGGAAAGATTTAGGCGTCGTTAGTGCACCGGATGAATACCCCGAGCCGACAAGGGATCGTCCAGCGAGTATCCCCGCATCTTGCGATGTCTTAAAAGGGACGTGGTCAAGATGTTTCTCGCGGCATACAAGATTGTTAAGAGAATATTGTCTCTTCAACGTACGAAGCACAAACAGAGACGCGCTGTATCGAGCGCAAAGTGGGACGCGTCTAGCGATTCCGACTAGCCCTAATTCTCTCAACTCAATTCACGATTGATATCGCCGAGCGCCGATGACTCCAAACTCTGTCCTGAAATAATCGCCAGCCTCAATCGCCCCTCAACCGCGCGTCAAACTGGTCACAGGGCTGAGAAATTTGAGAGTTGGCTGCACCGCGTATCAGGCGTGATTGAGCTTCACACATCGAGAGGCGCAACAACTTCAAGGGCCGCCTCGGACAGGGACCCCGAGAGCCGGGAGGTAAGCTTATTGCTCCTTTCTGGTTGGTGTTGAGACGATCGCACCCTGATGGGAGCAGTCAGTGATAACGAGTCTTGGAAGCCTTCACAGTGCCGCAGATTGGCCGAATCACAACGCTTTGCGACGGAGCCGACACGGTCGGCAATCAGAATAACCTCCGACGCGGACAGGCGATAAGACGCCGTGAACAGCGCAAGAAAAGGCCGTTGACAGTCGTCTAAACGGTATTGCTCCCGCCGATAATACTGCCGGGGCATACGTTACGAATTCAGCAAAAGCTGTTCCTAGTTGTAATTGTTGGGCCACCACAGCAAGACCCTGGCCCCCCCTATCGCTTGGTTTTGCTGCCTTATCTTGACCCTATCATCGCGACAACGATAAGTCCAGGGCCCGGTCAAGGGAGCTCTGATAGTGGGAAAGGCGACGTGACTCGGTGAGCTCATAAGAAGCCGAGACTGTTTCTTCGGTATTGCTGCAACCTCTTGAGTGAAAGGAATGCCTGGTTTTCCGACTCCAAACTTCTTCGTAATTGGTCTCTGAGATCAGAGACTCTGGAAGGTCGTCAGGATGGCCCTCGATAAGATTCGCCAGTATTTGCATGTCGAATACCAGCCCGGCGAACGCAAGCTCATCCAGAAGGTGAGCTCCTGTGTTGATTGCAGATCGTAACATGCCCGCTGATTGGATCGTAGATTGACTTCTTCATTCTTACATTCTGTTGTCTGAGCTACCTGGTCAACTACGTAAGTCTCACACATCTTCAACTTGAGGAATTAGTTTCTTACAATAGCTCAGCTTGACCGAACAAACCTGAACAATGCCTACGTCTCTGGTATGAAAGAAGAGCTCGGCTTCGTTGGCGACCAGCTCAACCAGATCAACACCTGCTTCACAGTAGGGTATGTTGTCAACATCGCCCAACTGCTCAGAGCTATTACTGACATCTGCACAGCTATGTCATTGGCCAAATTCCCTCCAACCTCTCTCTTCACTATGTGAAACCGCGGTTCTGGTTCCCGCTCATGATGATCATCTGGGGCGGCTTGACCATGTGCACCGCCAGTGTGCACAGCCCCAAGGCCATCATGGCTATCAGATTCTTCCAGGGAGTCGCCGAAGCATCAACCTTCGTCGGCACGCACTACATCCTCGGCGCATGGTACACAGAGCGCGAGCTCGGCAAGCGAAGCGGCATCTTTACCGCGTCCGGTCTCGCGGGAACCTTCTTCGGCGGCTTCATCCAGACCGGCATCCACAGCAGCATGGACGGCCTCCACGGACTGAGCGGATGGCGCTGGCTTTTCATCATCGACGGCCTGATGACCATCCCCGTCGCCATCTACGGCTTCATCTTCTTCCCCGACACGCCGCACACGACTAAGGCGTTCTATCTCACCGAGGAAGAGCGCAAGCTGGCGGCGTCGCGCGTGCCCGAGATCCAGGAGAAGTCGCCACTCACCTTCCGCTTCGCCAAGAAGGTGCTCACGTCGTGGTACTGGTGGGGATTCGTTATGCTTTGGATCATCGCCGGAGAGACGGAGTCCTTCAGCACCAACTCGCTTCTGGGACTGTACATGAAGAGCCACCCGACGAACAAGTACACCATTCCTCAACTCAACAACTATCCCACGGGTGTACCGGCCGTTGGCATTGTGTCAACCCTCTTTTGGGCAACGCTCACCGATTTCCTGGGAGGAAAGCGATACCTCGTCGCCTACTTCATCGGCCTCACGGGCGTCGTAACCTCAATCATGATCCTCGTCGCCGCCAAGGACCCCACCAGTGCTCACTCAACATCCGTAGTCTTCGGGGCCTACTACTGGGCTGGTGCCGTGTACGCCTGCCAAGCGACCTTTTTCGCGTGGTGCAACGACGCGATGAGATACGAGGAAGGCGTCTTCCGCGGCGTGGTGCTCGCCGGTATGAACCTGGGTAGCAACGCAATCAACGCGTGGTGGAGCATCGTTTTCTACGGCGCATCGATGGCGCCGTGGTTCACCGTAAGTCAATTTCCCGCCCGCAGGTGTCAAAAGTCACATGTCATGAGGCCAGGCTAACAAGCGAGTTGCAGAGGGGCATGTGGGCCATGATCGCCAGCTCCATTGCTCTGATCGTCTGGACCACCGGACTCACCTATCTGACGCACAAAGAGGATCAGCGGAGAGTTCTGCATGCCCAAGAGGCGGAGGCAGGGTCCGTTACCAAGGGGACGGATGGGAAGGATGATGATAACGTTTAATGATAATAAATGGGATGGGGATTCGGTAGTGGGTGGAGCTTCCCAGAGGCTATCGTCTCATAGCAACATGAAGACAGCACAATTTGTTGCATTTGATGCAGAGGGTATCAGAAATATTCATTGAAAGATACTGTGGTCCAAGATGATGAGCGACGAAGACACGATCAAGTCTCATGGCCTTGAGGTATCGTCGATTTTCGAGTTGGACGGTTCTCATAATGATCAGTGTCACTCAAGGCTTTACCACCGCAGCTGCGCCCGCAAGAGAGATCCTCGAAAGCCGACCATCACAATCATGCTGGGTTGCCCGAGTACTTCGAAGAATTGACGGGATTCGGCAGAGTCTACCTCCGTCATGTTGGCCCGGGTGTAGAGCGATCCTCGCGCCTTATCATCTCCGCGAAGGAACGGCAGCGCCCTGGTGACACGAATAGCGGGATACGGGCTTGGCCAGCGCATCTTTCGATGCCGAGGCCGGGAGTGGAGGCTCCACCGCATAAGCTCGCGGGTGCCGAGGCCGGATCCATAAGAACGGGCCTGCCCCACCAGATGCCGAGGAAGCGGACTTAGCGCGGAATTGTAGCTTTGCCTAGAGCGGTCGAATTCCGCTCAGAATATCGAGCTGGTAATGAGGCATCAAACATCAGAAATGCTTCAAGACTTCAAACGAAACATTTTTCAGGCTCAAGACAAATAGGAAACTCACTGAAATTCATCATTGACTGCCAAACATTGGTTTGGCGCTCTCTGATCAAATGTGATGATCACATCAATTCTTCAAGCCTCACGCGGAATTGAAGAATTTGGGTGGGCCCGCTAGACGGCGATGCCGACCCCGGTGATCGGCACGAAAATCCCGACAATGGGCCCAAGTGCCAATTTCCCAAACAACTGCGTCATCCGTCTGAACTGTGTTCTCGACTCACGACACGCCACCAACCGCGGTTCCCATGGGGGCTGCCTTTGACCCTGCGTCCGCGCGACCCACGGCATCCAAGATAACGGGACGCCGACCCCGGCTGGCCCGGCACCGTCGGAGAGATGACGAACTTGGCCCGCCGAAAAGTTCGACGGAGGGTTCTAGTCGACTTCCAAGGCATGCGTATAAATATCTTCCGATGCTTGGCTCCCTCGTTTCATAGAGAGCTTCAAAATTGAACACTATCATCGCATATGCAAACATTTGATACCCTTTGCACAAACATAATCACACTCACATCAATGCCTTCATTACCATCAAACTACGGCGAGCGCCCGGTCGCGGTGCTCGGCGGAGGCGTCCTTGGTCGCCGCATTGCTTCCACTTGGGCTTCCGGCGGCTACAACGTCCAAGTCCGCGAACCCGACGTCAGGCAGCACCAGCCCTGCCTGGACTACGTCAAGCAGAACGTCGACAGCTACCCGGCATCAGGCACGAAACGCCCCGGCACCGTGCAATGTTTCCAAGACCTCGAGACCGCCGTCAAGAATGCCTGGCTCGTGATTGAGGCCGTACCCGAGAGGATCGAGATCAAGATCGACACATTTGCTGAGCTCGAGGCCAAGGCACCCGCAGACGCCATCCTGGCAAGCAACTCATCTTCATACCGCTCCTCCGAGATGCTTGACAAGGTCAAGGATGAGACTAAGACGCGCATCATGAACACACATTACTACATGCCCCCTGGAAACATGGTCGTTGAGCTGATGACCTGCGGACACACCAATCCCGACATTTTCCCGTTCATGACAGACAGACAGAAGGAGGTCGGCACGAGGCCGTTTACTGCGAGAAAGGAGTCGACTGGCTTCATCTTCAACCGTCTGTGGGCTGCGATCAAGCGCGAGACTCTGTCTATTCTGGCTGAGGGTGTTTCGAGCCCCGAGGAGATTGATGCTCTCTTCGTTGAGCTTGGCAAGCGTGGCGTGGGACCTTGCGTGATGATGGATGGTAAGCTCGCCCGATCCTGACTTAAGTTTCCGTGCCAAGTACTAACACTTTAACAGAGGTCGGCCTCGACACCGTCGCCTTCATCGAAAAGCACTACGTAAAAGAGCGCGGCCTCTCCCCCGAAAACACCGTCGACTTCCTCGAGCGCGAGTATCTCTCCAAGGGCAGACTCGGCACCAAGTCCACCAAGGGCGGTCTCTACCCCCACCTCCCCAAGATCGTCGCCCTCGACCTTGGCCTGGGCCGCTCCAACAACCAAGCAACTTCCGGCCAAGTCATCCAGCTCTCGTCGAAGGGCAAGCTCGAGAAGGTGCTCGTCGATCGCCAACACGTTCCCGATGGCATCGACATCGATGAGGAGACGAAGCGCATGTTCTGGACTTGCATGGGCACTCCCGGCGAGCAGGACGGTGCTGTCTACTCTGCCAATCTTGACGGAACCGATGTTCAGTCCTTGTTCGTGCCGGGCGTTATCAACACGCCCAAGCAGCTCGTGGTGGAGCCTGAGTCGAGGAAGATCTACTTTAGCGATCGTGAGGGTATGAGAGTGTACCGATCCAACCTCGACGGCAGCGAGCTGGAGACCCTGATTGCTTCTGGAAATGACCCTGAGGACGTCAAGTCGTGGTGCGTCGGCATCTCCGTCGCTCCCAAGCTTGGCAAGTTCTACTGGACTCAAAAGGGTGCACCCAAGTCTGGCCAGGGCCGCATCTTCTGCGCCAACATCCAGATGCCCGAGGGCAAGACTGCCGAGACGAGAGACGACATTGAATGCTTCCTGGACAAGCTGCCCGAGTGCATTGACATCGAAGTCGACGAGGACACGAACACCATCTTCTGGACCGATCGTGGTGAGATCCCCAAGGGCAACACCCTCAACAGGGCCCATATCGATCCCAAGACGGGTCTGTTGGCGGCGACTGGTTCCGAGAGGTTCGAGATCCTGGTCAGGCATCTCAATGAGGCCATCGGCGTGAAACTCGACAAGGAGAACGGCCACGTCTACTTCGGTGACCTGGGTGGAAGCATCTACCGCAGCAACTTTGACGGAACGGAGAAGAAGAAGCTCTTCTACGATGAGGACCGGGCCATTTCTGGAATTGCGCTCCTGCACGACTAGACATATCGGGAGGTCATATGCATTACGGCGTTTAATGATGGGCATCGGGGTTGATTAGCGAATTCTTTGCATACCCTAGACATAGACTCCTTAGACTAGAGACGGTTGAGACGCATGGCGATTCTTCGACCTGTAGACTAATCACACATCAATTGCTTGGAAGCTTCATTTCTGTCATGGCTCTTAGTGTATATGCATCCCTCATCTATGATTGTGCTGGTGCCTCCGCAGCCACTGCATAGCTGACCTTTGACTTGCCCTTACTCCTGGAGATCTTCCTCACCGTCGTGTCACCACACAAGTCCGTCGTATCGACATGCGTTCCTCCGCAAGGATACACCTCCGCGCCCACAATCTCAACAACCCTGAACTTCTCCCCGGGCGGCGCCAGACTCCTGTCCGGAATCAACCTCTCCAGTCCCCGCTTCTTGAAGTCCTCCTCATCCCAAAAGTCAACCTTGACCGGCATCTTCGCATCCAAAAACTCATTGACCTTCTTCTGGATCGAGTCCTTGTGCTTCCCATCAATCAGCCCCTGAAACTCGCAATTCGCCGAGTCCGGAAAATGCGACGCCTTCAGCTCATCGAAGCCCTCAACCTCCTTCTCCAGCAGATGCCGCACCGCCGCGCCGAGCACGTGGCCAGCAGTGTGGTACCGCGAGTACAGCAGCCTCTTCTCGACGTCAATCGCCTGCTCCACCTCATCGCCTTCCTTGAACAACGCGTTCGCGGTGTTGAAGCGCCCGAAATGTAGCACCTGGCCGTCGCGCACGCCGTCCATGCGCACCGAGTTGACCGAAAATGACGCGCCTGACGATGTCGTCATGGAGCCGACATCGGAGGGCTGGCCGCCGCCTTGGGGGTGGAAGATGGTCTGCTCCGTCACGACGACGTGGTCTTGGTCGCTGCCATCTTTGACGAGCTGACGGTTGGATTCTTCGAGGTCGGCAAAGGGGCGGATTGCGGTGACGATTGTCTTGAGGGTGTGGAGTTTGGCGTTGTGCTGGAAGGCCAGGTAGGTGCGGGCGGCTGCGGCCATTGTGACTGATGAGGTGCAGGGAAATTGCCCTGAGTGAAAGATTGATGGTCTCCGAATCAAACAGCTATGAGTGTTACGCTCGACTTATGAATTTCATGAAATTTAGCTTGGTGTTCTGTTTCATTCTAAGATCTTCGAACCAATTGACATGAAGGGCGCGCCGTAGTTGAGGAAATGTGGTCCGAAGTGAGCTTAAAGTGGGTCTCAAGATTTGCGCCTAGGGACACTGACGCTGCACAAATAATTAAGCGATACGAATACGCGGCAATCTTCGAGCCTGAGCAGACATCCTTTTTCATCTCGTACCCAGGCCAAAATAATTATTCACAACGGCTTTCTGTGAAGTTTAAACTTGGAATTGGATATCATCAGTTAGTTATTAGTTTGACGGTCCTATTGACAAACGGCACACTTCATTGGATAGCGAGGACGGTCTTGACAATGGTTGCGCAAGGGACCTAGCAAAAGTGCGTTTCAAGCTATAGTGAGCATTAAAGTGAGTAGGATGCATATCAAAAGTGTATTGTACTACCAATAACATTTTCGTAGCTAGCGAGGACAAGCTCACGACCCTTAGATACGACGCGAATACGGCGACTAAAAATCTCGTGACCCAAACTTGCTGCTTCACAAACACTCGTGGCTCCTAATCTCATGTGAATCGGAACCGGCGTCAGGTGTAAGCGGGCTCAATTTCGGCGGCGCTGTCTCCAGTCAAATACGTCTTGCCAACTCAACAACATTGGGCACAATGCTCAGTTCAGTATGGACATTTTGAACACCAGCAATGATCAGAATATACGAGGCCTAGATAGCTTATCCGGGGCATGATCAAGTCGTATGTATGTGTGTACATAAGCTCTCGATTCTCTACTGCGTCTTCTTAACCAGGTCCCACTGACCTTGGCGTTCCTCGTGAAGTCCAATCCTAACGACTCCTCCTTGCACGTTTTCAGAGAAGCATTTATCTATCTCAGCTCCTTCGACCATGCCCCCGTCATCTTCAAAGATTGAGGCCACTAATCCGTCGATACTTAATCCGCCAGCAATAGCTGCAACGCTCTCCGAGTTAGACGCCAACGCCATGCAGCCCAAAAGAAGACCAAATATGGCAAAGATAATGTTCAGCACAACAATGCCTAATAGAGGAGCTCGCGGGACACGCGTAAGAATGGCAGACCGTATTGTCGACTCGGCAAGGTTTGGACGACCCTCGTAAACAGGAGCTAGGATGGACACGGCTACGCGTGAGAACTGCGTACCCCAATTTGAGGCTATTTCAGCAGAGCTATTGCCCATGATTGCTATGTCGGTGCCTTGGGTTATCATGATAGAAGGCGTACCCGGCGCTGGGATGACGCTGTTGTATAGCCACGCGACAGACCCATTGGCAAGTGAGGTGGAAACGTGCGAGAGAGATCCGTTGAATGAGGTATACTTCACGTCGTATGTAGCTACTTGGCAGCGCAAAATAAAGGCAGCGCCGCCATGTACCGGGATTGTTATCTCTGGATCATTGGGAATGTTTGAACTTTTGACTCCGAAGTCAAGGCGGAATGCCACAGCCATGTACCAGCTACTTGGCAGATTATGTCCGGGAGAAACAGAAATATCGCTGCGATCCTCTTGTGAGCTATAATTGTTATATGGCTGGGTGAAGTTGTCATCCCCGAAGTCAGCTCCAAAGACGAGGTGTTCATCATTCGCCTTCCATGAGGTCGCAGTTGAGTTGAGCGTTATACTCTGAAGATCACCGTAGGATCCAGAGCTGCAATTGTACGGAGTGGCAGCTCCTATGGGAGCGCTCAGCTGACATAACTGGCTGATAGGCTTGCAGGAAGTTTGGACGCCAATGGTACTAGCGGTATATTCCAGCTCGTTCGATATTGAACCTGTAGCTGGGCCAAGCAAGATGAGGCTTGCATCTGATCCATCCGAGGCCGGCGTGGTGAAGTTCAACAGGCTATGTTGTGTCGATCTATCGCTAAATACCGATGTATTTTCTGACGAGTCTTCTAGGCCTTGTCCAGTGACGGCTCGCACGTAAGTGCAAGGGTACTCATGGAAGTCGTCGAGCGAAGTGCATCGGCTAGATAAGCCTCGGCTGAATGACTGCTGCACGGCGTCTGAAGTCGAGTTTCTCATATGGAGTACAGCCTAAAACGGGTTCACATCGTCAGAAATTCCGTACTTTACATCATGAAGTCCCGTCGACTTACTTCAGTTGTAAAATGGAGCAAAGAATCAAGTCCGAAAATCGCCAAGCTGTCGGAGGAAGAGTATCAGCCTGATATCCGAAAGCGCTTGAAATGACCAGCAAAGTGTGTCTTACTCACCCGAGGAGTTGAAAAATTATCAGAACGGCGCCGGTTGATTTGATTAATGAAGCAAACTTATGCTTGCTTGTCCACCCGTACTTCGCGTACTTCCAAAGATGCCCAAGTGAGCCAGTCGACAGACCGATTAGGAGTACCAGTTGATAAGGTGTCGGTAATCGAGCCATCTCGTTTGTAGACGATCTTTTGAGCAATATCTTGGCCGTTCTGAAGAGATAGAGACCCATCACAATACTAGCTAGCCGGGGCGCAACGCTGCTACTCCATGAAGAAACAAAGATCAGCCGAGCAGCAGGAAAGTCTACTATATAGTAGCCTAAAGCAACAGCATCATCGCTCGTTGAATCAACGGTTTCGATCCAATTCTTGATAAGAATGCCCAGAAGCACAGCTGAAAAGCCAAGCATCGGGAGGCTAGATAGTGCGGCATAGAAGACGATCCATTTGGCAACGTCAAAGCTTCCCTTTTCGCGAGGCTTGTTGATGAAGGCAACATCTTGATCGTGGTTGTCCTTTGTCGGCCGTAAGTCGGTGGTCTCTTGCTCGTGACGATTCGCTGCCTCGGCAGCTTCGTCTTCTGACATGTCTGATACAGCATGATGCTCGCTGGGCCCAGAGATGAAGTCAACGCCTTGATCGTGGTTGTCTCTTGTCGGCAGTAAGTCGGGGGTCTGTTGCTCTTGAAGATTCACTGTCGAGGCAGTTTCGTCTTCTGATATATCGGATACAGCATGATACATACTGGGTAATGCATTACCTGAGTCTCTTGGGCGTGGACTTTCCATGATATGTCTTGATTTGGCGGAAGACGCTAAAAATAGCGAGAAGTCATAGAGCAACAGAGGTAGAGCTCCATACAGGGGTGGGTCTCTGGGATGATGGCTGTTTTAAATGCCGAGTCAACCACTTCTGACATCTCGTGGCGAATGGCGAAGTGTGAGCCAAAAGTAACCAAGAGCTGAGTGCGGCTGAGCTCATGCATGTTTAAGGGCTGCGCCATGGTTTGGGAAGGTCGTGACAGGTCGGAAGCCTCGAAATGTCATTCTACTTCGCACCCATTTGCTGTTACACTGGCTGCTGTAGAGGAAGCCGTCAGCCCGATGCAGGGCACTAATGTGCCTGTAACTCTAGGGTTGAGGTACTAAAGAGGGGTATTTATTGGATGGCAGCAGTCATGCATAATGCCTGCCAATGGATCTGATGAGATCCTGGCTTTATGGGGGCGGAGCTGCACCTTCTGTAGATCATGGCATGCCAATAACACCCGGTAGCTGACATGTTTTGTTCTCAGTGATAACCAGTAGTCGCCGATCGGTTATCTCTCAACAACCAATTATAGTTCCTTGTCCGTCCAGAAACGAATCGGATTGTCAATGACTCCTGGCTAGCATCACTTTGGTTGAAAACGCCTGTTCTACTCTTTCCGCCTCGCTTAGCTTCTGACCACCCTCCCCTCATTGCTGTTGCTGACCAGGCGTCATTAGCTCTTGGCTCACAATCAGGCAGCCAATCCGACCCAGAGTCCCCGTCCGTGGTCGCAAGAGACTCACGATCATGCAGGACACCTGTAACCCTTCTCTCGTCTTTCAAAGTCTTTCTCAGTGGTCGCATGATCGATATCTTCATGTAGAACCACCGCACCTTGCCTCCAGGCTGCTTATTCTTTGACCTAGCCCGCCCGATGGATTTACTACAAGCTGCCTCTGTGTCGATCTTCGCTTACGACAGGCAACTATGAAGACGCCCGTTATGCTGCCTGGCAACTCAATCATGCAAACCATTTGCACTCGGCCTCAATGTCCTTGGGAAGCTTTACCCAAGCTTCCAACTTCGATAGGCTATCATTATCCATCTCTAACATCGATGGCGAAGCTTTCAAGAAGATCGTTGACGAGGGGCTCAACATCCGGGGAAAAAAACCGGCTTGTCATTCGATACGTGAAAAGTTCCTTCCACACACCAGACCTCGATCGCGGGACCGACTACGACTTTGCCGCGTCGACGCATGGCTTGGCAAGCAACCGGAGCCAAGAACAGTTGACCCTGGAAGAAAAGCTTTGGAAAGAATCGACGAAATGCCACAACGGGTTGAGGTCACATACAGGACATTTGTGGACAATTTTGCGAAGCGACCTAATATGCAATGCTTCTTCGCCAATAATCAACAAGCTAGAAGTGCAGGGCAACTAACAAAGTTGGCAATGGTGTCGGTCCCTTTTCCTGCGGTCTCTGCCATCTTCTTCATGGGTGGCGGCTTTACCGCAGGGCAGAGACTCTTCAGCGCCTACTGGGCCATCATCGTGTCAGTGACTGGACACATGTTGTTCTGGATCATCTTTTTGGTCGAGATATCTGAGTACCGGAAACCAGCCGGGAAACGTTTGTCACTTTGAAAGACCCCCCTAAACCCCCCTGATAACTCATTAACATTAATGTGACTACTTCTTCTGGTCAAGTCCTTGCCAGGGCAGACGTGCGTTCCCAAGCGAAGAAACGTCGCCCGATTCCTCCGTAATAATGCTGACAGACTGGGTCTTTAGTATGTGCTGGCGACCGCTGTCATCCGAATTGCGGTCGCCCAAGACCGTGGCTTCGAGGACGCTGTCCCCCTGATATCTACTGTTCTTGGTCCCACTGCGCTCGGAAGAGTTCCAGTGTTTATTGTCGCAATTTTCGAGCTGATATGACGGCGTGAATTGATTGCTCTTGTAGGCTGAGTTTCCTCTGCTTGACCGTAGCGCAGTGACGACTTTGGAAACCAAAGGCCGCAGTCCTGCCAATGACCCGGCTACCAGGCCCAGGTTGTACTCAATGGCCATCCAATACAAGGAGCTCGCTCCAGCGTCTGTGGAATAAAATCATTAGCAACTCATCAAAGTCCAGCGAAGGTCAAGTCTTCGAACTTACAAGTTGTGTCTGAGGACCCAGACTTATAGAACTGTATGCTTTCGAACCTGATAGCGGGCGCGATGCAGGCTACCAAGCCGCTTCCGAAGACCAACAAGAGAGCCGTCTTCTTGGCAGAGCCAATGTGTAGTTTCATCAACGCAGGGAATGGAAGGAGGAATATGATAATGTCACAGGCAAAAAGTGTGGCGGCCTGGTACATGAAGATTCCATAGGTAACATCCGTGGAGAAGCAGTATTTTGCCCTATCGGGCGACATGAGGAACTCCAGTTGATACGCATATTTGGGCGGGGTGCACTGAAACGCTCCAACGATCGAGCCCGATATCGTAAAGAGCACAAGGAATATTATCAAGCCGAGCGTCGTGTGTTGAATATAAGCTAAAAGCAAAGATCAGTTCAGCAGGAAACGGGAAGAGAGACGTAAATAGAGCATAGAACCTACGTGTTGGGAACACTCGCCGCAGGAGTAAAAGGATGCTGGACTTAACAGCTAGAGAAACAAACAAGTACATGCAGATGCAGATGTAGTATAACTGAAAGGTCGTATTAGAAGCAGACTCGGTTGATCAGCCAGGAAAAGGGAATGTTTACCAAGAACCACATCTTCAAATGCTCTTGTGAAACATGTTGAATATGCTTCCCGACGCCGTAGTGCACAACAGCCAGCCCAACGCCGTTGAACATGGTGACAGAGATCTAGTCCAATCATGAGCACTCGCGTTCTTGAGGGACGGTAGCCTTGACAAGAGAACTCACCAAACCAACGAGGCAGGCCCAATCGTCAATTCCAAAGGCGTTGATCACATATTTGCGAACGTAAAGCTTTCAGGACACCAACTGTTAGCAGTTTTCATGTCTCCCACAGTTTCGATTACATACCCTCGTGCTGCAAACCAAGATTGCCAAAACACCTGTTGATATGATGGTCCCATACGAAACAGCGATCTCATACTTCTCATCAGCGCCAAGCTCCGAACTTCCAGTGTTTGACATCTCTAGGATACGGGAAGTGATGCCCGCGATAAATCGGCTGAGGGGAGCGTGTGGTCAGTGACAGAGCAACAAGTGCCAAGAGGGGGTTGAAAACACGGAGCCTGCATAACTCCGGTTGACTCCGACTATATATGAGTTGGCGACAATTTCTGCCAGAACTTACGAATCCTTCAGGGGCTCTCCACCGTCTGTCTGCAAATGCCGAACATGGGGAATGAACCCTTGATGCTGCTGTACTAGGTAGTAAGCGAGCGATCGGCCACGAGGAGATGGATTCATTGATACGGCCTGCAGACTGACGGGGCGGTCGCTATCGCTACCAGACCTGACTCGCCTCTTTCTTTGGTACCCAGAAGTATCTGGTTGGTTTGGCTTGCGCACCAACACACGGCAGAGGAGTTCCACATTTCGCCCTACTTTTTTGACTTTGAGTACGAGATGATCATGTTGCCGGAAACGCCCCCGGCATGGCCTCCCTTGGCAGCAGTGAACTTGAAAACGGCTACCGCGACGATCAATCCCACACTCCGTGATGATTTAACGGCGGCGCCGATGTGCGTGATCACTGACGGGGCCTAATGGGAGCTCATTCAAAGCTGCATCGATGTTTTCTGGAATGCTCCAGGATGGCGCCGCTGTGACTTCTCAATACGTCGGAGATTTTCAACTACATGGCGTGACCTTACAACGCACGTGTCGTATTAAATCTCTTCCCTGTGTTGACCCCTAACTTGTGTGCCTGGCCAGGCCCAGGACCCAAAGTAGATAGAGAAGATCCACAACCGTTAACGGTTCAGGCGGTGTGTGCCGCCTAAGTACGTACCGCCTTACTAGGGCTTGTTCCCTGCAGCAGTGCATATAAGTGTGGAGGGTCTTGTGGCCAAGTCGTTGGACAACAGCTCCAGACAACACCGTGAATATCTCTGACAGAATGCTTACCGAGGACATGGCAGACTCGGCACAAAGGTTCCAGGTCATCATCGCTGGTGGTAGCTTGGTGGGCCTGACCACTGCACTGGCTTTGGAGAAGGCCGGGATCTCTTACGTCCTGTTGGAGAAGCGTGAAATCGCTCCGCATTTAGGAGCATCCATCTCCATTCACCCGCATACCCAGCGGGTGATGGAGCAGTTGGGGGTATGGCCTGAAATCAGGGCAGGCGTACTACCCCTTGAGAACAGGCAACACTATGATGAGAACGGTGTCTTGTTCGAGGACTCTTCGATATTGCAGGAGATATCCAAGCAGTAAGTCAAATGCACATGCTCTATAGGATAAGTGGCTGAAGCAGACCAACACCAGGTGTCACGGCCGGTGTACAGCATTCATGGAACGCAAGTTCTGGCTTAGCTGTATCTATAACACCATCGAGGACAAGTCTCGCATTCGCACAAACTCCGGAGTGGCCTCATTCGTCGAGTCCGCAGAAGGCGTAGAAGTGACGACGGAGAGTGGCGAGATACTGAAGGGGGACATCTTGCTAGGCGCCGACGGCGTCCATAGCCATGTCCGGAGTCTCCTAGCAGAAAAGCTCGACAGCACTGATGCCGCCGCCGCACAAAAGATGCGGGAATGCTACGTCAGCACCTATCACGCCATCTTTGCTACCTCAAGGAACATGAACTCAAAGGGAGAACTGTTTCTTCCGGAGCGCATGGTGCACAACGTCTACTACCCCGGCTTTTCTGGCGTTTCTGCCGCCGGTGTTCGCGATCTCGTGTTTTGGTTTCTATTCGTCAAAAGTGACCAAGTCACCAAGACCCCAAACACCCCGCGCTTCACCGAGGAGCAAACACTGGCCACAATCGAGAAGTATGGAGACCGCAACCTCGGCCCTGGATACACCTTCAAGGACCTGTGGGACACCCGAGTCAAAGCGAATATGGTGGCGCTCGAAGAGGGAGTGCTTCAGACAAAATGGAATTCCGGCGGCAGGGTTGTCCTGTTGGGGGACGCAGTGCACAAGGCGACAGTCAACCCGGGACTAGGGGGCAATCTCGCAGTGGAGGGCGTTGTGCACCTTATGAACGAGCTCGTGCCCCTCTTGCGCAGATGCGAGGAAGATGGCATGCGAAAACCGACCACCACCGAACTTGCCGCTACGTTCGATGAGTACGAGAAGAAGCAGCGGCCGCATGCCGACCTCATCGTGAACGCTTCTGGCTACATCACGCGCTATGAGGCTATGGACACATGGTGGCTCAATGCCCTCCGTCGCGTCTCCCCTTGGGTCAGTGATAGTATGAAGGCGAGTGGGTTTGCTCGATACATTAATGAGGGCCCATGGCTGAATTTCCTGCCCACCCAAGATGAGCAACTGGGAGCTGGTGAAGGGGATCTGTGAGCTACGGTGGATAAACAGTTCACCCCACGTTACGTTCGTCAAGGGTGCTCGTAAGTTGCTATAGACCTAGTGGATTCTGCATGGTGCTCGGGCGCAGCTTTTGGGAGGCGCTCTATTCGGCACCCCTATGTCCCCTATTCGGCACTAACTTAAGCCTTTTTAGGTAAGTTATTATATTAGTACTACACTATATATAGCGAAGTAAATCTCTAGCCCTATAGGCTACTAAAAGATTTATTATATATAGTAATATATAGTTTTATAAAATATAGAGCGAAAATTTATATATTAATATATTAATTTAATACTAAAGTTATTTATACTATTTATACTACTTATACTACTTATACTATTTATATTACTACTTATATTATTACTTTAGTTAACTTAAAAACTACTTAAACTACTATTAATTAGAAGGAAATAGTAGAAGCTTAAAGTAAAGCTATATAAGTAGTAAAAAAATTTATAAATATATAAGAAGCTAGCTAAGCTTAAAAAATATTAAAGTTAGAGTTAGTAGTAGTAGTAGAAGTAATAAATATTAGTTTAATATAAAATTCTAGAAAGTTTAGGCTAACTACTAACTTATTTAGCTAAACTACTAATTAACTATATCTTTTATATACTTCTTACTTTTTTTAGCTTATTTTTTAATAATAAACTTCTTTTTTTTTTTAGCTATATAAATAGTAGTAGTAGTAGCTAAGTAAGTATAATAAATATATTAGTATAAACTATTTTAAACGTAAAAGGTTTATACTTTATAGATATATTATTAATATAAAAAAAAAGTATTAATATAATAGATTAATACTATAGAGGGTTAGTAGTAAGTATATTACTATTATTAAGTAAAAAGTAATTTTATTAGTAATTATACTTAAGTATAATAATATTAAGGTTAAGCTTTTATATTACTATTTATAAAACTATAATCTCTAGCTATAAAATATATATTAGAAGTATATCTTAATAAATAGAAAGTTAGAGTACTTATTAAGGTTTAATTAAGCTACTAATAGTAGTTATAATCCTCTTTTTTAATATAGTAATTAAAGTTTACTACTTTAAAATAGTTAAGAATATTATAGTAGTAAAGTAAGCTTTATTAGTAAGTAAATAAGTTTATATAAATACTAAGTTTCTTACTTTAAGAGTTATTAGTATATATAATATTTATAGTTTATTACTATTAATATACTATATTAAGACTTTTAAAAGAGATACTTTAAACTAACTAATATAGTATCTCTTCTTTTATATATACTACTTTATAGTAGTATTTTTTATTACTAATATATATATAGAAAGTATCTTTTTTAGTTTTAATTATCTTACTAATTATATTAAAGAGGCTAAATAAGTTAGAGAGGTAGTTATAAAGGTAGGACTTTAATTTAGTATAAGTAGACTTAGTATAAGAAGTAGTTTTAAGGCTATAATTATAATACTTTTTAATAGTAAAGTTAGTAAACTAGAGGTAAAATAGAAAGTAAGTAGTAATAAAGTAGTTAATAATTTAAAGCTAGGTCTTTTTAAATATATTTTTAAGTGCTTATTATTACTTTAAAAAAAAGCCTTAGTTAATATATAGATATATACCTTCTAAACTTATAAAATACTATTAAGAAACTACTTAATCTTCTCTAAATTAGAAGTTATTAAAATAATAGGTTTTTAAATAGTAGTTAGAAGGTTAATAATATAAATATTACTATTAAGTAGAGAGAAATTAATAATAAATATAAGATTTTCAGCTTTATAGCTAGTAGCTAAGTTATTAAAATCCTTAGTAATATTAGTTATAAAATTCTAACTAATAGGATTAACTAAAGTTTCTTTAAACCTACTTATAGTTAAATTAAGTAAATTAAAAATATTCTTAATATAGGGCGCACTAAGATTATTAGTAATTTTAGGTCTAATAGAAAGCTAATTTTTAGCTTAATTATCTAGCTCTAACTTAAGTATACTATCCTACTTATTTTTTATATTTAACACTATATTTTTAAGTATATACTAAATATATAACTATTACTATATACTTAGAAATACTACTCTTACTACTTTTTTAAATACCTTATTAAAATTAGTTATTACTACTTTTAGTAGTATAATTTTTTTAGTAATAATTATAGCTTTTAGTTACTTAAGTACTTACTTATATGCTATACTACTCTTATTTAAAATGAGGTAGAAAGTAGTATTAAAGGTTAAGTATATTAAAGTTATACTATTAACCTTAAAAAGTAGTATATTAAAGTAATTAACTTAAATTACTTATAAGCTTCTTCTCTCTTCTTATTATACTTAGAACTAACTTTATATATAGTATCTATCAATAAAAGCTTAAAGTTTAACTTCTACTAGTTAAAGTACTATATATATCTAGAACACTATATTAATCTTACTTAACCTCTTATTATAGTAAAAACTTAGATACCTAATATCTTAGTTCTACTTAAGTTTTTATATAAATATCTAAGTAGTTAAGAGAGGGCTATACTTCTTATAATATAGCTACTATTATATATTATATATATCTTTTAGCTATATATACTTAATATTTACCTCTTTATTTATCTATATTATAATATCTTATACTATTAATTTACTTAACTTTAAGAGAGCTTTTATATAAGTATATTTTACTTCTTTACTACTAGCTACTTTAATAGTAGCTATTTTATAGAAAGTTTAACTTTATAACTTTAACTCTTTAGTAATAAGTAAATAGTTATATTAATTATTAAGTATAATTATTACTTACTTACTAAGAACTAGTAAAAGTTATACTAACTACTTATAACTAGTTTTATTAGTTTTTAAATCTTACTATATTACTATAGTTTTTTTAAGGCGTCCTCTATAGTTATAATTAAGCTTTTATTAAACCTTCTTATTATATATATTTAAATATAACTAAGCTTTAATTATACTATACTTATAGGTCTTTTAGTATTAATAAACTACTTTAATAAGGTTATTAAGACTTTATACTTTAAGATTTATAGTTATAATATAATAATAATATAAAAATAAATAATTTTAGTGAGGATATTAATACTATAGTATTTAGATTATATATAGAGAGTTAATTATTAATAAAATAATAAATTCACATATTCTAAGTAAACTATTAGCATTTATATAACTATTATATAAAATATCTAGTATAAAGATAGTTTAGGTAGCTATAAAGTAGTAGGCACCCTCTATAGCTATAATACCTATAAACTGCCTAAAAAGGCTTAAGTTAGTACTAAATAGGGGACATAGGGGTGCCAAATAGAGCGCCTCGCTTTTAGGGGCGAAAGATAGTCTTGACGGATATTAGAAATGGGAGTTTTCTGATTTCCCTGACGAGGTTGGAAGAAAGCTCGAGTCAGTTGCCATGAGGGAGATGGGCTTCTGGTGGGCGACCATGATTGTCGCTCACGGGAGGATTGACTTTTGATCGGCATTCAATATTTGTTGAGCCCATGGAATGGTCCGTTTGAACAGGCTTGTAATTTCATCCCAAGACGGATCCTTCCGTCAACGTATGTTGTGGTATCAAAAAGTCGAAACTCACTTCGGAAGGCATTCCCGCGGCGGGAAACGCTCAATTCTTGGAATAATTATCAACCAATCAGTCACTTTTCCAAACCTCATGCTATCCGCGATGTATTCGGGGCACATTCGGGTGCCAGGATGAGACCATTGGAATACCCGTCGCCCCGTGGATGCCCATCTTGCCTCCTAATGACCTTCCGGGAGAGGTCATTGACCACTGGTGATATCCATACTTGCCGTGTCAGCTCAGGCGACAGGGCCATTTCACCTGACCTGGATCGCCTGCGGCCCAGTCACCTCGGCCCATGCTGGTGGTGAGGGTTTCATGGCCAGCGTCGTGTGATGAGGGGTTCCCACAGAACCGCCTTCGATTGCTGTATGCAGTGCTTCTGGCACTTGGGTTGTATCCGTGGGATGGGGAGTCTCTTCACAACGGTGTTGAGGAATCACGTCTTTTTATTGATTTAGCTAGCGCCAGGATACCCAGGCCACGGGTAATGAGACAGGATGAAGAGGACGAAACGCGTTGGCTGCTAGACAAATCGGGTGTAGCCATGGACGGCCCGCGACGTAAGAAACCTTGTCTGACAGCCCGGGGGGACCCGGTTTGTGCCGAACCGAGATTCTGTACGGGGCAACCTTACCAGGGCCGTTGGCCGCTCTCGGCCTGGACTCAAAAAGCAGAAGATGAAAGCGGTGTCTAAGAGGAAGACAAGGAAGAATAGGAGGACCCGCCTGCGATGGCACACTGTCCACCTCATTACCCGGCCATGGGTTCTAGTCATCAGATTCCAGCAGACTCTGTGACAGCGGACATCAGAAAAGTGCCGACAACGAGAAACCGAGTCAGCTTTCAACCACAAGAAATTCCCCGAGCCACGTGCCGAATGGACTAATTCGTACCCAGCGGTGTAGGGAGGGACTGCACCGTATTTGCCAGGTCAAATTTCCCTCTGCCCAAGACGTATGCAAGTGAACAACCCCTTGGCGGGAATCTTGCGTGTTTATATACTTCTAGCAATATCCCGTTGTAAGTGAGTGGCATCAATTTGCAGCATTTGGTATCGTCAGTCCTTCTCGCCTTATTGCCAACTTAATCGTCGCTCTTTTTACGCTTGATATTTTGTTAAAAATGAAGACCTCAACTTTCGTCAGCCTTCTACTCGGCTCCTCGACTGTCGTCGGTGCAACATCGGGACATAATCGGCCTAGACGGGAGAAAGGACTTGAGGAATATGCCGCTGTCACCTTACTCGACACCGCTTGCGAGACGGAGTTTCACCCTGATCAACTCGACATTGCCTGGGTCGAACTCATTGCGTCAAACACGATCCTACGGGTGAATCTGACAAGCGGCGAGCAAACAAGATTCCCACTGAACAACCCTGTTGGACTCCCCAGCGGCATGGAGTTCCTTGCGGACGGTAACCTGTGGTTTTCCGAAGTCGTCGGCAACAGCATGGTGAAGTTGGACCCGAAGGATGGCAGCATGACCGAATACCCCTTCCCCTGGACCAACATCTCTGTTCTCGACAATCTTCCTGCCGGAATCCGTGTCACCATCGATGTCGCCGGCGGCCGCGACCGTGGAGCGTGGTTCACGTCCGTCGGCCTCAACGCCATTGGCCGGTTCGACATTGACACCCACAAGTACGACTTGTACCCGCTGCCAAACCCCCTTTCGGCCCCTCTCATCATCCAAGCTGGCCCGGGCAACACAATGGTCTTCTCGGAAATTCTGGGCAACAGGGTCGGCACCATCGATGTGATCACCAAAGAGATTAAGGAGTACGAAATCCCGACACCGTTGTCTCTGGTTCAAGGTGTCGCGACGGACAAGAATGGCCTCATCTGGTGGACGGGAACTGGCGGTGGAAACTTTGGAACCATCGATGTCACAACAGGCGAGGTGACTGAGATGTTCATTGCCGACATCCGCGCTGCGGGCAACTCCACTGTGGTTGAGAACGGTCTTATCAGCATCGGTTCCTCCGGGGCACTGGCGTTGCCTGGGCCGATCCGTGTCGGTAACGATGGCAAGGTCTACTTTGTAGAGGGTAACCTGGTGTTCCTTGGAAACCGCGTTGCACAGTACGACCCCGAGACTCAGCAGCTCGTGGAGTACGTCACTCCTACGAGCGTCAGTGCCCCGTGTGATCTTAACAACCAGCAACCGGACGCCATTTACTTTGCAGAGTTTACCGGTGCCCATCTGGGTCGGGTCAACTACTAAGGGGCGGAAGCTGAACGAGCCAGACAAAGCGCCAACGGCTGAGGCTGACGGGTTCCAAGAATTAGAACATTCTTTGAATGGAGGATGGAGCTATATGATGTTATTCTGTGTTTATATTTATGTTTTACTCCCTATAAAGTTTCGTTTATAGTTATATAGCCCCGCGACGACCTGCTTCGCTGCGGCGTAATTCTTTTCTTCACATTTAGCAAGCTGCGGTGGGCCCTGTGAGGTGAAGTTCCGGTATTCCGCCGGGCAAGTACCAATTGACCACCAATTATCTGCCTGGGTATGCCCAGAATGACCCTTTGTCTTATTTCTGACCTCCATCCTCGTGCGATGTTGATGGGTCACAGTTAACCACATTGTTACACATATTGAACTTTGCATGAGTAGACCGTAGATATAACATATGTACAGCTTTCGCGTCTAAGGTGCTTCTGAGAAATTCCTTGCATCAGGATTTGTCGTCAGACTGCGCAACAATCGAGCCATGCCCCAACCAACAGGCTCTAGTTCAAATAGCACCAGCAGTCCTTTCATGCCCAGCAGTAAGATTTCGAACTTACCAATGGATAGCTACTGACAATGTGAATCTAGACATCCGTGGGCACGAGATGCTCACTGCGCCATAACTCGAGTTTCTATGCACCGCTTGCAAAGTAATACCCGCCACAGCGTTCGTGTCGACGACCGAGTCAACTGCATAGCCTAATACTTCCGCCTGTGTAACCAGGAGACAAAGAAGCATGATGCGCCAATGTCACTCCTAAGTCTCTTTGGGGATGGGGAGTGGTTTGAAGGGAAGAAAGAGTCGTCCATAGAAAAGGAGCCTGAAACGCTACAAGTTCGCAGGGACAGGTCGTCCATCAACCCCTCAGGAGATCTAAAGAATTCTCGAGTTAGTCGTTGCGACAGGTCTTCAAAGTAGCAAAACTATGACTGGAAGATCTTTTGCCGTACGTGGATTGGGCCTGGGTCATTGTTAGCAGATGTAACCGTTGGAGCCTGTTGCAGGGGTGTTGATATATAAACCCCGTCGCCCACATGCTTCTCTGCAGCGTGCGTTTTCCTTTCTCAACAACGTCTTCAAAGGCTAAATTACGCGCTCGACATTGCGACAAGCCAAAAAATCATTTTCAGTGCCTCAATCAGACAGACTCAATCTTTATTAGACCAACATGTCGACTTTCGAGGGGGAAGCACTTATTCCTATTCACGACGCACTCTGCGCCGTTCACCAACCTCCCAAGCTTTCTTCTGAGGCCCGCCGACTCTTCTGGAATATTGACGGTCCGCTTGAATCCGCCGTCCACATTATGGCAACCGAAAGGGACACGAGCTCTCTGGAGCCCTACTTCCAGAACCACGCCTGGTATCCGTTCTCGCAGGCTGCGCTCACGGAACCCAAGGTCTCATCCATGACCGTGGTAGTCGATGACCTTAATGAGTGGGAGGACGTGTGGCTTGAATGCCACCGCGAGCATACTGACCCCGAATGCGCCGATGAGGTTGAGGAGGAGCAAACGGACGCCGATACCCATTGGGGGTTACTCCCCGACTATGATCCGGCCTCGGACGAAGACGGACTATTGCATCTACTGAAATGCTGCGGAACTCAAAGGCCACGCGGGAAAACTGTTATCGTGGTAGTGAGGCCCGCCGTCGGTTCTTTTGTAACGATTCATGACTACCTCTCAACCGTGCATCCCTTGCATCTGAGGTCGCGTGCGGACCTTCTAAACGCCATGGGAGACGTGATGGAGAACGAGCCGCTGCCGTCGGAGACGAAGCTCATGGTCGACTATCACATGCCTCATCATTTGGTTATTCGCGAGCAGGATGATTGGTTCAGAGAAGTTAGCAGACCGCCAAACCCGTTGTTGGCGTCAATGGCTACCTAGCAAGATATTCCGAATGATTGGAAAAAAGCAGTGATTAGTTAGATGAAGAGTATTGACAGATTAGACAGAAAGACGATTCGCATCTTGTTTTGAAATGAGAACACCTTGAACTGATTGAACTGATATACTTCTATTTCGATTCGAAAATTGGAAACAGCAGCCAGTGGGGGCGATGTGCCAGCACCGGCATCAACCACCTCATCCTTCCACTCACAGCTTGGCGTCAGGATCAGTCGTCCACGAATAGCACTCATTGGTCACCGTACCTCCCTGCTTGTTATCAATGCCACCGCAGTTGCAGCTGTCGACGAGCAACCCTAAGTACCGCCGGCACTCGTTGTAGTCCCATTTCCATTCACAGCCTTCTGCGATTATAGTAGCCAATAAAGGTATTCCAGCATTTTACCCAACCTACAATGTTAAAAAGTACAATTCAATGTTTATAGCTGGAGATTTCATGCTAAATGAGATTATGATGAGATCGATTGAAAAGCTTGAGCTGCGTGCGCTACTATTTACCAGAAAGGGTACTTGGACATGGCGACCGAAAGTCATAATTGGAACATTTCGTAGATTTGATGTCTGCAAAATTCGTATTTCAGCCCCAAGGAAAAAGACTGATACCACACTCCTTTACTTCATTTTGTTTACTCCATTTGCTTCGCCAAACACCAACCGAAACTCGTCGATGAATGTTGCCTCCCAATCCACCGCCGTCTTCTTGGGCTTCCACCCAATCTCCCTTGAGAGATTTGCAGCTACCAACGATTCTGAACCAAAGACAATCTCGGCCCAGTTCATATCCCCGTGAAACTGATCACGGGCAATGCTTTCGAGTGACATTGATGAGGCCTTGGCGGTTTTGAGCGCTCCTAGCTTCAACCCGGCTCTTCCGATGTTGTCAGCAATTTTGGCGAAGCTACTACTCCCAATCTCGGCAAAGAAGATGGCTCGGTCGTGAGGGGAAATCTTCCCGGCAATGGCGCTGGCAACGACAGTCTCATAGAGCGCCGCCAGATCTTCCACGTGAACATGGCTCCATCGCCCTGCACCTTCACCAATATACCGGGATTCGCCATTGGTCAGGGCCAAGCGCATAAGCATGGGCAACTGGCCATTGGAGAGTGTCCTAAAGAAGCCACTCCCGATGCCAAAAACGAGAGGCGGCCAGATAGAGACGTGTCTACTCCCAATCGCTTGCCGGTCTCAGCGACAAAGATGTCAACTGAACGATTTTGATAGGGTTCTTGGAGGTCAAGAGATTTCTCGTAGCTGAAGATGTCTTCTTTGTCGGCGAAGACCCGAGTTCCACGGTACTTCTTCGTGATGGGGAAGTCAGCAACGTTGCTGGTTCCGGAAGTCTAATCATGTTAGTTTACCCAGTTTCATTGATAAAATGAGTGATTTGAGAGGCGCCCTCACGTGGATGAAGATGCCAGTCTTTCCCATCTTGGACTTTCGGTCATGTAGACCCTGAAGCATAGCCTCTGCTGAAGCTTTGTGAAAGCTGTTGGCGATATGGATGATAACATCGTGATCAGCCGCTGCTTGTCGAATGATTTCAGTGTCGTCCAAGCCGTTGAATATGATTGATTGGATGCCCTTCTCAGCGAGGATGTCGGCTTGGCTCTGATGCCGAATCAGGGCGCTGAAAGAGAGGGAGTTTATCCCTGGTACCGTCGAATTCAGCAACTGGGTTAACACAGTGCCACCGCTTGAGTCACGTTAGCGGACTGCAAGAAAATAATGAGGAGCTTCTGGGAAGTCATGATGTCTAGGTTGCTGTGGGCGATACAGGATTTCCTGGAGTGAAGAAGATATTTTGTAAAAGCTCACGTTCCGAAAAAGAAGAACTCTGAAAACTCTTCTAAGTACAAAATCGACCTTGCTTATCATCAATGCAATCTTAACTACAACTGAGGATACCCATCTTTTAAGTGCTATTCGTCGTGGAAAACTCCAGAGCAAAGGCTGGACATTCGCGAATTACAAATCAACCCAACTTCAAAACCCTGAAGATCATCTTGACGATTTGACTTTCAAGTCCGCAATTCCGCCATGTACAAGACGCAGTCCGCAAGTGCGCAGAAGTGCGTCTCTTGGCTGAACGCGCGCGACGCGCGGATTGCGGTTGCGAAGCTATCGTGGGCATGTGCCGAGCTCAATTTTAGGACCGGTTGGTATTGGCCCATTGGCCATTAATTAGCTGTTATTCAACTGCCGGCGCTGCTATGAACTAGGCTTGGCAACATGTAAGCCAATGGCAAAGCTGTGTTACGGTCAGAGCGTCGACTTCAGCAAGATGATTGGTTGAATTCGGAAACCGAAAGCGAGCGCGGGACTTGCTGAGTAACAGCGAAAGTAATGAATGCTCCGCAAGTATTCTGACAAAGCAGGGCGGACTTTCGATTTCAAACGACGATGCACTGGTCAAGCTGCCGCGTCTCGTGTTTGTTGCCTACTATGTGTAGACCTAGACGCGAAATACTTAAATGGGCGTCGTCCAGCTATGTCTTGGTTCGAAGATTGCCCAGCCTTATCAACAGTTCGCCCATCCACTACTCAACAAGTTAACCTATCTCCCCAAACCAGTTATGTCTATGAAGGAAACCCTCGAGTCCACTGCCTCTGGCTGGCTCTCAGACTTGGAGAGCCGCTCTATCGAAAACGTTGTTTCCAAATGGACTGAAGACATTCACTACGCGGTTCATCCGGATACAAACGGCATCTACCCAATGAATAGAGAACAGTGAGTGCCCGGTTGGGAATCCGAATCCTAGCATCTTCCAATAAAAAGTTTAACTGACATTGCGTCCAGATTCCGGACCAACGACCGAGCAGCCAACATCTTCAAGCACTTGAAGTCAATCAAAATCACTATCAATGAGATGTTCACAGATGTGGAGAAGAGAACGGTGACGATGGTGTGCACAAGCAAGGGTGAGACGGCGGCTGGGTCGTACGGCACTGATTGCCTGTTTGTGGCGACAATGACAGAGGATGGCAAGAAGATTAAGAAGCTGTCTGAGTGGATTGACTTTCAGAAAAGACAAGGCGCACTCAGCAGTGCTATCCACTAAGGCAAGTCTGGGATATCTGAAGCCTTAATTTGTACGGCGATATAACTAGAAATATCTACTGTAGCCCGTCTTAGGAAGCTCTGTGTCCTGGGAAAATTCACCAAACTGGTATTCAGTAATCCTGTTGTCACAGCCTTCAGCTCCTACGTATTGTGCAATATTTTGCTCTATTCGAAGCTTGTTTTTGTCTCGGAGCTATGGCAACTGTCCAACAGTGGGACATCATGGAGCTTTGACTGATGTTGCATTGTGACCCGTAGCCGTAATGATATGAGATTGGAAAGCATGTGTTCAGAACTGCAAATACACCTTCGCTATGAATGGTATATAGGCGTCACCTCATGTCTTTATGCGGCTTCAAGGCAAGGTTGTGATACCCGAACCTAACTTGGCTTAACTTGTTCAATAGCTTCCCGAATTTCTTGGGTGCCACTGCTGTCACCGACGAAGCTTTTGTCGTTTGATGGCCTGAGCAGCAATTTCGACTGCCGGAGAATGGGGATATCACGGCTGCCGCCAAACCATTCATTTCAATGCAATCAAGGTGGCAGTATAGACTGCTTTAAGGCTGTTATAATCACCTGATCTGGCTATGTCAGGTTGTGTGTGAGTTGATATCGACCGCCCGAAGTGAGATCAATATCTACCCGCGCTTCACAGCTGCTGTGGTCAAAGTAGGGCTTGGAATTTTCAGCCACCGGGTGAAAAAGAGGCCTCCTTCTGCATCTATATGTTGAGAGGTATCAGCTTCCGGGTTTCATACGCTGCTAGCCTACTTTGTCCCCCTTTGCACTGTCCAAAACGCGCGAAATCTAATGTGATCAGTATCTGATATGAAAGCTAGAATCAGGCTGACCAATAGTACGTTAATTTATGCCACTGTAAGAACTCGGTGAGAGGAAGTAGGCAGTCTTTCTACTAGTTTCTCGCAAATCGTAACATCATGTGCACCAGAACAAGGCGTAGGTGTCGATAAGCCTGCCACACCAGAATTGCGGACGAATCAAGATGACTTAAAGCAGCGGCCGAGGTATGGTCTATGCATGGTACTTATGATATCTGATGGCACAATACCAGGTTGATTTGGACGTTGTTTGATTGGCGTGGCCGTTTTTCCTGGTGAGGGGGAAGAGTTTTGCAGCGGGGTCCGCCTTTGCCAGCGGCTGACATTTTGCAGCTGACGCCGTGTTCTCCTTCGCTTTCAGCTATCCGTGAGCATTATAAAACATACCCTACTGTGACGCCCGGAAGCCAAAGTCAGTCGGATCCCGAATTTGACGCTTTCAAACGACTGCAAAAGTGACGAAATTCGGCCGCCATCCTAACATTGTGTTCCCCGGCTTGTCGGACCGAGCGCAGCCATGGACATTGAGAGCGAAATTCGGGAACGTATCGAAGAACCCACGGACGGAAAGCCATTTCTACCAAATGACGCCATTGACGAATTGACCGCTCGTCGGAATGTTCGAGAGTACCTCCGCGCTAACTGCCAGTATCTCCCCAAGGACGCCAACATCGATTCCCTTGTGAGATACGTTACCGACGAAGACAATCCAGCTAGACGGGTGTTTCTAATCTTGGCCCACTGTGATTGTGTGCAGCACTTGAGCTTGCTACAACAAGATGGCTTCTATGATGCTGACTTGCCGATCACGAAGACATGGGAAAAGACCGCGAAACGCTACCGTGTTCATACCAATAGTCGAAGGAAGTCTCAGACTCAGAGAAGCAATCGCAAGCTGTGGCATTGCTTCGATCGGTGGAAAAGAAGCAGAGACGTGGAGGATTTCGACACCAAACAATGGCGTTTCATGGCGCCTGTATTCGGAGCTGACACTTTCGACTACCACCTTTCCCCCAAATGCCCTCTTCCTATCACCGAAGAATCCGTTTCTACGAGGAAAGTGGGGTATTCTGGTGTGGTCGTGAGTGTCAAAATTCACGAGGCTCACATACAGGTAAGAACTCTAGCCTGTTGACGTTCTTGTACCTACCTCATCTCACAATATCACCCGCTAGGATAAATACAAAGGTCAGCAAATAGCCTTCAAGCAATTGCATCCCAACATGGACGCCTACTATGCTCAGGAGTCCGAAGCCCTCCGCATGATCAACGAGTTGAACAACCCTCACTTAATCCAGCCTTTGGCAGCCTACACCAGAGGCGATAGATGTGGGTTTTTCTTTCCATGGGCTAATGGTGGAACATTGGAGGATTATTGGAGAAACAACCCACGACCTGAGGGAGAGGCGAATATTCGATGGGTCCTCAACCAACTCTATGGCCTTTCCGGGGCTACCAAAGCCCTTCACCAGAAGAATTGTCGCCATACGGACCTCAAGCCTTCGAACATTCTCCTATTCATTGAGAAAGAACTTCCTGGCCGCCTACGAATCGCCGATGTCGGTCTGGCCAAGATTCACAAGGACGAAACAACGCAGCGGGAGAGACTCAATATCATAACGAGTGCGAAAACTAGCACTAAGCGATACGAAGCCCCTGAACTACAACAGCAGGTCGATCAGCTCTCTCGCGTCTTCGATGTGTGGTCTCTTGGTTGCGTCTTTCTTGAGTTCCTGGTTTGGACTTGCTATGGACGGAGCAGAGTGGACAGGTTTATCGACTTGAATACTCCGTTTTGGCATGTCAGCTCCGGCGAGTATCAGCGAAGCCTTGTAGTCGATGAACTGATTGACAGTTTGCGAAGTGACATTGCGAATAATGGCGGCGGAACCGCTCTGAAGCGTTGTTTGGACTTTGTCGATAAGAGGATGCTTGTACCGGAATACAAGAATCGAGCGGATGCTTCGGAAACTCGCGATGAATTTCGAAGCATCCGGACGAGTGAATCACGGAATAATGGCTACTTTCAAAACATAGCCCTTACTGGTTAGGACGTGTATTAGAAGGTTTTGAATCGCAGCTAATCGGAGCCCTGTAGTACCGGAGGTCACAGGCAGACGTAGCCCAGGTACTGATAGCATGAACACGAAAGACGTTGAAGTTTCTGTACTATCCAAACGTGAGGAAGAAGTGAGTGGATTGTTTGCTTGCGTATTGCGTAATGTGGGTTTCGGCACGAAGCTAACTTGATTGATCCAGTATGTGCGTACCCGCAAAACATTACACGACAATATCTGAAGCAGTTCTAACCTGATTCACAGAATGTAGTGGCCCCCAGGATTGCCTATCTACGCACCACTCCAGATAGCCCCTGTAATGTAAAACTATCAGAAAGTTGCTAATGTTTTTTCATAGGCGGTCAGCGAAGCTCATTGAACATCGCAAACCAAAGTTGCTAATGAATACAGTCCGTAAGTATGGATCTTCAGTCAGTCAAAGGTCGCGTCGGCTAATAACCCTTCGTTGATCAGGAGACTATGAAACTCAACGACCAATGGGAACCAAGACTGGACAATGTCTTCGCCCAAGACTTTTTCAATATCGTTCGCAGTAACGAGCCTCCCACTCCAAGGCTTTTTTCGAAGCTGTGCCCAAAGTGTCTTGAAGTTGGAACCATCGACTTTACGATTTGCGACGGAATGGAGAAAATTAAGAAAAGATCCGAACTTTGCGACCTTTGCGATATGCTTTACAAGGCTGCAATAGAAAATGGTCTAGAGGACAGTGATGAGCTCAGATGCCGTCGAGTTGAGTCGACAGTCAACATAGAACCTCACGGGCCAACCCTATTATCCATTTATGCCGACCCAGGTAAGCCATTCTTGTAGCAAATATCCTTGTTATAATGTTTTGTGCAAGAAGCTTCTGAACGAATGCATAGATGATCACGACTTCGCTCCAACCTCCACGCAACTTGGGCCCGCCCAGCTTTCCGAACCACTCAGCGAATTCCAGACTACACTACTCAGAGAATGGATACGAGTTTGCGACGAACAGCACAATCATCTCTTCGAACCCGAAGCAAAGCTTCCTACCCGCGTACTGGATGTTGGTACCAAAAGCCAACCCAACCTCCGCCTTCTTTGCACGGAGGCATCCGCCTCTGGTAAGTATGTTGCATTGAGCCATTGCTGGGGCAGTGCACAATGCTTCAAAACCCTCAAAAGCAACATCACCCAGCTCGCAGCATGCATAGAATTTGATGAGTTGCCAAAGACCTTCAAGGATGCTATCGAAGTCACTAGGGTGCTTGGGTTCCGTTACCTTTGGATAGACTCGCTTTGCATTATCCAGGATGATCCAAGCGACTGGGAGAGGGAAGCCGTCTCCATGGAGCATGTATTTAGCTCTGCCAACATCACGATTGCTGCCAGTTCGGCCAAATCCTCATCAGAAGGCTTCATCTTCTCCAGAGGCAAGCAACCTTCGTCGCTTGCGATCCAGACGCCATCAGGTAGAACCATCTTCATCCGCAAATCGATAGATAACTTCCGCCACGATGTTGAGAAATCTGTTCTCAATCAAAGGGGCTGGGTTCTCCAAGAAAGAGCGCTCGCGCGGCGCACCATTCACTTCACCTCAACTCAGGTCTATTGGGAGTGCGGATACGGAATTCATTGCGAGACTTTGACGAAGCTAGTAAAGTACGTCCTCGTTCCGAAAGCGGTCACAAGACCTATCAACGCTAACTTGCTGTCTAAGCCCCAAAGCTGCATTTCTTGGAGATTCCAACTTCCCGAACTCTGCTCTTGCTTATTTCAAGGGGGCAAGGATACGTCTCTTCCAAAATCTCTACCAGATATACTCGACGCTCGACTTCAGTCATGTGTCCGATCGACCTATAGCAATTCGTGGTCTGGAGGAAAGACTCCTGAAGACTTTCGATACCAAAGGCGGATTTGGAGTCTTCGAACGATACCTGCACAGGAGTCTACTTTGGCAACGACAAGAAGAGTCAACTTTGGTTCCAATCCCTGGTATTAGGGATAGGCACATTCCTTCCTGGTCCTGGATGTCGCGAAATGGTCCGATCTCCTTTTTGGACGCCCCGTTTGATCGTATAGACTGGCACGAGAATATCTTCACGCCTTTCCACAGTAAAAGCGGACGCAAAAAGCATTGGAAAGCAGGCCGGGATGACGACGTCGCTCATGTGCTACAAGGCCGTTCACGTAAGCTGAGTATAAATGCGAAAGACCTGGAACAAAAGATCATCTTCGACCAAAAGGGTCAGACAGCACGAGCAGGTCTTAGATGCATTATTCTAGGCACAGAGAAAGCGACAAGTTCAATGAAGAATGTCCAGCACTACGTTATTATCATCGAGCCGATTTCGTGTTCAGAGAGGGAACAGTACGTCAGAACTGGAGTGGGAAAATTGCTTTCGAATGACATATTGGAGGATGAGGGAGTTGAAGTCATTGTGTTTTAGTACCAGCCTATCTCCACTACTATGTTTCGCGTTATTCTACTGCATGTCCCATCTCTTAACATTATTTGCCTGGTGCGTCACGAGTAAGATAATTTCTTGACATGCGATGAATATTCAAATTGTGTTCCCATGCTCCTAGTCCCACGATGTTTAAAATTGTATTTCGCTTAGAACTCCGGCGATGCTCGGTGGGAGCGGCTTCATAGAAGGCAGTCTATGGATGCTTGTATGATATCGCTAACAGAATGAACAAACGCCAGGCTGAAGAGATACTTGAAAAACCGACTATCCTTCGAAAGATCGATCACCCTGGAACCACAAGATCAGTCATCCTTGTCGATACAGTCATGGCTATCGATACTGGCCAAGTTCGACCGCACACGAGATCTTGATTGACGTACCACTGGCAAACTTTTCTAATGAAATTCGTTCTTTGTCCGTTTGAGGTTCTTGTATTCTTATGATGTAAATACTGTGCCTCATCTCTACTGCGAACTTGTCTTGACCGAAGCAATTCGTAAGAACTTGCAGAAGATCAGTCGAGCTCACAAGGTTCGAATGTACCTCAAAAGTAGTCTTCAAGGCTTTATTTGTGTTATTGTCTGAGCTGGACGGTTGTGTTGAAGTTTGAACGGATGTCATACTAGCAGAATATTTGTGTAGTGTGCGAAAATGAATACTTTTGACGATTTCATGAATTTTGGACGTGGGTTGTGGATGTTCATATATCATTCGTTAGACGGAGGCCAGACTCAAACAGGTTATAAAAACAGAAAATATGCCCGAATGAACTTGTTGAATTCCTGCTGCCTCGTAGGAGTGGTCACGCCTTGCCGGTGTGCTGAAAAGTGGAAAATTACTTTGCCAACAGCTCCGCACCCAGCCACACATATTCCAAAACAGAACGTCTTGGCGTCGCAGCCTGCATTGAAAGTGCAGAACGCCTCGTGCTGACCACCCTCTTCATCCAAGCTAAATTCGGAAGTTGAAAAACTTGGATCAGGCTGTATCTAACATGGTGGAAGCAACCATATATGCTGGTGTGTCCAGATTCTGGCGCGTCCTGCATGTCCTCGTAAAGTAAGAGGGTGTGAACCTTCCACACTCAGTATTTCATCACATGGGAGGACTATCTGTTTACGATTGAAGGGCTGTAGTTACCTGGCAGCCTGTTATTCAACACCCTTGCAACGGAAGGTTATGATTTGACCAGCTTCACCGAAGCCTGAACACCAAGCCACCACGCCGAGGAGGCAGCTCTAGATATGTCTGCAATTTCGTTCAAATGGGCTGCTGGTGGGTGGTGTTGGGGAGTGTCTCTGCAGTCGAGAGCCTCGAGTCACAGGGGTCCCTCTCCGAAAGATAGAGATTTGGGGCATCAGGGGCAAGCGGAGAACCGACCAAAGGTTTATGGTCTCAAGCAGCTACTGAAGCAGGCTTGAGCGGACCACTCTCATAAATCCAGACCGAGGCCCCGCCGTGAAATTTTACTGGATCAATTGCTTCCCTAGCATACCCATCCGGTTTTGGGAAGATCTTTTGGGAAGATCTTTTGCAAAGGCACGAATCGCCACGAATTCTGCACTCATTGACATCTTCACAACCAACCATAAGCCATCCCACGACAAATCGTATATCATGGCCAGTCGTGGAAATGACCAATTATCTTCGAACACTGAGGATATCTCAATTACGCTGAGAATTCCTGACTATAAGCACGACGGCGCAGCCCCGGCAACCTATCTGCTAGGCTCACACAACGTGATCGAAGCGGATAGTACAAAACTCGAAGAAAACGGAGATAAACTTCTGTGGGAGCAGAAAGTCTTCGACAGCTTGGACTGCGCAGATTTCAACGTCTCAGAGACCACCTTTGCTGGCCTTGATCCAGACTACAACAAATCTGATCAGACGGTCCTGAAGACATACAACGCTAAGGATGTCGCGGATGATATGAGGTGCTCATTTGAGGTGTCGGTTGTGAACGACGAAGCTTTTCTACCTCACAACAAGCTTTGCGACATTGTCAACTTGGAAGTCGTTTCAGGCCTGCTCCGAGCAACTTTCAAAAGTTACGACGAAGTGGAAATAGCCCGCATGACGGCAGAAGTTCTAGGCAAGGATTGCAAGTTGGGATGCAGCCGCAAATCCTCACGACTCAAGATCTTTGCGATTCTCATCATGATGGGCAAGATATCACTCATCCGTGACTTCATAGACTATGAGATTATGGATAAGCACCTTCCGCTGAAGGTGAAAAGAGAAAAAGCAGAGAAGGCCCCGAGATCCAAAGTCACAGTCCGGCTGTATAAGAGATCCAAGGACGCCACTCTGCAAGAATCCGAACGGGATGGCCCAAATACAGTGGACGACTTAGAGCCTTTAGAGTTCTCCGGGCTTTGGTCGTCTAATGACGTGGAAGACTTCGAGTCACGTCAAAAGACAATGTGTATTCCCTTGTTCGAATTACCCTGCAAGGAAATTCATTTCTATAACTTCAGAGAACGGCCAACACTTCCATTTTTGCTATTCGACCTGCAGCAGGTTGGAGGTTATGGAAGTGTGAGGAAAGCGCAGATCCATCAGGCTCACTACATCCATGTCGACGGCTGCACGGTAATATGAAACATTTCACCAATTTTCGGAACCAGAAGCTAACGTATCCCTTCAGAGTCGTGTCAGCAGAAGTTTTGCGGTCAAGGAACTCCATAGCCTGACAAGGAAGGCTTATGACGATGAAATGCAGCTTTTCACAAAGATCGGAGCACGAGGCCTACATAAAAAACCGGAACACCTGATTCAGCTTCAGTTCAGTTACCTGCATGACGACCGCTATTTCCTGGTCTTTCCATGGGCTGATGGAAACCTCCGAGAGTTTTGGATGATGCATCGCTTCAATCCCGAAAACAAAAACGGGGTGGCATGGTTACTGCATCAGTGTAGAGGCCTTACCAAAGGCTTACACAAAATACATACCCTGAACAGCCTCTCCGACTTGTCCAACGCGGGAGCCAAGTCACTCGTGGAACTCAAACAGGGAAAATGCAAAGAAAAGAGATGGGGACGCCACGGAGATATTAAGCCTGAGAATATTCTTTGGTTTCAAGAGTACGAGAAGATTAAAAATTTCTTGGTCATCTCCGACTTTGGCCTCACAAGCTTCAACACGACGAATTCTAGGTCAAAGGTACGCCCTGAGTCGATTGCTGGCTATTCAGGCTCATACAGACCCCCAGAGCTCGATCTCGGGAAAAAGATATCTCCGAAATACGATATATGGTCCCTAGGATGCGTTTTTCTGGAGTTCATTTCGTGGTTCCTACTCGGATACGCCGCGACGAATACGAGCTTTACGGATTCACGTCTCGAGGAGGAGAGACACAGGCGATTGCCGGAGGATAAGTTTTTCATCCTTGAAAAGCCGACAAGACGTTCCCGTAAGCTTCGTGCGAAGATCAAGCCTTCAGTGACCACCGTAAGTTCGCCCCTCCCACACATACAATTCTCGCCCTGAATTATAGTGGTTGTACTGGTGGGCAATTACTGCAGAGAATGACCGCTTGGCGTGACCGTGCGAAGCTCACAATCTCTCAGTGGATCCAGAAGCTGCGTGACGAAAAAAGCTGTCCCACACAGCTAACAGCATTTCTGGACTTCATCGAAGAGAAGATGCTTGTGCCAGTCTCGACGGAGCGCCCAGACTGTCGAAAGATCATGGCCGAGATCGCGAACATACTGGCGACGTGCCCGCCAGACGTCGAGTATGAGAATGGCATCAATCCGATGTTTATCAGAGTTGAAGTACGTATGTTTGGATCAATCCTGTTGGTCCAGCCCCTTCTCCGGTATGTTTGCTCACGCAAGATAGCCACAGTCTCCGGGAGTAAGCCAATCACCTTCAGAATTAGATTCCTACGGTGGAGTTACGAGGACCCATTCCAGACAGCCGAGCCATATATCTACGTCTCCGACATATATTTCAGACAATGTAGACTGTGTCACGAATGACTCACCAAATGGCCCGCCTTCACCTAAAAGGGCGCATCCAAGCGTGGATGATTTTGCCAAATTAGGATCACTGTTTGATGAACAACGGCAACCAGTTCAAAGAAGTGGCTTATAAGACATGCTCCGGGGGTATTCGCTCAAGCTGGTTTTCAAGTGTGTTGACAGCCAGGCTATTGTGACTATAATCCAACATGATAAGTAGCGTAGTTTCTTCACCAGGGTAATAATGCATACATCTTTAAGCATCTTTAAGCATCTTTAAGCATCTTGAAGCATCTGTTGGCATTCGTATCCAGCGCTTGGGTGTATGCGTACACTACATAGGTTGGAGTATCGCTGTAGAGTACACTACACGGAATATAAAAGCAAACAAAACTACCTAGGGCTTCGACTCTATATTGACTCGGGTAAGTGGTTTTTCAAAGGCAAAGGCTAACACGAGAATAGGAAAAGAGAAATGTGAACTTCATTAATGTGGATCTAGCTCAGACTTCCTAAACCTTCCAGCGGTCCACCTAGGCCCAGAACCGGAGCACCGGCAAATTCCATCGCCTCGGTAACTCTCAGACCCAACATGTGCCCCGCCACCATTATTTCCTTTCCCTCTAGTCCATTAAGCCAGAAGTCTGTTTAATTTTTGGTTTCATTAAGCGGTAAGAGCAAGCAGAGACAGCACAGGCAGTAGAACCCCGAATGAGCCTGAGGTGGTGATACTCGAAGCCGCCGAGCTGCCACTGCCGCTGCTTGACGAAGACTCATTGCACGAAACAAAACCGTTGCGCTGGACGGCGCCGGTGTGGGTCATTGCGCCGACAAAGACGCAGCTGCCCCGGTAATCCGGATCGAAGACCACACGGTCGGGGCCGGGTGCCCCTGCGCGGTGCACGTTAGTCTCAACACATCGAATGCCAAGAGGTGGTGTTTGCGAGTCAAGGGATGCGGGGGTGTGTGTTGGTGGGAGACTTACTGCCAGTGTAGTTTCCAGACGAGATGATGGGGAACTCTTGGTAGGGGCCGGAGGTGTCGAAGGTGAGGCCCTCGCGGTTGTTGAAGCGGTGGGGGTACTCGCTGGTGCCGACCTGCTGGTTGTTGGCGTAGAGGCGGCAGCCCTCGGCGACGGCCTCGTCGACCTGCTTGCGGGAGTACTTTGCGTCGCCGCAGCGGATGGAGCCGAGGCCGGTGGTGCCCTGGCGCTTTTCGAGGGCGATGGGGTTGGCGGCGGCGAGGACGGCGCAGAGGGCCAGGGCGAGGGTGGATTTGAGGCTGACCATGGTGGGTGGGATGAGAGGGATGAGATTGGGGTGAGGTGCAGTCGATGCGACGGTAGATTTGGTGGATGAAGATGGTTTAATGAGTCGAGGTTGTTGAGAGGACAAGAGTGAGGCGAGTGTTTGTTGCTGTAACGGATTTGAGACGCGCAGTGAGGGTGGATGGGTGAAAGGGAAGGGCCGGCCCGCGATTAATAAAACTGTCCGGCGGATGGTCTTGACCGTCAACTGTGTTTCGAAAGATGGGAATGTTGTCCAAAGAAAAGAAAACCGAGAATAGAAGCCAGAAAGAAAACAACAGATGGCGCCGAGAGGGTCGCCTAGAGCTTGGCCGGCGCAAGGTTCCCGTCCGCCAAGTGAGTTGCCGACCGTCGATGGCGTCTCGTTCAGCTGTCCTGGTCCCCTTGGACGCCTCAAAGGTGCCCCCAAGACGGCGAGACGGGCCCCTCGGGTGCCTGACATGCGCTGGCTCCCGCCCGAAAATGTGTCAGAGGTTCCCTGACGAGCTGCGCTGAGTGAGGAACCGAAGCCAACATCACGTGTGGCCTCCTCTGCGCCAATCAAATCATGCGAAAATGAAAAGAAAACATAAGCTTAATCTTGAGGAGAGGCCGCCCGGACTCAGCGCCCCACTTTAATTACCGCCCCCCTCTCGATTCTTTTGCGGAAGGGGCCGAGCAGCCGAACCGCCCAATGCAAAACACACAAACAACTCGATCGATGCACACAGAGACAAGACGAGACGTTGTTTGCATTCTGTGTCTGTGTCGGCAAATCAAAGCCACACTTGCGATCTTGGGGCTTGCGCGTCTCCCCTGTGCCACGACCTGTGCCGTGCCGTTGCATCCCGCCTCGCCTTATCCTGCGGTGCCACGGTGCCTGACGCGGAGCCCGGAGCGCGCCGGACCTTTGCCTTTGCCCAGTGCGATTCCATTCACGTTGATTTGATTGGCAACGTGGCAAGCTGAGCCGAAATGAGGTAGATGCGGGGCCGTTGCACACAGTGTTTGCTGCGGAGGCACTGTGCTTGGAGATCGACGTCAGTGAGGCCAATACGCCTCCACGTGGGCTGTCTTCCGCGTCTTCCAAGCTTTACGTCCATCTGCCACACGACCGTTAACACCACGTCACCGTTCTCAACCTCTTTCCATACTTCAATACCTCCTCACAGTCATTCCTCAACTCATCAACCACATAACCATCCAAACTCGAAAAAGAACATGGGCGTGAATAGTGCCATTGCGGGGCTCCCCGCCTACAAGGCCCTCGACGCCTATCTCACCACCGGCGGCGACAAGAACTCCCTCGACGACACCATCCAGAAATACAACGACCTTGCCAAGGCCGCCGAGTCCTCCCTCGAAGACTTCCTCTGGGACACGTACAACGCCATCTTTGCGACCGCCAAGCAGACGCCCCCGGAAAAGCAGGCGCCCCTCGTCGACTTCGTCCAGCGCCTGCGCGAGACCACCGTCACCGGCTCCGACGGCCAAGCGCTGCACTTGAGCGAAGGCGTCGTCTGGAAGGATCTGCCCACCTTTGGATGGGTTGCTCGCGATCTCTGGAACTTTGGTGCGTTCACAATCTTCAAACTCCACGTTCCTTGATGTGCTCGTATCAGTGTTGTGATATCAACCTGCCTAATCGGGAAACGCTCAATGAGGCCTTTAATCTCTGAATTTCCCCAATTGCTAACAACACCGCAGATGTCACCGACGCATCCGCGTCAGAGGAGGACAAGACATCCTGGGACAACCTCGCCGCCTTCCTCGCGCAACTCACCTCCCGCGCCTCCCTCTCCGAGGGCACCGCCGACCCCCTGGACTACTCCACCTACGGCCTGTGGGCCCTGCGCACCGCCTTCGAGGAGGACCACCCCGCCGGCGCGGACAAGAGCGCCGCGCTGAGGCAGGCGTCGATCTGGATCAAGTACTCCGGCGAGACGCTGCAAAAGCTCGCCGCCCGCGACGCCAAGCTCGAGGCCAAGACGGGCAAGGCGGGCGGCAAGTTTGGCGGGAAGGAGTGGAGGGGGTTCAACCAGGAGAGGTGGGGTGTCTGGACGGAGGCGTTTACGGCGGCGCAGGGTGAGGTTGCTGATGAGGAGGTGAAGGGGTTGGCTAAGGAGGCTGTTGGGATTATGAAGAAGTGAGGATGGATGAGATGATGAAAATGATATGAGATTAATGACGACAATTGACAAAGAAAAGCTTTCTATGACTCTATGGCAGGACCTTCCGATAACATCGTATCACATGTCGAGGTTTATCAGTGTAATGGCCAAGAGGAATCACCCCTCCTGAAGCTTCCACAACGAGGCAAACACACCACCCCGCTCAAGCAGCGTCTTGGGATGATCAAACTCGACAACCTCTCCATCCTGCAGCGCCACAATCTTGTCAAAGTCAACAACGGCCTGCAGACGGTGCGCAATCACAATGACAGTCCACCTCTCAAACTCGCTCCTGATAAGGTCCTGCACAACCTGCTCCGTCACCTGGTCCAAGCTGCCAACACGTCAGTCAACATCATGAAGCATTCCGGGCAGAAAAGACATACCTGCTCGTCGCCTCGTCCAGCAATAACACCCTGCTCTCCCTCAACATCGCCCGCGCCATGCAGAACAGCTGCTTCTGCCCAGCGCTCAACCACTCCGTCTCAAAGCCCACATCCAGCCCGCCCTTGTCCTCAAAAAGACTCTTCAGGCGCGTTTTCTCCAGCGCTTCCCATACCGCTGCATCTTCGCACTTGCTCAGCGGATCGAGGTTCCGCCGGACGGAGCCAGGGAGGAACAGCGCGTCCTGCGGGAGTGCGACTAGACTCTCTCGCAGCCGTGAAATCGGCACCGTCGAGATATCCACCCCGTCCACTTCAATAGTTCCAGACGAGGGGTCATGCAGGCGGAGAAGGAGCGCGAGAAGAGTCGACTTGCCGCTCCCCGTCCGCCCGCATATCGCCACCTTCTCACCAGGCTGGATTTCCAGGTTAATCCCCCGCAGAACTTGGTGGTCATCATACGCAGCAGCCACATCACGAATCCTCACACGCCCCCGATCAGGCCACACGCTCTCTACCTCCCTATCCCCATCAACCTCCGTCGGCGTCTCCATCTGAAACTCCCTAATCCTCGCCACCGCCCCTAAACTCGTCTCCAGATCGGCCCAGTACTTCAGCAACAGCATCAACAAATACCCGAACCCCATCACACTAACCAGCGCCACACCCAATAACCCCGGATCAACGCTCTCGCGCAGCGCAACCGCAAGACTGACAAGCAACACCGCCAGCGCCGCAACGACGAGGTCGAGCACCAGGAGCAGCCATTTCTGCAGGCTCCCCATGACGTAGAACGCGCGCTGGCTCATGTCGAGCCGCGCGAGGTTCTCCGCTTCGGCGGCGGCGGTGACGGCCAGCGCGCGGATGGTGACTAGACCAGCGGCGGAGGCGAGGAAGTGCGAGAAGAGCGGGGACTTGGCTTCGAGGTCGAGGAGGCGGATTTGGCGCGAGGTTTGGAGGTAGACGCGCTGGAGGAGGTAGAGGGCGAGGAAGAGGAGGGGGATGAGGAGGGTTAGCTGGGGCGTGGCGAGGGTTGTGAGGACTATTTCGGCGATGGCGAGGGTGAAGTCTGCGATTGGGTTAGTTCTTCTGTTGCGAGGGAGGGGGGGAGGTAGGTGGGGAGGGGGGAGATACAGTCGAAGGTGAGCATGAAGGCGAGGGGGAGAGGGAGGTCGATCAGGTTCATGTCTTGGCTGAATCTGTAGGATGTTAGATGGTGGGTTGAGCGTGGGAGGGGAGTGAGTACCGGTTGATGATTACGCCGGTGTCGGTTTTGACGAAGAAGGACATTGGGGCGCTGGGGTATGCGTCAGTGAGTTGAGATGGCGGGAGTGTGTGACTTACGCGAGGGCGGCTTTTAGGACTCCAAAGTGAAGGCCCTTGGCGGAGTGCGGGACGATGATGACCAGGAAGTAGCTGACATGAATCAGTAAAACCAAGGAATGGGCAGTTTGGTGGCAGGACTTACTACGTCTCAATGGCAACAGCAACTTCCGTAAGAACGCCCCAGAGGACGTATACTCCCACCCACATGCCCAAGTTCGGATCAGAGTGGTCTTCGTTGGCAGCTACCCAGAACTTGACCCAAAGACCTACGTCAAACTCATCAGAAACTAGCACATCATCAACTGTCAATAGTGGTGGCCTTACGCTGCATCGTCCGACATCCCATCTGGAACAGCACCATCGTCGCAAACAGCAGGAACGCCGTCGTGCCCATGGACTTCATGTAATACAGCAACGAGCTGGTATTCGCCGCACCACGGCTTGCTTTCAGCTTCTCAACGCCATTGGGCTTCACCCCGGCGACGTGCTTGTCTTTCTTCGGCGCTTCAACGTCGTCTTTCGTGTCTTCGTCGCTGTTCTCAGGCGTCTCCTCTTCCGAGTCACTCAGTTGCGTAACCCGAAGCTTGCTCACGTAGCCACCCGACTTGCTGAGCTCCTCGAAGGAACCTCGCTCAGAGATCTTGCCGTCGGCGGAGAGGGAGAGGATCTGGTCGGCGAAGCGGAGCCATTGGGCTGCAATTACGGGGTTTAGTCCTGTCTACCAGGGGATGATCTCAAAGAAACCAACAGGGGCAGCTTACCGTTGTGAGTTGCAAAAATGACCGACCTCTTCTGGTCAGCTTGTACGCTTCGAAGGAGCCCTTGAGCGCCGAACAGCGCGTTGAAGCATTTTGAGGCCGTGTTCGAGTCGAGGCCCTTGAGGGTGTCGTCCATGATGATGACTTGCTTCCCGCTGTAGATCGCTCGGGCGAGGGCCTAGACACCGTCAGTCTGGAACGTAGCAATCTGACAGAGGGGGACTACAATGCGATGCTTCTGCCCGCCGCTCAAGGCAGCCCCTGAACTTCCCACAACGGTGCCATCTGCGTCCGGAAGCAACCGGATGTCCTCCTCAAGCTGACACGCCGCAATCACCTTATCATACAGCACCGCGTCATAGCTTGCGCTGCTGGTGATGTTGTCCCTAATGCTTTGGTTCAAAATCCAGGGGTCCTGGTCACAGTAAGCCACCTCCGGACTCGCAACGTACTCCACGTCTCCCGCGATGCGATACGTCTCGCCGACCAGCGACTTCAGCAACGTCGACTTACCAGACCCAACCGAGCCAATCACAATCGTCAGCGTCGCCGGTTTGATCTTGAGCTCCAGATCATGCAAGATGGCTTTGTCAGTACTCCAGCCGAAGGAACCCTCCGAGACCTTGATTAGCGGCTGGTCGGGCGTCGGCTCCATTGCGACTCCGTTGGGTTGTCCCTGCCTCCTCGACTTCACGTTCCTGTAATCCTCCCTCTTCTCCTTCGCCAGAAACTCCTGGATCTTGTCAAGGCAGCCGATCGTCATGGCGAGGTGCCGCGGGACCATGACGAGCTCGGAGACGGGGTTGATGAGGATGCCCAGCAGGGAGAGCGACGTGAAGGCCTGCACGACGTTGAGGGGCTGGCCGCCGGCGAGGCGCTGCGCGATGGCGAAAGCGGCGAGGGTGATTGAGGGGGTCATGATGGAGGGAAGCTGGCCTGCAAAACGATTGTGAGCTAGCCTGTAGTTTTTATTACGTAGACGAAAGGCCACTTACCGACGAGCACGTTTGAGATTTGGATCTTCCTAAACTCCTTGGACTCCTCGAGCTCAAAATCCCGCAGCCCCTGGATTTGGTCCTGCACCGTGCCGCTGAGGCCGCTCATCTTGACGCCCTTGACGGAGCCCATGACCTGTGTGGTGACGCCGACGCGCTTCTGGATGGCTTCGCGCCGGCGGCGCTGGCGGGGCGGGATAAGCTTACCCAGCCGCGCAGCTATCAGAACGCTGACTGTAAAATCATTATCAGCGCATCTATTCTCGAGGTAGATGGAACATTCGCAGTGAACCCCTTACCGATGGCAATCAGAACAGGCGTGATACACGCAGCACCAAGCTGGTTCCCGAGAATCCACATCGCCAGCGCGACCTGAACCAGGTTCGGGACGACGGCGAGGCACCACTCGGCCGCGACGGTGATCCACTCGACCTCGGTGCCCATGAGGGCAACGGCGGTCTCTGAGGTGCCGCTCTCGGCGCGGAGGGAGAGCATGTTTTGGTAGATTATGGCGATGAGGGCGCCTCTGATGCTGGTTATGAGGCGGTAGGACAGCTGGCTTGTCCATAGGGAAGATACCTGTTTGTTATTAATCAGTGAGGAGCCGAATGTGGGAGAGGGTAGGAATGGCTGTGTACTGCGTTTCCGATAAAGACGAATGCGAATTGGGCAATGAGCCAGTAGCCCTCCTCCACGGGCGTTGTTTCGTGGTTCTGGATGTACTCGATCGTGATCTGGACCAGGATCGGTTGGGCGAGGCCGAAGGCGACTTTGATGAATCGGGGGAAATGGGTGTAGAGGAGCTCTGGGGAGAAGGCTTTCAGGAGAGCAATTGAGAGGGCATGGGTTCGGGTTTGGTCGACTGAATATCGGACGAGGTCAGTACCCAGTTCTTAAGGAAATCAAATTGGAGCTCGGTAGTGCAGTACCATTCTTCCAGGCTGTAGATAGTCTCTCCAGAAGCTTTTCACCAGACAATGCCTCATCAACGGGCTCAAGGTCCTCAGTCACCAAGTCCTTCTTCCAGCCCAACTTGAACAGAGGGTTGAGCCAGAGCGACAGACTCCGGCCAAAGATGCCAGATAGCTCCTCTCGGGTAGCCTTAGTGGCTGGAATGGTGATGAAGGCGGGCTTCGATGTTGACTCCGCCGCAAGCAGGACGACCTTTACGACGAGTTGGACGGTCAGGAGATTGACAATGTCAAGGCCACCGTTGTAGGCGTAGGCCCATTCTCTTGGAAGACGAGCTGCGTCAAGGATGATTGTAGCCAAAAGGGACGTCTGCAGCACAGCGGAGGGAGCACGAGCTCTCCGGTGTTCGAGTCTAGAGACGAAGATGAAGAGGATGCTGGATGCGATGGCCAAAGAACCTGACGCGGTGATGACGCCAGTGTCTCCGGCGACTTCTCCGCCTCGGATGGCGGCTACGCCCAGAGTCAAGATTTGGAGCGCCGCGAGTGCGTGCCAGAGGATCTTGGTGGCAGGGTTAGTCACATATATCGCGATGCTCTTCAAATATCGGGCTTACAAGCTTGAGATGAGCGACCCATGACCCCTGGTTCACAGCTGGTTTGTTCCAGAGCTTCCATACACGATGCAGACCCCAAATGATAGCGATAGCGGAGGGCACGATTGACCCGAAGACTTCAAACTGATTATCGAAATACGGCGCTCGTGAGCAGCCTCGATGAGGGCCAAGGACGAGGCGGCCGAGACTGTCGTCGGGGCACACGGCGGCCCCGAACGGGACCCGGGGTGCTGGCCACAGACCCATTGCGGAGGTCGTAGAGAAATCAAAAGATGTATCTATATCAAGACTGAACACATCAATTGCGACCGGCGGGCAGTTGAGTGGTAAATAGAGCGTAGACGACGTCGAATGCAGCTGGCTTCGACCACGTAAGATAACGCACGTCAAGGTGCTGACGCCACGCGACTCGGGCGAACCGAAACCGCCGTGTTACGAACGGCGCAGGATCCTGCGGCACAGCAGCAGCAGCCCCTGGAAGACGTTGCAGAGAGCGTCGCTTACGCTGTGTACCTTGGGTGAGCAATATTTCCTTATTGGCCTTGACCTTCCTGAATCGGCTTGGGGCCTCAGGGGTCTGGTTCGGCTCGCTTGCCGAATAAACAGCTTGCCAGGAGGGACTTTTGTAAAGAATACAGTCGTGGTCAGTATCGCGTGCTACGCAGGATTTACGAGGGAATTCACCCTGATCCTTCTATGCTGGAATTCCGCTGAGCAATATTGACGTCACTCCTTTAGGTCTGCAAGAGAGTCTCAGCCGCTAGGTGCCATGGTGATAATCAAGTAAATATAAAGATCTGAACACAGTGAATAAGTGTACTCAAACAAATTTCCGCTTAATGTCTTCGGGAACTGATGATGCTCAAATACCGAAATGGCTTCATGCAGCGTGCAATCATCGATGCGGACTTTCCAAATCATAAATGCATTCATCAGGGGTATGTAACTTCCTGCCTTCCTCCAGGCAACATCATACGTAAAGACCAACCTTGCGACTCATGAACGTCTCTGGCAACCATCTGCAGCCACAACGTCGGCACAATCGGGAGCCAAAACTCGCATATCTCCGTCCTCAATATCTCTACCCCGGCGGCCCAAGATTCCCGCGCGCCATCTCTATCGCCCATAGCCAGCAGAGCATGGGCCAGGGATAGGTGAGTTATCGCCGTCGTGAACCCGCCTCCTGGCCCGAGGGTATACATCTTCTGAGCTTCCTCAAGGGCAAATTTCCACCGTAGCACAGCTGCCTGGCGATCTGCCCTGAAGCTGGCTATTCGCGCATGGCCTATGAACAACCGCATGTGCAGTTGTTGGTCATGGAGGTTGTCTAGTTCGGCAGGCTCGTAACCCTCAAGCTCTTTCAATGTTGCTTCAGCAGCATCTAATCGTTGAAGTCCAATGTCGACCTCTGCCGATGCCAGTAGTAGCCTCCGGGGCCCGCGCCGGCAGCGCTCGGCGTCTTCCGTCGTGCCGAGCTCTGTTTGGAGTATATCGGCGGCCATCGCCCACTCCTGCATATTGCAGTATATATCTGCAAGCCTGCCACATAAGAGGCGTCGCGTGTTCTGACGAATCGGCTTCGTCATGTCCAAAGACATTAAATGCTCTATCGAAGCCCTGGCAGCGCCAAAGTCGCCGATGGATTGGAAGAAGCGCGCTGCCGTGCTCTGCAATCGGAAAGTGACCTCTATATCGAGAGTCGATAATGGTTGCTCCGCTTGCCAGTTGTATATGAACGACGACACATCATTGTCGTAGCACTTGATCTTGTTTTCGATTTGAGAAATGTGCAGGCGTCCGAGAAGGGCGTGGTCCTTGCGAGTGGAAGGTTGCGGCCCTCGCCAGATGAAGTCGCGGATGTGTGCTTCCGACTTTGCAAACTCGCCATCGAGCCGTAGCAGATTGCTCCGGGAGAGGACCACCGACGCGTGGAAGTAATACGGCATGGGCTTGCGCAGGAACGACTTTGCTCTGTCGACGGCGGCGCGGCGCATTGGTATGTGGTCCCGCTCGGAAAAGTAGAGAAGAGCGTCGATGACCTCCGCCTTGAGCGGTGTTGGAACTTTGAAGGTTGTCGTGGCCTTGTCCATCACCGCCCAAACGGCGGCTTTGAGAGTTGGCGACCTAGCGGACCTTGCTTGTCAGTAAAGAAAAAGCATTAGGCGGGTGAAGCGACGAACCATTCCGTGTTTCCTTCATAACATGGAGGAACGACAAAGCACAACAGTTTAAGGGCGACGTTGCCTAGTTCGTCCATCGTTTTGGGGGTTAGCACTCTGGAGAAGAACATGGCAAGTTCGGAGCATAGAGACCAGACGTTTGTCCTGTCTTCCAGGCCATGCTTGTTAATGTACGGGCTTTCTGTCGCGCGAGAACACTCTATGTCGTCGGATAGAAGGTTGGTAAGCTCGGTGGGCAGACCGAACTTGTCAGACGTGACAGTTTCAATCTCGCCATCGCTGTTCCACCGCCGTTGCGGCGACCGAACGCCTTTCAAGAGGGCCTCGGGTACGTCGGAGCCTCCATAAGCATAAAGGAGTAATAGGAGTTGATCTGTTGCTGGAAGCACATCGGCGTAGTCATAGAACAGATTGTAGTACGAGGAAGGCAATGCGGGGTCTGTGAATGGGCATAAGTATTGAGAGAAATTATCGAGAGTGTGGTGCGACCGACCTCGGAGTTGACTTAAGATAAGACGCTGCACAAATGCTGTATAGTCTTCGTATCTCGGTGACAGATTGAGCAAGTGGCTAAAGACTTCTTCGTCGTCTATGTTCAGATACCTCTCATATCTGTGACATGTAAGTGCCTGTTCAGCCCAATGCACCATGGAATTCTCACGTTGATGGCGGAACATCTAGCGGAAGCCAAAGAATTGCTCCAAGACCGCCGAGTTTGCGTGCAATCTGAATATACTTCCTCCCTGAGTTGCGAATGTCGCTATAGTTGTGCTGCCCTGGGAATATTTCGGCAACTTGAGGCGGTACCAGTACTTGCGCATCCAACTTCGATCTGAGAAATATTACCACGCAGGCAAGCCGCCGTCGCAATTCTGCAGGCACTCTGTTATCAGACACGGCCCAGAACCCATCAATGTTTTCTCTGAACTGCTCCCGGACCTGGTTGACCGGCGTGAGGTCAAGCGAGTCGACGGCCAGCGCTTTGCTCGTGCGCTGGTTGCGGGGGGTGACGTGGAACTGCACATCGCGGGAGAGCGACTTGGACTGCGCCAGAAGCCGGCGCAGATCCTCCAGGTGTCGGTTAAGTGCAGGGATCAGATTTCTAGCTTGGCTCTCATCATATTGGTTCGATAGAAGTCGGACTGAGCTGCACAAGCATACCGCCTCCATCGTTGCCGTGGTGGCTGGCAGCAGGCGTGGGGTTTAGACTTCTGCACGCGATAATGAAAGGTCCAGTCCTCCTCACTGTGAGAGGATTAAATTCCTTCTTTTGCAAAACATGGTCTCCACCGACCGTTCTCGGCGCTTAACTCGGAAATGCGAGATCCCCGACCCGCTCTCCTTTTTTTTTTCCTGTCCGTCAGACCATGCCGGGGTCAGCTTGGTTGCCTCACTTATCAATCGCCCCATGCTCCTGGACTAGTCCTCTTTGAGGTGACGTGGCATGGGTAGCTCCACTAAATACTTGAGATTTTGTTATCGAAGCTGTGAATGCTTTTCGTCTTTGCGGCCACATTTTAGAGTCAACTTGTGTGTAAGACCTGCAATACCGTGAGCTGGCGGAATGGTGCTTCATGCATGTCTATGTCTAAATGTTCTTAGCCTCATCTATGATCAAAAGTTCTCAAAATGGATGTCTATCCTCAGCCCTCGACTGTTTCGCCATCTATCCGCTGAGTCCCTCACATCGTCCATGAGCGATTCCGGCCCGCATGTGGCGACCAGAACCCTCTGTTCAGTCGCAACGCCTTCTAACGCCACGCCGATCTCCTGCTCTATGTTGACTTTCTCAAATCTGATGTTGAAGGCGTCTTCGATCTCATCAGTAGTAGTGCTTGTCAAGAGTCCCTCCGTGTCGTGCGATATGGACCCATAGTTGACGACACCTTCATTCATGCGTCTATTGTTGGGTGTTTCGGCTGACGTTTCTTCTCTGGGTGAATCACCAGTAACGTAAAGCTTGACATCAATGCTCGATCCGGATCTCGAAATTTTGTGAAGGTGTTCTTGAAACCAGCTTAAATGTTCTGATATGGTGTTAGAAAATCATGTCTCGCGACTTGCACATGAACTTGGAAAACCAACCTGATTGTCTCACTGTCCAGATAAAATCAACAGACTGAGCTTTGACTCGGTCATACCGGCTCATCATGCGGTTCATCAGACCGAAGGTGAATGCTGCTCCGCTGCCTCCAGCAACCAAGACTAACTTGTCGTAGGACTCTGTATCTGGCAGCGATCCATACGGACCATCCACAGAGGCCCACGCAGTGCGGTTGGAATGACTCCTAGAAAACTCGTCGACGCGTCTGGTGAAGCCTTGGTGTGACTTCATGACGAGCTCTAGACCTGCAGAGTCATTGTTTACGACTGTGAACGGATGATTTTCGTAAGGGTGAATACGTGGAATCCAGAGGAAACAGTGAGTTCCAGGCAGCATCTTCTTGACCCCTGGCTTTCTCAAGATCACCCTCGTGCCGCCATCAGGGAGTGGATAGAAGGTCGCAGAGTTGTTTATGAGATTCAGAACCATTCGTGCCCCTCGTATCATGCGGTCGACCACCCACATAGCCGCAGTGAACGACATCACCACTGGGATCTTCTTTGCCCAGTTGGGTCTGTGAAGGCCGGTCAGAATAACAGCTGCCACAAAGGCCACGATGTGGCTGATGTAAAACAGTTCGTAGCGGCGATGTCTCGCGATTCCCATGAGCAGGACAAGCATCGCAACACCTGCGCCGATGCCCTCGAGGTCTTCCTTCTTCAATAGTTGAACCAGACGACCTTGGCGGCCGAAGTGAACCGTGTAGACGATGGCGTGAAGAGCCAAGAGAAGCACAGCTATGTATCCCGCAAGTCGGTGAAAGTAGTTCAGCTCAGCGTGTGAGATATGTGCAACCCGGCTCAGCGGCGTGTTTTTGAGTCCAAAGAAAACGCACAGCATCATATTGATGGCGCTCATCCTATAAAATCATAGATGTTAGCTTCCATCCCCATGCCTAGACTGAGGTGGACATTTACCATCCGAATCTCGAAGCCCAATGATTGAGCAGGTGCCTAAGGGCAAGGATATTGGAACACAGAATGGCGTTGGCCGCGATGAAGCTTCCGATGATGATGACATATCCGAGAGAAGGGCGTCCGAACCAGCCAAGGTTCACGCGTCTTTCTAACTTTCTGCATGAAGCTTATTAACCAGAGTTCGTCTTATCGCGAGCTTCTGCTCAAAACCTACTGGAAAGCGAGGAGAAGGTTGTGACGCGCCGCGAGTAATCTTCTGGAAGACGCTTTTGAGCGCGCTTTCTTCGTGTTGTGACACGCTTCCCGCAGCCAACTTGTCGCGATGACTACGGCCATAAGGCCGCAAAGGAAAGAGAGGTAGATCTTGATAGCTTTCTCATTTGCGCCTTGCTTCGTGGTGGGGGTTTCGAAAAACTGCATAGTGTCCTTCTTGAGCAGGCTGCCATCGGACGTAACGAGATGATGTCCAAACAAGGGGCGAGCAGTAGGTGTACTTACCTAGATTGATTAGATGGGGCATATGATCAGATTGATAAGATAAATGGCAGCTGATGGCAGTCATCCCTTAGGGTCCACATCAGAAAAATCTCGCGGACAGCTCAACCGGTCATTTCGGCGCTAGCAGGGATTCTGTCATGCGCCTGTCTCTCACAGTGAGGGCTTTTCCCACTCACACCCCAATGTGACAGGGTTTCTAGCGCCTCAGAATTGCTCACTGTGAAGGCAGAACTTCAAAATGACCGTGTATATGGCGTCTAGCCCCGGTTGCGGATCACGTTTGCCAATGAAATGGCCAAAGACAAGCCTCAAACGACTAGGCGATTTGAGAGATATGTTCCTGATCTACGTTGCGGTGGAATCTCAAATTAGAGAGTTAAACATGCTAGATAAGTCTCGTTCCTCTATTAAGCAGTTCTCTTACCGATGCCCATAAAGGTTGCTGTATGCCACAGTCCCTTAGTCCAGGGTACCGACTGCAGGCTCATCGAGGGATCATCGCCCGTACTTTTGCTGAAGAGACAAGTAAAATAAAACACCACTACTTTCCGAATCCACCTTGACTTCTCCCCATCCTCAATGTCGGACGACTATTTCCAAAGCAGCCATTCAATAGCATGGCTTACTGCGTCCCGAGAAACTGGATGACCCTAGTTGACACCTCCGGCCCACCGAAATCGGATTCGCATCCTGCTAACAAAGAAAAACACCGCCAAGGCAGAGTGCGCAGTGTTGCATCGGGGGTGTGTGGAGCACGTCGGCGTCGGGCACAGGCTTGGAAGATTTATCTGATGATCAGACAAGACAAGATTGATTAAAAGCCGCCGCCGCGACGTCTTCCAGTTGTGATATTGTCGTTCAGATTACCCTCTCTTCTCTCTCTTTGGGGACATTTTGACAGCCGACGGCGATCGCGAACCGTCGACATGGCGTCCGAGAAACCCGCCGATCGTCCGGTCCCCGCATCCGAGGACGCCGACGTGGCCACCCCGGTGCGCTTCGACTCCGATGCCGACGAGAAGCGCATTGCGGACGTCAACAGCAGCCCCTCCGGAGATCCTGTCGAAATCAGGGACTTTCCCTGGACTTGGAAGCTGACCGCCCTCATATGCGGTGTTGCGCTGTCCTGGGGCTCGTCATTCTCTGAGAATACTCTCGGGCCCCTCAAGAGCACATTGATCAAGCAGCTTGACATCAACAACTCACAGGTCAGTCGTCATGCAGTCGTGGACAATCTTCTAAACAATTGTATGTGCGACAATTAACACACTGTAGTATGGTGCCATCTCTTCGGCCACGTCACTCGTGAACACGATTCTTCCGATTCTCGGCGGATACGGGCTGGATCATTATGGCGTCGAATGGTAAGTGATTAGGCCACAGAACCTCATAATTGGAAAAGGCACTGATGCCCTGTTTTGCACAGGGGTTCGTTGGCTTGTTCGGTCGCAATCTTCATTGGCGCTGTCGTGTCAGCGGCTGGTTCCAATAACGATTCTTTCACCTTGGTTGTGACGGGCCGAGTGATTATGGGCTTCGGAAGTACTGTCATTGAGACTTGCACGTCAAAGGTGAGTTGACTCAAGGATCGGACTGTTTTGTTTGGCAAATTTCTCACAGCCGCACCAAAGATTTTGGCCCATTGGTTCCAACACAAAGGCCTTGGACTTGTGTATGGTTTGGACCTGTCTATCGGTAAGTAGTCCGAATGTTTCTGTTATACTCAAAGTGAATCAACTGCTGACGGCCTCTGTTGCAGGAAAGCTCATCGTTCTCATCGCCAAGGCCACCGCGGTTCCCATGCGAGATGCGTCATCATTCTGGGGGTGGGCCCTGTGGATTCCCGCCATCGTCTGTTTCGCCAACCTCATTCAAAACATCTTCTACGTCTGGTGGGCCCGAAGCCGGCCCGAGTGGACTCAGATGCCCACCGGCCAAAAGCTCGCCATGGAGATTAGAGCCCGCGAGCGCGCACAGCGCGCGCAGAACAACGAGGTTGCAACTTTCAGGACTAGAGCAACAGCCCGTACCTTGAGTGCCCTCCCTAATTGGGGTGCTCTCCTTTGTGTTCCTCGCTTCTTCTGGTTGGTTGGTTGCACCCAAATTCTACAAGCTGGTGTTGTTGGTGGCTTCAACGGTCTTAACGCCGACATCATCACCCAAACTCGGGGCTCCACCGCTCAGCTTGCCGGCTACACCTCCGCCGTCCAGCAGGTGATCCCTGTTGTGTGTGCACCTCTCATCGGGTCTTTCTTCGACTATGTCGGCTATCGTATGATGTTTGTTAGTCTTACGTCGGCCATCTGGATTTTGGTATACTGCCTTATCGGGTACACTCAGACTAACGCACTTGGATCGATGGTCATCGCTTCTGTGGCATCAACTATGAACGCCCTGCCCTTCTTGGCATCTATCCCACTAATCGTGCCGAACCAACTCGAGCTTGGGCTTGTATTTGGTATTTGGAAGGGTTTCAATAACAGCGGAAGTGTCATAGTTGACATGATTGCTGGCAGGCTGCAGGACATTACGCCTGGAGGAACATACGAGCGCGTAATTGCCTTCTTTGTTGCCGTGAAGGGCCTGGAGTTTTGCCTTGGGCTGTTCTATGGAGTTCTTGACCGCAAATACCTGGCAGGCATTCTTAGCATCAGCAATAAGAAGCGCATGGATATCGAAAAGGAAGGAAAACTGGGAGACCTCGTCGGCAGAAGGCCTGCCAGGTCGTTCACGGCCGTGGGGATTGTCCTGGTCTGCTCTCTGATTATCATAGCCTGGGTTTTGTTCATCAAGTACTCCATTTGAACGTTAGTCGATAAAAAGATGCCTCTTGCATTTTGACATAAGAAGTGCATCCATCAGCCAGAAAATGTGCATCCACTGACTTTTGGTTTTGCGGTCGGTTATGGTGCAACATCAGTCGGGATTAAGCCGATGTCAGTCTACATTGTTAGTAACCGAGTCATGCCCAGGACACTTCTCCAGGCTTCCGTAAACGGCAGTCAGTCCTCGAAGGGCTTCCAAGTGCTTTGATATAACATGATTTTTCTTCATCCATGGTTGAATGAGCAAACCATTCCTCCTCGGCCAAAAAACATGGGTTCAATCACCGAAGCGCCAAAGGTCGTCCCTGCTGGTGCACGGGACACACACCACCACATTTTCGAGCCAGCGCGCTTCCCTTTCGCCTCTGGAAGGCACTTCACGCCCTCCGTTGCAACTCTGGAGCAGCTGAAAGCTTTCGAAGAATCCATCGGCGTCTCACACGTGTGCATCGCACATGGCTTGTCATACGGGGCCGACTGCTCCTCTTTACTCTACTACCTGGAGCAGTTCAACGGAACGGCACGCGGTATCTGCGTCCTTGACCTCGAAACAGTAACAGACGAGCTGCTGGACACGTACCATGGAGCCGGCATCCGAAGCGTCAGGTTGGACTTCTTCAAGGCCCAGGCCATGAACGACGTCGACAAGCAAGTCAACCTCATCAGGTCCACCGCCAATAGGCTTCTTCAGTGGCACCCGACTGGCAATGGCTGGAGCATTCAAATTCAGCAGCCAAACATCTCTTACTGGGCCAAACTAGGCCCAGTTATTCAACAGTCAAAGCTGCCTGTGGTTCTGGATCACATTGGCCTTGTCAAAGCTTCCAGCATGGCACCGATTGGGTCTATGCCTGTCAGAGAGCAAACAGGATGGCAGGATCTACTGAACACGCTGAGAGGAGGAAACCTATGGATCAAGATTTCGGCACCCTATCGATGCTCTCGAGCTGATCCCCATTTCGAAGACCTCAAGGACATTGTGCAGGAGCTTGTCAGGACAAACTCCAAGAGACTGGTCTGGGGTAGTGACTGGCCTCATACTCAACGACATGAAGATAGACACCTGAGGAGCAAGGATGAGCAAGAGCCTTTCCTGAAGATTGACAACCCGGCGTGGATTCGGTCGTTGAGCACATGGTTGAATGGAGAGGAGTGGCAGGACCTATGGGTTAACAACCCTTCAACTCTGTATGATTATCCAGCCGAGTCATGAAGAAGGCAGTCAGTTTCTGTCGCGTCCTGGTATTCAGAAAGTTCTGTCTGAATTAAAGAAAGCAATTAGGCAAACAACGATTCCATGGATTGACAGGGTTACGTGATGTCATACGCAAGCAAGTCATTAAAATGACGTCTCACTTCAGTCTGTTACTTTCCAGACTCAAGCGAGTAAATTCTCGTTATTCTACCCAAATCCACTTGGAGTTTGGCCCGATCGGTTCAATTACACGATCGCGTCGCGAAGGGCACTTACAAGCCGGGGTCAAGCCGAGTGGGTCCCAGTAGGTTCGCGATCTCCTCCCACCCCGTGGATGGCTTTCAGATAAGTCATATGAACAGCCAGCTTGGACGTGTAAAAGCTGTAGCACTCACATAACTGACAAGCTCGAAAATACAGTCGCAAACATGGCATCTTTCCCCCAGAACAACAGAATGTATCAGATTCTTGAGGCGGCTAGGACAGGTGGATACGCTGTCGGCGCGTATAACTGGTGAGAGCTGGATTCTTTGTAGGCCTTCCGTGAAGCTGACTTGGAAATAGTTACAATGACGACGGTGTTATTGCAGTCATTCGGGCAGCTGAGGCATGCAAGTCGCCTGCCATTATCCAAGTCTTCCCATGGACGATGCGATTCCAAGGCCCCGAGTTCGTCAAGTACGTGATTGGCGCCGCGCACGCCGCGAAAGTTCCGATCGCGGTCCATCTCGATCACTGCATCGAACCGGAAGACGTCAAGGCGGCGCTTGAGCTTCCCTTCGACTCCATTATGGTCGATGCCTCAATCCACGACGAAGCCGAGAATGCCCGGCAGTGCAAAGAGATTGTTCAGATCGCGAACGCCAAGGGCATCGCTATCGAGGCTGAGATGGGCCGACTGGAAGGAGGCGAGGATGGCCTGCCAACAGTCGACCTCGAGACGATCTTTACACGACCCGAGCTTGCGAGAGATTTCGTGAAAGAGACAGGAGTGCAATTCCTCGCTCCGTCTTTCGGAAATATCCACGGAAATTACGGTCCTGGTGGTCCGGAGAAATATTGGAGATTGCCTCTGTAAGTATTCCAGCGCCTATAACGGAGCCATGATGCTGACTGATGTTTTGTTGCAGGCTGAACGATATTCACAATGCCATCCCCGACATTCCTCTCGTCTTGCATGGAACCCACGGTGTGTCTGACGAGCAATTCAGGAACGCCAGAAAGCACGGCATGGTCAAAATCAACCTGAACAGAACGGTCCGCGACGAATACACGGACTTCATCGCAGAGAATGCGGGCAAGTTGGAGCTTACCGTTCTGAAAATGAAGGGCGCGGAAGTTTATGCGAAGTCTATTGAGCGGGTGATGAGGGATGTGTTGTACTCAGCTGGCAAAGCATAAGGCATGCCGGCGTATAGAGATTCGAATTCATATACATGTTACCAACACGAATGAAGCACATGTCTCTGTGTGTATTTGGAACCAAGTTCTCAGCTCGTGCTATGAGGACTTCAACCGATCGCCAATTACAAAGCTGATGCAGCCCATTAGTTCGTGTCAATCGTAATCTACCAATGCTGAAAATTAATGTCGCAATTGAGCTATGCATTGTAAATTTCTTGATTCCTCCGGGCGGATAACCACGATTGCTCCAGACTTCTATCATGACTTTCGACCTGTGGTATCGGCCCAATCCCGAAAGTGTGACTGCAGAAAGCCGGCTTTTCCCCGAAACAAAACAAACTGCCCCGCGATGCCGGCCTTTGATGAAAACCCCGCGTGGGACCTATCCGACAATCGGAACAATCTTACGATAGAGACGTCATTGCCAGTCGGTTGGACGTCGATTAAAACCCCAGTAAGAGAGCTCTAGAAGCCAAAAGTGACTGCATGCTGTCGTTGACGTTCGAACTCAATTGCAGAATTTGCTTACTTTCACAATGACGTCAACATCCGACATCGTGGATCGTCTCTCCAAATGGTCAAGCTGTGATGTAAGTAGACCGACTTCTCGGCAAGATTCCATATCACAAGACTATAATCACTGAATATACTAGATCTCGGATGGCCTCTCCAAGCTTGGCCGTGCTGATGGAGGCTTCTTAGAGGGACTCGTGCTTTACTCGCCAGAGTACCAAGCTGGGAAGACTAAGATTGTCGGACCCGTCTTTACTGTCAAGTTTGCTCCCAAGAGCGACTCATCTGCGCCGAAGGTCGAGGGCAACTACGTGAGTTTAGCTTCCTCAGGCAAGTTTTAGAGATTGAACCTGGGACGCTAATCACGATTCCTTCTCGCAGATCGACCAGATCCCCAAGGATTCCGTTGTCTTCATCTCACAGCCGGCTCCGCATGTGAACGCCTGTTATGGAGGGCTGATGTCGTTGAGAGCCCAGATCCTCGGGGCCAAGGGTGTCGTAATTGACGGACATCTTCGCGACCTCCAAGAGCACAGAGATCTCGGATTTCCGGTGAGAGCCATTGAACATGTGACTAGTGCTTATGCATCCCCAACTAACGAACATCATTCCAGCTATTTGCGAGAGGCACTGGCACTACGGCCGGTGGTGCTGTGTGTTTCCCATCTGAAATCAACGTCGACGTGAAGCTTCAGTCTGCCAAGCAGGATGCCACAATTAGCCCGGGAGGATACATCATTGCAGACCTTGATGGCGTCGTGTTTTTGCCCGGCGATCTGGCCGAGCAGGTCCTTGAGAAGATCCCTGGGCTCGCTGCTGCAGACGACAGGTGTGCTGAGGCTATCCGTGGTGGCATGTCTGTACAGGAGGCGTTCGCGACTTTCAGGGGTAAATAGAGCGACAATGATTCGGCAATAAAGATCAATGCGTAAAGAAAGTTCTTCAAAAACCATCAAGTGGAATGGCAGGGAAATTTGGGGCAGGGAGATAGGCGCAGTTATCGCCGTCACCATTTGAGGTTTGCTACAAATGCACCCACGAACGTCACAATTGCCGATCGTAAACACGATGACCTTGGCTGAGAAAATTGAACAGTAATTCAGGAGGATAAAATAGACCTGCGAAAGAAGAATGACAATAGCGCATCTTATTCTCATACACTAGAAACGTGCTCTGTGGACTGCTTTCACGATTTTCATTTAAAGTCTACTCATGTACATAACTTCATTCCATCTTTTGGTGATCTTCTCCACGCCAAGTTCAAGCCAGCGGCGTCGTAGACAGCTGAAGCCCTGGTACACCATACTTGGATGCCAAGTCCTCAAACATCTTTTTCTCAGCATCAGCAAATGGCAGGCCTTGCACCTTGCGCTCCTCAGCCAGGCGGTACTCAGGCTCGCCGGGGAAGAGGACCTCTTTGAAGCCATCAGCGGGCGTGACTCCGTGCACACGCTGAACGAGAGTATCCATCCTGGCGCGGAACTGCTCGGAGGACATGAAGATGTCGGGCTTGATGGCGATGAAGCAGTGTCCAACATTCTGAGGACGAGCCTCTTTGTACTGGTCGCCAACCTCGCCACCGAAAGCGGCACCGGACAGAACCCCGGACATGATGTCCATCAGAATGGCAATTCCGGATCCCTTGGGGCCACCAATGGGGGCCATAGAGCCGTTCAAAGCCTCGTCCGCGTCCTCGGTGGGCTTTCCATCTTTGTCATACGCCCATCCGAGGGGAATCTTCTCGCCTCTGCGGGCGGCCTTGCGGATCTTACCCTTTGCAACGACGGACGGCGCCATATCGAGGATGTAAGGGACTTCGTTCTTGCTGGGAGCTCCCGCGGCAAAAGGAGAAATACCGAGCAGGGTCTCCTTACCACCGAATGGAGGCATCTGCTTGGCAGAGTTTGTGAAGACAAGAGAGATCATGCCAGCGTCGAGAGCCTGCAGGACGTATGTGGCACCCATGCCGAAGTGGTTGGAGTGTTCGGCAGTGACAATTCCGATACCGTAAGTCTCTGCACGACGAATCGCATCCTTCATAGCCTTGGAGGCGACGATGAAGCCGAAACCATTGTCTCCATCGGCGTGCGCAGCGACTGGTGTCTTTTCGGTGATCTGGATGTTGGCCTTGGCGTTCACAAGGCCACTCTGAACTCTCTCAATGTACTGCTGAAGTCTCGCCAGTCCGTGGGTATCCTATCAGGATCGGAAGTTAGTTGCTATGTTTCCAACCGTGTCTGTCATATGAATTGGGCTTCTTAGGCACTTACAACACCGCGAGTGTCAGCCTGTACCAGGCACTCAGCCATGAGACTGGCATCATCCTCAGGAAGACCTGACTTCACCAGAAGAGTCTTGGCGAAGGTAACGGCCTCGCTCGGCTTAGCGTAGTAGCGTGCTGGGGTGGACATTATGATCGATGACGTATCTTCACAACAGATTGAGATGTTCGTGTTATTCAAAGCAGATTGAAGAGACTGAGTGCCAAACTTTCAAGCGAAAAGCACGATAATAATATCTGTCGTCACGGATGTTACCGGCCGTATTCATCGTCATTTTCGAGATAGACCTCACGCTTAGACCCTCATTGGTCGGGTTAACCCGATGAAATGACCCCTCCAAAAGCCTGAGCACCGGCCAAAAGCCGAGGACTGCCCCGCCCCCGCATGCGGACTACTCCTGTTCGTCAATTGACGACTCTGATCAAGCCACACACAAGGATTCCCCGCCAAGAAAGAAGTCCGAGCAATTCTTCAACCACAGTCTCGGGTTTCCCCCGTTTCCTCTTTGCACCAGCATTGAAGCTTCACGTCGCGAAGATTCATACACAAGAGTTTCCGATAAGCCCGGTCTCTTACTTGTGTAAGAGCCCTCTCCACAGAATCAGTCGATGGCCGCAGACGCTGCCGGATCATCTGGTGGGTCCGAAGAGCCCATCTCCCCCGTATCGACTCGGCAACGGCCCGGTGCGGCGTCGATGACTGGGCCGGGCCGCAAGAAAGGCACGGCATGCGCCCGCTGCCGCAGTCAAAAGATCCGTTGTGACGATGAGAGGCCATCTTGCACCAACTGTGCTCGATCGGGGCACCCATGCGTCAGGGCGAATCTTACGAATAACCCCGACGCGGTCAAGTGAGCATCCAGATCGAAAGAATTACCCGTTTCGGACAGCAGAATGGCAAACTGACTTTGAACACCGCAGCCATGTCACCAAACTGGAGGCTCGATTGCGGTCTCTTGAGGATTCACTTCGTCGGGTAGCCCCCGAAGAACTTGACAGGGCCCCGGAAGTGGAATCGCGGTCGGCGATAGCGCCATCTATCACGGTCTCTACCGCCCCCATGTACGAGACAAGTCCTACTATGGAGCAAGCGCAGCACTGGCCCATGCAGCAACCCTTACCCACGCCAATCGACCAGTCAAGCCATAACGAGCAGGATATCTATGATGACCAAGAGCTCATCGTGGACACCGCGAGCCTTCCTCAATTGGACACTATCGAAGCAGACCCAGGCATTGAAGATGCTGTTCACGAGGATGAGGCAATCCCAGTCGACAACCACCCAACTGTTCAGTCCTCAGCGACTGAGAACACCACATCGCTCAGTCCATCTGCCTCCACAGAGATTGGCCCAAGCGAGCCTCTTGCCCATGAGGTTGGTATGCTGTCACTGGCCAACTCCAAGGAGTCCAAATATCTCGGCCCTTCTTCGGGCGTACCCTTTGCGCGCCTCATCTTCTCAGCCATACCTCAATCTCAAGGCTTGTCAGTGAGCTGGTCAGCCCCAGAAGGAGGGACAGTGGCGCGGAAACCTTCGCCTGCCCATCATCCCTTTCCACCTCATTGGACGTCTGAAGTCGACTTGCAGCATTTTGCAGACGCATACTTCCAAACTCTCCATCCCCTATACCCATTCCTTGATGAGGATAGTATCTCTGACAACCTAGATTGTCTTTACACAACTCAAAAGGCAGGGTCTATGCAAATGCCTCCTCTAGCAGAGGTTGAAGCCTCGCTATCCCCGTTCCATTCAGTTCAAGTATTTCTTGTTCTCGCGTTGGGTGCTCGAATCTTGGAGTCTCGGCTCTCCGTAGAGTTCTCATCTGAGAGGTATCTCGCCACAGCTATGCAACGGATTGGCACCCTGGCTTTGCATGACAGCATAGAAGGACTACAGATCATGCTCTTGCTAGCCTTGACCAGCTTCTACTTCGAAGAAGGGCCAAACGCATGGTTCCTTGTGATGAACATCATTGCGAGCTGCTTGGACTTGGGCTTCCAAAGACGTGGGGTTGACATGCACCGTCATTCCCCTTTAGCAAAGCCTAGCACTGCTCATATTCGTCTCAACCTGAGGCGAGGCATCTTCTGGTCTGCTTACTCACTAGAGAGAACATTATCAGTCGTCCTTGGACGTCCTTTGACCCTTCGAGACGAGGCTATTGATATAGAGTTTCCTGGCCATGTAGGTCGTCCTGGAGATCATGCAGGGGACTCTGTCGGCAGCAGTGCGTTGACACCAGAGAGCGCTCGCTCTCCGCACCACTCAACAAAACGGGCAAGGGTCATGGTCAACCCGTATGCAGCTGCACAGTACTCTTTCAAATTCGACCAAATTACGGCTGAAATCAAGCTGATGATATACCGTGTCGTCAATCTGCCGAACAGGTTCCCGTGGCCTACGGACTTCGACACCTGGCAGCCGGATGTCCGCAAGCGCTGCGACGCACTACTTGAAGGGCTCAAAGCTGAGTTTCGTCGGGGCTTTCGGCGAAGTACTTCGGATGGTGTCGTACAAAATCTCGAGCTGAAGTACCATCACTGCATCATGCTTCTCTACCGTCCGTCACCCGCCATCACCAGGCCAAGTTTCGACTGCTGGAAGATTTGCTACGAAAGCGCCGTCGCCACGATACTGATCAACTCCGAGCTACACCGGTTCTCGAAACTCTCAAACAGTTGGTTGACAGCACATACGGTCTTCGTAAGCGGTATCACTTTTCTTTACTGCTTATGGGTGGTGCCGAAGATCAAGCAAGAGACGTCGCTGGTGGCATTCAAGAGCAACGCAGATGCGTGCAGCAACCTCTTGAAGTACCTCGCCAAGACATGGAGTGTGGCTGCCGATGCTGTGTTGAAGTATGAGAGGCTTGTTCATCTGACGACGGAGTCATGGAAAGCTGCAGCGAACCGACCGCCTAGTGCAGAAGTCGCGGCTGGCCAGTCTCTCGTGTCAATGGCACAGGGACAGGAGACGGAAGCCAGCGAGATCACGTCTGCACCGGTCATGGACCCAAGCCTCTATACGATGGATGCAAACATGGGCATGGGAGGAGAATTTGAGGCTGACTCATTTTTCAATGAGCTGGGTGATATGAGCTCATGGTTTGACCTTAATTGGCTTTTGGACGCCAGTGCTGGATTTAGTTCTACAGATGATCCAGCAGGTCCAGCATTGTTTTGATTAAACAATAAGATACCTCCGTTTGCCGCATTATCTAGATCAACTTCGATCGAAGTGACTCTCCAGTAGTTCCCGGCCGAATGCCTTCTATTTGGCTAATGCCTCTCATGCAAAGACAATGAAGGCATCTTCGGGGCATCTTGGGGGCCAACAAAGCTGTCTGAGATCTTCTCGCCAGTGACTTATTATCTTGCCTTCACGTCAGAAAGAATGGAGAGATCAGTCTAATTTCGACTTCCCTGCCCATTTTCAAGTTGCTCACCAATGTATCAGATGACGATACTTAAAATCAGCGTGCCCTCACCTTCTAGCTCGCGGAAGCATGGCAAAGACCAATGCGGACGAAAAGTGGGCTCGGGTTTTGCCCAGTCACAATAACGCCACACTCGGGATAACCCCGATGGCAGCTGCGCTCAATACCCGAAATTGCAGCTCTTCTTCCACTTGAGCTTGCGTTCAGTGTGCTGGAAAGGCGTTGGCGAATAGAGTTCTTTCAGCATTGAACCCGACAATTCCCAAAATGGCGAGCATGCATCAATTTGCGCATGTGGTGAGAAGGGCGGATTCGTCGTCGCCCCTACTTTCAGCTCTGCTCCGCACTCAATGTCGAGCTGCACCGCGTTGTGTCCAAGCATTCAGTTCTTCAGCTCGTTGTCGACAAAAGCCCCAAGTAGCAGTTCTCTACCAGGAGATTGACCCCCCAGTGATTGCTGGGAATGTGAAACCGAAGAAGCCCGGCGGTTGGTAACCCCAAGAATGAGACATGATGGATTTTCAGAAAGCTAACACCTGATTCCAGGCTACAAAGACTCCGGTGCCGATATCGCATACAACCTAAGTCTTTCCAATGGGGTCCAAGTTCTGAGCCCAAACTCGCGGCCAGACCCTCTCAAAGATGCCGACTGGTGTTTCCCCGATAACGAAGACGGTATTCTGAGCGCGATTGGTAAAGGCGCGACGCATCTGTGGGCGAACACGATTCTCTTCGCCAGCCACCCACTCCAGACCTCGGCGCGCATCGGGAAACATGAGAAGAAGATCAAGGTTATTGGACAAGGACCTCTAATTGTCGAGAAGTACGATGACAAAGATTTCGTCAACACTCTCCTGCGGCAGCAAGGGAGCTTCACTATGCCGTGGGCCTGCACCATCCACGCTAATAAGGATACGCCTGACTATAAATCATATCCGTATCCGGTGGTTGCAAAACCCGCCCGTGGTCGCGGCAGCCACGGCGTGAAGGTCTGCCAGGATGAGAACGAGTTGAGTTCCCATATCAAGCTCCTGAAGTCTCAGGGAACCAATGCGATCATCGTGGAAGAGTTTCTTGCAGGCGAGGAGGCCACGGTGACAGTCATGCCTCCGACATCTGACAAGGGATACTGGTCTCTGCCCGTTGTCACCCGATTCAACCATCAAGATGGCATCGCCCCCTACAACGGCACAGTCGCTGTCACTGCAAACTCCAAAGCCGTTGTTGGCTTTGAAGACCCTGCCTACGAGGAAGTTGCCAAGGAGTGTGAGAAGGTCGGAGAGTTGCTTGGTACCACCGCGCCTATCCGCATCGACGTTCGTCGGTTCAAGGCAGGCTCCAAATTTGCGCTGTTCGATGTGAACATGAAGCCGGTAAGTCCATCAGGCCGAAATGGCTCTATTTGAATCATAGAGGCTAATACAACACTTTTGCGCAGAACATGACTGGGCCAGGCAGACCGGGTCGAGATGAGCAAGCGAGCTTGACACTACTTGCAGCAGCAGCTCTTGGCTGGGACTATAAGGAATTGCTTCGTCAGATTCTGGGCACATCATACACGCTTGAAGCACTTAGAAAGCTTGCGCCTCGTACCTAAGCTGAATAGATGGAAACGAAACGATTACTTAGGTACAATTTGTAGACTTCAAGTTCCTTTTTAGTGTGAGCGTGCTTCGATCATGACACAAAGTTTCCGTAGACATGCTGATGCCATCCTAAAGTGAATCATCTCAAGGCGCAAATCGAATTCCGCCCCGTCTAGAGTTAGATGAACATTGGACCTTTGTTGCAAATATTCTCCGGACGCCACGCTACCACATCTGCCTCATGTTTCAGCCGGTGTTCCCGCAGGCCAAGATACAAACCACATCACTCTTTCATCTTGGTAATTCTCAACTCGACCATTATCATTGGTCTGCACCAATACGTGCCAGCTATCAGTCCGGTGGCTGATCATGATAGGCGGGACTCAATTTCCTGAGAGTCTTGGCCTCCGGCCATATGCCGGTGCGAGCCGGCGTCAATGCCGGGGTGTGGACGTCCCCATAATGCAGGCCCTGGTGGACCATGCCATGGGCTCAAATTGCCGAACAGGGCCTCGTCAATATCAGGGAAAATGACAAACTGTCCCAACGATCTGATTTCTACCTTTTACTTTTTATAATTGAAGCAGCATAGCGTTTATTCTTATAAAAAGCTCTCCATTTTATACGCTATCGTCTATCAACATTCGTTTCGGACTGCCAAGATGACTCTCATTCATATGGGTAAGTGACTATACTCCTTTATGATTTGCCTATAGTTGTCTGACAAGTCGGCAAGTGCTGTTCAAATTCCGACCGGAGGTTACCAAGGAACACAAGGAGACATTCGTGAGAGAGCTCAAGAAGTTGAAGAACCTATCATGCGTTAAGGACAATCGCCTTATCGTCGGAGGACCATCCGTGACCGAACCGATCGAGCGAAGCAAGGGTTTTGAGTTTGCTCTACTCAGCTACCACGAGAACCGCGCCGCGTTGGACGAATACCAAGCAAGCAAAGAGCACCACTGGTAAGGCAGCGGCTGCTTCTGCGGGATAGATCTGGACTAACGTCGCCATAGGGTCACGCAAACCTACATGTTTCCTTTCAAGGAGGACCTGTGTCGGTTTGATTTCGAGGTTGACGAGGCAGACGAGTACATGTGCGACTTCACCAAGCTGGCGTCAAAACTGACTGGTGGACTTTCCACACCCGAGGAACAGTCTCTATAACGAGGAAGGATACATATAATACAGCGTTGTTTAATTCATTTTATCACTGGCAATGGCATGCTTCTGTTTCCGGTGCTCTTTGGCCTAGTCGCATATTTCCGTGCATTTAATGATGGCTTGGCCACTACACATTAGCCTCCTTCAACATAGCCCCCCCTACATGTATGCTCCCTACCTCACAAGGAGGATGTGGACATGTGCCAACCAACTCCTTGGGTACTACGACTAACGATGCTTCGAACAAGAACAACTCTTATCGAGCCCAGTCCTTCGAAAGAAGATCTCCTTTGGTCAATCAGGGGCTGGTCTAATACTAGTTGACATAGTCTGGCCTTCGACCACAAGCCCGGGGTGAGACCGCAGATCGGAAGGATCCGAGCCCTTCGGATCCCGGTGTTCGGGCCGTGATCACATCGCATAGCCGGTGCAGCGGACATAAATTTCTCACTTTTGATCAATTTGAACCGAGATTTCAGATGACCTCCTGCAACCTTGTCCTATTACTGTCCGCAGTTTCGCCGAGACACACATCCTCAACTCAACTCCGTATCTTCTTATCAAACCTACGGCAATATCGTCAACATGCGCATCGGCGTTCTCACAGGCAATGGCATCGGTCCCGAGATCATGCGTGCCTCGCAGCGTGTCCTCGAGGCCACCGGCATTCCCATTGAATGGGAAGACATCTTGATTGCAGATGAGGCCATCGAAAAGCACGGGCACCCCATACCACCCGAGACGGTGGCTCAGCTCCGATCGGTCGGCGTAACGCTCAAAGCCCCGATCATTACCCACAAGCTCGTGGGGCGCATTACCTGTCTTCAGCCTGACGGAACTTCGGCGACCTATCCATCACTGAACAATGCGATCAGGCGGGAGCTGGGTCTCTTCGTAAACCCGCGACCTGTAAAGGGATATGCAGGCGTCTCTGGCCGTTACGAGGAACTCGATTGCATCATCATGCGAGAGGTCACCGAAGATCTCTACTCTGGCATCGAGCACAAGATTGGGGACGACATCGCCGCCGAGGCAATCAAGCTCACCACACGTGCAGCAGCCACGCGGGTTGCGCGGTACTCATTCGAGTATGCCCGCAAGTACGGTCGTAAGAGAGTGACTTGCCTGCACAAGGCTAATGTGCTCAACTACACGGATGGCCTATTTCTTCGCTGCTTCCGGGAGGTCAGCAAAGACTACGAGGACATTGAAACCGAGGAGCTCATGATCGACGCTGCCTGCTACCTCATCGTCAAAGACCCGAAGAGATTCGACGTTGTTCTTGCGGCCAACCAATACGGCGACATCTTTTCAGATTTGGCTGCGGGGCTCATCGGTTCTTTGGGACTGGCGCCGGGCATGAATGTCAGCGATGACCTCGCTGTCTTTGAAGCGTCTCATGGTGCAGCACCTGACATTGCTGGTAAGGGCATTGCCAATCCGCTGGCCTTGGTTTTGAGTGGCGCCCTACTTCTGGAGTCTGTGGACCGTCGGAAAGAGGCAAATGCAGTCAGAGAGGCTGTGCGCGTTGTGGTGGAAGAGCAGAAAGACCTGACTCCTGATCTGGGAGGTTCGGGAACGTCTGACTCCTTAACTGACGCTGTGGTGAGAGAGGTCAAGAGGATTTTGACATGTACATGAAATTCTTTGTACTATCGCTATATGAAGGACGCTAGATGTAATTAGAATTGCAAGCCTATCTCAACAGCCTCTCTGTGGTTCACATTTGTGGAAGCATTGGCCCATTGACGATGGATGAGCATTTGACATAATGTTGATTACTGGTCTTTTTGGTCTTGATGAGAGCATGCCATAAATGATTGCTTGAGAACCAAATCATTACGTAGATACTTAGTGACCAAAGCCCACCTTGACCTTGATTGGGCTTTTTCAATGAGTGTGTGTAGTCTGACCTGAAGGTGCTGACAGAGAGAGAAGCAAAATCCGTAGAAAGAGGGGAAGGAACGGCCAAACAGGCAGTGGGAGACAGGCCCCAAAGTCGGCACATCGTTGCAGGTCCACATGCCACCAGCCGATAGCATGCATACCGCCAAGAATTGAAGTAGGTGTGTATGAGTGTACATCAAGCGGACTTGGGGTCTGAATCTTCCATGTTCGCATGAGGGGCACCGAACAAGGCGTCCATCTCTTCAATAGGCACCCCCTTAGTCTCGCGGATACACCACCAAGCCCAAAAGCCCATGCACACCATGAGAGCGCCAAAAAAGAAGTATGCTGTAGAAGGTTAGACGTCAGTCCAAATGCTGAAGATTTTACTTACTTCCGTAACCGATGTCAGAGATCATGTACGGTGTCGAGCGGGACACAACATAAGACCAAAGTCTCTCATCGGCGATAGTGAGGGCCATGCATAGAGACCGGAGATAAAGGGGATAGATCTCAGATGCATAAAGCCATGTGATCCCCTGAGATGCGTTAGTGCAAGTGCCAAGAGGTGCTATAACATACTCACCTGCCAAGATGCACAGTAGATTACACCGTAGAGGTAGACGCAAACCATTGCCAGATAACCCCATCCAGACATGGTCGTTCTACCTGCTGCTACGGCTGCTTCAGGGTCGTTCTTCATGACATAACCTCCCAGGTATAGCTATTTAAGGATTAGACAATGGACCTCACTCAACTTTTATGGACACTGCTCACCATAGGCACCGCACCCACAAAGGCACCCCAGATAAGCCCCTTACGTCGACCAAAGTGATCGGCGACCCAGAATGAGAAGATGACCATTCCAAGCGTTTTTGCAACACCATAGAATCCAGTGGCAAAGAGCTTCAGGTCCGTTGATTGTATTCCAAGAGTTTGGAAAATGCGGGGTGAATAGTAACTATAATGACAGTGGTTAGCTGTAGGGCTTAATTCCCTGAGAAGCGAAAGGATCAATACGTGATGATGTTGACTCCTGTCATGTTCTGACATCTGGAAACATATTTTAGCAAGAGGCTTTGACAGACGACCTTACAGAACCTACATCATTAAGCAAAGGCCAATCGCTAGGCGGTTACGAATTCCCTTCTTTGTGAGGTCCTTGAGCTTTCCCTTGAGTCCAGGGTGCTTTGCAGCTAGGTGTGCCTCGAATTCGACTGCAAGTCGAATTTCACGCATTTCATGAGCCACGTACGGATGATCAATTGGGAGTTGCCGAATGTCAGTTAGGATTCGCTCAGCTTGGTCCCACCTGTCTTTTCCGCAAAGCCAACGAGGCGACTCGGGACAGAAAGGAAGGACCACCAAAAGGATCGCACCGGGCAACAGTTGGAGTCCAAGAGGAACCATCCACTGAGTGCTTGCTGCGAATGTCTCGTCAGTCGCTTGAGGTTCCTAGTCAGCAGACAGAGACTCACTATCAGGACTGATAGTCTTATTGACGGCGTAGTTGACCCAGAACCCGAGCATTTGCGCGCCCTGGGACCCAATCTCATAAAATCCCACGAGCTTTCCACGAATGGTAGGGGGCGCAACTTCGGCGATGTATCTAACAAGGATGTCAATGACTCAAATGTTCTTCTCGGGTGCGAAGGGGTCAAGCAAGACTTACACTGGGATGACTGGAGCTGAAGCCCCTATGCCTAGACCGGCGATACATCTTCCGGCCATGACGAGGGCTACAATGCCGCGAGAGCCTGTCTGAATTGAAGCACCTGCGAGGAATATAATCGTGGCAATGGTGATGCACCATTTGCGCCCCCAACGGTCTGATATGGGGTACGAAGCCAGCGCACCGAGAAACATGCCACCCTGAAAACAAGAAACAATGTTGGATGTCAGGTCGTCCAGCTGACGTTGAGTTTTGCCAATGAGACCGAAGTCACGCTCGAACGAGGGGAGAATCAATGTGCCTCCCATAACGGAAACATCGTAGCCTAGATGAAGTTGTCAGTGAAATTTGAGCTATTGAGATGAATCATTTTGGTCAAAATACTGACCTAGAGCAACGGCTCCGAGGCAAACGCCCATACAGTAGAGGTAAATTTTCCAGTTGGATACTTCCTTCGGCACAATCAAAGTCTCTGACCCATCAGTGTCATTGATATCGCTGATGAACGTTTCCGTGGTTTCAGTCTTCTCCATGATTTCGTAAAGTGATATGGATGTGCGAGAGTGGCTTAAGTCAAAAGAAACTTTTAATGGGGTGAAAAAGTCAATCCAGCACAGGCTCAGCCGTGGTAACCCTCAAGGTGACCAAGTGAAATCTTTGTGGTCCTGAATCGCAAGTCTTATTGTTCTCATCGTGCTAGCTTTCATATCACGTTGGCCAGTTTGCTGTGAAATCTGCCGAAAGAAACGTCCACATAATTCCTGAGCCAATACCAGTCTACACCTAGACAGGGGTAATGCTGCACCCCATGCAGCTTGCAGAGGCTGTGCAACGTGCGGGGAACACCCAACTGTCTGGATGAACTCTTGATGAACGACGGACGATGATTCAATCATTCAACTCTGATTCTGCGCGGACTCACGCCGAACACTGTACATGAACCGTAGAACATCGCCATGGAGTATTACTGACCGGCTCATGCCCGGTCTATCACATTACCCGTGAGGAACCAGCAAGTTCTTGGCGAGAATTCAAGTCTATCTCATGATCATTTTTGCCATGCGCCAAGAACGACCAACGCCAAGACCTGTTCCTTCAGACGTCCAGATGCGGGGAAGTAAGAGCTTTGCTGTGAAGGTATGCTTCACGACGGAGCCTTCCGACCATGGCTATCTGCAGACCGCCAAGAACGTTGTTGAAACGTAAATCTGTCTCTAGAGACCGTGCTACTAGTAGTGCAGAACGCGCCTCTGTCGGAGCTATCCGTTTAATTGCCTCCAGATGCTGATCCGCACGGGTTGACGGGACTTTCACGAGGGCAAAGACTTGCGTCGTTTGACTCAAGGCTCACCCCGCATGCTTATTCGGTGGGACAGCCTTCCTCATCCTGCAATATGCCCAGTGTGGAGAACCCATAAGATTTTGTGGACACAGAGATAAGCATGTCTCCCCTCTTGAACTCGATACTGTACATGGTCAACAACATTCGATCACAACCCCAGCAATTTTCAAGTCCACCCGAAGCGAAGTCGATAATCGTAAGATTATCATAGAGCGACAGAGCATAGCCACACTGTAAATATTGGATGGTGTTGATCGTCACTCGTTGTTGCTTGGATCATGTTTTTCCGGAATTACTGGCCTTTCCGTTCATCCACCATATCTTTGCAGTGTGATGAGGCCACTGCACAGTTTGCCTTGAGTTGTATCCCTGTATTACCCATACTAGTGAAATTGCTGTAGATTCCTGCGTTCACGGCGGCTTAACCGCCGCTTCCATTGCCAGGATGAATTCCAAAGTGAGACTGTCATTTTGAAAGGCTAATCGAGGCACATACAACCATTCATTCATAGTTTTCCAAGCTACCTTCGTCCGGTTCAGTCAAAGTTTACGACCATATAGAGGTGCTCGGAAAAATCACAGTGGTCGATACCAAACGTGCCCTCCAACTTATGCGAGGTGCTTCTTTTCCGTCCGTTAGCTCTCGCCAAGCAGGAAGCCGTTTGCTATCGGAGCGGAATGGGAGGCAAGGCAGACCGCATGAGGCAGAGTGATGCCCGAACTCGCCGCCTAAATCTTGATATCACGTTCAGTCGCATTTTGCACTGCCTCAATCATGTCATACGTTGACGTTCGTGCCGGCGTCAATCATCTCATGGTCAAAGCCAAGACAAGCGATGGTCCAGACCAAAAGCGACATACCACGGAATCGCCAGATGAACGCCAGGGAAGTTGGTGGCTCTTGGCGCAGGTATCCCGCATCGGCTTTTCACCGATAAACGTCGGTATGTGTGGATGGTTTCGGTGGCTGGGCAAATATCACACAGAAATGGAAGTGGAACGGTCCGAACCGAGGTGAAGATGAGGGGAAGTATTCCACAACATCTGCCAACTCGACATCAAGGGTCGAGCACTGCCACACTTCTTATGAGCCTCGATTTTGAAGACTATGAACACGAGTATCGTAACGTCTCTTTCTGATCAAAATGCTCCGCCTCACCAATACGGTATATTACTCCTCGAGTCAAGAACACAATATGTCAAGTTGCTCCTCACATGTACAGTCAAACTCTCAACTCACATGAGCATCGATATCAACCCAAATCCCCTTTAGACTTTGTCAATCCGCATACCATCTCCGAACCATCGGCCCCGTTGCCCACAATGGCCGGAAATATGCTTGCTCCTCCTGCCCCTCATGGCCCGGCGAGGTCGCGGTCTGCAAGCAAGACGGACACAATCATCTCGACAACCTCCAACCCATTCCTGACGCCAACAGTGACCAGTTGTGCCTCCTCGTCTCATGAGGACTCTGAGGAGGCTCTCAAGCCTGATCCTGGGACTGAGAGTGACTTCAAGGTTGATAACAACCCTTTTGCCTTCTCGCCTGGTCAGCTGAATAAGCTGCTGAACCCCAAATCCCTGGCTGCGTTCCGCGCTTTGGGGGGCTTGAACGGTATTTCCTACGGACTTCAGTCTGATATCAACACCGGCTTGAGTGTCGACGAGACTGAAGCACCCGGAATGGTCTCTTTTCAGGACGCTGTCAGTCCAATCTCACCGCAGTATTCCAAAGCTCAGTGGCCATCGACTACTGCAGCGACCAGGAACGCCTTCGAAGATCGTATCCGCGTATACAAACGCAATGTTCTGCCAGCGAAGAAGGCCACCCCCCTCTGGAAGTTGATGTGGAAAGCCTACAACGACCAGGTCCTCATTCTCCTCACGGTAGCTGCTGTCATATCTCTGGCCTTAGGAATTTACGAGACTCTCGGGGTTGAGCATCCCCCTGGATCTCCCACCCCAGTAGACTGGGTTGAAGGTTAGTATTTTGCCAGATGTATTCCAGAGAAGCATAGAGCTAACAATCTCAAAGGTGTGGCAATTTGCGCCGCTATCGCTATTGTTACTCTCGTGGGCTCCATCAACGACTGGCAGAAGGAGCGCGCCTTCGTTCGTCTGAGTGCGAAGAAAGATGAACGGGAAGTCAAAGTCACTCGTTCTGGAAAGCAAGCCTTGATCAGTGCATACGATGTGCTTGTAGGCGACGTTCTTCACCTGGAGCCGGGCGACTTGGTGCCTGTTGATGGAGTTTATATCGATGGTCATGAACTCAGGTGCGACGAATCGTCTGCTACGGGCGAGTCTGATGCGATCAAGAAGACCGGTGGCAGTATTGTCATGAGGGCTCTAGAGAACGGAGAGAGTATCAGGAACTTGGATCCGTTCATTGTCTCGGGGGCCAAGGTCTTGGAAGGTGTGTTCAGTCTGTTCAGATGCCACGCTTTTCCAGTGTATACTGACCCCGCAACTAGGAGTCGGAACCTTCATGTGCACCTCCGTCGGGGGTCAACAGCAGTTTCGGCAAGATCATGATGTCTGTCCGCACTGAGACCGAGCCGACACCTCTCCAGAAAAAGCTCGAAGGCCTTGCGATGGCAATTGCAAAACTAGGAAGCGCCGCAGCAGGATTGCTTTTCTTTGTGCTGTTATTCCGCTTTCTGGCTGGCCTTCCCAATGACTCTCGCCCTTCTACCGATAAGGCATCTTCCTTCATGGACATTCTCATCGTCGCTGTCACCATCATTGTGGTTGCTGTCCCCGAGGGACTCCCTCTTGCAGTGACTTTGGCACTCGCATTCGCCACAACAAGAATGCTGAAGGAGAACAATTTGGTAAGAGTCTTACGCGCATGTGAAACCATGGGCAACGCTACGGCTATCTGCTCGGATAAAATGGAACTCTGGTAAGCCCATTCACTAGCTATGCATTGAGATTTTGGCTAATGGCGAATAGACGACAAACAAGATGACTGTTGTTGCTGGGAGATTCGACGACACTAGCTTCTCGGCATCGGAGAGCTTGGGCACTTCATCTCCGTCCATTCCCACCTGGGCCTCCAATACTTCGCCGGCTTTCAAAGAGGTGCTCATACAGTCAGTTTCTATTAACTCGACTGCATTTGAGGGTGAAGAAGAAGGGAACTCAGTTTTTATTGGATCCAAGACTGAGACTGCACTTCTACAACTAGCCAAGGATCATCTGGGGCTCCAGTCTCTCGCCGAAATTCGGGCAAATGAGCAGGTGATTCACCTGATGCCTTTCGACTCAAGCAAAAAGTGTATGGGAGCGGTAATCCGCCTTCGGTCGGGCACATATCGACTTTTGGTCAAGGGTGCCTCCGAGATCCTCCTTGAGTATTGCTCCACTAAGGCGAACTTCACCACTTTAGATGCGGAGATCTTAACAGCCATGGATCGCGTTTCATTCACGGACACAATGGACGAGTATGCCAATCGCTCACTGCGCACCATCGGGCTCGTCTATAAGGACTACCAGGAATGGCCGCCGTCTGACGCCACTAACGACGCTACATGCTGCACCGACCTCGGCGGACTTCTGCAAACAAGGGATCTCGTCTTTCTCGGCGTCGTTGGCATTCAAGATCCCGTCCGCCCCGGCGTTCCAGAGGCAGTTCGCAAGGCCCAACATGCAGGTGTTAATGTTAGAATGGTTACTGGAGACAACGCAGTCACTGCAAAGGCAATTGCTTCGGAATGCGGCATTTAAACGGACGGCATTGTAATGGAGGGCCCCGACTTTCGACGACTTTCCGATGCCGAGATGGACAACATGCTTCCAAATCTCCAGGTCCTGGCGCGGTCTTCCCCTGAAGATAAGAGGATCCTGGTATCGAAGCTGAAAGCCTTGGGTGAGACTGTGGCTGTCACAGGCGATGGCACGAACGACGCTCCGGCCCTCAAGGCTGCGGATATTGGATTCTCGATGGGCGTGTCTGGTACCGAGGTTGCTAAGGAAGCTTCTTCAATCATCCTCATGGACGACAATTTCACATCGATCATCACCGCTCTCAAGTGGGGTCGGGCGGTCAATGATGCCGTCCAAAGGTTCTTACAGGTGGGTGTTACCATTGGGTTCATCCTTGGGATTGCACGCTAACAGGTTTATGCTGGCAGTTTCAAATCACCGTCAACATTACAGCCGTGTTACTAGCATTTGTGACAGCTGTTTACGATGCAGAGATGAAGCCCGTTCTGACGGCGGTGCAGCTACTCTGGGTTAACTTAATTATGGACACCTTCGCCGCGTTAGCATTAGCTACCGACCCTCCAACCGAGAAGATTTTGGATCGTCCTCCGCAGGGCAAGAAGAAGGCATTGATTACAACCAATGTAAGTTACTCCAGAGGTCCAAGGCCTACAAAGTTTAAGTTTTGTCCATTTTCATATCGCTGACAAATACTGTTCATAGATGTGGAAGATGATCATTGGGCAGTCTATTTACCAATTGATCGTGACGTTTGTTCTCTACTTTGGCGGAGGCGCCATTCTCAACTACGACCTGAATGATCCCGATAAGAAACTTGAGTTAGAGACAATCGTCTTCAATACCTTCGTATGGATGCAAATCTTTAACGAGTTCAACAATCGGCGACTCGACAATAAGTTCAACATCTTTGAAGGAGTTCACCGGAACCTGTTTTTTATTGTGATTAACTGCATCATGGTTGGACTACAGCTCGCAATCATTTTCATCGGGTCCAGAGCTTTCCAAATCTCTCCTGGCGGTCTTGACGGTACACAGTGGGGTATCTCAATTGTCGTTTCGGCCCTCTGCCTGCCTTGGGCCATTCTCGTTCGCCTGTTCCCCGATACTTGGTTCGCTGCCATTGCGGAACTCGTCGGCCGCCCATTCCTGGCCTCTTACTCGTGTCTGAGCACAGGCATTTCTTCCTTAGTGGGAGCATTGAGAAGGAAAAGAGCGAAAGATGCCGAAGCAGGCCCTCCGCCAATGGTGGTCGTCTCAAATGACAATGGCATCAAGGACCAATAGAAGATCTGAGCGAAAGGTGTCCGGGCACAGTTGTCCACCATGGACAATCTCAATTGTATCACAGTATCACGAATTTGAAACCCGGTAAACTAGGTCTTTTTTGCTTTCATTTCTGCGGAGGTGCGATTCTTGATCAATTGGTTTTTGACCATACACGGGAGCAAAAGAGACGAATGTTGACTTAACCAGCACCTACAAATTCAGCGCGCAAACATACATAGAAGAAAATGTATTACATAAAATAAGATGAATTTTGTTTTGGTAAGTCTCGGATATTCCTTCCCATCCTTTTCATTGGCAGCGTGACTCCCCCCTTGCGTAGTACTTGGCGGGGATGCGCGGTGATTTCCGTTTGTCCCGGACCCCAAGCGGCATTCAACCCCGATGCTTGTGTCACAGATATCGCTGATAGGCTGCGTCCAGTAGGCAACGCCTGTGTAAAATGCATCATTATTTGCGACGGAGAACAAACCCGATAAGACCATCAGGGATAACGGGCTTCAGAACCGCGCAATAAGCATCGTACCGCATTCACAAGCCAGTGCGGCTAAATCTTCTGTCACAGGGAGTGAATAAATATCGACACGCCTTCAAACTTAGGACATGCTATGTCCTTTCAAATTCATTTCATTCGTGATCAAGAACAAGATCTAACCTTTCACGCCTTTTCAGTGTTCATCTTGACTTCAAATCATTTTTCTTGTGCCAGCTATCAACCAAAATGGCCATCGACGAGGTCCTTCCCCCTATGCCCCAATTTGCGAGCAGCATTGCTGGCAAACCTGAAATTCCCCCTTGGGATAAGCCTGACCCAACCAAAGAAGACCTGAACTGGGCAGAACTACGTACACTTGACCTGTCTCTTCTCGACGGCACCCCCAACCAGCAGGCGGAGCTTGTCGAGACGACACGCCTCGCCATCCAGAAAGACGGATTCCTGTTCGTCAAAAACTTCGGAATGACTGAAGAGCAGCTGGATCGCCACTTCGCTCTCGCGCAGTACATCTTCTTTCACGGCGGTATCAGCGAAGAAGAGAAGGAGAAATTCATGTGGAATCTCTCCAAAGGCACTTTCAAGGGGTACAAGCCCAGAATCGGATGGGGCGAGAAAGAGGGCCAACGCGATCAAATCGAGCATTTCAATTGGTACCAGTCGCACTTTGACGAGTTGCCCGACTCCGTCCCCTCCAACATGCTCCCTTTTATGGACGAGATCCAGGGCTTTGCCGACGTGAGCCTTCCCAAACTTCTTCTGATTGCTTGATCCCCTTACTCACTTTTGCAACAGCACATGACCAACCAAGTCAATCGCCGCTTGCTAGTGCTGTTGTCGCGCATTCTCGGCATGCCCGACAACTTTCTGTGGGAGAAGGTTTCGGCCCGGGGATCGGCGGGCGATAGTCTCCCAGGAACATCGTATCACCGCCACATGGTGTACCACAAGTGGGATCCTGAGGAGTACGACAAGTCTTCCCTGATCATGCACGGGCACACCGACTTCGGTACCCTTACTCTGCTACCCAGTCAACCTGTCAGTTGCCTTCAAATGTTGAACTCTGAAAATGAGTGGCGCTGGGTAGGCTATGAGCCTGGTAGACTACTCGTGAATCTGGGCGATGCGCTAGATGTCATCTCGGGTGGCCAGTTCAAGGCCACCAGACACAAGGGTATGTCGATGTTTTCAGTATTTTCTTTCCACTTTCCAGCCCCAAATCTCGCTTGGTCTGATTTCAATTTAGTTACTAAGCCTCCACGCGATCAAATGAACGCAAATCGCATTGGCCTCATCATCTTCAACCATGCGTGGGCAGACATGCGTATGGAACCAATGATGAACACCCCGCTGCTCAAAGAAAGAGGCCTGAACAAGAACTCGGACGTTTTTGGTGCTTTTAGTCGGCGTCTCGACGAGGGTCTTGAAGTCCCAACGTATCAAGAAGGGAAGACGGTCCGATCTCAGGGTGCACAGGCGAAACCGGAGAAGATCGTTGACATTGACGGCGTCAAGTATAAGGAGCAGATGTTCAACGGGACTAAGCTTCTCATGGTCATTTAGGATACCACACTCCAGAGATAACGGGGGGAATTATGTAACAAACACTTATCGTGGACATTGTAAATCAGACAGAATAGGTATTGGAAATTAGTAACTCGCAGTTGCTTAGACCGGGCCTAAACGAGTCAAAAGGAGAGTTAGTCAAAGGTGCGTCTCGGATGACGCTCTGGTATCCGAATGGAGTACTTGTTTAGGCGCTATGAACCATATTGTCGTTCGTTTTCGCCTTGATAATAGTTGCGATCATATCCACCGTGGTCTCTGTCGCCATCTCTGTCCTCTTTACTATTCACTTTTGCCCAGAAAACCAGAAGCGTCGGACGAAAAGTGACTCGCTCAACAAGAAGGAAGAATGACTTCATGGAGTCGCAAAAGCACATCATTCAAATCGATCCCGTTTTCCCCACATCGTCAACACACCGTACATGCCTCTCCCAGTCCCGGTGCGGAGAAAATATTCTTTTCTTGATCAGGCAAAGGGATTCCTTGCCTGCATCTGTATAACGCTCGTAGCAGAGGTTACTAAACAGCTCAATGGGAAATGTATATCCAACCGTGTTCCTCGCGGACAACATGATGCAACAAGGAGAGTTCCCCGCCTTTACATGGCAGGGGGCGGTGTTGAATGCCGGCCGGAGCCAGTCCGATAATACGATCCGGACCCGGAGATAAGTGGAATGGATGTGGCTGCATACGTGGGGGCTAATAGGCCTCCGATTGATTTGTATCGAAACGGATTAACCCCTAAGCGGCTATTATCACTATCTATTCCGCCCTCATCGTGTCTTTTCAGCTCGATTCCTCAAGCAAGAAAATGTTGCCACTGAGTTCCAGTTCGTTGACGTTTCTGATCGCAGCCACACTTTCGCTAGGCAGTCCTCTTAATTCCATGGTCAAAAGTATGTGTTCTTGCCGGCTTCGACGCCAAGAGCTTTCATATTAACGAGAGATTTTTCATATAGTGTCGTGCGGATCAGCTATCGAGCCACTGCCAGCCGGGTCCTGGGACACACATCTTCACACCTTTGACCCGGTCAAACATCCCTACGAGCCCGACTCGACCTATTTTCCACCAGCATCCAGCGTTCAGTCAGCTCTAGGTCGTCTACCAGCCGACAACTATGTCTTCGTGATGGCAATGCCCGAGGGCACGCGACCGGAAAACGTGCTTGAGAGCGTTGCCTACGTCAATTCAACGCTTACAGCAGACGGCCGCAAACGACAGTCACGAGCAACCGTCGTACTTGACTTTTCCACCATTGACCACACGCAATTACGCAAGCTACACTCACAAGGCGTGCGGTCAGTGCGTATCCACACGCGAGGCGCCGTTACCAAAGGCCTTGAGGGCGACGAGGCGTTGAAGGTGTATATAGAGACGGTGGCCCGACAGATCGCGCCGCTGGGGTGGACCTTGGATGGACAGCTCAAGACGGAGCAGTGGGTCAAGTTCGCGCCGTTTATGAAACAATTGCACTCTGAGATTGGCATCGAGTTCGTCGGGGATCACCATTTCTACCTTACTGCCGCCGACTACGCCTCGGAGAAGTACGCGGCCATCATCGACCTGATTGAGAGTGGAGCCGCGTGGACTAAGATCTCCGGGCTGACACAGCGGGTTGGGGCTAACCAGAACCTGGAAAACATGCGGCTGGTATCGTTGGGTCTGGCGAGTGCGGCGGGGGGTCGTAGGGCTGTCTATGGCAGTGACTGGCCGCACGTCGTATCAGGTGGGGGATCAAGCGAGGTTGTGGTATTTGATGAAAAGGCGGAGGCAGCACAGTACAGACAGTGGTTTGGCGAGGAATTGTTCCGCAAGGTTATGGTTGACAATCCAGCCAGACTGTATGCCTGACCAAGTTGGTTCCATGTTTTCGGACCGCCTCCGAAAGAAGTCGGAATGCGGCCGAAGCCGAATCATGGGATCGGAGGTTCCGAGGTGCGGGGGATCCGGGGAAAGTTTGGGGTTCCCACGATTCGGGTACATGGCGCATCATGTGAGAAGGCCGTAGCAAGTCAATCACACCAAATGAACACTCAGATGTCTGCTTCACTCGTTTGGACAAAAAAAATACATAACCCATCAATTCCAAGCGTGCGCTTCTCTATGACCATCGACTCACCACACCAAAAGTCTCGTGATGCCACAGTCTACTCCCAACTCCAACACCGAGACGACTCATAACGCCCCACAATGCAATAATGCGGCGCGAGACCGTTTAGACCAGCACCGCGATAGCAGCAATGGCAAATCTAAGATCCGGTACGGCGCGTCATGCACTAGCTGCAGACGGAGGAAACAGCGCTGCGATGGTCATACTCCCAGGTGTGCACGATGCCAAAGGCTGAAGGAGAAATGCATCTATGAGAAGTAAGGCAACTGGAGGTTCATGAATGCTCCTTTTTTCATCACTCGAAGATTTTGAGTTTCATCTTAGCTGATTCAAGGTAACTTAGTAACGCCCGCAATCTGGTCCCGTCACAGTCGGTGCCTTTACTGCTGCAAACATTCCACTTCCTACAAACCCTTACAGATCCGACCGCTGGTCCGCCAGACTTCATGATTCGGCAGCTCATCCGGCAGTACCTCGAGGACACACCTCTGCCAAGCTTCGCAACGGATGGCATGAAAGCGACGTCATCAGGTGGTACTCTGGAGGCACTATCTTCGAGCCAGAGGGATAATGAATGGGACAACAATGCTTTTGGTGGACGGAAGAGTGTGAGAGACAACGAGAGTGAGGATGAGGTCAATGGCGGCGTATCTGCCTTGAATGAGCTACTAATGCATATGAGCCTTGCGGATGATGGCCAAGTGAGTTGCCTAGTTGAGAGTGGAGCTTGCTCGCCAAATAGCGTGAGACGTTGACAAACCTGACAGATGGGGCATTTTGGTGTTTCCTCCTTGTTCTGGGAAGCACCTCCCGATGTCGTCATCGGGCGGCTAAAGCAACACGCACAAATAGACGCTGAAGCAGGTGGTTTATTGGGATCAGGCGGCATGACGAGACAGCCCTACGCGATGCTGAATTTGGATGACATGACCGTTGACTTGGACGATGAGGATGGTCATCAAGATGAATCACGTGAGGTTGGGTCTCTCAAAGTCGACGCAGCCATTACCCGCACATGGTAGATGTTGGTGTGGGATAGGCTGGAACTGGAAAGAGGCCCAGAGGTGTCTCAGGCGATAAAGCAACTGCTCGAGACCTACTTCTGCTGGCAACATGCATCTTACTGCATCATCTACCGGCCTGCTTTCATGCGGGATATGGCGCTAGGAGGACATTATTTCAACGAGTTCTTGTTGCAGGTCATCTGTGCTTGCAGCATCCGGCAATGTTCCACAGTTAGCCAGGCCTGCTCAGGGTCTATTTCAACTGGTAACAGGGATGCTATGGAGGCAGGATATCTATCGCAAGCCAAAACACTCTTATCAGTCGAGCTAGACCGACCGTCATCCATACCTACGATACAGGGTCTGCTTCTCCTTGGCCAGCGAGACTGCGCACACGGAAATTTGTCTCAGGGGTGGATGTACACGGGCATGGCGTTCAGAGCGATGCGGGACATGGGTATCCATCTCGATTGTAGCCGCCTATCTATCTTCGGCTTTGGTACCCTGACAGTAGAGGACCGTGAAATCAGGCGCCGTCTTTTCTGGTCAGCTTTCACTTGGGATAAGATCATCAGCGTGTCCATGGGGCGTACACCAACCTTCAACGCGCACCAGACAGTCTGGCCAGGTCATGTTCTGGACGATACGGAAGACCACGAGATTTGGCAGCCTAAATCATGTGGGAGCTCAGCACTTACTGACTATCCCCCTCGCAAATGCTTTACGATCACCACCTTCAAGCACTTCGCCACGCTGTGCGAGATTATTCAGACCATCATCATGCGGCTCTACGTCGGCAGGCCGAGACATTTAGGCATTGGTCGGTTCATTGACGCTGTGGGCTCAAAGCTGCGGCAGTGGTATGACTGTTTGCCAGTTGACATCAAGATGAATACTAGCAGGCTGCCGGAACGTTGCCCACCGCCGCACATCTTCTCGGTCAAGTACGTATGGTCAAGTTACTCTTTGAAAAGGCAACATCAAAACTGATTGATATTCCGTTCTTCACACAGTTCGCTGTATCGTGCCAGCTGGATCCTCCTCTATCGTATCTTCATCCCTGATGAATTACAGGCCACGAGCGACGCACCACTTAACTTGATCCGAGAGGCTTCAGCAACATGTTCAGCCAAGGCGGAGGAGATGCATCAGCTTTTCAAGCTATATGCTAAGTCATTTGGTCTTAACAACATGACATACACCATGGTATGGAGCATGGTAAGCTAAATCGCATCTTGCTGCCTTTACCTTTTGGCCGGTGGCACTTGCTTGTGTCAAGCTGACTCCAGGTGTTCTCATAGTACTCTTCTGCCACAATCAACGCCATTGACTTCCAATCTGATGACCCCATCATCGCCAAATGTTCTGCTTCTAGACTCAGTATGTCTTTGTACGTTCTAGAGCAAAGTAGATCGCAGATGCCAGGAGCCCAGAGATCGATTGATATCCTCAAGCACCGTCTGCGGCGGTCACGGTGGCCAGGTTCTTCTACTACAGTAGCTATGGAATCCGGCCTCCTAGGACAAGTCAAGCCCAAATTCGGCGCCGCGTCTGTTCCATCTGATTTGGCGACATCGTTCGGCCATTCAGAAACCGCCCAGATGGAAGATTCGAGTTGCGTTACCGGCAACATTCCTTCCTCTTCTTGTGGCTTTTACTCGTCCTTGGCCTGCAAACAACAAGGCTACATAACGGCAACTTCCCAGTTCCTGGAGCCGTCTTTGTCGTCATCGACGACTCATCATAATGACCAAGATTGCACCACAGGCCCTCTCGCAGAGGACATCGACGATTGGAACATGTTCTGTTTGCCAATCACAGACGACCCGAAGATTGACATGTCAGTCGAATTCATGGGTAACAATCACGCGGGTCTTGATCAAAATATAATGGCCGTGGCGTCCTGCGTCGAGCCTATCACAGCAGGTGGAAGGCAGGGGTTACCAGAGGCGGGTGAAGTAGAACCGGCCGATGAGCAGCAGGCGGCGTTATTCTCATTTTTTTTTTTTTGAGTCAGACAGTTCATCGCTGGGTGCCCCAGCAATGAGAATGCGAGGAGCCGACTGGAAATCACAAAGAATTATACGCGTATTCTGGAGGACCCTCGTATGACCCCTCGTTGCCCCACGCCGTCATCCAGTGATTTTCTACCGAACCAGTCTACTTCATGTACCCTCAACTACCTGATTTCTATTACATATCAAGCCTAGGTTTTCCGATCGGGCCGAATATCAGCATGTTCAGGCAGCTCTGTTACCTCATCTACCTATACAGTCCAACCAAATGCAAGATCCACGTCGGCCCTCTCATCCACAACTCCTTGTGATACCACCAGATACCCCACGGGGACAATAACGCGGGGTATGCATCAAGCTTACAACGCTAACCGTCGATCTACCGGGGTATTTCTGTGAGAGCCACTTCAGTGGCTAATGACCTCGGCTTTTACCTTGCAACTGGGATCATTACCTGTGAGAAACGCCAGAAATGGGAACGAGTACAAGCCGATGAACTGCCGCAATCAGCTTTTGGGTTGGTCAGTTGAGCTTGGAAGTAAGAAGCAAATTTTCGGCTGTTAATAACAACACGCCCGTCCTACTCACGGCAAAGGGTGGGGATAATACACGACATCGGTTGTTGATTCCCCGAGAGGCACAGCAACACGGGTTCAACAATCTGCATTAAGGCGGTCCCTCTCATAGCCACGGGTATAAATGGCCGCACAGATCTAACATTCTTGCAGTTGTGTGCGAATTTTAGCTATGAGATTCTCCTCTTACATTAGTCTAGGTGCAATCATCAGCGGTGGCCGCTGAAAGACTTGTAGACATGATGCCGTCGACGAGTCCTACCTCAGGGGTCGTTCTTGTCCTTTTGTAAGCGATGCATAAACTTCGTTTTTCTTGGGATAATTAACGCTAACAATTACCAAGGGCAAATCTTTGTTTGATCGCTGCACAAAGCGACTACCAATGGCCAGCGTATCGACCTTTGGAGTACGCCACCCCGGTGCCAACACCAACGACAATTTCGACCTTCGCTCCACCCTATTCCCAGCTTTCAAGTCTCATAGACCCTCGCTCAACAACAACTTGGGACTCTTCTGACTCAACGCCAACGGATGACGGCATCGAGTACGGCAACGCAGCTTTGGCATCTTTGTGGGCGCCTATTCCCGTCTCATCACCCCCGTTCACTACCACAGTCTCGCCAACGCCAATTCCAAGCAGTGAGCTAATTAAACCACCGCCTTTGCCCATTGGACCTGAGGCATCGTCAAATGAAAGCCTCAAGTTCCCAGGTGATTTCCAATGGGGATTCGCTGGTGCTGCTCTTCAAATTGAAGGTGCAACCAAGAATGAGGGCCGTGGACCCAGCGCGTGGGAGAACCGTATGCGAGGCAATTTCTCTTCGTCTGGAGAGAACTCAGGACCACCGGATATCGCAACGATGAACTACTACCTCTACAAGCAGGACATCGCTCGTCTCGCAGCCGTCGGTGTGCAATCATACAGCTTCAGCATCTCATGGTCGCGTATAGTCCCTTTCGGCAAAGCCGGGTCGCCGATCAACAAAGAGGCCATCGATCATTACAGCGACCTCATCGATACAGTGATCAGCTACGGGATGAAACCAGTGGTCACATTGTACCACTTCGACACTCCCGCAACTTTGCAGTCTAACACGTCATTCTTTTCATATGATCACCCGGACTTCATCAACAGCTTCGTCTACTACGCTCAGACTGTGTTGGTCCACTATTCCGACCGCGTCGGCACGTGGTACACCTTCAATGAACCGACCATCGAGCCCAGCATTTCTGGTTCTTGGGTCACCAGCCGCTACGTCCTGGAAGCACACGCCAAAGTCGTCCGTTGGTACCGGGATGTCGTTAAAGGCGACGCTCTCTGGAGCATGAAGTTCGATCTCACCGACACCGGCTTCGCACTTCCACTGGATCCATCGAATGCTTCGGATGTCGCTGCTGCTGTTCGGCGCAACGAGTTCACAGTCGGGTACTTCGCCCGCCCACTGTTCTTGGGCGAGAATCCACCGCCATCGATGATAGATACTGTTGGCGAGAAGGTTCCGACGTACACGGACGAAGAGCTTGAATTCTTCAATGGAACTGCCGACTTCTTTGCCTTTGACGTTTACACTGCGACATATCATTCCGAGCCAGAAGGAGGCTTCGCCGCGTGTGCTGCAGATCCAGAACATGCCCTGTATCCGCAGTGCACAGTCCCATTCAGGACCAGGGGGCTTTGGGAGGCGAACTTCCAAGGAAACCCCGACCGCATTGCCGTAAGTCTCACAGCGAGAAGAAACAAGATGAAATTTTTGCTTACCAGACGAAACGCAGGTGCCCGCTGAGCATGTTCGCGCCATGCTCGGTTTCTGGCAGGCAACGTATCCCACCGAGGGGGGAATTACCATTGCTGAGTTCGGTCTGCCTGCATACAAGGCGGCTGACATGTCAAGAGAGCATATCCAGAACGACCTTGCGCAGTCCAACTTTTACGTACCAATTCTTGCAGAGGTATTGAAGGCGATAAACCTTGATGGTGTTCATGTAAAGGGGTTATACGGATGGTCGTTCCTCGACAACTGGGAATGGGGCCAGTACAATGACAAATACGGTGTCCAGGGATTCAACGCTACCACTCAAGAACGGTTCTACAAGAGAGCCATCTTTGACTACGCCGGATTTATCCAGGATCACATGGAGGAGTAACGTAGCACACCGAATTGCATGCCTATCATCTTCCTATTATTCGGGCAGTGTTACGTCATTCTTGTCAGCAGGAGCTCTATTGTCCTTTTCGCCTGCGAGAGTGGATATGCCTGATCATGCAGACGACCCGAAAGATGTTCAATTTGAATCACTTTTCCATCAGAAGTCACCGTTATCCTCTGTTATCAAACTTGAAACAGTCTTCAGCAATAAAGATTCAACATTACTTCTAGAGTTTTGCTAGGCAGGCAGTGTCCTTGACAACTTCAATTGCAGTATGCTAAATACTTCAATAAGGACTATAGCAGTAGACAAAACGACGACGATAGAAGACGACGACTATCCGCGACGTCCTTTAGGCGAGATACTTCAAAATGAAGGGGACAGTCTCAACAACATCCCAGTCCTCATCCTTCGTCTCATCACCGAAGATCTTCAATCCGCGGGCGATGAACTTGTAAGTGCCCTCAGGGATAATAGTCCGGTCGGCCAAGAAACCTCCAAAGTTCCAGGTGTATCCAAAGCGGTGAGCATATTCGACAGGCGAGTTGGGGACAGGTCCAAGAGTCGGGTATCCCTGGTGATCGATCACCTTGAGGGTGGAGTTGGTAACTCCAACAGCAACGAGCTCAACGTGCAGCTGCGTGGTGCCGACAGTAGGGGTGACAACCATCTTGGGGTAAATGGCGCTGCCAGTAGATCCGGGGCGAGGGATAGTGAAGGTACGGTTGGCAACGACGGGGATGAGGAAGTGGTTGTCGGTTGAGGACAGGTAGACGCCGTTGAGTCCAAGGCCAGGAACCAGGACAGGGGTATCGTGCATGCTACCGCCAACGCCGAGGTAAGGCACAGAGAGGGTCTCCCCGTTGCTGCCCTCGAGAGTGATGTAGCCGCTGTACACAGGCAGAAGAGTGGCGTTCAGTCCAGAGGGAGGGGTAGCTGTGAAAGAAACGTCGGCGCTACCTCCTGCGGGAACTGTGAGAGTGTCGGCGGCGAACTTGATGTCGGCCCATGCGTCGACTGTCGGAGGAGGGGCTCTGGCAACGACCAGCTGAGCCTCACCGGGGGTGAAAGTATAGACAGTCGCAGACTTTGCATGACCAAGCTTGTAAGTAATTGCCTCAGAAGCAGTGTTCTTGACGCTGAAAGTATGCTCTCCAACGAAGTGATCGGTGTCGTTGAAGGAGATGCCCGTAGACCTAAGAATCGTCGTGGCATGTGCAGCGTCCCAGGCTTGCACTAGACCAGCACCCTGCTGAGCCACAGGAGCCAGGACATCCTCGTGAACTATGGTTCCGTCGTTCCATGCCTTGGGTTCAGCAGTGGCGGAAATGACGCTGCGAAGTGTCTCCTGATCCAGAGTGCCACGAACTTGACCAACGAGAGCATACACGGCCGCAACAAACGGGGTACTCATACTTGTTCCCGGATTAACCATGTATTGCGATTGATCCCAAATCCATGTAGAAAGGATTCCGCCTCCCGGTGCGGTGAACTGAGGCTTGAGCTGAAGATCCCAGGTTGGGCCGTAGCTAGAGAAGGGGCTGGTGTATCCGGCGGTGACACCGTTGCTAATCGGCTCAGCAAATAGACCGGAGCTGCTAGGAGGGCCAAAAGTGACGGTGACATTCTCAGAGTTGTTGATCCATTCCCTGGCTTGTCTGGGCATGATCAATCCAGCGCCCAGGATTCCTTCGGTGTAAACGTATGGGGGGTAAATTCTGCTGACCTCGTGTTAGCTCTTGACAAATGAATGGGGTACTAGATCGACGCACGATTCGCTTGAGGGAAAGAAGAAGATGTACTTGGCTCCTCTGTCAAGCACATTTTGACCCTGGATATCTGAGGCGCAAGCGTCCATGTTGAGGATTGGAATGGCATCGGTCAAGTCGATGTCTTCAGCAAGAGGCTCGCACGCGGAGTTGTTGACAGCGCCAGCCCAGACTCTCAAAGTGACGTTGGCAGTGACTGCGGGTGCGCCGGCAGACCAACCGAAAGCATACTCGCCAGTCTCGTTCTTGAAAGTGCCGCGAGTCATCAAGTTGGGCAGAACAGTGTTATCAACAGACCCAATACCGGCAACAGCCTGGCCAGAGGCAGGGGAAGCCACAGCCCAGACACCCAAGTTGCCAGAGTTTCCGGCCGCAACAACGACGGGAACACCAGCCTCGGCGATGCGGGAGACAGCCACAGCAGCAGCGTCAATGGACCATCCAGAGTCATCGCCAGCAGAGCAGGAGATAACGTCGCTACCGTCCTCGTAAGCCTTGTAGAAAGCGGAAACCAGAATCTCACTGGTTGTGTAGCCGGCGCAACCGCTGACCTTGTAGGCGCCGAGGGTAACATCCGGAGCAGCACCGGTGAAGCCGAGCTCGTTCTCCTGAGCCATGATGATGCCTGCAACGTGGGTTCCGTGGCCCTGGCAGGTATCGAGGGGGTCAGCATCCGGCTGAGGCGCGTCGGAGCTCTCGACATAGTCATCGCCCGTCAAATCCCAGCCATAACCCACTGGGAAACCCTCGCCGAAGCCACCTCCAAGGGCCGGATGTCTGTAATCAACACCGGTGTCGACAATGCCGACCTTGATTCCCTTGCCGGTAAAACCAGCCTCGCGCAGCTTGTCGACCTGGGTCATGACATGGGTGCTGTAGGTGTCCTTGGCAGCCTCCTCACGGCGGGTTTTGATGGAGCGGAGGAGTGCCTCGCCGGTCGCGGTGCCGTTGCGGCCGACGGAGCTCGGGTTTGGCTTCGGCATCTGAATCTTGCGCACCGGCCAGACGCCCTTGACGCTGAGCTTGCCGGCGATCTTGCCGGCCGTGACATGGGGCTCTTCGTCATCCTCAACGCGGATAGACGCGCCGTTGAAGAGGCGGTACTTCAGGTCCAGGCGGGGCACAACAGAGAGGCCATCGGATCGGAGCTCATCCAAGAGTCCCGCGGAGTCGGCCTCGCCGTCGAATTCGACGATATACGCGCCTTTAACGAAGGCATCCTCGTCGATCTGAGGTGCCGCAGGCTCGGCGTCAGCTGCTGCGACGCATGCCGTAGAGGCCAACAGGCCGAGTGCCAGGGAGGCGACGTTAGAGGAGAACCTCATGGCGGTGGTTGACGCTGGATTTCAAACGAGTGACCGGCGGTGACCAAACACCAGACATGATTGATCGAACGCATCTTGAGCAGATATATACAGATCAACTCATTCTCAGCGCCAATCGCGCACATAGCAATTGCAGTGATGAGATTTCTGGCATGAGTTGAACACGAGAAATTGGGACCTTCCCGTTTGGTACCCGAAATTACCGGTGCTGGGGGCGACTGGCGATCCTCGGCTTGGCTGCTGCGACTCTGCTGTTCTTGACCATCGCCAAGGCGGCAAACCGCTTCGCTTTCGGTCCTGTCGTTCCTGTTTGTTAAATCGGCCGAGATGTTCCGGAGCCACGCCTCACCATTCCTGCAGCCGTCCAGAGTTGACATGATTGAAAATGCTGTCCCTTAGCTCTGCCTTGAAAGGCGCGTTTTGGCGCCCGCGTCGGTCGAGAGCCGAAGTTAAGGTCGTGGGGCCGCGGTCGTATTCGAAGATCAGGGGTGGGCCGGTACGAGCTTGGGGCACGTCATGCGCAGTGTGAAAGCACCAAATCGTCTAAATCCCGGTCGTGTTGATATGCTTAAACAACTTCACGAGGGGCGCCATCGCCGATGAGGCAGGAGGTTGTCGAATTAAGCAGAGGTGTGGGGGATGGTGTGAGGGCCGATCATGGCCAATTGTGCTCGAAGCTGATAACAAGCAGCAACGATTAGAGCCTAGCTGTCAGCAATCTACAGACGGAACTTTTGTTATTTCCGGCTTCGCGAAAACGACGGCCTCTAGCATTTCCGTGGCGATAACCGTCCGGGTCAAAAGAGTCACGATTCAAAAAAGATGGGAAATAGCACAACCTGGTTTCGATCCAGGGACCTCTGGGTTATGAGCCCAGCGCTCTACCCCTGAGCTATTGTGCTTTCGTAATTGGGTGATTGTGGATATGGTTCCACACTGTCGCCGGGGATTATCGGTTCTCATGAAGAGCTGGAGATCAGAGGAAAGCCCACACATATTAGTTTAAGCGATGGACAACAGATTATCCAACGACGAGCGCGTGATATACTCGTGGCTTTACAAATTTTATCCGTCGGAGGCCCCTTTTCTGCATCTTTAGGCAAGTTGCGAAAGTTTCAGGTATCATTCTCATATTTAGAGAGTTGAAAATGATCAATATGACGCTTCATAGGTAGCTTCGCGAGGGTCTTGACTAAGGGACGAGCCCGGTAATTTCGGTACATTCGGCTTCACCCGGTCTCCGCCTCCGCCATATTCGGATCGCTTGCCGTGAGCGTCATGGACTTCCTTGCCGAAGTTCGGTCTTCGAAACCAGCCATCATCAACGTACCTTGTCGGCACCCCGATATGGTAGCGTGCCAAACCAGGTGATTGAAGATGGGATGAGTGACGCCAAACTTGCCGATCACATTATCAGTTGACATAATGACACATGTCTGGTCGGAAAAGAAATCGTGTGTCTCGCAACGAGTTTGTGATTGATTCAGGAGGTCATCTAACTCATTTCGTCTTCCACATCTCTGCTCTGTTACACCTAACCATGTAGGCCATCAGAAGTAATATTCTGCTCGCTAATATCAGTGACAGGCTTTCAGACTCAAACACGTTCTTACCTTTTAGACGAGTTTAAGCCATGGGGGGTGTTCATTCTCGGTAGAAAGAAATCAGCTGACCCATGTGCTGCCGACTCCGCCGGGCTTCCATGTAGAGCGGGACGGGTCCGGAGCAACACACGGAGGCCCTTCCGTCAATTTCACCGGAAGTCGCCGACTTCCTTTCGATTTGCAAACGACCCCCGATAACCTTCAATTGTGACAAGTGAGAAAACTATATCCAATAAGTTCACTGCATGAACTTTTTCGTCGGTGCCGACAGACGGATGTCGGGTACGCTGCCTCAGATACATTTTTCCGGAGGTTTCAGGGGGCATCGACAGTGTTTATGTGCCTAACGACATCTTCCGTGTTTACGATATGCATGACGGACACGTTATGAGCCACCTGTAGACAGATGTCCCCGCGAGATTGCTTGGAAATGTTGTCAAGCCATATGCAAACTGATTTCAACATAACCGTGTACCCAGGCCAGTCCATCCCGCTTGCTGCCGTTCGAATAGCATAACACTTTGAATGAAGTTCAACTAGATGAACTATCTGAAGTGGATATTGCTTACCGCTGTACGCCTACCTCGGTCGCATCGCGGTCTACCCGGCGATATCTCTAGGTAAAGTGTCCTTTTCATGCCATCGTCGTTGGTGTGGCATGATCAATGGGCAAGCTCCGGAACGGGTGTGGTTGACTTGACCACCTACGTTCCCGTGCGAGACTCCGTCGGCGGCTTCTTGTAGCATCCGCGGATGCCGGAAACCATAAAGTCGGACCATCTTGTGTCCCTGAGAATACTGAGCTAGCGGAACTGCTTTTGCCTTTCGGCTGGGCCCAGGTACCGAACTGAAGTAGAGATAGCGTCGTTTCGAAGCCGCCTCGACATCACGACGGGAAGAAACATATTTCGGATATGACTAGAAAGTGCTGACCATACCGAGGGAATCGTTCGAGAAGCCTGCACCCCGCACTGAAGTTGACACACGAAACGGGCGGGGATAGAGGGGGAAACGTGATCCACTCAAGGTCTAGACCGGGTGTTCGCGAGCGACATCTTTCAGAGTTGGCAGTGACAAGACCTCCAGCGGATGCTACAATGCGCAAGTGAACCAGGTTCAGGCACTTGCAAGTTTTTTCCTCTGCTGTTTTCAAACTTGTTTGCTGGTTTCGCAGGCTGCAGATTGCAGTTTGCATGAAGCTCATTGACCTCCAGATCGTCCCAAGGAGTTCAGATGCCAAGACCATAGTTGGAGATACGTCCACATCACAAAATTTGACCCCCCGTCGACAAATTTCATGCAGTGATTACATGACTGCTTCTGTTTTCAACTCAATTCAGACGACCTTTCTTTTTGTTTGGTGACAAACACACGGATATGTGATATATGTGTGCGAACAGACATGGCAATGAACAATCCCGTCTTCATAAAAGGAGGCTGAGTGCTGACGTGAGTCTGCTTGTGCAACCAGGCCGGGCTGCGCGCGGACGATGCACACGTCGCAAACTCTCGGTTTTGACTCGACGCTAGAGAGCACGTTCATCGCGACAAGTTCCGAATCTAGGTAGCCTACGGAGGGCGCGCTGCACTCGCGACTTGGCATGCTCGATTGCTCGTTTCTCGTGTAGTTTATAGGATGTGTGCCGACCCAGTCATGAGTTCGTGTCTTGCAAGAGCAGACAGCTTGGCGCAACATTTGTGTCTCAAGATGAACACCTTTACTCAAGAATGCGATTCAACCTGCAGATTTCGAGTCATCAGCTTGTGGTAATTGAGTTGCTGTGGGGATTGAATGAAACACTTGCACTTCTGCCAAGTCGGCAAAAACAACGACAAGACTTTTAAAACTTCAATAGCCGTGCAAACTTGTACCTCCAGTCTCTATGGCACATGAACCACTGCATGATATTGCATTGTGGGGGATATTACATTGGTGAACCGTCCACCCAAAAAATGCGAATTTCGCAAATTGGCCGTGGGGTTGAAGCGACTGGAAGCAGACGGGGCATGCGAGGCGGATGCGAGATGGGAAAATGCAAAGTTCGTCCAACTTGTTGAGTCCGGTGGCACGAAAGTTCACCCCGAAGAGAAACCAGTCCGACTACTCGCTGACCCGGACCCGGGAACGGAGCGCGAGGAGACCTAGGCACTTCCAGAGTCAACTCCGTGGAACCACCGCAACTTGGCCCCGGCCTCCGGAAAACAAGCCCCCGAAACCATGAGGCTCTCCTGAACTCGTGGGAACTCAGAATTCGGATTGAGATGCCGTTAAGCTCTTCCGCCATCGACAACGGGCACCAAGCTCGATGGGTGTAGCAGATATTCTGCTAATTTAGACTCGCAGACCTTTTCGATGCTAGCGTCCCGTTGGACAGAAACAAGTTGCCGGGTTGGATTCGTCCCGGGCGCAACGCTATTCCGCTTGGGACATGATGCGGCCATTTCGAATGGAACTGTTGCAAAATCTGCTAAGAGAGTTCTCATATGAAGATTGGTGTAGTTAGACCTAAGCTCTAAGAGGACGCGATCTATCTTCAATCAGTGACATGATAAAAGAGGATAAAAGAGAGGACTTTATCAAGTGCCATACACAGCTCGGCCATTTGAAAGGTGACTGCAAGTCATTGAACCCCTTCCTAACTGTGTCATTTACAGGAACCTCTGAGGTTCGCGCACGAGCATCGTGATGATGGTGTCGTGGACGGGGAGGGCGGCTTGGCGGAGTTCGGCAGCGCAAGGGTGAGGCGCTCGCGAACGGGCGTCGCGCATTTGTGGAGAATCACCAAAGCGGCAACGCAAAGACCTTTTCCTGCTGCAGGAACGTGAGCTTCTTTGAGGCAGTTTGGCAGTTTTGGCATGCTGGGGCAGCCTGCGGGCGTCCTGAGGCCGTTGGAGTTGCATCTGGGGGCTGCCACGAGATCCCTTGATACCAGGTTGTCTCCTGTCGATCCTCTTCATGTTCCTGATGAGAGTGCTGCGGCTGCAGGTGCAGGTAAAAACGCTGCCGGTGCAGATGCTGACGCTTACATCGATAGACAGATCGGGTGCACGTGGGGAGAAGCCGATAGAGCGCGCCATTGCTCCCACTAGGAAGAAAAGGGAAAAGGCCGGCGCTGGCTCCAGCCTTAGTTCAAGGCACGACCCGAGCCAGCGACCTGGATCTGAATTAGACACGTTCTCGCGTTTGAGTAGGATTTACGGAGTGTTCGGCAATTGCGACTTGATTCCTCAATAGGGCGCCCGCGAGAGAAACAGCTCGGAGACGGGCGGTTCTGACGTACGGGTTCTTTTCCGAGGGCGACTGGCCAGAATGAGCAGCCTCTAGTCCGGCACGTGTCAGGTTCATTCAATCAGGCCTAAGACATGACATACTTGCTTTGGCCAGAAGATGTTCTTTTTCCCCGGGGAAGACAACATGACAAGGCAGTTGACGCCCGTCCAGAACCCCGTTGGGTCTACGGAGGCTTGTCCCTGTCCATCGGTTACTCTAAATGACTGGGGACAGCGGAATTGGAGACACTAGGGGCAGAAGAACCGCGGCCGTGGGAGAGAAAACAGAAGAGTCATTCCAGGGACGTCATTCCGCTCGCCTGTAACATGTCAGTTTTGAGCGAGGCGGCGCAACTTCCTCCCGAAAACAGCCCTACCAGGTAGTCCGGTTCTGTCGGCTCAGCATCGTTCCGTACCGCTTGGGTGCACAAATCTGACTGAGGCACCTCATTGTGATCGATGTGCGTGTGTGCGGCCCCTCTTTTGGTGTGAATGGATGTGTAAGTGGGAGAGAAAAGATGGTGTGCTAGGCCGATGCATGTTGGTTGCAGTCCACGTGCGCCAAGCCAGAAACAGGTTTCAAGATTATGTATCGAAACAAACTCCTCGAGAGTATAATAGTTCGTCCCGGACGCACGCCAGGACATCATCTAGCTCCTCGGAATTATGCCTTGCTGACCCGTTTCGTTCTACATTGTTAATAACCCTTTTCTTCCCAGCCTTTCGTAGGCCTTCGTTTTGCAGATCGCCCTTTCTCACAACAAATCTTGGAGGACTGTAGCAACACGCAATGCATCTAGGATCGTCTGTCGCGGCCGCCGCGATGCTGCTTGCCGGCTTCTCGGCAGCGGCCCCACTCGAACGCCGGGCCTTCAGTGCCGAGCTCCCGACCAGCCCCGAACAGATTCGCGTTGTCGAGCAAGAAGCTCGTGGGTCTCTACCCAACTCTGCGCCGCCACCGAAATTGGAGCCAAGCAGTTTGACAGCTTTCCAGCTCATTCAGTTCAATGAGCAGTTTGAAGTCGCCTTTTTCTCGTCTATGTTGGAGAATGTGACTCAGGGAGGGCCTGGCTGGGAAACAACGGAGAAGGACAAGCTTATGGATGCGTTGAAAGTTGTTGTTGCTGTATGTCCCCCGCTCTCGGCTGGCTTTTCGCACGGTCACTAATCCATTCACAGCAAGAGAAGCTCCATGCACTTGACGCCAAGGGTGTGTTGGACCATTTCAAAGCGTTCTCGCCGGCACCTTGCCAGTACCAATTCCCTACCAACAGTCTCAAGGAAGCCGTCGCTTTGGCTGAGACGTTTACCTCGGTGGTGCTGGGTACCCTCCAAGATGCGACACAGCTTCTCGCAAAGAATGGCGACTCGGGCCCAGTCCGTGCCGTGACATCCGTCATCGGCCAGGAAGGTGAACAGAACGGGTTCTATCGCAGCATCTTAGCCCGTGCGCCCTCGTCGCAACCTTTCCTTACGACTTCAATCGCCCCGTTCGCCTTCTCCGCTCTTCAGTCTTTTGTCGTCAAGGACTCTTGCCCGTTCAAGATGTCCTCGATCGAAATCCCAACCTTTGCGCCCCTGAACGTAATGCAGATGGCGAATGGAGGCGAGATTGAGGCGAAGGACCAGATGCTTTCCATGAAGGTCGACTTGCGAGAGGTTGTCACTGCCGGACGCTTCCTTGGCAAGGACCCCGGTGGTCTCTTCGTCACCTACCTCAATGGACAGAACGTCCCTCTCAGCGTTCCTGTGAAGAACGGACAATGGACCGGTTCCAGCATCGAGTTCCAAGCCGACTTTCCGTTCGAAAAGAACAGCATGTGGGGATTAACCATCGCGGCGCTGACATTTGAGGGTAACTTCAAGAATGCCGATGATATTGCAAAGGCTACGCTTGCGGGTCCAGGCTTGATCCAGGTCAACAAATGACAGGTTGCGGAGAGTTTCTGTGTTTTCTTTTTATTCAAGGCATAATATGGGAAAGCGATGTGTAGAAGATTTGGAAGATATCCCAAGCTTGGGAGTTTTTGGCGTTCTCAACAGCATAGACTAGCCTTCACTTCTAGCAAATAATTCTCGTTACAAACTGCGCTCCTTATTCCCAAGCTCAGGATGACACTTGAGTGGCAGTCAGTGATGGCGACATGGGCCATTGGCCAAGCCGCGGACGTCGCAAAAGTTTGATCCGAACATTCAAGACCTCTGCCTGCAGGCGGTTTACACCGGCAAACCGGGCATGCAATACAACAGCATCCGTAGCGCCAGCTGGGATTGGCTGTGCGGTGTTGGTGTCCATCTCCGTTGCCGACTGTATGTTCTCCACCGTCCTACTCAATATTACCAACAGACTCTTCGCTGCGCGATGACGCTACTGTGAATGTGTTCGAAAGATGAGATGATGAGCCCCTTTCCATCCACGGATGCCCCTTCCGACACATTTCGACTCAACACAGGACCCGAATAGGAAATGCTTGGTCCTGCCCGGTTCGTCCGCTCGCGCCGCCGAATACGACAATTAGCTCATATGATTAAGTCGTCCGACCATTCTTCCTGCGCTGCTTCTGCACATGCAACATTGTCACATTTTGTTCTCATTCTCCAGCAGTATTCCGACTCGCACAAGGAATCCGAAGTTGCATGTGGTCTAGAATGTTTCCGAGGGCATGACAGGTCCTGACGATCAACAATTTGGCGATCTCTTATCATGACCACTAAGATCGACGGCTTGGCGCAACCGTCAGAAAAGACAACAAGAACGCGAAAGCGATTCCCTGCCCAGGAAACAGCACAGGTCCTAGTGCACGGAGTGGGCCTGTCACATACTTCGTCTCAGATGGTACCAAAACTTCGGATTCAAGGGTGTCTTTGATAGTTCGGACGTTTCTCAAAGCGCACTTGACGGAGCTATCAAACAGGATAGCCTTGCAAAATTTTACAATCAAGGCCATCCTTCGCTTCTCCGAGGGACGGTCGGTAAGCCATATTCCCGAATGGGCCAAGCCAGGAACCGAAACCCTAGCTTCCCCAGAAGCTAGATCTGTGGCGAAAAAGCTTGATTCTTTAATCGAAATAATGACTTCAGAACTTCGATGGATGAACTTTATAATTTGACAGTCATTTGTGTACTCTCGCGGATTCTTTCCCGTCCCCGCGCGGGATTGAGAGAGAGCATCCGGTGGTGGGAGCATGAGGATGAAGCCGACGGAAAATGACAGAATATCAGGCGATTTATCTCTGTCGAGATGAGGGGAAGAGGCGAAATGATCGCCAAAACTTCCGAGTGGGTGTGGAATCTCATCATACCTCGGATCTCAGACGACATCGGGAGCATGTGTCGAGACGAGTTAGTTGCCGAGAAGACACCTACCAACGGTTATCTCTCGAATCAGGGGCATGCCGAATCCTTTTTGGGCAACTGAGGGGTCTTGGAAGGTTGTCCAGACGGCGCATCCCCCACGGAAGCTTCCTCGACGGTCGCGTCCAACGAGATACGATTCGTGGCCAGGGATTGAGTCATTTTCAGTCGGCGGTTTGGCGGGAAACGCTGGTCTGTGTCCACTTCACTTGGCAGTAAGCTTATTAAGAACTCAATTCTGGCGTCGGAGTCTAGACCGGCACATCACTCTTTGTTTCCGGAAGTCAGGGGTGAGACAACAGGGATTGGCACCTTGTATCACGACCTCCCACCGGTGGCCGAATCGCGAAAATCGTCTTAGATCTCAAGTTGAACACACACCTCTGACAGGGCAATTTGAGGTATATGCGTGCAAGAAATGAGTTCTATGTCACTAAGAAACTCCAATGCGCGAGTCAAGCTTGTATAACTTCAGGACCACGGCGATAGTCTGGAGAATACAGCCTATTGCTTGACATTCTTGAGCCCCACATGACCTCCTTTGCCTGCACAATGGCAATTAAATGCGCTTTGAGACTTATATCATCATCACGTAGGAACTGCTAGGCGATAAGGACATTGGAAGAACAAATTATACTCCCTACTTGCCAGCGCATTCAACCGGCAGCTGTGAATGTAGACTTCAAGTCATCAAGCTATCCACATTATCACTGACGTGTTATGCCTACTGTACGAAATTCCTTTTCAACTCCCGTAGGACGACAACAAGAATGATGACGAGCAAGACCTTTGCTTGAAAATCAATATCTTTTGTCAAAGTGAGAAATTTCATCGTTGTCCCCGCAGCTCGGGGGTCAAAGCATTCTTCAACACCGCGTTCCGTGAGCGTGCTTGCGAGCTTGAGATAGAGAGAGAACCCAAGCAACCGAGATAGTAACTTTCTAGAAGCATGTCCAGACATAGAAGTCGGGTTTTAAACACTACGAAGTACATTTATTCGCAATATCTGTTGGTTGTGAGGACCTGTGATGCGCGCTACCAAGCACCAAATGCTCAAAGAGTAGGAATGATGCCTTAGGTAGTACAATGTCTTGCCATATCTTGAATCAAGAAAGCAGCATCTGATTTCCATGTCTAGTGAGACGTTCAGGAATTGATCCAAGTGGAGGGCCTTGATGACTGAAAATATCACTGAGGAGCCAATGAACTTTGATGAAGGTATGCTGCAAAATAATATCTTCGAACAATTGACTGACTATCCCGTATTGAAACTCACGAACAAACCCCCTAGAGGCATTTGTCAATGAAAAGAGGGCCTCTTCACGTAAGACTGTTGGCCCACTTCGTTACCGCGATGCATCGCGGTGCAAGTGCCGGCCCGCCGAATCCCCCGGTTCACTCGGCTCCGGGTTCCCCGTCATCGTACCGGGGGTAGCAACCTTAAATGGCTTACACGGCAGCGATCAGCCCTCAACCATGTTCAAGAATGGCCACGGGCCCGTCTTGGGATCCGCTGAAAGCTGACTTGAAATATCGCAAGCTTGATTTCCCCGCGGTACCACATCTTGGCTTGATCGTGTTCGGTCTTGGTAGTCATGCCACTCTGCTTTGCCTGACTGACTGCCGCTCGAATGAACAGATCATGAGCTGCACTGTTGCGGGGTGCCCCTGAGTTCCCCGCGGTCGCAGCTCGGAAACAGCGCCGAATGCAACTCCAGCCTCTGCATTCAACTCGCCTTAAGCGCTCGGCTAGTGCTACACCGAATTTCTTCACGACCGCCTAATCCGCTTGTAGCACACAAGCCGTGGCTGGCTCTGCATGACAGACGTCATGTGCGTTTTTGCAAATATCGCCAAGACATCATCAACTCCACGGTTGAATGGTACATACAAATACATCATGAAAGGCCGGTGCCTTTTTTCCCGTGGTCTTTTGCTGTATGTTGCAGTGTGGCTTGGTCTTCTTGCATTGAAGCTTTCTCACAGCCTGGAGCTCAACTGAGTCAACATGCGTTCATTCGGTTTTGCGCTCGCCACGGCCTTGTCTGTAGGCACCGCCAACGCTGCCCTTAGTATTGTCCCCGGAGCTACGTGGACGGCTGTAAGTTATTTATGGATCCGCCTGCTGATAGCACCAAAGTTGACCATTTTCAGACGAACACCGGAGAGCATGTTCAAGCCCATGGTAACGGAATCATGTAAGCTGATCCTTCAACATTGATCATCATTGACACTTACACCATTTAGTGAGGAAAATGGTGTCTACTACATGATTGGCGAAGAAAAGACCGACGGATCGGCTTTCCAAGCTGTCAACTGTTACTCGTCCACGAACCTCGTTGAGTGGAGCTTTGAGGGGCGACTCATCTCTCGCACCGAAGAAGCAGGTGACCTGGGACCCAACCGCATCATTGAGCGTCCCAAGGTCATTAAGAACGATAGCACGGGAAAGTACGTTTTGTATCTTCACATCGACTCTTCAGACTACAAGGATGCACGTGTAGGCGTCGGAATCGGCGACTCTGTGTGTGCAGAGTATGAGTATCTCCGAAGCTTCCGCCCCCTGGGCTTCCAGAGCCGCGACATCGGAGTTTACAAGGATGATGACGGCAAGGCTTATCTCCTTAGTGAGGATGTAAGAAAACCCCAATCTCCCCGAAGAAAGACGAAGTTGTGCTGATGCATGGGCAGCGCGAGTACGGAACCCGCATCATCAAGCTCACCGATGATTACCTTGACGTTGAAGAGGTTACTTTCGGCTGGGAGTACTTTGCCGAGTCACCCGCCTTGGTCAAGAGAAACGGAATCTACTACATCTTCGGATCTCATCTGACCGGCTGGAACCCCAACGATAATGTAAGCTGCCGCGCTGATGAGAAACACATGAGTGGTAGTTGACTCTCTTATTAGGTCTACAGCTATGCTGAGTCTCTTTCTGGCCCATGGTCCAACTGGACGGAATTTGCACCCGTAGGATCCAACACATTCAGCAGCCAGGTCAGCTACGTTTTGCCATTGGGCAACGACAAGGCAGTTTACATGGGAGACCGCTGGCACTCGACCAACTTGGCGGCAAGCACCTACATCTGGTTGCCCCTGAACTTCGATGGAACCACAGTTACCCTTGACTGGCATGATTCCTGGACGTTGGATGTCGCCGCTGGCACCTGGTCTGAGGCGAAGCCCACCATTGAGCTGGAGGGCGAAGCCGCCGAGCTTTCAAACGGTGCTCGTGTAGTCGACTGTTCTCAGTGCAGTGGCTCTTCAGCCGCTGGATATCTTGGCGGAGACGATGATGGCACGGCTGTCTTTAACTTTGACTCAGCTGCCGCGGACCGTGTAACTCTCGTGGTCAAGCACAAGAACGGAGACACCGGCTCTCGCCATGCTGCCTTCTCGGTAAACGGTGAGGAGCAGAGTGTAGCCTTCTTGGCTACCAACCAACACCCCGACAGAGCTGGAAGCAGCGTCGTTCATGTTGATCTGAAGGAAGGAGCAAACACGGTTACATTCTCTAGGTCGGAGGGTTGGGGCCCCGACGTTGATCAGTTGATTGTGCCTCAGTTGTAAGAGGGAGATCATATTCATCCGTTATCAAATGAGAAGTTATCATTTGCAATTGTCCTGCGGGCTCGTGACACTATATGGATCCTCCTCATGCCCTGCCTATTGCGCGCCCAATCGTCCCTTCTTTGGAGTGTCATGGCGACTTGCGGATTGTAAATATTGGAAGTGGAGTGTTCTTTTGCTCACATAGGCTTTCTTGGGCCTATTGGAAGTTCGATAATAGGCATATTAATGATTAAAGGGAATCCAAAGGTCTCCCCAGGTTATCAATACACTTGGGGTTATGTTTGCAGCAGCGCGAACATGGATATAGATATTTGTTCCTAAACTACGGATATCTCAACAATACTCCCTCCTGGATAATTACACCGAAGTGTTTTTCACGCCGCACTTAAATATGTACATCACAATGTCTCCCCCAACAATATTACCAAGCCAAAAGTAGCGAAGTAGAACAGCTTGCTTCCGAATGATTTCCGGCAAGGCTCAGCGTGGCATTATAACACGCAGACAGCTGGTTTCTGAGATGCATCCGCGAAAGATGTTTTGCATCACGCATTAGTCCTGCAACAATACTCAACCGGAAAGTTTCCTGCAGGCGTCCCGACCCGCTTCATGCGAACCATTCCCAGTCCCTTCTTTCCCTTGAACACTTGAACATTTCCCGCTGGCTCAAACTGCCGTTGCCGTTATTGATGGAGCCCAATGCGTGATGCGCTCAAAGCCACCCAGCCACGTTTCTAGCACAGCCTGCCTAGCCCAGGACATCCACTCCTGCTATTACTGCTCAACTGACGGAAGTTGGCATTTTTTACGAGCGCTCTGATCATTATTCGGCGGGTATCCGCAGGCACCCTTGTGATGCTTCGTTGAGCTCCGCCTCCTGGTTGTTGAGTCGTGGGTGGATCTTAATTGGGAACAATGTAGTGCCGGGGACTTAACGTAAAGCTTATCTCCCCGGCCTAACACCCCGATCCTATGTCCCCGACCTGAATGCAACGACTGCCGCCTTTCACTTAACACGCGTGTTGTCCTGGATCACATTAAGAGACGCTTGCGTACTGCTAGTGAAGCTGGTATGTTAGCGTGACTCCAAGTAAGCCTCTCCGTTTGATTCTCGTGATTCTAGGCCTGGCATTCTACTTCGTCATCCCCACCTTACCGATGCGACCACTCGACTACTAGACTACTAGACGTGCAATCACATTCGCTTCTCTCAAAGTTGTTTGTTTCCGAGGGATATGGAAGTCGAGAATGATGTGGATGACAACTCCGTCGATTCGTCAACATCATTTAGTGTCGAGCCTCACCTCGTAACTTGCCGGCTACTATTTGTTACTCACGAATTCATGTGGTTCGTTAGCTTGTGGTGCTATTTCGATGTAACTACGATCGACATCGAATTTTCTACGAGACAGCTCGCTTCTCTAGGAGCCCCGCCTCCCCGGTGCGCCATGGCCGGGTCCCACCTGCCGTGCTACAGTCCCGGTTGGCACCGCAGCGGAAGTCAGGGGCTACAAGACCCATGACACGCGTCGCGATCTGCCGGCCAAGGCGACAAAGGGCGAAAATTTAGACTTATTGCTTGATATTGAGTGTCCTTTGCCTGGGCGATTCTCGGTTTCGGTTTCCGGGGCTTGAAAACACGGATTACAAACGACCCGAGGAACGGTTGCGAGCAAAGCGTTATCAGCACAGGTCAATGTGAGGCTTAGTTACCCACTGCGCAAGAAGCTCACTTAGTGGGTATTCAGATCTTACAATCATTACGCATGATCAAATGTGGTTGTTGTATTTTCTATGACATGAGGACAAAAACAATGTAAGACAATTCGTATACTATGTACATTGAAGAGGACAGAAACCGCGCTCGACTTCTCCATGTTTGGCCAAGTGACCCGAGGTTTTCAGAACAAACGGCTCCAAGGCTTCTAGTTGACATACTCAGCGCAAACGACATCGCCTCTGATGTCCATGATATCAGCAATGGTGACGTTAGGAACCAAGTTCTGGATGAAGAGGACGTGGTTGAGCGTTGTGACATTGCCATTATCACCATTGTAGTCCGTGAGCTCACTGCCGGGGGCAGAAAGGCCAGCCATGTCTAGGATCGACTGATCGGGAATATTCTGACCACTGATGTCGGTCAAACGCGCGGTCAAGTTGGCCTCCTGCCACTGCCACCACACGCGGTCCAAGTAAGCGTGGTGGAGGTAGAAGAGCGGGTCTCCGTTGCTCTCGATAGGGTCGCTCATCTGTTTAGCGCAAAGTAACGCGTCAGCAACTTTACCCGAAGTTCTATTTCGACGGCACCTGGGCAAGGGTGTGGGGGTTGTCTTACCAGGCCACCGACTGCGCCGTGTCCAGCGCCGTGAGGAGAGCCGTTGTAGCATTGCCATGCCTCATCATACGACGTTTTGTTGAAGCATTCAACAAGGTTGTCGCTGTCTGCTGTGTCAAGGTCGTCTTGGTTGAGCTTGCGTTGGAGGCAATAGGTGTTGTTGCTGCTGGCGGTTTTCATGTGCAGAGTGAGGTTCGCAAAGGGTCCGTCGGCGATGCAGCCGTCATCTGAATCACGGTCAGACCCAATCAAAGTTGATAGACCCACTCGGCTGAGTCTTACCTCCTTGACCATCACCTCCAAATCCGTAGGCAGGGTCGAAGATGGACGACTGATTGAGCGGGGCGGTCTCCAGATCAGTAAGCTCATCCCAGTATGGGTGGGCGCCGGTGTAGTTGCACTCGGTTTGCAGCAGCATCTCATGAGCACGGACGAAATACCGATGCCAGGGCAAGAAATGGCCCACGTAATGGATGTAGTTGCCCTGATAGATGTGGGTGTAGTGCAGTTCGTCCCAAAGGTTTTGAGCCCCTGCAACCCCCGCACGTGGGGGGCGACTCATGAGGCAGAGCTCAGCCTCGATGTAAGCTGACAAACAACATGTCAATGGTTGATCATCGTGAGCAGAGTTCGCCCAGTAGACTTACAGGTCTTCTCATCGTTGGTGAGAGCGTTCCTTCGGAATATTTCAGTATAAGCCGAGCTCTGCGGAAGGTCAATGGGACACTCACCATGACTTTCTTTGATTCTGGGTACACGTCCCGTTGCGTTTTGTCAGGGGCCCAGCTGTAGCCGATGAGACTGCAAAGAGGCCAAAGATAGCAGATTGAGCCAGGAAAATCTTCATGGCGTTCGAAAATGAGTGCGAGAATAACAGAATGAGCGAAGTAGAGTGGTTCGATGTGCAGAATCCGGAGTATTGGAGGGTAACACCGGATGATTATTGCAAAGCTTGGGACGACAACGACATTGTATGCTCCTATATAGAAACTTTTCTTCCGCAAGGACCGACGACCGACCTCCTTTTCCATGATAGAACTTGTAAATCCGCCTAGCTTGTGACTGGGAGGGGTTGAATGACAGCAGTTGTCAAGAGTGGCAACGTTACGGCGAGCCTCACCGGGACGTAATGGGCCTCCCTGCTGCGGAGACAACTTACGCAACCTCGCCAGGGGATCATTGTTCCACAAGGCTAGCCTGCTCAGCTTAGATTGGGCTTGGAGGATGGAGCAATGCGGCTTTCAGTTGAGCGTACGAATATGAACAACATATTGGTCGGAAAATTTGCCAGTCTCGGAAAACTTACCTATTCGGCTAAAGCTGCCACCTTACTTCTCTCAACACTCCATGCTAATTCCTTTGCAGCAAATATCTACAAAAGAGCATTCTAGTCCTTTTAGTTTTAATGCAAATTTTGAAAAGAGTACGGAACTCACAAAAATAATGCGGACAAAAAAAGGGTGTGCCAAGAGGCTGCCAGGGGAACTCGGCAGACGTGCAGTAAGAGCGGCGCGGTTCGCAGACAATAACCTATGCGGATACCCAAGGAGCAAGGATCAACGCTCGCAGCAAGGGGTTCGTCATGACGGTCATATCGAGGCTGATTGGACGATCGCGTCTCCCAGGGGCGGTCATAGCCAAGGAGGTCTATCCGCACTTAACAAGGCTGTCCATAATCTACCACCACAACTTAGTCATTGAATCTCCTGAAGGCTAACGCGCGTTCTATGTCTACACGAATGCAGGACGCCTCTGCTCTTGCACAGACCGCCTTATATGGAATACCACTCCATAGCTACCTTACTGGTCCATTTAGTTCACCGTGCTACCTTCAGGTCACAGTTCCACTGACGGGGATCAGAGTCAGTAGGAAAAATGATGTGAACATCGCAATTCCTTGTGATATGCATAATTGTCTCTATTTACGGACGCAAAATAATGTTTGTGGAGAGGGGTCAGTGACTGACGGCCCATATTCTTTACGACGTCAATTATCTGGGTATGGTCAGTGTGTACAGCCCGATGGCTGAGTGAAGTGATAGTAGCGGTGATAAGTCTTCTGTTTAAGCTGAACTAGCATGGAACACGTAATCTGTCTCATGCCGCAAGGCTCTAGCCGTGGTGTCGTACAGTATCGTGATACTGGCGGTAAGGCGACGTCTCGATGGAGTACGTCAACTATTGTCAGGAGGCACCGGTCAACTGCATGGTCACATCGATGGTGATGCAATGCGCGGCCTCGCCTTTGCCGGTATGGCGCGTCTGTGAGCGACAGTATACGTAGGCTCGACTATTTCCGGACTGCCCGAAGCTGTGGAGGCACTCAGAATGGATCATGGGAGATCTGTCACTTGGCGGGTTAATACATTACTCGAGGCTGTAATATGAGTCTTCTTAAGCATTAATAGGTAACATCCTACACCTACTTCTCAGCCACCCCCACATTTCAGCTACCTACTTTTAATACCCTTATATTTATATATATTAACTTTAACTAATATTTATATATATTATAATACTATAACGATATAACTTTCGCTATTACTAAAGTTTTTAAACTTATTAGATTTATTTATACTACTTTTAAGTTTACTTACTTTAATTTAAGCTTTCTAAATAGTTTTAATATTAGTAAATTTTAAATTTAAGTTTATTTTAACTTTTTTCTATTTCTTAGTTTTATTAGTATTAACTTCTATTTATAATACTTTAATCTTTTACTAAACTACTATTAATTAGTATATTTTCTTATTAAAACTTTTTTAAATTTTTTAAAAAAGTAAATACTATATATATTTATTATTATTTAGTTTACTAAATAGGTTAAATTAATCTTAAAACTTATCTTTTTTTTTAGGAATTAACTAAAAAACTATTAATATATCTACTACTTATTTTTTACTTTTTTATTATTAAAAAGCTTTTTATAAACTTAATTAGCTAGTTTAGTAGAGATTAAAGTATTCTTAAGTAGTAGAAAGTTTATAAGAAGTTTAGCTATACTAATAAGCTATAAATTAATCTATTTCTAATTATTAATAATATTTTTATTTATTAAAGCTATTTTATATACTTTATTATAATATATAATAAAATTTCTCTTACTTATAACTATACTAATATCTTATTTAGTTAGTAATCTAAGCTCTTTTTTATATACTACTTTAAAAAGCTTAAAAACTAACTAATTAAGTAGCTAAAAATATATAATATATATATTAATAAGAATAATAAATATATCTTATTTTTAAAATATATATATATAAAAATAGTAGTTTTATAACTTTTATAACTATCTAAGATTAATAATTTAACCTCTAAAAAGTCTTTTAATTAAGTTAAAAAAATAAAAACCTCTATTAACTACTTAATAGCTATAAAGTTTAAAGTTTACTTATTTTCTATAGCTATAAACTTCTAAGATTTATATAGTATTAGATCTAAAAAGAACTATTACTATTAGATATTTTTACTTTTATATATAATAAGTAGAAGTAATATTTTATTAGTTATAGAAATATATTTAATTAGAGATATCTAAATATATAATTTAAGCTATTTCTTATAAATAAAATAAGTTTCTAATAATCTAAGAATAAATTTATTTAATTTTTTACTTTTTAAAATATTAGTTTTATCTATATTATATTAATTAGAAACTTTAATAGCTATAATCTTAAGTATAATAAAATACTTAAATTATTACTTAATTATATTAATTAAAGTATTATTAATATATTAAAAATTAATTACTTTATTTCTTTAAACTTTTATAAATAAGTTTCTTTTAATAAAAAACTATATTTAGTTCTTTCTAAAAAACTAAAAATTTCTATAAATCTATAGAATATATTTAATAAAATCCTTAAGTTACTAATAAGTTAGAAATAAGCTTAAAGTAACTTAAATCTAAACTTATTTAGTTAAATAGCTTTTCTAAGTTAGAGAAAGCTTTTATAGATTAAAAAAAGTAATATTTCTTATTTAAATACTATAAATTTAAGATTAAAGTATTATTCTAAGAGTATTATACTATAATATAGTTTTTTATAAACTAATATTAGCTATAATAGCTTTAAATACCTAAGAAACTTTATCCTCTATATACTAACGTATTTAGTAGTTATTATACTTTAAAAAAAGAATAATAATAATTAAGTAAAAATTAGTAAAGTTATTTAAGTTTAAAAATAGTAATAAGCATTTTTAATAAAGCATTTTAGGGTAGCTGAAATGTGGGGGTAGCTGAGAAGTAGGTGTAGGACGTTATAAAAGACATCAGCTAGACGTTTAACCGGAAATTATCTTCACCACTATCAACACTTCATCATCACCATCACTCGTTCTCAACTACAACCCGCCTTTGAGTCAATCGTTTAGTACTCCTCAACATGAAGTTCATTGCTGCCTTTTCATCTCTGCTGGCTCTTGCCAACGGCCTGGCCATCAAGCGCCAGTCCTGCTCTAACCCAACCACTCGTGTTGAATGGCGTGACCTTTCCGACGACCAGAAGTCCTCCTACATTGAGGCTGTCAAGTGTCTCAAAGACACACCGTCCCGTCTGTCCTCGGACTCGGGCTCGGCCAGTCTTTACGATGACTTTGCGAACGTCCACACACAGCTGGACTCTGAGAGTGAGTGAAGACCTTTCTGCATGAGAGTTGGGCCTAACCAGTTGAGCAGTCCACTTCGTTTCGTCATTCCTTCCCTGGCACAGATGGTTCCTTTGGCTCTACGAGCAAGCTCTGCAGAATGACTGCAACTATGACAGCACCGTCCCATACTGGGACTGGTCTCTCGACTACGCCGACGGCGCTTCCTCTCCCGTCTTCGATACCGATACCGGGCTTGGTGGTGATGGAGACGAGTCGACCCATTGCATTGCATCTGGACCGTTCGTAGATTTCAATGTCTCGACCCCTGACAATCACTGCCTTCAACGCGAGTTCGACATGTCTGTGCTTGAGCAATACAACTCGCCGTCTGAAGTCAACACCACTCCCGAATATTCTTCATACTCTGCCTTCCGCCCTGGCATTGAGAGCGGGCTCCACAGAGGCGGACATGCTGCCATAGCTGGAGACATGGCCAACAACTACTCCCCCAATGGTGAGTAAACCATCATCGACTACTTGGAGAAGATTGCAACTAATTTGAAAATACCAAGATCCCGTTTTCTTCCTGCACCACGGAGCCATTGACCGAGTTTGGTGGGAGTGGCAGTCTGCCAACAGCAGCAGACTCACTAAGTACAGCGGCAACAGATACCAGAACGATTCCGCTGTTGAGGGTTCTCTCTCGGATGTCTTGTCTATGGTTGACGGCTGGGTCGACTCTGTTCCCACGGTTGAAGATGTCATGTGGGTTCAGAACGACATCTTCTGCTACACCTACTAGACAATCAGTCATGGCTGTCTCCGACTGTCAATGCCCAATTTCACATCTCGGCACGTCAACATCCGGTTAAAGGTCACTCGGTCGGACAGAGAAACACCAACTATTGTTCTACTGAGGCACCCAGCAACTATTCTTCATGTCATGACACTCGTTTACAAACAACAACAGTCCTTCTTTTCACGTTGTAAATAGTACCTCAGCAATAGCAATGAAAGTTTTGATGCTTCCTCTCATTTAAATTTAGACTGGAACGAGACTTTCTGGAACTACCACTTTGATGTCGATAACTGTCTGATGGGGTGTCGAACCTGAGGTTGCTTGCCTCTGCCGTTTTCACATCTAGTGCGTGGGGGTTGTGTCGTTTCCGTTCTCGTCGTCCTCCCTGCCACTCCCGCTCAGGTACCACAATTCCGGTTGCGTTCTAGCTTCACGCCACATCCGTGGAGGAGGGTCGAAGAGGGTCGCACTTTTTGAGCACAGGAATTGAAAGTTCAAGCTTAACATTGTTTTTTTTCCAATTCCGGAACACTATTGGTCTCTATCCGCGGCTCGGGGGTCAAGACCCGCTGATAGTGTGTGGAGAAAATCACGTTAATCGCTACCCCGCCTAAATTTGCGCGGCGCGAACCTCATCCCATACCTCCAGCAATGTGTTTCGTGATCAAGAGTCGTTGTCGCCGCGAGGGAGATCCGACAATATCACACCATGCCTCCAGTTGGAATGAAGAGTGTTTACCAACAGTATAAAAGAGACACCAACATCGTCGCGTCATGGCTGGCTACAACCGCAAAATCATGTGGGTATCCTGCGGACCTGCTCTCCGAGGTTGCCGCGGGGGGTGAAGCCTCAGTCTCTGCCCAGACCAGCTCGACCAGCCAGTCGAAGAGCAAAGGCGGCAAGAATTCGAAGGGCAAGAAGAAGCCGAGGAAGTCCGGGAAAGCCGCCGACAGTGGTGAACAAAGTGGCCCGAAGAAATACACCGTTGCCGTTGCGGAGTACATCCCGCTGGCTCAATTCATATCCACCTCGAAGAGTGAAAAGGCTCAAGTGCCCGGAGTGTTCGCAATTGCAATTAATCGGGTCATCCGGCTGCGGAAGGAGTTCAGTTCGAAGCTAGCTGGCATCAAGAACAAACGAAACCCAGAGTCCGACATGAGCCACAATTATTTCATCGGCATTCTCGAGCAGGTTCGCGACGTTCTTCGACCGCTCATGACTCCAGAAGCCAAGTCTGTCGAGACAAATCTCTCCAACAAATTCGAAGGTTTGTCCGTGGATGAGCCCTCTCAGGACTTCCTCGACGCCCCCGACATTGAAAAACCGAAGGTTGTTTACGAGGCCGAAGATACTATGTCTGACACGGACGCCTTGTTCATCCTGGACCTCCTATGGAAGGATCTCATCAATGTTCGGGGTGCGACCAAAGCCATGTGGATAAACTATAACGAAGGGTCCGATGCGGACTTGACGGCTGTGGCAGTTGCCTCCAACACCGGGTTCGACTTGGCACGTCATATGATTGACGACGTTTTACCGGTACTCGAGGCGCAAAAGAATGGTTTCTACGGTGCGCTGAAGAATAAGCATTATATGCTTTGCGACCTGATCGTATCTTGGTCTCTGACGCCTGGAAACACCGACGCACCAGAGCTTGGCCTCAGAATTGATGACAGCGTGGACGACTTGTTCTACATTGGCGGCAGGGAGAGCTTTCTGAACACGCTCAGTATCCTCAGCGAGGTACTACCGGGGTTGCAATCGAATAAGAAACCCATTGAGCCTGTTAACCTCGACAATATGGAGGATGTCATGGCTCGGAAGGGGGTCCCGAAGTTCGACCGCGACCGCGACATTCTCAAGCATGTGTTTGAGGATCTCGCATTCATTGACGACCATCTTGGAAAGAAAGATCCATCCGGGTTGATAGAATGGCCACATGTCATCGAAGACAACCTACTGCGCGGCCTAAGGGAAGCTCGTCAAACTGGGAAGATACCCTTCTACCTGGCCTTCGCGTCACAGGTGCTGCTTGATATTCACCACTATCTCGGCAAAAAGATCTCCAAGCCGAAAGACGAGATGCTAGATATCATGCAAAAGTTGTGTGATCAGTTCAGCGAGTATTATCGGGTGCTCACTACTTTGGACGTGTTCGAAGAATTCGACGAATATGATCACGAGATGAGAGAAGTGGCCACAGGCTGTTTAGAACTACAAGAGGATCCCATTTACATGGCCAAGCTGGCTTTGCAGAAGAAGAAAAAGCTTGGAAGCGCGGCCAAACCAGAGAAACATGGCTTTTGGAAAAGACATCCCATCGCATGTGGCCTGCTTCTTTACGCGTACCGGATCACCATGTACCGCACAGGCATTCATTCCGCGAACGTTTCCCGATCAATTCTCTGCGCCATGCATCTGTATAACGCTGTGCAGGCTGAAGGGCAACTTCAACAGCCTTGGCCTGATCTAGAAGCAGCCATGGCTCTACTCGGGCCCTCTCAATTCTTTATCGGGGGCAAAGTCCCGAGAGAGATGAAAGAGTATTCCAAAAGTCTCATGATGCAGCTGGGCGTGTCGGCCACGAGCTTCATGGATCCTTCCAAGCGACGAGGTAAAACTCGGACCAAGGTCTTTCAAGATGTATACCACCGTTTGATCCAACTCAACACCCCGACTTGGATGGCGTTCTATGACAGATACGTCGCCGACTACGGACGAACGGGACCAGGTGCCTGGAGACTTGAGGATGTCTATGAGATCATCCCCGAGCGTTTCCACTTCCCTGCAGAGGAGAATTCGAAGACGCCAGAAAAGCCAAAGAAAACCAAGGCCAACGGCAAAGCTGCCAGGAAGCCGGTACATCCCGAGGCCATGGACCCTGCCAGCGTGATCATCGACCTTTCCAACGCACTGGAATATGAGGCCTACCAAGTGTCCTTCCCTTTCTTTGTTCTTCATGCTCAAGCATTCTGGGTGTTACACGATCTCAGAGAAGACATCAGGCCGTTCGTCGAAGATGTTATCGGACCAGTGGCCAACGAGCTCCGCAAGCCTGCCATGCCCTGCCACGTGGTAGAAATCTTGCAGGCATGCAAAAATCACCCGGACCTGGCCCGAGCTCTGTTCATGTTGAGGCTTTCCGCGGACCATCTTGAGCGCGTGCTGACTGCGGGGCTGGGGCCGGGCCAGTTTTGGGGTCCTCCCATCCCAGGTGTGACGTGGCGGGAAGAAGGCGCAACCTGTACGAGAGGCGAGGCGGCCCTCATGCATTTCCAAAGGCTTGGGTATGATCTTCCTTGGAAAGCAGAACCCATTTTTGAGGAGGAAGAGGAGGAGGAAGATGAAGAGGATTGGGTCATCAAATTTCGTTGTTAACATGGAGCAAGTTTTGACCTCAAGGAAAACAGAGTATGGATAAAAGTTTATATTCAAGTTAGCTAATAACTACCTGGCTTATAAAATTTGTATCGTCCGGATCCAACCTCCTCAGTAGTCGAATTACCCCCCGGCAAAGTGACTTCAGCTCTTACGTTTGGAGGAACCTCGATTTCCATGTGGAAACCACGCTTGTCATCAATTTCCCACATCACACATACTGCACCGTAAGGGCTGATAAATCTTGAGCTGGCGCTTGTTATGTTCCCCCCAGGCACCGGAGAAATTCGAATCTTTTTCCATCCGGGTTCGGCAGGAGCCACACCCCCGATGTTCTCATGTATCCAGTCAGATACGGAACCAAATGCGTAATGATTGAAACTGGTCATAGCTCCGGGGTTGACTGATCCGTCAGCCAGCATACTGTCCCATCGCTCCCATGTCGTTGTTCCGTTCATGACGACTTGGTAGAGCCAAGATGGCACCTGGGTTTGCAGTAACATGCGGTAAAAGTCTTCAATTGCTCCATTCCTTGATAAGGCTGGGCCTAAGGATGAAGTCCCCGCAAAGCCTGTCCCCACAAGATAGTTATTCTCGGCGACTAGGCTCTTCAAAGTGCTGACGGCACTGTTGTGCTGTTCTTCATTGAAGATTCCGAAGTCGAGACCAAGCGCGTACGCAGTCTGCGTCCGATTGGGCATTGTGCCATTCGACATCCAAGTCTCCCGAAAGCTTTCGATGAGCTCCAGGCGTTGTGTCTTGTATGCCTCAGCCTTATTGTCGAGTCCCAATGCCGTCGATATAATGCTTATCAGCTCCGTCATTCTGATCAAGTATGCGTCCGCTACCAAATACTTGTTGGTAGTCGCTCTCTCGGGATTGCTGGCTGGGGCCTTGGGATCCAGCCAGTCTCCGAATTGGTAAGAGTTTTTTGCCCAGAGTCCTTGAGAGTCTCGAGGAATTCCCTTATCCATCCATGCTTGGGATTGGTTGTATTGCTCTCGCAGCATTCCGAGGTCGCCGTATGCTTGGTAGAGGTTGAAAGGCCCAGCAACGGCAACATCGCCCCACAACGCTGAGGGCCTCGAAGGATTCCACGCTTTGGTGTCTATCTCCGGTGGAATAACCGGGACGAAAAATGGGACGTACATGGTGTCCTGTCTCTGCATCTCAGACCAGATGTCTCGGTGCCACCCTCTCCAGAAGCCGGAAGTGTCGAAGAGGTAGTTGGCTGTTGGTGCAAAGGCATGAGCATCACCAGTCCAGCCGAGACGCTCGTCTCTTTGGGGACAATCGGTCGGAATGCCGAAGAAATTCCCCTTGGTGGACCAGACGACGTTCTCGTGGAACTGATTCAATAGCCCATCAGAGCACTCGAACCAGCCCGTGCGCTCCATGTCGCTGTGAACGACAACTGCCTGGATGGTGTGTTCACCAAGAGGAACTTCTGCGGGCCATCCATCTACTTGAACGTATCTGAAGCCATGATACGTAAATCGAGGCTCCCAGATCCGGGTCTGATTGACATTGCCGTCAAGAATCAGAGTATCGGTAGCTTTGGCGCGTCTAAGCGGTCGAAGGGCGAGCTCACCGTTTTCCAAGACTTCGGCGTGGTGGAGGGTGATGTTGGTCTTCTCCGAGAATGCGGGTCCTTTGATTGACAGCTTGACCCATCCTGCCAGGTTCTGTCCAAAATCCACCAACGTCTTCCCAGACGGTGACGAAAATACCTGCTTGGGAGAGATGTTCTGCACCTTTCTGATTGGTGGTCCATCCAAAGGCATAAGCTTGCCCTTCAAAGGAGAGAGTTCCTTCGTTGCCAGCCAGTTGCTGCCATTGAACTGTCCAGTTGACCAGCCGCGGATCTTGCCCTCAAGCCGCGCGTCATAGATCTCACCGTTGTAAATCTCTGAACTGGTCAGAGGCCCTTCGTTAGCCTGCCAGCTATCATCGGTGGCCACTTTGATATTGGTCCCGTCGGCAAGCGTTACGGTAAGCAGAGATAGGACGCCTAGAGTATCGCCATAGTTGTTGCGGTAGTTCCCCGCAGCGGTCAGAATGCCAGAGAACCAGCCTTCGCCAACCAGTACACCGATGCCATTCTGGCCTGGCTTCAGTAGGTCGGTCACATCGTAGGTGTTGTAGACGTGGCGGAAGTTGTACGAAGTCCATCCCGGTGCCATGACATGATCACCAACGCGCCTTCCGTTGATTTCAGCTTCGTAAAGACCAAGAGCGGTGATGTAGAGTCGCGCGGACTTGATCTTGGATCTAGTTGCGTTACTGAGACTGAATGACTTTCGAAAGTAGATTGGTCTCTTGGGTCCGTCGACCTCAGTTTCTCGATCGGCAGCGATGGGAACCGCGCTAGACCAATCTTTCTGGGTCAAGAGGCCGGTTTCGACGGTAACCCAATCAGACCACGGAGTTGACGAATTTCCTACACCACCGAAGGCTTGCACTCGAACACCAGCCCTTTCGGCTGATGCGAGGGGCGGCTGTGGCCACGGCACAAAGAGAGAGTCAGAGGACTCGAAGCCGTGAATGCTGGATGAACCCTGGCGTTGGACCTCGATCTGGTACGCATTCTGAGTCCAGTTTTGCTCTAGGCCATCGAAGCGCCAGGAGATACGTGGCTTCTCTTCACCAATTCCAAGTGCGATGGGATGGTGTTCAAAAGAGACTTTGGAGATCGAGACCGCCATGATTGATCGTAGCAAGCGAGAGAACGTGGCTAAGCCATGAGATAATCTTCTTGTAATTACACTGTTTGTTGTTATATCTATTTATGTGCCGCAAATGGAACTGTCTTTCGAGAGGCTTCATGCATGTCTTGACAAAATCTCTCGCGAAATTCCTGATCAGTGAGAATAAGCCTGTCGGCTTATTTCGACGCGAGGTTTGCGGGTTGGTGATCAATTCGTCTCCTAATCCCCCGTTTACCGCTGTAGTTCGGCCGACATTATCACACACTCGGAACCTCAGACTTTTAATGACTTGCACGGGTTGAGTTGTATTCAGGCTAATGTCCTTGACAGGTCCCTTTCGGCAGTTATATTCTTGGCTCGGAGTCCCATGCCACGCCACCGGACTACTCCGTGTGGGGGAGCGTGGAGTGCCGCTTGCCCAGTTTACCGACTGCAAGTCCCAGTGTGTCGACGTACTTCAAGCCATTTTGGCAAATTGTGCCGGCTTGTCTATGTTGAGATGCTACTAGGTTTCTCGGCTCCTCGTTCTAAACTTTGTTGCTTTCCAGCTACTATAATGATGCATGGGATGAGCTTAGGCGTAGGGTGAGTAGGCGGGAACATGAGAACACAGCCTCATTCCGCTATTGCACAATTTGCTGTCTCGTAAGGGGCTGAGAAGCCTTTTCCATGATCTAGCTCGGGTATAGTTGATATCTATTAGGGATTTCAGGAGGCCAATGTCTCGCAAACATCGCTCGCTATATGCCAAGAATCCTGCTCAGCCAATGTGAGAATCGCACTGTTTTCTGGTCAACCAGGCGCCAATGGACATCCCCTAGCCAAAAACATAACACCATTGAAATAACAAAAAGTGAACCCCATGACGCGATCAGGCTATACCCGGCTTCTATCATCTCGAGTTTGAGGCCGTAAGTAAGAAAGTTCTTGCCACAGCCCCAATGAACCAGATAGAGACTGTAACTGATCTCTCCCAGATATAACACCAGTTTGGTATTAAGAAGACGCTGTAAAGGAGGCAGGTTTTCCAACACTACCACCAAAGCCACAGCACATGTAGCTTGGAAGAAGGTTTGGGGTCCGAAGCCATACGTGTCGAACTCGATAAACCACGAATATCCAGGTGCTGCGAAAGCGTTACCATGCATCGGCCAGCAGCCCAAAAAGATAATAGGCACAAGCAGCAGCCATGATGTGACGGTAGTGATCTTGCGTGCCATTATCGGTAAGCCTGGCATCTTTGCCCGCAAATGTCGAAAGTCGGCGATGAGCATGCCTGCGAGAAAGAGGCAGGAGTACGAGTTTCGTAGGTAGAAGAAGTAGTTCAGGAGTAGGACGGTAAATGACATCCGTACGATGGGCGCCATTTTTAGGAAGGCCAGACAGGATAGAAACACAAGTAATGATCCTTGATACTCGGCCGCCAAAGTCCAACCCTGAGGCATGACTGTGTTGGCTGAGCCGGAGGTGATGATAGTTATTAATGTCCACCACATGTAGTGCATATGGCCCCAAAGACCGAGAGCGACAGGCTCCATAGGCTCGAAGCTGTTGAGAGCGTAAAATCCGTTGAAAGGAATCAAGGCAGTCGAGATCGCGATGATAGGTATGGTAGGGAGAAAGAGCCGGAACGGACGGCGAAAGATGCTAGACGGGAAAGAAGTGACAGCAGTGGCGCCTTGTCCCGCATGGGACTTTTTTAGGGGCCCGTATGTGAGAGCAAATCCGCTGATGACGAAGAAGACCGATACCATAAATACTCCGCTATGTATGAGGCGAACGAACGGCAGCTGGATAAAATAGCGATTTTCATCGTCCTCGCCCCAGGCATGATGAACGATCGAGTACTGTTGAACTCAATTGTAAGTCGACTTTCGAGAATCAGTTGTTCACACCCATGGCGATCGTCGGTGCCTGGCCCAACAAAAGCAACGGCGCTCCAAGTGACTTACATCTCCGTCTATAGTATGCTGCAGTACAACAATGAGCGATGCGATGCCGCGAAGACCATTCAAATACGATGTGCTGTTCGGGGCCGGGATAGTCGAGTCTGCCGTGCCGCGGCCAAACGCGCGAGCGACATACGATGGTACCGCCAACCAAAACAGGCGCTGTGGGCTGACGGGCCGCCATCCGATTGAGGCTCTCGAGAGGGACGGTGATCTCTCCGTTTCGTCAAGCGGCAGTTCGGTCGGGGAGTACATGTCGTCGCCTTCGAGTAAGCTGTAATTCGATTTGAGAGACCAGGCTCCGGAAAACCATCCTCGTATCCTGTCGAGCGGCTCTTTGAAAGCAACGTGGATCGCCCCCGCGTCTTCAAGCTTTTCCATCTTCGTCGGGTAAGAGAGAGTGTTGGCGAAAGTAACGATCGACTGGGAATTCTTGCGGGCCAATTCTTAAATGTGTCCAGCACTGAAACGTTGGTGAAGAACTCAAGATGAGATGTGAGGCGGGACTTAAAGTATAACAACCAATGAATGTTTTGGCACTTGGTTGACATAGGTAGCTGGAATTTATACTTTCCGCCGGCGACATTCTGAGGGAGAAACGGATGACAGCGGTTGCTGAAACCCCCACCCTGGGCATTATGAGGCCTGTGAGCAGTTTCGCATCCTGAAGACGGCACAATACCAAGCAATCAGGCTGGCAATGATTGAACTATCTGAGAACTCTAAATCTACGCGGTCTCGTCAGCGCGGTCATAACTTCATTGTATTTATTGGACATCATGTCTAGTGCCTCAAAGACGAGCCCTTTTCTAGACCATTAAGGCTGCAGTTCTCTTTCATGTAATGCGCCACATAGCCATGCTAACGAACAAAATCATCGCATACTACTATGGCAAGCAAAGTAAGATCGTAAAGTACTGAGTGTTGGGGAAGCTGAGGTCCTGCCATGCCCGGAACTCTAGGAAATAGAGGTCATCAACGAGTACTGCCCAATAGGTTATCCCATACCCGTTAATGTATTCCTGATTGTAAGAACGGCGGACTAGCTGTGGATAGTACACATTGAGCCCTAGGAACAGTCTCATCCCACCGGTTCATCCTAGGATTCAGTGTAGGGAGCAATTCGCTATTTCTAGGATCAACGAATGAGAGCATCCCGGATTGCGCGACCTCAGCGGTAGGTGATCCGGCCGTATCTGAACAGCAGGTTGGCATAGTCAACGGTGACTTTATTCGAGTTGTTATAGCCTGATAGCCAGCAGAAGTAGAATTATTCTCACTACTAATGAAACAGGCACCACTTGTGTTCAGTACATTTAAACCCAATTTACCCGATTTCAACACTAATAACACAACAACTACATAGGATTCTCTCCATTATTCCACAAACGTGCTTGGTATGGCTGAATATATGATTAATCCACCGTGTTTCTAATTACTTCTTATTTCCTCTTCACGTAGCAATTGTCGGCGTCGTATAAGCGGTGTCCTCTGAAAGCCCACCGCCTCTACGTGCGTTTTTTGGCATCATAATAGCTACAACTGATTTGATTGCAATGTGGAATTGCCGTGTGACGATCCTTGGCAAGCACTGACCCAGCCTAACAACAGACGAACAGCCGTTCCGGAGTCCTCCGCATCCAAATCACGGTGCGCAAATACACTTGAACAGTGGTTGACATGAACGTTACCACTAACCAGGATCGTTTGAATCTATGTAGACATGGGTAGCGACGGAGACCTAAGCTAGATCCGTTTCTCAAGACATTGTGACTGTAGCTACTGAAGTTTCTTGTGATTACGTCGCCGAGCGCCGAGTGATTTCCATGTGCCTTGTATCGGAAACAGAACTCAAGCTTGTGGTATGAAGACAATGATTATCTATCGGCGAGGATATCGTGGATGCATCACTGTGAGAGAAAACAATGACCTCAAGCTCACAGCCGAATGGAAGGTATTGCCACCAGACCTGACTGTCTAAGACATCTTTCAGACTACCGATGCACACACTTTGCGTCCAGTCATCATCTCCGTTCTATCATATGCTGCCCTGGCATATCAAAGCGTTTCTAGGGAACACCAGGATCTTGTCTGTGTTACCAAGACAATATTCGAGAAACGCGATAACCTCCTGCTCAAATGACGATGTTTCCTCACCGACGGAATGTTCCATCATGTGGCGCGCTGGTTTCACCAATCCAGCACACCTTCCAATACCGGTTCGTCCCTGTCTTGCAGAAATTTGCCGTCAAGCCTCCCCGTTTGATGTCTGAGATGCGATCAATCAAGATTCGTATCCCCCTCTCTTGGCAACTCCCAAGCCCCTTCGGCGGCGGCAGCCCGCATGAGCTGGTGTAACACCGAGTCAGTCGTCTCTGTTCCTTCCCGTCAAAACATTATCGCGCACACGCGCTGTGCTAAGCTTATTTCCCAACCTTACGAATGAAGATCCGGAACGCCGCGTTGATCGCAAACAAGGTTGCAGGGTAGTTGCTTGAGATAACAAAAGTTCCGACCGGCCGAAAATCGCATCACGTCGTAAACTGCGACACTGTGTCTCTGAGGAGTCTATCTCTCAGCTCGTCCAAGTAATTCTGTCATGGTTTCAGTGCAAGCATTAACCCTCTATTGGCCACATGTGAAATGCACATGATCCCCGTCGTTCCAGCGAAACTCCGAAATAGGGAGGCCCTTTTCGACCCCCACAGCAGTTGAGAAAATCGCAATAACGGTTGCCCAGAATACTGGAGCAATCAGGGCACACAGGATCCCGGCAGGCGAGCGAGCCTCTCTCCGAAACCCCACCAGCAGATAGACCATCATGCTTTCTTTCCGTCCCCTCAGAACGACTGGTTTTTGCCAATAAGCAACGTTGGTTGGCCAGACGGAGAAGTGAGACATGTTGATCGCATATCGGGTCAATTCCTTGGCGGCGTTTCCAGCGTGGCGAATCAGCTGCGTCAAAACCCCTGAAACGAGCCATTCTTGGATCTCATGGATGCCATCCCATATCCGGATTGGTTCGTCCCAGCGTGTGCGACCCGCTGGCTCATGCTTAATTCTGAATGGATATACCGTCGTTGAATGTTTCCCATTGGGCGGTTTGCCTGCACGGTGAAGGGGTTTGAGACTGAGCTTTGCTGGGCAAAGGCGCAGCAGCGGCAGCTCTGTTGGCTGTCAACGAGCGAGACAAACATTGTTCCCTCCAGCCACCATTCGCTCTCGATTGTTCGTTCTCCTTTCTCTCAACATTTGATTGTGGTGCCCTGATCCGCAAAAAAGCACTGCCGTGTCAAGGAGGTGGCAGCCCGAAGACCCCCGGCGCGGTGATCGACATGGAAGCGGAGCCCTCCAACCCTCTTTTCACCCACCACAACACATCACTTTCAACGGGGCCAACGCAACAGTGCATGGATCCCGCCCAGCGGCAGCGCAAGCAAGCTGCAGCTGGCAGCCCGTCGAACGGGTGGCTGTCTCGACTTGAGGCTCTCTCGGCGGCCGTGGTTGGTCCCCGGTAGTTCTGGCCTTGGTTTCCTTTAATTCAAACATCGGCTCCAGCAGCGGGGCCCGCGGTTTAATCCATGACCCCATCTCCGTCCAACAGGAGACGCGGAGCCGCGAGCCGTCAGCGAAATCTTGATCTGCCCACCTGCCAGACTTGGACAAACAGCGGGTTTGATGATGGACCGAAAGGGGAACCGTGGGAATCCACGACACACTAAGAAAAGAACTGGCTCTGGGACGCTCTGATGTTCGCTTGGCTAGATGCATGATCATGCAGGAGTATAAGACTCTGACGGTCTGCCGCATGTTGAGGACGTTGATGGAACCACCCAGGCTTCGACACCCATCGAACCACAAAGGCCAAACATTCAACCAGCGCACATCTCACATTCTTTTTCAACAGACTTTCCGCTCTCTACGATCTTGATCTGAAATCTCATTCCTTTCCCTCTCTTCCACTCTTTATTCCAAGTCCTTCTTTTGCTTTTTCCGTGTGTGTGCTGTGTGGATTTTGACTAAGCGCCAAGATGCACTTCCCAACGATCCTCGCCCTCCTCCCCCTGACGGCCCTCGCGGCCCCGTCCGCCCGCCGTGCCCAGCCCGCGCCCCTCATCAAGCCCCGAGGCATGAACGTCAAGCTCGTTGCCGACAAGTACATCGTCCGCCTCAAGCCCGAGGCCGAGGCCGGTGCGATGGCGACTGCCATGTCGGCCTTCGCCGCCGAGGCCGACCACGTTTACAACTTCGCCAACAACCTCCGCGGGTTCGCGTCGACGCTGAACGCGTCTGAGATTGAGACTCTGCAGAACGACCCCAGCATCGACTTCATCGAGCAGGATGCCATCATGTCGATCAGCGCCACCCAGACCAACGCTCCGTGGGGAATTGCCAGACTCTCGAGCTCTTCGCCTGGTGGAACGACGTACAGCTACGACGACAGCGCTGGTGAGGGTACTTGCGCTTACATTATTGACACCGGCATCGATGTCGAGCACCCCGTACGTACCCAACTCGAACATATGCCATGTCGATGAACCTCGGGCTAACCAATGAAACCAGGAGTTCGAGGGCCGCGCTACCTTCCTCGCAAACTACGCCGACAACGACGACTCCGATGGTCAGGGCCACGGCACCCACGTCGCCGGCACCATCGGCTCCCGCACCTACGGCGTCGCTAAGAAGACCAAGCTCTTCGCCGTCAAGGTCCTCGACCAAAACGGCGAGGGCACCAACTCCGCCGTCATCGCCGGCATGGACTTCGTTGCCGCCGATGCCGCGGGCCAGCAGGGCTGCGAGAAGGGCGTCGTCGTGAACATGTCTCTCGGCGGCCAGTCCTCCAACGCCGTCAACCAGGCCGCCGCCGCCATCGTCAAGGCCGGCCACTTCCTCGCCGCCGCCGCCGGCAACGAGGCCGCCGACGCGAGCACCTCATCCCCCGGCTCCGAGGAGAGCGTCTGCACCGTCGGCGCGACCACCGAGACCGACACCCTCGCCGAGTACTCCAACTTTGGCGCCTCCGTGGACATCCTCGCGCCCGGCACCGACATCCTGAGCACCTGGCCCAACGGCCGCACCAGGACCATCTCCGGTACCTCCATGGCCTCCCCCCACATTGCTGGCTTGGCCGCGTACTTCCTCGGCCTCGGCTCCGCGCCCACAAGCCCCGTCGAGCTGTGCAGCTACATTGCCGAGACCGCGCTGGACGGCGCGATTGGACAGGTCCCCCGCACGACTGTAAACAAGCTCGCGAACAACGGGTTTGCTAGCAACGGCACGGCCAAGGCTGTGAACGGCAGCAGGGTGATTGCGAGGCAGGTGAACAAGAAGTTCAACCTCCGTCACGCGCTCTCCAAGACTACCCTTCTGTAGATGAAGTGTGGTAGTGTATTTGGAGTTTAGAAGAAGCCTTTCACTTGTGGCGCTGGAGTAATTTCCTGGTCAAGGGCGGGAGCGTCTGGTGCTGGATGAGGCGGTAGCCGGCTTGGGGTCTCGGGAAGGGTCCGGCCTGTGATTATTTTTCAACCATTTCTATGTACATTAGATTTCAATATGTGTTTGAGAAACGTACAGATGAGTGTGAACATACCATAAGAGATAAGCTCATTGAGACCACGAGGCCTGCCCAGAAACTTGATGATGCCGGAAGAGCTACATGTATGATGGAATGATCGTGTTTTGGTTATCAAAAGCATGTACACATGGATTTCTACACGTGTATCCTAAATCACGAGCTCAATGCCGACTTGGCCGCCTGTTGGCCTGCTATCCTTCCAAAAACCACGCACTCCAGCAGTGATGATCCTCCAAGCCTGTTGTCGCCGTGGATACCACCAGTGATCTCACCTGCTGCCCAAAGACCTTCGATGGCAGTGTTGTTCTCGCGCAGCACCTGGGCTTTGAGGTTGAATGAGGCACCGCCCATGGTGAAGTGGGTAATCGGCGTGACCCGGCCGACGCAAACTTCTTTTTCGCGGTTGCCCTCCCCGGCTTTCAGCCTCCACCGACCGAACGTCCGCCGGCCGAACGCCGTGTCCGTTCCGGAGGCTACCAGGGCCGAGTACTCGTCAACAGCCTTGATAACTTCCGGGCTAAGATCTTTGACCTTCTTCTTCTCCATCAAGCCCTTCCAGAGGTAGAAGCCCAGATGTCCCTCGGCTACCTCAATCGCACCAGGGTCCATAAGCAGAGTCACGTCCCACTGCCTCGTCTCGCTGTTCTCCTTTGGTGGCACCGCCATGATGGCCTTGCTGACATGCTCTCTCGTCTCCATCTCGTTGACGAATCTCTCGCCCTTGTTTGACAGAAGAATGCCGCCTTCGCCGCGGAGGACCTCGGCTGCGAGGAACTTGTACTGCGCCTCCGGGTCCTTGGGGTCGACGAAGCCAGTGGGGTGTATTTGTACGCTATCCATGTCGACAAACTCTGCGCCGACGGCCTCGAGGATGCCGTGCGAAGCAGGCCGGGCCTCGTTTGTTGATGGGAGACCCGCAAGGTCTGGACGGTACTTGGCCAAGAGACCGTTTGCGTCACCCGCGAAACCTCCGACGGCGAAGACGACGGCTCCTTCGAGGTCATGTTGCTCTCCGTCCTGGGTATACTGGACGCCCTGGACGACTCCGTCTACGACCTTTAGTGACGTGACCTCGGCAGAGTTCTTGAGTTGAAACTCGGGGTTCTCGCCAAGCTTCTTCAACAAAGTCGTCACGATGGCCGCTCCAGGAGGCGTCTTGCCCGCCCCGCGGTGCGTTCTTGCCATGGAGTGTCCTCCCAAAGGCGCAACAACACTCAAGTCGACACCGATGTCGTCAACTAGCCAATCCACTGCCCCCCCGGAGCTCTTTGTCAATAAATCAACAAGCCTCGGCCGATCAACGACTCCTTTGGCCTCCTTGAATCGCACGCCGCCAGACTTGATCGTGTCTTCATAGAAAAGGTCATCCTTCCTCAAACCAAGGGCCTTCTGGAACCGCGTCCCTGCGCCGTTGATACCGGACGATGCTTTCATGCTGTTGCCGCCTGGCTTGGGCGCGCGGTCGAGCATCTGCACGGAGGCGCCGGCCTTGAGAGCCTCGTGGGCGGCAGACAGACCGGCTAGGCCGGATCCGACGACGATGACGGGCTTGTGAGATGCCATTCTGAATGTGGATGAAAAGTGCGATGTTTGATGTGTGAAGATGTTTATTGCGTTTGTTAGTGGGCGGTGGTATAGCATGCCCAGTATGGCTGCGATGATGCCGAAGATGAGGGTGAGGACGAAGCGCCGGATGGGTCGGATGAACATTTCCGCTGGAGAGCGTCAGGTTAGAGATAGCGACTGTGTTTGGCGTGAGATATATAGTGAGGTCTCATGGCCATGAACTCCGGGGCACGGTGGATATTTTGGGGGCTGGTCAGGCGATTCTGGGAGTCGTACGATGGGCCGATGGGAGCGGGAGACGTGTCGAGGTGGCACGATTCCATTCCCAGGTGGGGCTCGGTGAAGTGGAATGCTGACCTCGAGGGATCGGTGAGTGTCGGTCAATATCGGTGAACACCCGGAGATGTTTGGACGGAAGGAACGCCCCTCCAGGGAGCCCTTTCCTCGACGAATGGAAGTTGGAACTATCGTCATTGCTTCTTGAGAAAAAAAAAAACCTAAAAAAAAACTACCTAAATTCAACATCAATCTTCTCCGGTTACATCCACACCATCAACCGTCGACCGTCACAACCTGCCGGCTCCATTCCTCCATCTCGACATCTACGAGGTCCTCTTTCACTGTCGCATCGTGGCAAGGTCCCCAAAATGCCTGAATTTTCTCGATTTCTTGCAGAGGCCATACCAAGAGGCTGTGGTAGGCCTCCCCGATTCTGTTCACGACTGTCTTAATGATCATCTCAGGCCATCCTCGAAGCCACCAAGCACGCTCTGTATCGATGCCTTTCAAGCAGACAGCCCAATGGGCCATCAGCACCAAAGCCAGAGGGTCTTTCGCTGTCACGAGCTCAATATACGGGGATGGAACCATGCCCAGCCACATACACGCGACATTGTATGACCCTCGCGCGGCAGCTACCCTTCGAAGTGCGACCTGCAACTTCTCTCCGGCCTGCAACAGTATGTCGCGCCTTATGACCTCAGCATGATCCAGACTGCGGACAACCAGTAGAACATTTTCGACCGATTCCTCAGCGTCGAACCACGGTAGCTCGTTGGTGAGGGACGTGAAGACCGTCTTCCGAATTTGCAGCGCCGGGCTGCCTTCTCCGACGCGAAGGCCCCTGCATCCCATTCGAAAGAGAGCAACCACCCCCTGAAAGAGATTGGCGATCCTCGACAGCGCTTCAACTTGATTCTCCACACCGAAGACGCCCGTGTCCATCACCAGCAGTGCAAACTCGCAGGCCACCAGCAGACCTGCGGCCGCCATTCCGGACTCGCAGCTCGAGGGCGTCAGGGACGAAGAGAGTGCAGGCCGGAAGAGCTCCAGGGTCGAGGCCTTATACTTCAATGCTGTCAAAACGTGCGGAGCCGAGCCATTTCCGAACGCCAGGGAGTAGACGGATGCGAGATGGGTTGCCGCGAAGGCTAAGACAACCTGATTAACGTACGCCTCGGCCAATACGTGTCGGGTCACAGCTTGGCGTAATGCTGGCACGATGTCCCAATTGTCGACCGAGCCAAACGACAAGAACGCCAGATGACCAAAGTAGTGGTGGAGTAATAGCTGCTCGGTCGGATCTGAGCTGGGTAACCCCGTGGCCCCGAACCTCGGAGGCGACCGGTGGATGCCGCCAATTTCGGTCTCGGAGGTGTCCTGCCCCCCCTCGGCCGACGACAAGCTCCCGGCTCGGACCATGAGAAGTGCATCGCCGGCTGGTCGCCGCTCAAATGCATCACACGGGGCGAGCAAATGGCGGTACGTGCATGTCCGACCTTTCTTGCGGCAACGCCCACAAGATGGCTGGCCTTCATCACACTACAGGCCCGTCAGCTATGCCCAATCAAATCGTCGGGGCAATTACCTTTACTCTCCCCGTCTTGCACTGGATGCAACCATGATGGGAGTTGGAGTGCCCTCGTCTGGAAGGCATGGTGGTCTGAAGTATCGCCTTTGGGCCAACACGTCAAATCTGCATCTCTGCTGTGAAGGATCAAGATGAAGATTGTCGTGAAAACATACAAACGCCACTGTCGCCGAACAAAGGGGCTGAATCCTTCCAGAACACCTTATCGACGCCACGTCTTTGACAGGGCGACCGATTCCTTCGGACATAGGCGATGTTGCTTCCACTGTAGCACTTGGCCGCTCCAGCCTTCTGTTCCGGCATCACGTCTCGCTAGGCGCAACAGCACCAAAAGTGTGACCGGTTTGAGTCCGAGATTCCAAGCCAGGAGACCTGGATACGGGATCGCGACAGAGGACAAAGGTGGTCTTGCGAAGTTTGTGCACCTGGAAGGATGCGGCGCGGTACTTGGTATGACTAATGAGTAGGCCAGACATACACCATCGGTCAAGGTGCCAGAGTGGTTAATGGGCTGCCCTGCTATCGGTTCTTCTGATACCAGTTTAGGCAGTGGCTTCGGTCGCGCAGGTTCGAATCCTGTCCTTGACGCATTGCTTTTTCCCCATCACGCATTCCGTTCCCTCGTTCAATGCTCACTAAAACGTTGTACGGTCGCGAACAAAAATTTTTTGATTCCGCGACGGCCGGATACTCTTTTCGTTTTCTTGCACCTGGAACAGCCCGTCCTGTTCGGTTCGTCCGGAAAGAACATGGTTCGGAGTCAAATGGTCATTATTGGGAACAGGTCCAATTCGGGAGAATAGCTGGCGAGGCAACCACGCAACTAATAGTCTCGCTCACTCAAGGCCCGCCTACCTGCACTCCAGTTGGACATCTTGGAAGGATTTGAAAACTGATACAGATGGCCCAGCAAAAACCATACAGCTCAAGGGTTCAAGAGATGCAACTTAAATGAAGCACACCGAGAATGCAAAAGTTCTTACAGCGGCATAGCAGGCGATCTTCATTTCATGTCGCAGAGGCCATAGGCCCTGTACGACAGGCAGCCCAGGCCTAGTTCACAGCGCGTGCGTCGGATTCAAATGGAAATAACACTGGCAAATTGGCTGTCAGCAGGCCAGCCGTGAGGGGCGCATCAGCGCTACGAAACATTACAAGCTCACCCTAGGAAACCAAATTTTGCCATACAAACCGTCTGCATACCACCATGTGTTGTCGCAACGCCGCCAGCCTGCAGGACGTCCATGTATAGTTCAACCTCTGGCTGATGCCGAGTTATCCGGCGGTGATCGTTTGCGCCTCCCTTCTTGGCATCGACTCCCGCCCCTAGACCTGCAGCCAGCAACGGATAAATACGCCTGCTGGAAAAGAGTCCAGGATTCCAGAAGTCGTCTGCTCACTGGACAGATGTGAAGTGGTAGGGGGTCAGGAAACGGACCGTATGCCCGGACAAGGCATCCCGGAGCAAGTAGACAATCGGGCGACGGCTGCACATCGCGTCTTACAAGCACTTGTCCTATCATCAGACGGCAATGGCATCGAGCCTCGATGGTTCTCTAACAGCGAGTTCATCTGCCTCGGCAACCTTTCATTTGTCGCAGAAAAGGAGCCCTGCCCGGAACGACGCCAGCAATGGCTCCTCAACAGCAACAAAAGGTTGAGCATCCGCCCTCAACGATCTATGCTCAAGTGGAACGATTCTTGCCCAAGAGGGATGCTGTTCGGAGAAATGGAAGCTGCTTGGTTGCTTGGCTTCCCTCTCAATGGTGTCGTGCAGGGCCCTGCAGCCAGCGGTGCCGCCCTAATACGCCACAAAACGGGCGGCTGCAATGGGCGACCCGCTGCACAACGTGTTCCGAGCCCTGTAGCCCTTGGCAATACGACGCCAAAGTGTGTGCTTTCAGGGGACCTCCGCGGAATTTTGCTGACCAGCTCAGGGTTTGTCCGTTGCGATTGCGGCCTTGGCTGATCGGGAGGGGGTGAGTGAGCGGCGATGGTAGGCGTCTTGGCATTTCGGACTGCTGACCTGCGCCGTTTTCTCTCTGGAGACTTCGGCTTTCGCTCGAGCCTCAATCATTGGCATCGCGGGCCAAGGGACTAGGCATCGATGATCTATCCGTCAAAATCCGTGTCACCACGGCTTGTTCGGCTCGACGATTAAAGAGCCGGACAAAGAAGGAAACTCACGGATTTCTCCCATCGACCAAGTTCAAACCGCCGTCTGTCCAACGATGGCGACACGGGTGCTCAAAGACGAGCAATCATTCAAACCGCTCCTCTTTCAGAACATGGTTGGTCGCAGGGGCAGCTACGAAGTGATGTTCAGCGTTTAGTTGCATACGCATCATGCTGTCCTGCCCCGCTGTCATTACCAACTCAATCTGTCTGCCATTTGGAATTGAGACACGGGTTCAGTCCAGTTCGCTCGCGCTGGCTACCGGTCTTGCCGCCTTCCTTTCCGCCGTCACTCAGCAAGGCATCTGCTAAGACGTGCAGCCCGTCTCTTGCTAAAGTCACTAGCGACAACTGCCCGGCAGTCCAAGATCAAATAGCCAGTCCGACAGATTAGCCAGCCGGTCGTAGCGCCGGCAACAATAATTCGCTGATGTTCAGAGCGGCCACCTGTGCAGGTGATGTCGCTCAGTGGGCCGATCATCCCACGGTGTCGGCGGAAAGGGGCAGTGATGGGCGGTCTGGCGTGATGTCAACGCTCCCGAACTGGAACAGCATCCCACCTCGGCGGTGCGTGATAACAATCAACCTGGCGCGGCGTTCGTCAGAACAGGAGACTCCCAGAAAACCGAGGCAGCGGCCTGATTTGAAGCAATCGCAAAGCTGGCATCGATTCTAGGCAGTGAAGACGCGCCAGAACCCTCTGCTGCGTAATTTCCATCGCAGAATTGGCCCGCCGACTTTCAGGTGGCTGTTGAGGTCTGGTGGGCCGGAGCTAGCTGTGAGCTCAGCAGCCATTGATCAGTGATCACCAACGTGAATGATGAACAATGGCGGCTGACACGCTACGGGCCAAAGGGAACGGAGACTCCAGCGTGGAGACAGGCTACGTCGTCGCCGGCTTTCCAACACCGTGACGCTGGTGCAGTCTGGGGAAATAAACTTGACCGTGACCACGAGATCCGGGGAAAGGCAGACGAGCCCACACGCAGCGCTAGATCCATGACATGGAACACCCCAAGCCAGGTTCTAGAGCGCGCTGGGAGCTCATCCTGAAGTTCGTCCGGCCTGGCGCCATCATCGGACCACAAGCCGGACAGCGACTGCAACCCCGTTACTTGCATAGATCGCGGCTGCCAAGCGTGTTGCAGCTACTGAAGCTTTCCCCGCACTCGACCGCCATGTGGTGTTTGGCTCGCTCCTCTTGAAGAGGTCGATATCGGGCTTGATCTTCACGGTTACGCTTGGTTGGCAGTGTCATCATGACGCTTTGGTGGCCCTTGGCCTTTCAGCGATGGCGTCAACTCTACGGGGTGTGAGGAAACATGGGATAGATGCAAGCCTTTGAGACGAGTTCTTGAACAATGTCGAAAGGCTGGCATTCGCCCCAACTGACAGCAGTTGACCTCATGGATGGAATTGGAGCACGCGTAACGGCATGGAATTCACCTTCCAATGAGACGAAACAACATACGTTCTTGGCCTCGCGGAGCGTTTGGGATACTGCTAGTCGACCCCAGATTCCCCGCAGCTTCCGCGCAAGGACACGAGCCGACTTTCGAACAGCTACCGCCAGCATGACCAGATGACAGATGTATCGTGACAACACCTACCCCAGGCTAGCCGGCGGATCTCTTCCAGCGGGCTGGAAACGTTGAAACGTGGGATGTAATGCGGGATCGAGACAGTGGTGATGCGTTCCCACCGTATATACTCATGTGGAGTAGGAGCCTCTGCATGTAAACCGATGCGGGCCAACCATAACAGGACAACACTTCAGTTCAACGCTTCATCTTTCTACAATGCCTCCAAAACGGTGCTTCAAAAGAGGTTTACAAGTTTATTCCGTCGTGAGAAGCCGACTACCGACTAAAGGCGACCGACCCTGACCCACAGCCAAGACGGGGAAGAGCCGTGGCCACAGCTGGCCTGTCCGTTTTGCGCACCGCCGTCGAGATAGGTACCTTGCCTCGTTTGAACTCGACAGCAAGAATATTTCCGTGACACACAGTAATATCAATCCCGGGATCGAATGCGACCTCGACTACCAGCCAGGGTCCAATGAGGAGCTCGAGTGTGAAAGAGGGACGATTTGGAACGGAATTGAGGGAGACCAGGCGTCAAAGGAGGAAAAGGCACCTTACTGAAAGCATCTTGGCGGCATAGACAGCATCGACTCAATTCCGCTGTGGTAGCATTGCTCAGCATCCACCCACTCATCCGGTCGCGCAGCAATCTGCTATCAACACCCCCTCCCTCATCTTGGGGGCCCTGAGCTTGGGGCTCAAAAAGATCTTTGCCCCGTCACGCATTGCAATCTTCCACGGGTAAAATGCCCAGAACATGCGCCTGTGAGTGAGGAAAGCTTGACGTGGAGGAGGCACACTTCATCGCGCTCGCTCACTTGGAATTATATGGTGCAGCAAGCAGCAATCAAGCTCGCGATACTCTGTAGTCCTCACTGAAGACCGTCAACATCTACATGCACTCGGCGATAGCGGATATGCAATAACGATTTGCATCGACCACCCTGATATGTGCTAGTTGCAGGCGGCGAACGAGGAGCGACGCCTGAGCGAAAATTGGAGAAGTCTGCTGTGGACGGAAAAGGTGGGAATGACATCAGCTCGTGGACTGATTTTCCCCAATGACCCGAGGCTGTGTTTCTCTTGGCTGGCTTCCCGTCCTCCAGCTTTTGGAGAACCCTTCGTCCAGGCCGCTGGAATTCGCGCTGTTGGTTGCCCGAAGCTGCCGCCGCGAGGACGACAATTGCTTGGTGTTTTTGTCTCGGATGCCGACAATGGGTCTCGGTCCAAGTCTTCAACAGATTGAACCAAACGAGGTCCAGCTCAACCAGCATGGGTCGGCCCCTCACTACAAGCAATTGGGGCTAGGATGCTACGAAAAGTACATGCCGAAATGGCTAATGGGATGGGAGCCTCTTTTCTCCTCACAGAGGCTGCACATCACTACCCTCTCGGTAGTTTGGCCTCCGTTTCGTCTGAAAGACGGGATATCTGGTTGGCTCACGTTTTCAATAGCGTACCTGCTTTGCTGACCTTCGTCCCATGCTCTGACGAACAGCACTGTAATCAATGGGATGAGGAGGCGGCGGAGGAAGACAGAGGCAAAAGACAGTGAGGAAACCGGATCCCACTTCGCACCACTGCGGGCTTTTCGATGTCATTTACAATGGGCTTCCCAGACCAGGGCCAAGGCGGTCTCCGACGAGGAGTCTGTGGTCACTCCACCATGCACCCATCCAATTCACCACCACCACCCGACATTGCACCCAAAATAATGAATCTAAAATGGAGCCTCCGTTTAACCCATTCCCAATTCGACCCCCGGTTCGGCCGTCTCTGGGCTTTAAAGATCGGCCCTTGACCAGACGGCTCGCCTTAGTCTGCATCACAACCTCCAACACCTTTACTCGACCCACTCCCTCTTCATCCTGCATACGCAGACGCACGCCTCCTCCCTCCGCGACCTCGACCGCGAGTTCGACCTCCTCATCCCCGGCTTCAAGCCTCCAACAGCTCCAGTTCTCCGCGTCGGACGGTCCACGTATCTGTACATACCCCAGACGTTCACACCTTCGCGACGCTACCGACCCATCAGCTATCTCGCTTTTGCGCTGACCCTCGACCCCGACCTCCATTTCTCCTCGTTTTGGCTATTCTCCCAACTCTTTTCCCCATTACTTAAACCCTTCTCCCCACCCCTTCCCCGGAGTCTAAGGAGTCTCTTTCTCCATCATCTGTGTGCCTTCTTCCGTGGAGTTTGACTGCTCTTACTGCAAGATACCCCTTTACTCGTTTATTATCGCTTGGTTTAATCCTTCCCTCTTGTCTTATACGCCCGGAAGAGCACACAATGGCCACGCACGAGACTCACCACAATGCCGTCCCTCCAACGGACCTGGAGAAGGACGTGCATACATCTGGTGCTGACCATCACAACGGCCTCAATGGTGCCCAAGTAGGCCACAACACTCAACGAAACGCCGGGCCCTTTACCCGCGTTGCCGACTACCGGAACATGACTGAAGGAGATGCGCAGGCATTCGGTGGCTCTCTCCAGCCCGGACTGTGGAAGCCCTACGAGCACAGAAAGTTCGCCAACCCGGCGCCGCTGGGTCTTTCTGCTTTCGCCCTCACGACCTTCGTCCTTTCTTGCGTCAACCTCCACGCTCGCGGCGTCACTGCGCCCAACATCGCCGTCCCCCTCGCCTTCGGATACGGAGGTCTCGTCCAGCTCCTCGCCGGCATGTGGTACGTCCTGTTCTTCCATGTTCATCTTTTCTTTTTCCTCCTACCGGGGTCCCCAAATTTCCCCAACATCTCATCTCATCCGTCTCCACGATACCCCCCGCAAGCGGAAGCTCCGGTGTGATGATGTGGAGCATCTCGCGCTCCTTCGCACCGGAGTGGATCTGGACTTGGGCACATCTGTGGAAGGTCGGTAAGACGGAGGCTGCACCAGGCAGGGAGTCTGTGGAGAAGGAACGCAATACGAACCGCACTCGCTGTCATTTTTCATACGCGCCAATGCTGACCATTGGATTACAGGGAGATGGCCGTTGGCAACACGTTTGGTGCTACTGCTCTGTCCTCGTACGGAGGTTTCTGGATCTCCTACGCCATCCTGCTCACCCCCAACTGGAACATCATCGGAGCTGATGGCCCGTACGCCGCCAACTACTCTGACCACTACTCTGCTGTCGGCTTCTTCCTGACGGGCTGGTTCATCTTCACGACGCTGCTCTTGCTGTGCACCCTGCGCTCGACCGTCGTCTTCTTTCTGCTCTTCTTCACCCTCGACCTCGCTTTCCTCTTCCTCGCCTGCGAGAATTATGCCGCCAACAACGGCGCCCTGACTGCCATGCGCAACCTCCAGATCTGCGGTGGTACCTTTGGAATGCTGGCCGCATTCCTGGCATGGTATTGCGCACTGGCTGGTATCCAAGATGACAGGTGAGCTCTTTTCCTTCTTCCTTCTGGCCGGGCGCTCGCGGGGGTCTAGTCTTAGACCCAGACTAAAGCCGGGACGGTCGCTGCCCCTCCCGCGAACCGTCAACGCGATGTCATTGAGGCGCGCCATGTGGATTCCATTTGCTAATCATCCTTTTGTTTGCAGCAACTCCTTCTTCCAGGTTCCCGTCTTCCACCTCCCGTGGTCCGACAAGGGCCGCGAGATCCGCAAGGCCAAGAGCCGCTCGTCCGCCTAAGCGGTGACGAGGCCCACGAAGAATGTTTTTGTGATGTGTATTCTACGTTTTATGCGCGATGTTGCGGCGACGACTTTGTGCTGAGATGCATCCGGCGTCGAGATGGAAGATGTGGACTTGTTTTTTTGCAGCGGATTGAAGCAGAAAAAGGATACCCGCCCACCACCCCCCGGGACACAGGGTGCCTGTCGCTCCCTCGGGACAGGGAACACCGAACGGCGAAAATGCTTTCGCCGGCAGGGTTGCCGTGGCTCCACCCGGGGTGTGTTGAACATATTCCCCAGGACTTGTTTCTCATTTGAGCTATCGGGAAAAATGTGCTTTGGCAAAAGGGATATCAGCTTGAGAAAAGCTTGTCCTGCTAGAGCCCCTTTATTTAATGAATGCGATAATTTATTTACGAACCTTACTCTATCTATTGCCTTACTGTCATTTATCGCCATCGACCCCATGCCCTTGCTCTCTTGACGCGATGCACGCGCGACCTGTCGTCCGCTGACGCGACCGCCATCTTTACGAAAAGCTCAGTAGCAGCGCACAATACTAAATGGTGGTGAAGTGACGTTGAGGAATCGTCGTCAGCCAATGCGGCAGTTGGCGAGCATCCGGCCTTGGCAATGGGACTCAAGGCCGGCTAGCTCACGAAGCGGCTGTCTTCTCTCTTTGAATTTATCCTTTTTTGACGCAATTACGGGAGATGCGCGCCGCTGCTGGCTTGTTTTCTCTCGGCGGAGGGAGGGTTGGGGGCGTTTTGGGGCCTTGGCGTAGGTTATTTTTTGGGGTATGGAGGGGAGGGTTGTGAGGGGAAGTTTTGGTGGTGGTGGTGACGATCTTTCTTCCCTTCTAACTTTTCTTCCGTAGTTTGCCGCCTGGAGGCGTACTTTGTTAACTACTGTATAACTTTTACGGGGAATAATTAAGGGCTAGGATAGCCTAAGCTTTATAGAGAAACCTCTATAGCTACTTATAGGGGTATATAAAAAAAGTATAAATTACTAAAGAGTAAATATTTCCCTCTTTATATTATTATAACTTATTATACTAAAATACTAAAATAATACTATATTTACTATTTCTATAATTACTATTTTAAAAATAATAATAGCTTTACTTAGTTTATTAGAGAAAAAGAGGATAATATCTATAAATTTTAAAATAAATACTTTTTTCTTTAAAACTATAATAAATTTAAAGAAATATTATTTTTCTATTACTTATTAATATATATTATTTTCTACTAATATAGTTATAATAATCTATTTCTTTTTAAAATATTTAATAAATTTAAAGATATTACTAAAGTATTTAAAAATAATAAAATAACTAATAACTAATATTATAAAATAAACTAGTTAAACTATTTAAAATAAGAAAGCTTATTAATAGAATTTAAAGTAGTATTATAGTTTAATAAAATAGTAATTAATAAAAATAATCTACTAAATATATAAGGAGTAGTTAGAGTAAGGGGGACCTCTTATATATCCCTAGTTATATAAAAATTCACAAACGAATTCTTCACAAAATGTATAATAGCACTAACGCCTAATATCATGTCAAACCGGCGGGCCTTTTGGTTCACGAATTGAATTTCATTCGGAAAATTGTTTAGGAAGCGTTTAATGAGCTCCAAAAGTTTCCCCCTATTGGAGCTCTCTCAGAGAGCTATTCCCACCACTTATTACGGTAGTGAGTTTGGCCACCTCTCTTCATGGGCCCTCTGACGATGACACTAGAAGTTGGGTTGTTTATCCCCTGATGGATGGTCTAGTGACTCTTTCCATGTAGTCAGTACTTTGTGCAGCATTTCGCTGGCATCCTGAAAGAGTTTATGATTGACGGTTCAGGCGTCTTCGCTCGAGGGAAACCATGGCGCGCTTTTGAGGTTAGCTCACTCAATAAGCTCCCTCCATATATCGAGTTCCAAGAGCGAAAATCATAATGAGTGTAGACGCTGTAAATAGGCATGCGCTGGGGAAAGAGGTAGGTAAACACGCTGGTGATAGGTGTGTGCGCTTGCAATGTAACTGCTAGTGATATGTCGCTTTGCAATAAGTATATGCGCTGGTAATGAGTGTAGACTCTAGTAATGAAGAGGCGCTGATAAGTCTATGCAAAGATACACCGGCGAGGATGGCTGTGTATCTGGTTCATCGGCGAAAAGGCGCCGTTACTTATGTCTGGCGTCGGGTGTTGAGGCCAATGAGTCTTCATGTCGAACTCAGGAGTCTGGGAAGTTGATCCAGATTCCTTCCTCTTGTGGTTGATCGCCCCAGAAGGGCTGGCGGCCTCGGCATTTGAAGCCATTCAGTATTCTCCAGTCGCGCCTGTTCTCGGCCATTACCTTCCTTTTAGTACGGTCTGAGGCGCCCTTTCCTCTCAAGTACTCCCATTCGAGCTTCTGGGCCATTTCAAGACTGGCGAAATCAAATGTGGTAACAAGGGGTTCGCGATGTCGGGAGGGAAAACAGCCCATTTTGACTGTCGTGTTATTGTAGTTACGGTGAGAAATGTGTACGTGTCTATTGGTGTGGTTGTAATGAAGTAGCTTGCGTTATGGCCTGGTTCACGAAGATTACGTTGTGGTTTGAAATCACATCAGCGCATTTTGGATTGTCAGAAAGTCAACAGATTCTTTATACTACGCACCTCGTTGGAAATAATCAAGATGATAGCTCTCTCTAGCCGGGCGCTGTGCAGGTACCGATGTAGCCAACGTTTATTGCGAATATAGTTCAGCAGACTTTTGGTTAGAGAGATCTCAAAAGGTTCCAACATATGTTTTATTATTCGCTAGGTGGTCTTTAGGAGCATGAAGCCAACTATGTTGCCCGTTTACAAATCGACTTGAGTCCCGACTACTCCCGCCGGGAGGTGGGCATCCAACAGAGTCTATGAGTCACAACCCTGATAGATACCTTGTCTTACTTCGTCGGTACCTGTGAACGGGTAGCTCAGTTGCTCTGGACTTTTCCTATTCTCACTAAACTCAAAATCCATCTCAGTCTGAATGGCTATCATGAAGCTAATAGCACTGACAATTGAGATGTTAGTTATTGATAGATTGTCTTGTTAGGAACACACCAATCGGTGGCGTTTTCTGCGCACAGCTTCTAGCCTCAACACACAAGAATCCAAATAATCCAGACCACCTGATCCAAACGGCGAGCGAGCCACTGATAACAATCAAAGTTGACAGTAAATCAGTTAGCTGATTGATGCATCGGGCTTCGGCCAAAGGACTTATCTTACCCCAGTAACAAACACAAACGGCCAGTCTGTTCATGGTTGGACTCGGCGTAGTCTTGAATATCCTGCGGACATCTGATCCATCAGTCTTGCAACCTTTCAGCGAGGATTGCATCAGATGCCAGCTTCGGAGTCTTACAGATGGAACCAAGCTTCGCCATGCTCGGGATCATCTCCCCAGAATGGGCGCGAATAACCATCATTGAGAAGTTCCCACTCCCGCCTGTTCTCTTCCATGACCCTCTCCAACGTTGATTCAGGCGCATTGTGTCCAATGAGGTATAACCAATCAAGCTTCTGAGCGACTTGAAGAGCTGAAGCGTCCCAAGATTGAATGTGTACTTCCCGCAGTGGGCAATCGGTTGACGTATCAGAGGCGGAATGATTGCTAGACACTGTCGAGAGGGGATAACCGATGACTGGTGCCGGAGACAGTGCTTCTTTAGAGGAGAAGCAGCCCATCCTCATTATTGCGCCGATGCGCCGAGAAGGGAAAGCTGAGAGCGTCTCGACTTGGGTCGAGAGAGGGAGATTGATTCCATGTCCTCTAATATAAGCCCTGTTGTCTTTGTGCATTTCTCTGCAACAATAGTCTGGGAGAATTCTGTCCACGTTCACTTTTTTCCTTTGGAAACTTGAATGGACATTTTATCATCAAGAATCGTCGGTCATTGAGACTAATCACTTTTGGAGCCAGCTCTTTAACGATTCCGCAATAAGCCCCCAGCAAACAAGATCCAATCAAAGGGAGATTGGTCGCTGGCATTACAGAAGTCTCTAGAAGCCTCTCTTAGCTGTCGGGCATATTTGACCATGCAGTGAGGGCTGCACGCTTTCGACATTGCCAAGATACTTGTCATTATCGTGTTTTTCGCCATTACTAAAACCCAATTACGACATGATAGCATCATCGATATGAGTGGTAGCTTATGTTACCCAGCCATTCAAAGCATGTTAGAAATATTGAACAAGGTTTGGTATCTGGGCGGATATCTCTACCTCTATGTTCGGGCAGGTACTTGGAGACGACGCCGGCGCTTGCGAGATTGCAACGAAACTCCTCATGCTAGCCGTACAAATGCGACGCCAGCGCATGAACCCACGCGAGACATTGCTTGCATTCGGTTGCAACAGCAATAAAAAGGTGAAGGAATGATGCAATTCAATACAGCTTCCTGTGCTAATTGGCATTTTATGTTATGAAAAGTTGATATCTTCACTGTGACTGTCCTTTTTTCGTGTAGTATATGCGGAGAAAAAAGCCCATTACAATCCATCATAGTCAGGATAAGTGCCGCCAGCTTCATCTCTGATGATGTTAGGGCCAAGAATGCTGTCAAAGATCCCATCCTTATCGTTCCTGATGCTCATATAGTATTCATGTACGACGGGGTGTTTTTCTGCCCAGCTCTTGGTGAAGACCTAGGATGCCGTCAGTGTTAGTCCAATACCAGGATATCTCGCCTAGACGTACATATTGGTAGCCTCGGGCAAGACCGGAAACCACGAAAAGGTCGGCCAAGGTTAACGTATCACCAACGAGATACTTCTTGCCCTTGATCTCCTTCTCAATGGCGCGGATAGTCAACTCGCAACCTTCCTCCCGCTCTTTAAGAATCTCTGGGCTTGTTGGTGCTCGGCCAATGATGGGCTGGATCCATGCCATGATTGGCGGCAGAAGCTCATAGTTCGTGAAAGAAGCCCATCGGATGACTGTTGTTTCTTCCTTCAGGTTAGACCCACACAGCTTTGTGTTGGGATCTTGCTTCGCGACTGATGAACCGTCAGTGTTGTGTTGTTTTTACAGAACGCGGAGGCACCCACGAAACCAGGCAACAGCGTTGCTCTCATACACTTCGAAGCCATCGGATGTTTCGAGCGCCGGGACTTTGCCAGTATGAAATTTGGACAGGTATACGTCGCCGACACCCCCCTTTTCCGGATACACCTTGATAGGAAATGCATTGCAGATTTCAACGTCTAGTTTGTTGTACTTGGCAACGAAGAGTACCATGGTCGAGCGTGGCGCCTTCGGGTATGTGTACAGCTTGCCGAAAGACATTTTGGGAGTGAAATTGTATGGCGATTTCGGAATGGTGCAATCGAGGAAACGAGGGATGATGAGTGAAAGATTTCAATAGTGATTTAATGGTCATCAATGAGAATTTCGTTTGTTTTCAAGCTTGTTCTTTTGTGACACTCCGCTGGAAGTCTTCGTCAAGGACGACGTTTCATGGACCGGCTGCTTATCCCCGATTGCACTGGGCGGAGCACCGCGCGTAGACAGTTGCATGGGGAGGAGCTCCACCTTGGCGGAGAAGACTCCGTCTACTCTCGCTGTGACTGCGAACCAAGGCATGCGAGAATTGATGAATCAGGTGCTACCCAAGCAATTCCCGGAGAAAGACACCCGGAATGTTTTGGGATTACCTGTGATGCTCGCACTCTGCTTCACATGGGGATGACCTTATGTTGTGAGGAGCTCCGCCTTGGATCGCTGCGCGATGTGGAGTCCCAGTAGTGGCTTACGAACCGATCAGCTGCGATAAGGCAGCCAGAACCTCGAATAAAATGATGCAGGACTCTGTGGCGCTCTGAGACACCAGAATTTGAAGGAAATACCATTTTGTTTCTACATTGGAAGGTCGCTCGCGAGCTTGACTTGGTATTCATAAAGCTAAACAAAACAACATTGTCCCAACACGAAGTGAAAAGAATGGATTGCAAGTTAGTGCTCGAATGAGAATCCGAGAGCCTCAGAACGCAATTGTTGACACAATTGAAAGCTACATTCTAGTGACTGGTGCAACTGGACTGGTTGGGTCTCATGTTGTGGACAACCTGTTGAGGAAGGGTTACAAAGTCAGAGCGGTGGCAAGATCAAAGCAAAAGGCAGACGCTTTCCTATCAGCAAGAGCCCAGTACGCCTCGAAGCTGGACTTCTACTTTATTGAGGACCTTACCGACCCAGGTGCCTTCGATGAAGCCGTCAAAGACATCGATGGCGTCATCCATGTTGCCAGTGTAAGTAGAGGCAACGAATTTGAATTCCCATTGGCCACGGCCAGTAAGCTGAGACTCTTGCGAGGACGTAGCCTCTCAAGTACGACATAAAGGATAACGAGAATGATCTCGTCATTCCCGCACTGAAAGGCGTAAGGTCAATTTTGGATGCATCGACAAACTCATCAGTCAAGCGAATTGTCTTGACCTCGTCGTTTGGCGCGGTCCTCGATATGGGACGGGAGGTATCGACTACTTGGACATACACCGCCAACGACTGGAATCCAATCAGATATGACGAGGCAGTAGCCCCCGACGCAACACCGCAGGACGCATATCGTGGCTCGAAGACATTGGCAGAGCAGGAAGCTTGGAGGTTCATTGCAGAGCAGAAGCCTCATTTCGACTTGGTCACATTATGCCCTTCCATGATATTTGGACCGTTGGCTACACCTCCTCGATCAAAGGACGACTTGAACGAGTCGAACATGATGCTATGGCGAGTGGCAACTGGAGGTCCGTCTGGATCCTTGCCTCCATGCCGGTTCAACTTCTGGATTGATGTCAGGGACTTGGCTGAGATTCATGTCATGGCCTTGACGACTCTGCAGGCTGGCGGCAAAAGGTACATTCCCGTGGCTCCGGAGCCATTCACATACCAGAAGGCTTCAGAAACTATTCGGAGCACTTATCCAGATTTGACACAGAAGATTGCGACCGGCATACAAGAAGTCAAAACTCATGTCCAGGTAGACCCTGAGCCGATGATGAAGGATTTCCAGGGGTTGAAGTACACGTCGTTCGAGGAGACAGTCACAGACTTTATGAGCCAGGTCAAGCATCTTCTGTAGAATGTAGGGATAACGATGGTTTTGTATTAATACAAGTTGCACGTCTACATCCGAACCAGGTCCAGGAAAGAGCCACTCTCTCAGTCATTGAAAACTGCGACGATCCATTTCCCTAAGGGCCAAAACCTTTGACTTGCAAAGTTCGCTTCAACCCATGTCAAGTATCTCGCCTCAGGCGTCTCGGAAATGTTGACTGGATTATCATCAGAGTTTATGGCTGCCAGAATGCCGCCTAACAGAACCTGTGCAGTCACGGCATAGATGCTAGGAACTCGGGCGCCTGGGATATTGACGTTGCTTTGAGCAACCGTCAGTGACATAAGTCGGACTAGGCGCCAACCCATCAAACAGGCTTTGAAGCCCACCATAGTCATGAACGGATCTTCAACAATTGCGGATGTCGCATACTCATTGGGTAGGGCCGTAGAGCTAGGGAAAGAACTCCTCGACGAACGAGACATGAACATCAGGATGTTCTCCATGTTGCTTGCGATCCTTGTTACTATCCGGCACGAAAGGTGTCAGCAAAGCTCGCGTGAAGATGATGACCTCTGCATGCTTACCATCTCTATCGTCATAAACATCACGGTGCTGTTTTGACCGAGGCTTGTTCAGTTCCCAGCATGTCGAGATTGCGTTTGGTAGGCTGTACTCGACGATGCCACTGGTTAGAAGAGCTTCTTGATGAGTGAGACTTAATGCCGCGTAATGCCACATGGTCCAGACGCGGTCCCAGCTGGCAGAATTCGTGGAAGAACTTCCAAGGTCGTGGCTCGGCTTGCGCATTAGATCCGCCAGGGAATCCAGGGCTTGCATTATCGGCGCTCGGTTGACTTCTGAGATAATCGATAAGTTGTTCTTGCTTTCTCCTGGCCGGATGTTGTGGTATAAGAAAGACCCCGCCAGTGTCAAATCACGTGTCATCATCAATATCTGGATTATGAGCACCAAGCATGTGAACGACGACTGCCAGAGTAAACCTGGTGGACGACCCCGCGCGGACGGATCGGGGTTCATCAAACGCGCCAGACACCCGTAAAGGTCTCCATGAGCAGGCCGGGGCTCAGCATTAGCATCGTCATCCTCCTCTTCGTTGAAGGACCCATCCTGGGCGAAGACTAGAGCCTGCCAGTCCTCGGCTGTCGTTCCTTCCCATATATCATCTCGGCATGGCAGCTCGTACTTGATCTCGAGAGCTGCCAGGAGCGGTCGCATGTTGCAGCATATCGCCAGCTGAGCGTCCAAGTAGTATAAACAGTATGCGATTCTTCGCTTGGTTAGCTTGCTATGTATAACACTAGAGTCTGAGATCAGCACCCACCGTTTTCTTGACTCATTCTGGATCGCGGCGTGCCAAGCCGACTCCGTGGAGTACGCTGCCGTATGATCGATGCTTGTGGGACTGTTGAAACTCTCGTCCAGCCCAAGAGTAAACCTGTCCTGTAAAAGTTGGTATTGACGTGATGCATCTACAATCTTTCGGTGGATCTTCAGTGCAACCGAAAATCGGCCATCGTCACAGCAATGAATAGCATAGTATTCGAACAGCAAGTAGGCTTGCATAACCCAGACCTCTTGGAATCTAGAGCATCGCCGCTCCCTGACCTGATTGATGCTAGGTCAGTGGAGAGAAGTAGATACCTGGTTTGATGAAGCTTACATATGCATCCAATGCTTTCAGTCCAGAGTCAAACAAGGCAGCACTGCACTCGTGCTTTTGGTCTGGAGATTGATAGACCGCACCAATACAGGCAATTGCTTGCAGTAGCGGTTCTTGAGCAGAGCTGAGATCAAAGGTTGGTGCGTGTATCAGCGGGAATATTGGTTGAAAATTCTCGAAATAGGCTGAAATAAACTGTGGAAGCTTGAACATCCATGAGATGCCTTGATCACATAGTAGTTGGGATATCGAAGAGGACTTTCACAAGTGGGTTAGTACATCTTCTGCAAAACCCTCCACTTGATCTAGTCTTCTTACACGGGTGCTGCTACTCTCACGGCGAGTCGGCCCATGACTGTTCGCAGAATTTGAAAGTGTCTCGACTGGCGGCGCGGAAGGTGGAGGCTGCTCAGCGCCGCTATCTGATCCCGGGTGATACTTTCGTACATGGCGTTTTCTCAGATCACTGAAAGAGGTCAACAACCGGAGGGCTGAGTACGCACTTGACAGGGCGGGATGGGTGGACGGCTATGCGGGATTTACATACCTTCTAGAGAAGCTCACTTCACAGTGGGGGCATGGGAAGGGCCTCAAATTCGACTTTTGATGAACTTCGGACACTCAGCCAAAAAAAGAGCGAGAACAACGCGAAACGTGCATCACTTACCAGAGCTGGTATGGCGACTTAGGTTCTCCTACGGGAAATCAGCATCATCTCTATCATCTATCACAATGGCAAGGCGGATTGGAATTACTTGTCGGGTGAAGCGACTAGGGCACGCTGGGCACTGGAACGGTCTTTCGCCCTTGTTCATCTTGGTCATCTTTTCGGCAGGCATCACGTCTCTCTCGATCGAAAGGCTTGTCAAGTCTATTCACGCAATTGAACACCTGAGATGGTAGATGTGATGTTGTCGTCGTCCTTCGGTCGCATATCACGACACGGTGTTCGGGGACGAAGGCGATAACGACAGCCCCGTGACCTAACGGGATGGAATGATACCGCTAGTGCCTGGCAAAGATAAGAGATTCCACGCAACGACAGTAGAGCGTCATCTCGTAGGTTGCCCCAATGCGAGCCGGGGTTGGGTTGGAAACGCGGAGAGGATTGCTTCCCCGCACCCGGAAGGGGGGCCGGGAGAATGTCACCGCGATGCTGCCCCTGGCATCCTTGCCAAGTTCGAATCAAACCACTCAGAGCGCCTGGATTAGAGCGCGACGGAATTGAACGTCGGTTGCAGCGGGCGTCTTTCCAGGTCCACATCCTCCTTATCGTTGGCCCCATAAAAGGGAGTGAGCCAGGAGGAGCTCCTCCCAAGCGTAACTTTGGCAAGGTTTATTATCCAATCCGGTCTGCCAAAGCAAGTGGGAGAGGATTATGGGCTCCTCCCAAAAGTGCTTTGGGGAGGAGATGCGGGAGGAGTGGCGAGTATGGTGGTTGACAGGAGGAGCGCCTTGCTTTCGTAGTCACCAGACATGATTGTATTAGAATGGCAGCGATTTGCAGATGGTCAGATGCAACTTCCCCAGACGCGGAGGAGCACCAGATGAGCAACAAGATGGACGCATCATGCAAGTGCAAGTGACGGCCTGTGTCCTTGGGTTGCGATGAAAGACGGGTATATCAGAAGCTGGCAGTCGTCGAGGAGATAAGGGGCTTGATGCCGTGAGGACAGTGAACCGATTCGCATCACTCCCAACGATACTCCAAAGAATTGACTAAAGACCTGTGCAACGATGTCTCTCCCTCCCTACACCCCAGCGCCTCCCTCGAAGGAAGACCGTAAGTGCCGTGCCTCGTTCAACCCGTATGTTCTGTCAAGCAGCATTGCTAATCTTTCAATTGGTAGTTGACTATGTCAAGCTTGTAAATCTCGATCTTGCAAAATTCGACGACCCAGTTGGCCGACAAGAACTTGCGAAAGAGCTCTATGAGGCTGCAACAGGATATGGCTTCCTGACTCTTACGAACCATGGCATATCCGATGAAGTCTATGCTCGACAGATGCAGATTGCGAACGCAATGATGACTCTGCCGCCTGACGAGAAGGCACCGTATGAAGGTGAATGGTTCCTACAGTCGTGGCAAAATTTTGTCCATCGCTGACGGGTCCTCCCATCAGTCACCCCCGAAGAAGACGCTCGTGGCCTGTACGTTGGTTACAAGCCAGCTGGTCCACTCGGACACAAAGGCGGCTTCCCCAAGCAGCTGGATCACTACAACATCCTCGTCCATGATCCGAAGAACCGCCCCCACCCAGAGATTATGAGACCCTACCTCAAAGAGACCCAGGAGGTGATGCAGTTTATCCGCACGAATATCCTCAAGAAGCTGTTGACATTGGTGAGCATGATCTTGGAGGTTCCCGATGAAGCAGTGCAGGCGACCCATGCATCCGGTGGCTCCAAGACAGAATACATCAGATACATGATGTGCGAGCCTCGTCCCCAGGAAGAGAGTGAGAAGTACCGTGACATCTTCCTCTCCGGACACACCGACTGGGGCTCTTGGACGTTCTTGTTCTCGCAGCCCATCGCCGCACTCCAAGTTCTGGACCACAACGACGGCAAGTATCGCTGGGTCGAGCACCAGCCCAAGGGTCTTGTTATCAATTTCGGAGAGGCTATGGAGCGCTTGACCGGGGGCTTATTCAAGGCGACCATTCATCGTGTGGTACAGCCACCCGTGGACCAGCGACACCTGCGTCGTATTGGAGTCATCTACTTTGCCCGCCCTGCCGATGATCGCGAGTTGAAGCCTTTGGAGAACTCCCCATTGCTACAACGCCTTGGGCGCGACAAGCCCATGGATGATCGAGTGTTTTGCATGGCTGGTAAGAAAACGTTGAAGCTCGGCAGCTCAATGGACCTTGGCTGACAGTCAACAGACTACCTTGATGCACGGAAGCACGGTTGGAAACGGTATGAGTACGATATCGACCGGCCTATGGACACTGGAAAGCACGCGGACTTCTTCGCTGGGGAGTATCCAGACCCGGAAGGCCATAAGAGCTTGGGAAAGTTTGACAACGTTGCTAGAGAGGTGTACGTGCCCGTGCTAAAGGCGCAGTGAATAATCGTAACCAGCGGACTTGTCCGTTTTAGCATTGAGGTGGCCTTATGAGACATAGGAACTCGGTCATCTTCATAAACTCTTCGTCGAGAAGCAATAAACACCCTTTGATGTAACCTTGAATACATATAGTTATGGTTTGATTCCATTTGAAACGCATATGCAGCCTCAAGTCGGGCTCGAAGATGAACCTCATGACCTTATCGCCACTTAGGCTGAGCACGATTTTACCGAGGCAAACATAACGCGTGACATCAGCAGCGGCTTGTTTGTCGACTGCAGCTGGAATCTTGGCATCTTGGGACTGGAGATAGCAGGCACCCGATTTTGGACAACCAAGAACTATATTTGACACAACCACGGACAGAACACCGCTGTGACGTCTACCTTGCCTCGTTCTTTCAATACTGATCTCGTTTACTCCATGAACTCCCGGAGATCCGTCCTTTCATTCGACATGTTTATCGATGCCACTGTTACTACGAGTGGCTTGGTGGGAGGAGCTCCTCTCGGTGAAGCCCCACTTGATATACTTCTTCCTCACTTCATTGACATGATTGGGTGATCATCAACTCCCAAGCTTATCATTGATGCACGCTAGTCAACACCAAGCTGATGCCAAATTGCCAACACTGTGATTGCGTCTCAGTATCCTATTTGTGTCAGTACCCCGGATTTCGTCCAGTCTCGACGAGTGACAGACATGCAGAGTCTCTTCAAGGGCGGGGCACCAAGGAACATCGGAGTCCTCGGCTGATTGCCTTTTTCAGTGCCATGACAATCTCCTGCTTCCCATGAGACCAGCCAAGAAGATAAGTCTACTATTGACAGATGCTACGGTCTTGGAGTGATAACGCACGACGCCCTATATCTTGAGATAGGAGATCTACTTAAGACCTCGGACTCAGCTGAATTTAAGGAAGGTCGATCTCATGCACCCAGTCTGAACGAACAACACCACCAATTCCGTGAAGAATAGCCCAACAAGGGCATCACGATTAACCATCATGTCGCCGTTTTCGGATTTGCGACAACACTTCAAGGGTGCATCAACACCCCAGGAGAAACGGCTTGTCTTGAAGTTAGATTTCTTCATTCTGACCTTCTGCTGCTTAGCATACTTTATGTGAGTAATCACCTCCTCCAATATGATCAGGCAAATGCTAATATCCGACGGAACAGGAACTATCTAGACAGAGCTAGTATTACACAAGCTTACGTATCTGGAATGAGGGAGGATTTGGGATTTAAAGGTGCCCAGCTTACGGAAGTTACAACACTTTATGCGACCGCATACCTCATGTCAGTTGACAGAAGTTCTCGTCCCAAGCTCTCACAAGACACATGCTAAATTTGGTGTCTAACACAGTGGGATTGTCCCAAATAATTTGCTCTTGACTTACTTTAAGCCCAAGAGGTTCTTTCCTTTCATGATCACGACATGGGCGATTATCACCATACTAAATGCGGTTGCAAAGACCCCTCAACACATGATGGTGATTCGCTTCTTTCAAGGGTAGTATTTCTCATACAAGCACTCCTTTACAATCACATACTAAACTTATATCGTTGTAGATATTTCGAGTCGTGCATCTTTGCCGGCACACAGTACATCCTCGGATCATGGTATACGAAGAAAGAATTAGGACAAAGAACGGGACTTTTTACTGCAAGTGGTTTGGCTGGGGGCATGTTTGGTGGTTTCCTTCAGACGGCTATCTACTCCTCCATGAATGGCCTCCACGGAATGCCGGGATGGAAGTGGCTCTTCATCGTCAGTACTTTTGCACCTCAATGATGAAAGCGACACTGACAGAACCACATCAGATTTCCGGAATTATCACTCTGCCTGTTGCCATCTACGGCTATTTCTTCTTCCCAGACACGCCGAGTACCACGGCAGCTTTTTACCTTAGCGAAGAAGAGATCAAGCTTGCCCAGGAACGAGTTCCGATTCGTGAGGAGGGAGAAAAGATTCTTACCTGGTCCTTTATCTCCCGAATCCTGCACTCGTGGTATTTCTACGGTTTCTGCTTCTTATGGATCCTCGGCAACACCTCCGAGTCCCAGTCGAACCAGTCTCTCCTCAACCTCTACATGCAATCTCACCCCACGGAGCATTACACTGTATTTCAACGCAACAATTATCCAACCGGCGTGCAAGCAGTCGGTGTTGTCAGTACTCTGCTGTGGGCGACTAGTACCGACATTTGGGGCCGGAGGTGGCTGTCCGGTTACTACGTCGCTTTCACGGCAATAGCGAACGCTGCTATCATCCTGGCGCCCACGTCGACTGCAGCCAAGTTTGGGGCCTACTACTGGGCAGGGTCTATTTACTGCATTCAAGCAACGTTCTTCGCGTGGGCGAATGACTCCACGCGGAACGAGTCCCCTGCTCTTAGGGCTTGCGTGATTGCCTGCATGAATGCGGCGGGTAACTGTTTTCAGGCATGGTGGCCGCTCATCTTCTTCCGAGCAGATGATGCGCCCCAATTTAGAGTGAGTAGTCAGGGGCATGCATGTGTTTCATCAAGAGTCCTCAACTGACATATTAAACAGAAAGGAATGATTGCGATGATTGCAGTTGGCATTGCAATGATGATTTGGGTCACCGTCCTCATTTTCATGGATAGGAGGCTTTCCAAGAAGCAGATTCAGGTTATTGAGGCTGTTGACGCCGACAGCCATGCAGAGGCAGGGCTTAGCGCGATCAAGAATGTTGACAGCAGAGATAAGGGCTCGACAGACAAGTAAAAATGGGCGGCTTGGGACCAATAGGATATCCTCCGTGTATCGTATCAAGTTTGCAGTCCTGGGTCTGTTCAGCCCATTACCATCTGCTTTGTTTTCATTTGTTCCAAGCTGAATGCGCAGCTTGCCAAACACTCTGTGTGGCTGGTGTATGCCCCAGCTTTTTAGGCAGGCAATCGTAAGCCGACCAGCCATTGCTGTTCTTCATTGTCCCTAGCCGCATCCACTCGATACTAACCGACGTTCAATCATTGGACTGTTCGGTTGGGTTTCCCAGAAGAGCTGCTAATGATACCATACTTCTCCACTAGCAATTCATCAGCTACCTACTTCGTACACGGGCACCGGCTAAGGCACTTTGACAGGGTATTTGAATGCACTAGTATGCTCATTGTTTATGAGAAAAACTTGTGAAGGATTCGCCTAAACTTACTACCTAGGCTGCTTTGCCCTACGTCAACAGTCTGCGCGTTCCTAAGTGTCTTCTCAGCGTGCTCTTTGCTGAGTACCAACTAAGCCCAATCATCACAATCCAAGAGGCCACATCATTGCAGTTCCATTATCGGATCTAACTACGCAGCCTTTGAAGCTGCTCAGATATTTGCGAATTTTCCGCACCAGCATAAACGGGTATATCCTACTTCTGAGACCTATGGTATGTACAATAAATGTCTTCAATAACCTGTACAACTTTGCACATCTATGATAATGCATCGTGACTTTCCCAATGTGAGGGGAAAGCATGCTCCACGAATACAAGCTGACAAAGTTTATTGCAGGATTGCGAGATTGTCTCTCTTTAATCCTTGTTAAAACTGTGCGTCAACAGTATTTAGTTTCCTTCGAGCTTCAACTAGAAAGCTTCGAAGATGCCGCTCAAAGACGTGGCCGCTTTCTACGCAAGCTCAATCAAACCTCCGAGTACCTGGGTCGCAGTTTCGGGCATCTCAGCCCTAGTAAGTCGCGACAAAACTGTCTATGCCACTTAAACTCATCCACAAATCACAGACTGTAGCATATTTGGCGTCCGTGTGCATTTACAATCTCTTCTTTCACCCTCTTGCCAAGTATCCGGGCCCTCGCCTCGCTGCTGCAACCCCTTTATGGCTCGTATCGGCTATCATTGGAGGCAGACAGCCCGACGATACTCTCAAGCTGCACGAGAAGTATGGGCCCGTCGTCCGAACCTCTCCGAATGGTCTGTCTTACAGCGACGCTCCTCAATGGAAGGAGATCTACACACCCAAGGCGGGGCAGCTCGAGTTTGCGAAGGACCAGAAATTCTTCGCCGGATTCCGGGGCAGGCACCTTATTCTCAACGCTGACAGACGTTACCATCCTTTCATCCGTAAACTACTTGCACCCGGCTTTTCTGAGAAAGCTATGAGAGAGCAAGAGGGAGTGCTGAAAGAATTTGTCGACCTCATGTTTCGGAGAGTGCAGGAAGACGGACAGAATGGCACGCAGCCAGTGGATATCCTGAAGTGGTTCAACGTGCGTGCTCTTGCCGGTCATCGAGACGTATGCTGTGCTGACCTGGATTTAGTTCCTGACTTTTGACTTCATCGGCTTTCTCAGTGAGTCTACCTCAAGCCAAGTCGCTCTTGGCCCTCATTATCTGACTCGGCCACATCAGCTTTTGGGCAGTCGTTTGATTGTCTGATAACATCTACTCTCCATATGTGGGTGAAGATGTTCCTGTCTTTGGCCAAGTTCTTCGCTTACTACCAAGCGATCTCTTACTTGCCACTCCTGCTTCGTTTCCCGGTAGGGCTGTGGTTGTTTCCACTCAAGGTCCTCTCGGATGCTAAGACCCTGACACGGCTTCAAGAGGTATGTGTTCTACAAGTGCTGTAGGGTGGGTGCAAGCGGCTAAGGGAAGTCCAACAGGAAAAGGTCAATCATCGTCTTGAGATACAGCCGACGGTGCCGGACTTTATGGACAAAATGATTGCGGCCTACAAGTCAGGCAAGATGTCTTATGACCAACTGGAGGGTAATTCGCAGCTTCTGATTGCCGGCGGAAGCGAGACAACCTCTACTCATTTGGCAGGTGAGTTGTGCGGTGCTGGTCGGCTTGACAGCAATAAGCCCCAAGAACCCCCGCTAATCCGACTGAAATCGTAGGTCTCGTTTGGCTCCTTATGACGAACCCCCGGGTCTTGGAGAAATTGTCCGCTGAGATCCGCACGGCCTTCGCGCACGAGGGTGAAATCACTTTCGCTGGCGTCAACGACTGCAAATATCTCCTAGCTTGTATCGAGGAAGGTCTTCGTATCTACCCGCCGTCACCTCAAGCACATAATCGCATCGTACCTCCCGGTGGTGCTACCATCGACGGCGAGTTCATCCCGGAAGGTGTGTCTGTTGGTGTACATATATATGTTGCAAACAGAAGTACTGCCAATTGGACCCGTCCGTACGAATTTATCCCCGAGCGCTGGCTGGGAAAGGATCCCGAATTTGCTGGCGATAAGCGAGACGCTTCTCAACCTTTCCTGTTGGGCCCGCGGATGTGCGTTGGAAGAAACCTGGCCTACGCCGAGATCAAGGTTATCATCGCTCGGCTCGTCTGCCAGTTCGACATCGAAAATGTGACAAAAGAAGACTGGATGGATCAGAAAGTTTTCATGGCTTGGGAGAAAATGCCATTGTGGATCAAGTTGCATCCTGTTCGGAGGTAAGGAAACCACCTCAGGATTCTTCCAGAGTACCTAGTATCTTGGGTTACTTTACGCCTCGAACATGGTTCCATAGAAAAATCAGACTGGGACATATGAAGAAGTCAGACAGGCTTTCACTTCCCTGTGTCGTTGACATCTAATTTTGGATTTACATCGCTTCGTCTACTCTCTGCTCGAGCGTAGCTACAACCTGATCACATTGCCATCCTCAATGCAAGCATCTTGCCAATATCCGGAGTGCCCAAACCCGTGACAGCGTCCCAGCCCGGAGCAGTGGGCCAAGACGCGTTTGGCACAAGTTTGGCCCCAAACTGAGGCGGGAACTGCTGACTTCCAAAAGCAGTCGTCCCCGTGCATCCAGTGGAAGCACCAACTTTCACGTCATTAATGGCTTGGAGTCCAGCGCCATACAGCCATGGGTTGATGAAGCCCATCGGAGGTTTTCCGGCTTGGATGAGAGCGGCATTCACCATACCAACCGTGCCAGCCCAGATCGGTGCCGCTGCACTCGTCCCTTGGAAGCCGCCAAGCTGACCACCGGTAAAGAACGTCGCATTGAAGCTTTGGGCGCTGACGTCTGGGAAGCCTCTGCCCGACGCATTGAAGAGGCCCTGAAAGTTGTTGCCTACCGTCTTGAGGTACGGAGGAACAGCTTGGTCTTGGTATGCTGGCCTGGCGAACTTGTCCGAAAATCCACCGCTCGAGAAAGGAAACGCTTGTTCAGGAGCTACGTTCTTTGTTCCACCGACGCCGGTGACGAAGGGGCATACCGCGGGGAAGACTGGGTTGAAGCGTGTACTGGCGGTGCCGTCGTTGGTCACGCAAGTATTTCCTGGCCCAGAGTCTCCCGAAGCAGCGAACATGGTGACGCCTCGAGCACCAAGGGCACCGAACTGATTGCAAATCTGCTGAATGTAGCCGTCAGGCAGGGACTGTTCGTTCTCGCCAAAGCTTGTGGTTATAGTATGAGGGAGCTGATCATCAGGAAGCTTGAGCATGGCATCGAGCCAGATGAGCCATGGCTCCGTGGTGTCCCCAGGTTGACCTCCCAACTCCAGCTTGATGGGGCCATCACCAGCGACGGCGGTGACAATGTTCGGTACGGGGTTCGAGAGAGATGCAGTGTACTGCATGTCAAAGTTCAACTCGGCATTCGACAACTGATTCTGATCCTGGCTTGTGACGCCGCCATTGATGCTTAGAAAGGAGAAGTTGACCCCGGCGGACGGCGGGTCGATATTCTTCGCGAAGAGGGCGAAGTCTGCGAATTTTGGGACCTGGCTTTGCGAGGCATATACACCGAGACCACGAGCTTTGCTGACAGGCACATTTGCAGGAACGTTGTAGAGTGCTCTGACGCAGCTGGGTGTGACGGTTCGGTTGCACGTCGCGTCAACTTGGGCTCGGGACACTGACGGTGGGGGATCGACGGCTGCGGCTGATCTCCACAGGGGCTCGTTGGTCACCCCAGAGAAGGCTCTCTTGTGCTTGCGAAGCTCGTCGGATGGTAGCGCATCGTCGATTCCGGGAGCTTGAGGTCCTTGATGCATCATCGGATGCGAGCAAAATCGTGTCGTCGGGGATATTAGCGATATCTTGGCCTTCAACTCCAACGGCAACGAATACTCAAGGGTCCTCAAGACCTCTTTACCACTATCGGCATGCTTGAACCAAGAATAGTTGGCGCCTAGCAGTCTGTTGGCTTTCTCAATCGTAGTGGTAACCCGGATCCAGTGGCCGTCGCTTGCAATCGCGGATTGATCGAGACGTCCCTGATTCAAGAGCCAACTGACCACCATATCCCGAGACCCATCGTCAGGCATGAGAAGGGCTTGTGCCTCCTCCCTCGAAAGATGCTTCCCATACAACTCATGGCCGGGTGTCGACACACTATACAGGGCCTTATGTACGTGATCGGTTCGATCAACGGCTATAGACAGTTGGAATTGATGTTGAGGATCGGCGAGTCGTGATTGCGTCCATCCTATCGGTAACTCCTTGATGTATTCGACCTGCACTTGTCTGGATGGAAGTGCCTCGATGAGAGTGGCGCATAAGAAAATAATTACTGATGATACCAGCATCTTGAAGGATCGGGTCGTGCCCGGCACAGTAGCCCGAGACGAATTAGAGAATGCGCGGAAAAGGAACGAGCGCCGAATCAGTGTCAATGAACGGGATGAGAAAATCAGACAACACATATAATAAGGACCTCCATTGAAGATTAAAAACTATAGGGAAATTCACCCGTGCCATTCCGCGTGGGGCCTGCGCCGCGCGCATGTTTCGCAGCTCGCACGTCTCGGAGTCGACAGCAAAATCCTGAGAAAACTCAATTTGGCCCAAGCCAACGATCGCGAAAGTCGCCGGTGGGATGCGAACAAACGTCTTCCAGAACCCCACAACAACGCTCGCGGGCGCGATCTTTGTCATCTGACATTGGGAGTCTCAGAACATCAGCGCCGATTACCTGACAAGGGGTTCGTCGATCCATCGGATGGACGGTTCATGCGTGCCTGCGCTGTTGTGAGCAGGCGAGTATTGTTGTACTCGGACCTCCCGATGCGATGGCAACGTGCCTGGCGCTAGACCCCGGAGTTTAAGGATGTTCCCGCCCACATCATGTTCGAGACAGTGGCGCGGCAAACATTATGTGTCCCCAGATCCAACCCTTGAATTGCCCCACAGTATTTCGTCGGGTTCCAAAGGTACCTTAGGTAGGTAGGGATCCTTATTGCCCACGATTTGGAAGCCTAAGCACAGGAACATTCATCTAATGATTAAGCGGCGACTAAGCCTCCCGCGGATTCCACGGATCAGCTGATTTGCTGCACTCAAGTGCCCTTCGGATCTAGACTGCACTGAGCTCAGGGTTGACATTTGTCGTGACATACGACTCAGTCGACGCTAACTGTTACGGCACCTGGATGCGCAAGGAAACTCACCTCTCGGCCTAGACAGCAATGAGCACATGATGATTTCGATGTCGTTGGCATGCACGCAACTCAGTCAGGTTACTGTCGATACGTTGATTTGGTATCACAACCCGGCGTTAATCGGAGAATAGAGGAACTGGCTAGTCGTTCGGGATATTTAAGCTTTCACTACGCCCCTAGTTGCAGCATAGTACGCGCAATTTGTGTAGTCTTTCCGCAGCTTAGCGGACTTGCGACGAGGAAGGTCCCTGTTCTCGCCCAACTCTAAACCTATTGATGGCTCGGCAACGGTGGCCTCGATGGGATTTCGGACTCAAATTCCACTGTGTCTCGATTTATTTGATAAAAAAGGCTTCTTCCGAAGTCTTCGCGTTTCGCTTGGCGGGCCTTCGGGCGTTCTTTGATTGCTATCTTGTTGGCCCGAACATCAACGCGAATACGATATCCACAATTAGATGTTTCCTAGCTCAAATTCTTCCGTCGTTTGCAAACGACTCGGCCTCATTTTTGGGCTCGTTATAGGCCAAATAACGTCCGCGGAATTACGTTGGGTGAGTGCTGGCCTTGTTGCGATTTACTTCAGGAATTCGATACTCGCTGCCCCTCTCCCTCCTGACAGTTGCCCAGAAGTCATATCCTCGGTCTCTCATCCTTGTCTTCCGCTCCTCCCTCTCCCGATTGTCGATTCGCTGCCGCCGGCGTTCCCTCCTTTTCTCGGGAACAACCTTCTTAACGCCTGACGACGCGAAAACGATAACCTTCTTGCCGCCCTTGTATCCACTTCGCACGACCTCCTGAACACGTGAACTAAAGGCGCCAACAAGCGCGGCTACGATGAGGAAGATAGAGACTGGCAATGAGATTGCCCCAATATCTCTCAGCGAAGGAAGAGTGCCTTTGTCACTATCCCAGTCGGTGGTGTTCATGCCGAAGAGGCCCGTGAAGAATGACAACGGCAGGAAAATGACGGTAAACGTCGTGAAAATCATAACCGACAAGTTTTGTGATGATGCGAGCTCGGTTTGGAGACGGGACCAACGGACTTCGTCTACTTGAGCCTGACGCTGAACCATTTCGAGAAGTTTCTCGTACTGTGAAATTCATATAAGCAGGTGCATAGGTAGAATTTCAAGCGTTTGTCACAGTACTCACATCGTTGCGTGTTGTATCTACCCGTTTCAGCATCTCAGCCGTCTGACTTCGGTATTCATCCAACTTGCCAAGAGCCTCCTCAAGGTACATCCTCCCATTCCGGGTCTGCATCTTCAGTTCTTCGCTCTCAAATATGTTCTTCATGTTTTTGACTGCTGCATCCTGCGCTTCGAAGAGTCTCTCGAGCGATTTCAACTCGTCTTCCAAGTCTCGGAGCTCCATGAGTGCGGACGTGTTTTCTCGATTCTCGCGCTCAGCCTCTTGAAGCTCTCTCTTATGACGCTTCTTGATAGACTCAGGTCGATTGCTTTCCGAGTCGGAATCTACGCCTACATCTTTGAAAGTCTGCATGCGAAAGCGCTTCAGTGAAGAGGTCATGCGTTCGGTCTATACTAGTCAGCGAGGGCTATAAATGGAAGATGACAGAAAATGGTACTCACAAGCATGCTTATCGCCTCCTCAAAGATTCTAAAGATCTCCAAGTCAGGATGCGAAGCTCGATCGAGCAGTACGGTGACAGCGTGTAGGACAACGAATGCTGCCAGGTCCAGTGCATTTTCGCAACGACCTGTCAAGTCGCCATTGAGTTCGTTGTAGACACTGTTTCTCAAGTCTGCTTGACCGAAAAGAGGGCCCTCCTTTGCCTTAGATTCTCTCTTCGAGAAGAAGGTCGTCAAGGTTTCTATTGACCCGTTAACATCATGGTCAGTCAGTGCGCTACTCCCATAAAAACTCACTTTTGTCAATGGCCCATAGCCATAGCTGGTCGACCATGAGAACCTTTCCATCTTTGATAACCTCTTCCAGATCCTCAGTCTCATCATCGATGTCACTTTCCTCTTCCAGAAGTCCAGTGCTTGAAGGCGACAGCCTGTCAAATGGACTCCCGGTGGACCCAAGGGTCTGCCTCCTCGTTAAGGTCATCACTTCCCGGTTAACACCACCAGAAGCCCGGTCTTTAGTCAGCTTGTAGAGCATCTGGTCATCATCGCGCGCCCACGTATCTCTCAGCGACGGGTACGCGAACTGGTCTAGCGTGCGGCGGTAGTTCAGTGGAGGGTCGTAGCCAATATACTCCCATATCATCCTCAACTCTGGGGACTCGAGGCCAGCTATTTCGCGGGGGACGGGACGTGCCCGACCATGTTGCATACGACGCAGGATAAACTTTCTCCGTTGAAGAACGTCGATGTAGGTGTCGAAATGGAGATAAGGCATGTACAAGTACAGGTAAGATGATGACGGCCCAGCTGCTGGGCTGACGCGACCAGAGAGATTGGGTGATGGGTGTGGAGAAGGAGCTGGAGATCAGGTCAGTTCTGATTATCATGCTTATTAACAGCTATCGGGGTTCTACCTGAACCAGCGGGTATATAGCTGCAAGTCGGCTTCACGAAGGATGCTTGTGACTGAGAGTGCCTTCCGATGACATGTTTTGCCGTCCAATTATCCTTGTTGAAAACCTTTGCAAAACTTGGATCATGGGGATTGGCAAGCACTCTGAACACCTCCTGAAATTAACTGGTCAGAGAGAATCCCACGCATGATTCTTTTGAACGCACCTTGACCCAGGAGGGATTCGTGTAAGGGGTATGGATCCACATGAACTTCCTCGCCAAAGGATCGGGCCTTGAGAATCCAGCAGCTGCTGTCAAATCGTCCATGGCCGAGACATGAGACTGCCTATCTTGACGCCTGGATAAAGGTTCTGAGTGGCTCTTTTCGACACCGATCTCCGCAGCCGGTTCCAGTCGTGAACCAGGGTCTGGCGTTTTGGGCGACAATTCCAACTCTGTCGGATCAGATCTCGTACTCTCAGCGTTACTACTTCTACTCGAAGGGCGGTTGAATCCTGGCGGCGACAAAGGTGGGACAGTAAGGGATCCCATCCGCCTCATCGTATCAACTGGCAAAGAGTTGGAGCCTCCAGCTATGGGAGGCCTCGTTACAATAATTGGCGGTGATCCTTGGCTCTCCGAATCTGAAGTTCTTGGTCGGCTCCCGGCGTTCGAGGATGCTTTGAATAGCCTGTTTCCTAATTCTTGCAATCCTGGCAGAATACCAAGGCCACTGCTTTGCTGAGAATCCTCTTGACTTTGTGATTGAGAGACAGGGTCTGATCGCGGCCGAAGTGTCGTTCTCCTTAGACGCTCCTCCAAACATCTCTCTGGGCCCTTTTCCAGAAACTCCTCAAGATGAAGTTTCGTAAAGTAAAGTCGGACATCAGACTCCACTTGCGCATCCGGATCATCGTAAAAGCCAATGATCTCAACCTTCACGTGCTTCTTGAGGCTAAGAGGTGTGTGGATGTACTCAGAGCTGAGATCGGTGGCCTTTTTGACCGCGGCAGCAAGTTCCGTCAAGTAGCTGCCCATGATTTCGGTGTTTCCTTGTCCAAATGATGCGCAGTTGGCGTGTTCACTATCGAGTGCAAAAACACGCTCTTGGCGGGCGCCGACGAGTGAAGACTTGATCGAGACAATGGGAGCACCAAATCGGACTTCCTTGGCAGTGCCGTGGTTTTTCGACCCTGACCCGGAAAGTTGGGAGTCGATTGTCTCATAAAATGTCCAAATCCTCAGCTCACTTGCAATAGTTGCAAAGTCCTCGTGCATCCGCAAGAGTGGTTTGTGGCCTAGTCTAAGTTCATCGGAGATAGAATGCGGCAAGGGACGTTGAAGCCTCAACAGGCGTTGAATGCTGTCTTTCAGGTTGTTCATAGAAAGATAACTTGATCCACGATGCGGAGTAGCTGAGGGAAAATTATCAATAGGCTGAATCATACGAGAGGTTGATGGGACTCACCAAAGAATGTGGCGCCATGGCAGTTGTACATAAAAGGCTTGTAGTGTGGATTCTTGGTGGCTCTCAGAAGAGCCAACTCGACCACCAAACCTCCAACACTATGTGCTACGAAGAATAGGGGACGAGATCGTTGCTAAACACCATTCAGTTCTGTTCAAACCCACGAGATAAGTGTCACTCACATTCCCGTATCTGACGCTCCAAACCTGCTCGATCAAGTCGTCCGCCAAGTCTTCCAACGTCACCCCTTCAACCAACTCTCGATGCCGATAAAGCAGCACTCTGGCCTCGCTGACCTCTTTCCTAATACCCTGCCGCACCCAAAGATGCGCTGCCTTTGGGAGATGTCGATTGATCGTCGGAGATAGTATGCTCGCCCCGGCAAGCTGCTTCACGGCAGTGGGCGGCAAATCCTCACCGGGTCTCCCGAAATATCCCTCCGGAAGTAGGTCGCGGGCCCAAGTCTCGACGGGATCGGCGCCGGGACACGGAACGCAAACAATGTCAACCAAGGTATCATTGTAACCAGGTCCATTTACATCGCCATCGATATGTGCGAAGCCAGGACTCGGGTCCCAGTGCGAGGATCCGCTGTGCGGTCGTGGCGTTTCCGGTTGTTCATAATGTGTCTCCTCTGACGTCTGGTGTAGGGTAGAGTCGCGTGGTCGGACGCGATCCGGGCTGTCGTCTACAGCGGATGCGACCTCATCTAGGGCCGCAATTTCCGTCTCATGTGTCCAATCTTTTGACGGCTCCATGATGCATTGGTTTCTTCAAAACATCTATCTCGTCGCAATATGTCGCAGGAGAGGATAAGCAAGAAAATGAAGAGGCTGAAGCCTGTCACGAAATTACGCCTGTAGCGGATATGGCCGGCGCAAATATGCCCCAGAGCTGATGAACACCCCGGTCCATTTTGGTCATCGGTCGCGTAGGCATCAGCCAGCCGCCTATTGCTAATGCACCTCAATCGACCAACAGGGCGACCAACCCCGGTAGCTTCGCCTGCAGGTTGACCACCAGTTAGGCGTTTTTAGTGAGATGTGTGTCTGTGAAGTCTCGGCAAAAGTGCCGATCAACTCTCAACTGCGTGAGACGGAAGACTTCCAGCTTCCTCAATAGGAGAACAGCGACTGAGACTCTTTGAAACTTCGCCTTCAATTCAGACACCGCCGTCTTAGTTTCGCGTCGTACGACTGCGGACAATAGAAACGCCTCACCCGCCCTTTCAGTTGGTGCTAATTGAGGCTGACGGGAGACACCCATCTTAGTCACAGCCGCCGTCGCATTTTTGGTGGCTTTATTGACCAGGTGACGGGCCGAAGCTGACCAAGAGGATCTAGCGTCGCCGATCCGTCTGCAAGTCACCTCGTGTCACACGCAATGTGGATGGGTGACTTGCTGCAGATGTCAGGCTGAGCTGCGGTTTGCAAGTCGTTCCGCAATCCGATTAAATATCTGTCTTTCCTCACGTTGGAAATAAGAAGTGGCAATTTGTTGGTTTCTTCATTTTGACAGCAAATCGCACCGTCATAGCTCAATGGTTCACAACGAAGCAATTCAAGGCGTGGTTCTTGAAACCGACACCAATCAAAAGAAACGCCGGGCTCTTGCGCAGTGCCAGAGAGCGAGAGCAAAATCGAGTCAACCCAAAAAGATTCATATATGCAATGATCGATAGCTAGAATAATTAAGTCGGGCTAGATTATGGTGACTTTGGTTTACGTTTTAACAATGATACACCTTCAACAACATGGCAGCAGTTCAGCAACAACTTTGATTAAATAGACTGATACCCGTGGACAGCGCATTCAATTCGTATCCACAAAAAAACGATCTCTTAGCAGTATCAGGTATCCTCAACTTTGATACATTTTCTTTGCGTCTGAAAATACCCCGGATTTACGGGCTAGACATGCGTCAGAACCGCAGTTCATCTCGTTCACTCTCCTACGTTGCCACCTCATCTCAGCGGTTTCGTCCAATCTTCTCGGCTCCGTGCCGGATCGATGAGGGTTTGGAAGGCGAAAGTGGTGAGCTATGTGACCTGAAAGCAGCTATGAAGTGCTACTCGCATTGACAAAACCAAGACCTCGGCAAAATCCTCCGGGGCAGGTTTGCCGTATGAGATACCAAGAGTCGTCGCATCTTCGGCCGTTGATGTATCTGTGCGCAGCTGCAGCCAAGCGGGTTCTCTCCGTTGACCAGAGACGTACGTAGGTGAAGAGCGTCAAAAGGCCGTTCATTCGGTCTGTGTATGGGGTTCAACCACTCGACAGCGCGTCACAGCGCCAATTTTAGAATGACAGTATTTCGCCCGTACCCCATGCCCCTCCCGAGTTTCGTATCGTCTATCACTTCTGTTTCTTTTTCGACTTGACAACATCGTTTAATCTTAAAGGCGCCTAGAGAGGTGACATTTTCGGGCATCACTCAAAATCTTATTGACTAGACGCATGCCGATTCAGATGAAGATTTGCCGAGAGCTTGTTTGAACCATCTTCGATTTCCCCAATCCCTTCTGAATCTCTGCGCAAATGTCGGCCGCGGACCTAGACTCGAATGCGTGGTATATCGTCACTTCACAACGCTACGTCAACGTCTCCCAGCCCATCGATTCCTGTCTGCAACTCACAAGAGATGGCCCAAGAGTATCTTCATGCGATGAGAAGCGCTTCATGGCGTGGCAGTTCGAGCCGGTCGAGTCCAAGAAGGGGCGGTATGTGATGAGGATGAATGCAACAAGCGTGCGACAACAGCTCTCTGTGTGTTGGGACTCCGATGAAACAGATGATGGAAAGACAGTTGGATGCATGCGAAGGACGAACGCCGAAGACCCTCAGCTATGGGACATTGTCGACAGGGGAGACGGCACATACGACTTTCTCAACGCTGCAAACGGGACCGGCCGTGTCCTCGATGTCCATCAAGGCTCCAACCTATTTATGGCGAGCAAAGTCGAAGGGACCGGCGACAACAACAGTTCTAGTTCTGCTCAACGATGGATTATGACAAGCGATAGGCCTGTCAACAACCGCGTTTACTCAACTGTTTACCAGTCGGAGGTAAGCAGCAAGCTGTGATCCTTCGCGCAGCTTCAAGCAGTGGGTGATGAAGGACCTCGCTAATTCTTGCAGCCCACATTCTTTCCACCGATACCTGGGTTTCCCACCGGCCCTAACGGTCCCATTGGTCCCAACGGAGACATTTCGCGGGCCGGTCTCTCGTCAAGCGCGGCAGCGGGCATCGGTATCGGAGCTGCTATCGGTGGCATCGCTCTGGCGGGGACTGCAGCTTTATTGTGGCGAAAGAGGAGATCCCCCAAGAACGTTATCACAGACCAAGAACCGCAGTACCAAGAAGTCGAGCGCGAACGCGCTTATAGCCCAAAGCCCCCGAACTACATGGAGAGTCAACGGGCGGCTGAAGCAGAAGCGAACCAAGTATTCGAGGCGCCATACGAGGATCCAGTTCATGAGGTACCAACTGACGACCTTGCCAACCGCCACGAACTGCCCTGAGCCTGTGGATGGAGGACTCCACAACGGAGTCAGAGGGAGGTGGGTATTAATCATAAATTGTTCTTTTAAAGGCGTCGGGTCGCCATCACATATTACCACAACTGTAATCTAGTAAATAATCCAGACAGGAACTGGCGGAGTACGGTAATACATTCTTGTTCAAAGAGCGATTAGCACGCGTGATCAGCTGTCAGTTTGGCTGGTCTCTAGGCACGACCATCCACTGTAACCTGGGCCTTTCGGCGTGCTCCCCCGGAACTCCGAACATGATCGGCGAGAATGCCGATGACGTGGGAAATTGTGTTTCATGACAGGAAGACATTGATGAAGATCCAAGACCAAGGTCAATGAGAGGTTGATATGAGTATTAAAATGATCAGACTAAGATTCTCAAGAATTGGCCTTGAGTGTGTGTTGAGAGGCTTCCGGTGTCTTCGCATCGAGGAGTCGGTGAAAAGGCTCGGATTGTGAGGGCCGACCTCGATGCGAGATAGGTACGTATCTTTCACCCCACTATGACGGGGTCGGCTTGAAAGCCGGACGCGGGGTCCTTCAAGACGCGGGGCAGTTCGCAAACGCGAGGAGCTCATCGATGACAAAAGCTCGAACATAAGAGGCTCATATCCCATTGCCTAAGATAGCACACGACTATCGTAGCATTGCAGCTCAACATCCAATCCGTTAATTATCTTGAAAATGGCTTCCTGGTCCGAGAAAAAGTCACAAAACCGCACCCTGCAGATTCTCGACGCTGCTACCAAGGGGCAATATGGCGTTCTCGGTGTCGTCATGTAAGCTCTTCGTTGTTGTCTAATAAGAGCTTGAAAATGCCTAATCATAGCCCAGCTACAATATCGAGCAGCTTACTGCTGTGGTTAAAGCGGCCGAGGCAAAGAAATCGCCCATCCTGATTCTGCTATTCCCCTCAGCTGTGACGCAGCTCCCCACTCTCGCTTGGGCCGTAGCGGCAGCCATCAATTCATCCAGCGTACCAATCGCGTTGCACCTCGACCACGCCCAGGATGAGAACCAGATCAGAGAAATTGCCGGCAACTTGCCGTTCGATTCTATCATGGTTGACATGAGTCACTACGATCACGAAGAGAATTTGGCCAAGACTAAAGTTCTCACCCGCGTCTGCCACGACCACGGCATCGCGGTTGAGGCCGAGAGCGGACGCATCAACGGCGGCGAGGATGGCATAGCGGACACCGGTGATCTGGAGGGTAAGGCGCAAAATCTGTTTCATGTTCAGACAGCTAGCTGACTTGTCCTTCTGGTAGCTCTTTTCACCAGTCCCGAGGAGGTGGAGGACTTCATCAATGCCGAAATCGACCTTTTGGCCCCCAGCATCGGCAACATCCACGGCGACTACGGCCCTAAAGGTCCCCAGCTGGATTATGAGAGACTTGCCAAGGTCAACAAGCAAATCGACAAACGCGTGTTGATGGCACTGCACGGAACGAACGACTTCTCTCCTGAAATCATGAAGCGCTGCATCGAAAACGGCGCGATCAAGCTGAACGTGAACAAGCTGCTACTAGAGGCCTGGAACGTCCATCTCAAGCAGAACGTAAACAAGCCGTTTACGCAACTGATTGAGGACGGCATAGAGATATTGCAAAAGGAAACTGAAAGGTGGATCGATATTTGTGGCAGTGGAGGCAAGGCGTAGTAGGTAGTGCGCTGGCCAGTACATTCAATACAACTAGAACGTAGGAAAGAAAGGAAGAAACATAACATGCTCAGCTAGGTAGGTACCTGCCTAAACATGTATGATCGGGACGGTGAGGACATTGCAAAGGGAGCCATTGATAGATAGATAGAGATGTTGGACAAGCAACAAAAATTTACCAAAAAGAGACCATGCGGCCAGTGTGGATTGAACACACGACCTTCAGATTAAGTGAATGAAGTTAACTTCAGTCTGACGCTCTCCCAACTGAGCTATGTCCGCCGCTAGTTGTTGTTGAATTACGAGGTCGCAATTGAGATTATGGATCATTGCTAGGGCTGCAAGCCCTACGAGGTGTTGGGCCCACTTCTTGCGACCAGATGGTCTCCATGGCCGACCAAGCGACGTGGAAGCAATCTAAGCTGGGCTAAAGATTGTATCGGTTCTTTCTCTCTCTGTAATAGGTATAAAACAACCAACTTCATGAGTTTCCCGATAGTATGTTCAAATGACTGACTTGAAAGACAGATTGTTGACAGCGCGGTCATGAACGCAGTCTCCACAATTCATGCCTTCAACTCATCCATGAGTCCATCAATATTAAGTCTTGACCACCACTCAGAGTCACTTTCAATACAGTAACTATTGACGTCGTCTTGAATTTTGGATTATTGGTATGGTGGTGGGTTGATGCTACCTGATCGACGAGCTTCGCGAAAAGAACTCTCCGTAACCTTACATGTATTCATCACGCACGCTGGCTCAAAACGTATCCAAACGCTTCGTCCAATATCCTCAGTCCCTCGTCAATATCCTCTGGTACAACAGTCACAGGAGGCGCCAATCGGAAAACGCCACCCATACCAGGCAAGTTGACAATGTTGCAAGACAGACCCAGCTCCATCGCTCTGTCAGAGACAGCCTGCCCCAATTCCGACCCAGGAGCCTTCGTCTTCGCGTCTGAAATGATTTCAATACCCTGCAAGAGACCACGACCGCGGACGTCCCCAATGCACCAGTACTTCTCCTGGAGCTTCAGCAAGCCAGCGCGGAGCTGCTCACCCCGCTCAGTGGCCTTCTGGCAGATGTTGTCGCGCACGACAATCTCAAGAACCTTGTTACCGACAGCAGCTGTCAGAGGATCGTTGAGATGCGTTGTGAGCCACAGGAAATTCGCGTTCTTGCACCCTTGCGCGACGTCCGCTGTGGTGCTGACGGACGCGAGGGGAAGACCGCAACCAAGAGTCTTGGACAGGCAGAGAATATCGGGGACTGCATCGTCGTGCTCAAAGGCGAACATCTGGCCCGTACGTCCGACGCCGGTCTGCGCCTCGTCAAGAATGAAAAGCATGCCGCGCTTATGGCACTCGTCGCGCAGGCGTCTCAGGTAGCCCTTGGGGAGATCGAGGATGCCGCCGGTGGAGAGAATAGGCTCCATGATGAACGCAGCCAAAGATCCGACGCTTTGCCTGTCAATCATTGACCAACCAAAATCCATCTCGGTCTCCCAGTCATAAGACCCGTCCGGCTTGCGGAAGATGGAGCGGTAGGCGTAGGGCGCGGGAAAAGCGAGTTGGCCGGGCATGGCGGGGCCGCCGTTCTTGCGGCCGGCGGAGTAGGTTGCGGAGCCGGAGCCGGATGTGAGGCCGTGGTAGCTGGCGGACATGGCGACGATTTCGAACTTGCCGGTGTGGAGCTTGGCCATCTTGATTGCGGCCTCCGTTGTCTCCGATCCGGTGTTGAGGAAAAAGGACTGCGGTCCGAGTCAGCGACTATCACAAGTATGTATGAAGGTTGAATCCTGCGCACCTTCTCGAGAGGCGCGGGGAGAAGCTTGCCGAGTCTCTCAGCGAGATCAGCGACCGGCTGTGTGATCATGTTGCTGAGCAGATGGTCCAGTTCAGCGACATACTTCTGGACAACCTCCACGATTTCAGGATGAGAGTGACCCAAAAGCGAGCTCATTTGACCGGACGTGAAGTCCAAAATTTGGCGACCCTCCGCGTCGTACAACTTGGTTCCCTTGGCTTTGGTGATGATGATAGGGGAGTATGGCACGCCCGTAGACATCAAATACTTGTCGGTCTTGGCCCAGAAGGCCGCGGTGCTTTCGGAAGCCATGACGAGGAGAGTGTTATCGATGCTCTAATGTTCTATGAGAAGGCGCAAAGTGTCTCAATGAGTTGCACGGGATAAATCAAGCCTTCTTCGACCTTGAGTATTTATTCTCGTGATAAGAGTTCAAAGTCTCGATTGGTTTGCCGCGGGAAGCGGGGCATTGCGGGGCCGGGCACAAGTTGCCCGTGGTAAACCAATTCAAGCTCCGCGGAGCAAGATTGCGCCTGGTTGAGTCTGCCTCGGAAAACTTAATTGTTCATTCGTAGCATAATCAACGATGATGATTGAATCATTCTCCCCCCATCTTCAATTTTCGTACGTCGATATTTCACCCTCAACGTTGCTCCAATATGTCGGAGAAGCCATTGGTTGCATAGCGGAACAACGGTTACAATTGATGTGGTATGACCGCCGCGAACCTTGTCTTCCACGGTTATCAACAAGGGAAAGAGAAGAAAAAAAGCACACAAAGATGACGAAAATAACATTGTTTCCCTCTAGCTCCAGCTCATTCTTTTGACTTGGATTTCGCGAAGCAAAAGTCTAGAGACTCCCGAGCTCATTCGCGTCCCAGACATTCATCGGTCTCCGTCGAAATCTTGATGTCAGAATAGGTATGGCTTTACCTGTGATCCAAAAATTAGTGTAGGCGCTTTTTCCCATGGGAAAGAATGCGGATTTCAAACACTATTACCCATAGTGCTGTTGCCTGCAGATGGCATCCACAAAGCCAATGCAGGGTACCTTGGTTGCCTGGTAATCAGCAGGGTTAACAGGAAGGGGGTCAACGCTAACAACACTAGCTCGTGATGTATCTCAGCACTCGGGTGACCAAAAAAAGGGCCGCTTCCTGAGCTACCCCTAACTTCAACACTTACACTTCCGTAACGAGGGGTAAGAAAAGGATTGAAGAATATTCAACAACTACCTTACTCTCTGAAGAATAACTCAGTATTAATAAATATCGTTTTTCTGAAGTTGGGCGTAATGAAATAGTAAGAGCAAAAAGGTGCGCTCAAAAGTCGTCCGTTTATTCTGTCACCCAAGTGCTCAGGCACCTAAGGCTGGGCACATGCCCGCAGTTTATCCCCGCCAACGCTGCCAGGCTTACCTAGTAGGTATGTAAAAAGCTCATCCAAATCAACAGATATTGCCACTTTGTTCCCATTCAGATGATTCTTGATTGTATCTCACTCTACAAATCTATGCCTGTGCATAGACTCATTGCTCAGTATGCATTGCGAAGAGGTGCATCAACTTGATCCCGACGGCGATGTCGAGCTCATTCTACGTAATCCAAATGCGCCTTTCGCAGTTTGGGATGAATCTGAAGATGCTGTTGTGCAGCACCTGAACGCATGGTATGCTATTTGTATTTGAAATGCTAGGATGCTCTAATGACTGATAATACATGTACTACAGCGATCAAAGGCTTCCGATCATAGCAAAATACTCGTCGTATTATCTTGACTGGTTCGACAATGCGAAGCATGTGTCAATTTTCCCGCCGGAGCTGCTGAACATCGACAACCCTTTCGACATGGACGGTTTTGGCAAACCGCCCCCGTGCAGGTTTCTTCTTTCCTCTCGACATCTCATGTTAGCCTCGTCCATCTTCAACAAGAAACTTTCAGGCCCTTGGAAAGAATCTCTTAAAGATCCTGTTGAGCGGGTGCGACACATTGAGACAACGGAGTGGGATGTCGATGCTCTACTGATACTTTTTCAAATCATACACGGAAAGCACAGTCATGTTCCACGTTTCGTAGACCTCGAAATGTTGGCCAAGATAGCAACCTTGGTTGACTACTATGATTACCACGAAGCTGTTCAACTGTATGGAGACATGTGGATCGACGGCATCAAAAACGACCTTCCTACCCAGTGCAACCGTGAGCTAGTTTTGTGGATACTGGTGTCTTGGGTTTTCTCAAAAGAGAACATCTTCAACCAAGTCACGAGAACAGCCATTCTTGAAAGCAAAGGCCCTGTTCCCACGCTCGAGCTGCCCATCCCTCAATTCCTCATCGGTATGTTTTCATGCTGCGCCAAACGATCCAACATGGGTATTGACAATCACAGACACAATCGAAACTCAGAGGATACAGCTGATACGTCCGGTCGCTGCTCAGCTTCAAAATCTTCTTGACTCGTTACGGAATGGCACAGTCGGCTGCAACTATGAATGTTCTGCGATACTGCTGGGACATTTAACCAAGCAAATGTACTCTCATGATTTACTGGAGCTTTTGTCGGACCATACATGTATAGGCTACGGGATCTCAGATACAAGGACTACTCTGCGTACCTTTCGTTCCCCAAGGTGGCCAAAGTATAACATTTCTGGGGCTACCTGTGCCAGTCATCCATGTAGACTGGTAGACGAGATCTTGACTGGTGCATGCTCAAGCTTTGACGAGAAGCTTGAAGGGCTACGTCTGGATGATGTTCAACCTTAAATCTGCCATCCTTCATCAGGGCTGAGAAGAAGATCACAATAAAAAGTCTAAGTCTAGTGGGTAGCTGCAACGTAGGTACATATTCATCCAGCAGTAAATCCCAGATCGAGTGATTGTAGCATAGAAGAAAACTGTTATCGCAAGTTGATTATCAGAGTCAAAGCTGATAGCTCTTCCAAGCCTTTCCCCAAGCCACCAGCCCTTGGATCTTGATGTTGTCACTCAGCAGCTTCTGTGTCACTGATGGGTATCATACACCATGTTTAGCATCAGTATAAACCAAAGGCTGAGCGGAGCAACATCTAATTTATAATCTAGGATTTGGTCTTCGCAGACAGCAATTCGCATAAAAGAGGCTTCTTTTGCCACAATGTGTAAACCTTCATTTTATTCCAGTCGAAAGATTCATGGGTCAAGCGGACATCGAAGTTCAGGAACAGAGATGCCAAAAGCTACACAGAATTAGCATATGTTGCTGGGGAGAATGACCAGCCAGCCTGTAAATAACAGTACGTTGAAGTAACGAGTATGTTACTAACCAATCGAAGTTCATGCATAGCAAGATCCTTAGAAATTGACGTCAGCCCAAGGTATCCAGGAAAGCATCGAGGGCTCAAACCTTTCCAATGCAATTGAATGGTCCCATTAGAAACGGCTTAGCCATGTCCAGTTGATCGTTCTCGAATTCGGGGTCACGAAGCCATCGTTGCGGGTGGAACTCGAGGGGTTTCTTGAAATATAGTTCCTGAGTGTGCATAGATAGAAAGTGGATGCCAACAATTGTGCCTCCAGGTATCCATTCTCCCGCCACCCGTGCACCTCCTTTTGGGATCACTCGAGGTAACATGATTGGTAGCGGCGGATGTAGACGAAGCTATTGGCAGGTTAACGAGGCCGTCCTTCGACTTTCATGGAAGCAGTCAGTAGCGTTAACGCAAACCTACTCCTTCTTGGATCACTGCTTGCAAGTACGGCAGATTTGCCAATGCCTCAAGTGACATGTCTTCGGATGTTGAAAATCTCAGACGAACCTCCTTTGTAACCTTCTCCAGATGTTGTGGATTCTGAAGAAGATAAAAGGTGATTGCGGAAAGTGCTGAAGCAATGGTTTCTGTTCCCGCCGTCATGAAAAGGAACCCATTGGCGTACTGTTCTTCCATTGTTAAGCTTTCTGATTCCTTCTCCATTCCGAGGATTCTAGACCATAGGTCCGGATGTTTAGGCTCTCGCTTTAGTCGTCTTTCGACGCGCTCAGCGCAATACATCCAGTTCTCGATCTGCTTCCTCTGGACAGCCGGGTTGTACTTGAGGAAAGCGTCTGCCAGCAGCCTCGCAGCTCGACTGTGGGTCTTGACCCCCAAGAGGAAAGTCGCAGCCTTCACAGAGCCAAAGATAGACTCGACCCATGGAGAACACTCCCCTTCTTCAAGCATATTGAGGTCTTCGTTAAACGTCAAGTCGCCCATGATGTCAAATGTCGTGCAGTTGAAGTACTTTACCATGTCGATTGTATTGCCGGCGCCAGCCTTTCCCGCCAACTTGTCAACAAACTTCTCAGCCCATCGATGGAAGATAGGTTGCTGGTCTATGAGAGCTGTGTTACTGAATGATCGGGCAAGAACCTTTCGTTGCCGGGCATGTATCGAATGGTCTCTGGCTGTGATGAGATTGCTCACATCCGTGAAGGCGAAGATTTTTGAGTAGAACACTGGCTCCTTGATGATGCCGCCTTCTCTTGCGACGTTGAACCCATGAATGTCCTTCCATACTCCATCCCCGCCCGCAAAGGAAAGTACGCTTGGTGCTACTCTGACGATTGGTCCATACTTCCTATGGAGCGCTGGCCGGTCGATGTTATCTGTGCCATTGACAATTGACCAGATTTCGAATATGTTGGAAACGGCACGATACTTCGGTCCAGGAAATTTGCTCAAGGGGCCGAAAAAGGCACTGTAAAAGACGGTGATAGTTTTGTATACAATGCAAAGGATCAAGAAAGCGATAGTCGCATTCGACAACTCAGAGCGGATCATCGCAATAGCAAACGCAGATTTAGGCATCGTCACCTCTAGGGCAAGGTCTGACTATCCTAGAGTCTCTTTGACGTTTGTCTTGTCTTATGTCTACATCTTCGTCATTTGCACTATGGGAGTTAGGTGACCAGGAATCCTTGTGCAACTCGTCGGAACAGAGGTCCCGCCAGGGGGCACTGCCGGACGGGTAGAAACAGATAGTCACCCCGGGGGCTGATCTCCAGATTAGGCAGTTGATTATAGTTTGAGAAGTACCGATAAAATCGGACGTTCGATTATAGTTTGCTAAAGCCCGATGAAATGGAAACGTGAATCTTCGGCCAGTTCCATCTCACATCATCCACAATATCTTGAATTTGATTGGACCGGGCTTCACGCGAATCATTCGTATTCTCGATCGATCGACTTCCCAAAATGCCTTGCCCGATGATCTTCACGTGCATCCTATGTGACTGGTTGCCATTGGGACGGTCAGAATGTTTCTAATGATTCGAAAGTAACATCCAGGCGGCCGCACGGTCACTGATGCGGGGACTAACGTGAAGATTATTTACAGACGATGACCCTTTTGTTAACTATGCTCTGGTGATATCTAGGAAGGCGACTGCAATCCGCTTCAAGGAAACACTGATACTAGTTCTCGTTTGGGCAGCCAGCTTTCAGAGTGCATCACTAGCTGTGCCGTAGATAAATCAAGTTATTTTGTATTCAATCTACGGACCGAGTTTCACCTCGATTATTCCACAATCTCCTTTTCTGTCTCCCTGTGCTTTCCATACTTTCGCGATACTCAATCTCTCATCGGCGTCTTTGATCAAAGATTCCCATTGCCCGAGAGTTCGCTCTTTTGCATTGTGCATCATCATCATAACAATGTCTGCGTGATTGATGAACCATTCGCTATCCTCGCCATGAAGATCTGGGGCAATCATGTCTTCGATTAGGATGCGAGACTTGTGATCCATCGCCTCGCATATCATCTTCAGGATATTGGCACCAATAGCATCCGAATGATCATGTAATACGCGCCGCATGAAGTACACATCAGCTCCCTTGACGGGCTGCGGATTGAATGCGTTGTGTATCTGCCACTCAATTGGCAATCCAGAGTCTTTGTAGGCTGACCTGCCGAGGAGGATAGGTCCCTCGAGATCCTGTACAATGAACTTGAGCTTGGGGTTTGCTTTGGCGATCTCACTAGAGACGTGTCCACTTCCCCCGCCTACATCCACTATAAGAGCTCCGGGTTGAAGGTCTTGAAATGGATATAGTACGAGGCTTGATGCATAAGATCCTGTGAAAGGGGTCATTCCAAGGGAAAATCGGCGGCCTCGATCTGGATCTTGCTTGTAGTAGTAATCGAATGATTCTAGATCAGCTGGGGCATAGTCAGTCTCTTGGGCATTATCAAAGATCCAGTTAATTCAACATACTTTGGAACGCCCTTGAGAAGGCGCTCTTTCCGTTGTCTACCTTGAAATCGTTCTCTTTCATCGTGCAAGACATGGCTGACCCCGCGCGGAATATATCATCGGAACTAAATTCAATGAGATCTCCGTTATACTGACTGAGCTGAAAGTCGGATCATACCACAGTCCCATCAGAGCTTCTACGCCCGGTAATTTCAAGATAATCGAATTTGCATTTTGAAGATAAAGACCCGATGAGACCTCCCGGAAAACATATCGTTGAGTCAAATATCGGAGTAGACGGCCTGTTTAATGCATCAACTCGGATCTTCGAAAGCGAGTGATTCACATACTGATCAGCTCTTGGGAACCACCGCTGTTATTTGCCAGATCACGCAAGGTACTTGGACTTTGGACATCTGCGGAGACCAGTTGATGCAATCGGAGTTCGAGTGCAGTGTTGAGCACGGCAGGGAATACGTGTCCCCCAGCTGACTGCATCATCCACTGTATTATATTAGAGTCAAAGGAAATTGACATGGGAGCACAATCACATGATGCAGACATGTTGTAGGAGATCTATCAGGGGAAACAGGACTTACACCCATAGGTCCTTGGACCAATGCTGTCAATTTCTCACAGGCTCTGATAATAGATTGCCTAGCACTCTCAGCAACTGGAGGTGCAAGAAGAATATCTGTATTCATTTCATCTAAAGAAGGCGGTTTTCGCCCGTCATTTTCGAGCTCGAGCAGTAATTCGTCGATGCTTTGGTGAAGGATCTGTCGCAACTCCTTCAGGTCCTGGGTTTTCGAGATCGAAGAAGCCATTGCGATAAATTTACGCTATGATATTGCGTAGGACAGTCTGGTGCTCCTTAATACTGTTGGCGAAATTTGTGCGAAGAAATTTTATGTTTGTGGCAGGGAAATCCGTTCCGGTATCGCCTTTCTTAAGGAACATTCATAAAACCTTCTTGGTATAGAGTTCAACATATGTCCAAGGTGAAACATTACGCTTCGGTCCCAGGTGCTGCCTCCCCAAATTCCACAGCGTGAGCAAGATAGAGGCACATTTGCAGACTCTTTGCTGGTGAGATCAATTGCTACAAAGTGTTCGTGTTCAAATATTTGGATCTTTAATCATCATGTCCCTCACCACACCCATGAAATCTCCACAGTAGCTCTTTTCAGCTTTCATATATCTTTGCCCGATTTTCACAAACCCCCAGCCAATAGTGATCCATTCGTGCGGATCATAGTCCGGTGCATGTTGAATGAACTTTGCCAGTCTATCATCTAGTGCAGGAAGATCTTCTCTTGACAACTTGGTGGCATAGAATGCTGCTCTTTCAATTTCACCTGTATCAAAAGCCAGTGTGAGGGCAAAGGCAAAGCTGCCGTCGTTTGCTCTTGACAGTTTACTAATCACCGCAACTTCGTTCTCTTCTAATGGCTGGCAGTCTGCTAATCGGAGTAGTCCATCAGCTTGCCCTTTGCTGAGGGGTCCTGGAACACGCCAGTAGATGTTGATTGTGTGAGAGTGCCAATCGACAGCAATAGTCCTCACTCTGTCCAGCTCGTGGTCCTTGAAAGTGCCAAGGTGACGGCGGATTCGGCGTGGAACGAAATCAACGTCAACAACGTCTTCCATATGACGCGTCTGGCCCAGAAACAACCACGTCTTGATGAGCCCTTTTGAGGTGTCAAAGTCACACCATTGTTGTACCTCGCCGTCGAAAAGTGAACTCCAAGACTGTATCAAATCTGTCAAGAGACTATGCTTGATGAAGCCTGCTTGAATGGCGGTGGCAACGACATCGGCTGATGCAGCTTGGAAAAAGCGATAGTTGAGTGCAGAATCCTTCGACGTGACTCGCCATCCCACAGGAGCGTTGTGAAAATGGGTGTGATACGCCTTCAGAACGGCTGTCGTAGTTGATGCTGAAAAGGGTGCATCGATAACCTCACAAAATCGTTCAACGTCTTTGAGAAACCGAGGAAATGAAAAGTTGATTGCATCCTTCGTGTTCGGGGGCTCGCAGCTATGCTTGTTTTGGTCATGGTAGCTTGCTAGGGCGGCGTGGTGTACTGTGTTCATTGTGTTCCTAAGTTTGGTAAATTTTGTTGATTCAAGGCGAGAGGCAAACGGATGCCGGAGAAGGTGTTTGAAAGGAGGAGCTAGACTTCTGCATGATGATGATTGGGTCGTTATGTCATTACGGGGGACTTCACATCTCTTACAAGAATTCCGCACTTATGATGAAACTGATGCGGCGTTATGATGGTCTAGTATATCTCCGAAGAACATGCATGGAGTAGCTGTCATGGGTGTGCTTGGATGTTTTTACCTTCTCCTTGCAGTCCCTATCAACTAGCCAAACGTGAACCTCTTACGGCGTACTGACAGTTCCCAGACCAGTTTCGATCGTTGACATTCATCAAACGCAAAGTTTGGATGAATCAACCCCGCGTTACGCCCGTACTGCGGCGTCGGACGGTGCCACCGACGGAAATCACGGCATCTTCAGGTTCATACCTTCAATTACAGCAAAAGGATTCGTTCTTTTCCGAGCATGTGCTTATCCGGGCGCTCACTCCTGGTTGCGCCATGCAACCACTGCCGGCAGCCGAAACAATCGCACTATTACATGTTAAATCTAAGCTTCCACCGCCATGGTTCGCCAGCCTTACGGTAATTTCGTAAGTGGGATGCCTATCAATGCCGCCTCTCCGATTGCAGACCAAGCTCCAGGCAGACCAAGCTCTAGGCCTCTCAAAAGCTCCTAGAGAGAAGACGTAATCATTTCTCCCGGACACTTATCCCACGCCAAAGTGTCATGCGACGACCCTAGTTATCTCTTTTTGCGCCACCCAGCCAAAAGCATGAATGCAAACAAAGCGCCGTGGATAATTAGATGCCCTGGAGGACCACCTGCCATGCTTTCTTCCGGTCTGTAATTGCCTCTGCGTTTCTTGATCCTGGTCCAGGCTCTTCTTATGGGGAATAGGTGATAGATAGCCATAGATCGTGTAATCATGACGCTCGTATCGTCAAATGTCTTGGTATCACTTCGGATGAGAGACAAAAGGCACAAGACGTTGGTAGCTAGAAGCATGCCAGCGTAGTTATGGCACACTAAGACCGCCTCTTCGCTAGCGTCAGGATCTTGTAGTTGCTTGTGTGGCTGGCAGAAGAACGATGCGGACGCCGCTGACTCGAAGATGAGGTGTCCTAATAAGGCAACTTTCCCAATATGCATCTTTGCTTCAACGAAATGATGAAATTGAACGGGAAGTAATTTTCTTTGCTTTTAGCTGAGTGAATCAAAGCGGCAAAAGACGCCCGCCGTTGGACCACTAATCTTCGTGGCACACTTTCGATAATGTGATGCTGAGATGAGCCACTGCAACTTTATACTATGGCTCCCAACCGATCGGTTCACTCCGATACGTTTCAAGGATGGAAGTATTCACTCCGATGGATTGGGACACTTCCGCCGGTCCTGTTCATGACTAGAGTCAATGGTGCGTCAATTGCATCCCTGTAGACCACGTTTCCAAACCACGGTTCCCCTGTTCCGGGGAATTATTTCCTCTCGGGGATGGGTACCCACCAATGATGAATCATCTGTCGGCGGCACACTACTTGTAGCGACTCAGGTGTAAGCGGGTCGAAGCACACTTTGAATCAACTACAGCTTAGGTAGTGGAGGGAGCTCACGCTTCCTAACTAGGCGAGGACCTCGATTAATCGGGAGAAATGTTTAACTACCCTCCGTTTTATTCTGCTCACTATGAAACGAATGATTGCAAGTTATAGCGAGTTAGGCTGGAGAAACCTCCGAACTGCCCCATCTCGGCTCTTGGCTGACAATCAGACGACAGGAAGCAGGATACTCTCATCAAGTGTTGTGTTAGGTGTAGAGCGGCCTTTTTTTAGTAGGTTGGGGAGGCCTTCAAGGCGTCTGTACAGCTAGGATCTCGAGAGAAAACCATCAGCCTGAGTTTCCACCCATCTCTGCTGCTGGCCGTGACTTACTCGGCCAAGACTAAATCGCTTGAACTCGGCTAGTCATACTTCCAGGTACCAATACATTCTATCGCCGAGTCTGGACAGCGGAAGAGCACCTCATCAGTCTTCATTTCCAATTGAGCGTTGGGTGCTGCGGTCTGTGTAGCAGGTTCTTACATTCATACTGTGTATGTGGCAACAGAAACGTTCTTCTTCCAGCGCGTCTTCATCGAAGCAAGGCCTGCTCACGTACCTTTTAACAGAGTTCCAAAGTAGTCGACTATGGGAAGCCTCGCCGATGGTATGGAGAAATCAAAGTCCCAAATTAAAATAACAGAGCTACATCCTTATTTTGGTGCCGAAATTTCGGGGGTCAACTTGTCAACGCCTATGTCAGACGACGTCTTCGAGAATATTGTCGCATTATCAGCAAAGGTGAGGCCATCAATCTGACTACAATAGTGTGCAAAGTCGGGACGATGCGACGTGTAGTTTGATATACTGCGTACTTGGTGACTAACCTATCGCAGTACGGCGTGATCGTTTTTCGTAGCACTGGTCTTGATGATACCAGCCATGTCGAGCTCGCTCGCCGTTTTGGACCGCTCTTTAGCATGAAAAGGGTGCTGGGCAATACGAAAACACGGCTCGAGACTGATGAGCTCGCCGATTTGAGCAACATCGACCCGGACACAGGAGAGCCTGTCCCAACCGAAGGTCCCAAGACCCAAATTGGTAGACTCGCATCCTTATTTCATCCAGACCTTGCATACAGTCAACAGCGAGCTTCGTGGAGTCTTCTCAGAGCGCACGAAATCCCACCGCCGGGATACGGAGGCGACACTATCTTTGCTGATACTAGGACTGCCTTCGACGAGTTGGACGATGTCGAATCCGGCCTCAAGGAAAGACTGTTATCCAAGAACTATCGTGGTGTTCACTCATGGCAGCATGCACAGAAAATCAGTAACCCCGACTTGTTCAAAGACCTAGACCCTTCAGCCTATCCTATGGCCAGGCACCAACTTGTAGAGTTGCACCAGCCATCCAATAGGATGAATCTCTATGTTGGGCTGTACATGCACCATATTGAATGCGCACCCGAGGAGGACGAAGAGATGGCAGACCTCCAAAAAAAGCTACTCAAACACGCAACCCAAGCCAAATACCAATTACACGTGGAATGGCATGATCCAGGTGACTTGGTCATATGGGACAATAGGTGAGTCGACGATACCTACCAGTAACAATGCGAGCCTCAAGGTCCTGACACGTACTCCTTTACAGGACAGTATTGCACAAGGCTGGTCCGGGAAGCTATGCTGGACGGTTCAGAAGGGACTTGAGACGCGCAACTGTGCTGGATACCTGACATCTCTGGCTGGTGAGGTAGCCAGGGTATTCCGTTCGTAGTAGAGCCACAGAATATGTCACAGACGGTGCAAGTGGCCATAGATAAGGTGTTGGATCTTTCAGGGCCCGCAATCAACAGCGAAGCGTACTGTGTACCAATGGTCACTCATTAGTAGAATACGTAGTGCATCTGCTCCCCAACAAATCTTGATTCTGAAGTCAAAAACGAAACGTAAGTATAGTATGCCACAGGAAGTGGAAGAATCTCAGCGAGAAATGACAGCGATGATGAAGTTGGTCTGGAGTAGCTACTGAACACCAGTATTAGGACGAGATAAATGAGTCTATTGCCTGATAATGGCCTGAAGCAACGAATTTCAACGTCTCCCATGACTCCAGCGCCCTCACTGATCGATTTCACAGCGTCTCAAAAAGGCCATCTCGCTGGCTAGACCAGGCCCGAAACTGACCGCCACCACGTGCTCGCTCCCTACACCCATATTCCTAAGCTGATCGAGCACGCAGATTGCCGTGGGGCTCCCAGTATTCCCCCTGGTTCTGTAAATGTGTCGCGTTGCCCTGATTTGATGGTCATCCAAAGCCATGCTGTCCTTGACGTTGTTGATGACCGATTCTCCTCCAGGATGAAGGGCCCAGTCGAAGTCGGAAATTTCGAGTTCAGGACGACCGACCTTCTCGCGGTATGATGGGAGAAGCTTATCCCATAGAGGACGGACTGACTGCTTGGCGATATCCGGAACTTGCTTGGAGATAATGCTGGTGAAGCCAGTCGGCTTCACCATGGCACCCATATGGTGTATCGTTTCTGGGACAGTCATGCGCTCCCACTCAAGTAATTGAAACTTGCCCTGAGCGAGGTCATCCAACCCATCATCGTTACACAACACAAAGGCGGATGCCGCATCGCCGAAGATGGCACCCGCGATATCCATGTTTTCGATGTCGGTAGCCACCTCAGCCTCTGCGTATTGGTGTCTCAAATACATAGTGCAGACCTCCGAAGCAAAGCAGAGGATACGGGCAGGCCTCTTCCGAGACGTCGCAGCCATGGCAATGTTGGCAGCTACGCGCATCAGGGCGACGCTGCCAGCACAACCGACACCGTTCAGAAACATGTTCTCGACATGATAGCCCAGACCAAGTCTGCGTGCCACCAGATAGTCGTAACCGGGAAGGCTCAGAGACCCTACAGTGACTCCTATAACATGCGTGATCTCGTCTGGGTCACCACCCCAGTCCCGCAAAGCCTTTCGGCAGGCCTGAACTGTTAGATCAACTCCAACCTTGCGGAACCGCGTATCTAGTTCCTCAATGGTTGGGACCTCAGGTTGACAGCCAAAGCCGGTTTCGAAGTCCATTGTCGATGCTCGTGTTTCAATTCCGCTGCTCATTGTGAGCTTCAGGAGTCTAGCGAGCCTATTTCAACACCCCAATTGTTAGCCCTCAGAATTGAAAGAAAAAAGAAAAAAAGAGGAAGACAGGTGCACTGACACCGGTTTTTCGATGTCATGAAATTTCTTTGCCCAATTGACGAATGTCTCCGGTGGGATCAAATACGGAGGATACTGCGAACCGATGCCAGTGATCCAAAGACCAGTGACCGGTGAATGAGACAATTCCTTGCCATGCCCGCCATTGCGCGGGTAGCCATTTTGCGTCTGGTTGTTCAGAGTAATTCTAGTCATGATAATTCATTCAGACTTTGGTTGCACCGGGAATCATACAACAGAAGGCAAAGCGACACGTTCACTCTTAGATGGCTGAACAGACAATACTTGACTGGTGTAAAGATGAAATATGCAAATAACCGCATGTGCGGTCAAGCACGGAACACAAAGGCTAATTGTGTTAATCAAACAAGGATGCAGGGAGCGATAGATGAGTAATCTAGAAACATAAGAAAATCAAACAACTTGCTCCACGGCCACTTACTGACATTATTTCCAAATGTCGGCCCTCGTCAAAACCCCCGAGTTTCAAGCCCCTTTGAAAACTCCGAGGACGTTGACATGAGGATCCAGCAGGGGTGATATTTTGGCAGGTTCCGGGGCCCGGCACGGCCACAGGAGGGTCGGGATTTGGAAGGTACTGTCCCGTAAAGGAAAGAATCCTGAAACACTGGGCCTAAAGTATTTGAAGCCGACGGGAGCGACTGCTTCGCTCTAGCATTGCACATCCCGTCGGCTTTCTCGACCCACATCTGGCCTTCTTTTTCCGAGAACAGAGTCATGGCCATCGGGAATGTCACCGCGGTAAATCAATCCGCTCCACTTCACATCTTGGATTTGGTATGCTTATTACTGCGACTGAGTAAGAGATAGGCCATCACAGCCAAGTACCGCCGAATGAATTCACAGACCTTGTTTCGCAAATCATAACATTCACCAAGAACAGCTTAATCAAGACAAAATGTTGTCAAATCTGTCAACGTATTACGGCGAAGAGTTGATTCCAGGTCGCAGCGGCAGCCGCGACAGTGGGGTTGCTGTAAATGGTGTAGATGGCAACGACACAACAGACAGCGGTTGCAGCACTCATGGAGGTACCTCTGGAGATAGCAACACGGCCGCTTTCGAGCCGGTGGCAATTTGCGGTATGGGAATGAGGCTTCCTGGAGGTGTGAACGATCCAGATGCCTTTTGGGATATGCTCGTGAACAAGCGCGACGGGCGATGTCCGGTGCCCAAAGACCGCTATAATGCTGAGACATGGCATGCGCCAGGCAAAAAGAGGCATGTTCCTAGTGATCATGGCTACTTTCTGGACGGAAGCATCAATATCAAGAACGCCGATGCTTCCTTTTGGTCAATGACCAAGAAAGAGCTCGAGATATTGGATCCTCAGCAACGTTTAAGTCTGGAAGTCGTCTACGAAACACTTCAGAGAGCAGGTCAAAAGCCCTCTGAGCTCCGAGGAAGGAAGATTGGTGTTTGGGTTGGCAGCTTTGGCGGCGACCGGGCTGAGCTGGACGCCGCCGACCCACAAACCGTTCATCCCTACAACTTACTCAATGGCTTCGACTTTATGCCGGCAGATCGAATTCACTACGAGTTCGGCTTCATGGGTCCGAGCGTTACTGTTCGAACAGCTTGCAGCTCCTCACTGCTGGGCTTACACCAAGCCTGCTATGCTCTGATACATGGCGATTGCGAAGCAGCGGTTGTAGCCGGCACTAGCATCATATACTCGCCCACTCTCACAGCCACGATGAACGATCATAACGTTCTATCTCCTTCAGGTACATGCAAGACGTTCGATGCTGAGGCAGACGGCTTTGTACGTGGAGAGGCTGTCGTCGCTATTTACGTCAAGAGGCTCAGCGACGCGGTTCGAGACGGGGACCCAATCTGCTCAGTGGTTCTTTCCACAGCCAGCAACTCTAGTGGCAAGTCTTCCACGATGACAGCACCGAATCCAGATGCCCAGGAAGACTTGATCCGGAGAGCACACGAGGTCGCTGGCATCAAGGACTATTCCAGGACGGCGATGATGGAGTGTCATGGGACAGGGACCCCAGTTGGTGACCCTCTCGAATGCGAGGCTGTGGGACGCGTCTTCGGAGATCATGGCGGCATCTACATTGGCTCTGTGAAGACCAATATTGGACACGTTGAAGGTGCCGCTGGCCTTGCCAGTGTCTTGAAGATGACGCTTGCTCTTCAAAACGATATGATACCGCCAAATGCCAACTTCAAATCTCCCAACCCCAAGATCCCGTTCGATCGCTACCAACTAAAGGTTCCTACACAAGCCATTCCTTGGCCCCAGGGGAAAGACAGAGTCGTCGGCGTCGGGTCGTACGGTGTTGGTGGCTCCAACGCTTACGCCCTCCTGGCCTCAGTCGACCACGTCGGGATTAAAGATGACAGAAGAAGGACGAAAACAACAAAACCGCTGCCAATTGGTTTAGAGTCCCCCAAGCTACTTCTGTTCTCCGCCAAGCATCCCCAGGCGCTTGAAAAGATGGTGAAGCGCCATCAGGCTTATAACTTAGCCCACCCAGACCGATTGAGCGACGTAGCGTATACCTTAGCAAAGAAACGGGAGTTGCTAAGCTACCGCGCTTGCTGCGTGTCGAATGGTATTGATGACTTCCCAACACTCAGGCCGCCTCGACATGGTTTTTACGACCCTGCTCACTTGGTTTTCGTGTTCACGGGACAGGGCGCGCAGTGGGCACAGATGGGGAAGTCCCTCGTGGAGAACATTCCATCGTTCAAACTTTCATTGGAAGCGATGGACAGTCTGTTGCAACAGTTACCAGACAGTCCGACATGGAATTTAATAGGTATGTCAAAACCTCAGCCTCACAGTCAGAAGGCCGGTGTGGTCTAAGTCATCAGCCAAGCTGACATGACCTCAAAACACAGACGAGATGTTGGCACCGAAAGGAACTTCCAGAATCAACAACGGGCAAGTCTCGCAGGTTTGCTGCGCAGCTCTTCAGTTGTGTCTTGTAGACCTCTTAAAGACATACAACATCAAGCCAGCAGCGGTGCTGGGCCACTCGTCAGGAGAAATCGCAGCGGCGTACGCCTGTGGGGCAATTACTCAACGCGAAGCCATCATCATTGCCTACTATCGTGGCAAGGTATGGGGGGCCGTAGAGAACTCAATTGGTGGTATGGCTGCCATCGGGATGGGGAAAGCGCAGGTCACGCCATACCTTCGGCCCGGCGTGTTGGTCGGATGCGAAAACAGCCCAAACAGCGTCACACTAACCGGAGACAAGACTTCTATCGATGTGGTAGTCAAGGAGATAAAGAAGGCACATCCGGACGTGCTTGCCAGAGCTCTGCAGGTGGATAGGGCATATCACTCCCATCACATGCAAGCAGTTGCTTCGCAATATGTCGACCTGCTTCGACCACACGTGCAGCCTCGTGACCCAAAGACGCCCTTTTTCTCTAGTGTCACGAACCAGCTCATATGCAAGGGGACTGAACTTGGCCCCGATTACTGGGTACAGAACTTGGTATCACCGGTTCTCTTCAGTGGAGCTGTGAGCAAAGCATTGCACACCCTTAATTCCGAGAAGGCTTTCCTAGAGATCGGTCCACATTCTGCTCTTGCAGGTCCTATTCGACAGATCTTAGGGGCTGAGAAAATCAACGCCGAGTATATCGCCACCCTCATTCGCGGCCAGGACGCTCACCAAGAAATCCTCCGTGCTGTGGGCGAGCTGTGGCTACGTAATCATCCGGTGGCCTTGGATGGCGTGTTCGAGGAAGGAGACATTCTGACAGACCTCCCGTCGTATCCTTGGCACTACGAAGGGCCACTATGGCATGAGTCTAGGCTATCTGAAGAGTATCGTCTACGCCAGTTTCGGCATCATGAACTCCTTGGCAGCAGGGTGTTGCAAAGCACAAACACAAGCCCAGCTTGGCGAAATTTGCTACGTCTAGAGGATGTGCCCTGGATCGCGGAGCATGAAGTTGAAGGGGCCATCATCCTTCCAGGCGTCTCCTATCTGTGTATGGCTGGTGAGGCTGCTCGACAGCTCACAGGAAAAACAAACTTTATATGCAAACAAGTTCACTTCAGTGCGGCTCTACCCATGACGTACGAAAGTCAGATGGAAATCATTACTCAACTCAACCAAATACGCCTGACCGACTCAATTGACTCGGATTGGTACGACTTCACCATTTCCAGCTACCAGGACGGAGGCTGGGTGAAGCACGCGTATGGAAAGGTCCGAGGTGACTGTGAATTGTCGAATATTAGCCTGGGACAGTGTGATGCCAAAGATTTTAGCAGCGTCTTCTCGAGGGTGTGCTCCTCCGCCTCGTGGTATCGCAAGTTTAGGTCCCTAGGCCTGGAGTATGGTCCACGCTTCAGCGGCATGGACATCGCAGCCGATCCCACAAAACCGCAGATCAAGGGGACTTTGACGCTTGACCTACTACCGGAAGAGGAAAAGTACTATTCTATACATCCAGGGGCGTTGGACCGTCTTGTTCAAAGCTTATACGTGGCCGTCGCCCGTGGTCTCACGAGAAATTGCAACTCGCTAGCACTCGTTGCTTACGTCGATGAGTTCGCCTTTACAGCGCCACTAGTAGGAGCCCAGGAGCTGGAATTTTACGCAAATGTCACGGAACAGAGGCCTGGATCGTTTCTGGGTAGCGTTGACGCTGCTCTCGACGGCGGTAGCGTAGTCGTGAGCTCCAAAGGGTGGCAGCTATCGAGAATCAGCGGCTCTGACGACGCGAATGAGGTTTCTAATCCACACGGAGCTGCAGAGCTTGAATGGAGGGAAGATATTGAGTTCATTGATCCCTCTTCTCTGATCCGATCTGCGATAGACGCCTCAAAGGCGGAGCTGTATCGGCTGCTCGACCGGTTCAACATACTTTCCCTCACCCGAACACTCGACAGCATACGCCACATTGCGCACCCTACACGTGAACACCTAAGCAGATACCGGAAATGGCTTGAAGACACCGTCACTGGACTTGGTTCTGGCTCTCTCAAATGCCCTGGAGTTCCAGACGCTGAGTATCTCGTCAGTTTGGCGTCGAAAGATCGAGATGTCCTGCTTTCATCGCTGTTCAAAGACCTTGAAAAAAGCGAGGTCCATGCTCCTGCAGCAGCTATTCATCGTATCAGCTCTTCCTGCGAAGGAATCTTCAATGGCGATGTCAGCGAGCTTGAGCTTCTTCTGGCGGATGGCGTACTTCAAAACGTCTACAACTGCCTTCTTCTAGACACTGACTCGTCAAGGCTATTATCACTGATTGGGCATAAGAAGCCAAACCTTCGAGTGCTGGAGATCGGGGCCGGAACTGGAGGTGCGACGGCTAGCACGCTCCGGAGCTTGACATCGAGTCACGGCCAGAGGATCTATCAGTCCTACACCTACACTGATATATCCAGCGGCTTTTTTGCAGATGCAAAGAAGAGGTTCGAAGAATACGGGGGAATTGAATTCGCCATCCTTGACATCAGCAAAGACCCCTTGGAGCAGGGATTCCAGGCCGAGTCATACGACCTCATTATTGCATGGAACGTCATACATGCCACACCAAACCTTCACGAGTCGCTCAGTAACATAAGGAAGTTGATACACCCTGAAGGACGGTTTCTACTGCAAGAGATATTTCCGATCACGCCCTGGATCAACCATTGTTTTGGCGTCATCCCAGGCTGGTGGCTTGGCGAAGCCGACGGTCGCGTTTCCACGCCCCATGTCAGCTTTGAGAGATGGAAGAAGGAGCTGTCGGACTCCGGATTCGGTGATATTTCAAACAGTTTCGACGGTTACACGAACAACAACATCATTTGCCGGCCGTCACAACCTATGCCCTCGTCGACACGAGTTACACTTCTAAAGTACAAGGGACAAGATACTAAGCAGCTTTTTGAGGCTCTGCGGCGGGCTTCATACGAAGTCGATGAATACACCTTGGAGGATTCGGAAGCGATTCTAAACCCAGAACAAGACGTCATATCCGTACTCGATGTCCTTTCTCCCTTTTTCGCCGGTCTGACAGAGGAAAGATTTGCACACTTTCAGCGATTCGTCAAGAATGCCCACGACAGTGACTGTGGTATTTTATGGCTTACTGGCCAATGTCAGGTCGGCGAGAAGATTCAATCAGAGTACGCTCCGCTTTTTGGCTTATCTCGCGTTCTGCGGACAGAGCTAGGGCTTGATTTGGCCACTCTTGAACTCGAAAGTTTCTCCCCGGCGGCCATCGCTCATGTTTTCCCGAAGGTATACAGCCAGTTCGGGAAGCGCGTCAAGAATGACCCGGAGAGCAACCCCGAGTATGAATGGCTGTACATGGACGACAAAATTCTGATCAGCCGTTATCATCATATTAACCTGACAGCTGAGTCTCAAGTGCTTCCAGAAAGCATGGGTGTGCGAAAGCTCTCCCAGCGCAAGCCGGGACTCACTGACACACTGTACTGGAAGCCAATGATAACTCCAGCGCTCAACAAGGATGAAGTCAAGATCAAAGTGAAGGCCGTCGGCATGAACTACAAGGACGTTCTCATTGCTCAAAGTATTATCACCGATACAGCGGCTATTCAGGATGGACTTGGTCTAGAATGTGCCGGCATTGTCTTGGAAGTCGGCCCCGATGTAGACAGGGTCAAGGTGGGAGATCGCGTCATGGCCATATCTAGCGGGTCATTCACAAACATCAAAGTGACGTCCCAGCAGCTATGCTGCAGGATACCGGACCAGATGAGTTTCGAAGACGCTGCCGTGATTCCTGTTGCATACTGCACTGCTTTTCATGCGCTATTCACCCAAGGTAAAGCAATCAAAGGAATGGTATGTGAAACACCTCAACTCCATACAAACCTCAATCTCAACCGTAACTAACGGTATGCGTGCGCAAAGAGTATCTTGATCCACTCGGCTACGGGAGGTGTGGGCTTGGCGGCACTCCAGCTCGCTCAGATGCTAGAAGCTGACGTGAGTTGAACGATTAATATAAGGCTTCATTGTTCAACCAATACTGACGAGTATCTCAACAGATTTACTGTACTGTCGGCAGTCAAAGTAAGAGAGACTTTCTCATCGAGAAACTCGGAATTCCCCCAGGCAAGATTTTCAACTCCCGCGACTCATCATTCCTGCCGGGCATCAGGGCAGCCACAAAGGGATTGGGGGTCGACTTGGTCCTCAACCAACCATCAGGAGAGCTGCTGCACGCTTCTTGGCAGTGCGTGGCTGAGTTTGGTACCTTCGTCGAGCTCGGCCGCCGGGACTTCCTTGGACATGCGAAGCTGGCCATGGACCAATTTGAATCTAACCGAACCTTCTGTGGTATCGATCTGGCACATCTCTGGGCCCGCAAGCCCCGACTCGTTGGGGATATGCTGGAGCGAGTCATAGATCTATGGACGCAGGGCCACATTGAACCATACATCACCTCTACTCGTTCAGCCGCAGAAATTTCCCAGCCCTTCCGACAAATGCAACAGAGCCAGCACATAGGCAAGATCGTTGTAGCATTGCCAGAAGAAGCTGAATATCAGCTGCTTCCCACCGAGCCCATCCACAAGACGATCGAACTACGGCATGATCGGTCATATCTCTTTACTGGTGGCCTGGGATCTTTGGGTACCGTCATTTCCTCCTGGCTTGTGGAAAAGGGGGCCAAGGAGATCATTTTCCTGTCTCGTTCTGCAGGTCGTCTGCCGGAACATGCCTCTTTAGCCAAAGAGCTGGCATGTCTGGGTTGTAATGCCACATTTGTTTCGGGCAACGTCGCCAAGTATGACGACGTTGTTCGAGCAATCGAAACCGCCAAAACGCCAATCGGAGGGGTTCTTCACGCTGCTATGGCTCTTCGGGACGCTAGCTTTCTCAGTATGAGTTGGTCTGAGTGGCTTGCGGCATCGCAGCCGAAGATTGACGGAACTAGGAACATCCATGAGGCCTTGCTGGAGCGGCAGCCTGACGTTCCGCTTGAGTTCTTCTTCTTGTTCAGCTCCACAGCAGCTACAGGTGGATGGTGGGGACAGGCCAACTATCATGCTGGGAATTCCTACATGGAATCCTTCGCTGGTTACAGGCGAAATCTGGGGCTAGCTGCAAGTGTTCTAAATGTGGGCTTTATCAGCGACGTCGGCTACGTGGCTGACCGACCTGAGGCAGCTGACTTGGCCAAGGCAACAGGTCAATGGTTCAACACCGAGGTCGAGCTCCTGAACTGCATTGAGCGGATGCTGATGGAACCTCCGACGGGCAACGGCGCTTCAGCTGCCTCGTGCCATGTACAACCATCTTTATTGGCCATGGGAATGCGGTCTACCATGCCGCTTACATCGAAATCGTGCCGTGTCCCGTGGAAGAGAGATCGACGAATGCTTGCCCTTCGCAACCTGGACTCGGATGACAGCAATATTCCTTCAGGCTCAGACAGTATGACGAATGACGAGCTCAGCCACGCCATCCGAGAGCTAAGCTCTAACATCGTTTCGCTTCAATCAGGAGAGACCACAGAATTTCTAGCAACGCATATTGGGAAAACGCTGTGCAAATTCCAGCTTAGGCAAGACACCGACCTCGACTTCCAGGCTCCATTAACGGACCTCGGTCTAGATTCCCTAGTAGGAATAGAAGTGCGAGCCTGGATCAGGCAATGGATGGGCGTAGATCTGGCCACGCTTGAGATTACCGGGTCCAAAAACCTAGAGCAGCTTGCTACGGCGGTGCAGAAAAGGATGATTCAGAAATACAACTCTAAGACATGAGGCGCAAGCACCCGCATGGGATAGGATTTCAAAGTTTTGCTTCCTGTACGTAAATAGACATGGCTTGGGGATCAACTTGGTCTCAGAACGAAGGCTTTTTGTGGGGTTGCGAGTAAGCCTTAACCGCCGCTAGGCATGCTGTGTAACTCGCGGGGAGTTCACTGAAGTCAAGGGCGACCATATCCGCCAGGAAAGTACCTGGCATACGCTAAGCAGCATGCTGAACGGGCTGTATAATTGCCGGGCGAAGTCCTACCTACACACAGTCAATTTGAGTTAGTTAATTGTCGATCCTTCAGCAGGGCGTAAGCCCTGGTCAACTACCGGAGGCGGCCGCAAGGCTGTCCAGGGTCCTCAGTAGGTGACCAAGGTTCCGCAGATCATCGAAATCGCCCCGGTAGAAGTTGAATCACGGAGCTTTAGACAGTACGTCAGGGCATCGCCGAACATTTGACAGCTTTATCGGGCGAAAGAGTGGAATCAAGTGCTGGATTTCTATCATCTGACTTGCATCCTTGTGGGGGAAATCCTATGGGCGCTTGATGGGCTTCAGCTCTGCATATAGAAGGCAAAGTGCCCATTTGTCGAGTGTCGTACCAGTGCAAAGCCTTTCCCGAACAAGTATTTCTCGGCTTGTGTCCAGAGGGCAATATGACTAATCTTTCCAGGATTGCAAGCGTAGCAAAATGGAACCAGCCTCTGTTCAGAGTAACTAGATGGAGGTTGATACCAACGTAACTTCGTGTGAGTTGTCTAGTAAGGCGGGGACTTTACCAGAGTTCTTCGCGTATCTGTATTGGACGCTCACGATAGTGACAACTTCGGGCAACTCTGGCTTCAGTATCCACATGGCGGCCGCTCGGCCCACCTTAGCCTACTACACCTCAATGGCTTATAGCCTTCTCGGCGTTCCATTCTTGATTGCCTCATGGTGGCAACTGATGTCTCGTCTGCCTAGGACGTGACATGGTTCATTTCACTCACTCACCAGTTGCATCGACAAAACCACCTATTACTAGCGGTGAACACTGGGTATGCCATGGACGGATAGTCATCGTTGGTGCAACATGGCGTTGAGGAGAAGGATCTTTTGTATGATCTGCCTGGACGGTACCTAGTAGTTGTCTCAAATTGGCCGGCCAGGCGCATTGCTTAAGACATTCATTTTAGGCAGACAAGGTAAAACTCCTATCGAGACTATGAGCCCATAACTATGTTGTGATTTTTCGTGAGGATGACAACACGGTCGGGTGGTCAACTATATAACCCTTCAGATCTCCCGCGTCTTTCTTTCTTGACCTCCAATAGCATCAGCCTCTCACCTCATCACATCTTTCTACATCTCCACAGCCATACTTCTCAAGCTTCTTGACCTGCAGTCTTCTCACCTTTTCCCACCAAAATGAAGTCTTTCACCGTCATTGCCGTCACCCTTCTGGGTCTCACCAACGCTGCCAGCATTCGCATTTGCAAGGACCAGACCATCACCAAATGTGTCACCATGGACGTCAACGGCTGCAGTAAGTTTGTGACTATAGTCCTGTCATGATACGAGGTCTAACAAAGCTTAGCCAACTTCCCTGGAAGCATGAACGATGCTGTCAGCTCTGTTGACACCGGCAGTGCCACCTGCACCTTCTACAAGTAAGTCATCACAGTCGGTTCTTCAAACTGGACGTGGCAGATTACTTCAGTTACACCCAGCACCGTGTGTCAATTGAAATCTAATACGGTTTGCGTTATTTCAGGGACGGCAGCTGCACTGGCGGCTCCTGGACCACTCGTGGCCTGCAGAACACCGTTCCCACCAACTTCAACGACAAACTCAGCTCCGTCAGATGCTAAATGGCGTAGTGACACGTCAATCCACACAACCATCTTGTCACGGGAACTCTGGGCTGCTAAATAAGTGCTCTCCTGGCCTTGGATGCTTGTGAGGGGCCCCTAGCACTTCTGGCCGCCTGCAGACAGTGCTTCTTGCGTCGTGGTGTAAGCTGGATACGTGATGTCATTTAGCTTGTTCCTGGGTTTGATATCACTTTCAGGCGCATTTAAACAGCAGGAAAATTCCAATTGCACTCATTGGATTTAACCAGTCAATACCACTATGCGAATCATATCAATATAATCTACGTGGTGATGTGGAAGATGCTCTCAAAGCGGGTGCACCATCTCATCTAGACCCTCAATATGACCTTTTCTTCATTATTCGCCAAAATGGCAAAACTCTTGATTGAAGTGACTAAGCTTGCTGTGGCACCTGATACCTCGTCCTGCCTGCGTGCAGTCCCCGATTCCACTTGCCTCTCCGAGGGCCTGGCGTGATCACAAAGTGGTCCAGGCATACCGTCCTTACCCCGAAACGTTCTGTCGCACAAGTTTGAAACCTAATTTGATTCAAATTTCATGAACTAAATGAGATGGAGAAAGTGAGACAGCTTCTTGCTGATTTGCTGGTACCTCTGCTGGAGGCGGACCACCCCGCACGCAGCTGCGTCCAAAGTTCAGCGGGTCAAGAAATTCAATAGTCCATTTCCTTGTGATGAAATAGAACCTGCTGCCCACAAGCCTCGCCGGATTTGAGCATATTTCTATCATTTTCATGCGTCATAGGTGTTTCTTTCAACATGATCGAAGGAGTCTCCCACAAGCTTGACCCCAATGGCGACGTTTTACTCACTCTCCATCCTTCGACTTCTCCGTTTGCGCCATGGGACGAGAGAGCATCAGCAGCGACTGAAGGGAAAGGAGAACGCATTACCTCGCCGAATGGAAGGTTGCCCGATGTGCACGTGACGTCCAAGGCTGAAAGCATAAAATATCTGTTATCGTCTCGGCACCTTGCTCTTGCCTCCCGCTATTTCGCATCAACGTTGAAATGGACCGGGAAGGAGGCTTCAACTAGAAAGATGGACGGTCCGCATCATGTGGATGCGTCTGGATGGGATGCTCAGGCGTTTCTCGTGGTGATGAAAGCTATGCATGGAAAGTTCCGTGGCATTTCCCGTTGTGTTGATCTCGAAATGCTCGCCAAGGTCGCCGCGATCGTGGATTACTATGACTGCCATGAGAGCCTGGAACCACTCTCGACAATATGGATTGAAATGCTGTCTAGAGCATCGCCTCTACCGAAGACATGCGATCGAGATTTACTCCTGTGGCTTCTAGTATCATTTGTTTTCCGGAACGAGGCCATGTTTCAGCATGTTACCAAGACAGCTATCCGGGAAACCAAGGGGCTGCTCCCATCTCTGGATCGACTTCCCATTCGATCGTCCATAACGGGTGAGGATTCCACAAAGTTCGGGGTTTTAGCAGGTCCTTAGACTAACCTTTAACGATGCAGACGCAATCGACCAGCGTCGCGAAGATATCATTGAACGAATCTTAAAAATGCTGGAAAACCAAGCTGAACGATTTCGAAACGGCTCGTCCGGATGCAAATTCGAGTGTTCGGCGACCCTTCTGGGGCTGTTGGTGAAAAACATGGCTGAGCATGGATTAAGCCACCCAACGCCGTCTCGACCCTACACGGGATACAGCGTGACAGGGCTCGAAAGGTCTATCAGAGCCTTCAAAAATCCACCATCTTGCTGCCCTTTGAGTCCGTTTATTGTACCTACTAGGATAGAAAAGTACGACAATATCACAGCGGGGCTGGAGGTGAAAGAATTTCTCAGTGACGAAGACATCGCCGACAGTTAGGGCAGGTCGTCACAATGAGCGGGCCAAACCTTCAGTCAATGCTTTCTCCATATCGAAAATATTTACCATGTTGGGCTATTCTCACGGCACGGTAGTCAAAGTAAAGTTTCGGCTAGGGGTGTTTGTATTTGCAAGAGAGTGGGTTATTCCAACGCATCAAAATCTAAAGGAGAGGGCTCCCCAAAGCCGCCCGGCTACAGTGACCTCTTATCTCTGAATGAGCGTAACATACTAATCCGTGAAACATACAATACGACCTTAGCAATGTGTCTAAGCCTTGATGGCAGAGCTCTGCAACTTCAAGCGACGGAAACCGCCGCGACAGGCGACATCGCTCTGAAGCTCAACCATTCTCTTCTGGTCCCCAGTAGGATCCTCCGAGTCGGCGTCAAGGCCCCACCCCAGAAACTCGTTGGTATAGTTGGGCTCGAAGCTCTCATCCAAAACACCAAGCCTCTTGCCGTACTTGGTAACCTTAGTCCAGTCACGCTGGACGTTCTTCAGGTCATGCGAGAAGTACGCGAAGCTGCGCTCGAAGATCTTGCGGTTGAGGTCCGAGCCCATGACCGGCTTGAAGTCGACATACTCCTTCCAAGCCTCCTCGGGCTTCTCGAGGACGTAGTCGGTGGCCCGCTTGACAGCCTTCATGAACTTGCGAACCTTCTCAGGGTTCTCAGCAATGAAGGACTCGTTGCCGATGTAGAGGATGGTGCAGAAGCAGCAGCATCCAAGTTCAGCCAGCTCGTCAATGCGGAGCATCTGGACGTCCGTCTTGGGCCGGCCCTGGGCAGCGAGCCACTCCTCAAGCTCGACCATCTGGACGTTCTCCAGACCAATGCCGGCGTCGATGGTGCCCTCGATAATGGCCTTGGAGACGTTCATGCCGCAGCGCACGGCGGTGTAGTCGTCGGGGGTCATGCCGTAGTGCGAGGTCAGCTCGTCGATCTGGATCTTGCCGAACTCGCCGACGTAGCCGATGCGCTTGCCCTTGAGGGTGCGGAAGTCGGTGGTGATGCCGGAGTCCTTCAAGTAGACGACGCCGGTGAAGGGCTCGTCGAGGAGACTGCCAATGGAAACGACCGGGAAGTTGCGGGCCTTGGCCTGTTGAGGGATTAGGGAATTGTCGAGCCAGAGCAGGGGTCTTGTGCGGAACCTACAGCGAGCGTGTGGATCATAGCCTTGAAGCCAAGATCGACTTTGCCAGTGCCGATGATCTCGGTGACATCCTGGATGAAAGTTAGTGACAGCCCAGAACGAAGGCCTCGATAACAACGTACGCTAGGGTCGTTGGGCTCAAGCAGAGCGACCTTGATGCCCTCATCCTTGAAGTATCCCTTGGCCTGAGCCAGGTATAGGGGGGCGTGGTACGGGGTGGCGTGCCTGACCCAATGTCAACTTACATTCACAGCATGCACGCGGGCATTCCTACCAGTTGGTGAGGAAGGTGATCTTATCAGTCGACATTTTGACAGATCAAGCGTGATGCTGCACGGGTTAGTTCACTCCCATTCTCTCAAGTGCAGGGCGGCAGGGAAGCCAAAGAAGCAAGTCCTTTCGCTGGTATTATCCAGATCAAGTTCGCCGGTATTTCTCAGATTAACTCCCTGTCGTGCCCTTCCATGTCGGCGCTCCTTACGATCGAATCGAGATATCGAGGGAGACCGGCGTGGAAGTATGTGGCACGGCAGATGAGTCAAACACCCGGATGCGTTCTTCTCTTACTTTACCTCGATCTGTAGATGTTTCCATTGCGATAGATGCCATGGCTCTCTGACGCGGACGCGAGCGTCGTACCGGGTCAAGTATAATTGGTGTTGGTCTTTGCAGTTTGGTTTGCTTGCAGCAATGAGTGTGAGCAAAGTAGGTCGAGGAAATCCAAGGAGGGCTTGTAGTTCATATATGCCTCGTTGGAGGGGTAGCTTCCTCAACAATTGAAGCTGGGCCCGTTTCCCCTCATTTGGTCGAAGCTAATCCTGCATTTCGGCCTGAGTTCCGGTTTACCGACCGAAGACGTTCGTCATTGACGGAGACTACCGATACGAAGGAACAGCTCTCCTTCTACTCGCCTATTGGTTTTGAAATGGGCGGGCAGGGATGATTAAAGTGTTCTGACATCAATCATGCCCTTCCGCTGCGTCAATTGATGAGCACTTAAGCCGCCGGTCGACATGAGATTGTGTCACAAAAGTGGCTCACCAATCCTCTAGCGTTAAAATCAAGCGAAGGTTCAAGCACGCGAGATCAGAGGAATGCTGATTCGTCGAGCGAAGTAAATCGATTGCTAAAAAGCCTCAGAGAGAGTCTTGAAATCCACCAAAGACCGGCATGATCTGACTGTTTCCCAGCGGAAAGATCGGGGCGGACCGGGCTACTCCGCGACTGACCTCCGGGATCGGAAGCTGACAACCGACGGGACCCACTCGGAGCCGGCTTGTGCCGATGATTGCCGCTCATCGGCGGCAATGTCAGTTAGAGTTACTCCGCGATCTCGAAAAAAGAAATCTGTTCTGCAAGAAGGTGCAAGTCAATTAATTGATTCTTGAATAATTCGCTATAACTACGCTGGAAATCCACTGCTTATACTGTTGTTCCTATTGCTCTTTACTTCACTGGCGTTGATCCTCGGCTTGTGTGTTGAGCGTTCATCTCAATCATCCCCGCCTCATTTCTTGCGTGGAACGTTTGCTCCTCCATGTGCAGGTCATAGATGCCTGCGTCTTTTGACACCAAAGTGTCTCTGTAGATCCACTTGCTGCCCTTTGCCCCCTCCGTGGTCAACCCTTTCTCAAGAGCTTCCTCGTTCGCCCTCCTGTCTTGGATCGCCATGGACCTCATGACTTGCGCCATCTCAACAGCGCCGCCGTCGGGAACAACAACCCGGTTCGCTACCAAAGCCGCCGCAAGACCTAATGCCAGCTGCAATACAGCTGTCAGGAGCAAAATCATGTGGATCATGTTCCAGTGAGAAACGTTGAGCTTCGTGCCTTTCATCGGCATGGTACCCTCCAGGGTCAGCGAGGGGTTGTTCAGCGCGGCAATGGCTACAACGCCAATCGTGAAGCGGTTCAAAATCATCTGCATGACTTGGTTGGTGCCGTTCATGGGCGTTCCAAAGATGGACTCTGCGGGATACGTCTGGTACTGGAAGTTGGTGTCGTTGGCGAGTGACGAGGCAGCATATCCCTGGAGGGCGATGGCTGCCGTCGCCAGCTCCGTGAGGTTGGTTCCGACATAATGTTCCGGCAGTGTGGCGTTTGCCACTTCATGAACCGAGACGTTGCAGCTGTAATACCATGGCGAAGTAGCTGATGCCTCAAAGACGGAGACGATGCTGCATCCTGTTCCGCAGTCAAATTGGGAGTTTGTCATGAATGTCGACTGATCGCTACCGCCGGGGACGGGGATGTAAAGATCGTAGGTGTTGCCGTTGTCGAGAGCAACGGTGACGTTCGTGGTGTTGCCACTGCCACCGCTGATGACCGGCCAGGATGTGCAAGATGATGTAACGTTGATACTTCGGTTGGTGCACACGGTCATGGGGTTCGTATCGTCGTCTTTGATTGATGAGGTGGAGGTTTCGTGGAAGACATATTTGCAGAGGCTCTCGTCGCAGAACATGAGAGGATCACTTTCGACGTAGATGGCTCTGGCCGATGGGACTTTCTCCATGGCTGCCGAGTCATATGCCAGAGATACTGTGCCACAACTGGGCGATGAGGTTAGCTCCCGCGGTTGACATAGACTTCTGGTGACGAACCTGTTGGCGGTGTACTGCAAAGCACCGAGTCCCTGCCTGTTTGATTTGACGACCTTTTCTGTTCCGATTGTCGTCATGTCAGGGATAGTAACATTGCCGGGAACAAGCAAGGCTTGTTTGTCTGCGGTATCGGTTGAGTAGCAGAGACCAATTGCTGCAAGACCGATTTGAGAACCCTAGGAGAGTCAGTGATAGCAACCACGAATGCCAACCAGGGAGCATACTATTGACAGTATGAGCCAACCAGTGGCCGCCATGTGAATGGACCAACGCTTCGACCGAACCGCCAGCATGATTGTGTGCTTCAAGTTGTCCGCGGCAAGGATTCGCTCAACCTATAACCTCTCGTCAGCAATCTGTCTTGTTACACCATACCTCACTTCTCAAACTCGCAGACTTACCTTACTCTTGGAACGATATCGCCGACTCAAGATCCACCATCTCAACTCTGCTACCATATGGTTCAAACTACTGGCCACAGCAATACCCAAGGCAATCGAGAGACCGGTGATGAGGGCATTGTACTGTCGCTTCGTCGTCTGGCTCATGACGGGCTTGCTTGAGTAGACCCAGATTACGACGTATATCGAGACGATCACCGCCATTGTGATGCCCCATCGAGATAGCACCTTCGCTATGACTTTCCATCGCGTTTGCCTTTTGGCTGGCAGCCCGTGGAACGGTCCATCGTCTGTCTTCTTCCGAAGAATCGCGGCGTCCTCGCTGTAGTTGTAATCCTGGGTGGGAGAAGAGACCTCGGCTGGACAAAGGTAAGCCTCGTGATTGACATTAGTCTCGTGTTGGATCAGTCACTTACTCTTTACCCTTCTTAGTGAGTTAGGCATCTTGCCTTACCACGCTCGGCTTGCGAGCCAGCTTCAAGTCCAGTGGTGTGGTGGGCGAAGTCGGAGAGGTATCGCTCTACCTCCTGAGGGGTAACATGAGCCGGTATATGAACGAAGGGAAGAAGACCTTAAAGACTGGAGACCACAAGGTTGTCATCTTGAACGAAGGGCCCGTCGAGACTAACAACCTTTTAAAGCCCCGTAGCCACTTCGGCGGAGGGTGGATACAAACCCCACGATGGAACCTCAGCTCTCGATTCGGTGCAATGGTGAATCGCATATCAACAGGCCTCCCGGTTGACCCGATGGGGCTAGTGAATCAGAGAGCCGTCGCCGCCCCCACTGGACACGCTCTTGCTGGCATTTCACCAAGACTTCCAAGAAGACTCCAAGAAAACCACCGGCATTCTGGGGAGAAATGCAGACGCGCAATCCAAGACAACTACCTGGCCGTCAGGCACCGATTCTCGAGGCCTCCAAAACAATCGTCAACTAACAAAGCTGCACGAAAAGCGAGAGCCTTTGGCTGGGCAAACAGTCAGGAGTAACAATCTCCCCTCCAAAAAAACAACTACAGTGGACACGGAGTGAGAAAAACACCCAAGCGCTCGGGACGCCCCGTGCAAGTCAAGGTGCCCTGGGTCACGACTCATGCACGCCAGGGGCCGTTCAGGGCTGATGGTCGCTGATTCTCGCTGACATAACCCTGTAGGGCTTGAAAACGGCCAGCCTGAAATGACATCTTGGGTGATTTAGGGGCAAGCTGCAGGCGGAGCTCTGTGATGTCCAGGTGCCGTGGTGGAAAGACTGCCCGATCGAGGTAAGATAGCCCGTCATAGTCTCCATTTGCAGACATTCACCGATGAGTCTAAGTTTTGCAGATTTCACTTAGATGGCGGCCGGTTGTCTTGGCTTTCCATGCTAAGATTGTCCCGGCAGCACGCGATCACCTCAAAATAGGTGGCGAGAAGTGTCAATATCTCGATCTAAGGCATCTTCAACAAACTGCCCAACATAAAGCAACATTTCTTCTTATCATTAAGCTTGAAAGTCAACATTCCCTTGAGGGACGTCAACGTGCCTGGGGGTTGAAAAGATGAGACAGGCAATGGGCCCAGCTGGACCGCCAGTGTTAAGAATCAGTGGTCAGCCGCAAAACTGCGAACCCCCTGTGCCTCCCGTGGACCCCCAGCTAGCAACGTTTAAAAACAGGTCTAAGACAGGGGATCTTGTCACGGCACGGTTTGCCGTCCCACCATTTCCACTGTTCGGATGAGCAGGTGTGGGAACCAGGAGGCCGGAGCGCGCAGCTCGCGAAGCTGAAAGCGGACGCGTGCGCTGCCCGCGCGTCCCGTTGGCAAGGTTGGGCCTAAATAGAGTTAGCCTTACGGGGTCGGCAGTTGGGATGCACAACAGCTTTTTGATGATGCCACACTGAACAATTTGCTGAGCCGCACGAAATGTTTTTGAGCTTATTCCTACTGACATATCCTGTCGCCAGGTATCCAGTGACGACAGTAGATGCCAGCTAACTCATTCCATGGAGGCTCAAGCAGAAATATGCGTCAGCAGCATTCATCTGAGAATATGGGCGATTGGAATTAATGAAACTCATGGCTGGTCACCTTGGTGGTATACAGATAAAAATGGAATCACAACACGGTAGGAACCTTATATGGAGCATTGCTGTGTTCACAAAGAAAAGACCACATTCCTGAAACTGTGACTCCCGGGGAACCCGCGATGTTAGCCCGGGGGCATCGTCTTCTCGACTGTCAAGTCTGCGGAAGAGTGGACCGCAACGGGACTCTGCAGTGTTTCGCGGATGCTCCCATGGAATGGATACCCAAATTCTCCGTGAACATATTAAAGAACAACAGCGTATCATCAATGATTATTCTAGGATTACTCGTCATTCGATTCTCTCCCTTCTGATCGGTTGGCATCCGGTGGCCCCACGTTCGGCAAACCGGCCGATCCAGCACCTTGGCGGTGCCCGAGCTGAATGACACTTTGCCTGCCAACAAGACAAAAATGTTCGCCACAAAGTCTTGGGCTTTCCACACAAAAACGGCTCGCTCTCAAGATTCCTCTTTCTTGCAATGCAGGCAAGGCGGAGCGTGGAACAAGTGGCCGCGCCTCTTCCGGACGTATGAGGCATACAACCCTCCAGCGGCGTAGATCGCGCCGACGCTCATGAGGATAGGCCACTGGAACTGGTCGGGCCGAGAGAAGACGACAGTGGCCGCATATGACAGGAGCTCAAAAATGCTCTGCATGGAGGCCTCAACGGTGGAGAAAGCGCCGCGATGTTCCTCGTCGACATCCTGATTCAAAGTTAGCGTTGCTTGATACGGACAGGAGGAGTGGTTATGCTTGCCCCCTGGATAATCGTCTGGGCAGATAAGTCATAGCCCCAAAGTCCGACTCTGCTCAGGATTACACCGCCAACGAGTCCGCTGACGGCTTCGATGCTGCTAGTCCTGTTCTGAGACTTGTCCGCGAAGAACCAGCTTACTCCAGCAGCAAGCCAGATCATCTGCCACGAGAGACTCCAGATGCCGGCGCGGATGGGACCGATCTTGTCCATCAACTTGGGCGCGGCCCACGTCGCGCTGAGCTCAAAGACTGTGCTGATAGTCCGAGCGATACCGATGTGGAAGGAGTTGTATCCGACGGAGAGCAAGAAGGTGATCATCTGCCCGGAGAAGGAGAGGACGGTAAAGTAGAGCAGTGCGAGGGACAGCGAGGGCCGGAGGGCGGGGTGCGAGAAGTAGAATGCGATTGCTGAGACGGGGAACACTGTCTGGATCTTGGACTTCAGCCAACCGGTAGTCTGTTGCGTCTGCGGCACGTCCGCATCTTCAGGCCCATCTGAATCTGAGTCGGCCGGCGTTGATGGCTGGGATTTTGCCCGGAGCTGTGCCAGGGCTGGTACGAGTTGATAAACCTGCATCCAAGATGAGCATTTCGGCCTTGGAACTATAGTAGTGAATGAACTTACTCTGGCGATGCACAGATACTCGGTTACAACAGACAGAAGAGTCATCGAAAGAGTTACCCAGATGGCGATTGTTGTTGATGCGCCATCAATCAGCGAGATTGCGAGAGGGCCAATCAACTTGCAGAACAGGTCAATACGTCGGATGCGGGCATTTAATTCTGTCCTTCATGTTAGTCGTTGCAAGCATCATCCTTCTGGGCTTGAGACTCACCTTGCCGAGCCTTCTCATTGCCTTCGGTTATGACAACAACCTATCGCCAGTGAGCCTGTGCATGTAGGAGAGGAACAGCACGCCAATTGACTTACCCAGTCACGTTCGACAGAAACCAAATTCATTACAGAACACAACTTCTCAACGCAAGCCAGTCCGACTACCATCGCGAAGAGGCTGTTCTGGAGGTCGCTTTGGAGGTCGCGCAGCCTTTCAAGCACGAGGAAGATACCGCAGGACATGGCGACCGAAAGCCTCTGCCCGACAATCGAGATGCGGACCACCGACAGTCGGTTGCCGCGATCAATCCATGATCCAATAGACGGGGACAAAATGACCGCAAAGACTCCTCGGACGAGCGCGTAGATGGACATCGGCATCAGCGTCCCAGGGTAGATCGACGCGAGAAACAGGACCGCGCCGAATTCGAACAGGCGTGAGTTCCACGTCGACATGAAATGCGAAACATACAGGCGGAAGACCACCGGTTTCGAGATTGAAGGAGCCGCTGGTGTCGGGTCGTGCTGGGGTGCCATCATCATCGCCTCCTCGTCGCGGTAGCCCTCCGGGCGTGGCCGGTCGGAGATCGGCTCATCGTGGTAGGAGCCTTCCGAGAATGACGATCTCGGCGAGTCTTCGTAGTCGGTCTCGTAGCCGTCGTTGTCCGCCGCCAGCGCGGCCGTCTCTGCGTCCATTGCGGTCGCGAATGATCAACGCTCGAAGCTCAAATGGCTGAGGATGCGCGCGACGGTCGGAGCAACATTTTAATGATTCAGTGACCGCTCCGGCCTCAAAATCGGACCACTCGGACGTAACGTTTGCCGGGGATGAATGCAGGGGTACACGCAAATGCCGGGAGGCTGGGCCTGAGCAGATCGAACCCTCTGCAATTGCAGGTTTCGTCGCGCAGGACTTGAAGAATGCATTTCTCCCTTGGACACTTTAAGAATGGGTTAACTGAGTGGGCTTACGCCTGAGAAATCGATGAAAATCATCGGCATTAACAGGGCCTGGCTACTCAGATTGATCAGCAAATCACAGATGGCCCCGGCCGAAGAGGCAGCACTCTGCTCCGTTAGAAAATGAGGAAGATGGTCAGGTTTTACAGTCGCTAACAGTGTTCATTTCAATTAACTTAGGGTGAATCTGAGCTATCGATCCATGCTGTAAGATCAGAGAGTCAGGTCAGCATCTGAGGCCCTGTTGTGAACACAGCAGTGCTGGGGCTTTCCACGGGGGTGGATATGATCGCTCAAGGTCAGAAACCAGCCCAACTGAAGAACTACCAACGTATTACCGTCATCGTGTTTGATATTACTCAACCTTGTGCTGTTTCTTTGAATCAATGACTATGCCCAAGTCCATCCCTATCTGTCCGTTGACGCGCTTCATAACCGGTTATCAAAACAAATCAAAACAGAGAAAGCCCCCATGATCTGCTCAGCCAAACGCCCCGCAATCGGAGCTGCCCCGACCGCTAAAACTCCTACTGAACCGCGAAAGAACCGATTCAAGGTCCGCTTTTCCTTCGGAGACCGAGCCGCATCATCTTCCGGATCCGGATGAAGGCGTTTGACATGAAGGACGGAGGAATGCTGTTTGATGTTACAAAGCACCGCATTGACGCGGACGCTATGGCACGTGAATGGCGTCGGATTCCTCTAGGTATGACAGCGTCAGCTCGCGCGACACGTCGTTTCATGCTTCATGCAACCGCTCCATCTCAGTATACGCAGCCTAGGTGCCAATAAAGCTTTGCGATCATAGTCCACTGCCGATTGCTGTTCATCAATAACTTTACATTCTAAATCAAAATGTCAGCGCCGTCTCCGATCGTCGCTCTAGGTGGCAACGCTGTCATCACTGCTGCCTTCGGCGGCGCGCTCGGATACGCGTTTGGGCGAAGACGCGTCCTCACCATCCTCGCCAATTTCTACGGTGCCATCTTTGTCGTCTTCGGCATCAATGCCATAGCCAGACCAGAGTCTGCTTTGTCTTTCTTCGAATGGAAGTACCCAGAAGATCCGTACTCTCGCGGTCTCCTTGATCGCGTCATGGTCATCTACGGCGCGCGCGACATTTTCATGGGTCTAGCTCTCTTCGCCGCCACACTGTTCGGGACCAGGAAGTCTTTGGGTGCGACCTTGATTGCGGCGAGTGCAATGCCAGCTGTGGATGGGCTGATGTGTAGGATGAGCGAAGGGGGCGAATGGGGGCATTGGGGGTATGTACCGACATTGGCCATTGTCGGTGCACTCCTGATGCGATGAGGCAAGCTCGTAAGGTCTTACATTATCGGCGTCTGTGGGCGTTGGGCCGCTTCAAACACATGCATTGCAGAACACGAGGATAAGTTTGCAAGCAGGAGTCTTATTAAAAATTCATATTCCAACGCCTACTTCATCTTCTCCCCATGATCTCATGATGAGCCCAATGTCTTGTTCTTCAACGCCGTTGAAGCCGTTTCCGCTAATTGAAACAGGGATCCTGAAGCCATGATCTCGAGTACGCTCACCTGCAAACCCAGCAGTTGCCTGAACCATCTCCTCAGCTCAGTCGCCATTAGCGAGTCAAGACCAATCTGCGCCAAACTCAAGCTGGTGTCGACATCTTCGCCAGGCTTCAGCATGAAGTCGTACACCTTTGCACCAATCTCCTGGGCCAGGAACTCGATGTTGGCCTTGTCCGAGAAGAGATCCGGATTCTCTGAAGCTTGGTTCAAGAACGTCTTCAGAGCACTGGAATCACCGCCCGACTCGTCGGCCTGCTTGTTGCGGATGTTGTGATAGGCACCCATGCGGCGGTCGCGTCTCCAGTTGCAGCGGTTATTGGGATCCTCCAGGTGAAGTTCGGATCGGAGGCCCATCACAACCTGGCTCTCGTTCTTCCACGCCTTGGGCGGGCGGCTCGATGGTGTTGCCTCGTAGGCAGACAGGTTGCCCTTGGCGGCAAAGATGGAGTGTTCCACGTAGTCGAGGTACTCCTTCTCGCCGAGGAAGTAGATGCCCTGGGCTTTGGTGTTTCGCTGGGCAACGGCACTTTCGGCAACGAAGCCCACGCCCTTGATGGGGCAGATGTTGAGAATCGCAGTTGGAAGTCCAAGGCCGAGGCGGTACTGGGTGAAAGCCTCGAGGTATGTGCTGGCAGCGCTGTAGTTGCCTTGACCCGGCTGGTCGACGACGGTGACGACTGAACTGGCGAGCCAGAAGAAATCCAAGGGCTGATTCTCCAGCGCATGATGGAGATTCCACGCGCCGGTGACCTTTGGCTTTGCTACTTGGTCCCACTGTTCCCATGTCATGTCGACCATCGGACTGTCTCTCAACACCATTGCCAGGTGGAACACACCCTTAATAGGCTTAGATGATGCGCTGACAGCAGCCTTGGCATCCTCCATGTTCTCAACTCCACCAGCGACCGTTGCAACCTTGGCTCCAAGAGACTCAATCTCCTTGATGGCAGCCTTGCTCTCATCGCTGACACCCGCGCTCCGCGAGATGATCGTCAAGTGGCGGGCGCCGTGCTCAACCATCCATGTTGACATGGACTTGCCCAGACCTCCGAGACCTCCTGTCAAGAGGTACGTAGCCTCTGGGTCGAATTTGATCGACTTCGCAAGCGGCTTGGCGTCAATCTGAGCAGAGAGATCGTCCATCGACACGATGACTTTGCCAATGTGGCTACCATGTTGCAAGTGACGGAACGCATTCACAATGTCACTCGCATGGAAGTGAGTCTGCTCCGGAATGGGACGGATGTGTCCTTGCTCCCAATACCCGAGGAACTGTTCCAACAACTGGCGGAAGTACCTAGGTCTCTTTCTGGCAAACTGAACGCCGTCAAAGCCAACGTACTGTCGGCTGCCAATGAAGGGGTTGAGATCCAGCTTGCCATAACCCAGGAGGTCACGCTTTCCAATCTCGACCATCATGCCAAACTCTGCGACGCACTTCCATGATGCATGTAGTAGTGGCCCGGTCAAAGAGTTGAGCACGAGGTCAACGCCACGACCGCCAGTCTCTCTCATGACGCCGTCCAAGAAGGACTCGTCACGGGAGTGGAAGATGCGGTTCCGCGGAATGTCATAGGTTTTCATGAGGTAGTCGACCTTATCGGGGCTTCCAACCGTAACAAAGATCTCCGCTCCGATCATACGGCAGATCTGGATAGCGGACAGACCGACGCCACCACAGCCAGCGTGAATCAGGACCGACTGGTCTTTTTGGAGGTGGCCGATGTTAATGAGGCCATGGATCACGGTCGCAAACACAACCGGGACACCTGCCGCGTCTTGGAAGCTGAGGTTGTCGGGAAGCTTGGCGGCATGGTAGCGTTGGAGAACGGCCTTGGTGGCCAGACATCCCTCAGGAGCGAAGGCGAAGACACGATCGCCGACCTTGAACTCGTCGACGTCTGAGCCGACGCGGGTGACGACTCCGCCGAGTTCAATGCCGAGCTCCATCTGGACACTACCAACAGGGTTGATGACACCCACTAAGAGACAGAAAATTAGTAAATAGTGACGAGAAGCATGGTGAAGATGCACTTACTGGCTGTGAGAACGTCCTTCAAGTTGAGGCCGATGGATTTGGGCTCGACTTCGATTGTGTCGGCAGGGATGTCCTGTGGTAACGCCTGCTCTGCCCAGTATAGAGACTCGATGCTACCAATCTTGCCGATCTGCAAAGACTGAATGGTCTCCTGGCCAGCGATGCTCCGCTGTGACAGTTCCTCCTGCAGCGAAAACGGATGGTACCTGCCGATGCAGATCGTGCCATTGTCGACGACGAATTCCTTGTCGGAAACCAGGTTATCGTCGTCCTCCTCGCGGCGAATCTTGCCGAAAACCTTGAGGACGAGATCGTTGAAGCTGGGTTCGTCTTTGCTGATCTCCAGAGTGTGGAAGGGAACAGCCAGCTCGGTGCGAATGGTTCTGGCAGCACCGATGGTTTGCGCTGAGCGGGGATCCTTGCACTTGACTTGGACGGGGTTGGTCAGCCAGAGAAGATTCTGGTTAACACCTTGTCCGCGAATGAGGTCTCGGAAAGCGTAGAAATCGTTTTGGTTGATGTTTTCGAAAAGATTCCTCTCGATGTCGACACAAGAGATGATGTCTTGATCCTTGGGTAGGGGGTTACCAAGGCCGATAGGAGTAACTGAGAACCCGGCGTCCGTCAAGGAACTAGAAAGTGACTGGGCGACAGTGCCTTCAACGTCACTAGTTACCAGAGTCACTGATGTTCCTCGCGGAGGCAAGTCTCGGCATCTCCTTGACATGATGGTGGTGCAGCACATGTACGGCGCGTCTTCGTCATAGACGGCAGTCTCAACGCCAGTGAAGCCAGAAGCGAGAAGCTCACTGTGCCAACGCGAAGGGTGGACGTAAGGAGCATAGAGACGACCGTCATTCTCACCGAGCCACCATCCGACGAAGTTGCCAAAGATGTACGTCGGAGAGCGGAGCTCGGTGCAGATCTCAGTCAGAACAAGAGCACCTCCCGGCTTGAGGACCTTGTTAATGTTGCTCAAGGTGTCCTTCAGAGATGGAGTTGCGTGAACAACGTTTGCCGCAAAGATAACATCGTAAGAGGACTCGACAAAGTCTTGCTCGAGGGGATCTTTGGAGATGTCAAACACCTTGTACTCCATGTTCGGGGCATACGCAAAACGCTCCTTGGCTTGCGGGAAGAAGCCAGCGGAGACGTCGGTGAAGGTGTAGCTCGAATACCTAGGAAGACCGCCCTCGTGCATGAGATCGCGCAAGATGAGCTCCGTCGTGCCACCGGTGCCGGCGCCAACTTCCAAGATGCGTAGCTTGGGCTTGGTGCTGGACATCAGTTTGACGAAGTCGCTATAGCCGAAACTGACAGCGTTGTATAGCTCAGCTAGAATGCCGCCCTCCATCAGGATGTCAATTGTCTCGGCTTCGCCCTTGAAGATGCGCTCGGCATTGTCGACAACACGCTTGAGACCTTCGACGAGTCCGGACTTGTTGCCGTTCAGGAGTCTCTTGTGAAGGTCTTCTAACTTGTCACGGCGCGCCTCACGAGTAAGCCTGAGGTACTTCGCAGATTCTGGGACCAACGCGTTCCCTCCTCCTCTCGCCCCGTGAACTTCCCTATCAATCCAGTCTCTCAGTTTCGCAAAATGAGGCTGGGCGGGGCTGAGTCCGCGAAGTCTCTCGCAACTCTCGATGATACACAGAAGAGTCAGCTCCTCGATCATTCGGGCCTCTTCGCGATCGGAAGGTGGTGGCTTGAACAGAGGGGCAACGTCAACGAAGTCAAAGTCCGGAAGCCATTCGAGTCTGGCAGCCGCGTACTCATCGTAGTCGGCATCGTTACTCTCCTCGAGAGCAGTAAGTTTGAAGCCGTTGAGACGCAGCGCTGTCTTGCCGTTGGAAACGCATTCAACTCCTTCCGGCTTGGTGGTAGAAGATCCCCAGGCCCTCGCTGTCAACGAACCATCACCACGACGGATATCCAAACTCTCGATAAGAGTCGGGACCGACAATTGCGTGACGTTGCGTCCGAGACCCTTAGCGTAAGAGAGAATCAGGAGTTGGAAACAAGCATCGATGGCCACCGGATGCATCACATACGGCTTGCTCATCTCTTCACCGGGTACAGTGATGTCCGCCGAAGCTAGGGCCTCGGTGGTCGATGACGTGACATTCTCCAGGCGGCGGAACTCAGGACCAAAGTTGATGCCGACATCCCCCATGTAATCGTAAAAACGAGAAGAGACCACCTTTCGCGAGTAGTCCTCGCGAACGAGGGTGCTGGGGAGTTCATCGTCTAGGGCCTTGACCTGTCCTTCGCAGTGCTTTGTCCAAGTGGCTCCGTTGTATGATGTGATGGTGAACTCGAACCACTCCGAATGATCGGAGTCCGTCAAAGGGTGACGGCGCAGAGTCGTCATCAACTCAGCTGCCTTCTCGTGGTTCAGAACAAGGGCCGAGTGGGCAACCGTGTGCCTAATGCTGTAGCCTGCATTGACGCCAGTCATCTGACGGACTGCTTCGCCAGCGATCGCGACGTAGCCGGCGAAAGGATAGACGATGTCTTGCTTGACCTTGTGGTCGACAATCCATGGCTCGTCCTCCAGAGATAGAATGTTGCGCCACTGAGGTGCAGTGTCGGGCGACTCCGGAACACGGGCTCCCAGGAGGGCATGGTGAGGGTATTTCCGCTGTCGCCAGGCCTGCGAGACTCTGCTCTCGTACCACAACGACAGACTGTGGTCGAATGCATAGGTGGGTAAATCGTTGAGAGTCTTGCCGCCGGAGTAGAGGGCGCCGAGGTTGAGATGGAAACCTTCTTGGAACAGCCTGCCGAAGCAAGAGAGCAACGTCTTGACGCCATCATCGCCTCTGATGAGGCAAGATGCATAGTTGCATGGACAAGAGGTTTGGGAGCAAATCTGTCGCAGTGGCCCGGCAAGCGCTGAGTGGGGACCAATTTCCAAGAAGAAGCCATCACCTTGGGTCTCGACGAGGCGAGAGACAGCCGTGGAGAACCGGACCGGGGAAACCAAGTTGGTTCGCCAATAGTCAGGACCAAAAGAGAAGCTCTTATCCAGTACCTCGCCAGTGACGCTTGAGAAAAATAACGACGTGGCACTGCTGGACCATGCTCCAATCTTCTGTAGTTCGGCCTCCAGAAGTGCGGTATAGGTCTTTCCAAGGGCAGCCATGTGATCTAAAAACTGTCAGTATCGAGTGCTGTGAGCGGTATTAAAGACCTACGAGAGTGATATGCCATGTCGACCTTCAAGGGACGAGCCAGCACGTCAGGCATTTCAGCCTTGATTCGTGCGATGACCTCCGTGACCTTCTCCTTGTCACCGGAGATGGTGCTGCTCTGGGCACTGTTCTCGCATGCCACGACAACGCCATCGACGAGGAATTTGGAAACATCCTTAGGATCCAACCCAATCGCAGCCATGGAACCAGCAAGAGTCTGTTGCTTGGTGACATAACCACGGTAGTATGCGCAGATGATGGCTGCTTCCAGAGTAATGGCGCCTGCAGCATACGCAGCTGCGATCTCACCGCTAGAATGACCGACGACTGCTGTGGGCTTGACACCCGCTGCCCGAAGCCTGTTGACAAGCGCAAGTTGAACTGCGGTGCAAAGAGGTTGAGACAGCTCCGCCGTGCCGATTCGGCTTGTGGTCGCAGGTTCAAGAAGTTCATCTAAAAGGATAGTAAGTCACTTCTCCTTAGGCAATTAAGGGCGGTTACTACTTACCGATGATGGACCATCTCGGCCGATGGGCAAGGCTCTTGAGAACACCATCCATTCTCTTCAAATCAGCTTCAAACAGAGGATCGGTAGTGACGAGCTGCTTCGCCATCTCGGGCCACTGCGCGCCCTGTCCACTGAAGATGAAGTAGACGTCGGCGGCCTTGCTGGGTACCTTCACAGGAGCTGATGTTTCGACAATGTTGTCGCCATGGACGATGGTGAAGGCTCTATGAGGCAGAGTTTCTCGCTTTGTAGCAAGAGTGTAGGCGATGTCGCGCTTGTTGACCTCCGGATGTAAAGCGACAAACTCCTGGTATCGATCTAGCTGCTCCTTGAGTGAGGCGGCTGTGTTCGCGGACACAAGCAGTAACTCGGGGTGTGATGTGCGGTGTCCGTTAATGATGGGCCTGGATTTTCCATAGGACTCAAGGATGACCTGCAAGCTGTCAGCTTCGTAGGAAGCAATTTGGAAAGCCATCATCTTACATGAGCGTTCGTGCCACCAATACCAAAAGAGTTGATGCTGATGCGCTCAGCTCGGTCAGCTGGCCAGGGCGTTGGGAGAGTAGGAACGGTAAGTTTCTTCTCGGCGAATGGGACTGAAAGAGAAATTAGTTCCAGGTCTGAGAGATTATGAAATTGTCAAGGGGCATACTCTTGGGATTGGGTTCGTTGAACTTGATGTTTGGCGGGATGGTCTTATGCTCCAGGGCAAGGACCGCCTTGATCAAGCTGTTCAGTCCCGAAGCACCTTCAGAATGACCGACGTTCGGCTTGACGGAACCGATGTACACGCCCTTTTCACCGAATACCTCGCCTACGGCCGATGTCTCAATAGGATCACCGGTCGCGGTTCCTGTTCCGTGGCACTACACCTTGGGTCAGCAACGACTTTCGGAGAGTGCGCGAGATAGGCGATTGTACCTCAACATATGCGGTCTGAGATGGGTCCAAGCCGGCATCTCGGTAGACCTTGCGCATAAGGGCCTCTTGGGCAATCTGGTTGGGTGTGAAGAGTCCCTGGCTGTGGCCGTCGCTGTTGGCGCCTGTGGCTCTGATGACAGCTCGGATCGCGTTGCCGTCACGAATGGCAGCAGAAAGAGGCTTGATATAAATGGCATTGATTGCTTCGGCGCGAGCGAATCCGTCAGCCTTTGCATCGAATGACTTACATGAACCGTCAGGGGACAATATGCCTTCAGAAGTAAAGGCAGCGGTGGTGGTTGGGGTCATGATTAAGCTGGTTCCCCCAATAATGGCGCCGGTTGCGTCGCCATCTTGAATGGACCGGAATGCTTCATGCAGGGCAGCAAGTGACGCGGAACAACCAGTCTTGATGGTCATGCTACAGTTGTCAGCGAGCCGTAGGCGGGCTATGCCGCAATTCGACTTACCTAGGACCCCTGAGATCGTACTCGTACGAAACTCGGTTCGAGAGCATGAGGTCGCCATTTCCAGTGGCAACGTAGCCGAGTCCGCCTTGATGCTGAGTCTCTTTCCCAGCAATCTGCGCCCAGTCGTCACCAAAAGTGCCAACGTAGCAGCCGATGCGCTCCCCGCGGTAATTGGTTTCGCCGGCATCTTCGAGAGCCTCTCTGGCAACCTCGAGGAGTAGTCGTTGCTGGGGGTCACATCGCTCGACCTCTTTGCGAGACATTGAGAAAAGCGATGTGTCGATGCGTGTGAGGTCATCGGCGAGGAAGTATCCGAACCTGGTCTTGATAGTATTCTTCCCGCCGAGGGCGTCGTTGAAGCCGTCAATGTTGTAGCGGGTGTCAGGAATCGGTCCTCTTGCGTCCCTGCCGTTCACAAGGAGGTCCCAGTAGTCCGTGGCATTCCGGATGCCACCTGGAGCACGAAGTCCAAGGCCACATACAGCGACGAGGAAGGGCTCTGAAGACGACTGGATGTATTCTCCCATGATGCCGGCGGTTGTGACTCGTGATGATGAAGAGTCCAGAAAAGGAGGTCGGAGATTTTGACGGTTGAGCGTCCGTTTGTGTGAAACGTATTACTGAATTAGATGAAGCAAGATAGTTTGCGAAGAGACTGCATTCGTCAAGGCGACTTTGGTGTCTATTTAACATTGAATCATCACGCCTCCGTTCGTCACTACCTCACGATCGATGCCGGTTGAATCTGGCTCGAATATCCTCACTCATCGCGCGGCAGGCTCCGAGAAGCGCTGCGATGAAGCCGAGTCATGGAATCGTCTGTTGAAGCTCTAAATTCCCCATTGTGTCTATATTCTAGACTTTGGTCTACGCATCAACTATGGATCTTTCACGATGTCTGGAAGATGTCAGCCCACGCCAAGCGTGACACGAACGCAGGCGATGCTACAAAGTTGCACTCGATCTGTGAACCCATGGAACTGATAGAGAGGAAATTTTGTGGTAGACTACTGTAAGGATCGGTATCCATTTTGCGACCAGCTCGTACATTCTTCAGCTATGGTAGAGCGCCTAGCTCGTTTAGTGAACTCCTCAAATTCACCGAATAAAGTTGCATCGGTGGATTGCCTCCACAAAAGCCTTAGGCGAGCATCGACCGAAATCTACTGATCCATTGCCTTGGGAATTGGGATCTCGCTGAAGCGTGGCGCCATCTCAGAGTAACGAGTAACAGCGCGATTCATGTTGCTGGATGTTTTAAGTCGTTCCCAGTTACCATCGTACCAGAATCGCGATTGAATGCCAGCCTGCAGGTCGTGATAGAGGTCATTCACTTCTTGGTCGAGGCTTCATTCGCTTAGTTGTTAGTGGATGAAGGGATCATGGGTTGCGCGACTCAGTTAGCTCCAGTCGGTTCCATCTTGTAGATTCGATCGGACCAGAAGTTGACTGATTGGAAATTTTCGGGAGCCCATTCGTGGGTCAACCGCTCTAAGCCCTGCGCAACGCCTCACTTTGACCCACCAATGGGCCGTTCCGTGGAAAGTGCCGGGCGATGTAGTCACCAGAAAGAGAGCCGTTGCAACGTCAAGGGTTGAGAGAAACCCGACGGAGTGGACATCTGTGCACGTTGTTCGTCGGATGTTGAGCGATTGGGTCTATCGGGGCGACTGTAATTCTGATACCGAGCAGTAGTAACAGGCACTGGGCGTTGGTCTTGTGATCATGGCAGTGAACACAGTGTCAATGTGTGGGAAACATGGCACAACAATGGCACAGAAGAGGATTTAAATTTCGGTATTGATCGTGGTAGTTATGTTGGTCTTCCAGCACTCTACAAAGCCCCCTCAATGTTTGTCCCTGAGTGCCCGAAAGAGGATCCTCCGAAAACATGTCGTTCTCATACCTTTTCTTATTGCCGAGCATGTGGGATCGATTTTATTTCCTACCGCCTGTAACATCCGCTGCTCTTGCACTGCTGGCAGTAGTCATTCTGTATTTTTCTTTCTCATCGCGACGGGGAAATCTCAAACATCTACCGCTTCTGAACCCCAGCAAAGGCTTCTCCGTGTTTAACATTGAATCCAAAGTAAGCCTTCTCATGTCGACAGGCCTGTTGACAACTGAAAAGCTGATCTCGCATCTCATTTCCAGCGCGATTTCGTATTCAATAGCAAAAGTCTCCTGGCTAAGGGACGCAACCTATTTCCGAAAAGCCCTTACCGCATGATCACCGACCTCGGCGAGATCGTATTCTTGCCCGTTGAACAGACCGATGAAATCCGTAACGATCCGAGACTGAGCTTCGGGTCAGCCTTTGGTGAAGTATGCTACGGCTACAGAACGGGAGCGGACTCGATGTTGACCGTTGTGTCTTAGGACTTTCACGGACATTTACCCGGATTTCAGGGCGCTGCGGTAGACAGTTACGATGATGCGGTTCTACAGACCTTGGTGCGAAAGCAGCTCACTAAGTGCATCGGTAAGTTTTCCGACTGAATCATGTTAGTATAAACGTGTCTGGTCGCTGATTAGAAATAGCTCAGGTGATTGAGCCAGTCTCAGCTGAAGCTGCGCAAGCTCTATCAGACAAGCTTGGAGACTCTGAAGGCACGTCAACCCCTATCGACGATAATTCCAAGCTGCCGACTCATGTTTAACAGAATGGCGAGAGATTGAAGTAAAGTCCATCGTTCTTGACACGGTCGCTCGACTTTCAGCGCGCGTGTTCTTAGGCGAGGAACTGTGTCGAAATGAGGACTGGCTGCGAGCGACGAAAGAGTACACAGTGAACTTTTTCGTCGCCGGAACACATCTCCGTATGATTCCACGCCCTCTACGCCGTATTCTCCATTGGCTCGTGCCGAAGTGTCGAGAACTACGCGCAAGCTTCGACGAGTCACGCCGCATCATTATGCCCTACATTGAGAAGCGTCGTGCCGCACGAGCAGCTGCTCTGGTATCTGGCAAGAAGATACCGGAGTTCTATGATGCCATCGACTGGGCAGACCAGGAGGCCGCTACGAGGGGCGTGACCTACGATCCTGCCATCATGCAGGTAAGTATATTGATCGACACGAGTTATCTGAGTTGCTGGACTTTGACTGACAAATTCATTCAAGCTTATGTTAGCAGTCGCCGCGATTCATACTACGGCTGATCTGGTAACAGAGATTGTACTACAGTTGGCTCTTCACCCGGAGTATGCCGCTCCCCTTAGAGAGGAGGTCATTCACATCTTACGTTCTGAGGGCTTGAAGAAGTCATCTCTTCACAACATGAAGCTTTTGGACAGCGCTTTGAAAGAAGCTCAACGTCACAAGCCGCCTGGAGTTGGTTAGTCACTCCTCAAACAGATATAGAGTACCTCCCGATGAAACTGACACATATACAGCATCATTACGGAGACGAGTTGAGAAACCTCTCACTCTGTCGAATGGACTCCACCTCAGAGTAGGAGATAGGATCGCGATCGACACATATCGCATGGGAGATCCAGAGCTGCACCAAGACCCCGAGAAGTGGGACCCTTACAGGTTCATCAAGATGGCCGAGCAGCCTCGCAAGGCCAACTATGCACAACTGGTTGTGACGAGCCCTGACCACCTTGCCTTCGGACACGGGGATCACGCATGTCCCGGAAGATTCTTTGCGGCTTACGAGATCAAGATTATCATGTGTCATCTGTTGCTAAAGTATGAGTGGGAGGCGTTGCCCACTACCGATGCATCGCCAATGGTTTTGGGGTTCACCAATGCAAGCAATCCCACCGCGAGAGTCAGGGTCCGTCGGCGCAAGGAAACGGAATTGGATATTGATTGCTTGTGAACATACTACATGTACCATTAAGAGTTGTTGTTATAAATCGCAAGCTTACAGTGCGTCCGGGAACTAGTTGATGCTGAGTTCCACCGCAAAACCTGACCGTGTCACTTGGAACGAACGACGATAGCGGGCCCGTGAGGTCTGTCTTTGTCGTCGCGGTCTTCAATGATTCCAAGATATTTTTTATCCCAGGGTGTCATTGGAATGTACCCTGCGCATACTATTCTTTATCGTGTTTAGCCCAAAACTCTTTACGTATTCCGTGTGGCGGGCTACTGACCCTCGCAACTTCAAGGTCGTCTTCAAGTCGAGGGCAAGCCCTCGGCTTGTGGGAGTAATCCGCCGCGGCCTCCAGTTTTTCACCGGGTGCCAAGTCCGCGGAAAACATAGCCTTGACACCATAAAACTACTTGATCGTCATCTCAATAAACACCCCGCACTCTTAGCATCCTGGAGAAACAGAGTTAAGCTGGGGAAACATGGGGATAATTACTTTCCCGGATTCTTGGCCTCGCTGTGCTCGCTGTAGCGATCAACCGACTAGTGGATCTTCCGCGGATTTGGGGTCTGACCGCCGGGTATCAGGGACTGTTCGTCGAGAAACCGGGAAGGCCTTGTTTACGATCCATGCGGGGAAGATTTTGCTCGCTGTGTTTCTCCCGTTGTGGGCGGCGCTGAGAAGCCAGAAATTGTTTGCGCTGTTGAAGTCAACCTTTTGAAAACTTTGATAGGGTGTGAGTGCCAGCTATTGCTCGAAGCTTTCCAATGTGCCTTTTTGATTTTTTCAACAAGGCCGGTCAGTGTTCACGCTGACTTGTGTACTCATGAATAAACCACCGCTAGTCATGTCTACCAACTCTCATTCTGTGTTCGACGGATTTTAAAAACGCATATCCGTCAGAATACTTGACTGAACGGCATCGCTACCAGGGATTGAGAGCACTCAACTCACAAGGAACAGGTGCATGCACAGGGAACCCCTGCCCCAACCACGCATCCCGTCATTTGAAGACTGAAGTCTCCGGTGCAACCGGTGCACTAAACAGCCTAGAACGAGGAAATGATTGGCGCTGACGGGGGGACCTTTGATGAACTGCCCCGCGTAAGCAGCAGGAACCCTTCGGCAATGACACGCCCTAGCCCGGCTGCCTTGATATAAAATACCGTGGAAATCAGCGACACCGGACCTTTGGTTCTTCACGACCACCTTTCCTCTCTTATCACTCACGCAGGGCATCCGATCGTACAATGCGTCGTCCTTCGGTTTGGCTTGCCGCCCTCTGCGGCGTGGCGACTCTCGCATCGTGCGAGACCCGTCGATACTCGACATGGATGCTGGACAGCATCAAGACCCGGAACCAAGGAATTGAGTCATCTGGGGCTTCAAGCAGCACCCTGGAAAGCGGTATTCTGGCCATTGCGATGGAGGCCACAATCAAGCAGTACCCCGATTTGCAGAGCAGGTACGCGCCTTACCTCGAGGACGTACTTAACGTTGCTTCGCCGGCTCTCACCAACGCGACCTATGACTCGACGCGACCCCTCGACCGTTTCTCCGTCGCAACCGCCATCAACCATGCCTCCACCGCCGGTATCGTCACCATTTCAGCCACCGCAGCCTCAGCCTTCGATGCATTGAACAGCTCGCTTCCCCTTCAGATCCGCAACCCCGTCGGCGGATTCTGGTACTACGTCTATCCCCAATGGAGCTACCTCGACGGCATCTTCTCTGTTCTGCCCTTCATGGCGGCGCAGCCCCGCCCCAACTACACCGACATCAGCCTGCAGGTGTCTCTGCTCTACGAGCACACTTTCCAGAAGAACACCTCGCTGGTCGCTCATGGATACGACTATTCGCGCACTGCAGTCTGGGCGAATGAGAAGACCGGCTCGAGCCCGTATGTCTGGGGTCGATCCGTGGGCTGGTTTGTCGCTGGCTTGGTCCAGACGTGGGAGACCCTCGACTGCCCGGCTGGCAAAGAGGAAGCCAAGGCAGTTTGCAAGCAACTCAGCGATGTTACGACACAGCTCTCAACCGCCTTGCTCAAGTACGCCGACCGCCAGACCGGTGTATGGTGGCAACTCACTACATTCCCGGGACGCAGCGGCAACTACCTCGAGAGCTCTAGCACGGCGCTCTTCATGTTCTCCATGCTTAAGGGCGCTAGGCTGGGCATCTACTCAGAGTCTCCCGCCCGGTTTGAGAGGGCCGCCCTTCGCGCATACAACTACACTGTCAACCATTTCGTAACCGACCCAGGAAACGGAACCATTGGCTTCGACAAGACGGTGGCGGTGTGCAGTCTCAACTCGACTGCTACCTACGAGTACTACACAAACCAGCCGCTGTCGCCTAACAGCTTGCTGGGCGAGTCTGCCTTTGTGCTCGCCTCACTGGAGGTGGAGAGAAAGTAGGTGGTGTTAATACTAAGACTTCGCGTTAGTAGCTAGTACCTTAGCCAATAATAATACATATTGCAACCACCTGGCAATGATCCGTTTTGTGTCCATAATGCACGACCACGTTTGAGTTGGAGGGTTAGAGATTCGTTCAATAGAGGTAGCCTATGACTGAACTCTGATGTATCGTTTAGTGGGAATTTCCTGGCTCAAGCCAAGTTCACGGGATGTGGGTCGCGGGAGACTTCAAGTTCAGGCACATACTCTCAAGTCTAGGCAAATACTCATGGTAAGGCAAATACTTTCGGCTTCAGGCTCATACTTTTATCTACCCCAACAGCACCATTTCTGTTGGAGCACGTACTCCATTCTGATCTCTGATTTCAAATCAAGCTGTTAACGGCGTTTTAGAACATTAATAATTGCGATGCAAGTGAGTCTAGTCAAGCCCATAGGGCCTTCAAAGTTTGTCAGATTTGCCCTCAACTAATCTCCGCCTTTCTGAATGCTTGTTATCAAGTTGTGAAGAGAACCCGGTCTCTTAGGGGGATTCATGCTTAAAGCAAGATGACATAGTTCAAGTAGTGAACAAAGATGATTAATGATCTCAGGCAAATGGATAGCGGCTATGCCAATGTTTGACTAGTACATGGCTGACACGGATTTTGGTTAGTGCGTGCGACACTCAACGAGATCGAGCTCAGTCAAAACGAAAATTACAGTTCAATAAACGTCGTTCCGTGAAAGTGTTCTTTTTAATCGGACGAACGCAAGAACTTAGGCTAAGACGAATATGTAATGATACTGTTCCAATAAGTTTGTCACCGACTTCACTATCTGGACTGCATGGGCAAGGAAGGAGATGACAGGAGGGTGCCACTGACACAGTGAGAATGGCCAGCAACGTCGATGATCCGTGCTGCCGATAGCGCATCGATCATCGGTACCCGGGTGCCCGGGTACCCGATAGGACTGACATCGCCCCGGGAATTTAGGGGGTATTAGGCACACACATCACATGAGGTAATGAGAGCCATAATCTGTCCGAATGTCTCGGATCCCCGTGGGACCTGGTATTGCCTATTCTAGAACTACAGCGTGCATGAAACCAAAAGAGCAAACTTCAGTTGTCAAGAGTACTTGAGATGACATGCATCCTCACGCGTGGTAACCAATAAGCCAGAGTGACGAGAATTTCCTCGACCCGTTTACTCCGGCATACCCAAAGACAACACGCCCAAAATATAACATGGTATGCGCGATCGAACAAAGAAATCCATCTCGCAGTTAAGTGGTGATTAGAGACCTTTCGCCGGGCGAGATCGATAGATCGGAATCGCGGGCGTCGTCGATGGCCTACGAAGCACAGGCTAAGCCGCAAAGTGATGAGGTCAGTGTGACGCCATTGACTACGGGCTGGCGTGGTCACCGAGCACCGAAGCCAGGAGCTTCAAATACACGGGGCTTCAAGGGTCTTGCGATCTTGGCCATCAGGGTCTGAATTCTCACTCGAAAAGGGAAAACAATTGTGTTTTCTTCAGTAAAAACTCATGGACTCTTCAAAACCGCCGATCTTATTCATCCATGGCCTGTGGGTTACCGCCGCATACTGGGAACATTGGGTGCCGTTTTTCGATGATTTGGGGTACGAGGTACACGCCCCCGAGTGGCCGGGAATCAACGGCCGCACCCCCGAAGAGGTCCGGGCCGATCCACAGCTATTGGCCAACAGGCACATTGAGGAAATCGTCGGATACTACGAGGCCTTCATCCACAAACTGCTAGCACCACCTATCATTATCGGCCATTCTTTCGGTGGCCTGTTTGCGCAAATACTGTTATCAAGAGGGCTCGGCGTCGCTGGTGTCGCAATATGCCCGGCACAACCAGCAGGAATTATCACTCTCCCGCAAACCACTTTCAAGGCCGCACTTCCGATCATCAAGAACCCATTCAATGCGCACACCACCGTATCCATTTCCGAAGACCACTTCCACTGGGCCTTTGTCAACAACACCACATCTGACAAGAGCAAAGAATACTACGAGCGCTACTGCATTCCGGGTGTCGCAAAGGTCCTCTGGCAGCTAACCACCAACGTCGCAGGTGGGCTGTCTGCTCCGACGTACGTTGACTTTGACAGGGTCGACCGGGCCCCATTGTTATTACTCTCAGCCTCAAAAGATCACATCGTACCTCCGAGTACCGTGATGAAAAACTTCAAAGCGTACACCGGGCCTTCACTTGTAGAATACAAGATGTTCCCCGGTCGCACGCATGGGATGATATTTCAGTCTGGGTGGGAGCAAGTTGCCGACTACGTGTTGGATTTTATTGAGGAAGTGGTGCAATGAGGACCCATGATCTTCTATTTGGTTATTCTACGTCTTTTATTTTTCACAGCCTGTCTTCAGCCATCGTGGTTGCTGTTGTTTTAATTGGAGCGACTGCATCTGGGGGCCACATTTACATCGTGTCGAATTTTCGTTTCATGAAGCAAGCGTGGTAGTTTGAGGAGAATTTAGGGAGAGCGCTCATTGTGTCGGATCATAAGCATTACTAGATTGGCACGTCCCGAGTATGTACTGGTACTGAGATAGGGTTTGTGATTTGCAACACTTAGAATGGAATAGACAAGGTGGCACAAGCCAATCTTACGCCCTACCAATGCTCAGCTTCAATTCTAAGACCAATCAACATGTGACTTCAGTGATTGACAAGAACTTCTGGAATGATTCCCACAAAGTGTAACTGCCCCCAGGTCCGCACGATCAGGTTGCCCAAGTGGACCAAGACGAGAAATATGGATGCTGAGCAACGTAGGATTTCTAAGCAATTCTTCAGTGTGCCCAGTTGTCTCCAATGGACTGTGACCCCAATCACTGGAGGCTTGGAGTCCGAGGTCAAAATGTCATTGGACAGCGACCGTTTCAAGACTCCAACGCCTTTAACGCAATTTGTCGACGGCCCCGACTTGTCGATTCTCAACCCCTGGTCCCAGGGCCTTACGCCAAGGGTCTTCGCGTGTTACCATCCAAACACCACCTGTTCTCCATACCGAGTGAACCCACCGAGGGGCAGCAGTGAGAAATGCCGGTGCCTATTTATCGAGCAGGCCTCCCTCTTGAAGCTGTCAGACGATAACGGCCAAACTACCTCGTCTCATCTCGTTGCTGCCTCATCTGTAATCCAGGTCGAATCCTCCACGGCTATCACCATGTCGTCCAAACTTTTCCAGCCTCTCAAGGTCGGCCAGGCCCAGCTATCTCACCGCGTGGTGATGGCCCCCCTCACCAGATTCCGCTTCGACGCCGATCACATCCCCCTCGACATCGCACTGGAGTACTACGTGCAGCGCGCCGCCGTGCCGGGCACTCTAATCATCGCTGAAGCCGTCCTTATTTCCGAGGCCCACGGCGGCTTTCCCAATGCCCCGGGCATCTGGACGGAGCGCCAGATCGCCGGCTGGAAGAAGATCACTGACGCGGTCCACGAGAAGGGCAGCAGCATCTACTGCCAGCTTATCGCGCCAGGTCGCGCCGCCGTCGTGCCCGTCCTAGAGAAGGAGGGCGGACACCCACTGCTGAGCTCCAGTGCCGTGCCGATCAGCGACGACTCGCCTGTTCCGCGCGAGATGACCGCCGAGGAGATTGCGCAAGCTGTCAAGGACTTTGCCCAGGCTGGCAAGAACGCCATCGCTGCCGGATTCGACGGTATCGAGGTCCACGGCGCCAACGGCTACTTGGTCGACCAGTTCCTCCAGGACAACTGCAACAAGCGCACGGATCAGTGGGGCGGAAGCGTCGAGAACCGAGCCAGATTCCCCGTCGATGTGGCCGCGGCGCTGGTTGAGGCTATCGGCGCCGATAAGGTGGGCTTCCGCATCAGCCCGTGGAGCAACTTCCAGGCGATGAGAATGAAGGACCCCGTCCCGCAGTTCTCCTACCTCGCGCAGAAGTTGAAGGAGCTGAAGCTGGCTTATCTGCACATTATCGAATCCCGCGTCAACAACTGGCAGGATGTGGAAAAGGTCGAGGGAATTGAGTTCCTCTTGGAGATCTGGGACAATACCTCGCCTGTCCTCGTTGCCGGCGGTTTCACCCCGGAATTGGCGATGCGCGCCGTTGACGAGGAGTATGCCAAGTGGGACGTTGCCGTTGTCTTTGGCCGCCACTTTTTGGCGAACCCCGATCTGCCTTTCCGTATCAAGCACGGCTTGCCGCTGAACAAGTACGATCGGGACACCTTTTACACGCCCTCTATCCCGCAGGGATACACTGATTACCCCTTCCATCCTTCTTTCAAGCCGGGAACTCCGCTGGCATAGACGGCGAATCAAGGTGTAGACGATAGATATAGATTTGATGATATTGATGACAAATAAAGTAGACGATACACTTCCCAATATGCATTGCCTGTTTATGAACATGCTGAAAATGTCGATGAAGATGACTGCAAATCAAGCGCTCTGCGCAGGGTATTCGAAGGCAAACATGAAGCACTCTCCCCTCAAAGTAGGCCGGCCATGGAATAACATGATGCATCAGCGGAAGTCCTTTGGCCTCAATAGATAGCAGTAGTGAAAGACATCCGGATCATGCGGCTTCAGTTTCGGCGTCGGAATCTTTGCAATCACCTCAACGTCGAAAGGCAACCCCTCCACGTCAAATCGGCAGAACGAGTAGCTCAATGAGATCCAGAATCCTTCATCCGTCAGGTGCCGTCTCACACCCTCCGCCATTCGCAAAAACGGCTCGATGCCACCGCAGGACACCGCATCGACCGTGCTCTTGTCGACGATTAAATCATATTTGTCCGGCAGCTGGAGCTGCGTGACGTCCGCGACGAGATACCGCATCTTCACGTCACCAAATACTTGCTTCTCCAACATGCGACCGCGGTCGATGGCACGTGGCTCAAAGTCGACGTTGGTCACATTCTGAAACCCGCGTTGCCGGAAATGGTTCTGCAGGTCGCTCGTACCGAAGCCTAGCTGCAGGATGGGCGCCGCGTCTTCGAGTTTGGCGAGGTATGGATCCACGATCGACATGAAGGTCGCAGATTGGGTCAGCCATTCAAAGGTGACCTCGGATGCGAAGCGTTCGCCCCAGTAGCTTTGCTTGTCGAAGTCGGCGGGCATGTTTTCTTATTCGGGAAACCGGTGGCGAGTTTTTCGGTGAAGGCTTCAGGAATTTGGGTTACGACTTTCGGTGAGACTGAAGGTATTTTGAGGTTCTGGTTTCGCTGTTTATCATCTTATCGAGAGGCCCGCTCAAAACTTTTCAATGCCCACATTTACGTTACGTGGGGATGGTTTGTGACATCATACGCATGGAAACTTAATGCCAAGTTCCCTTATTCTGTTCAATAACGTGCCCACAGCTTCACAGGGACATTATTCATGACAAACATGGTGCGACTTGGTGTCAACAGTTGGTGGGTAACCAATCACGACAAGCGGTACACAGCTGAAGACAAACAGCAACTAGATGGGTCGTAGATGCGGCCGCAATTAATCTGCTAATATTAATGATTTGGGAAAATATTTCGGTTGGCATTTCGTAATTCAATACTATTAAAGACTCAGGAATTACGCTCGTCTATTCTATGAGTATTAACAATTCTATGAAAACTGACCAATGGCTCCCCTGAAGCAATCAGTTACTTAGCTTGCTTTTGTAGAATGCCTTCACTCATAGCCCTCTCATAAATCCTCGCTTGCGAATCGGTGGATCCGAACCTTCTGGTTTCCTCACCTCTTTCTCAGTTCCCTCCGCGGTTTCAACGACATAACGATCCTTGTCTCTCTCCGCCTTGCGCTTATCGTGTTCCGTTTTCCAGCGCATGAAGTAGCAGCAGAACGGGAAAAAGACCGTATTCACCGCAGCCCATGCAAACAGAACACCAAAGTTGAGACCGATCCTCGAGTGCAAATCGAACATCAACTGACGACTGGCCTCGACGACGTGGTGTAGTGGCCAAGCGTAGCCCCAGCTGTAGAATCCAGGAGACAGATCGAGGGCATAGAAGGACGTTGACACGTTGGTGATAACCCAAAAGATGAGCCATAGAGCAGTCCATGGTTGTCCTACGATCATGGCGACGTTTTCGCACGCAAGACCAAGCGCCGTCATGCCCGCGAAGTTGAGCATCCAATATACCGGAAATGTGCCGCTCCCGTAGGCGGTCGCGCCTGTTTGCGGCGGAGGCTCTGTTGGAGAATAAGGAGGAGCTCCGAAGGGGAGCTGGAATGCCAGGGAGATGAGGCTGTATGCCAGAGAAATCAAGAAGTAGGCGAAGACTGTAGCAATCCAACGCCATACAATAAGTTGCCAGAACTTGAGAGGCGGGTGTCCCTGAGGCTGGATGTATTTCTAAATGAACTGTTAGCCAATCATCTCAATAGTGTTTAAAACATAACATGTACATACCATGTGGATCGGTAAAAAGAATGAGAATGAGAAGAAGGCCATGATAATTAGATAGATGAGTCCAATGCTGACTGCAGGTGTTGCAGTGGCCGGTCTGAAAGGTCGTATATCGATCATCAACGGCGCAACGCCGGGATTGACAACAGCAGGCGCTCTCGCCAGGTTCTCCCGGCTCAGAGAATCATTGGACATGATAGTCTGCCCCCATTGCTTTCCAAAGGCCTGACTAAACTGCTCGGTGAATTGCGTGATGTATGGCTGTATATCGCTTTGGTATGTCGTTGAGTCTCGCGCGGTCTGAGTAATGATTTGCAATGAGCCTGCTGGATCATAATTCGCGTCACCTGTCGCCGCGGCTTCTTGTAGGGCTGCAGTCGCATTGGCGTGGACGATCACGGCCGCCCAGGCTTTGAAGTCATACACAGCCATACGCACGGCCGTAGGGTCGTTGTTGAAGTCCGATGGTTGTAGAATGGTCCATCCGAGTGACGGACTCTCGCTGTCCAATGCCTTCTGGATGGTCTGGATGACAGTCGGACCGACGATCGGTTGGACAGACTCGTATGGCGCGACCTGGCCGTCAAAGTTGACAACATGCACGACAACTGACCTCAAGTTCGCCTTAGTTCGGAACAGAACGGCCCAGTAAAGCGAGAGGACCGCGAGGATAAACGCGAACAGTATCGCAATCGTCTGAAGCCAGAGTCGAATGACATGGGCGCGGACTTTCCTCATCGAAGGGTCCCAGAATCCGACCGCATGATGGGGCTTCTCATGAAGTTTCGCGAAACCATTTTCAACATTGCGGGTGGTTTCGTCTGCTTTTGCATGGTCAACTTCTGTTTGGCTCGACGGCGAGCGTTGCTGATCTTCGGGAGACCCTGCCATTGTTGGTTCGCCAAGAAAGGAATTGGCTCTACCTCCTCAAAGCTTGTCGCGTGGATGTCCCAATGCCTGCCGGAATGGTTGGAAACAAGCTCAATTGCATTCCAGAACAGCTGCATGGAGTTGCGCCTCTCTCGCGCCTGGCGTCTTGGGTTTTATGACGAACCGAGACACCTCGATGATTTGGCATCAAATTGACTGGCCGGCGCTACTGATCAGTCTATGATGCGTTATCAACTGAGCTTGTTTGACTAATGAAGTACCTGCTAACAATTATGCTAGAATTAGCGTAAGGGATCATGTTGTGATTGGTCAATGCTCAAGTAGCTCGACCCAGATACCATCTTATTTCCGGGAGCATGACATCACGGTTCCTGGAAAAGATCCAAGAACGCCTCGCTGATCACTAGTCCCCCTGCTTTATGTTCCCGGGCTGTTCGGATGCTCTGGCCATTTTCCGAATCTTTCTTGTAAGGCAAAGTCTAGTTGGATTGATCTGTCAAGTACGTGACCTAACCCGCCAATGATGGTCGATTCTCTCCTCACTATTCGATCTGTGCCGACCAACTCACAACAGCCGAGTCCCTCGCCGCAAGTAGAATTTCCAGTCTTTTGTCATTCCCTCCAGCCTGAAATGCGTCCTGAAAGGGTAATCAAAGCTCGTAGGCGGGTGGCTCGTCTGCCTTATCTCTCCCCTGTAAAGATAGATCATAGACCTTTCCGAGCCGCGTCCACCTTGTCGAAAGTCTGACCTCAACCTTTTCAAAATCCTCGGATCTGCAAGGTAGCTGTGCTGATGACACCGTGTCGTTGTTGAAGTGATAAGGGTCTGGGGGCAGCGTGTGCAAGACGTCTCTTGGATTCTTGTCTATGAAGGTTTTCACAACGTCGTCGCTGTCCACCAGGAAGAATACACAGAAGTTGTTGTTGCATTCTTGAATTCGGCTGTCGAAATGAAGCCAGGCGTAACCGGGCTTGAATCTTTCGTAGTCGAAAGAGAGAACAACGGAATGTCCTTCCTCGTGCTCTACCCATGAACCGGCAGGGGACGTTTTGGCAACCCGGCAGGGTATCTGACCAGGCTTCCGGTCGGTTCCATGTGGTACATACCAGTTAACAATGATATGATGCGATGATTGTGACTTCTTCCAGAGCGAGTCTGCATCTTCTGGGTTACTGGACCCAACAAGGATGTTCTCAAATGTTGACCTGGCCACAACAGAATTGGGAACCGAAACAAATCCTATCTGATGATTGGAGCGGTAGAACAGACTTTTCTCATCTTCCTTCTCCATGTAAATTCCAACTCTCCAGCTTTGCGCGTTTTTGCAGTTGAGAATGGCAACTGTCCCTGTTGGAGAGAAAGAAAACTGGATGCCTGCCGCAGAAGCTATTTCGCCTTGTTCAGAGGGCACAAACGGCAGTTGAAAGCCGGAGACTCCTGAAGGTAACACTTGCAAGCTTATTGAGATACCTTGATTGGTGAATGAATATGGAGGCTGGAGATCATCTGGCTGATATACCGTAACACTTCCCGAATTGGCAAAAAAAAAAACGGAGAGGATGCCAGAAAGCCCGTTTTGCGTCTTGTCGTTGGCTCGAACCATGCGAAAATGGATTGGTCGTTTGTTCTTCTCATGATTTCCTCCTGTAGACGGATAAAAGCCATCTCTCCCTCTCCGTAGAGCAATGGCATGTTCACGCCAAACAGACCAAGCAGACAGTAAGCCTGGTCTTCAATGCGAGTTGTGACCCTGTTCGCGGCCCACGACATCTTTTGTGCGATGCTGTATCGGCTAAGAACCCCGTGAGTAAAGAAGTGCCTGTCGATGCCGGTAATCTTCCCTATAATTTCTCGTCTAGTTTCCCTGGTTCCGATTTCCACCCATCTTTTGTTGTAGAATATGACGTTTTGCGGAGCAATCAGCTCCTGCAAAGTCCAGCCTCGATTAAACCACCGGCTCTTGGTAAATTCTTTATGACCTTGCCCAAAATACGCAAACATGAAATCAGAGTCAACGTCTGAGAGGTAGGCATAGCAGATTCGCGAATCTCGATACCAAGTCCACATGGAATTGATAGCCTCGGTCAGCTCTGAAGAACTGGTTTTATCAATGCAACAAGTGTCGATCCACTATTACGAGAAATCAGTTTCTGTCAAAGATTATTGGAAAAAGTCAAATATCGAAGGAGGTGAAACTGTAGATGCTCACAATGTACTGGAATCCATCTGAAAGGGCTTTTTTACAGGCGCCTGCGAGTTTCTCATACCCGATAAGCTCGGAACCTTTCCCGGAGACTAGGTCCTGGTATGAAACTTCTTCGGCACCCCAAGTATGAGATAAAATCGCATAGGGTATTCGATGATGATTAAAAACGTGAAGCTCCTTGGTTTTCGTGTTGAGAAGCCGCATTTTGGCTGATGTTACTGCTTATGCGATGTGCAGGAGTGAGGGCATGGCTTTGCTGACCAGACGACATTCGCGTGCCATGTTCAGTGTGCGGGGTCAACCGCAGCACCGGGGCTGACAGCGTCAGTACAAATACGCCTATTGGATTGGACAAGAACTAATACCATGGACCTTCTTGCAGTAGTCTGGCGGCTAAAGCTCACATGGTTGAACAGATTCACATGCATACTACCAGGTAGGTAAGTGTCTGGCACATCATGACATTTCTAGCATTCGACCGTCCCAAACTGAGTCTAGCTACTTCCTCATGGCATGTAGCGGAATGAAGGATGTCGATACCCCAACTGAACTTGTTCCTTTTCACTTCGACCATCGAGTCTGTGGTCCCTCTTACCAGCAGCTCTCATTCTGTTCTCATACAAGCAGTACAGTATGCCGAATACTGCAAGCAGTACTGCTAAACTCTGCCCGACCAAGTTGATGGTGTGTCCGACAAAATACTTGGGTGCATCTTTGAACGTGTAAGTCCATCTAGGTTGAATCAGTATTTGTCGTGACATTCCTCTGGTGTCATCATTCACTTACGTCGCAACAATGCCTCCAATTGTGCCGATCGTAACAACATAGGCACTTGTAACCGCTCGAACTGATGGTCCCGCGGAATCTGTTGTCATATCAATTAGCTTGAAGTACAACGATTGCGGGGTTTTGTGGCTACTCACTATTCATAGCCCAGCTCAAAAATCCGGGTCCGCCCGGGAACGCGCCCGCGGTGACAAAGAAAACAGCCATGTATCGGATATTCGCACCGGTTTCGAACCGCAAGATCGCGAAGCCAATAACCGCGATAAGCGAGAATAGCGCAAGGTATATACCGCGCTGTCGCGTCTTGTCGCTGATGTACGCCACTGTCACGGCCGACGCGCAGGCAACGACGTATGGCGGAACAGACATAAGCTGCGCCTTCGTTGCTGTCCAGCCCAAATCGTTCAAGATCGTCGGCATAAAAACCGAGATGCCCTGCACAGTGATGTTGATGAGGAAGAAGCCGAAAGCGCAGGTGTAGTTGTGAATACAGAATACAGCCCTCTTGACGTGGTCGAGGCTGACTGGCTCGTTGGCGTCAGATTTGTGCTCTCGCTGAAGACGCTCCACGGCAATGGCTCGTTCTCGATCAGTGAGAAAATAGGCAGTAGCTGGGTTCGTCGGCATCCACAACGGCGCGAAAAGGCCGATCAAGATCGTCACGAACCCCTCGAAGAAGAAGATGTTGCGCCATGTGTGTATCGGCATGCTGTCGAAACCCCACTCCGGCACTCGAGACAGCCCTGTTGCGAGGAGACCACCAAACGCGCCCGAAAGAGATGCTGATGAGATCAAAATCCCGATCCGAAGCAACAACTCCTCTCTTCGATAGAAGCTGCTGAGAAAAAATGAGAATCCTGGCATGGCGCCTCCCTCAAAGACTCCCAAGAACGCCCGTGCTGCTGCTAATCCTTCGTAGGTCTTGACAAAGGCTGTGCATAAGGAGACAACGCCAAATCCGACAACAAGAAACGGAAGGTAGAATCGCGGTCCTACCCGCTTAAGTACGATATTGCTCGGAACCTCAACAAAGAGGTAGACAATGTAGAATATCGACAAAACCCAGTTGAATCGGAATCCCTCGAGGTTGATGTCCTTGGCCATGCCCTGAATCCTCGCGTTTCCGATGTTCGAACGATCGAGAAACTGCGCATGTTAGCCTTTGAAAGCGGAGAAAAAAGCTCTTCGTCGCAAAAAGCACATACGCAAAGAAGGTAGAGTACTGTCGTCAACGGGACAGTGTGCCAGTCTATCTTCCGCCTGATTGCCTTCTCCTCCGCTTCGCTCCATTCTAGTATTGACGGAGCCTCTTCGTATCCGACGGACTCCGACTTGATATCAATTGTAGTTCTATCGGAGTAGTCGACTGGGAGTACGCTGTTAATGTTATGACTACACCCCCTAGGTCCCCGCCACTTACGCTTCTTGTCCGGCTCTATAGCAATCTCATCAATCGTAGACAGTACCATCGTGACCAGGTGTCGGAGCAAAGTGCGACGAGACTTCAAACAAAGAGGACTGGAGGTGCTAACGGGGTATTTGAGCTGCTATCGAGGTAGATAGTTCGACTCATCATAAACTGCTCAAATGATGCGACGTTGCGCTGACAAGTCTTGGCCAAAGAGGGGAAGGTGGTGGCCGGCCATTAGTTTTATCAAGAACGGCCACTAATGAGCGGGAGCCAACTACTCAAGCTGGCACAGACGACAGAAGACCCGTCAAACTTTGTTCGGCAGATGTCTCTCGCATTGGACAAGGAGACAGCCCTGTTCATGTGCTGCCCTCGTCCAATAATCTGGGACAAAGTAGCCCAGGATGGCACGTTCGTGCTAGATTGCGGGGTACGGGGGGAAGCACACTCTAATGTTATACCAAGATTGAGTCTCATTAAGACTGTGGTTGGTGAGCAAGGGTCGTATCCCGCCGGGGTTGGAGGAGGACGGTTTCGCCATTCGCAGTACCAACGCACAGCCAAGGCCGTCCGTCTCAACTTTGATGTGGCCGGAACGCCTGGGGTGCGAACCCAAGGTATCCCCACGTCGCAAGCCGAAAAGGAAACCAGTTACCCTTTGCGAAGAGGCTTCCCCATTGCAGCCGACGAGTTCGCCGAATCCGCCACCTTTCGTCCGGACGCCTCGGGATACACGTGCTTGAGCGTTTCCCAAGCCGCGATAGCTTGACGTAGATTACACCTCAAGTTTGCGCACGGCTGACTAGACACATGTAGGGCAAAAGCTGTGCATCACCAGCTGCTGACTGATCTACATTGAGACAGTCAAGTAAGACACTCAGATGATGGGAGGCCATGCACGAGAGACTTTCCTGAATGAATGGCACGCTGACAAGCAACGCGAGATTTCGATTGTCCTCATCCGCTGGTTACACCGGTGTAACCTTTATGTCACTCAACGTGGACAACACTCACTCTCAAACTCGCTCTTATGTCAACCATAAGTGGGATAACGGCCTCCACTTACCTTGGCTTTGGGCTGACGCCAAGGCGAACGAGAATTCCTCTTCGTGGTGAGGGGTGGTCGTCGGATATCCCGCACGGGCAACGTTGGCCCGCGTTGGAGACTTCGAGTGAAACAGTTCCGAAAGAGCCAATCGCCTTAGGCCTGGCAAAGTCGGCGACAGCCCTACATCGGGTAAAATGGTATATTTTGCATCTAAGCGTGAGTTCTGAGACTTAGCTCTGTGGCATCAGAACCGGTCAGTGTGCTAAGGGGTCTTTTCGGCCACGGAACTCGTTCATGCGAAGTACGATTGCCAAGTCTAGGCACAGACTAAGAAAGCCTTATGAGCGGTAGTTCGGGTTGATTTACCGTCTCTCTGATGACCGAGAGGAAGTCGGTAGCTTCAGAGACGTCAATTTAATGCAATATGATTGTGTAAATGCGCGCAGAAATCCCACATCCGTTGGGCATGCAAAGCTCGATTTTTAAATACAGGAGTCAAGTCAGTCCCCTTACAAAAACTCGTCATGATGGTCATATTGGCCAAGCGAAACATTTCGAAAGGCAAGCAAACGTCCGGACAGCAGCGGCCGAACGGTGGGGCATCTGTAGAATTTGATTCAAAATCCTTTCCCAGATGGCAGGAAACGGTACGCAACCATGCTCTACGAATGACGTGGTGTTCTTGGTGCACGGGGGCCAGTCACCTGGGATGATGAATTCCAAAACGCGGGTAACACCGGCGGGTAAATTGAGCATGGTTCAGCAGTAGACCGTGCAGATGCAGATTCTGGTGACTAGACTGCAGACACTTCCTGGCGGCTGAAAGTGAATGATGACTGAGGTCGAGAAAAGGTTCAAAGCGGGTGACGCCGCTTGGATTTGAGCAGTCGGGGAATCAGTCCTATAGATGACGTCGCCGGCTTCCGGCCGAGATGAGTGGTTTGGTTGCAGCATGTTGCAACAAGCGATGTCAGGGATGCGACGGCCAAACTCCAGGTGCTGATCATTGATGTTGCGAGACTTTTCTCGCAGTTGTATTCATGATTGGACTGAAGTGTCCAGGAGTCTTGTTCTAATCTTTGAAATCATCTTACCCTCGTACACAGCGAATGCGAAATTCTTGACTGGTCCCATTATTGAACAAGAGGCAAAGGGTGCGCACCAAGTTCGTCACACACTGGACATAGACAAGTCGAGAATCCACAAGCCCTTCCCTCCCTAATAATAATGACTCGGGTTCGTTAACTTACTGTAGGAAACCCATATATTAGACGTCGGGGGCGCTTCCGCAACGCTAAAATAGCCGGTCAACAGTCAAGCCTCTGCCGAAAGCTTGCGCGGATAACTCCAAGCTTACTGAAGTATGAGCTGAGGGTGGGCGGCCCGGAGGGAGGGAAGGTTCCCATGCTCTGCAAGAGGCCGTAATAGGGCGTGGTACACGGCACTGGCCTTCGGCTTTGTCGGGGTCTCTGCTATAGAGAGGTCATGATTGGCCGCACCAAGAAGCCTGTCAATCGGAGCGGCCGGTCAGTGCATCGCCGGCTCCGGAGTCTTCGGTGCTGGCGGCCTTCGAAGTCTCGAACCAGCCATTGGGCCATCTTCAAGGCGGTTGACACCATTTTCTGGGGTATGATCGAATTATGAATTTTGTTTGGATTTTGGCGAGAACATGACAATAGGTTAGTGGTAGGTAGCGTGTGAGATTCAACTCTGGCCAAACGTCGACACGTCATCTGCTACACACATCTAAGTCTTCCCAACCCCAGTCACACCCTCGGGGTTAAGAGGAGACCGAGCCTGTTTTCGGCCATTGCGTGGCCATAATTCAACAAGTCCATCCTCGACGCTGACCACGATCCCTCCTCGCATCACGAACTTCATATGACCGCTTCGCTCCCATACCTTCTGTACGTTGTCAACTCCTGGCGGGTATATGACAATATCTGCCAACTTTCCAACCTCGATAGACCCAACAGAAGACTGAAGACCGAGTGATATAGCGTTTCCGATAGTGGCAGAGCGTAAGACACTGTAAGGGGTCTGACCTCCCATAGCCATCATTTTCATCTCCGAATGAAACAAGTGGCCGATCGGCTGCTCTCCATGAGCACCAACATTCGTCCTCACGCCTCGCTTCGCGAGTTCCGCGGTTGATCGAGTTGTGTTGAAGAACAGGTAGGAACTGTTCGGCGCTTGCTTCACTTCGGTCAGGCTTTCCAGTATGTCATGTCTTACGTACTTCCTCAGCTTGGCGTCGTTAGGTATGTCCTCATTCTGGTGTATCCAATTTTGACCGAAGATACCGCCGTAGTTCATGACTGCCAGTGGAGTATATGAGCTGCCGCTGGCCTCAACCAGTGATAGGACGTCGTCGTACAGGTCGGGCACAGGAAGGGGGTGCTCCTGAGATGTGTAGCCATCGATGAAGTAGGTCAGACCCCAGTCGAACGACCACCCTCCTTCCGGTACGACGAGCATGTCAAGCTTAGCGGCTTCAAGCAGAAGTCTCTGCCTGGCCGATCTAGGAACGAGCTGGTAGTTTTTGACAGTAAAGGCCGAATCGACGCCTTCCTCTTTGATCCGCAAAAGTGCATCTCTAGCATCAGCCAGAGAGTTGATCTCAGTGTAAACAGAAGGCTGAGTTGAGCCATACAGTACATCGCCTGTATGATAGACTCTAGGGCCGTACATTCTTCCCTTCTCAATAAGCACACGTTCAATGTGGCCAGCCACATTATTGGACGCTGGGTTGTGGATTGTTGTGACGCCGTATCCTAGAAACGTTTCCATTTCCCACGACTTGGCTGGGAAGGGCGAGAAGAATCCTCCCCAGTGACCGTGAATGTCGATGAAGCCAGGTAGAACTGCGCCTCCTTCAGCATCAAGGACTTCACAGTGTGCAGGTAACTTGACGTCGGATCCTGGGCCAATGGCAACAATTTGGCCCTTTTCGACCAGGACCGTAGCTTGACGCATGAGTTCCGGAGTCGTAAGGCCCATGCTAATCAAAGATGCATTGGTGATAGCGAATGGCCTGCCCTTGGAAATTCGTGTGTGGTGAAGGCTTGCCGCCTCGTAGGTTGCGTTGATTTTCCTGGAAGAGACAAACCTACGAGCGCAGTCGCCAGAGTCTCTCGATTTGAGCAATGCTCGCCTGCATCCCTCGGAGATAGTTTTGACATCAACCATTTTCAGGCTGGGTCCCAAAAGCCAGAAAGCCCTGTCTCCGTCCCAGCTGAGAGTAAAATCATGACCACCAACGTCAGAGAGACGGGTGAGATCCTTCGGCCTCTTAGGATGTCCTGGCTTACTCCATATATATCCTTGTTCGGCCTGATGATTCACCGAGAGCCAGATGTGCTGAAAGTCCCGAAGCCCGATGATGTGCGGGTTCTTCACTGTAGATCGCATCTCGACCGATGTTCGGCTGGCCGATATCTTGCGCGCCACACTTCTATCCAAATCATACTCGACGATCGAATCCGGGTTTTGGACCAGAATAATGGTGGACCCATCGCGGGGCCCTATCTCAAGCTTGGACTCGGCGCTGTAGTCCCTGATGGGAAGTCTCCGGAGCCCAACCAACCACGATGTCTCCAAAGCTGTCGCGGGTAAGCTAATGTTGGCAACCCAAACACCCTCCCCAAATGTCTCGTCAATATCTCCAAACATGTAGTCCTTGCCAGTGCGGATGTAGGTAATAATTCTCCCATCGGTGACTGGAGAAACATATCTTCCTCGAGGTAGTCCTTGAACTTCGGTGATAGTATTGTCCTGTCGATTGACGACGTGAAAGCTGGTGTAATTGACGTCGTTCCAACATGCTTCGAGCAAATAATGGGTCTCACCCACAAATGATGGGGAGTAACATGATGTACCGGCATTCGGAGCCTTGAGTTTCCGAGTATCACCAGAAGAAACATCCACGATGTAATTGTCCCCAGCCCCTTCAAACACCACCGTCTCTCCTTTGGCGTCACTCCGAAGGCCCCGGAAAGCCGTTTCCTGGGCGTGAGTTGCAAGTTGATGCGCTGTAATATTGGTTGTTGAGTATCTCGTTGTTCCGAGGGCAATGTCTATCGCGGCCCTGAACCCAAGCTGCTTCGGATCACCGCTGGCAACCCGCTCACCAAAGTGGTTTACACGCAATGGTATACTCCAGATCTGGCCTTGAGACCAGATGACAATTTTGCTGTCATTCTCTGACCAACCATAGTTCGGGTAAGCCCCCATGAACGCGGGGATAGTACTCAGGTCGTAGGAGAGGCCATCCCAGACGTAATGTAAAGTGCCGGAACGCATGTCCTTAAGAGCAAGAACTTCCTTGTCGTTCCGTCGTCTGATGAATGCTAGAGTGCTTCCGTCGCTAGAAAGTCGTGGCATATTCGCGCCGCCTGGGCTTGCAGGTTTGTTGGGCTTGCTGGGAGTAGCCGATACTAGGGCCGTCGTCTCATTGGTGGTGGTATTCAAGAGAAAGACGGCGTTGTTCCCAGAATGAACGTCTTTATTGTACGAAAACTTGCCCTCCGCATCATCCCGCACGTTGCGAGAGAACACGATTCCATCACCAGAGGGTGTATAACGAGCTTGCTCTGATCCCAACTGACTCTCGAAATATCTCTCTTTGGACCAGGAAGTAGGAAGCTTTCGACTAATGATTCTTCTGCCTCCTCTTTCAGGCAAAACACCATCATTAGAAACCCTCAAGGGCACCTCCCATATCTCACCAGCTCCATTTGGGCGACCCGTAAGAAACCATTTCGTGACAATGACTTTCGGCTCCGTCGGATGAAATGCCGGACTTGAGAAGAAACGGAAGGTTGAGTTCGTTTGTTGGATTGCGCTTTCTCGGATCTGTTGCTGCGGCATGCGTGCCATGTTCTTGCAAGTGGTGTATGGCATGGTCCAGATGTTGTCGACACCGAAGCCTGCGTCCGATATGTAAACGAGGTTGGATCCATCGGGAGAAAACTCCGCTTCCTTCTCATACGGAATTCCCGTCAGTATGGGGTGAGCAATCACGGTTGAATCATCCTTTCGGCTGCGTGTAGACATGCAATATAGGTCTCCTAGCATATCGAACACAATCTCCTCCTTTGATGGATGAGTAGCTACCCGGAGTCATGTTCCTTCAGTAAAGTTCTTGGAAAGTCTTCTTGGGTATGGGTATGACGTTGCAATATCCCATTGTTCCTCTGCACGTCGGAGAGGATAGTCGGTATCTGGAAATATGTCTTCTTCCAAAAAGTTTGCGACGTCTTGGAAATTCTGACCTGCGAGCTCCATGCACCACGCCGGGAAATTAGAAACCAAGTGGGCAATGCCGATAGCAGCAAGTCCGTAGAGCATGGCTGCACCAAGTCTGTGCCTCCACACAGCTGGCTTCTGGTACATCGCCTGACGTGCAGACAGGCCATGGTCTTTCTCCATGACGGCCGACATAGTATAGAAAGAAATTTTGAAAAGTTCGATTTAAACATCAATGATGATGCGCAAAGGCTCTGAGAAGAATCGCGTTGTGCAGAGCTTGCCGACACCTTCGACCTGGACGACAAAGACTACCAACGACACACCGGACAGCGGGCTGTCAGCATACGGGCAGCCAAACGAAGAAATCCAACCGGGCCGAGACATTGCTATCGGTCAGAGAAACCGATGTTGTCGGTTTCCAAGCTTATCGTCTATCGTCTACTGCGGATATCAAGGAAGCCGCAGCGGAATTGTACTCCGGGTACTTGTACCCGATGGGTAAAGCAACGGGATCACCGGGCCGCACGCCTCCCGGCCGTATCGAAGCAACCCCGGGATTGAATGGCCCAAAATGATTCCAGGCATTGAGACGATAATATGAATGCGAAAATTGTCAATATCTCCGAGTCTCATTTCGTGCAAGGGCTTTTTCGATACATCGCACGACAAGAAAAATGAGGGCTGTTCCTACTAATTCGCAGCGCAAGTATTCACAAGAGAGTAACATCTCTCGCTTCGAGTTCGTAACTCTGGAGGATTTTCAACATGATAGCAATCAGACTGCATCCCTCGGCAACGAAAGAAAACACAACTTGGTGCAAACGTTGGAGGAATTGAAGTCAACCATCTATCCCCCCAACCCTTCGTACGATATCTCTGAGAAGCCATGGCTGCCCGGACCTCAAACTCCCTACCTCCTCACCAACGCCAATGTCGTTGATCCAAGAGCTGGGGTTGTGCATAAGGGCATCAGCCTACACTTGGCAGGTGGCAAGATTATCAGAGTGGCTCCCACCACCGCCCACGACTTGACCGCCGACTTTCTTTGTGCCGGACAAAAAGCGCAGAAGATCGATGCCAGCAAATATTTCGTCTGTCCAGGACTCATCGACTGTCATGTGCATCTCATGGCCGTGCATGGCAGCTCGACATTGCATGGAGCTTTCACCTTTCCACACGAAACAGCCATTTTCAGATCCGCCGGCACCCTTCGGGGCATCTTATCCAACGGCTTCACATCGGTCCGTGACACCGGTGGCGCAACCATTGCTCATGCGCAGGCCACTGAAGAGTTTCTTATACCCGGGCCCCGCGTCTTCCAAGGTGGACGGATGCTCTCACAGACAGGAGGCCACGGAGACGACACAGAAGTATGGAACGACTCGCACTGCTGCCGGAGCAATGGTATCGCCAATTCTGCTCTTGGGAGACTCTGTGATGGCGTGCCCGAGTGTCTACAGGCTGCGCGCGACAACATGCGTAAAGGCGCCCAACACCTCAAAGTGTGTACATCAGGCGGCATTGCCTCCGCCACGGACAAGCTTGAGTCCTTGCAGTTCACGGTAGAGGAACTTCAGGCTATCACGACTGTCAACAAGAACATGGGTGGTACACTAGTGACGGCTCATTGTTACACTGCCGAGGGTGTCCGCCACGCCATTGCGGGTGGTGTCCGCGGCATTGAGCATGGCAACATGATTGATCCTGAGACTGCGCAACTCATGGTTGAGAAAGGGGTCTTCTTGACGCCAACGCTAGCTCTTCACACATTTGTCACCATGCCACCGTACGACAAGTTTGAGACGCCGGAAGGGTTGCGCAAGAATGCGATCGTGGGAGATGCGGGGATACGGGGCATCCGCTACGCCGAGGATGCAGGTGTGACTGTGTGTTTCGGAACCGACACGACGGGGCCTACCTTGGTGATGCAGACGTACGAATTCGTCGTGCGGTCTAAGATATTAGCAAGCCCTGTAGTCCTACGGCAGGCTACTATCAACGGTGCCAAGCAACTGGGTATGGAGGGCAAGTTAGGCGAGCTTGTTGAGGGTTCCTTCGCCGATTTGCTGTTTCTGAATAAGAATCCATTGGAGGATGTCTCTAGCTTGGACAGAATCAACGAGAACTTGATGCTGGTGATGAAAGATGGTCGCATCGTCAAGAGTCAGATTAGCTCTCTGCGTCCAGAGCGGAACTGCGAGTGGAATTGAAACATGTCCGCACCATAGGTAGATATCAAAACTAAACACAAGGTTGACTGGGTTCTCGACAATGACAATATGAAGCTCAAGCCTGCACAGGAACAGTCAAATGATTGCCTCAGCGTTTCAGTATGGACTTACTACGATGGAGAGTTCTCCGATGAATTCATTGGAAATAATTATTTAACCATGAAAAAGAGAGAAATATCATGACTACATCATCCGATTCATCTTGACTACATAAGAATAACGTATCGATCACTCCGCCTCTTGATGAAGTTTGAACTCCCCATAATCCTATCGCGAAACATCATGGTCAGGCTACACACTGATATCCGCCATTTTGACCTCTTTCCCATCCACATCTTTCCCCTCAGGAACAGCCCTCATCGATATGTTGTCTTTATCATCTGACACTAGAACAGGATGTGTGGAGTCGTAGAAGGCCGCGTCAGGGTGTTGTCTGGCAGTCCGTCGGTCAAGCCAAAGTACCGCCCACAGCATGCTGAACAACAACGCAATTATGACGATCATGCTGATACAGCCATCACGCCAGTATGGCACTTTATCAGCGGGATAGAAGACAATGCCCCACCATGTATACAGGATTTGGGCGAAGGCGTTCATGCTTGTGAGAATGACACTGCGACGAGCATCGTCACCGCCTCGTTGGGAAATGATGTTAGCCCAGCCAAACAGCAATGGGTTGACGATGTAAGATGACCCAGCAAGATAGAAAGCGAACATGATGGCAACCTTTCCTGAAGTCGGCACCAGCAGAATGACGGCCGAGACAAGCTGTAATCCGCATGCTAGAATGCCCATGGGGACACGGCGCCCAGTTGCGTCGATATACACAGCGGCAAGCATGTTGGAGACGATTCCCATAGCTTGTATACCCAAAGGATACGTGGTGACCTGTGACTGCGTGAAGTATCCCTGTGCCGAGTAGTGTTTGAGCCACAGCAGATACAAGTTCTGAACGCAGAATGCTTCCAAAGCGGAACAGACCATGGAGAAGATGCATAGGATGTAGAAAGCCGGGGAACCAAAGACACGCTTTGCCAGTGACCATGGGTTGATGTTGTGGCCGTCTTCGCGCTTGGGTGGGAGACGATCTAGGGCGAGGCGCTTCTCGGACTCGCTAATCCATGGTGCTTTTGTCTGCTCGGGTGTATCCGGGAAGTAAAGAAATCCGACTATGGAAATGGGCAAGGTGATGATGCCGTCGATGAGAAACACCCATTGCCAGCCATCCAGCCCTGAGTAGCCGTCCATGCCCTGGTTGATCGCCGTCATCATTACGCCTGCAAACATGGAGCCTGCCTGGCCAGACGCCGTGAAGATTGCCGTTCTCTTAGCTATTTCGCGAGGTTTGTACCAGGATCCGATGCAGTAGATAGTGCCGCAGTACGTAGATGCTTCAATCAGCCCCATGAGAAACCTCACAACGCAGAGCTGGGCGTAGGTCTTGCATCCTGCACTGGCCATGGTGAGGCCTGCCCAAATGATTACCATTGAGGGGAACCAGATGCGTGGTGGAATCTTCTGGATGGCGATGCCGTGAGGAACCTGTCCGATGACATAGCCAGCGGTGGTCATCGACAATAGAACGTTGTACTGGCTACCGCTAAGGTCCAGGGCTTCTTTCAGACCAGAAACCTGCGGCTGTCAATAAATGACCCAAAGGTAATCAAGAGACAAGTACTCACGTATGCATTGGCAAAGGCAGCACGATCTAGGTAGTTGAAGAAGAAGCTCACACAGCAGTATGTGAGGATGAAAAAGTCTAGTACCAAGGTTGTCAGCTATGTGGTCACTCGTTACACCAACTTGAGTAACTCACCCAGCTTCCGAACCAGCCATCGCTCTTCCTTGCTAGATGACTCCTCGCCAAGAACCAAGACTATGATAATGAGCTAATGAACCTTCGTCTGATGGGAGAAATTCAAAACACGCACCCTTGATCCGGTGCATGACCGATGTTCGTTGTTTAGGCTCATCCATTATTCAAAGTGCGATGGGGGCTTGAGACTAATGTGGAGGCAACAACGATGCAGAATTGCGAAGCCTGCGCATTTTGTTACGTGTGGGAAGCTGTCTCGTTGTTTTCTACTGCTTTTCATTCATTGGCGCCTCCTGCCCGCGATCCGACATTGGGGTAATATCCCTGTTGCCGAACGACGAACCATTTTCCGATTGGCTGTAGAACTCGAGATGGGTATCTCAGATCCTCTATCTGCGTGGTAGATAAGGCCATCTCATAGCGTGCGATAAGGCAAGTCTTACTGCTTCCGCATGATAGGAAAGTGGCCCTTCTTGGCCAAGAATGATGTTGTCGTTGACGATGCCCTTCGGGCCGTGTCCCATAATGATAACCGAACGGAACTGACCGAGGGGAGACGCTGCACAATCAAACGATGCAGTTGATAGATAACGTTCACTACTTAGCCATGCAACATCAAGGACATGCGAAGAGCGCGTCTGGTACCTGCTGTTGACAACCCAATCACTCCAAATCTCACTAGACTGTCAGTCAAAAAGCACACGATGCCGAATAACGAGAGCGCACCTTTACTGCAGAATGATTCAAAACTATCCAAAACGAGAGCTGTGTTCTCCTCAGCTAACAGAGTAGTATTGGCTGGTTTTCTCATATCTGTCGCGCTAAGCTTTACCCAGGTACCGTAAGTAAGGAAAACAGCAAGTCTAGCGACTGCGATTGCTAACAATTCCAGTATTCTGTATCTTTTCCGTCTTATGGAATGTGAAGAATTCTACGGAAACCATGACACTGGCAATTTGCTAGGCGACCGTTGCAATCGCAGCGAGATCGACGCCGGTACCGCGACGCAAGTCTCTATTCTTGGCCTTTCGACGATGTTCTGCAGTGTTATCAACCTTTTCTACGCTGGTTGGCAGATTAAGAACTGGGGCCCAAAAATTGCACTTGTCCTGCAGACCGCGTTTCCTGCTTTGCGAGTTGGAGTTCAGGTCGTCGGAGTCTCAGTTGGCGCCAGGAGTGGAATCATCATCGTTCAGTGTAGTCAACTGATCAGCCTTATTGGGGGAATGTCCGGATATCTGCTCGTACTCAACACAATTGCCGGCGAGATTACTCCTCCCTCTGAACGGACCGCTATGTTCGGCATGCTCCAGGGCAGCGTCATGTTGGGAACATCGATCGGATATCTCCTCGGCGGCATTGTTGGCGACAGCTGTGGTATTATACGACCCTTTGAAATTGCAACCATCTTATTCGCATTGTCAAGCTTGTACTCGTCCGTGTTCATCCCATACATCGACCCCAGAACACCTGGTATTGTTGGTGGCACATCTATAAAGCGACAAGGGTGGAGTAGATGGCTTGGAGCTTTGAGAGTCCTTGCCCCCAAAAGATTTCGACTCGAGGATGGCCGACCTATAAAACACTACGGTGTAGCATTCCTGGCCTTGGGCGTCTTCTTGGGCGTCTTGGCAACTGGCTATGCGCCAACTCTAATCCAGCTCTACTCTACCGCGGCTTTCAATTTCCTGCCCACGGAAAACAGCTATCTTATGGCTTCCAACTCGCTCATACGCGGTGTTTTCCTTCTTTTCATATTCCCTAGAATCATCGATTCCGGGCGAAAGTGGTACACCGAGCGGTCCGAAAAGGAACTCCAGAGTGAGGTCTTCAGAGCACAAGTCCTAGCGGAAACAGAAGCAGGCGTCACAACGGACGTGCACCCCAAACCAAACAACTTGAGCGAAGCAACTGTCTTCCAAAGCGTTCCTGATCATGAGTTTGACATTTTTTTCTTGCGATGGAGCTTAGTAGCAGATGGGCTGCTCACAGCCTCAACCGCATTCGCAACCCAAGGATGGCACATCTATCTTGGTAAGCGATACACTTTAAAGTTGTTTTCAAGGTCGCTAACCAGAATGCCAGCCGGTGTATTATTCCCTCTAGCGTCTGGATCCGCGCCCGCCAGTAAAGGCGTCATCACGGAGATGTGTGCACCGTCAGAACGGGCGGACGCACTGCAAGCTATGACCCTCGTCGAAAACATCGCCATGCTATCAACTCTGGGCTTATTTGGGTTCATCTTCTCAAGCTTTGCTGGAATTGAGAAGGCATATTTAACTTTCTTTTGTAACGCGGTATGTTCCTGTGGCTTCTGCTTGGGGATGTCTTCCAAACGCTGACAACAGTACAGGGCGTTGCAATGGCAGCGGTGGCCGTTTTGCTGTTGTCTAGTTTCCCTCCTCCGAATGGTCTGCCGGATGACCAGACTTCTCAAGCTGGATAGAAGATGATCTGCTTGTGTGCCCACTCGTTATCTTTGTGTCGAGAATCAAATTGTGGTCAAAATTGTGGTGTCTTGCTTAGTACTCAGGCGAAAACTTTCACCTCACCAGGCAGAAACCTGGGCTCTACAAATTGATTCCATACCTTAGTTTTCTTGATCAACTGTCTTTGAAGTGTATAAAATTCGGTCCATTCTACTATCTCTGTTACCATTGTCGGCGGTGCTGCTGTCCGGTCATCATCGCTTCTGCTTCATAATCACTGTCTGCTCTGATACATGTAGCCAGAAACACACACCCGAATAATAAATTCCAAACTGGGAGATACCAGATAACATATCTGCGGTCGCGAAGTGAGAATAAGCTTACAGCCTACGAATCGATCATTGTTGTCGCTAGTGACCAGGGCTAATCTATCGGCCCGCAGGGTTATGGTTGAAGGAAGACGTATCTGACTTGTCCTGAGTTCCGCAATCCGACTGGGTGACGATACCGGCAGCAAGTGCTGGCAATGACTTGCAGGGGTGGACGGCGGCCAGGCCTTCAACTGCGGGGTCATGTTCGAGTTTGTGTGGGGATCGGGTACATGCACCCGAGATAGGGGTTTATAAGGATCGGAGTGGGAGACTTCGAACAACTATCCATAAAACAGTATCCGATGGTCTTTCCGAAAGGTCTAGAAACTAGGGCACAAAAACACATCCGACATTGACATGCCTGCTGAGCCGGAGACCATGCCCGTTGAGACGACCGGCCGACGAAAGAGGCCTCGGGTACCTGATGACCAAAGGAAGAGGGTCAAGATTGCGTACGCCCAAGACGAATCCGGCATTTCAACCTATGCGCAAGATAATGATATTGACTGGACCAGTTGCAAGCTTTGTCGCCGAAATAAACTCCGTTGCAATGGGCAAGCCCCCTGTGACAGATGTCAAGGCGCCCGAAGGCAATGCCAGTATTCTGGCAGTGATACGCCTGTAGATTCACCCAGGCGATCACATTCCAACCCAACATCACACGTAGAAGGAAAAAATCGTGATGAGGAGGAGCTTCAACTCCTGCAGGAAATTTTCTCGAGAGAGCACCCCGATGTTCCGATTGAGGTCAAGGCTTTAGAACGTCTTCATTCGCACTTGGTCGCCCAAACCTCCGATGACACTGCTGTTGGTATGCCATCAACTGAGGCAGTAGGTCGGTCAGGAAATGGGGCTTTGGATCAAACCACAAGTCAGGATGTAATCTACTGCGATGCGGTATCAGCACACGCCGCCTCTGTGACTGTTGTCAACCAAGGCAAAACCCGTAAGCATATTTCTTCGAATGCATGAAAAATGAAAACAGCTTAAGCTAACAGCGAACCTCTTTAAACAGACTTCGAGGGCACTTCGTCATTGTGGTCATTCTTTACCTCCGTGCAACAGGTTTTTGCCGGTGATGTAGATGAGGAAAATGAGAATGGAGACGCGGTAGGTCTTTTCTCTTTCTGTCCTAGACAAGGCTCAACCCCTGTCAGCGACAGCTCGCTAAGGTTTCCTTAGGACTGTCGAGACATCAGCCTGCACCAGGTCTCTGATCTAAGCTTCGGAACCGACTGGAGGACTTCAGTCAATGCGGCTCTCCCGCCCCAGGAGGTTGTGAACTATTTGACTACATCATTTTTCGACCACGGCCAGGCCAATTATTTCTGTGTCCATCCGGAGATATTCTCTCGCAAACTCACGGCCTTTTATGATGGCACGCATGAGTTTGAGGCAAGAGACTCTCGGAACTCTCGGCGATCGGTTGAATTCATTTCCATCCTATTCATGGTCCTCGCCATCGGCAGCCAATTTGCGGACACTGGCATCGCCCCAAGCCTCGAGACGTCTGCTGAATCAAATCGACCGCTGGTTGAAGAAGGACTCCACTCTCTGCAAGATATTTCCCGCATCAAAGTTCCCGTCCCAGCTCCAAACCTCGGCTGGCGCTTCTACGAGGCTTCACGCAAACTTCTTCCGGATATTATCTGCTCGTCGTCAATGGCCAGCGTTCAAGTCTGCGCTCTTCAGGGCATCTATTTGCCGAGCACTGGTAGTCGTGACGCAAGTTATAACGTGCTTGGGCTGGCGTTACGGATGGCGATCAACATGGGCCTTCACACGAGCTTTGCCGCTTCCTCGCTACATGCTCATGTGCGTGAGTTGCGGAACAGGCTATGGTGGACAGTATACGTCGCAGAAAGGCTGTACAGTGTCGAGATGGGACGACCGCTATCCTTGAGTGACACCGAGATTGACGCCCCGTATCCAGTGGAGACTCTTGGATGGAAACGCTGTGACGGCCTGATTGCAATGGCACAGATCTGCCACTTGCTTGGTAGGATCGTCGGTGCTGTCTACGACAGAACAGCCGCAGAGAAGGGAACGATCATACGGCCGAAGGTCATCCACCAACTCAAACGCGATTTAGAGCAATGGAGGCGAGACCTTCCGAAGCATGTCAACCTCGAGAGCTTCACAACAAGATCTGAGGCCCACCTAGCTTTGACGTTTGAGCAAGCGACCATACTGCTGACACGATCATGCCTCAACTACAACGCAGCAACAAGGAAGTCCGATAAGCCTCTGGCCCCAAATGCGACCAAATTTCTAGAGCAGCAAGCCCAGCAATGCGTTGACTCAGCCGTCGCGTGTATTCGAATCATGTCCAAGCTGAAGTCATTATCTCTTTTGTGCGCTCCGTCTTTCCACGATTCGCTCCACTGCAGCTCGGCCCTTCACGTGCTTTTGCTTGCCAGGGTTAGGTTGGCGGGTATCACCGCTGCACCGATGAAAATCATTTCTCAGGGTATCCTTATTCTCACGGAACTGGCCATGGGGAGCGAAGCCGCAGCTTTGAGCCTGAGAGGAATCGTTCGTGCTGTGGCGAACGTTTCCGCAACTACAGACCGACAGCATCACGAACAAAACCACGCGTCCCTGTCATTACGGAGAGATCAGACACAAAAGCAAGGAAGGAAGGCTTGGAGAAATTGGATTACCTCTCAATCTATGTCTAAGTCGCATACAAGCTCTATTGGCGATACTCATTTGGATGTGAACTTCGACCACGATCGACATTACGATGTGCGCCAAGAAGGTAGCGCATCAGCGATTTGTTCCCCGTTAGACTTCCCTTCTAGCAACAGTCAACAAGGAGCACAGCCAGGGGATGGAACAAGCATAGCATCTGATCTGTCTGATATCACGTATCCCTGGGTAGCGGAGCACTTTGAGTTTGACGTTCTGAGCAGAGATCTCGGGGGTGTTCCGGAATTTGATCTACTATGCTGACCCTTGCTCCTTGATTGAAATATGAACTCCTCTGCATGTCCATTCATTCGCTTTAGGATGCTGAAAATGCTGTATGGCCGATACTGCCTAGAGACACATGCACGTTTATTACATTTCCTCGACTAAACAACTACGTCGTGATCAACGTATTGCCCTTTACCATAGTACCTCCATCGGCTGACATATGCTACAGAGGTGTTGGCTGTTGTCGCCTCACCATTCGTAGTCCCGTAAACCCCAACTACGGTACCGGTGTAGCCGCCACTCACAAGGCTTGCCAGAGAATGCCCCACGACTGTCGCATTGGTATCTTCGCTCTTATCTTTGCTGACCTGCCCCGCAAGAAACGTGTAGTGCGTTGTGTTTTCAGCCCGGACTTCTAAGCGCAGAGCAGCATCTGCTTCCTGGTCCCCAGGCAGCGGCACTATGACGTCTTGCGGCAATGTCACATTTTCGTTGTTGCTGAATGATCGAAGACGTATGCATTTGCCGTCCACCGCCTGATTATTTGCGATGATTGCAAGGTCTATGTGTCGCTTTTCGTCTAGATAAACCGAGACTCCGGCTTCGTCTGCTGGGCCTTTTGGGTGAAATTCGAGGTCGACGCTGAAACTAAAAAGTGTATCGGTCTGTCTACGGCCCAAGAACGTAATAGTGTTGGGCATCGTACTGTTGCGCGTAACCACCGAGGATAGGTTTCTTTCCGATAGTCCGAGTTGCAACCGGTTCAGGTGTCCAGGAGGGGAAATGACATATGCTGCCTCCTCTGGATAACGAACATGCAACCAATGTGTTGGCAAATCCGAAGAGCCATTGAAGTCAACGACATCAGGCTCATCTCCTGTACCAGGTATGCCGCTTGCATTGCCATTTTGACCAGGAAGCGATGTGCCCATTTGCCCCCTGACAGGTTCCAGCAGGCTTGGCCACCCACCTGCCTCATCCGGCCATGAGACAGGAAATAACACGGTCTCTCTGCCCATCGGATATGACAAAAAGTCTGGCCCTGATCGCATTGCGAGAGCTACTCCCCACCAAAGCCCTGTATCTTCATCTTGGAAAAGGTCGGCGTGTCCAACGGTTTGGAAGTACGAAGAGTTGCGGTGCTCAGCGATGACAATTGGGTTTGCCGGGTCGCTCTCGTAGGGGCCGCCGACGGCGAGGGATCTCGCAATTGATCCGCGGTGGTTTTCTTTCGTTCCCCCTTCGGCGACGAGGATGTAGTAATAGTCGTCTTTCTTGTATAGATGCGGCCCCTCAGCGGTGCCTAGACCAGTCCCATTCCAGGGGTAGCTAATGGAGCCAAGGGAACCACTGTCCACGTCGATGGTGGCCAAGGCGATTGCAGTCCCAGTCGAAAGCGCAGCCGCTCCAGTAAAGTAGACAGTTCCGTCATCATCGAAAAGTAGCGATGGATCGTAGCCGACGAAGTCAACCTTGGTCGGAATGCTCCACGAGGACGCGTTGTATGGGTCGTTGGTTGTAAAGATCAGGTTTTCCATGACGAAGTCCTTGTAGGATGCTATAGAGACGTAGGTGGTCGTGACATAGAATGTGCCATTATGGTAGCGAATCGTTGATGCGAAAAGACCGTCTTGTCCAGTTGGGGCGTCCGCGAATTGCGGTAGTTGTTCTCGCCGGTTAAGCACGCTGCTTACGAGCTCCCAGCAGCGGAGGTCCTTGCTGGCGTAGACGGGAACACCGGGAAACCAGGTGAAAGTGGACGTCACGCAAAAGAATGTGCTTTCAACATAAATGCAGCTTGGGTCCGGATGGAAGCCTGGAAGGATAGGATTGAAGTAGCTGGCCGTCACTCCCGCAACCCAAAGCCAGAAAAAAGCAAAGCCATTCATCTTTGACGAGTGCAACGTATGATGACTTTGTTTCGAACTTTCACCGATTTTTAGTCGTTCTGGGAATTATATATACTCCGTTGAATTGCCAGCAGCCTAACACACATGCCATTCGCTTCCCGCTCAAATACGAAATACGATAAAAGTATACGAAAATGACTTGGGAATACGAAAATATGCAGGGAGAAGTTAACCGAATATTTCACTTCCAAATGGCGAGTCACATAATGCAAGCGTGGGCTGCTTTGCAAAATTAACGTCAGTTATCCCGTCCAGAATTCCTCACCCATCCAGGGTTCAATCATTCCACTGCTCCCTACAGTCTGTCTCTCATTTCTGGTTCCGATGTAGTATGGGTTGAAAGGGTATGATAAAAGTAACTTCTGCTTGTCGTGACTTGGAGAATTTCACACATAGGCCGGCGGCGTACTGAAGAAAGAGATCCGTCTCGGGCATAGACCGCCTTTGATCGGGATGTTGGGCTTCTCTTCTGCCGAACTTTCAACTTGGTCGGAGGACTTCCTACGGAAGTCACGTTGGCATTAGAGACCAATCCATTTGGAGAGGTTCTGCGTTGGAAATAGATAGCTCGTCGACCTCATCTTATGGTCGTTGCGACTGGGGGAGCGATAATCTCTCGAAACTTAGAATGTCAGATTGGGTGCAGATACGCACAACACGCAGACGGACGCAGCTAATGAGGGCCCGCTGCCCTGTTGCGAATTTGACATAGAAAGTCCCTATGTCTGTCGAACCAAATCCACCAAATCCAGAGTTTATCTACCACACAGGGCAAATTCAGTGAGATTCTCGACACAAGGCTCCTCAAGATCCGCGTCTGATTGGCCTCAATGTGGCTATTGCATTGTTTCATACAGTTAAGTATTGTTTGACGTCTGTTTCTCCAAAACATATCTAAATCTGTGAGCAACAGCAGAAAGTTCCACAAATTCAAAATTAGAAGAAAATCAACCTAGGAAACGACTAGCGAGATGTAGTAAGACTATACGTTTCTTTATATCAGTTGAGATTATTCGCTAGGGAGCTTTGTGCTCACAGGTCACGCCCATTTCTTGGGGGGCGTCCCCATACGTCCCGCCCACATTCCGCTGAGCGCTGATCGCAGCCACTTCAGCGTCAACCCAGATGGATACCATCGAAATGGCTCTACCTCACAATTTGAAGTCTTCCGGAAAGCCTGCCTCTGACCATTCTTTGAACTTGATCCCACCGGCGGCCTTGGGCATCCTGACCACGAGGGGAACCTCGGCGGCCTCGTCCTTCCCACGCGCCTCAGCGGAGTGGACGATGCTCACATGGGTGAGCCTCTCGAACCCCACGTTTGCGTACAGAGAGAACCCTGTATCCGAAGCTTCGGTGTAGATCGGCAGTTCCAATTGATCTGCAACGTCGGCCCCCCACTGCATGAGTACGCGGCCGATACCTTGTCTCTGGCGGTTGGGGTCCACAGCTATCGTCGAGAGGTCTTTGAAGACACATCAGCCTTTGGGGCCTTGATGATGGTCAGGAAACTTACAGATGTACCTGCGCTTGCCAAAGAGCTGGACACGCATGTCCCACATGGGCATCAATATCCGTTCGCATTTCTTCTTGTCGTCACCCGTGAGCCACGGGATGCCCTCTGGCCTTTGGAATGCGTGCTCCTCGCCAGGTCGCCAGAAAATGTCCCACACCGCCATGCCGACGATTTCGCCCGTCTCGGTGTCGACGCACTTCACTGGGTGGCCGATCTGGTCTTGCTTCCACCACTCATGCGTCCCTTCTGTGTGAAGTTTCCGGTCGACGCCATTGGGGTAGAGGAATCTCATTATGGGCTCATCTTTGAAAGCCGCGAACTGGACGTCGTAGATCCGTTCGATGTCTTCGACGAGGGCTGGTAATACAACGAAGGGCATCTTGAAGATTGCTAGGGTGGCGGCGGAAAGGATTGCTAGAGTGGCAGTGGAAAGTTTGTAGTAGAAAAAAAGCAACTGATGGAGTGTGTTTTCTCGGCAAATGACACGATGGCTCCTGAAAAAGAAGTTGAATAGAATTCGCTTGACGCGTGGATCGATTTATTTCCGAGCTGTATCGGTCACCCGAGCTTTGCATTCGCCCACCTTTCTAGTTTATTTAACAAGGAAGTTCGGAATTGGCACCCGTAAGCACGATCGCTTTGCTACCTAGAACACCGCTTCCCGAGCACTTGGTGCCACCTTCAATTTATGCCGTACCGACTGGATCTTTGGGCAGAATACTCGCAGGATTTACCATAGGCTATCCAAGCTATCGTAAGCTATCGGGAAATGTCACGCAACTGGGGAGACCAATGAAATCGATATCCGCCACGGTGGTAGCCCTATATTTGTGGAGAAAGCATGGCAAACGCTTGGCAAGACCCAGTGACCATATCAGTGGTTCGGTCAAACTTAACCTTCAACGGACACTACTGCGAGGTCACAACCCCTGAAACGGAGGCACACGAGACGAACTAACTGTTTTTGTGCATGTCACTCTATCATCTGGTCCTGATCTTCCTTGTTAAGCCCTCATCACGTCATTGATCTCCTCATCTGGATGGTCCCGCCGAGGCTCAGGGTACTATTGTCTGACATTTCTTTACTCATCTCCAAAGCATACATGAGGTAATTGCATCTTCAAAAGTCACTTCCTGCCGGTTGCTCCGATCATGAGACCCAACGGATACGCAGCCATCATTCTGGCAAACCCTTACTCCGCTCTTTCTCCGCTCAGTGCCGGCACCAAGATCGCCAGCCAGGGGCCTATTTGGTGCGCGGCAACCATTCTGAATGCCCAATAGCATTAGTGACCTGCTGCCAAGACTTTGACGGAGAGAAAAATACCTGTTCTGGGCGCCATTGAACCCTCGCCCGGTTCGATCTTGAGATTGCCAGATCTCTTGGCAATGTTTGGGTTGTTGGAACCAGCTTTCGTACTGCTAGTTCGTGCGGTACGAGTCTCTGTAGCGCCCGCAAAGCGAATAGGGCCACCTTGAAAGGTAGTCACAGCAGGCGTGAGTTGTCGTCGATGAGAAACGCCACCTGGCTCTCCAACAGGAACCCTCGGAGCAGCTCGAAGGCGGGATGCAATGTCGTTTCGTGCGACCTGCTGGCGCCTAGTTGATGACGGCGACGGAGGCGATGGTGGTGGGGTGAGGTGTTGAGATCTGTCGTTGGCACGCCTCGGCCGCCGGGTCGGTGTCCTGCCTTGGGCATCTTCATCGCTGTCTGACAAAATTTCGATGATTTCCGGGTGTTGTTTGCGTTCGCTTTGGGGAGTAGGAGGGTCCCGAATATTCATGAAGAGATTCCATGAGAACAAGAGTGTGTCGGGACCAAAAGAGGGGGGCATCTTGGAGGACGTTTACTCATGCGTGTTGAGCATGCAAGAACAAGGCAACGGGCTTGTTGAGAGATGGAATCAAGCTGGTCTTTATGTTGAATATGATCGTTGGAGCTGAAAATGACATTTCTCTTGTTTCTGTTTGGACTGGACGGGCGGTGTGCTGTAACTGATGGATGCCTGCGTCGCTGTCTCAAACCGCAACATGATCAGCTTTCAGCTTCAATCATGTATCTCAATGATGTATCTCAAAAATTGCAGTATTGGTACCTCAAACGATATCAAGCTGGAAAGATCTAGGTAGATGCCAAAGACAGCGACTTCAAAGACATTCCCACACATGGCTGACAAAGATTCTAGAGCTGAGAAAATGTCTGATTCCAACTCATGTCAACGTCCCGCTCATGGTAATCATTGTGCTCGGCATGCCGCCCTCTGCTTCTATGCCAAATTCTATGATATTCGCTCGCCGTGATTTGAGGTGTAGGCTGACGCCAGCGCCGTTCGGAAGCCAGGCGACATGGAATCGTGAATGGTTGGAAGCGGCCAGCCACGGTTGATCGCACGGCTTAGTGCATTAGTGTACGGACAAGGGGCCAATTACAGATGGACAGTGGTACAGCTCCCTTTGACCCCCAGAAGCCGCCGTTTTAGCGTGCCTTAATACCTGGCGAGTGAACCAGGTTTCCTGGTTAGATAGGTAAGCAGCGGAGATCAGCTTAAGAGAAGACCTGTTTGGCCGACGTACCAGCTTAATCTCTTAGGCCACCCATTACTGGCTGCTGTAGCCAATTCACCCTAAAAGTTGCTTCTCGAGGCCAAAGGGATGAGACTGGCGACATGACTTGGCCACAACCAGAGAAAAAGTCATAATGAATCTGCTGCTTGCTGTAAATAGGTGTGCATGTACGCTAGGTTGAGAGTTCGCCATGGCAGGCTCTGATTTCTTTATGTGGTCCGGGCTCTCTTTAATGGGCGGAAACCCCCTCTTCGCTAGTCTCTAAGTAAAAACCATCTGGGTCAATTGAGGCATTGAAGGAGGAAAAAATCTCCTAATACGCGCCATCATTGTCCCCATTTCAAGACACATCCTAGGTTCGCACGAATAGAAAATTTTTGAAATGTCGTTGGTGGAAACATAGCGTTACTACTTGCCCGGGCGTGCAATGTCCCTGATTGCTGTCGAACCTTCAAATCGCATACAATTCGCCCTTACCCAGCTTATCAAGGGCGTTTCTTTACAGGTTATTGCTAGTTATACCAGGCATATTTCAAATAGTGTTTGTGACAATCCGCAGCGAAATGCCGCAGATCGAAGTTTTATTTATGATGTAAAGAGCGTCTGCATTCGCCAAACCACTACTGAACCACCAAGCCCTCGCTCACAAACAGTTACTATTCAAGTCCAAGATGTTTCCCACAATGTCCGCAGAAACTCAATAGTATCGCGCAGTTGAATCAACTACTGAGCCGCCACAGACTCAGGCTTCGCGGCGTCAACAATGGCCTGAAACTCAGAAGTGTCGAGCTCCTTTACGGGGTTGGCCACCGCCATACAGGCGGCGATGCAAGTACCACAGGCGGTGGGAACGATGCAAAACTCCCAACAGAAGGCCATGCAAGCCGGCTAAAAGTTTGCCCCGAGTTAGCTCTGCAAAATTCAAGCTCTGACAAACAACAGCGTCATGTGCTAGTACAAGACTTCGAGATGACAAGATGCTCAAGAACGTACCGCGTTCCCGCCAGTCTGACACACATCAGTGTGTTAGCAAAATCCGACTTTAACAGGATGATTCTTTCCGAGCTCACCCTTTTCTCGTTGGCAATTGGTCCCGCAGAGGCAACCGAAGCCATGGCGATAACAAAAGCCGGAGTGAAACGCATGGTGCAAGGGTGGAGTTGGTTGAGAGTTATTGATAGGAGTACAGTGTTTATGAATTTGAACTTGAGCTTGGAAAGTTGAGTGCGATGGGGATGAGAGAAGAAGATTTATTTGGCTGGAGGTTGCCACGGTATTTATGGTTATCAAATACTCATGCCAAAGAACTCGCGTCTTGCGCCTTAGAGTATTCGATGAGTCCAGAGCCAAGTTCATGAGCGTGAGAAGTCAGGAAACCTTGGCAGATGAAAAACGCCTACATCAAGTAAGGAAGGCTAAACTTGGGGTTGGACCAAAGTCCTTCCTCTTCCAACATGCGGACGGAGTATTAAATCGATCCTTGTACCCCTAAAGCGACTATGCGGATGCATGCATGTTCGAAGGATATTAGACAGATGAGAATGGTTGGGTACATCCGCAGAATGCCCGGTTCTTGTGACAATCAACCAACCTCTCCGCCTTGCTTACGGTGCCATCACATTCCTGCTTGGCACTTGGGCTTTTGGAGTAGCAGAAGGAAGGTTTCCAGAATGGCTCCACATGTTTACTGCTTGGTTCAATCTCAAAACATAGGTAGTCAAGAGGATGCTCAGATTGTTCGAATCGCCTTCGTAGTATGCTAACTTCGAACCTCAAAGTCGGACCCCGGGAGTATACGCTGTAATTCGCATCGGTCTTACTTCGACACAAGATTGTTGACATGTTCTCAGCCACCTCAAACTTCAATACATGCGACAATTTGCCTGGGCGCAGGGAAGATGGGGTCGGCTACACCCCAATGTCACATCATATTCACTGTAGACGCACGGCACAAAAGCCTCATACCAAAGTTCCAGAAGACGCAGCATTTCTTGGCTACGCCGCACCAGCGGGCGCTTCCGCTGCCAAGCGGGCTATGCGTGGGGTCCCTGTGCTTTCTCCTGGACAAAGTCAGCCACTGCCAACCAACGTTATAAATCTTCCAACTGTCTTCATATCCTGGGAATCGGTGGGGGGCTAGGCTAGTCAATCACCCTTGTCGTGGGACGATGCTGTTCCTGAGCTGATTGGTGTGAAGGGGTGGAACGCAGGCTTCTATATTCACCATCAGAGGCTGCCTGAACTTCAAAACTTTAGTTTACAGGAACCCGACCCCTTCCAACAGCATACGGCATGTAGTTAGGAAAATGTCCCCTCGTAGGCTTGGGGGTATTGCACAGCCTCTGCGTAAGGCGTTCTACGGCCTTGTGTCTGGATGCAAGTGCATTTAAAGATCCAGTTTGTGATACGTCTATGTAGCTAGAACCTCAACCTCACTCGGCAAGGTCGTATCAGCATCATCATGCGTCTATACCTGGTCACCGCAGTTGCGCAATTGGCGATAACTCTCTCGCAAGCGAAACCTCACGCCAAACAGCAGACATGGACCATGTCCGGCAACTGGCGTGAGGCCGGCTGGCGACGAGAATCTAGGGCGCCCGGAAACCACCCTATCCGTATGGACTTCGCCCTCTCTGTTCCTGAGTCTGGCATCTCGGCTGCCGAAGATGTTCTCCGTGCCATCTCCGACCCAAGTTCGGACAAGTTCGGCCATCATCTTTCTGCGGACGAGGTGTCTGAGATGTTTGCCCCATCAGCAGACGTGGTCCGTCAGACTGCGAAGTGGTTGGACTCTGCCGGCATACCACGCTCCAGTATGAGCGTGAGTTCAGACGGCAGCCACATTTTCTTCAACACCACCGTCGAGCAGGCAGAACGGCTTATCGACGCTACGTTCTACAGTTACTCCAAGGACAACTCCATCCAATTGGCTACTAAGTCGTTTCGACTTCCCGCACGTATTTCGGGTAATATCGATGCGGTCCTCCCCGGGATTGATTTGGGTGGAGTGCCGTCGGCTGTCGCCAAGGCAAAGCCGTTCAACATGCTGTCAACAACAACTCTCAAGCGGCAGAGTCCACCAAGTCGACAACTAGACTGCTTCAAGTACATGACGCCCGACTGTTATCGGTCGCTCTACAACATGCCAACTACCAATGCTGCCGTCTCGACTTCGCAAAACTCGTTGGGCATCTACCAGCCTGCCTGGGTGAGCTGGCTGCCGGAGGATCTCGATGGCTTCTTTTCGCGCTTCCATCCGGGGCTTGTTGGTCAAAGACCAAAGGTTCTTCCTGTTAATGGAGGCTACCTGCAGGACGATGTCAAAATGTGGCCCTTCAACCTGGAGTCCAATCTCGATCATGAGTACGCCATGTCGCTTATCAGCCCGCTCCCGGTCACGAACATCCAGGTAAGTTGAGTCCGAGCCCTCAAAATATGGATCAAAAGTGCTAATGATGCAAATCAAGGTCGGCGATCAGTTCCTCGGCGGCAATCTGAACACCATGCTAGCAGCATTTAGCAAAGAGTACTGCCTTACCGGCCTAGATCCAAACTTTGATCCCGTGTACCCGAACACGCGGCCTGGGGGCTACAACTCTTCAGACTGCGGTGTCTACGATCCTCCATCAGTAATCTCAGTCTCGTACGTCTACAACGAGGCCACCTTTTCTGAGGGGTATCTCCGGCGCCAGTGCCTTGAGTACTTGAAGCTTGGGTTGCGAGGCGTCAGCGTCATTGTCAGCTCAGGCGACACCGGGACCTCTCACCAAGGAGATTCCTGCATCGACCCCAACTCAGGAAATGTAACGACAAACGGGACACATGGCCACTTCACGCCCGGGTTCCCTGCTTCCTGCCCATGGGTGACCACTGTTGGCGGCACGCAGCTGGTACCCACCAACTCGACCTGGAAGAACGGGACCAGCTGGAAGTCCTTTCCTCCCGAAACAGCCTTCTCCATTTCGAATCCTCCTTGGAGTTCGGGCGGCGGATACAGCAGAGTTTTCAAGACTCCTTTTTACCAACAGAGCGCATCAATGTCCTACCTCGACCAGCCTTCCCTGCAGAGTCATCTGAGAAATCTCTCGACTGCAGGCTACTTTAACCCGCGCGGTCGTGGCTTCCCGGACGTCTCCGCGGTAGCCAACGATGTGGTCGCTTACTCCAACGGCAAACTATGGCGCGTCGCCGGCACGTCGGCGTCAGCTCCTGTGTTTGCATCCATGGTCGCTCTCATTAACAACGCTAGACAGGCGGTTGGCAAAAGCCCCGCAGGATTTCTCAATCCTTTTTTGTACGACATTGGGAAGAAGTCCCTCCGCGATGTGAAGACGGGTTGGAACAGCGGCTGTGGTGTCATCCAAGCTTTTGCGGCGTCTGATGGATGGGATCCTGTGACAGGGCTGGGAACTCCGGACTTTAGTCGGCTTCTAGAACTGTACATGAGTCTGCCTTGAGCATGTGTAGGGGGCATATTACCTTATCACAAACGCCGAGCCAATAGCAACCCAAATAGCAACCTCGATTCCAGATACCACGTTGCAAATTTACTGCTACATTGGGTGAAAACATGTGATGTGAGTTAAGTCATTATGAGATACAGATTTGGATAAAGTCTGTCTATAGGCGCCTATGGCTCCTACTTGATGGAAAGTCCTAGGAAACTGTGGCGCAGATGATGTTCACTTGAAAAGCAGCGCTGCTAACTAATCAATTAAGCCAAATCTAAGGGTCAAATTTAACTAATTAACTTAACGATTACGATAGTCTTATTTAAATTAACTATTTTAATTAGTCTTAAATATAATTACTTAAATAGGAAGTTAGTAATACTTCTTATAATATTCTTAGAGGATTAAAATATATATTATATAATAATCTAAGGCTATTTAACCCTTTTTAGCCCCTTTACTTAAAATAGTAGCTACTTATAGTAATAATACTATTTTAAATTTAGTTCTAGAGGTATTAAGTTTACTTAAGTATTAAAAGTATTATTAATAACCTCTATAATATTAGTAGAAGTTTAGTAAAACTAAATACTTTTTTATAGTTAGTTATTATTACTAAGATAGTAAAGATATTAAGAGTAAGTTTACTAAGTATTAAGAAGGTCTATTAATATAAAATCTATTATTAGATAAGGTTATTAATAAGCTAAGTAATAGAGAAATAGAAGTATTACTTTAGTTTATTAAAATTATTAATAGTAATATTATAAGCTTTACTAGCTAACTATTAATAATATTTAGAGTCCTTAACTCTTAAAGTAATAATAATTAATATAAATATAGCTTATAGAAGCTATAGATAAAGCTATAGATTAGTTTAATTAAATATATTAGTATATTATTATTATTAATACTTATAAAATCCTTTTTAAGTATTATATACTTATATATAAATTTCTAAAGTATTTTAATACTTTTAAAACTATTATAAACTCTACTTAAGATATAGAATTATTATAGTAATATAGAGGGGAGACTTTATAAACTTAGTATAATATTTATTAAGTACTTATTAGTTATTAATAATTAATAAGTATAAATATCTATAAGAGTTAAAATTAATACCTTAGGAGTATTATAACTATAAGTACTTAAACTATAAGTAAGTAAGGATATTATTAATTAATAAGGATTATAAGACTACTATTAAGCTTTATTAAAAGTATTAAAATACCTTTATAAGTTAAGATAGTTACTATAACTAACTCTTAGTAAGTTAAGTAACTATATAGTTAATCTTAATATTAATAAGAGTATTAAAAAGTTTATACTAGTTTTTAAGATAATCTAAGAGATACTCTATACTTATTAAAACCTCTTAAAGTTAGCTATACTTATTACCTTTACCTTAGCCTTTATATCTCTTAATCTACTTATAGAGTAGTTTAAATACTTTATATAACTTTATAAGAATTTATTAGTCTTTATTAATAAGAATATCCTTACTTAAGATATAATCTATATTATTAAGAAAACTTAAAATATAAAAGATATAACTATTAATTTAGCTATATTTAAATAAAGTTTACTTAATTATATTATATATTAAGTTCTATTAAGTAGTATTACTTAATATTAAATTTAGCTCTTAAGATAACTCTTTTTATAAAATAAAGTTAGTATTATTATTAGTAACCTTATTATTAATAGCTAAAAAGCTTTTAGATTATTATAATAATAATTTAATATACTTAATAATATTCTAGAGCTTATTAATAGAGCCCCTCTACTTCTAATAAGCTAAGTTATCTTAAACTCTACTAATATTAAGTAGATAGTTAGACTCCTCTTTAAACACCTTATTATTAACACTATAAATAATAGTATAACTAATAAAGTTAAGGATATAGCTATAATATTAAATTTAGTGTTATTAAGTATTAGTTTCTATATATAAAGATAATAGAGAAAGAAAGAGAACTTTAAAGTAAATATTATTATTTATAATATTATTAGATATAATAACACTAACTTAATTAATAAAGCTTTAGTTTATAAGAGTAGTATAAATAGTTATAATAACATTCTTACTAAAATAAACGCTAAGCTAATAATAGAAAGCTAATAAGTACTAAGTCTATTTCCCTAATTAGTTAATAAAATAGCTAAATATAGTAATAATAATATATTAATTAGGGGAAGTTTATAAATTAAATAATATATAGACCTTTATAAATACTTTCTATATCTTATTTCTAATTTATTCCTTCTTAGAGATATAGAGGTAATATAGTTAAGCTTTCTAAAAATCCCTTAACTAATATACTTAGTTATAAATATTATAATTAAAAAAACTAAGTAAGTACTATATATACTAATTACTAAACGTTAAGAAAAAGTTATTAATATTAATAAAAAAGCTAATAGCTAGCTCTTTAATCTAAGAAACTCTACTATAAAGTATAATAATAAGAGTAAAATATTAATGTTTAAGGAGATACTTATTATCTCTAGAATTATTATTAAATAAATACTTAATATAAAGGTATTCTTTATAGATATAATAAGTAGATTTAAAGTACTTCTTAATACTAAATATAATAGTAGTTTTCTATAGCTCTCTAAAAGTACTAGCTTTATTATAATATTAGTAAACCTAATAAATATCACTTAGATATATTATTAATATATAAAAAAGTATAATAGAAAGTAAATAAGTAATAAATATACTTCTAATACTACTTAAGAAGATCTTATAAATAAAAATACTTTTATTCTTAATCTAAGAAGTATAGCTTTAATTACCTTTCTTTAAGATAATTTCTATATTAATATAGTACTACTTCTTCTAAATAATATAAAATAAAGTTTTAAAAGTAATATACTTATTAAAATTAGTAGTTAATATATTATTAGTAGTTAAAAAAGCTTAAATCTAAGTAATAATCTTTTAAAGAGTTACTTTATAGCTAATAAAATAATTAATATATTAGTTATATATTAGTAGAAGTATTATAATAATAAGAGAGAGGTTAAAAAAAGCGTTTAAAAATATATAGAAATAAAACTTTAAAGTATAGTAATAATAATAATAGTAATAGTAATACTAATAGTAATATTAAAAAAAGTTATTTTTAAGAACTAATAAAGAGGTTAAAAATAAGCTTTTTTTAACTTTTAATAAGAAGGCTAAAAATATATTAATTAAGTAGTATAATAAAAAGTATATTTCTAATACTTTTAGTATTTCTTAATAGTAAAACTAATACTATTAAGAAATACTTAGTCCTACTTTACTACTTATTAATATAAAAGTATTACTAAATTAATATTATTAACTACTTACTTTTTTTTTTTTTTAGAAATATATTATAATAGGATTTAATAAGCTAATAGTAAGTTTACTATATAAGGAATTATAAAGATATTAGTTTAAAACTAACTTAAGTTATTAACTATAGTATAAAAACTTAAAAGGTTATAACCTTAAGCTACTAAAAAAGAATATTTAGTTAACTTTTTTATTTTTTTATTAAATCTTTTAAAAATTCTAATTAGTTTAGAAGCTAGATTTTTATTCTTCTAGATAATATTAGTTTAATTAAGATAGTTAAACTAAAAGTATTATAAGTTTAGCTAATTAACTCTAAAAAAAGCCTCGTTTTAATTAGCTGATTAATTAATTTAATTGATTTGGCTTGATTGGGTAGTAGCGCTGTTGAAAAGGCTCACAGAAATAGACGGAAATCTGCGAATGCCGGACAATTTGCATCCATTACTCTAGCCTGCCTGAACAAAGCATGGAACACACTGAATTTCCCATCATAGAAGACTATTATGGCCGCTCACGCCTGGCTTATCTTGCTACTTCCCGCCAAGTTGGCCTTCTGAAGGGAGAAGGCCTCATTCAACTGCCCAATCATCACCGACACTGGCCTGCCGTTAAGATATATCTTGTCAAACTGCGATAGAACCTCCGGGTAAGCTTCCAGGCACTCTCTTGCCTTCCAGAAGAAGTGTTCAGCCTGAGCGGGCTCAGCAACGTGCTCGAACATCTCCGCCATCAGCCCCTCGTGGCGCTTCCGGTTTTCTTCGTCGACTTTCTCCTGCAGCCGTCTAGTTAAACCGAATTCTGTTTCTCAGGCGAGGCCTTCTATCCTAAGGTAGCATTTTATGAAGGGAATGTGTTACCTTCAAGTCAAAAGTGAGGTTGACTGTGGGTTCGATGACGCCTCCGCCAAAGTCGACGTCAGGAAACAAGTCTCGGAACTCCTTGCTGCGCTTCATAGAGTCCTCAATGGACTGTATTCGAGTATCACTCATCGGTGCCATCCCTGGGGGCATATTGCCCGACTTCGCAAAGTCGATGTCGTGTTCGTTGGTCATTTTTGTTGTGGAATTTAAGAAGGGGAAAGAGGGGTTAAGTTGGCAAATTCAGTTGCACCCAAATGAGCCTTCCGGTTCGCAAGGTCGGGCTTTTTATGTTGGAAAGGCTGTTGCAAGGCCGGGGAAGAATATGCGGAATCCAGGGGCGTGTATTGTGCTTAAGGATGGGGGGTGCGATGAAGAGGTGAGAACTACATAACCCCATCTACTGCGCCGCAACCCCGCATACCTTACCGTACGGCGGTAAAAGGGGGCCGTTCAGGGCGCCCTTGAAGGGGTCCCAACGAAGGAAAACAAAAGATCCAACACTGCATACCGGTACCAACATCGAACAATCACTCCGAACGATGATTCAGCCTGCCAAGAACAAACTTCGGGGGCCAGGCAGACAAGTACACAAGGGAGAGCATCAAACAAGAATTTCGAAGCGCAGTCGCCGGTTTTCAATCGCCACCCGGATGCGAGACCCTGTACAGCAACATCAACTCACCATAGTACCCTGACAAGGAGGGAGTGCCCAATCTCATTTCCGGCGACAGCTCGCTCCCTGATGCGCTGCGCGACATTCGGTCCTCGAGACTGATGGTTTTCTTGAAGATACCCCATCTCTTCGCTTCGTCGATGGCTTTCGGCGTGGGGATTTCGATCGGGTTGAGCCTGCACTCTGCCGAGGCCCTTGTTCAGATGCTAGACTCCATGGTGATGTGGCAGATCGCCGTGGTTTGTTTTGTTCGAGGTGTGAAGAGGAATGACCGAAGCCCAGCGCAACAGTTGCCCTCTCTTATACCCACGCTGGCGACATCAAGCTTTTCATCGAAGACATTGAGAGAAGCTGTCTCCGCAGCCAGCGAGGCTCACATCCCGAGTCTTCAAGTTACTTCAACTACCGTGGTGGTAGGTTCAGCCAAAGCCTGGCCGTACCCGTTGTGGCCCACCTTACTGTTTTACATTAAGAATTCCTCCAGGGCTCACCAAATATCATCCATCATGAATGATGGCTCCGTCATTCTTTGTGAACCCAAGTTCCGATCTGCCAAGCGCTTCATTTCGGGGCCGCCTCGTGGAAATAATTCCAGAAGAAACGTTCCAAGCGGCTCGGTAGGAAATCCGCCCTCGTACTTCTTGACAAAATGGTACACTAATGAGGCATTCTCAGCTGAGAGATCCTCGTCCTCGTCATATGTGCTTGTGGCGCAGATGTCCACCCAACCGGCCAATCCGGGCCACCACAGACTGCACCACTCCTCGTCGACTCGGACCCAAATATTTGCGTCGGCCCCGTGCAGAAGGAACAGTTGGATGAAAGACTCGGCAAGATCTGCATCATCTTCATGACCCAAAACCATCCTCAACCACATGTGCCAACAGGTCAGAGTCATTTTGTGCGTTTCTTTCCATCCGCGTATTACGTGGTCAGATCTGGCGTTGGGAGAAGCTCCAGCTTCAAAGTATGCAGCGAGTTCCTGATAAATTCTCGCTTTATACGCTCTTCTCTCCATTTTCTCGTGATTCTTTTCTATGTCGAAATAGTCAAACGCACCGTCAAAGTACGTATCAAGAACAACATCCCGGATGTTGTTCTTTTGGTGGAGTCGGCGAGCGCGTTGCATTCCGCTCAGAGAACAAAGCCCTTTAGAGGTGCCTATCTTTGCAGCTAGTAGAACCAACTCACTGTAAGCTGGACGACAAGCCTGGTGCACCGTTCTTGTCAGGCCACCACCCATAAAGCGAGACCACATATGTTCAACGACAGCTCCATGATGTTCTAGAACACGAGCTAGTTCCTCCAAAAACGCCAGGAAACGGGCTTCGGATACTTGGCTCAGCATAGAATGGTAGTGGGTGACCAGTGATTCAAAGTCGAAGAGAAAGCGTCTCCTTGCATAATGAACGCTTGGACGAAAGATTTTCATTATTGCGAGAAATGCCTGGAGCTTGAAGTCCGCTTCGTTGAAACCCATTGATTCGGCGCGCATTATCGTCTCAATCTGGGCTTGAGCAAAGAACTCGTGAACGGTCTTATGAATGCATCTGATTCCCTTCTGATATGGGAATTGGTTATTGATTTTCCTCTCATCCTTGTATTTTGCGTTCCTATGCAGATGATTGGCGTTGTCTCCGTCGTTCCTAACCTCGATAACGTCTTCTTCATCGCCATCGGGGGAATCATTGGTGTAGTAATCATCAACGAAGGCACAAACACCATCGTCGCCGTCATTCCTGCTCTTTGCGGGCTCCAAACGAACCCTCTTCTTCGGATCTCCTGGTCTGGATTCCCATTTCGAGTGCTTCTTTACCGCTTTTATGTCAAGCCCAGCTGGTGAATAACGCGGCTTATCGTCTGTGTTTAGGGTAAATGTCTCCAGCATTCCCATGCATCTTTGATAGACCAATCGGCGAGCACATTCTAGTCTTTCGTCTAACACAGTTTGATGCATCGGTTGAATCGGAAGCTTCAGTGCAAAGTCTTGGTCGTATTCGTAGTCGTTGAGAAACGAGTAGGAGATCAATAGCCACAGAGGGTGGTGATCGTCTGGTTCCCTGTTGCAATGGAGGACAGTCAAAAGCGATCGCATTGCCCTCATTCTGTCGAGTTTGCTGTGGCTTTCATTTCCCATGGAGTCGAATATTGATTGGTACAGATCTTCGAGTTCGTTTGGGAGGGCGTCAACTCTCTTCTGGACATCTTGTAATTGGTCTCCAGAAAGAATGCTCCATTTCAGCCGTCGAAGCACGATCTTGACCCATAAGAAAAATCCCTCGGCCTTTTCAGTAATGTGTTTTACCAGTTCCAGAATCTTGGGGCTTTTTTTTCGAATAACGTAGAAACTCCTCGTTTTCTAGTAATTCTTGGTTGACGTAGCTGCTGATATTGCGAGTTGTGAGGTCTTGAAGCCGGATATTTGGATAACCGGCTAGCTGTTCTCTGAATACCTTCCATTCTCGACTTGACACACAAAGCTTGACACTCTCTCCATAATTCCTGGCCCATTCGAGAAGTATTTTCGTCAGATGGTCATGGTCTCCGTCGAGCTCATCAAGGCCGTCGATGAAAAACGCAAGTTTGTGCGAAGTGAAAAAGTTGGTTTGGTCGAGAAGCAATTTCAGAGCCACGTCCAGGTCTGAAGAGCGGACTTGCAGCGGTCGTTCCTTCATGATAGACTGATAGTGTTTTGGAAACACAGTCTGTATTAGTGTCGGCACTTCTTCCAACACCGAAAATAGCAGCCCACGGCACATACCATCAAGAGACTTTTGCATATCCGCCCCGAGCTGCCAGAAGAAGAAACTCGCCATTAGCAAGGACTTTTCACCGGCCCAATCACGTAGATGCTTCTTCATCTTTGAGCTTTGGCAAAGATATTTCATAATAGTGGACTTTCCTGACCCTGGCTTCCCAGAGATGTAGATGATGCCGTGCCCGTAGAGAGACCACATCACAAACTGCTGGCGTGCCTGTGAACCGAAGGAAGTGTCCTCTTCAAGGGGTGAGTCAGGGTCTAGAATCCAAGCAAAGGAGTTCTTGTGTGCCTCTTCGACCTCTTCAAATCTGTTTTTCATGCCATCAACCCGCAGCTCGTCAAGAATCTGCTTCTGCGCGTACTCGGCAAGACACGTTTTGAAGTCGCTGAAAACGTTGCGCATGACTCCAAGGAATCCAAGGTTATATATATCTCCAGCTCCATCCGACGGCGTAATTCTGTGCTCCAGGGCCTCTAGGTCTGCCCTCAGGCTGTACCCTAGGTTGCCTCTGTCGCGAAGAAGGCGTTTCAGATCGTGTCTGTGTAAATCTCTCAGCACAAAGTTCTCAGGTCACTTTTTGCAAGTCTTGCTAAACTTACCTTATTACTTTTGTTATTCGAAGATAAACTTTTGACCGCCAATCTTCCAATTCGTCGATCGAACTCTGTTTTTCCTCCTTACCTAGGACATATTTGGCCGAGTTGAATCCATTCAATAGCGAGAGAAGCCGCACTGTGAGATCGTGGCATTTGTCTACACGAATGAGCAGCTTGGCCTCATGGCCATCCGTTGCAAATTCCGGCCCGCTCAGATGAACGGCATTGATCTGTTCGTCGAGCAACTTGATGCGGCGCTCCAAGTCGACGTCGGCCTTCGTCGTAGCGGAGCCTGAATTCCCGAATTCCTGGGCGACTGTGATGTTCTCGGCGGCCAAGTCGAGGAAGTCGGCGACGGCGCTAACGAAGCCGATGATTTCAATCGATGTCATCATTTTGTCTTGCTTCTGATGACACCTGACAATGGTCTGTCTCGAGGAGGGTTTGTGTGATGTAGTCGCAGAAGTGGTGAAGGTCTGGTAGGAGCCAGTCTCGATCAGTGATTAGCATTGAGTCACACCGGGAGGGGCCTCCGGCAGCGTGAGGACTGGAGTCACAGCAACGGACGCCCTATGGCGTTGGATCTCACCATGGCGATCAATCGGCGGTAGAATGTGCTCTTGGACTCCTGCTTGCCGGATGAGCAGAAACGCAACGGTTCGAATTGCTTACGTCAATAATGAGGGGTTGAGAAGAAGATGGAGATAGACGGGTTGTTTGAGGTTGATAAATCCTTGGCACCTGCTGTTGGCACAGCCAAGTCATCTTGAGCGGCACAGTCGATGTTGGTTGAAGAGGGGCGGTGGGTGCCAGCCAATGACAACGCAAGGCGGACTGGGAACACTTGAATGCACCTTGCCCGCCGTTGTTGGTCGCCAAGACAAGACCTGCCAGCAGCCAAGTGAAGCATTTTAATTTTGGACTCGCCCCAATGCGTTGGGAACGTCGTTTTACGCCTATGACATCACCTCAACCAATGCTAGGGGGGTATCATAACATCTGGTTTCCGGAGGGAGTTCATTCTTTCCTAGGTATCTGCATTCACTACCTCGTCACTAAAAGCCTACGTGCATGTATACCTAGGTAAGCAAAAACTAGTTGTATTCGTATCGGAAACCCTTCTTTGCAATTTCGAGCTCAAAGCTTACTCCGTATGATTCCGTCAACTGAATCCAGAAGCTGACCCTCAATACTGTCAGGTATCTGGCTTGTCTGATTGGTAAACAGCACTGGGAATGGCGGGGTCTCGCTCAACAACAAGCCTACATTTGGATCGTCGCATATTGTTATCAAATTGTTCTGAGTATGGTCGCCTCGCATGAGAGAGGTTTTTACGCTGGGAATTAGATCACACATATTGCTGCACCAATTGACTGGCTTCTCATGGAATCAGGGTAAATGGATGACAACGTTGGCCCGTTAAACATGGTTGAGGCTACTCTTAGACGTGTGTTCATCATACGTATCCTTTTCATTTTCTTCTCTGGCCAATTCTCTGGTTTCTTTGGTTAGCAAGATTTCGCGCCCAAAGGCACATAAACTATGTTGTTCAAATGCCTCAAACAAGCACTCTCAAGGGAGCCTGAACTATTTCAGGTACGTACTGAGCTTGCTGCCTGGGCGCTAGCAGCCATATGCCAGGGGTCCCCAGCTGTTCGCCTCTTGCATCTTCGGTTTAGTCTCCTGGTTGTCGCGATCGTTCACGCGTTCACCCTCATAGAATCGATGAATAGGGCCCATTTACATTGATAGTCGTGCAATTCTCGTTGAAATACTGCCTAGGCACTCGCAGGCTACCATCCGCGCTAGGTATGGTGTTCAGCAACATGAGTCAAGAGAAAGCCGACCACTTGTACTTAAGGGACGTGCTTCGTCTGCTGAACAGATGTCTGATCTAAAATGTCAATTTCATGCAACTATTTTATTCGACTCAGCCTTCTATTAATACCAAAGGACTTCTGTCTCTTTCTCTCTGTTTTTTTCTTCGCACTCGCTCATCATGTCCGACAACCCAGGTGCTTCGTGTGCCTCATGTGGCGCGGCTAAACCAGCTGCACCCCCTGTATTTCCCAACGACCCTTTGCACCAAGCGGCTTTTGGCGATGATATCAGAAGCCTTCAAGGGATCATATCGGCAGGGGCTGATCTATCCGCCGTTGTGACCGCGAGAGGCTGGACAGCGCTTCATCTTGCGGTTCAATCGGGAGGTGAAGGGGCCGTGACAGCCCTGCTGCAAGCCGGCGCCAATCCATCTGCTGCAACGAGCGATGGAGTGACACCTCTGCATAATGCTGCTGCTGGCGGAAGAGTAGCAGCAACCGAGTTGCTTCTGGACGCCGGAGCCGACATCAACGCACGCAACATCGACAACGAGACACCCTTACATGTGGTGGCCTTGTTTGGAAATATGCAAATAGCAAAGCTACTGGTGGAGTCGGGCGCAGACGTATCAGCCAAAGACTGTTACGGAAACACACCCCTGCATATAGCTGCTTCACACGAGCTTCTGGACATTATTCAGGTACTTTTGGATGCTGGTGCTGACATGAACGCGATCAACAACAACGGAAACACTGTGTTGCACCATGCTCTATCCGATTCCCCAGCTGCAACAAGATTCCTCATTCAGGCGGGAGCGGACACCTCTCTTCGTGGCCAATTTGGCACAACACTTCTGCATCTGCCAAGAAATTCCGAATGGCTGTTTGACGTTCTTCTGAAGTGCGGTGGCGATCTAGAGGCGGTAAACGACGATGGAGCAACTCCACTGCATGAGACCGCGGCGTACGGCACTGCACAACACTTGCAAAGGCTTATTACTGCTGGTGCTAATTTGAGCGCCACGACCAAAAAGGGAGAAACGGCTCTACATTTAACTGCGGGGGACCCAGATGCCCCATATCTGGGTGAGGATGGAGAATCAGAGGCAAAAGCGAGATTGCTGGTGGCTGCTGGGGTCAATGTGAACGCAAGGACAACCTCAGGGGAGACAGCTTTAGATCGTGCATTGACGTGCAATCGCGATGGGGTTGCAGGCTTCATTCGTGAGACGATGTCTCAAGAGCGTGAAGGGAACTGAGTCGCCCCATCGAGACACATACTTACTCAGTCTATGGTTCAAAAGGTGTAGAATAAGCAAGTCACATTGGAAGCATCAAAGGCTTTGAAGGCATACAGTATTCCTTTCCTCATGAACTAAAGTATTTATAAAACTACAACGACCAATTACAACGCCCGCTTGTACTTCTTTTTCTCCTCGAATACATGCGGAAGATTTCAAGGGGTTGGTGTGTAGGTAGCGTCTGCTGGCAGGCTGGAAGCAGCAATCTCCGGGCCGTCCTCAATCAGATCATCATCGCCGGTATCAGTCGTTGAAGGAGTCGGGGGGGTTGAGGTGGTAGGATCGCTTGCGGGCTCCGTTGGGGTCGAAGGAGTTGAAGGAGTCGCCTCAGGAGGAGACGACGAGACGGGCTCCTCAGGCTGGGTAGCGGGTGTTGACGGTGTCGGAGTATCCGCCGCGTTGCAGTTATCAGCCTCGGGGGCCAAGCCAGTGTAAAAGTTTGCGTTGAAAGCAGCGTCCAGAGAGGCTTGGATGTTGTTGTCGGTGAAAGGGCATCGGGCATGTTCGTACTGAACGCCGTTGAACTGCTCTGAGGCCGGCTGGGATAGCTTTTTCCAGCTGATCATTGGGGGGTTGAGGGCGTAATCGGCGCCGTCTTTGGAGGGAAACACGTTCATCTGACCGTCATATCCGACGATGGCGTGGGTGTTGCCAGGGCCAGAACCGCTGTCTCCAGAGCTGTAAAGCGTCTGACCACTGACTGACGTGTCGTAGGTTTCCTTGCCGGTAGAGTAGCTGACTCCAACGACGCGGTAGTCGTCCGCCACCGGGTCACACTTGTCCGAGTGAACCCAGACGACGGTGGTCAGGTAATAGTGCTTGTGCTTTTCGGCGTTCTGGACCTTGGGCAGGTACCACGAGTACAAGATACCGGTCCGACCGTTGGAAGTTCCCACTCTGGCGTAAAGCTGACCCTTGGTACCATCGCGGCAATCGCCGCCGCTCTTTCCTGTGGGCCTCAGTCCCTCGCTAGATTGGTGGAGAAGTCAGTCAAAACATCGTTCGCAATGCGTTGACAGAATAGTTCATTGCACACATACCCGTGGAAGCCGTCCTTGTCGACAGCGGCATACGGAAAGCAACCGCTTCCATCGTTCAGACCTGGCTTGAACCGCAACTCGATCTCTCCCTCGATGCCGTCTGAAGCTTGTTGTTGAAAGGCAGTGACCTGGTCGTGAGCCTTCCATTTGCCTCCAACGGCAATATCTTCACCACGGGCATAAAGAACGCTCCCAGAGGCGAGGGAGGTCAGTCCCAGAAGAATGAGTGACTTGAATGAGTGACGCAACATTTCTGCTGGAAACGTAGTGAGTGACTAAAAAGAAAAAGAGTGAACGACAGTGCTGAAGAAACTGGGAAGCAGCTGGGGTGAGATGGGAAGTTGGGGTGCTGCAAAAGAGAATATATACATTCCACTTCCACTTGACGGACAGGCAGGCCCCTGTGAAAGTATCACTTAAACATATTAAACTTATAAACAGCTACATAACGTCATGTTACCTGTAGAGCCTGGTCCTGCTAATCCCGCCTTTCCCGCAAGGTCGTTGACACTATCTTAAGAAACTTGGTGTTTGATCGACAACAGGTTTAGATTGACTTGAACACTCGCAGCACGCTCGGTTCATCCGAATCACAAAGCTAAACAGATTAGATTCTTTATCCCCCAATGCAGACCCACACTGTACCTAATTCTTTTGGTGCAGACTGAGTTGCGAGTCAGTTGCATAAAGTGGCTTGGTCCCTGATCAGAGGGGTGACCCGTGGGTCGGCCAAGGCTGCACAACTAATTGCATGAACTTACATGAGTCGGCGACTCCGTATGCTGTGCGACTTTCTCGCAATCGCAAAGGACATCATATAATAAAGCCAGCTTAGAACTTTGCTGTCACCAGCATCCCACCGCTTCGGATATTTTTCATCCAATTACTCTCTTTTAGTTTTTGCAATTCGCCTGTGCGCTTTTGCTTACATGACATATTCAATCTGTTTATAAAGTCGCTCTTTCAAGATGATTTCCCGTCGTTTTTCCGCACTTCTGTTTCTTCTGGGTTCCTTGGTCACCCTGGTCAGTTGCTGAAACTCCCAGACAGCATAGTTTGAGGTGCTGCTTCTAGTGTGAATGATTCTCTGACGCCTGTGAATAGCTCTCTGCACAACCTGTTCGACCCTTTGCTGTAAGCATGCCCGACATCTTTTCCACTTTGTTTTGAATCAAGGCAGCTAACACTACCTTGCTGTAGGGAAACTCTGCATACGCGGTCGACGCCGAAGAGAACAAAGAAGAGGGGCGATGGGGCTTCAGTGTGTACGCAGATGGTTACACAGCCAAGGACGCAAATGGCAAGGTGTTGCCCGTTGATACCCTCATGGTCAACACGGTGTCCAAACGCCTGACCGTCATGAAGGCAATGAACGGAGACGACAAGACGGACCCTCGACTGAAAATGCGCCAGGTTCTCAAGGCGTGCTGGGAGATGACTGGTCTCAAGCCTTCCGAGCTGAAGACCGTGATGGGATCGAAAATCAGTAACACCAACATGCAAGAAGCCCTAGCCTCTTGCCGTACCGATTTGAAGCTCAAAGAGACGGATTCATTCACGGTCACCAGCACCGAAACGGAACCTGAGCGCAAGAAATGTTGGGAGACTGTTGGCAAGACCATCTTCTCGTCGGCTATTCAAGGTGCCATTAGGGACTTCGATATCAACAAGGAGCTTCTTGAGCTTGAGGTAGACCATGGGGATGGGTGGGATCATCTTTACTACCGATTCTCGGCACCAGACGAACAGTGAGATCACTGGTAGATTCTTCGCGTAAATGAGCAGTAGTCAAACAGGGACCTTTTGCAGCCATTCACTCCGTGACTTTGACCATGCCCAGATTGGAAGTACGTAGTGTCCATCAACTTATCATCACTCTCAGCTTGCTCGATCGGCAGCTTGAGGCGCGACGCTTCTAATAGTCTTGCAAACACACAATGTCGCCTCGGGAGACTCCGCTAGGAACTTGAGGTGGCCGTACAGTAATCCGGGCGTCGGCGTATGCAGTCATCAACGGCAGACTGCAGTCGAGTGGCGTTCAAGCACAATGAAACTGCTTCGTTCCATCCAATCAAACTTTTCAGCCCAAGTAAGTGACTTTTGTTGCATACAACAATGATCAAATATTGAAGTGTATTTATGCGGCACGGATTGACCCCACGTTTTTGACTCCATGCTAGTTACTGCTTTCGGACAACAGCCCCCGAATATGACTACTCTTTATTGCCGGTACAATCCTCGCCGTTAGCGGAGAGAGAAGTCGCCCGTCTGACGCTTGCATGTTTGCGCAATGACATGGGTAGGTCACATTTCAGCTTTGCACATCCTGAACCAAACCGTGAAGTGTGAATGTCCTTGTAGTCTTGGTAACGGAAACTGGCTGCAAGATCACGGACCGTACACATCTACTGAGAGCATGAAGAGACTATAGCTTGATGTGTCTAATACAGATGAGTATGCGATGACGAGGTGGAAACCGGGGCATGGTAGAGGTCGTCTTTAGCTTACACCTGGTTTGGAGACGTAGTAGCCGGGAGATCAAGTACCCCGTGTGTAAGCGATAGAACATGACTTTTGCCAATCACAATAGACATCGGCAATGTCATTGCATGTTTTTATATTTTGTACTCGCACTGTTGTCTTGTCGCTGATGCCAAGTATCCTTCTCCAAATGGCCTGCTGTCACTATCAAGAATGGGTGTGGTGCGGATACCGACATCCCTTTGAATATGATAAGTGGACCCCATAGCAGCAAACCAAGACGTATTGGGACCTCAAGTTGCTTTTCAATGCATTGAGAAGGCACCGAGGTTTGCTGGAAGAAATTCTGGAAGTCCACTCCATCGAGCTGAAAAGCTATCAGGTAGGGTAGGAAGGGAGGAGTGGGGACGGTTCGACATTGTCCATAAATACGAAGCTGGCCGGTTTATCCCGTCTCCCTTAGTTTCGAGAGCTTACCCTACATTGTCAAATAAGTTCAAACAAACACTCCGTGGACAAAATCTTGCCTACTCTCAGCATGTCTCCCTTATTGCCCCTTCTCATAATATCCTGGTCGTTCACCCGCACATCGCTATCACCTCTGAAGAGCGTGAGGAAGTCTTACGCTCCGTCGAATACAATGTCTTTGTCTTCCCCGCAGCCCTCCTCACCTGCGATTATCTCTCCGATTCGGGCACCTCGGCCATGACTGATGTTCAGTGGGCAGCGATGCTCAGGGGTGATGAGAGTTATGGCCGCAACTCAGGCTACTACTGCCTCCTTGAGGCCTTCCGCGATGTCTTCGAGCGTGGTGAAGATCATCGATCTGTCTTCAAAGATGTCCTTGCCGGCACAGCTGACAGCACTTTCTACCGCGAGATATTTCTCAAGGAGATCTGTGGCGGATTCGTGAATGGCGGCCCTCTCCAGCTTATCCGTCCGAACTTTTTCATTTTGCCCCAGGGGCGGTGTGCCAAAGTATTGCTCTTCTCTACCTTGAGCGACACACTGTGTAACATCGACACCGATCCCCGCAACGTCAGTAATCTGCCAGCTCTTATTAGTAACGCATTCTTCGACGCCACGGCTGCGAACGCTGCGGCGGCTGGCTTTCAGTTGCACACATTCACTCAGCCCGGGCTCACCGACCCCTTCCCAGCCGAACAGGTCGGCGTTAAAAATCCGTTCAAAGGGAACCTGGACATCGAGAAGGTGTCGGCATTCCTTGGTGCTGGTGGGAATGCTAGCCGCGTGGCCATGCTTCTACTTACAATCACCAACAATTGGGCCGGAGCGCAGCCAGTTTCCATGGGCAACATCAAAGCTGCAGCTGAGTTAGCAAAGAAACATAGCTTGCCCCTTTTCTTCGACGCCTGCCGATTTGCAGAGAATGCCAAGTTCATCCAGGACTTTGAGGCTGGATATCAGGACAGAAGCATCCCACAGATTGTCCAGGAGATGTTTGCGTACGCAGACGGCTTTACTATTTCTCTCAAGAAGGATGGCCTGGCGAATATGGGTGGTGCACTATGTTTCCGAGACCAGGGCATCTTTCCGATAAGATTCGGTGCAGACATCGGCATTCGCTTGAAGGAGAGACAGATCATGTGTTACGGGAATGACTCCTACGGGGGTATGAGCGGTCGCGATGTCATGGCTGCCGCTGTCGGGCTCTACGAGGTCACCAAGGAGACGTACCTAGCCGACCGAATCGGCCAAGTCAAGAAATTCGCCGAGGGCTTGATCGCCAAAGGTGTTCCTGTTCTCCTGCCACCCGGCGGCCATGCTATCTATCTCGATATGGATGGCTTCTTTGCCGACTGTGGGAGGTCTTACGGCGAGTTCGCCTCCGTCGGTTTCACCTTGGAGCTGCTCAAAGACTATGGCATCCGAGCATGTGAAGCTGGTCCTTTCGGGTGGGAGTGGGACAAGAAAGAAAGCATTACGCAAGACAGAGACAACATTCCCAATTTGGTCCGGTTCGCCGTCCCGCGGTACGTGATGTCGGATAGACACATCGAATACACCATTGCCGCCGTATCGCAGCTCCACCAAAGACGCCATAGTATCCCTGGAGTGAGGATCACCCGAGGAAAAGAGTTAAGGATGAGAGTGTTCCAGAGCGGGTTGCAACCTGTCCCCGTTCTCTCGGGGTTGAGCTCCCCGACCGATGTTGGAACTTTCAAGAGCGAGGCCTGGCACGACATCCAAAAGCTTTTTGATGCTCTTCATCTAGATGATCAAGCTTTGAAAATGTTCTATCATGCTTTCGATGTACCCATGCAGGGCTGGGGTCATCTGCCAGCATCTGAGCCACCTTTCGGGTGGAAGTCGGATGCAAGCCTCAATCTTTGTCCATTCGAGTACTCCGTTGCCATTGATAAGGCGACCGGGAAAGCTCAGCTACGCTTCCTCATAGAAAACCAGGCAGATGAGGCAACTCTTGAGGCCCACCAACGAAGCGCTTTGCAACTAAATAATGAGACACAACGCATACATCCGAATGCAGTCTCTCTGGATCGATTCAACCATATCAAAGATACCTTCTTTCCCTCAGGGGCGGAAGCACAAGGAACCTTTGTAGGGTGGCACAGCTTTGTTGCTGAAGAAGGCCCTCGTCCGGGATGGAAGATCTACCTGAACGCCAATGCTCAGGGAGAATCCCGGGCCCCAGCAGTTGTCCGCGAAGCCCTCAACAAACTTTGTATGCCACAAGCTTGGGCTCCTCTTGAGAAAGTCTTACTGCCAGGGAACAAGCTCATGTATCTTTCACTGGATCTGTGCCCTGGCTCTCAAGCCCGAGTCAAGATTTACGTGCAGCATTTCGGCGCAACGGCCGCGGATCTATCGCAGGCGGCCTCCATCGTTGGCCCCGACATTGTTGGTGCATCTGATCCCGAAATACTCCATTTCTGTACCGTTCTGAGTGATGGTTCTGAGGGGCCATACGAGGGCAAGGGGCCGATGACTTGTTTCAGTTTCATTGCGGACGGTGAGGACGTGAAGTCAGAGGTGGCAGTGTACTTCCCTGTTCATGATTACGCCTCCGATGATGCTGAGATCCGCAACCGGATAGAGACCTACTTGGGGACTGCTGATGAAAAGGCTCTGAAGACGTATCAGAGAGTACTTGATGCCGTCGCTCATCGGCCTCTGCAGGATGGCCGGGGAATTCATGCATGGGTTGGGTTGAAGATGACGAGAAGCCGGGGGTCCGTAGTGACCTTCTATCTGGCTTCTGAGATGTTTGGCAAGTTGTCAAAGAGGCTATCAAAGTGCTTTGATGACGGTATCATAACGATCATGCGTAATTTTAGGAGCCATGAGATGCTGCTCCGCATCGTCTGAGACCTAGCGAGCTTGAAAGAGGTAATAGTCAATAATGGTTGAATGAATTTTGTCATGATCATTTTCGTTGCAAGTTAAATTTGCTATGCTCTTCAACTGTCGGTGTTGTTGCTGCTTTTCCTTCATTGTTCTGTGTGAGACAGTATCGATTGGAGTTGGGTTGTTCTGTGCTATTTCGTTGTGCCAAGTTGCCATTGCTGCAGTTCGACCCATAGCTGCAGTTCTACATTTATCCCGCAGCTCCCATAGTCTCATCTTTGAAAGGCGGCAAGGACAGTTAAAGCAGCGTATTTCCGGGCTTTTCAATTTCTCCTATACGTAAAAAATGAAATTATTACTGCCCGAAGGTGGCTCTCAAATCTTTGGTCGCACCTTTTTTATCACATCAGACATCAGGAGTACAACTCGGAACATCTTGCATACCAACTGTCATGGCCGTCATGCCTGCACGAGCCGACTCAGGACACGCGCGCAAAGAGGCGGCAGCACCGGCTGTGTCTGTGGCAGCCCAGCTTTGCAACATACTTCGACTCCCCCGAGAGCTACGTGACATGATATATGAGAACGGACTATTGCCACAGCATTCCACAATTCTGCTTTTATTTGAGCACCACCAGAAACATCAGCTTGGATCCAGTCTCTTCTGGACATGTCAGAAGCTCAGAGTCGACGCTATTGACTTCGTATGTGATCGAAACTACTTCGTCGTCGCGTTCAATTTACCACCAAGCCGTTTGCAACAAACCAGGTTCCACAGCGTGGGACAATTCAGGCGCCAGGGCGTGACCTCTTGGAAAGAATGCATTCATCATCCAACATGTCTTGCATTGCTCGAGAATGTTAGGTTTCTTCGGCTGCAAATCCCTCAGATGGTGATTGTGGACGATGGACTCGCTCTGGCGCAAGACCTCGTTGAGTGCGCGGCCCGCCTGGAACGACTGGTAATTCAAATCTTTGCAGCAGAAGACACGCGCCTTAATTCCATGCGTATCCTTTTGAGCCACGGCTCAGGTGGTCGGTTTCTCAATCGACTTCTTCGTCTACCATTGCTCAAAATTCTGCAAGTTTCACAATCAGACCAGACCGACGATTGGATCCCCGATGGTTTTCAGCCTAGGACGAATTGTCGGGTGGAGTTTATTTGCAACGGCCATCACTTTCCGCTCAACACGGCAGATTTGTGGAATTCTTTAGTTTCACAAGTATGGGATTCCCTGACACAGAGAGCCAAGTCTCTGGACTGCAGGGCTTTACCTCGGTCCTCTGAGGAACACCTTGTCCATTTCAGTGGTGGCGACGTACATCCTCGCCCTATCTTGCTACAACACATTTGCACTGTATTGGGCTGCAAGGCGCTTGTGATAGTGCACATTGAACACCATCACATGAGTCTTGCATTTGAAGATGGTAAGGAGGTGTACAGAAAGCTGCCGGAGATGTGTAGCTTTCGGTGTTTGTATCCTCACCGCCAATACAGACCGGACTGGTGGTGGATGGAGCATGACAAGAAGAGACAGTCTAGCTGAGAGCTTGAGACTTTGCGGGACCCAGTGTATCTAAGGTGCAGGAAGATGATTTGGCGAGTCAAACGCATGTCACAGCATTGAATCGAAGAGAAATAACATTCTGCATCACCACACTTGGCAAAATTTCTTGAGAGTAGCAGCCGAGCACCAACCGTGACAACTAGTTGCTGTCTCTTCACAACAACTCTTCCTATGTTCCGCAGAGCTGGCCTTCCTATCCTGGAGTTGTCCCCGCCCTCAGCATCCACCGGGATCCACGATATGGATCACATCGGCCCTATGGCGCAACGGTAGCGCGTTCGACTCCAGATTCTGTCCTGCGACCGTTTCTGAGCTGATATCGAAAGGTTATCCGTTCAAATCGGGTTGGGGTCATCCCTTTTTGTCCCTGGACGCATCGTAGTTCTTTATTTCGCTCCTGTGATGCGTGGTTGTGGTGTTGAGCGATGTTCATATGGGCTGGTGGCATGCAACCTGCGCCCCACGTGATTGAAGGGCTGCGAAACAATTTAGTGAGAAAAACTCAATTGACGTATGCTTGTTCGGCAGTTATCTTTGACTTCCTGTGCCATATGGTGTGTCCCGGTGTGTGTGGGTTTGTCGGATGTAGCCGTGTTGCGAGCCAGGGTTCGCGTGTCAGACCGAGCTCACCGAACACGCACAGCGAGATATCCCGCGGCGCCAATTCCCTGTTGGAGGATAATCAGGATAGGCAATTGCCTATTTCGGAGCCTTAAAACATCATCTCATGAGATCCCTTGTTAGATTTTGTGCATATTGTCAGAGTCATGGAGGCACCCGGAAGCCTGGGATGCCCACGCAAAAGAAGCAAGGGATGCCAAGGGCATTGACGGAGTAACCCCGAACACTCGGGAGCATGTGGTCCGAGCTTTCGGGTATCACCCGATGCCTCCGCATTCACAGGCTTTGGGGATGCTTCCGGACAACTCCGGCATCGCCGCTGTGAGACTGCTGCACGACATTCAGTAGCCGTACTGGCCAGTTCATAAGGTCAAAGACAAACTTCTGACCTTACAGCATCTCATACACGTGCTTCATTTGCGTATATTGTCATTTCTACCCAACCCGATCCTGCAATGTCTTCTCGAGCCCTTGAAGCCCTCCGCAAGTTCACGGCATGTGACGTAAGTATCAACGCCGCCGGGCTCAACCCGACCAGCGGTCATCTCTGTAGCCCAGGCAGCCTCACTCGCAACATGATTTGTTTCTGACAAAGGTAAAGATCGGAGATGCCCTTGTGAAGCTCAAGTACCCCCAGGGTGGCTTCCTCGATGGAATCCGGATGTTTTCCCCCGGCTCCGGCACGCGCATTTTCGGCCCCGCAGTAACGGTGCAGATGGTCGAGACCAGCGACACCTCGGCCCCGAAGCTGGACAAGCACTTCGTCGACCACAATGAAGAAGGTGGCGTCATGTACATCCAGCAACCCAAGGGCCTCCCGTCCGCGTGCTGGGGCGGTTTGATGTCCACTCGGGCCAAGTTTCTGGGTGCACAGGGCGTGGTCATTGACGGGCGAATGAGGGATGTCGGAGAGCACAATGAGATGGGATTCCCGGTAAGTCTAAGCGAACGCGAAGAGCTTGTTTCTCGTCCGGCTTAATCCAACGATTCCCGTAGTGTAAACTCTACTAACGACATCGGCAGGTGTTTGCCCAGGGTACATCTATTCTGGGCTCGAACACATTCACGCGGGCGTCGAGGGTCAAAGTCCCTCTTCAATTCAAGGGTGATCTCTGGATCAATCCTGGCGACATCTTGATTGGGGATGCGGATGGTGTCGTGGTGACGCCGCCCTCATTGGTTGAAAAAGTTGTCGCTCTGTGCCAGGAGCGAGCCGAGGTCGACGAGAAGATGTTTGTTGAGCTGAGAAAGGGTGCCTCGATGGGTGACCTGATCAAGAACGTGCGTAAGGACAAATAATTAGCCGGTCATTTACAGCCGGAGTATAGTAGGTACAAATTAAGATACGCGATGTTTCATGAGTGAAACCTAAGATGGTTGAAGAGAATCATTTTACTCTCGGCAAAATTGCTGTGTTAGTGTATCGAGTTTAGTCCCGGTAAAGTTGTCGAGACTGGTGTAAAATAGTGGTAAGGGGTATTTTTCAGGGGTTGCCACATGTCGCATCTGCCCGTTACGATTTCTGTAGATAGGCAACTGTGGGGGCAATGCGAGATGCGAAATACTACAGCACAGAAGTAATCATAATTAATCTGAGTTCTATACTCTACGGTGCGCTCTATCATCCAAATAATTCACTCGGGTTTCGTATCATCAGCAGGTCCCATTCCTCGTCCGACAGCCATGACTTGAGACTCCGCAGCCAAGCCGCATCGTCGACTTCCAGGTACGGCGTCTCCTTCATAGCCGCCTCGTGTGTTCTCACCTTCATGCGCGGCGTGTGGGGCCAGTCACTGCCCCAGAGAACACGATGCTTGTTGGCGTCCACAAGTGCGCGCACCAAGAACTTGACGTCGCAGTAGTCCGGCTTCTCCTCGCTGATGCGGTATGGCGCGCTCAGCTTCACCCATAGGTGGCCGTCTCTGACCAGCCTCATGATGGCGTCGAACCCTGGTTGTGTCGTTGGCCGGTCGCGATACTCCTCTGAAAGCAGACTTGGTGCCTTTAGGAGCGCGAAGTGATCTGTTACCAGCTTGACTCCATGTTTTGCAAGATTCTCCCTCACAAATGGTTCCAACTCCTCCCAAAAGTCGGTCCGGGTTGTAGTCATCGTGAGGCTCCAGGGCAACGCAAGGGCAGTGATTCTTCGGAGGTGAGCTCGAAGAGCTACCTTTTGTAGTTCGACATCTTCCATGGCCTTGTAACGGTACAGATTGACACGAAGCCCCCGAACACCAGCTTCATGCATTGCCCTCAATTCATCATCGGTGGTCGTTTCTGGGTCTATGACACCGATCGCACGCGTCTTTTGTGTTCCCAGGCGAGGCACAAAGGCCTTCAGAGAGGTGCAATCATCACCGTAGGATAGGCCATGGGTGAGGACAGATCTGGTGATTCCTAGACTTTTCTTGAAGTTGTCAAAGGCAGCAACGGTCGCAGGAGGCGGTGTCAAGTGCCTGTTTGGACTGTAAGGGAACGACTCGGCTATGACGACGGGTATTTGTTAGTATAACCTTCTCGTGCGTGCGCCTTATCGCAAGCCGTCTATGATGATTCCAGAGTGTTTAGACTTACGTTCAAAAATGTGATGATGAGTGTCCCATCCACCGTGAGGAAACAAGTTTCTCTCAGTTCCCTCGGTCACTGTAGCTGAAGGGGCCATTGTGGATGTTGTCTGCAGCTCTTCGGTGTATTATCTTCGAAGCTTGGCTCAGAACGATAGCACCGAGAGCCACCGATCCAACGATGATTCGCTTGTTATACACATTGTTGCGTCGGTTTCCGATTCGGCACCAGAAGGTCGACCCCGAACAACCGGCAGTATCCCGCGGGCATATTTTGGCAACTTGCAAATATTTCCTCCCATCTCACGCGACGGAATCGTCACGCCAGTTTGCTAGTGGAGATGGTGATGATGATGATGATCCTACAAGGAGTAGTCCGTCGTGTTAGACGGATGGCTCCGATATGTCTCGGACTACTCCCTGACAGGCGGACTACTCCAATGAGGCGGATAGCTCCCAGCTCCAGGCACCTGCGCCACACCAAACTCCGTGGAACGCGTGGATTCCGTGCGATGCGCGGATTCCTCCATCCCATGTTCCCGCCCTAGCGCCGCCACGAGGATACTTCGAACCATGGCATCTTAGTCTTTTTTTGACTACGCAGATGTCGTCTAGTCGTGTACGAAGTGGGTGTAAGTCACTTCCGTCATGTTCCCGGCAGATTACGAACACACCGAGTGTCATCAATGTCTAAGGGAGACGGACGGAGCTCCGCCTCTCACGGGTTCATGATGCGTGCCGAAGCTCACGGATCGTTCCTGCCTGGCAACACCCGGTCTCATTCATGTATTTTCGGGGCAGTCCAGTAATGTGCACCGCTGGACTATGTAAGACTGCCCAGAGGCGCACGCCTGCGGCCTGCGATGATCAGTTCACTGTCTGTATGATAGACCTCTTGGCTTGATTGATTGTTATTGGCGTATCAACGATGAGTCGCAGTAACACCTCTCCGACACCCTTGCAATCTGTGGTTGCTGGTGCAGCTGCTGGGGGAGTAGAGTCTCTAGTCACGGTATGTAAACTCGGTCTCGCTTTTCTAGTGATTGCAAACATATTACAAAGTCTCTACTATGCTAACCTGAGTCAAGTATCCTACAGAGTACATCAAAACGCGAAAACAACTGCTGAGTTCATCCGAATCTCCACTACGAATTCTCGTCTCAGCCGTACGGACCTCTGGACCTGGCGTGCTGTACACGGGGGCCAGTGCGTTCTGTGTCTCAAATGCATCCAAGTCAGGCGTACGATTTTTTACATTCGATGCCATCAGGAACAAGCTCCCGCAAGATGCCCAAACAGGGAAGCCAACCAAGGTTGCCAATATGCTTGCCGGTGTCGCGGCTGGCGTGGCCGAGAGCGTGACAGTGGTGACCCCTGGCGAGAACATCAAAACCAAGATTGTAGAAGACAGAGCTGGCGCTAGACGATTCAAGTCGACAAGCCATGCGATCAGAAGTATCGTAGCCATGGAGGGCCTCGGAGGGCTTTTCCGTGGCATCCTCCCGGTGACTCTGAAGCAGGGCTCGAACGCCCTTGTTCGGTTCACCAGCTACAATGCTCTCCTCGAGGTGATCAGCCCACCGATGGAGCTCCGCGGCAAGGGGTCTTTAGCTCCAGTGTCCTTTCTTCCCTTCTAAGTTTTCTTCTTCGCAGTTTGCTGCCTAGAGGCGCACTTTATTAACTGTTACGGTCAGCTATCTAACAGTAGGGTCTACTAATAGAAGCTAGGGATTAATACGTTCTAATAGTATACTAGGTTATAGTTTAGGTTAAAGGTTATAAGCTATAGTAGATTAGGTTTTTAGAGACTAAAGTAATTAATCTTAAACTTAATAAGTATTTTATAATAAAAATAAGCTAAAAGTATTTTAAAGATAAGTATTAAGTTAATTACTAAAGAGTTATAGGAGTTTAACCTTAAGTTAAACTTAGGTTATATTATATATAAATCTTAGATAATATTCTTTATTTACTTAGAAGTAATTACTTAGGTATATAAAGTAATTATAATTAATTAGTAATATTAACTAATTACTAAGTATCTTATTTTATATTCTACTAACTATTTCTTTATTTTATTATTATATAACTTATACTATAATTCTTTTATACTAAATAAGTTCTTATTATTCCTATAATTTTATAGTATAAATATTTTATCTTAGTTACTTAATACTTAAGTAGTTTAATTAATTATTATTTTTATATAATAAGTTATAATATTAAGTCCCCTCTCTAAAAGTTTTATTTTTAAGACTTAATATAAATAAATTATTAGTTTTAAATTAGAGATTTATTAATTATACTTCTTAATTTACTTATAATACTAATACTATATTAAGTTATATTTAAAAATTAAAATTAAGTTCTACTTCTACTCTTTATTATTATAATTATATATTATATATTACTAAGTTTAGTTTTATTATTAATATACCTTATTCTTATTATTATTTTATAGAGAAATATTATAAACTTCTTCTAAGTAGTAAGATTTATAGTAAGTATACTTATTTAAAGTAGTTTTATAATATAATAATAAATACTATTTATACTTATATATCTCTATACTCTTTATATTTTATATATATTATTAATTTATTATAATTAATTATCTATTAAATAAAGTAATTTATTTAGAAAATATAAAAGTAGTTAAAGAGGAAGTATTATAAAAAAAAGCTATTACTTTATATATTATATAAACTAAATTAGATAAATCTATAGTATAGTTAGATTATTTATATAAGTAGAAAAAAATAGTTTTCTAAAAAAGTTAAGAAGTTATAAAAGAGAAGTTAGTAATATCTCTTATATTAGAGGTTTAGTTAATAAGTAGCTTTAGTATAATAAACTTAGATTTAATCCTTAATTAGAATCTTAATACTTTAAATTTCTTATTAAGGAGGTTTTAATTATATTCTAATATTCTTAACTAAATAAATAGTTTTCTTTATTATAATCTATTTATTTCTATTAGTAGTTTAATATATCTATATAGATATCTAATTTATTAGTAACCTAAAGAGTTTATTAGAGGAATTAATTTATTTAATATAGGTATTACTTCTTATTCTTAATACTACTACTAATAGATTATAAGTTCTTTTATTATATTAGTAATATTTTTAGCTAGTTCCTATATATTATCTTTATATTTATATTATTTCTATTTAATAAAGTATTAATATTTTTTAGGTTTTTTAAAGTAGTTAATAATATATTTAACTTTATACTCTAGCTTATTATTCTCTATAATAATAATATTACTTATTTATAATCTTTATAAAGCTAATTTAAATAGTAAAATATAGAATACTAAGTAATATTTTATAATATTTAAAAGTTTAAGCTTATAATTAACTAATAAAATAACTTATAAGATTTTAAAAAGTTTAAGTTTTTTATAATTAAGTTTATTATTTAGTTATTTTATTTTAATATTTTATTATATAAAATAAGTATTATTTTCCTCTTTTAAAGTTAGTCCCTTAATCTTTTATTTATTACTAAATTTAGTTATTTATTATTATATAAATTTAAGTTTTTTATATATATTTTCTTAGATATCCTTAATTTATTATACTAAAGTAATAGCTTTTATTATAGCTAGTTCTATTTAAAGTTCTCTATAAGTAGTAAGTTTAAATTTATAGTTAAAGTAGAAAAGGGATTCCTTAATACTTTCTCTTATTATATTATTATAAATAAACTAAGCTATTAGTAGTAATATAACTTAATTATTTTAGTTATAATTAATATAAATATAAAAGTAAGTTTTAAAGATTTAATTAACTTATTCTATTTATTTATTAATCTATAAATAGAATATAGTAAATATTAATTATTTAATATTAAAGTATAATATAATTAATTTCTCAAAGTTAAAAGTAAAGATCTTATTTCTATTTAATATAATTTCTTTAAGTATTCTATAATTAGTAATAATATATTTAAAGAATATATATATATATTCTTTAGTATTACTTACTTCTTTATATAGAATAAAGTAAGTATATTTTATAAATTAATTTATAATAATAAGAATACTATTATAATATATTTCTATAAGAGGTTTTTAAAATTTTAATAATTTAATAATAAAATTAAAAGATATAAATTACTAAGTAGTTTATAATATAAATAAAAACTATAATATATTATAAAATTAATATTAAATAGGTTTACTTTTAAAATAAATTTTATAATTTTTAATTACTTTTATTATATATTCTCTAATAACTTTTTCTCTATATTACTATTATAATTATTTCTAAGTTTTTATAATTCTTTAGTAACTATATATAGAGTAAGTATAAAATTCTATAATTACTTTATTATTTAGTTTACTAAATAAGCTAATACTAAATTATCTAGCTATTATTAAGAGTTTAATTATTAATATTAAGTCTTTATTATTATTATTAGTAACGCTAGCTTATTATAGCGTTAATTAAGCTGGGCGCGCCTTATATAATTAGCGATTATATAAGGTACTAGCCTCTGCAATTAACGCTGCAATTATAGCTACTACTTCTAACGTAGTTAACTTTATCTATATTACTACTAATATAGTTAATATAATATAATATTTGCTGCTTATAATGCCCTACTAGTTAGCTAGTCTTATGAGATTAATACTAATTAGTAGTTAACTTTATAGTTATTACTATATAATATATTAATTAACTATAGATTAGTAAAGCTCTAGAAGAAGTAGTTTTATTAATATTTATTTAGATCTATTCTACCTAGAAATACTTAATTAATTAACTTATACTACTAAGGTAGTTATAACTTTAAAAAGATAGCTTATTTTACTTAAGCTATTTTAAACTTATTTTTTTCTAATTTCTAAGAAGAGTATATTAATATTAATATTATTAGTACTAATAGGATTAAGTAATATCTCTTTATAGTATTAATAATAGTAGGATTATAATAATAGCTTTTATAGCCTCTAATCTTATATTTAATAGAAGTAGTTATAATATAACTTAAGAGATAATTTGTTTTACTTAGAATATTTTTAGTAATTACTTTTATTTCTTATTTAAAAAGTATTTACTATATACTTAACTCTTAATATTAATATTAACTTATTAACTTATAATTAATAGTAAAGTTAACTATTTACTTTACTTTTAATTACTTTATTTAGCTTCTTACTTCTTATAAATAGAGTTTTTATACTAAATAAGTAAATAAAAGATTACTTTACTTTTAATAGCTTTTAACTATTTTTTTTTTTATTAAGTTAATATTAATAGTAAATAGCTGCTTTAAGCTTATTTAATAATAACTATTTATATATATAGTATATAGTATACCTTACTATAAGATTTTCTTATTATTTAACTACTAAATACTAACTACTAATTACTAGCTATAAGAGAATTTTTTATTATTTTTTACTCTTAATAATTTATACTCTTTCTATAATACTATTATATAGCGTTTTTATTTTTTTTATAATACTACTATATTATTTTCTTATTTTTAGGATTTTACTACTTTATTAATAATATTACTTATTAAACTTATTTACTCTCTTATTAATACTTACTTTTAGTAATCTTTTTTATATAGTTAACTAACTTTTAATTTATTATAGAGATCCTTCTTAACCTTTATACTTCTATCTTTAACTACTATTAAGCTATATTAAGTTAAGTAAGAGTAATAAAGTAATAAATTATCTATTAAATAAATAAGCTTTAGCTACTATAATACTTAGTAAGCTTTTTATAATTATAGTATAGTAATCCTTATTTATAATTTAACTTAATATTTTGCTCTATTAGGAATATTAATACTTACCTTTTTATACCTTTAATAACTTATATAATTTCTTAAATAACTATTATTAAGCTTCTTTAATTATATTTGAATTATTTACTATAGTTTTTTTAAGAAACTTTTTAGGTAACTTTCTAGCTCCCCTAGCTTTTCTAATACTTCTAGCTAATAACTACCTTATCCTTATCTTTATTAGAGTTTATAATATAATTAACTATAGCGTTTAAGGTAAGCTTATTAATATTAATATAAAATTAAATATTACTACTTAAGGTTAAGTAGCTTTATACTTCTTATTTAATATAGAATATTACTAACTTAATAGCTTTATTAGTTCTACTTTTTAGAGTTAAACTTTTATTAATTTTAAAGATATATTAGAATCTATTTTTAATTACTATAATAAAGCTACTATAAAGGAATTTAGGGACTTCTTTATTACTAATAAGGTTTATATTATATAAGATAGTAAATCTATTATTTCTAATATCTATACTACTTTTTATTAAAACTTCTATTATTAGTTTAATAAGGATATTAATAATAAGATAGCTAAGTTTCCCTCTCTTAAGAAAGCTATTAAGGATATTAACTTCTTTAATAATATTAAGGGTATTAAGCTAGAGCTACTAGCGTTTTTTAGCTATACCTCTTTATATATAGCCTTATCTTTTAGACTAATTTAGTATAAATTAAGCTTTACTAAAACTTATTAGTTAATTACTTTTACTTATCTAAGAGGCTTTAATATTAATTTTAATAAGAGTAATATATTTAACTTTATTACACTTAATTAGCTATTTTCTTATTAACTTATAGATCTTATAAAGTTATATAATAATAGTATGTAATTTAAGGCCTCTAGCTGTTCACTATGATTTTTACCTGCTTAGAGCGACAGACCTCCTAACTCTATACCTCCTAATAATACACACAGCCTTCAGTCATATGATCCTCTCCCAACCTCAGCCGCACTTACATATGCACATCACACTAAACAACTTCACTATCTTCAACTTTACTTTAGCAACAATATAGTTTGTGATTACTTAATTACTTAATTACTAACTACTAAACTGTTAACCTATCCTCTCTCTCGTATATCACCCGCACTCCTATTAAATACTATCCCTATTACTGCTTCGCTATCTGCTATTCGTCACTATCTCTTCTTATTTAATTAAGCTGGCTAACGCCTTTGCAGCAGCTATGCTGTCATCAGTAACGCTCTCTCTATTCAGCGCAAGGCGCACTCACTAATATTTAAGCCCTACTAGGTTTAGGCTTAGGCTGCCTCTACCTTAGTATTATAGAGGGCTTATGCAAAGAAGGGCCACTCCTTAGGATAGCTAGAAATATATATAGCCTCTGCATAGAGGCGTCTAGAGCTATTATTTATCGCCTTAATTATAGTATAGAGAGGGTCCCCTCTAGGGGTATTTATAAAAGCTCTAGCTATAGCTACCTTAATAATATGCTACTAATTAGCGAAAAAGTGCTTATTGAATTTAAGGGCTTTATTTATTATATAGATATTATTTTATATAGTGATACCTTTAGCTATTCCCTTATAAAAAGGTATACCTCGTAGGGGATTAGCGTTCTTATATATTTCTTATAGTGTAGATATAGTGAAGCTTTAGGATTTATTATAGGTTAAAGAGGAAGAGGAAGAAGGATAAGCACAAGGCTCTACGCTAGAGTTTTTATGCTTCTAGCTGTGAAAACCTCTTCTAACAACCTCTTTAGTTAAGGAGTTATCTCTTATATAGTAGCGTTTACAGATAACCTCTTTAGTTAAGGAGTTATCTCTCTTATAGTAGCATTCGCAGTACCTTACTAGAAGGTTCAGCAAAGCTATTATTAGCTAGGCTATAAGAGCCTTAGTAACCCCTTCAGCCCTAATATAATCAGCCCTGCTATGTGCGGCGCTACTAGCCCTGCGCTGCGCGGCTGGCGCTATTGCTATTCCGCCAGTCTATTTAGCTAAAGCATGCGTTTAACTTTATATAGTAACGTTCAGAAGGTTTGCCTGCTAGTAGGAATATATAGGGTTTCTATACTGTTTTCCTTAATTAGTAGAGGGTATAAGTTAAGGTGCCTATATAGTGTTTCTAGAATTATGCCTACATATAGGGTGAATTTTGCTGTAGTCTTTTTACAGGGGGGCTGCATTATAACTATAAACTTAATAGTATATAATTTAAAGGTAATATATATAATATCTTTAACTTTAAGCTTTTAATCTTTAAGGATTTTTATATTAAAACTAGTATTAACTAGTTTTAAACCTTAAGTATTTTCTCTATTATACTTAAAAATAAGGTATTTAATTACTATTATAATAAGCTTTATAGTAATAATATGCTTATTAACTTTATTAAATTAGTTATTAAAGTTAAAGCTTATTTTAAAATTAAAAAGTCTTATTAAGTATATCTCTCTAAGTAGTATAGTATTACCCTTAACTATATAATCTTTAAGAACTTTAGTAAGACTAAGATAGAGTATTTTAAGATAGTTTTTAATAAACTTATTACTATTTAGTATATTTTCTTTATTATTTATTATTCTAATAATACTTTTTATAATTAGGTCTTTAGTATTTACTAAGGTATACTTAAGTATAATTATACTTTTATAAGCCCTACTAAAGATTATAAGAGTATTACTAATTAGTTTTAATTATCTATTAGTATTATAATATAAAACTAAGCTTATAAATACTTTATAATAAACCTTACTTCTATTAATAATTAATATTAAACTAATTACTAATATAATAGCTATAGCTATAGCTTTTAATTTAGCTATTACCTATATATATCTTATAGTTAATATTACTTTTAACTTATACTTCTTAAATCTAAGAAGAAGTGTTATATTTATAGTAAAATAAGCTACTAGTTAATAAAGTACTTTACTAAAGATTACTATAAAGCTTTTAACTACTTTAAGTAAATATATATTAATAAAGATACTTCTACTTCTACTTTTAATTACTTTTTAGTATAATATAAAGGTATTAAGGGTATTAATAACCTTCTTATTAATAGCTATAATAAAGATATATTAAATTATTTTAATACTCTTAATATTAATAACTTTAATACTAAAGATAGTTAGTATAGGTTAGATAGTTTAAATAATAAAAATTAATAATTTCTTACTCTTTATTTTATTAGTATTACTTTTAATAGCTTTAAAGTTATTAGTATATTAGGTAATAATACTACTTTTTATGCTATTACTAAGTAGGATCTATATATTATAGTTAAGCTTAAAGAATATACTTTATAGTTTTCTCTTAAAGGAAGGTATAGATTAATAATCTTTTAGGGTATTCTGCTTAATATTAATACTTCTAAATATTTAATAGTAGGTTAACTTTAGGTCTTTATACTTTAATAATTAATATTAAACCTTAAATTTAATACTATAAAAGTAGTTATTATTAGATTTAGCTTTAGTAACTCTATCTACTTATTAGGATCTATTAAAGTCTTTATACTACTTAGTTTTATTACTTTTTATATTATACTAATAAATATATCTTTTTTATACTATTTTTGCGATATAAATAAAATAGAAGTTATATTTAATAACTTTAATAACGTTATAAAGTAGAAAAACCTTAGAGTTCTAGTTATCTATAAATAGGGGTATCCCTAAATACTTCTCTAATAAGAATAGTTAATTACTTATTACTACCTTAGTAAGGTTGAATTTTAATAACTTTATTGCTATTTTAGCTACTTATTAGTTATTAGACTTTAATATATCCTTATTAGGGCTAAGTATAAGGTTAATAAAAGCTTTTTTACTTATTTAATTAAGGTTTATTAGTACTATTAACTTTATACTAATTAACTTAAAAGGTTTAAATTTACTTTTTATAATAATTATAAGTTTAATTATAAGATTTTTATAGATATTATATATCTTAATAGTAATAGATTAATACTCTATATTATTAATAGTATTACTAGCTTTAATACGGCTTATTTCTTTAAAGATCTATTAGCTTAGTATATTTAAGAAGCTTTATATATATACTAAATTAATATATATTAAGGCCTTTTAGACTTTATTACTATAGATATTAATACTAATTTCTATAGCTATAAATTTAAATATACTACTTATATTTTAGTAATTACTATTAAAGAAGTCCCTATTAAGGCTTATTATAGTATTAGTAAAGTTAAATATTATTATGCTACTTTATATTATACTTATAATATTATCTATACTAAAGACCTTTTTATCTCTTATAAGTAAGTTTTATAGATAACTATTAAGACTATTAATAATACTACTAAGTTTAATAGTTTAATCTTAACTTTATTTATTTTTAATACTTACTTTTAAGTAACTAAGGATTTAGTACTATCTTTAAGTATTACTAAGTATTAAGAAGCTATATAAAAAGCTACTAATAAACTCTACTATATATATACTAAACGTTAAGTTTTTAATACCTTTACCCTCTATAATAGCCTAAGTATATTATTAATACTAGCTTTCTTATTATAGTTAGATATTCTTATATAGTATAAGAATAAAGGTTAGGCTAGCTTATATAAGCTTCTTTCTATTAATAGGGAGGATTATATATTTAATTTACTTTATAAGCTAAGAATATTTTAATTAACCTATATTAAGCTTTTTTATAATAACTTAGATAAAGATATTATTAATACTAACTCTCTATTAAATACCCCTAAGGTATTAATAATACTAATAAAAGAAGACTAAGAAGGATTACTAATATTAGTATTATTATTACTATATTAATATAGCTAGCTTTATAAGGGAGAAGAACGCTTAAGACTATTTCTAAGTAAGCTATACTAAAGTTTATAAAAATAGATACTTATAGTGAAGATAGTTAATATTAACCTTACTTTTAGTGTTAACTTTATACTAGAGGTTAATAATATTAATATTACTATTACGTTCTTTACTACTAATAAAGTCTTTATAACTAATAAAGAATATACTAACCTTAACTTAGTTATATAGCTTTATAAAGTAAGTAAGATTAATATACTTAGCTGTTTTTTTAAGTAATCTAATAAAGCTAAAATTAAGGGACTTATTAATTAAAGTGTCTTTAAAATAGTTATATATAACTCTATTAAGTATATAAATATCTATATCTTCTAATTATAAATAGTTAATAAAATTAAAGGTAAGAATACTAATAAGCTTTATAAGAAGTCCTACCTTATTATCTAAAGATATACTAATAATAATAAGGAAGTGATTTTAATATAATTTCTAATAATATAGTATAAGCTAATATTTTATCCTTATTATTACTTTATAGTTACTACTTTTTAGTAAAATCTTCTAGCTTTATAATATAATATAAGTATATATCTAGTTAGTAATAAAGCTTAATAGAATAATCTTTATATACTTACTTACTTAGATTTATAACTAATACTTAAAAAGTATTATTATAAGAGTTATTAAGCTACTTTATAGTATTACTAAGGCTAACACTTATTAGTAAGCTATATATAGCTGTTATTATAGAGAAGTTTTTTAGATAGTTATTTTAAGTTATAATCTCTGCTTTTTAGTCCTTTCTGCTATTAACCTTAATTTTATAGTTATTAATATATAAACTAATAATATTTTAGGCCTCACTAATATTAGTTTCTTAGCTTATAAGGATAAAGCTCTAACTAAAGCTTTATTTATAATAAAAGCTAAGTAATAACTTACTATTAACTAACTATTAACGTTTAATAGTAGTATTATTAGTATTAATAAGTTAGGAATTATTATCCTCTACTAAAAGGGTTAAAGTAAGAAGCTTACTTTTATTAATATTAATACTACCCTTAATATTATTAAGAAGTAATATATTAAATAATACGCGCGTAGAGTATATATTATATTAATTTACTAGCCTAAAGTATACTATAATCTATTAACTACTACTTAGTATTAAGACCTCTTACTTAATAATATTAAAGCTTTTAATATATAACTATAGTAATAGATAGCTTTACTAATATAAGGGTTAATATTTATATCTATTAACTTATTAATTACTAAACTCTTTATCTTTATTAATAGCTTATTTACTAATAATACTAACTTAATATTATAGCTTAGCTTTACTATTATTCTTATTAATAAGACCCCTTCTAATAAGAATAAGTTTATAATTAATAGTAATATTATCTACTTTAGTTTAACGAAAAGTAAGTAAGTTACTTAAAGTATATTAGTTTCTAAAGTTTATAGTATAGTTATTAGTATTAATATAGTTTATACTATCTTTATAACCCTCTAAATAATTACTAAATAGCTTAACTTACTTTTAATACTTACTATTATTTATATTAACTTATACTTACTATATAAATACTTTATTAAGCTAAGTATTATAAAAAAGAAGCGTTTAATAATTAATATTATAGCTTTATAGTAGTTATATAAATATTATAAGCTATACGAAATATACTAGATTAATAGTGATAATAACTTTATTAATATCTTTATTAAAATAAAACCTAATTAATACTTTATATACTTTCTTAATATAAACTTAGTAATAATATAGATAGAGGGATAGGTTATATAGGCTTAAGTAGTACTAATTACTAGTGCTAGCTTAAAGTAGGATTAAGTAATAGTTATAGAGTAACTACTATAGTAGGGGTTATAAGTAGTTATAGGTAATTACTATAATTACTAGTAATTACTACTTTTTACGTTATATATCGTTTAATAACTTTATTTTAAATTATATTATAGTTACTATTAACTATATTAATACTAGCAAAAAGAGAAAGTTACTAGTGTTAGTAATACTAGCTTATTATAGCGTTAATTAAGCTAGGCGCGCCTTATATAATTAGCGATTACGTAAGGTATTAGCCTCTATAATTAACGCTGCGATTGCGGCTACTACTTTTAACGCAGTTAACCTTATCTATATCACTACTAATATAGTTAATATAATATGATATTTGCTGCCTATAGTGCCCTACCAGCTAGCTGGTCCTATGAGACCAACAATTATTTCTTTTAAAAATTACTTAAGTTTCTTTAAATATTAAGATATTATAGTTTAGTTATTAGCTAAAAGTATTAGCTTTATTATTATTTAATCCTTTTTAATAAATAATTTAAAAATTAAATTTAAAAAAGAATTCTAACTATCTAACTTATTATTTATTTAATATTTTTAAAATAATAAAATATAAGAAGTTCTTATAATCTAAATATATAAATATTTTATAAATTATTCCTAAGAATTTAAGTTTCTATTCTTTAAAAACTTTAATTATTATTATAAGTTCTTTATTATAGATTTAATAGTTAAGTTTAAGTTTATAAAGTTTCTAAAAAAAGAAAGTATATAAATATAACTTTCTTTTTTAAGTTTTATTATAATAACTATACTCTAAGTATATAATCTAAAAAGTTTAGTTTTATTTTAAACTACTTAATAAGGTTTAATATTATTAAAACTAATTTATTATTAATAAAGTTCTTAATTTTCTAAAAAACTATTTATTAAAGTTCTTTTTATATAAAAGAGGTATTTTTATAGCTAAAATTAATAAAAACTATATTAATCTTATTATAATTCTTAATAAATTTTTAATAGAAGTTAATAAAATTTAAAAATATTTAGACTTTTTTAAGGTTTTTAGGTTTTAGCTATTTTTTAATAGTTTTAATTTTATTCTCTAATATTTAGATTTCTTTAAAAATAATAGTAAATCTAAAATATTTTATTTTTTAAGTATAAAATTTACTTTTCTTAGGTTTTATTAAGAATTTAGTTTTTTAAAAAACTTATAAAATATAATAAATATCTTCTTTATATTTCTCTAATATTAATAAGAATATAAAGATATTATCTAAATAGATAACTATATAAATATTAATATATTTATATAAAATTAAATTAATTATATTTTAGAATATTATAAAAATATTAATAAAACTAAAAAATATAATAAGGTATTTAAAATATTCTTTTTAAGTCTTAAAAATAGTTTTTTATTCTTCTCTTTATTTTATTCTAATTAAGTTATAAGCTTTTTTAAAATTAAAAACTATAAACTAATTAGCTTTATAGAGAAATCTCTTTATTTTATTAATAAGTAATAATAAATAGTAATTCTTAACTATTATTTTATTAAATATATAATAATTAATATATAGTTATAATTTTCTATTTTTCTTTAGTATAAATAAAATTAAGCTTCTTATTAATAATATTAAAAGTTTAATATAACTTTTCTTAAAATTTTCTTTAAAGTATTTATCTAAAGTTTCTATTTCTATTAAATTAAAGCTATAAATTTTATTAAATTATAGTTCTTTTCCTTTTTTAAGAAGGATTTTATAGTTAAAGTTTATATATTTAAGTAGTTTAGTTTTTAACTTAGCTATAAAGAGTTTCTTATAAACTTTATATTCTTCTAAAATAAATAGAAGTAAATTATTCTTAAGATCTTCTATTATTAATTATTATAATATAGCTTCTTTTATTTTAAAATAATAGATATATTATTTTACTATTTCTAATAGTATTAATTTATTTAAAGCTTACTTTCTATAAAGCTACTTAATAATTAAATTATTATAGTCTTATTAAAGTTAGCTTTTATTTTAATTTATCTATAGGTTATTTATTTATAACTAAAATAATCTTAATACTATATTATATATTCCTATATTAATAATATTAAATTAAATTCTTTTTTTTTAATTTAGGTAATTTATTTTAAAAAGTATAGTTTTATTATAAATAATACCTCTTTTATACTTAAATTCTTCTCTTTCTACTATATATAAGAAGTATAATTATTCTTTTTTTCTTTATTATACTTCTAGTTTATTAATAGTTTAAGAGGTAATAAAATTTACTTTAGCTTTATTATTAATTAATATAAATATTATTTATTTATTAATAATAACTTTAAGTTTTAAGTTCTTCTTATATCTTTATAATATTTAGTAAATAGATTTTTTCTTTATTACTTATTATAATCTATTATTAGTAAATAAGTTTAGTTTTTTAATTATTTTAATTATCTTAAATAAGTAATTTATTTTCTTTTTTATATTACTTTAGTAAAACTATTTTTATAGATTCTAACTTAAAAAAGTTTTAATCTATTTCTTATAATTCTCTATATATAAGTTTTATTTTAATAATAGACTTAATATTTATTATATTAATATTTATCCTATTTTATACTACTATTATATTAGTATTTTATAAGAAATTATAAGTTTAGTTAAAAAGTAGTAATCCTTCTATTAAAAGTTATTATAATCTATCTAATTATAATATATATAATATAAATACTCTTAATAGGTTTATTATTAAGTCTTCTAAAGTAAAATTAATAATTATATTTATCTCTTATATATTCCTTATATTTATTATAGAAATATTAGGGTTAGAAAAGGGTTTAATATTATTAATAATTACTTTATAAAGTAAAATAATCTTCTATATATAGCTAAGAAGTATAATCTTAATCTTACTAATTTACTAAAGTATTATAAAAATAATATTATTATTTATCTTAAAATATATTAACTTCTTAATACTTTAAAAGTTACTTAATTTTATTTTCTTAGTTATTAGGTTTCTCTTTAAAGCTAAAATTATTTATACTAAAAGTAAAACTATAAATAATCTCTATTTAAATATATTATTAAATAATATTATAAAATTTATCTAAATTATAAAGTAAACTTTTATTTTCTCTAAAAGTTTAGTTATTAGTTATATTAAGGAGTTATTATTCTATTAGTAGATTATATTAATATTTTAGTTCTTTTTTAGATTCTTTTTTAACTTATTTTTTTATTTTTTAATTAATTTATTTAATTCTAATAGGGTTTATATATATATATTTATATTATTCTATATATAAAAATATAACTCTTAGTTATTTTTCTTATATAAAATTATAAAGTTCTTCTTAGATATATTCTAAATATATAAGTTCTATTAGCTAGAAATATATTAGTTTTTACTTATTATTATTTTCTAATTCTTAGTTTTAAACTTATACTACTAAAATACTAATAAGTTTAAACTATTATATTTTTAGTATTTTATTAAGTTATTTAGCTAATTTCTTAGTAATTCTATTTTTATTAGAATATATTATAGCTAAAGTTTTAAAATAAATATTTAGAATAATTATATTATATCCTAACTATTTAAGGTTACTATCTTTTAAATAATATCTTAATATTTCCTTATTTTTAAAATAGATTTAATATTTATTATTATAATATTTAGTTTATAATTAAGATATATATAAAGCTTTTATAATTATATTAACTTATTAAAGTTACTTAGTTATTAATTTCTAAGAGAACTTCTTAAGTTATTTATAATCTCTAGTAATATATTTTTATTTATTATAATTATAATACTTAAAGTTCTAAAGTTTATTATTATTAAGTTTAATTATTATATTAAGGTCTATAAGTTTACTATATTATTTATAAGTAATACTTTAATAAGTATTATTCTAATTATTATATAGTTTATTATTATTCTATTAGTTATTAAACTTATATTAAGATTACTATTAGTATTTATATCTTATATTAAGGTTTAATCTTTTTTCTCTTTTTTTTTATAGTATTTAAAAAGTTAGTTATTAATTTTAATAGTATATTTAATATAGTTTCTAAAACTAAAGAGTTTATTAACTTTAGCTATTTTATTTTTAATATTATCTTTAAATCCTTAATAAAAAGTAAAAATTTTATTTTTATTAGTTATATTAAACTAAGAAATAATTCTTTAGAACTTAGCTATATAGAGAGAAGTAGATTTAGTTTATTTAAAATAAACTAAATTATATTTAGCTTATCTCTTCTTATTAAGTTTTAAAAAAAATAATTAAAACGTTTTAATATATCCTATAAAACTAAAGAAAATATTTTTAACTTCTTAATTATATTTTTTAATAAAGTTATTAAATTATTCTTACTAAAGAGGTTTAAATTAAACTAAAGCTTATTTTTTAAAAAAAGTAGTTATATATATTATTTATTTAGTTTTATTCTAAAAAATACTTATATAGAAAACTTAATAAATTTATATTTAAACTAAATATTCTTTAAGTTATTTTAAAATTTTATTAAAAATAATAAAGAAGTTAAACTTAAATTACTTTTATTTTTTAATTAAAGTTAAAATAATATTAATAGTAGTTTAGAGAATAGTAATTTCTTTTTCTAAATCTTAGTTTTTATAAACTTATTCTTAAAGTTTACTAAGAATTATAGTATTTTAGTTAAATATTTTATATATTACTTTAAAGTTATTATTAGTTTTATTAAGCTAATATTTAAGTTCTTTAGTATTATCCTTACTATTTAAATTATTTTTTATTTTCTAATTTTTTAGTTCTTAAACTAAGTTTTAAATAACTTACTCTCTAAAAATAAATAAAAATCTAAGAGTAAGTAACTTAATAGAAATATAAAAGGATATTATTATTTATTACTATTAATAAGAATTAATAGTTAACTTACTAAATAGGAGTAATTAAAGTATTATAGTTAGCTATTTAATAATAAGGTCTACTAATAGAAGCTAAGGATTAATATATTTTATTAGTATATTAGGTTATAATTTAAGTTAAAGGTTATAAGCTATAATAAATTAAGTTTTTAGAGATTAAAATAATTAATCTTAAATTTAATAAGTATTTTATAATAAAAGTAAACTAAGAATATCTTAAAAATAAATACTAAGTTAATTACTAAAGAACTATAAAAGTTTAACTTTAAACTAAACTTAGGTTATACTATATATAAATCTTAGATAATATTCTTTATTTATTTAGAAGTAATTACTTAAATATATAAAGTAATTATAATTAGTTAGTAATACTAACTAATTACTAAATATTTTATTTTATACTCTACTAACTATTTCTTTATTTTATTATTATATAACTTATACTATAGTTCTTCTATACTAAGTAAGTTCCTATTATTCTTATAATTCTATAGTATAAATGTTTTGTCCTAGCTACTTAACACCTAAGTAGTCTAGTTAACTGTTATCTTTATATAATAGGTTATAATATTAACTACTATATAACTCTTATAAGGAAATAATTAAAAGCTAGGATAGCTTAGGAGAGAAACCTCTATAACTACTTATAGGGGTATATAAAGAGAGCGTAAATCACTTTAATTATAAAGGGTAAGTATCTCCCTCTTTATACTACTATAACTTATTACTCCTTTAATATTAAGATATTATTATTATACTATATTAATATTATTTATTACTATTTTAAAAATCATAATAGTTTCTTTATAATTATTTAAAAAAACTAAAATAAAGTATATAGATTTTTATATATATAACTTAGTTTTTTAGTATAAAGCTTAATAGTATATTAAATATACTACTACTTTTTACTAATATATTTTAATAAAATAATATATTATTAAGCTAAAGTATAGACATATTTTAAATATATTAAAATAAACTTTAAAATAAATAAACTATATAATATTAATTAAATTAAGCGTTTTATATTATTAAAATATAGCGCTTTATTAAAAGAACTTAAGGATATATATATAATCGCTATAGCGTAGTAGTAGTTAATAAAAGTAGTTTACTAGATATATAGGAGGTGGTTAGAGTAAGGGGGACCTCTTATGTATCCTTAGTTATATAAAAATTCACAAAAGAATTCTTCACAAAATGTTAGCTCTAGTGTTTGCAGGCGCTATAGCGGGTATCGTAACGGTCTACGCTACGATGCCTTTTGACGTCGTCAAGACCAAAATGCAAGCTCTTGAAGGCGCTAATGTCCACCGTGGAACGTGGCAATGCGCATCCGCTATTATTCAAGATTCCGGCGTATCAGGGCTGTGGAAAGGCACAACACCTCGGCTGGTGCGACTAAGTGTGAGTTCATTCTTGATGAAATTGATGCCGCTTTGGTCCTGTCTTTGCGACCGGCAACAGGGCACCAAGGCGTCGCTGACAGCCACTTACCACGTGCACCTACTGACATGCAGTAGATATCTGGTGCATTGAGCTTCACTATCTACGAAAACGTTGTCAGGTTGATGCAACAGGGCAGCAAGGATGGAGGGAGAAGGTTAGAAGCGAAGTTGTGAAGAGCGATAGCTTGCCTACGTCGAAAAGCTACTCGTACGCCATCAGAGAACTATCAATGCTCAAACACCAGCCCTAGAAGCAGGGATACGGAGCTCCGCACTCAACCCAAGATGCATCTGATCTCGTTAGTCTCAACGGGAACGTGGGTACATATCGGGTCGAATTGCCTGCCAAACTACAATAAGAATACGATACCGAGGCCGAAGGGAACTGTCAGTGATATGTAATGGATAGTCTGCAGCCGTAAGCTGCATCGTGACTGGCTTCAGGAGAATAGACTCAGGAAAGTCCCCGGTGTCAAACTATGGAGACCGGATTTGACGCTACCATTGGTGTTTATACGGCAGATCTCCACAAACTGCCGAGGTGGAAAGACTCGTTTGGGGTGCCTAGCGTTGCTTTCTCGCCTACTGAGACCGAAATATATTGCGGACAGTGGGCACTGGCCTAACAAAAGGTTTGGGGATCCGTACTGGAAAAAGACCAGACGGTCTCTACTCGCGTACGCTTTAGTGTGTGCATGGCTACATCCCGTAGGATGCCTAAGAGTCAGCGGATTGCCTGCCACGACATCCGTCGTCGCTAGATCTGTACCGACGCTGCTGGCAACCCTGGTACATACCTCTAGGTAGACAGAATGAGGAGAAGAATAGCCTTTGCCATCGCTCCAGTTCACCCGAAACCCCTGTCCACTTTAACCAGGCCCCTAATTATTTCCGTCTTTGCGGAAACAAATTCCCATTTTACCTGCCCACATTGCTTACTTTTTCACTTTTACCTTGCCTCGACCAGTGCGTCCGTCTCGCCCTGCCGCTCACCCGTCGTAGCTGTACCCCCCCTCGCCAGAATCAAGCCACATTCCGTCTAGAACAAGATGTGACAAGCCCCGTTCCCTACCTTGTTCCAGTCCGCCTTTCTGGGTCTCTACCGAACAGGGACTTCAGCGGTTGACTTTCGGGGGTGCCACCGGCGCCGATTCATTTTCTCGTTGCTCACCTTGATCTGCTGGCCATGCCCCCAACAACTCTGTATCGATCACACAAACAACAGAGGACAAAAAATAATCGCAACGCTCACCAAACCTCACGGGATATGTCATCGCGGATGAATCCGCCAAAGAAAGTGCGTCTGGCGTGTCGACGCTGTCGCACGAGACGGATCAAGGTGAGACCTTTTTTCTCCTCTCTCACATCGGCTCAGCTTCCGTCCCCCTGGCGTGCCGTCTAGTCTGCTGGGACCGCGTTACTCCGGCCCAATGACTTTTACGTGTCTGGATACTCACTACTTACCAGTGCGACGGAGAAGTCCCTGCCTGCACAAACTGCGCAAAAGCCGGCGAAACTTGCCTCGATGTCGACAGTCAGAACTCGGGTTTGCTGGTCCCTCGCAAGTAAGTCGATACCCGCGTGTTCGCAAAGCTATACGAGCACCATCCCACCGGCTCGGTTTCACGAGCTAGACCCCTTGTTGTGTGCTGCAAGTCAAAAATATTATGTTCCGCGCTGACGGCCCGATCCGGACGATAGCTTCGCAAGTGCTGCCCGAGCAAGGATTCAATGGCTCGAAGACATCATCAAATCGCGACTCCCCGATGTTGACCTATCTACCGGCCCGCAGATCGATGCGTTCCCGGACCCGAAGGGCTCGGCGGCCGTCGGCGGTGGTGGGGACCTTGAAGACGACAACGTCTCAACGCCGTCGCCTAGGTCCGGCCGGGCGGGCAGTCAGCCAACGGGCCGGACCGCAAGTCTGGGGTCCCAACGGCAGTCTCTCAAGCGTCCCGCGGAGGCCGCGGGGTCATACGACCACGACGAGCAGTTCCCGGACCGCGCACACTCAGTTGCCATGAACCTGGGAATGTTGTCCCTCAACTCCGACTCAAGCCAAAAACACTATCTGGGCTCGAGTTCCGGCGTCTTGTTCACGAACCTCATTGGGGCTTCTCCTTCGAGTGCTGGCTCAACTCCGGCGGCATTGTTGGAAGATGTGCAAGCTCAGGGGCCTTCATCGGAGTGGTACGACACTTCAGTACCGACGGATATCTCAAAACAATACAATCGCTCTCTACACATTTTCTTGCGCCAGGTTAGTCTAATAGCTTCTGCTGAATTTTATACAACGGGATTCAAATACTAATCTGAAACAAACAGGAACTACCAAGGAAAGAAGATGCGATCAAGCTCGTACACACCTATGTCCGTTGGATGCATCCCGATTATCCAGTTCTAGAACCGACTTCTCTTTTGAGCGCGCTCGATGCCCTGTACTCGACGTTTAGCTGTTCACTAGACGATGACCCCTTCCCACACGGCTGGCCTTCTACGATGCAAGCGTTCCGATGGAATGGCAGACAGAGATTACCGAGCGACCAGGGCGTTCATTCCGTCCCTATGCCAGTTGTGGCCTTCATACTCTTCATGGTCTTCAACGTTGCGGCCATTGTCAAGGTTAGGGGACGAGTATACGAATTCCCGCCAGAAAGATTCTACCGCGCGGCTCTCCATTTCTCCAAGGATTGCTTTTCGCAAATCTCTCTATCTTCGATCCAAGCGTTGGTTGTTCTCATCGTACACAGCATGCTTACACCAGCGGAGGTCAATCTATGGACTTTGATCCATATTGCTCTTGCTCATTGTGTCGAGCTAGGCATACATAGAGAGCCGCTAAACACAATTGAGCCTGCAGACTTCGAGAATCAACAGATCAGGCGTCTAACATTCTTTACGATATACTCCCTCGATAGGTGAGTACCCTAAGAAAGTCTTTGCAACCTTAACATCTGTTCCTAACACAATCTAGATCTGTATCTTCCATACAAGGGCGACCACTCGGCTTCCGCGATGAAACGTTCGACATTAAGTTGCCCGAGTCTCCTCCCACACACCCCGGTTCAACGAGCGGCACAATCCCATTGTCTTTCTCTGCGGCCGTTTTGCGGTTCGCAAGATACCAATTTGAGCTAGACCGCATGGTCTCCGACGTCAAATTGCAATTATACCATCTTCCATGCGACTCTGCATGGTTTCCTCTACCGCAAAATCCGCCAGCTCAACAAGCAAGAATAAAAGAAGAGCTCGTGGACTGGTGGGATCGGGTTTCTAGCGAGACGTTTGATTTCCCGGGAATCGACAGCAGACAACGCCGGATGTGGCAGATCAAATTGAAGGTCAAGTACCACACAACTATGGTCATGCTATTCCAACCTTCGCAGGCGATCCGCAATCCCTCTCCAGAGTCACTGCAGGTCTGCTTCAACAACGCCGCATCAATACTTCACGAGTATCAGGCACTGCACGACATGCAAGGGTTACATCACGGATGGCGCACAGTACAAAACATTTTCGCCGCTGGAGCTACCCTCATATACTCGTTCTGGACGTGTTCTACGGTTCGTCAAAACGCTTCAACGGCGGACTTATCGAAGAGCCTTCGCACATGCTCAAGCCTGCTCACAGTCGGCGGCGAGTGGTGGCCATCCGTAAAAAAGGGACAACGAAGTTTCGGCGCAATTGTTGACCTCACTATCCGAAAGCTCTACACCGGAAATATGCCCTCAAAGAACCCTCGGCTGTACATGCCACTTGGTGCAGACCGGCTCGAGGATGGCCAAAACGCCCTAGACCACGCTGACGGAGGGCATTCCGTCTATGACGCAACGGCCCAGCAGGCAGATCTCGCCCACATCCCGCTCAACGGAACCGACGCTGCTTGGCACCAGATGCCGGGCTCGTCCGCTGTGGCCATGGCGCACTCTCAAGACGCAGTGCACTGGCAAGGCGTCTACCCCGAGCCACCCTTCCATGGAGGATCCAACGATTACGTTCCGGAAATCGAGACTTTCCTGGCCGACTTCGACAAGTCAGAATTCAGCTGGAGCTTTCCATTAGCCGGCATCGGCGACCCGTATGAGATGGGCAACTTTCCCAACCCAAGCTACTGATTATGCCGTTCTCCGTCAGCATTTTGCCGAAGTGTTCCAGCCATCCAGGAGAATCCTATTTTAGTGGAATCAGCAGTCTCAGTTGCTGTGGCTCTAGAGCGTGGAAGCGGACTACTCCGGCTAGACTATTGTTTTTGGTGGTGGACGGAGTAGCCCGCTAGCAGATCCCTGCACAAGACCTGGACTACTCCGTCTTTGCCCAAAATGGCCTTGAAGACGGAGCTGTCCAGCAAATCGTAGCTCTTCGAGAATTGGCGTCGCGAAACATGAAGATTTGAACATCTTTGCGCACCAGATCACAAGTGAAAAAGATGGCAGTATTCCCCCGCTCTTGGCGGGTTGATTTGCTGGTGCAGATGTTGCAATCATGTCGTTCACGCTGTTGAGGGAGGCCCGGTCGAAAGCATGCTCGTCACTCCGACAGGGGTCTCGTGCTGCGCGGACAAGACATTTCGCAACTCCATCAGGGCAAGTAGCTTTGAGTCCTCTAGAGCCGGTAAGTTGTTCTTGAATGCTTCAAACGATTGGAAGATTTTCTGACTTGTTTCTAGTACAACACTCTAGACTACGCCCTTCGGCTACAAGCCCTCCGCGACGTCCAAAAATCCAACAAACGACCCCTGACACTGTCTGAAAAGGTTCTTTACAGCCACTTGATACCCGGCGAAGAAGGATGGGTCCTCGACGAGATAAAGAGAGGCAAAACGATACTGCGTCTGCGACCGGATCGAGTTGCCTGTCATGACGCGACGGCGACCATGGCGTTGCTCCAATTCATAAGCGCTGGTCTGCCGCGAGTCAGAGTCCCAACTTCGGTTCACAGCGACCACTTGATCGTGGCCGAAAAGGGAGACAAGGAGGATTTGTCAAGAGCTGCCAGCGACCACCGGGAGGTGTATGCCTTCCTGAGTTCCGCGACGAAGAAATACGGGATAGGATATTGGAAACCGGGCGCCGGTATCATTCACACAACCATCTTTGAGAACTACGCTTTCCCTGGTGGTCTGATGATTGGTACGGATTCTCACACACCGAACGCGGGTGGCATGGGTATGCTGGGAATTGGCGTTGGCGGCGCCGATGCGGTTGATGCAATGTCCGGCATGCCTTGGGAACTCGCGTGTCCAAAGGTGGTCGGCGTGCGTCTGACGGGCAAGCTCCAGGGATGGAGCTCCTCGAAAGACATCATCTGCAAGCTTGCGGGTATCCTCACGGTTTCTGGGGGTAAAGGCAAGATCATCGAGTTCTTTGGCCCCGGCACCGAAACCCTCGGAGCGACTGCGATGGCTACAGTCTGCAACATGTCCGCAGAAATCGGGTCGACGTCCTGCATATTCCCATACTCGGAAGCCATGTCACGATATCTTTCGGCGACAAAACGGATGGGCATCGCCAAGTACGCCGACTCCTTCAAACAAGAGCTTCTTATTGCCGACGAAGGCAGCGACCGACACTACGACGACATCATCGAAATCGACCTATCGACCCTCGAACCCCACATCAACGGCCCTTTCACTCCCGACCTCGCCCACCCCCTCTCCCAGTTCAAAGACCATGTTAGCGAAAGCTCTTGGCCTACGAATCTGAGCTGCAGCCTCGTGGGGAGCTGCACCAACAGCTCGTACGAGGATCTCGAAAAGGTCCGCGACCTTGTGATACAGGCGAAGAAGGCTGGGCTGGATCGTCCAAAGACACCATTCTTGGTCAGCCCAGGGAGCGAACAGATCCGAGCGACAGCTGAAGAGGAGGGTATTCTTGAGACGCTACGACAAGCTGGTGCTACTGTCTTGAGCAACTCTTGTGGGCCTTGTGTCGGTCAATGGGACAGGAAAGATGTCGATGTCAAGGGGGCTGAAAAGAACTCCGTCATCTCCAGCTTCAACAGAAATTTCACTGGCCGACACGATAGCAACCCTGCAACCCACTCTTTTGTCACATCCCCAGAACTGGCGACAGCTCTCGCTTTCGCAGGCAACTTGACCTTCAACCCCATCACCGACGCCATCTCTGTCCCCGGAGCGACAATGCCGTTCCGATTCACACCTCCAAAAGCGGAAGAGCTTCCCGTCGCCTTCTCCCCTGGTGCCGATCGATTCCAACCGCCAGTGATGTCCGACACCTCGGCCCTGACTGTCAACATCGATCCTAAGAGTGACCGACTACAACTTCTAACACCGTTTGAGCCGTGGCAGCCAGGAAACGCGAGTAACCTGACTGTTCTCATCAAGGTCCGTGGCAAGTGTACAACAGACCACATCTCCCCAGCAGGTCCTTGGTACAACTACCGCGGCCACCTCGAGAACATCAGCAACAACCTCCTCCTCGGCGCCACAAACGACTTCCTACCAGATGCAAGCACCCTCCAGATGATTGGCAAGGCCAAGGACCCCGTCGATGGCGACAAGATCAAGCCCGTACCCCAAGCAGCGCGGAGCCTGAAGAAGGCGGGTATCAGGTGGTGCATTATTGGCGACAACAACTACGGCGAGGGTAGCTCCCGCGAGCACGCTGCGCTAGAGCCCCGGTTCCTGGGTGGCGTTGCCGTGATCACAAGGGGCTTTGCCAGAATTCACGAGACGAATCTGAAGAAGCAAGGAATGCTCCCTCTGACTTTCGCGGACCCTGCCGACTACGACAAGGTCAGGGATGGTGATAAGATCACTCTATTAGATGTTGAGGAGGGGGAGTTGCAACCCGGGAAACAGGTCACGATGGAGGTTGTCACGAAGGAAGGGTCGAGGTGGAAGGCAAGGCTGAATCACTCGTATGAGCTGAATCAGATCGAGTGGCTACGGGCTGGCAGTGCACTAAACTACATCAAGCGAGTTGCCCTTGGACAGAGCGCATGATGCTGTAGTGGTACAGCTTTTGTAAACATCATCTAAAGGCGGCGTTTTGGGCATGATACATCAACTGCATATTTTGGTAGAGAATCAACATAAGCGCTTTTGCATCAGACACATTCTGAATCCTCGATCGATGTGTGTTCCTCTCCCCACGCTGCGTTCTGGTCATGTTCTCTTTTGTGTTCTATATCCTACCTACTATGCAGCACATCAAGCTTCTGGTCTACTTCCTTTACTGACCTTTTCTGGAGTCTCTTCATTGGTCATCTCAAGTCAACAAAATCTGCCAGAGTGGAAATCTCTCGTCAATGGGCTGGCGATATCTGCAAATCAGGACTTTCGGAATCGTAATCAATCCACGCCCAGTCAGCCCCGGCAATCTTCCGTCTCGTGCCCCATAGTTCCGGAGCAAGCAGACCATATGACGGGGTAGGGAACTTGTGGTCATTACTATTGGTGTCTGGAAGCAGCCGGATCACCGGTGAACACAATTGGGTCGGTCGTCGTAACCACGTGCGCGTGGCTCCCGACATCATGAGTGCCTCACATTTCCTAGAGTAGCCTCACGGAAAAACCCCTCCTCCTATTCACGGACTACTCCTGGTCACGGTCTTCTCCGCTGACTCGCGGGTAGCTCCGTGAACACTGGAATCTTGGCCTTGGCTTCAGTCTAACGGGTCTGGATGGTGATTTTGAGTGGCTGGACTGGCCCGAAAAGACGGAGCAGTCCATCGCGCTTCTCCGGTACAGCAGGACTGCTCCGTCATCCAAGAACATGACGGCTAATTCATCTTTCGATTGCGGGTCTGGGGAAGAGGAGACGAACGCAATAAGCTTACAGGTGCCATATTCCACAGCCAGAGAGCTGGGTGTCTGTGGGACACGCCAGAATCTGGGGTCGTTTCGGGGTATGCGGGGTAGGAAGTTGGGGTGAACATCCTGTTGTTTGGCTTCTGCAAGGTCGTCCTGGGCTAGGCCCAAGTCTGGGCAACAAAAGACATCAAGTCAAGGGTGACTGGCGTGTCTTTCTGACATGAAGTTTAAAAGAAGACAGACGACGGTTGGTTTCCAAAGTTGTTTTCCCCGGGCCTGGAGACTTTCTCTTCATCGACTTCAGAGACTTTACTGCCGAACCTCAAGTCTTTGGTGGTTCAAATAGTCGAGCCGTCGATTCTTATATCTCCAAGTCCGAAGATGCAAGGTTCGAGAGCTTCTCAGCACACCTTTTGTCGAAAATCCAACAGGCGAGCAAGATGGCCGCCCGCGAAGCCGAGACAAAGCAAGAAGCCATGCAGGCCACCTCAGACCACATCGACAGCACGCTTCCCGGTGGCGAAAAGGACTTCGTGTCTGAGAAAGACGTCAATGGCGATGATCTGGGGATGTCCGAGGAAGAGTATGCCGCCGTCGAGAAGAGTCTTACGAGGAAGCTTGACTTCACATTGGTACCGGTTGTTTGGATTCTCTATCTCTTCAACTATCTCGACAGGAACAACATTGCGTAAGTAAACAGTCAGGAGTTGTTATCCTCAAGGGTTGTTATGCTGATCGTCACTTTGTCTTAGTCAAGCGCGACTGAGCACCTTTGAGAAGGATCTTGGGCTTACTGGCAACCAGTTCAACGTTGCTGTATCCATCTTGAATATTGGTTACATGCTTATGCAGCTACCAAGGCAGGCAGCCTTCTCTGCAAACTCTCTACCATCATCAATGCTAACAATGGCAAAGTAACATGCTCCTCACCCGCACCCGACCGTCTCTCTACATTCCCGCATGGACAGCTCTCTGGTCTGTTGTTTCCGCTGCTACAGCAGGAGCAGAGAACTATACACACCTTCTCGTTATTCGATTCTTCTTGGGAATTGCGGAGGCTCCTTTCTTTCCGGTTGGTCCTGGCACATGCTTCCTTTTTGACTACCGCTGATGTTCGGCCAGGGTGCCATGTACCTTCTGAGTTGTTGGTATCCTCGAAAGGAGCTTGCATTCCGCACCGCTATTCTATACTCTGGCGTTCTCCTTGCGACGGCATTCTCAGGACTCATTGCAGCCGGCGTCCTCTCAGGTCTTGAGGGAGCTCGCGGTATCGCCGGATGGCAGTGGCTCTTCATCATTGAGGGTGCAGGCAGTTTCGCCGCGGCCATCCTCGGGGCTATGCTGCTCCCGGATTTCCCGGGCCAGAAGTCGGGCGTTGCGAAGTGGTTGCTCACCGACAAGGAGCAAAAGGTTGCGGTTGAGCGTATCCGAAGGGACAGAGTCTCGTTGCCGGAAGCAGATTCCAGCGTTTGGAATGGACTCAAGCTCGCTGTCAAGGATGCTCGAACATGGGTCTTCGTAAGTTGTTGCCTATCTGTGCTCTCTATGGAAGGAAACTTGAGATTAACATTCATGTCGCAGGTGGTCATGCTCACTGCCAATCACAGCGCCTACGGATTCAACAACTTCTTCCCCACGATTGTGAAGGGCTTCAAGCTCGGCAACAACACGCTGACCCTGATCTTGACCGCGCCGCCCTATCTTCTCGCGACGGTCGTTGCCTTCCTAACGGCATTCTCTTCCGATCGTCGTAAGGAGCGGGGCTTCCATATCTCAGTACCTCAGGGGGTCGCATGCATCGGCTTCATCATTTCAGTATCGACCATCAACAACGCCGCTCGCTACGTTGCTGCTTTCCTATACATCTGCGGTTGCTTCTCGAGTAACGCAATGGTGTTCAGCTGGGCTAGCTCCACCCTGAACCAGACACCTGAGAAGAGGGCGTGTGCGACAGCGATTATCAACCTGCTCAGTCAGCTTGGCAACATCTGGAGCCCCTACTTCTTTCCGTCGACAGATAGTCCGAGATATGTCATGGCAAACCTGCTGATGATGGCCTCGTCGGCGCTGAGTATCGTTACTTGCGCTATCATGAAGGTCATGCTGACTAGAGCGAACAAGAAGCTGAAGGCAGAGGGAAGGGACACAAATTTGTTTACGCTCTGAGAGGGGTAACTTGCGGTAGCTGGTACAAAGAGTCATCTTCAAAATCTTGGAAGTTGTAATGTACACGCGTTTATCGACGGCCAGAAATCCTGAATGATTGGTACACGTAGCTGAGCTTTTGAACCACGCATAGTATTTTGAATTCTCAACCGTAACAGCCCGTCAAATGAAGTTCCTCACTTTGGCAGTCGCACACTCGTGCCGGAATTCCCGCGAAAACGCGAACGCTTCCCAGTGTTCGGGGCCCGACGCGGGGTATGTGGGCATGTACTTCATCTCATGTTGATTCAAAGTTCCTACGTCACCGGCTGAAGACGGAGATTGAGTCCGACGCAAGAGCTTTGACGCGTAGATGATAAAGCTAACAAAAGCTCTTATCCTGGTAAAAACGCACTGCATTGTGATTGGCATTGAGTGTACATGCTAAAGATGATTTGCTCGGACTATTCGCGACGCGAGATGGGCGAGTCGCATTTTGACGTCCGAAAGCCTGCATACTGGCAGTGAGAGGACTAAGCCAAACTTCTAATTACGGCTTTGGATACTATGAAGCATGATCAATAACGCAAATGATTGTTGTTGGAGTGGCAAGCTCGTCTTTCGCGTGGTAGAGGTACACGAGTTGCGTTACGGAAACTCAACCTCATGTACCGAGGACTTATTACGCTTAATGTCACATCCGGCAGAACCTTATCATCAGACAAAATAAATACCCAACAAGATGACAACAATGAATTTCCCCTCACTTCATTGTACGGTACTCGAGTAGACGTCCTGTTCCTTCACACTACCAGACCAACATGGCGCCCATCAAGAAAGACTTCGAAATCGCCATTATCGGCGGCGGAATAGCCGGAGTAGCTCTGGCCATTTCGCTCGTCAAGCGCAACGTCCCTTGCACCATATACGAAAAAGCGCATGCCTTCGGCGAAATTGGTGCAGGATTGGGCATCACCCCGAATGCCACCAGAGCCATGAAGGCTTGCGACCCAGTCATATACCAGGTTTTTGACAGGGTCGCCCAACCAGACATTCTTTGGACCTTCTTTGACGGCTCAGATGAGAAGAAAGACGATGAGCCCATCTTCACCCTTGGAGACGCAGAAGCCGGCATCAGGGGCTGTCACAGGGCTCATTTCTTGGACGGAATGATTCAACACCTTCCAAAAGACGTGGCCAAGTTCAACAAGCAGCTAGACCGTGTTGAAGAGCCATACGGTCCTTCAGGAAAACTGAGAATGGTGTTCCAGGATGGTTCTACTGCCGAAGCAGACGCCATTGTCGGATGCGACGGAATCAAGTCTCGTACCCGCGAAATCGTCGTGGGGAGCGACCATCCGTCTGCGACGTGCGGATTCACGCACAAGCACTGCTATCGTGGCTTGATCCCAATGGACGAGGCTCTGGAAGTAATTGGAAAAGAACGGGCAATGGGTTCGAACCTGTGGGTAAGTGATCCTAGATCTTCCTATGACGTGATCTTCCTAACCGAATCGCCCAGTCTGCCAATAAGCGGCATATAGTTACCTACCCGGTAGCAAACGGTACCATCCTGAATATAGTGATGCATTGCACAAGCGATGGAGACTGGCCCAGTAGCACGAATTTTGTTCTGCCAGTCGGGGAGGAAGGCTGTTACGCCGATTCCGAGGGCCTATCCCCCAGGCTGCGACAATTAGTGAAGAGAATGAAATCCGTTGACAGGGTGAGTGCAGTCCATATTCCATGATCTTTTAGAAATATTCAAGACACCAAAGCTGACAAGAGCTAGTGGGGATTATTCGACCTCGGGGACCACCCCGTTCCGACCTTTTCCAGAGGGCGCATCTGTCTCATCGGCGATGCTGCCCACGCGAGCACACCTCATCAGGGCGCTGGAGCCGGACTGTGCATCGAGGATGCTGCTACTCTGGCGTCTTTGTTGGCTGATGACCGAGTTGAAGGTCGGGATGACATCTCGGCAGCGTTTGCAGCATATGATCAATGTCGTCGGGATAGAGGACATCGACTTGTGGAGGGAAGCCGGCGGATTGGGGAGCTATACGAGGGCCAGACCGAGGCTGGAAAAGACTTCAAAGCTATAGAAAATGAGGTGCGGACAAAGGCAAAGGACATATGGGAGTTCGATATCAACGAAAGCATCCATCACTGCCTGGGCGATTTAGAGAGACGTCTGGCGGTCAAGACGGGGGCGACGAACTACAAACAGGGGAACTTCCGTGCCGGTTTGTAGAGGATAGTCTGGCATTACAACTTTAGGTATCGTTATTCGGCTCCATTTTGACGAAGTAATTCTGTGATTACTTTACTGTTCGAAGCGTCTGAGAATTTTTGATCTAGGTCGTCGCAGCAGGTTGGCCAGGACACCAACGCCGACTCAAAGGGTACACCACGAAATCTGTTGTTAGAGCAGCTGAGCCTCTTACAGCCGTATCAATGCATTCTGCCAATTGTGCATCGCGAACATTTCGAGACAACGACCGGTACGATTACTTACTCGTGATAATTGCCGTTGAGAGGTTGATGGGAAGGTGACAAGAAATAAGATATTGCCTCAGCCGAGTGGCTCATCGCATGTAAGCTAGTGAGACAGTGTCTTGGATTCTATGGAGAATGTGGCAGCAGCTGCAAGACAATTTCTCAAAGAGGCTACTCCAGAACGCGTCTCTCGACGCCACCTCTCCTAGTGGCAGTTGCCTGGTCGTCCCTTAAGTCAGCACTAGAACCATTGAGCGCATGATCGTCACACATAAAATCTATGTTTTCGAACGTCGACTTCTCTGCGGTCGATATTTGATACCATCACTCATCGTCCCCCATCCCAACGATCACCATGGCGCCAGGAATCTTCATCGTGCCGGGCCTATATGAAAGCATCGCCACCTTCGGGCCGCTTGTCGACGAACTCAAGAAAGCCGGGTACCCCTCAATCCATGTGGGCACCATCATCAGCGGTGGCACGTCTTCAAAACGGGAGCCTCGCGGGCTCACCATTGCCGATGACACGCAGGGTATCCGAACCGAGCTCGAACCGTTCGTGGACAGATGCGGAAGTGATGGCGTGATTCTGGTCCTGCATTCTGCTGGCGGCTTCATCGGAGCTGGCGCCATGAAGGGCCTGACCCAGTCAGCCTACGAAGACGAAGCAAAGAGGGGTGGAATTCGACAAATCGTCGGGATCACGGCCGCCTTTCTGCCAGTTGGATTTGAGCATCGGCCGTTGCCGTTTATGAAGATCGATGTGAGATGAGCTACCTTGTTCTCTGGTGGCAGTGGCTGACTCCTGAAAAGGAAGAGAAGGGAACCCAGGGCCCTGTTGATGATATGGCGTTCTTCAACGACATGTCCGCCGAGGCTGCCAAGCCGTGGATCGACGAGTTTGTGCATCATCCGGCGCATGGATGGGGCACGAAGATCGAGTACGCCGGGTGGCATGACGTGCCTGTGGACTACATCATTTGCGAACGAGACCAGATCATTCCCATGCAGATGCAGGAGACGGTCGCGGCTGGTGCGGAGGCAAAGATTTATCGACTCGATGCAGGGCATATGGCGCAGTTGTCTCGTACCAAGGAGCTTGCGAACCTCATCGTGGAGGCTATTCGCCGCATGAGTTAGCTAGGTGTAGCGGAGCGAAAGAGCGTTCATAGTCATACCATAAGTATCTACCCATGACCTCAAATCCATTGCACTTGAAACCTCGAAGGTGTTTTTGGATCAAACGAGTCAAAGAGACACAGTAGGAGGAAAAGGAACTCATAAGCGGGCAGAGAAGCAGCAAGCTTCAGCCATCAACAGTTACCTATGTACTTTGCTTAACCTCAATGGAGCTGTCGAAGGAAAGATCATGGCCATTCCTGACCTTCAGAGCCAGGTTGGCTTAGACGTCGGAATCTCAATCGATCAACCAAGACGCCGTTGCCAGCCGCTTACCTTCAAAATTAAGCGGGTTCGTAATTGGATTCCTTCAGTGAGACGTCGTGCAGAGTCGCCTCGATCCTTCCATGTCGTGTAACCCTATCCCCCAAGGCTTACCTTCCCATACAAGCAAAGATCTCCTCCGCCTTAAATGCCCAAGACTAAGCTTCCTTGTCAACCCCGCGTGAACATCGTGCATTACCCCGAAATCTCGGTGCTGTTGCGCAAGAATGGCCGCAGTTGCACCGACGCCTCGTCATCCTTGTGCGGAAGCAAGAAAGATATTACAATCAGCTCCCCTGTCACCAAAACCAGACTTGATGGGTGTTATCTCATGTCTTAAGAATAATCACCATGCCTCAAAGTCATCCTGCCATAACTTACCTCATCTTGCTGATTATCCTGACAGCTTTTACCTCTGCATTACAAGATGCAAATGCCTCCTGCCAGCTCCTCGAATCCCTCATACCCAACCGCGTAGCATACCCAGAGACGCCATCCTACAACGAATCGATATCGTCATACTACTCCGGCCAGGAACGCGACATCCGGCCGGGATGCATCTTCCAACCCGAGACCGCCCACGAAGTCTCTCAGTTCATCAAGCTCATCACTAGGAAAGACGCATTATGTTCCCGGGCACCCCCTCAATTCGCCCTCCGGAGCGGGGGGCACATGATCTGGCCCGGCTCAGCCAACATCGACCAAGGCATCACCGTTGACCTGCGCAAGCTGAACTCTCTCGTATTGAACGAGGACAAAACTGTAGCGTCGTTAGGGGTCGGTGGTATCTGGAGCTACCCACAACTCGTCCCTCACAATCTGACCGTCATGGGCGGGAGAGTAACCGGCATTGGTGTCGGAGGTCTTGCTACAGGTGGTAAGCTAACCACTATTATGATTCTTACGACAGATGAACCGGTGCTAAGCTTCGTTCCCAGGAGGCATCCACTACCTCGCCCGCCGCCACGGCTGGGTCTGCGACAATATCCACACCTACCAAATCGTCCTCGCCAGCGGCGCCATCGTTGAAGCCACGGCGTCCTCCCACGCGGACCTCTGGCTCGCGCTGAAAGGCGGCTCCAACAACTTCGGCATCGTCACCCGCATCGACGTCCCAACCTTCCCGATGGGCGATATGTGGGGCGGCACCGTGGCCTTTGAGTACACGAACGAGGTCCTGGAGGCGCATGCACAGGCGTTCAGTAACTTCATGAGTGCGGAGAACTTTGACGATGCCGCTGATATGGGCATGTCCTTGCTCTTCGACCAGGGCAACTACGCAGTCGGCGATGCGCTGTATTATGTCAAGCCCGTCGAGAATCCGCCAGTGTATCAGCCGCTCACGGCGATTCAGCCGCAGGTTGGGAGTTCGTTGCGGATTGGGAATGCTAGTTCCATGACTTCGGAGGCGAACGGCCTTCTTCCGCCTAATACCACGCGGTAAGCTTGACATTGATCACCACGTTGCGTGGCTTGAGCTTACTCGGGCAGCGCAATCGATATCGTTTACTCCTTCAAGAACGGCGACTTCAGCGTTTACTCGGAGATGTTCAGAACCTGGGAGGAAAGAACCAAGCTTTTGGCACACATAGAGGGGCTTCAGCTCGTCCTTCTCATCCAACCCCACCCAGTGACCAACGGGACCAACTCGCTCGGGCTGACACCAGAGGCAAAGGACGAGGTGATGTCGGTTTTGACAGCAGCTTACACGAACCGGGAAGACGATGATGTGGTGCAAGCAGGGATGCAGAGCATCATTGACGCCCACAAGGACATGCTGCAACAGCGCGGACTTCTAATCCCTTTCCAATATCTCAATTACGCAGACATCACGCAAGATCCGATCGGAAGTTACGGACCAGAGGTGAAAGCGAGGCTGCAGGCTGTCAGCAAGAAGTATGATCCTGAAGGCCTGTTTCAAAAGAACGTCCCAGGTGGGTTCAAGGTGTTCTAGAGTGAAGCGAGACAGGTTAACAAATGGAAGTTCTTTTGGTAAAATTACACTACGCTTAGGGTTATTTTACAAGAGTGATCGAAGGCTAGACGGCTGATGCATCATGCAGCCTCTCACTTGGCCTCCTCCTTGGCCTTATTGGCGATCTCCTCCGCCTTCTTTCCCTTCGCCTCGAGGACCTTCTTGACCTCTTCCAGAGTCTCCTTGAACAACTTCTCTCCCTCCTCCTTATGCTTGTCCGCGACCTCCCTCAATTGCTTCAATTTGGGAATAATCTGGTCGCCGTCAGGAATCATCTTGAAGTACTGATCCAGGCCACCGAAGCTTCCGCCCAATTGTGAGCCCTTAGACTTGGCCTTATCCACAGCGTCGCCAACATACTTCTCCAAGCCACCAAGGTCGCCAGAGTCGACAGCAGACTTGGCCTTCTCGAATACCTCCTTCGCATTGCCCTGCTTCAATGCATCCGCGTTCTTCTCCAGAAGCTCTTTGACC